>NC_136072.1:1014283012-1016683012 GCF_964261635.1 Lissotriton helveticus
GATCCCAGCTTACGAGCAGCGTCGTCTTCAGACCATTCAAAACCAGGCTGCTCGTCTTATCCATCAGCTTCCCAGGTCTCAACACACAACTCCCTTACTCAAGTCCCTTCATTGGCTCCCCGTCCAACAAAGATCCCTCTTCAAACTTGGATGTATAGTATTTATGGCCCGTGCTCACACGGCCCCTGTTTTCATTAATTCCAGAATTAGCCACTACTGCCCTGCTCGCGACCTCCGCTCCTCTAGTCAGGCTCTCCTTAGCGTTCCCCGCTTTCGAAAAACCAGAACTGGAGGCACAAGGTTTTCTACCTATGCCCCCCGTTTTTGGAACAATCTTCCACTCTCTATTAGGTCTATTTCTGATTATCTGATATTCCGCAAGGCACTTAAAACCCACTTATTTGCCCAAGCATTCTTTCCTTAAACACTCTCTTGTCTCTTTTTCCCGCTTTGTCTTCGCCTTTCCCTCCCAAGCTCCAGGAAACCGCTTGGTCACAGTGCACTATATAAATACTTTCAACTTTCAACTTTCAACTGGGATTTTTGAATTTCGGGGGTTCTTACATTCCGGAACATGCCCAGCATATCAAGCCTCTTTATGCTTTGGTACAACCTACTTTCTCCAAGCCGTGCTGGCTGCCTGCTCATTCAGCCATTTTGCAATCTTTGCAGGCTGATCTTCTAGAATCTAAATTCTTACTAACTCGTGATAACCACACCAACCTGGTGATAAGGATCGTTCCTGGGGTGGTGGGTTTCACTTACCTGACTTTTAATGAGGGAGACACAGTCCCTATCGCTGACAAGTCACACTTGTACACTTTGGCTGAGTTGCAGTTTTCCACTGTGGAAAAAGACTTGACAGAAGTGCAGATGGCGATTCTCAAGAAACGTGCACTTTCGCAGAGGACACGCATTTTGGTTGTTACCCCGTATCCCGCCCTAGAGGCAGTGACGAAAGCCAGTGTACCTAATTCGAAAGCTTTGCACCCACGGTGGATACAATGGGCCACGTCCTTGACATCCCCTGATGTCACGTTAATTTTTTACGCCTCTTTGCAGACACAGGAGTTTTTACAGTATGAATTTGTTCATCCTGCTCTGACCATGCGCCCGCTGGAGGATTTCCTTTGTATTATTTATACTGACAGGTCAGCGCAGCCCGTGACGGGTTCAAAGCACGCATTTTCTGCGGCCTGCGCAATTGTGGTAGGTACTATGGTGAACGGTGAGTTCAAGTCCGATGTCGTGCATACACAGACATTAGGGGACTGTACCGCCAATTGGCAGAGTTTCATGCTCTGATGCTTGCATAAGTGTACGCAGACCCTAGTGTGCCTACTCTTGTTGTAAGTGACTCTTACTACTGTGTTAAATCATACAATGTGAACAACACTAAGAACATAGGAGGTCTATAAGCCAATTCTTCTGGCCAAACTGACATGTATTATACTAGGTCAGTAGGTGCTACAGTCACCATTGGGCGAATTCTAAGGAACAAGATAAAAAAAGATAAAAAAAGGGGAAACACGTGTGCTGTGAACTCAAACCACAGAATGTGGAGCTAATTCAAAAATTGGTTGACAAAATCCAGATCGTATCATATTGGATAACCATCAAACAGACCAAGTGATCAGTCATTTCATTTGGTGTCCAAACTGTGACCCGGCAGGTCCCTTGATCATCGAGACCCCATGCCACACAGTGAGTTGTAGATACTGGATAAGGTCTACAGTTGGCTCTAGACCACCGGTTGCTGGCCAGTTTCTGATGGTAGAGTGAAAACACAGTGCAACTAACCAGAAGTGGTGAGATAAAATAGGGTGATATGTCTAAACAAACTATTTTAATGGAAAACAAGGCACGTCCCCTAATTAAAAAACAGGAACAGCGCAAACGACAGTATGAAACAAATGACTGTCGCAATATGGGCCAACATGTTTCTGCCTACCGGGCAAGACGTCCCTTGGCTTTCATCAGGGCCACTGCTCTTAACTTGTTGCTACTGTTGAAAAATTAGTGAACTAAATAATACACCAAATAAATCAGTGAAAAAGAAAAAGGTATAGCTGTTAAGAGCGATACAACCTGTGCCTACAGTTATTTTCTAATCCTCCATGCCATTGGATGTCTGTGGAAAAATAATTCTACTATTAATACAATGTATTACATGATTCGCAATCACATGTGTTCCCATACTATCTTGTAAATCTTGAAAGCAATAAGTAAATTTTTCTCACCCAGAATGACAGGGGACTGGACCTCACCTCACCTGGACCGTGCTCAGGTATACGAGGCCCCGCTCTATGGATAAAAATAGATGCAAACAGGGGGAAGGCATCACATCTCCACTCATTATGTAGAATCAAAAATGCCTATCTACACTCCCTGTTATATTTGTCATCTTCATCCACAATTAAACTCAGTGACAAAACAAACACCCAACCCTGGGAAGCACCCATTCAACCTTCATCTGAGTGATGCCTGTCTTTCATCCCAAGCACACACTGTACGTCTTCAATTTATAAGATTCTCTCAATTAACAGTCAACACTGTAAGGAATACTGTTTCTATTGCTCCCTTAAAGTATTCAGTTTTATAACCATTCCAGTGTATACAGAAATCTTCAATCTATTCACTAGTCAGTTTAGTAAGGCTCATAAGCCAACCCTGTCTGTAATTAAAGACAGAAACTAACTTCATTTATCTCCTATAGTTACTATTTAGCTTGTTCTTACCTCTCCGTCTGTGCCACCAAACCGTCCTGAGGCTTGGGGGAGGCACCGACCCGGAGGATCTATCTCAAATCAGCACTAGGGACTACTTTATCTTCATTTTTGTATGCCCCGTTTTCCTCGATTTTTAACTGACACCATACTGTAAAGAACCAGGCTCACTCTTGGAAAGCATTATTTGTGTCTAAGGGCTCTCGTTCCATATTGTAAGAGCGGAAAACTCTTCTGATGCATAAAATGGGCTGAAAGACCTCCCGCGGAACTACAAAATGTAAAATGTAAATGTAGTATACTTGTAAAGCGCACAGCTGCCCCAGCAACTGGGCGTCCCGGCGCTGTATAACTCTGGGGAACCCGTCCTGGCTTTCCCTGTGGGATGGTCCCTTGCTGGGAGTCCCCAAGGTGGAGCCAGGCATCCCCGGAATTGGTGGGGCCGTTGTGGAGATTAGGCAAGCTAATGCCCAGAGTTGCCGAGTGGAACCCCTGATTAGAGTAAGCACCGAAGCGAGAATTATCGAGTCCGCTGACCAAGGTCCACGACCCTGCCGCGTCGGGAATTGAACCCTGGTCCCAGGCTGACTTCTGCTCTCAGGCCTGCCGCCTCTAACCAGTGAGCCACACTACTCCAGATCGGCCATCTTTGTAGTTCTGCAAAAGCACACACTTGTTTGTCTTATTTTCCAATGCAAGTGTCAGGCATAAACCATGTCTTGATGTTATTTGATCTAACATCAACAACCTGTTGAGGGGATCCTCCAGGTTTGCCTGCACAAACTGTTATAATATGAAAAATGGATCAGGAAAAGCTATCAAAAAGACTACAACATGACAAAAGATCGGCCATTTTGGTAGTTCGTTAAGCCAAACGATCACTAAGCCATTCCTCGTTTCTCTTAAATGGGAAAAATTATGCAAAAAACAGGTGCAACACCCTGTTTCAATCGTTTTATACTTAGACATCAAGAGTGTGTTAGGGATATCACCCTCCCATTGCTTAGACCAGCATGAACATTAAAAAATTGTATACAACTACAAAATGACATCACAGGGGCCATCTTTGTCGTTCAGGCCCGTGATCACTTGCTAATTTTTGTATAGACTCAATACATGCAGAGACCATACAAAATAACAGTGTGCACTAGCACCTACATATCCATATATCAAAAACGCAGCACAACAATGCATTTGTAAGGAAATATGTATTCTCATAACAAAAGGGATCAGGTATATTCTAATGCCATTTCAGCTGGTGTAATGAAATCACATCTACAAATTACTCCACGGTATGTCATCGTTGAGTCCCGCTGTATCTGCACAGAGCTTGTAAAACCATTTTTGTTCCCTCAGGAACAGATATCTAGAGACATTACTCACATGGGAGGGTATGTTATGTTATGTTAATTTTATTTTTATAGCGCGCTGCTGCCCCAGCAAAGGGGCGTCCAGGCGCTCAGACAGGTACTATAACATAACACGCAGAAAATAAGAGGGAGCGGCTACTCAGAGGCAGAAAACAAAAAAGTTTTAATAGCACGCCTGAAAATGGACAGATCACTCAGAGCTCGGATGTGCACTGGGAGCGAGTTCCACAGTCCCGCGGCAAGCACCCGGTAAGAGCGACCACCCATTCTACTAAGTTTGAAACGGGGGCAGACCGCCAAATGCAAAGCCTCTGATCTTAGGGATCTCGGAGGAATATAGGGAGTGAGCAAGTTAACAAGAGCCGGCGGCGAGGAGAGTTTCATGATTTTAAAAGCCAGACAGAGCGCTTTAAACTTAATCCTCTGTCTGACCGGTAACCAGTGAAGGCCAGAGATAGTACCAGAAACAGAGCAATGTCTGGGAAGACCAACAATGGCCCGCGCCGCGGCATTTTGTCCCCTCTGAAGCCTGGATGCCTCAGCCTGATTAACCCCTAACATCAGCGCACTTCCGTAGTCCAACCGAGATAGAATCGAGGCTTGGACCACGAGCTGCAGAGTGGGAGGATCGAAATATTTAAGAACTGGCCTTATGCCTCGCAGGATACCGTAGCATGTGGCTGCAACCTTCTTCGTATGCCCTGTGAAGGTGAGCGCAGGATCCAGCCAAATCCCTAAGTTTTTCACTTCGGATGCTGGAATGGGAGTGACGCCCAGCTCTGGAGGCCACCACTGGTCTCCCCATAGCTCAGCATGTTTCCCTAAAACCAACACTTCAGTTTTAGTGGCATTCAGTTGTAAACAATTGGTACGTAACCAACTAGCTACTGCCACAAGTCCAGCTCGGAATCTGGGGGCCTCCACTTCCGGGTCTCCACTCAGTGTCACCGCTAGCTGCGTGTCGTCAGCATATGAGGCTAGCGGTTTCACATATAGGTTGAACAGAGTGGGACTCAACGAGGAGCCCTGTGGGACCCCCAGATCCAAGGGATAGATGGTGGATTGGCAGGGTGGTATAGCCACTTTAAAGGTTCGATCTGAGAGGAAAGATCGAAACCACTGAAGAGCGGTTCCAGCTACTCCGGCTTCCTCAAGGCGCTGAATCAGTATACGGTGGGACACAGTATCGAAAGCAGCGCTCAGATCTAATAATAGGAGCGCTGCTGTACGTCCGGCGTCAAGCACCAGGCGTAAATGCTCGATAATATGGAGCAAAGCAGTCTCGGTACTGTGCCCAGGTCTGAAGCCATTTTGGCTAGAGTCCAGTATCTGATTACGGGCAAGGTGATCAGATAAGATAGAGTTAACGTGGGCCTCGGTGACTTTAGCAGTCCAAGGTAAAAGAGATATAGGGCGGTAGTTCTCAGGCAAGAGAGGGTCTAAATTTGCCTTTTTCAAGACTGGGGTAACTACCGCCTGCTTCCATAAGGAAGGGACCGTCCCAGTTGACAGCGACAAGTTGATAAGAGTGAGTATCGGAACTCGACACAATGGGGAAGGCGTACTGATGAGGGCTGGCTTCAGCGGGTCCAGAGGAGAGCCTGATTTAACGCTGAGGCTAAGTTTGTTAAAAGCCTCCGTAGACAGGTCGGGTAGAAAGGTCAGAGTCTCGTAACCCAAAAAATTAGGGTCAACTAACTCTTCTCGAGAACCGTCCATTCATATTCTGCTTCCCAGTGTTGTTTATCTAGAAAGTGTCTAGTGAGTCGCGTCATAGATTTCCTACATCGGAAAGAGCTCTTGTGCTCCAACATGCGTATTCGCACCTTCCGGGTAGTCATGCCCACATACTTAATTGAGCACGGGCAGGTTAACAAATAGATCAGATTGTCAATATTACAATTGGTGAAATGAGTTTGTGACCATGGCCTATCCATGCCTATATCAATCTCAGTAGAATGTTTAGTTTGTGGGCAGACTGAACAGTTACCACAGGGGTGGTATCCAACAGCAGGTGGTAAGTCCCACAGAGTGCCCAAAATTTTCCTTGATGTTTCTTTAGGGTGAGTATGCACTAGGTGATCCCTAATACTATTTGCTCTTTTAAAATCAAATAGGGGCATTGCAATCTTGTCATTACTGAGATTTAGGATACGCCAGTGCTTCCTGATTATTTTCTGAAGGCTGTTGCTTCTAGTGTTGAAAGTACTTACAAGGGTCAATCTTTCAGTAGGACTTTTAGGAACAGGCGGTTCTTGGAGCGCTTCACGGTTATTGTTATTCGCTCGCTTAGAAGACCGCTTGATGAGAGATCGCGGATAATGTCTCTCCACCAGTTGTGCAGTCAGATTTCTGGCATGAGTCTTAAAGTCCTCCACCCTAGAACAGTTCCTCCGTACTCGGAGGAACTGTCCATATGGTAAATTATTCCGTAGAGATTTAGGGTGGTGGCTATCGTACAGAAGCAGCGAGTTCTTTGCCATCGGTTTCCTATATAGCTCACTCTGCAAGCCTGTTGATGTTACATAGATCGAAAGATCCAGAAAGGCCAGTCTTTCCCTGTGAGCCTCAAAAGTGAATTTGAGGAATTGGTTCCTACTGTTTAACCAGAGATGGAACTCACTCACGGTTTCTAGGCTCCCTCTCCACACTACCAACACATCATCGATATAGCGTTTCCACCATTTTATCGATGCAAAATGGCTACAAAATTAGCTACAAACACTCATAAAACTCAGATTAGAAATCATGCTTTTAAGGAATTAACGTCTATTGACGCCAAGTTTTGGAGAGTAGAGAATAGACCCTTCTTTTCAGACAGTAAAAGTGGTATGTTGGAGTGTAATATTACTGAAGAGGATTGGTACAATCATTTTAATGTTATATATGGGGACCAGGGAGAAAACGAACCGAGGGACTCTATTTATGTGGGTAAGAAATATCTTCTGACCTTTACAGTTAGTGAAGTAGCAAAGGCTATAGCCCAAATGTCTAAAAATAAAGCCCCTGGCCCGAACAGGGTTCCCGCCAACTTCTTCTTAACAAACATACCCCTTTGGTCTAAACTGCTTGCCAATTTTTTTATTAAAGCCTGTAAAGTGGGTTTACCTAAATCCTGGTCGTTGTCAGTGACAGTACCAGTTTTTAAGAAGTGACTCGCGCTGTTATAGGCCAATTTCTTTGATCGATTCTTCTGTGAAAGTGCTAGGACGAGTGGTTTTGGCCAAGCTTACAGACTGGCTGAATGATGCTAATATCCTCTCTAACCTTCAGTATGGTTTTAAGAAGGGGAGAGGTACCACCGATCAGTGCTTTAACTTGCTCTTGTTGACATGGAAATATACCATTGCGAAGAAGGGCACACTTCATTTAACATTTATGGATCTTTCTTTGGCTTTTGACCGAGTGAACAGGTCCAAGTAATGGCATCTGCTCTTGAAATTAGGATTAGATTAAAATATCGTAAATTTTCTGGCAGATCTGCATCAAGATCTGGGCGCCACAGTACGATTCGATCAAATTGGGAACCTATCACATAGCATCCGTATGATTAAAGGAGTGAGACAGGGCTGTATTTTGGCGTCTCTGTTATTCACTTTATATATTAACAATCTTGAAATTGTTCTATCGGGTGCTTGTATTGATATCCCGCGTATAGGAGAGAGATTAATTCTGGCCCTGTTATATGTGGATGACGCTGCTCTTCTAGCTAGAACGGCGAATGGCCTACAGCAGCTAGCAATGTTGAAGTGCACTTTCTCACCGTGAAGACTCGATTAAGGCTAACGCTAACTGCCGACACAAGTAAGTACGCGTTGAATACTTTGTTACCGGTTACGGAGATTTGGGTCACTTAGAAGTCACGAGATTAATACAAATTTTGTAATACACGAACGCGATACTAATCTCACTTCGAGCACAACTATTGGTATGTTAGTACCTTTTACCCCTGTTCTCCTGAATGTGGGTATTTGAATAACGTGAGGTTTATATAATTATTTGCGACATTTCAGGTAGTATCCTATCACAGCAGCTGTTTTGTCACTCCTGCTTCATATCACAGAAAGACATTCACAGAGCACTGGACATAGCAACCTTTTTGTTACCATCACATCCGCCGTTTTTTCACAGCCGCTTGCTCAATAGCACAGTAGTACACTTAGCACTGGGCATGACTCATAGTTGGTTTTCTTGAAACGTATCAGTACACACTACAATTCCTTTATGTTTACCTCGTGTACTAAAGGCATAATTCTGTTGTAGATATATTCCCTGATGAAGGCTTTGATAAAAGCCGAAATGCATTGGAATGAAAGAAATATTTGTGAAGGAAAGAAGCACGTTTACTAATGAAACCAAACAGATGAAAAGGAAAAAGTATTGAACATATTGTGTAGCCAACATTACCAAAACCGGAAACCCTATAACAGGGACTAAGGCAGTGACTAGAGCACGTCACCTCAGTACAGGAAAACGGAGCCAGCAGCATTACTACAGCAGCTTTTAACCACTTTTGCTTCATTCATGAAGTCCTTGGACTTGGATGTAAATTTCTCTAAGTCCCACATTATGATCATGGGGGCCAAGCCAAAGAAATGTAAAAGTCACTATTGTGAGGGAAACAATCTCACCGGTAACGTCATTCTCATATTTGGGAGTGTTATTTGACGAATGGGGTTCATGGATCCCACAAATGCAGGCCAAAATAAATCAAATGGCAAGATCAACTGTTGCTGTTTTAGATTTTGCTCGCATATTGGGCTCTAAACCCATTCAAGCTATGTTAAATATCTACAGGGCTAAATGTCTGGCCATTGCCAGCTATGGTTCAGAACTTTGGGGCTACAGAAATGCCGGGAACGTCCAAATAGTGGAAAATAAATTTCTAAGAAATTTGATAGCCGTACCGGCCTTGACATCCACCTATATTATTTATCAAGAAATGGGCATATGTTCTATACCAGACACCATGGGAATGGCTCCTCTGCTCAAATGGATAAGTATTTGGACAAATCCGGAGCTGGAGATGAACCGTGTTATCATTCGTGACTGTTTAACTCTTGACTTGGCAAGTAGCATCCCATGGCTAAATTATGTTAAAAGGACTACAGCTTATTTAGGCTGACCTGAGCTCTTTGGTTCCCTGGAAAAATTGTTAAAAGCCGACAAATTGTGGGTTAAAAATGTGTATGTTCAGATATCTCAAAGCGATAGAGAGCAGAATGAGTTAAGCAAACCGTCTGTTCGGGCTCATCAGCTGATATTGTAGTGTAGTTCCTATATTCCCAATAGGCTTTGCGCATTGGAATAATATAAACAGCAGTGTAGACGTAGGACGGAGGTCGACTAGGTCTCTACTGACTATATTAGACTTAATTAGTTTTGCCAGCTAGCTCAGAGATCACTAGAAACTTTCTCGAGTAAACAAGGAGGAGTTTAACTTCCCTGGATAGACAAGAAGGGATTAGCTTCTGACAACCATATAACATGACAACTTTGCTCCCTCAGAATAAAGAGTGTATCTCTAGAGTCGTGTGAAAACAATAGACAATTATTTCGCTCAGTCAATCATGCATACTTAGTTTCACCAGAGTGCAGAGAAATAGAGAGAGACGGGCGTTTTCAATAAAAGTTGGTATTTATTGAGCAGTCTTCTTTCTCATACAAGAGAAATGAATTGCCACAATTGCAATACTTATCATAAAGTAAAGTGCGTACAGTAAAAGGAGTATTATGAAATAATACTGTAAAAGCATTGATATGGTTTCTTAGCCATATGATACTTTAAAATGGATAAAATATATACATACATAAAAACATTGACTAACGTCCTCAACTGGTGCTTCTAAGATACGCCTACCCTGGTGTACCTGACCTAAGCCTAATACGTGGGAAGGAGTAAGTAAGTTGCAGTTTAAGTTCAGTTAGTTTTGCCAAGGATCTGAATCAAGAATTCTCTTAAGGGTTTAGTCAGCTCCGTACCTTGGTAATAGAATGTAGGAGGTCTTGTATCTCTCTCTCAGGACTCGATATCCCAGCAACCCACATGGGTGACTGGAAACACCGGAGCTGGATTTTCTCGGCTGGAGAAAAAGACAGCGTCTTTCTCAGTGCGTCAAAAGGGAGGGGCGGCTTACTTCGGCTCCTCGCATCAGCTGGGCTTCTGGGCAAGTAGATAGCCGCTCTGCTCCAAACCACAGTGTGTTTGCTTAAGGCAACGTTGGTATATTTATACCTGAAAGGTGCCGGATTTGACGTAAGGTTGGACATAAGACGTCACCAAGAACTAACAGTTCTTTCTGACTCTAGGAGTTATTGTGCAAATAAAAACAAGAGCAGGGGGATTTCCCGGGCTGCTGGGGGCTTGGTTTGTTTAAAGAACACGTTGTACTTTCTAGGGGTCTAGGGGAGTAGCCATGCCGTATTTGGACTGCATGGGCTATTACTAAATATGGATATGATTCTTATGCCTTTATAAGGATATTATTTCTTATAGCCATATAAGGGCATAAATCGGGAATATCGAATTAGGGTCCTAGATAGAAACACAACACCCACTCCACTGATTAATTTATTTATTTATTTGTTAACATTTGTAGAGCGCAGCGATTACCCTAGGGCGTAATGTCCATCCTTACTAAAAACTAAGCAATATTAAACATATAACGATGCATGTGTGTTTTCCAACCCACCCCAAAATACAAAATTCGCATTTGAAATGGTATATGGTAAATACACGAAAATGAGTATTGGTACTCTACACTTTTCAAGCAGTGTTATCATTCAGTTAAATGCATATATATATATCAGCTGAATGAATTGCGAAAATTACACATGAAATGGCTCTGAATACAGAAAAGAAGATCGAGAACATTCCATCACATATTTATACAAATGCTGTACATGTGCTAGAGGCTGAGGTAAAATATTGTCTCTAGAGTTCCTAAAATAGAAGCTCTGTTCTCTAAGAATAGTTCTACTTTAAGCAGAGTACTTTGTGCCAGAAAAAAGGGTAAATATTTTGGAAGTGAAAAAAAATAATTTTGCTCTCAAGGGAAAGAATAGCTCCAATTGTTTTCAGTAGCTGTGTTTATTAAAAACTGAAGGCCGAATTCAGAGTTCAGGGAACGCTGTGTGCTCGTTGTTTTAAAAAGTTATTATTTTTGTTCCGGGGAAAACATCATTTCAGACAGACTCGCAAAAAATTGGTCTACAACATCAGGTGAAAGTCGACCAAGTTCGAAAATGCTGAAATCGTGCATATGTGAGAATGATTGCTATCATCGATGTAAGGATCAGCAATGCTCACAAAAGGTTGTACCTGTTTGGTGCTGCTTTCCTCTCGTACTTCACCGCCACCTAATCGTAATGGTGAAGTCTCAATGAATGCCGTCATCAGAATCGGTAACCGCTGGGGACAACACGATGCATGAGTCGTTACCGGACCTAGCAAGGTATCTATATCCATTGGTATTGGTAACACAATCCAAAATTCAATCCATGGAGAAATCAGGTAGGTTTCTTTGAGTTGATGAAAGAGTTCAGTTACTTTGTCTTTGAAAGTTCTTGTTGCTGGCGTTTCTTCATGCTCGCTTGGATCTTCAGAAAAGTCATCGAAATTGATGAAGTAGCCAGATACAGTTCTGTGAATTGTTGGAATTGCTTCCGAATTTTCATTTGCTTTTGGATTTTTCTTTGTTTCACTAGCATAGTCTGAGGCTACATCGTTGTAGACTGGTGTGTCTTGACGAACTGTTGCAATTTGGGTTTCAAGAGGCATAAGTTCCATGGCTTTGTTGCATAGTCCTTTTTTATTCACTGCAGGTTTATCAAATGTGATTAGTCTTTCAGTTTGAACCTCTTGGATTGTAGCAAGATTTGGTCTTCTGCTATTTCTTGGGAGTCCACTGGGCCTACTACTTATTATTGGCCACATGATTGTTGTTTTACCAGGTCGATGGATACAACTCGGTTCTCCTTTTTACCAGCAAGGGGCGGTATTACAACTGATCTTGTTCGGCTGACAGCTAAGACAGGTACTGCTTTTCTGTAAGAAGGCCCAAATTCCTTCTACACCGCTATCTTCTCTCTGACCAGATCCCCAATCTTTGGAATCCAGACAGGTCTTGCTGGGACAGGTGGTTTTTCTTCAGTGGCCGTTGGCTTTAGCTTTAGATTACTCAGACTTCTTGTTTCATTTAAGTCCTGTAAAACAGCCAAACGGTCTTTGATATCAAAGGCTTTTTCTTCTACCACTGAAGTGTGACTATCTAAGTCCTGGATATGCATTCTAGTACCGAACAATAGTTCGTAGGGAGTCAGACCTTTTAGAGAATTTCTTGGCAGATTGTTAAGACTACGTTGGACACTTGTTAAATGTTTGACCCACCCATCACCCGAACCCAATACCCTCGCCGTTATAGATTGATTTATGTCACGTTTTTTTCTTTCGACTACCGCATTTCCCCTCGGAATGGAAGGGAGAAGAGTACCGCAATGCAATGCCCATGCTGGCCATGGCCTCCTTGTAAGCCCTAGAGCTAAACGCAGGACCCTGGTCAGAATGTAGCATGCCAATTGCGTATATGCCGATAAAGACTCGCAAATCTTTTATAACAGTTCTGGCGTCAGCCGAGCGCTGGGGCCTGCATTTTAAGTGAATCTAGTCTTAATATTTATGGGATCACGTTTATCCTGCTGTTTTTTTGCGTATAGATAGCCTTATGCTTTCTAACAAAGGGGTCCTGGCAATACTCCGGTCGGTTCATGACTGCGATCTCGGTTGAAGTTTGGACAATCCTTTGCAAATTTGTAATGTTGCAAATTCATCCCCGGCCACCAGTATTCTGATTGTAATTCTTTCAGAGATTTCACGATCTCTTGGTGCCTTAGACCCAATCCCATGTGTGCGTCTGCTATTTAAAAAACTCTCCTGTTCGTGTTTGGAATTACTCTGTCCCCCACTCCAGGCATTTGAGCAAAAGGAACGGAGTTTGCATCAATTATGTATGTATAACTGAGTGGATAGTTCAGAGGTAATGCTGCATAGTCGCCTTTTAATGAGGCTTTTACCGCTAGCATAGTTTCTCCGTCTATATAATTTTTAGAACGCTTTTTTGTGGCTACGGAACCCGGTTGAATTGCCTCTGCTGTGGCTCTGTGAGCCAATGAATTCCCTGCGATGTGAACGCCATCACGTTGATGACTCAGTGTATGTATCACGTCTTCTGTAGTTCTTTCTGCAAAAGAACTACCTGTTCCCAGAGCTTGTTATGCTTTATTGTGGCACCTGTGTCATCTTTGTAACCGTTTTGAATCCAGGTCTGCATGTCATTATTGTAAGACTTGACGCAGTAATGCGAATCGCACACTATTAGTGTGGGAAATTCGTGATCGGCATTTTTAAGCAACATCTTTAATGATCTTATTTCAGATCGCTGAGTTGAATAGTTTCTGAGTGATTCAGTTTTGGTGCCTATTGGTCTGAATTTACCAAAGCGCCAGCGACCTTTAACAATCGTGCACGCTGCATTGTAGGATTTTTCTTCTACATCGAAGTGTTGTGCAAATCTGTCCATGTAGATTACACATGTGTTGTTCAAGAGGCAGAATTTCGATTGGCAGAGGATATTCTTCTTCATATTCTAGATTTTCTAGTTTTTTCATTTTCGGGTCAAAATAGTATTTCACGTCTTCTGCAGCAAGAGAATTTTCCCATTTTATCCATTTTAGATCTAATGCCACTGCAGTTAGATTGTGTGGACTTGTTAATGCCTCAAGGGCTGATTCTGCTGTTAAAACAGTTATTCTTCTGCCTTGGGCTTGGGCTCTTTCTTTTGCTACAGCAGTTTGAACCGCTATTAGAATCTTTTCAGTAGAACTGAATTTCATTTCAGCTTGTGTGTACAAGTGTGATTTGTAAGCTATTGGTACAGTTTCTCCCTCATTAGAGGTTAGGTGCGTGAATCCGCATCTTCCTGGGATGACTCGGATTACAAGGTTGCGTATGTTTTCGCGAGTTTGCAATTTAGTTTTAGCTAACATGTCTGTTTGCAATGATCTTAAAATTTCTGTGTGTTTCTGAGTCCAATTTATTGGTTTGAAATCAAGTTTTATTAATTCATAGAGAGGTTTATCTCTCTCTGCATAATTTAGAATGTATGTTCTTCCGAAATTCAGGAAACCTAGTATTGATTGTAAGTTCTTCAGCGTTTTAGGTGCTTGGAGTACAGCACACTTCACTAAGAAGTTGTCTGCTAGGCTTTTGCCTTCACTTGATAATTGATATCCTAAAAACAGGACAGTTAGATGGGCAATTCGTGATTTTTTAAAGTTGAATTTGTAACCCTCAGCTGCGAACCCAAGTATTATGGTGTTCACTCTTTTCAAGTGTGTCTCCAGGTCATCATCTGTGAGGTAGATGTCATCGACATAAGATAATGCCTCATCATCATCTATATATATAGTAACTCTGTTACTCTTGCTGAGAATAATCCTGGGCTATTCTTGAATCCCTGTGGAAGTCGACAGAAGTGTTTTGCGACCCCATTATTGAGAAAGCGGTCAAATACCTGCTTTCAGGTGCAATGTTTTGACAAAAGAATCCATTTGAGATATCTAATGTTGTTTTATATTTTTTGCGCACAATGTTATTAATTAGTGCTGCACTGTGTGAGTTTTGTACTTCAAATGTTTTGCAACATGAGTTAAGGTGTCTGTAGTCCAAAACTAGACGATATGAATCGTCTGGCTTGGAGACAGGAAACAAAGGATTGTTCATTTGTGAGGTGCATGTTTCAATCACCCCCTGATATTCAAGTTGATCTAATATCTACCTGACTTTCCTTTTAGCTTCTTGCTTAACTGGGTACTGCCTTTGTGCAGTTGGTTGATTTTTTAACTGGATTTTGTGAGGAGGAGAGTCCTCATCCCATCCTACATGATTTTTATATAATGCAGGAGCTTGGGCCACTGCCCATTTTCTTGCAAGTGTATATTTTTTATGAATTGGAATATGATTTGAGAAGGCAGGCATAATCATTTCTTCGCCATGAGGGCACTCCCTGACAAACTCTGATGGCCAGTCTATCTCAGCTAACAGGATGTCATAGCCTTTTGAAAGGTTATCCCAAAAGAGACCCCTTACTTTCCTAGTCTTGTCCCCCTCTATACGTAATGTTATTTCGTATAATTTATGGGGTTTACTAACTCTGGTGTCTGCAGTTTCCACTTGAATGTATTCATTCGTGTCCACTATCTCCAGAAGATTCATCAGGATCTTGCGAGCTATGGTCACTTCTGCTGCGCTGGCTAGCATTGTCTGGGCCCACTCTTCGTTTTTCAGTTGTGTCCTCAGTATCCTCGAAATGTTTAATTATTTTAATACTAGCTGCCTTCTTCTTTGGAAATTTTATTTTTTTACTTTGATGAGCAGGTTCCTTGTCTTTGGACTTGACGTGCTCTTTCTTGTGTTCTGATCGTCCTCTTCTTTCCGATTTCTGTGAGGAAGTCTGAAAAGATCAAGAGGGACGTGTATCAATATCTTGATATCTGTCAGGTTTTCTCAACTTATCCCTATCTCTAAGGTTGTATCTTTTCTCAGAGGGCTCCCTCTGGGGAGACTTGCCACCTCGTTCTGGAGATCTATCTCTCCATTGAGGAGACCTTCCTCTGGATCGGAATCGTTTTTCTTTGGGAGAGGATTGTTTATTTCCATCCCAACTCTTTTTCGGAGTATTTAGATTATTTTTAATAAATGTTTTTTCAGGATTTTCAAGTAGTTGGGGTTTTACTGTTTTCCCACCCAAACTATCTCTACCTAGTTCTTCATAGGATTTTTCTATGATTCTGGCAAGTTCAAATGGTTGTTCTGCTATATCTGTTTCTTTCAATCTCTGGCGGATCGCCACAGATGCTGCTTCTCCTTTTATGTTGGCTAATAATATAGCCGAAACCTGTTTGAAGTATTTCAGTAATTTCATACCTAGAGTTAAAGCAGGTTCTGGACCGTATTCATTTTGAATCTGTCCTAGTACGTCTGGTATAACCGCCATGGACGGAACACCATGTGTTTTTGTGTAAATCGAAGCAAAGACTGTGCCCCAACTGTCACAGTCCTCCACATGTGGTGCGATCCCCATTGGAAGACAGATAGTCAGAATTCTGTGTTTCTCAGTAGGCGTAGTATCAGGAAATACTGCCTCTATTTGAGTGATTTTTTGAGCTAACCAGAATGGAATTTGTTCCCGTTTTGCGGGAGTTTTGCCAATGGCTGATTGTATATTCTGTGGTGTGATTTTATTTGTGTTCCCCTGGTGAGGGGTGGTCTGTGGAATTTCTATTGCCGGTTGGAATGTTGAAGTCCGCATGACATAATGGACCAATTGTCTGTGTATTTTAATTAACAGTTTTAGTTGAGCTAAGATCTCTCGGTCTGACATTTTTTCAATGTCTGGATGTGGTGTGTAGCTGGCTAGAACCGGCCACGTGGGTCCTGGTCTACCTAGTCGACCGAGCCTGGTGATGTGATTTTGATGTTTTAGGGCGCCATTAAACCAGAGCAGGTGCTCTTGCTAAGTTAGTGGGATTTCAACGTCCTCGAAAGGAGCGTATTCATCCGGAGGTTCCCCTATTTTGTAATAGTAGAATTCGTGTGTTACAGCGTGTGCTGCTGGAAAATGTATCCATGAATAGAATACCTCTGTCTGCCGATATTCACGGGCCTCTACCACGAATATGACTGTACCACCTTGTGATGATACTCCATTTTCTATAAGTTTTTAGTTATAGTTCTTCTTACATTTACCGGAATGATTATAGCATTCGGGTCTTCATCTCAGAGACTTGTGTCATCCGTTAGGAGTTGAGCTGCTATTCTAGCTTCCTCCCTTTCGTCTTCACTTTCCGTCATTTTTACTTAACAGAAAGTTCTTGTTGCAGATCAAGTTTCAAGGGAAACAAAGATTAGGTGCACAATATTTTGGAACACTGTATCCTTCAACGTTGACTAAACCAAAAACTAATACATAGGATTCTCATCCTACTAAGTTCCGGTGGATATTAACCTTTTACCCACTCCAGACGTCTTTTGGAGTATTTATGGGAAAAAGGGTCTGTGTGAAAAAGCACGACTGAGTTACTCTAATGTCTTGCGTTAGATTATCGCCTTACCAAATGTTGGGCGCCATGTAGTGTAGTTCCTATATTCCCAATAGGCTCTGCGCATTGGAATAATATAAACAGTAGTGTAGACGTAGGACGGAGGTCGACTAGGTCTCTACTGACTATATTAGACTTAATTAGTTTTGCCAGCTAGCTCAGAGGTCACTAGAAACTTTCTCGAGTAAACAAGGAGGAGTTTAACTTCCCTGGATAGACAAGAAGGGATCAGCTTCTGACAACCATATAACATGACAACTTTGCTCCCTCAGAATAAAGAGTGTATCTCTAGAGTTGTGTGAAAACAATAGACAATTATTTCGCTCAGTCAATCGTGCATACTTAGTTTCACCAGAGTGGAGAGAAATAGAGAGACGGGCGTTTTCAATAAAAGGTGTTATTTATTGAACAGTCTTCTTTCTCATGCAAGAGAAATGAATTGCCACAATTGCAATACTTATCATAAAGTAAAGTGCGTACAGTAAAATGAGTATTATGAAATAATACTGGAAAAGCATTGATATGGTTTCTTAGCCATATGATACTTTAAAATGGATAAAATATATACATACATAAAAACATTGACTAACGTCCTCAACTGGTGCTTCTAAGATACGCCTACCCCGGTGTACCTGACCTAAGCCTAATACGTGGGAAGGCGTAAGTAAGTTGCAGTTTAAGTTAAGTTAGTTTTGCCAAGGATCTGAATCAAGAATTCTCTTAAGGGTTTAGTCAGCTCCGTACCTTGGTAATAGAATGTAGGAGGTCTTGTATCTCTCTCTCAGGACTCGATATCCCAGGAACCCACATGGGTGACTGGAAACACCGGAGCTGGATTTTCTCGGCTGGAGAAAAAGACAGCGTCTTTCTCAGTGCGTCAAAAGGGAGGGGCGGCTTCCTTTGGCTCCTCGCATCAGCTAGGCTTCTGGGCAAGTAGATAGCCGCTCTGCTCAAAACCACCGTGTGTTTGCTTAAGGCAACGTTGGTATATTTATACCTGAAAGGTGCCGGGTTTGACGTAAGGTTGGACATAAGACGTCACCAAGAACTAACAGTTCTTTCTGACTCTAGGAGTTCTTGTGCAAATAAAAACAAGAGCAGGGGGATTTCCCGGGCTGCTGGGGGCTTGGTTTGTTTAAAGAACGCGTTGTACTTTCTAGGAGTCTAGGGGAGTAGCCATGCTGTATTTGGACTGCATGGGCTATTACTAAATATGGATATAATTCTTATGCCTGTATAAGGATATTATTTCTTATAGCCATATAAGGGCATAAATCGGGAATATCGAATTAGGGTCCTAGATAGAAACACAACACCCACTCCACGGATTAATGTCCATCCTTACTAAAAACTAAGCAATATTAAACATATAACGATGCATGTGTGTTTTCCAACCCACCCCAAAATACAAAATTCGCATTTGAAATGGTATATGGTAAATACATGAAAATGAGTATTGGTACTCTACACTTTTCAAGCAGTGTTATCATTCAGTTAAATGCATATATATATCAGCTGAATGAATTGCGAAAATTACACATGAAATGGCTCTGAATACAGAAAAGAAGATCGAGACCATTCCATCACATATTTATACAAATGCTGTACATATGCTAGAGGCTGAGGTAAAATATTGTCTCTAGAGTTCCTAAAATAGAAGCTCTGTTCTCTAAGAATAGTTCTACTTTAAGCAGAGTACTTTGTGCCAGAAAAAAGGGTAAATATTTTGGAAGTGAAAAAAAATAATTTTGCTCTCAAGGGAAAGAATAGTTCCAATTGTTTTCAGTAGCTGTGTTTATTAAAAACTGAAGGCCGAATTCAGAGTTCAGGGAACGCTGTGTGCTCGTTGTTTTAAAAAGTTATTATTTTTGTTCCGGGGAAAACATCATTTAAGACAGACTCGCAAAAAATTGGTCTACAACATCAGGTGAAAGTTCGACCAAGTTCGAAAGTGCTGAAATCGTGCATATGTGAGAATGATTGCTATCATCGATGTAAGGATCAGCAATGCTCACAAAAGGTTGTACCTGTTTGGTGCTGCTTTCCTCTCGTACTTCACCGCCACCTAATCGTAATGGTGAAGTCTCAATGAATGCCGTCATCAGAATCGGTAACCGCTGGGGACAACACGATGCATGAGTCGTTACCGGACCTAGCAAGGTATCTATATCCATTGGTATTGGTAACACAATCCAAAATTCAATCCATGGAGAAATCAGGTAGGTTTCTTTGAGTTGATGAGAGAGTTCAGTTACTTTGTCTTTGAAAGTTCTTGTTGCTGGCGTTTCTTCATGCTCGCATGGATCTTCAGAAAAGTCATCGAAATTAATGAAGTAGCCAGATGCAGTTCTGTCAATTGTTGGAATTGCTTCCGAATTTTCATTTGCTTTTGGAATTTTCTTTGTTTCACGAGCATAGTCTGAGGCTACATCGTTGTAGACTGGTGTGTCTTGACGAACTGTTGTAATTTGGGTTTCAAGAGGCATAAGTTCCATGGCTTTGTTGCATAGTCCTTTTTTATTCACTGCAGGTTTATCAAATGTGATTAGTCTTTCAGTTTGAACCTCTTGGATTGTAGCAAGATTTGGTCTTCTGCTATTTCTTGGGAGTCCACTGGGCCTACTACTTATTATTGGCCACATGATTGTTGTTTTACCAGGTCGATGGATACAACTCGGTTCTCCTTTTTACCAGCAAGGGGCGGTATTACAACTGATCTTGTTCGGCTGACAGCTAAGACAGGTACTGATTTTCTGTAAGAAGGCCCAAATTCCTTCTTCACCGCGATCTTCTCTCTGACCAGATCCCCAATCTTTGGAATCCAGACAGGTCTTGCTGGGACAGGTGGTTTTTCTTCAGTGGGCCTTGGCTTTAGCTTTAGATTACTCAGACTTCTTCTTGTTTCATTTAAGTCCTGTAAAACAGCCAAACGGTCTTTGATATCAAAGGCTTTTTCTTCTACCACTGAAGTGTGACTATCTAAGTCCTGGATATGCATTCTAGTACCGAACAATAGTTCGTAGGGAGTGAGACCTTTTAGAGAATTTCTTGGCAGATTGTTAAGACTACGTTGGACACTTGTTAAATGTTTGACCCACCCATCACCCGAACCCAATACCCTCGCCGTTATAGATTGATTTATGTCACGTTTTTTTCTTTCGACTACCGCATTTCCCTCGGAATGGAAGGGAGAAGAGTACCGCAATGCAATGCCCATGCTGGCCATGGCCTCCTTGTAAGCCCTAGAGCTAAACGCAGGACCCTGGTCAGAATGTAGCATGCCAATTGCGTATATGCCGATAAAGACTCGCAAATCTTTTATAACAGTTCTGGCGTCAGCCGAGCGCTGGGGCCTGCATTTTAAGTGAATCTAGTCTTAATATTTATGGGATCACGTTTCTCCTGCTGGTTTTTTGCGTATAGATAGCCTTATGCTTTCTAACAAAGGGGTCCTGGCAATACTCCGGTCGGTTCATGACTGCGATCTCGGTTGAAGTTTGGACAATCCTTTGCAAATTTGTAATGTTGCAAATTCATCCCCGGCCACCAGTATTCTGATTGTAATTCTTTCAGAGATTTCACGATCTCTTGGTGCCTTAGACCCAATCCCATGTGTGCGTCTGCTATTAAAAAAACTCTCCTGTTCGTGTTTGGAATTACTCTGTCCCCCACTCCAGGCATTTGAGCAAAAGGAACAGAGTTTGCATCAAGTATGTATGTATAACTGAGTGGATAGTTCAGAGATAATGCTGCATAGTCGCCTTTTAATGAGGCTTTTACCGCTAGCATAGTTTCTCCGTCTATATAATTTTTAGAACGCTTTTTTGTGGCTACGGAAGCCGGTTGAATTGCTTCCGCTGTGGCTCTGTGAGCCAATGAATTCCCTGCGATGTGAACGCCATCACGTTGATGACTCAGTGTATGTATCACGTGAGTCTTCTGTAGTTCTTTCTGCAAAAGAACTACCTGTTCGCAGAGCTTTTTATGCTTTATTGTGGCACCTGTGTCATCTTTGTAACCGTTTTGAATCCAGGTCTGCATGTCATTATTGTAAGACTTGACGCAGTAATGCGAATCGCACACTATTAGTGTGGGAAATTCGTGATCGGCATTTTCAAGCGACATCTTTAATGATCTTATTTCAGCTCGCTGAGTTGAATAGTTTCTGAGTGATTCAGTTTTGGTGCCTATTGGTCTGAATTTACCAAAGCGCCAGCGACCTTTAACAATCGCGCACGCTGCATTGTAGGATTTTTCTTCTACATCGAAGTGTTGTGCAAATCTGTCCATGTAGATTACACATGTGTATTGTTCAAGAGGCAGAATTTCGATTGGCAGAGGATATTCTTCATATTCTAGATTTTCTAGTTTTTTCATTTTCGGGTCAAAATAGTATTTCACGTCTTCTGCAGCAAGAGAATTTTCCCATTTTATCCATTTTAGATCTAATGCCACTGCAGTTAGATTGTGTGGACTTGTTAATGCTTCAAGGGCTGATTCTGCTTTTAAAACAGTTATTCTTCTGCCTTGGGCTTGGGCTCTTTCTTTTGCTACAGCAGTTTGAACCGCTATTAGAATCTTTGCAGTAGAACTGAATTTCATTTCAGCTTGTATGTACAAGTGTGATTTGTAAGCTATTGGTACGTTTCTCCCTCATTAGAGGTTAGGTACGTGAATCCGCATCTTCCTGGGATGACTCGGATTACAAGGTTGCGTATGTTTTCGTGAGTTTGCAATTTAGTTTTAGCTAACATGTCTGTTTGCAATGATCTTAAAATTTCTGTGTGTTTCTGAGTCCAATTTATTGGTTTGAAATCAAGTTTTATTAATTCATAGAGAGGTTTATCTCTCTCTGCATAATGTAGAATGTATGTTCTTCTGAAATTCAGGAAACCTAGTATTGATTGTAAGTTCTTCAGCGTTTTAGGTGCTTGGAGTACAGCACACTTCTCTAAGAAGTTGTCTGCTAGGCTTTTGCCTTCACTTGATAATTGATATCCTTAAAACAGGACAGTTAGATGGGCAATTCGTGATTTTTTAAAGTTGAATTTGTAACCCTCAGCTGCGAACCCAAGTATTATGGTGTTCACTCTTTTCAAGTGTGTCTCCAGGTCATCATCTGTGAGGTAGATGTCATCGACATAAGATAATGCCTCATCATCATATATTTATAGTAACTCTGTTACTCTTGCTGAGAATAATCCTGGGCTATTCTTGAATCCCTGTGGAAGTCGACAGAAGTGTTTTGCGACCCCATTATTGAGAAAGCAGTCAAATACCTGCTTTCAGGTGCAATGTTTTGACAAAAGAATCCATTTGAGATATCTAATGTTGTTTTATATTTTTTGCGCACAATGTTATTCATTAGTGCTGCACTGTGTGAGTTTTGTACTGCAAATGTTTTGCAACATGAGTTAAGGTGTCTGTAGTCCAAAACTAGACGATATGAATCGTCTGGCTTGGAGACAGGAAACAAAGGATTGTTCATTTGTGAGGTGCATGTCAATCACCCCCTGATATTCAAGTTGATCTAATATCTCCCTGACTTTCCTTTAAGCTTCTTGCTTAACTGGGTACTGCCTTTGTGCAGTTGGTTGATTTTTTAACTGGATTTTGTGAGGAGGAGAGTCCTCATCCCATCCTACATGATTTTTTTATAATGCAGGAGCTTGGGCCACTGCCCATTTTCTTGCAAGTGTATATTTTTTATGAATTGGAATATGATATGAGAAGGCAGGCATAATCATTTCTTCGCCATGAGGGCACTCCCACACAAACTCTGGTGGCCAGTCTTTCTCAGCTAACAGGATGTCATAGCCTTTTGAAAGGTTATCCCAAAACAGACCCCTTACTTTCCTAGTCTTGTCCCCCTCTATACGTAATGTTATTTCGTATAATTTATGGGGTTTACTAACTCTGGTGTCTGCAGTTTCCACTTGAATGTATTCATTCGTGTCCACTATCTCCAGAAGATTCATCAGGATCTTGCAAGCTATGGTCACTTCTGCTGCGCTGTCTAGCATTGTCTGGGCCCACTCTTCGTTTTTCAGTTGTGTCCTCAGTATCCTCGGCATGTTTACTTATTTTAATACTAGCTGCCTTCTTCTTTGGAAATTGTATTGTATTTTTTTACTTTGATGAGCAGGTTCCTTGTCTTTGGACTTGACGTGCTCTTTCTTGTGTTCTGATCGTCCTCTTCTTTCCGATTTCTGTGAGGAAGTCTGAAAAAATCGAGAGGGACGTGTATCAATATCTTGATATCTGTCAGGTTTTCTCAACTTATCCCTATCTCTAAGGTTGTATCTTTTCTCAGAGGGCTCCCTCTGGGGAGACTTGCCACCTCGTTCTGGAGATCTATCTCTCCGTTGAGGAGACCTTCCTCTGGATCGGAATCGTTTTTCTTTGGGAGAGGATTGTTTATTTCCATCCCAACTCTTTTTCGGAGTATTTAGATTATTTTTAATAAATGTTTTTTCAGGATTTTCAAGTAGTTGGGGTTTTACTGTTTTCCCACCCAAACTATCTCTACCTAGTTCTTCATAGGATTTTTCTATGATTCTGGCAAGTTCAAATGGTTGTTCTGTTATATCTGTTTCTTTCAATCTCTGGCGGATCGCCACAGATGCTGCTTCTCCTTTTGTGTTGGCTAATAATATAGCCGAGACCTGTTTGAAGTCTTTCAGTAATTTCATACCTAGAGTTAAAGCAGGTTCTGGACCGTATTCATTTTGAATCTGTCCTAGTACGTCTGGTATAACCGCCATGGACGGAACACCATGTGTTTTTGTGTAAATCGAAGCAAAGATTGTGCCCCAAGTGTCACAGTCCTCCACATGTGGTGCGATCCCCATTGGAAGACAGATAGTCAGAATTCTGTATTTCTCAGTAGGCGTAGTATCAGGAAATACTGCCTCTATTTGAGTGATTTTTTGAGCTAACCAGAATGGAATTTGTTCCAGTTTTGCGGGAGTTTTGCCAATGGCTGATTGTATATTCTGTGGTGTGATTTTATTTGTGTTCCCCTGGTGAGGGGTGGTCTGTGGAATTTCTATTGCCGGTTGGAATGTTGAAGTCCGCATGACATAATGGACCAATTGTCTGTGTATTTTAATTAACAGTTTTAGTTGAGCTAAGATCTCTCGGTCTGACATTTTTTCAATGTCTGGGTGTGGTGTGTAGCTGGCTAGAACCGGCCACGTGGCTCCTGGTCTACCTAGTCGACCGAGCCTGGTGATGTGATTTTGATGTTTTAGGGCGCCATTAAACCAGAGCAGGTGCTCTTGGTAAGGTAGTGGGATTTCAACGTCCTCGAAAGGAGCGTATTCATCCGGAGGTTCCCCTATTTTGTAATAGTAGAATTCGTGTGTTACAGCGTGTGCTGCTGGAAAATGTATCCATTAATAGAATACCTCTGTCTGCCGATATTCACGGGCCTCTACCACGAATATGACTGTACCACCTTGTGATGATACTCCATTTTCTATAAGTTTTTAGTTATAGTTCTTCTTACATTTACCGGAATGATTATAGCATTCGGGTCTTCATCTCAGAGACTTGTGTCATCCGTTAGGAGTTGAGCTGCTATTCTAGCTTCCTCCGTTTCGTCTTCACTTTCCGTCATTTTTACTTAACAGAAAGTTCTTGTTGCAGATCAAGTTTCAAGGGAAACAAAGATTAGGTGCACAATATTTTGGAACACTGTATACTTCAAAGTTGACTAAACCAAAAACTAATACATAGGATTCTCATCCTACTAAGTTCCGGTGGATATTAACCTTTTACCCACTCCTGACGTCTTTTGGAGTATTTATGGGAAAAAGGGTCTGTGTGAAAAAGCACGACTGAGTTACTCTAATGTCTTGCGTTATATTATCGCCTTACCAAACGTTGGGCGCCATGTAGTGTAGTTCCTATATTCCCAATAGGCTCTGCGCATTGGAATAATATAAACAGCAGTGTAGACGTAGGACGTAGGTCGACTAGGTCTCTACTGACTATATTAGACTTAATTAGTTTTGCCAGCTAGCTCAGAGGTCACTAGAAACTTTCTCGAGTAAACAAGGAGGAGTTTAACTTCCCTGGATAGACAAGAAGGGATCAGCTTCTGACAACCATATAACATGACAACTTTGCTCCCTCAGAATAAAGAGTGTATCTCTAGAGTTGTGTGAAAACAATAGACAATTATTTCGCTCAGTCAATCGTGCATACTTAGTTTCACCAGAGTGCAGAGAAATAGAGAGACGGGCGTTTTCAATAAAAGGTGTTATTTATTGAACAGTCTTCTTTCTCATGCAAGAGAAATGAATTGCCACAATTGCAATACTTATCATAAAGTAAAGTGCGTACAGTAAAATGAGTATTATGAAATAATACTGGAAAAGCATTGATATGGTTTCTTAGCCATATGATACTTTAAAATGGATAAAATATATACATACATAAAAACATTGACTAACGTCCTCAACTGGTGCTTCTAAGATACGCCTACCCCGGTGTACCTGACCTAAGCCTAATACGTGGGAAGGAGTAAGTAAGTTGCAGTTTAAGTTAAGTTAGTTTTGCCAAGGATCTGAATCAAGAATTCTCTTAAGGGTTTAGTCAGCTCCGTACCTTGGTAATAGAATGTAGGAGGTCTTGTATCTCTCTCTCAGGACTCGATATCCCAGGAACCCACATGGGTGACTGGAAACACCGGAGCTGGATTTTCTCGGCTGGAGAAAAAGACAGCGTCTTTCTCAGTGCGTCAAAAGGGAGGGGCGGCTTCCTTCGGCTCCTCGCATCAGCTGGGCTTCTGGGCAAGTAGATAGCCGCTCTGCTCAAAACCACTGTGTGTTTGCTTAAGGCAACGTTGGTATATTTATACCTGAAAGGTGCCGGGTTTGACGTAAGGTTGGACATAAGACGTCACCAAGAACTAACAGTTCTTTCTGACTCTAGGAGTTCTTGTGCAAATAAAAACAAGAGCAGGGGGATTTCCCGGGCTGCTGGGGGCTTGGTTTGTTTAAAGAACGCGTTGTACTTTCTAGGAGTCTAGGGGAGTAGCCATGCTGTATTTGGACTGCATGGGCTATTACTAAATATGGATATAATTCTTATGCCTTTATAAGGATATTATTTCTTATAGCCATATAAGGGCATAAATCGGAATTATCGAATTAGGGTCCTAGATAGAAACACAACACCCACTCCACGGATTAATGTCCATCCTTACTAAAAACTAAGCAATATTAAACATATAACGATGCATGTGTGTTTTCCAACCCACCCCAAAATACAAAATTCGCATTTGAAATGGTATATGGTAAATACACGAAAATGAGTATTGGTACTCTACACTTTTCAAGCAGTGTTATCATTCAGTTAAATGCATATATATATCAGCTGAATGAATTGCGAAAATTACACATGAAATGGCTCTGAATACAGAAAAGAAGATCGAGACCATTCCATCACATATTTATACAAATGCTGTACATATGCTAGAGGCTGAGGTAAAATATTGTGTCTAGAGTTCCTAAAATAGAAGCTCTGTTCTCTAAGAATAGTTCTACTTTAAGCAGAGTACTTTGTGCCAGAAAAAAGGGTAAATATTTTGGAAGTGAAAAAAAATAATTTTTCTCTCAAGGGAAAGAATAGTTCCAATTGTTTTCAGTAGCTGTGTTTATTAAAAACTGAAGGCCGAATTCAGAGTTCAGGGAACGCTGTGTGCTCGTTGTTTTAAAAAGTTATTATTTTTGTTCCGGGGAAAACATCATTTCAGACAGACTCGCAAAAAATTGGTCTGCAACATCAGGTGAAAGTTCGACCAAGTTCGAAAGTGCTGAAATCGTGCATATGTGAGAATGATTGCTATCATCGATGTAAGGATCAGCAATGCTCACAAAAGGTTGTACCTGTTTGGTGCTGCTTTCCTCTCGTACTTCACCGCCACCTAATCGTAATGGTGAAGTCTCAATGAATGCCGTCATCAGAATCGGTAACCACTGGGGACAACACGATGCATGAGTCGTTACCGGACCTAGCAAGGTATCTATATCCATTGGTATTGGTAACACAATCCAAAATTCAATCCATGGAGAAATCAGGTAGGTTTCTTTGAGTTGATGAGAGAGTTCAGTTACTTTGTCTTTGAAAGTTCTTGTTGCTGGCGTTTCTTCATGCTCGCATGGATCTTCAGAAAAGTCATCGAAATTAATGAAGTAGCCAGATGCAGTTCTGTCAATTGTTGGAATTGCTTCCGAATTTTCATTTGCTTTTGGAATTTTCTTTGTTTCACGAGCATAGTCTGAGGCTACATCGTTGTAGACTGGTGTGTCTTGACGAACTGTTGCAATTTGGGTTTCAAGAGGCATAAGTTCCATGGCTTTGTTGCATAGTCCTTTTTTATTCACTGCAGGTTTATCAAATGTGATTAGTCTTTCAGTTTGAACCTCTTGGATTGTAGCAAGATTTGGTCTTCTGCTATTTCTTGGGAGTCCACTGGGCCTACTACTTATTATTGGCCACATGATTGTTGTTTTACCAGGTCGATGGATACAACTCGGTTCTCCTTTTTACCAGCAAGGGGCGGTATTACAACTGATCTTGTTCGGCTGACAGCTAAGACAGGTACTGATTTTCTGTAAGAAGGCCCAAATTCCTTCTTCACCGCGATCTTCTCTCTGACCAGATCCCCAATCTTTGGAATCCAGACAGGTCTTGCTGGGACAGGTGGTTTTTCTTCAGTGGGCCTTGGCTTTAGCTTTAGATTACTCAGACTTCTTCTTGTTTCATTTAAGTCCTGTAAAACAGCCAAACGGTCTTTGATATCAAAGGCTTTTTCTTCTACCACTGAAGTGTGACTATCTAAGTCCTGGATATGCATTCTAGTACCGAACAATAGTTCGTAGGGAGTGAGACCTTTTAGAGAATTTCTTGGCAGATTGTTAAGACTACGTTGGACACTTGTTAAATGTTTGACCCACCCATCACCCGAACCCAATACCCTCGCCGTTATAGATTGATTTATGTCACGTTTTTTTCTTTCGACTACCGCATTTCCCTCGGAATGGAAGGGAGAAGAGTACCGCAATGCAATGCCCATGCTGGCCATGGCCTCCTTGTAAGCCCTAGAGCTAAACGCAGGACCCTGGTCAGAATGTAGCATGCCAATTGCGTATATGCCGATAAAGACTCGCAAATCTTTTATAACAGTTCTGGCGTCAGCCGAGCGCTGGGGCCTGCATTTTAAGTGAATCTAGTCTTAATATTTATGGGATCACGTTTCTCCTGCTGTTTTTTTGCGTATAGATAGCCTTATGCTTTCTAACAAAGGGGTCCTGGCAATACTCCGGTCGGTTCATGACTGCGATCTCGGTTGAAGTTTGGACAATCCTTTGCAAATTTGTAATGTTGCAAATTCATCCCCGGCCACCAGTATTCTGATTGTAATTCTTTCAGAGATTTCACGATCTCTTGGTGCCTTAGACCCAATCCCATGTGTGCGTCTGCTATTAAAAAAACTCTCCTGTTCGTGTTTGGAATTACTCTGTCCCCCACTCCAGGCATTTGAGCAAAAGGAACAGAGTTTGCATCAAGTATGTATGTATAACTGAGTGGATAGTTCAGAGATAATGCTGCATAGTCGCCTTTTAATGAGGCTTTTACCGCTAGCATAGTTTCTCCGTCTATATAATTTTTAGAACGCTTTTTTGTGGCTACGGAAGCCGGTTGAATTGCTTCCGCTGTGGCTCTGTGAGCCAATGAATTCCCTGCGATGTGAACGCCATCACGTTGATGACTCAGTGTATGTATCACGTGAGTCTTCTGTAGTTCTTTCTGCAAAAGAACTACCTGTTCGCAGAGCTTTTTATGCTTTATTGTGGCACCTGTGTCCTCTTTGTAACCGTTTTGAATCCAGGTCTGCATGTCATTATTGTAAGACTTGACGCAGTAATGCGAATCGCACACTATTAGTGTGGGAAATTCGTGATCGGCATTTTCAAGCGACATCTTTAATGATCTTATTTCAGCTCGCTGAGTTGAATAGTTTCTGAGTGATTCAGTTTTGGTGCCTATTGGTCTGAATTTACCAAAGCGCCAGCGACCTTTAACAATCACGCACGCTGCATTGTAGGATTTTTCTTCTACATCGAAGTGTTGTGCAAATCTGTCCATGTAGATTACACATGTGTATTGTTCAAGAGGCAGAATTTCGATTGGCAGAGGATATTCTTCATATTCTAGATTTTCTAGTTTTTTCATTTTCGGGTCAAAATAGTATTTCACGTCTTCTGCAGCAAGAGAATTTTCCCATTTTATCCATTTTAGATCTAATGCCACTGCAGTTAGATTGTGTGGACTTGTTAATGCTTCAAGGGCTGATTCTGCTGTTAAAACAGTTATTCTTCTGCCTTGGGCTTGGGCTCTTTCTTTTGCTACAGCAGTTTGAACCGCTATTAGAATCTTTGCAGTAGAACTGAATTTCATTTCAGCTTGTATGTACAAGTGTGATTTGTAAGCTATTGGTACGTTTCTCCCTCATTAGAGGTTAGGTACGTGAATCCGCATCTTCCTGGGATGACTCGGATTACAAGGTTGCGTATGTTTTCGTGAGTTTGCAATTTAGTTTTAGCTAACATGTCTGTTTGCAATGATCTTAAAATTTCTGTGTGTTTCTGAGTCCAATTTATTGGTTTGAAATCAAGTTTTATTAATTCATAGAGAGGTTTATCTCTCTCTGCATAATTTAGAATGTATGTTCTTCTGAAATTCAGGAAACCTAGTATTGATTGTAAGTTCTTCAGCGTTTTAGGTGCTTGGAGTACAGCACACTTCACTAAGAAGTTGTCTGCTAGGCTTTTGCCTTCACTTGATAATTGATATCCTAAAAACAGGACAGTTAGATGGGCAATTCGTGATTTTTTAAAGTTGAATTTGTAACCCTCAGCTGCGAACCCAAGTATTATGGTGTTCACTCTTTTCAAGTGTGTCTCCAGGTCATCATCTGTGAGGTAGATGTCATCGACATAAGATAATGCCTCATCATCATATATTTATAGTAACTCTGTTACTCTTGCTGAGAATAATCCTGGGCTATTCTTGAATCCCTGTGGAAGTCGACAGAAGTGTTTTGCGACCCCATTATTGAGAAAGCAGTCAAATACCTGCTTTCAGGTGCAATGTTTTGACAAAAGAATCCATTTGAGATATCTAATGTTGTTTTATATTTTTTGCGCACAATGTTATTCATTAGTGCTGCACTGTGTGAGTTTTGTACTGCAAATGTTTTGCAACATGAGTTAAGGTGTCTGTAGTCCAAAACTAGACGATATGAATCGTCTGGCTTGGAGACAGGAAACAAAGGATTGTTCATTTGTGAGGTGCATGTCAATCACCCCCTGATATTCAAGTTGATCTAATATCTCCCTGACTTTCCTTTAAGCTTCTTGCTTAACTGGGTACTGCCTTTGTGCAGTTGGTTGATTTTTTAACTGGATTTTGTGAGGAGGAGAGTCCTCATCCCATCCTACATGATTTTTTTATAATGCAGGAGCTTGGGCCACTGCCCATTTTCTTGCAAGTGTATATTTTTTATGAATTGGAATATGATATGAGAAGGCAGGCATAATCATTTCTTCGCCATGAGGGCACTCCCACACAAACTCTGGTGGCCAGTCTTTCTCAGCTAACAGGATATCATAGCCTTTTGAAAGGTTATCCCAAAACAGACCCCTTACTTTCCTAGTCTTGTCCCCCTCTATACGTAATGTTATTTCGTATAATTTATGGGGTTTACTAACTCTGGTGTCTGCAGTTTCCACTTGAATGTATTCATTCGTGTCCACTATCTCCAGAAGATTCATCAGGATCTTGCAAGCTATGGTCACTTCTGCTGCGCTGTCTAGCATTGTCTGGGCCCACTCTTCGTTTTTCAGTTGTGTCCTCAGTATCCTCGGCATGTTTACTTATTTTAATACTAGCTGCCTTCTTCTTTGGAAATTGTATTGTATTTTTTTACTTTGATGAGCAGGTTCCTTGTCTTTGGACTTGACGTGCTCTTTCTTGTGTTCTGATCGTCCTCTTCTTTCCGATTTCTGTGAGGAAGTCTGAAAAGATCGAGAGGGACGTGTATCAATATCTTGATATCTGTCAGGTTTTCTCAACTTATCCCTATCTCTAAGGTTGTATCTTTTCTCAGAGGGCTCCCTCTGGGGAGACTTGCCACCTCGTTCTGGAGATCTATCTCTCCGTTGAGGAGACCTTCCTCTGGATCGGAATCGTTTTTCTTTGGGAGAGGATTGTTTATTTCCATCCCAACTCTTTTTCGGAGTATTTAGATTATTTTTAATAAATGTTTTTTCAGGATTTTCAAGTAGTTGGGGTTTTACTGTTTTCCCACCCAAACTATCTCTACCTAGTTCTTCATAGGATTTTTCTATGATTCTGGCAAGTTCAAATGGTTGTTCTGCTATATCTGTTTCTTTCAATCTCTGGCGGATCGCCACAGATGCTGCTTCTCCTTTTGTGTTGGCTAATAATATAGCCGAGACCTGTTTGAAGTCTTTCAGTAATTTCATACCTAGAGTTAAAGCAGGTTCTGGACCGTATTCATTTTGAATCTGTCCTAGTACGTCTGGTATAACCGCCATGGACGGAACACCATGTGTTTTTGTGTAAATCGAAGCAAAGACTGTGCCCCAAGTGTCACAGTCCTCCACATGTGGTGCGATCCCCATTGGAAGACAGATAGTCAGAATTCTGTATTTCTCAGTAGGCGTAGTATCAGGAAATACTGCCTCTATTTGAGTGATTTTTTGAGCTAACCAGAATGGAATTTGTTCCAGTTTTGCGGGAGTTTTGCCAATGGCTGATTGTATATTCTGTGGTGTGATTTTATTTGTGTTCCCCTGGTGAGGGGTGGTCTGTGGAATTTCTATTGCCGGTTGGAATGTTGAAGTCCGCATGACATAATGGACCAATTGTCTGTGTATTTTAATTAACAGTTTTAGTTGAGCTAAGATCTCTCGGTCTGACATTTTTTCAATGTCTGGATGTGGTGTGTAGCTGGCTAGAACCGGCCACGTGGCTCCTGGTCTACCTAGTCGACCGAGCCTGGTGATGTGATTTTGATGTTTTAGGGCGCCATTAAACCAGAGCAGGTGCTCTTGGTAAGGTAGTGGGATTTCAACATCCTCGAAAGGAGCGTATTCATCCGGAGGTTCCCCTATTTTGTAATAGTAGAATTCGTGTGTTACAGCGTGTGCTGCTGGAAAATGTATCCATTAATAGAATACCTCTGTCTGCCGATATTCACGGGCCTCTACCACGAATATGACTGTACCACCTTGTGATGATACTCCATTTTCTATAAGTTTTTAGTTATAGTTCTTCTTACATTTACCGGAATGATTATAGCATTCGGGTCTTCATCTCAGAGACTTGTGTCATCCGTTAGGAGTTGAGCTGCTATTCTAGCTTCCTCCCTTTCGTCTTCACTTTCCGTCATTTTTACTTAACAGAAAGTTCTTGTTGCAGATCAAGTTTCAAGGGAAACAAAGATTAGGTGCACAATATTTTGGAACACTGTATCCTTCAAAGTTGACTAAACCAAAAACTAATACATAGGATTCTCATCCTACTAAGTTCCGGTGGATATTAACCTTTTACCCACTCCTGACGTCTTTTGGAGTATTTATGGGAAAAAGGGTCTGTGTGAAAAAGCACGACTGAGTTACTCTAATGTCTTGCGTTATATTATCGCCTTACCAAACGTTGGGCGCCATGTAGTGTAGTTCCTATATTCCCAATAGGCTCTGCGCATTGGAATAATATAAACAGCAGTGTAGACGTAGGACGGAGGTCGACTAGGTCTCTAGTGACTATATTAGACTTAATTAGTTTTGCCAGCTAGCTCAGAGGTCACTAGAAACTTTCTCGAGTAAACAAGGAGGAGTTTAACTTCCCTGGATAGACAAGAAGGGATCAGCTTCTGACAACCATATAACATGACAACTTTGCTCCCTCAGAATAAAGAGTGTATCTCTAGAGTTGTGTGAAAACAATAGACAATTATTTCGCTCAGTCAATCGTGCATACTTAGTTTCACCAGAGTGCAGAGAAATAGAGAGACGGGCGTTTTCAATAAAAGGTGTTATTTATTGAACAGTCTTCTTTCTCATGCAAGAGAAATGAATTGCCACAATTGCAATACTTATCATAAAGTAAAGTGCGTACAGTAAAAGGAGTATTATGAAATAATACTGTGAAAGCATTTATATGGTTTCTTAGCCATATGATACTTTAAAATGGATAAAATATGTACATACATAAAAACATTGACTAACGTCCTCAACTGGTGCTTCTAAGATACGCCTACCTCGGTGTACCTGACCTAAGCCTAATACGTGGGAAGGAGTAGTACGTTGCAGTTTAAGTTAAGTTGGTTTTGCCAAGGATCTGAATCAAGAATTCTCTTAAGGGTTTAGACAGCTCCGTACCTTAATAGAATGTAGGAGTCTTGTATCTCTCTCTCAGGACTCGATATCCCAGCAACCGGCAAGGGTGACTGGAAACACCGGAGCTGGATTTTCTCGGCTGGAGAAAAAGACAGCGTCTTTCTCAGTGCGTCAAAAGGGAGGGGCGGCTTCCTTCGGCTCCTCGCATCAGCTGGGCTTCCGGGCAAGTAGATAGCCGCTCTGCTCCAAACCACCTTGTGTTTGCTTAAGGCAACGTTGGTATATTTATACCTGAAAGGTGCCGGGTTTGACGTAAGGTTGGACATAAGACGTCACCAAGAACTAACAGTTCTTTCTGACTCTAGGAGTTCTTGTGCAAATCAAAACAAGAGCAGGGGGATTTCCCGGGCTGCTGGAGGCTTGGTTTGTTTAAAGAACGCGTTGTACTTTCCAGGAGTCTAGGGGAGTAGCCATGCCGTATTTGGACTGCATGGGCTATTACTAAATATGGATATGATTCTTATGCCTTTATAAGGATATTATTTATTATAGCCATATCAGGGCATAAATCGGGAATATCGAATTAGGGTCCTAGATAGAAACACAACAATATGTACATCATTATTGATTGTGCCATAATTAACCATTATGTTTAACCAGCACCATTGCTTCCTATTGGCTCGATTTAGGTTAAACCAACTACATATCCTTTTTGCCGAGCCAAAGGGATGGAAAAAGCTGAAGGACTTAGATGTATGTACCTGTGACAATTTCTCTACTCAGGATTCTCTGCATTTTGTTTTATTTTATGAACATTTTTTGCATATCCGTAATCGTTTAATAATACTGATTTTAAAAGACAAAGGTTTTACTCATGCAAGACCGGCTTTCATTTATTTGCAAATGTTGAATAATACATGGGAAATTTTTAATGTAGCTAGTTTTTTAACCGCGGCTGTCAGGATTAAAAAGAAAGGAAGTGCTGCTAATAATGTGCATCTTGTGTCAGGACTTGTATGGAATTTTCCCCTTTTTATTATGTATATTAATGAATTAATTATGTATTTTTTGATAAATCATGATGATTATGTTTATTTAATTGTTTTGTAAATTTCCTTGTAATGCATCTTTGTAGTATACTTTTATGGTTTTAATTAACCGAATAAAGTGATTTTGACTGACAGTCAGGTACTCCGTTATGCAGAAATGAAATAATGCGTAATCCACTCAGGCACTGATCACTGTGCCTCAGGCGGTCTCTTCGCCACTCCTTCTGACTTGCAGTCAGCCTCTCAACAGTTGCCTCGAACACGGCTAAGGTGTAATCAAAAAGTGCAGGTCCACACTCCGGCCCCTGTACTGCCACTCCCTTGGCAATATGGGCCGCAATACGAGCCGAAGAAGTGGCTCGCGCTGCCAGAATGAGAAAGAGGCCAAGAGCATCTCCCTCTGAGCTCACACCCTGCCCCAGTAGTCAACACACGTTCCCTGGGGGGTGCAAACCTACTCTCCTCTCCTCGTTCAGCGGCTGAGCCTCCACTGCATTCTTTGTGAATTGGCAACTGTGGGCTAGGTCCGCCGGGTCAGCTCCTCAGGGGCTGCCGGTCAGGGCTGCTGCGGTTACGAAGATCTTAGCCTGCCACAGGGCACATGCACACAGCGTCGCTGAGGCTTCCTTAAGCTTTGGGGTGCACAATAACCAGGCATCTACCGAAGGTCTCAGGCTGCACGAAGATCATGCGCACAGCTCAGCTGAGACTCATTACCTCCGGTGCACATGATAACAAGGCAAATCCTCACAAAGGTCTCAAGGTGCACCAAGCACCCGCACACAGCGTCGATGAGACTCACTTGGATTCCGGTGTACACAATAACAAGGGAAATCCTCATGAAGGCCTCACGGTGCACCAAGCACATGCACACAGCGTCGATGAGACTCGCTTAGATTCCGGTGCACACAATAACAAGGCAAATCCGCACGAAGGTTTCACAGTGAACAAAGCACATGCACACAGTGTCGATGAGACTCACTTGGAATCTGGTGCACACGATAACTAGACAATCTTCACAAAGGGATTCAGGCTTCAAAAAGCACACGTGCACCGCATCGCTGATCCTTGCTTGGACTCCATGTGCCCACAATCACAGGGCACACCTTATGAGGGTCTCAAGCTGCAACAATCACGTGCACACAGTGCCACTGAGACTCTCCTTGAAACTTTTGTGTTCCTGTGTTTCCACAACAGGGAGCCAGCTCACCTCGGGCCTTCGAGGATAAGTTACTTCATGACACAGCACAGCAAAGTCCTTTCAAGCAGGGGGACACAGCACACAGCAAAGTCCCTTTCGCCTTTCCTTGGTTAAAACAGCAAACTGCAGGCCAGACCCAGAACACACAGCAATGGTCAGTCCTTACCTTCAGTCTCTTCAGTTGTTTCTTCCTTGGCAAAGGTTCCTCTTGACCACGAAGTAGCTCCTGTCTTGTTCAATCTTGAGCAAGCCATTCTCCAAAGTTCAGGGGCTTCAGCTCTCATAGTTATACCACACAATGGCTTTGAGGTCTTTGTGTTTCAGGGGGCACTGACCCCTGTTCAAACCAGTTCTGGGTGCCTCCTTGCCAGTGACACCTTCTTCCTTTGATTAGTGGTGGCCTGAGTTCTCAATCTCTCAGTAGGAGATGGAACATTTGTTTTATAGCAGCAACCCAGGCCTCTTCACCTCTAGGGGCTATTCCTCCCCCTACACTCCAGATGCAGGTCAGCCTGTTGCTGTCTCACGTCCTTGCCTGGGTCAAGACATTCCCCAGATCACATGACTTTCAAATCCAGACAGACAATCTACCGCCAGGCAGAGACACACAGACATGTTTAGAACACAAAAACTCAGCCACTTCTAAAAGAGTGGCTTATAATCACACAATGCAAAAAACACCTTCATAGAAAGATGTGTTATTACATTGTGAATTCAGGCATACTAAACTTCACCTTTCATTCTTAAGACTTTTGGAAGATAGGCTGGAAAACATATTACACAGCTTTCCCATTCTATCCAATGGGCAAGATGGCGAAAAACGAAATGGATAATATTTCACTGTCAGGACATGGTACACACCTTGGTACATGTCCTGCCTTTCACATGCATGCACCCTTCCCCGGGGGCACCCTGGACCTAACAAAAGGGTGCCTGGTGTGCATAGAATGGGAAGGGTAAGGTCTGGCAAGTGGGTGCACGTGCCAGAACAACATGGCAATTTAACAAACTATGTACAGACCCTGCAATCGCTGTCCTGTGTTCCCTTTTTAAGGCTACTTGTGTAGGTGGCACAATTAGTGCTGCAGGCCCAGTAGTAGCATTTGTATTACTAGCCCTGGCACACACAGTGCACGTTACTAGGGACTTTACCAGTAAGGCAAACATACCAATCATGGACAGCCAATTACCATTACACTTTATACAGGGAGAACTTGCGCTTTGACACTGTTTAGCAATGGCAAAGTGTCAAAAAGCATCTAAGTTGGCAACACCATGTCAGAAAAAAAGTCTAGGGGGAAAGCAAAATGTTTAGGGAACTTTGGCTAAAAAGGGCCAATGTCCTACACTTTCCATGCCAGAAAGCCCAGCATGGAAAGCCTGTCGGAAACCGTGCATCGAAATCTGGACAGCGTAAAACGCCATCCATATGGATTATGGGCCGGTCTTCGACAGGCCGATGGGCTCCTTGAGGCTGTTGAAAGCCAGCCGGTATGTTCGGCCGGTTTCACTTTTGACAGGCTAAATTGTGTTTAGGTGGTCAGGAGTGAAACCAACGATCTCAGATGGAAAGCCTCCGACCTAATTTCAGAGGCTTTCCAACCGAGATTGTAATTGGCCCCTAAGTGTGTAGTCATCTCCTGCAGGCCGGGATACATTGGAGGGTTGTTTGGGTCGTTGGGGACTACAGAGCCCAGATTTACCTGCAGTAATGAGGATGTGTGAGGACTGCAACTCTGCGCTACTAAACAGATGTCCTTCTCCTACGTTGCAGGATACATCAAAGGATAGTTTGGACGCTTCGAGACTACAGAGCCCAGACTGAATGGCAGTAAAGAGGAGGTGTGGGCACTGCAACTCTGTGCTACTAACCGTGTGTCAATCTCCCATAGATCGGTATGCATGTGGGCACTGCCTGAACCAAAACATTGCCCATTTACACCCAGCAGAGCCTGGAAGAGGCTGGGCTGGGCCACACCCCTTGGTCCCTTATTTTGAACGAAAGATTGGTAAGAGAAATTTGACATCGACCTCCATTGGAAAGACTGGTAATTCATTGAGCACTCTAGCTAACTTTTTATCCAATGCTATTTGGGCCATCAACAAGGTGGTTGGTTGTGCTTAGGAAAGACTTGAGGCTGCACAAAACGGTGAACAACATAGGGGGTCACTTAGGATAAATTACTGGTGTAGCCCTTAACAGGAAAGGGGCAGGGCACCAAAATGTCTCCACCTTCAATTGAATACCATCTGCCTTAAAAAAAGAAGAACAATTGGTAGTTAGGGGCACTTAAGGCCAGACTAGTCCCACAAATAATGCTGGGGCCTTAGAAATACCTCTGATGCAATGGAGAGAGTTTATAGGCAGTGTGCTCCAGAAAGAAGCCCTTTGCTTGTTCAGGATGTCATCATAGCCAACCATCATCTTTAACTGAGGAATTCCGAATGAAAGATTCACTCGATAATTTGTGTGCTTGTGCAAAGGAGGTAGAATCTTTGCTTCAGAACATTCCAGTCCACCATAACCTCTTCTCCCTCTTTCATTCCCCCCCGATTCTCCTCTCTTTAATGATGCTCCCCTACTGTGGTTACTATGTACCTACATCAGGACCACTTAATGAGTCCCAGTTAATAGTAATATTATTTTAAAAACTAGCAGAACTACCATCTTCTAATGTGATAGCAAAACGGATAGTGTGGACCTCAAGAAACCTAGCCTGGGCTGCTAAGCTAAATCATCTGCCTTGTGCTCTCAATGGGCCCAGGAGTGGGACTCTCTTAAATTACCAAAAGCCCTCCTTGGCCTTACCCCCTGATAGTTCCCCTTATGTGATGGTCCTAACTAACGTACCACCCTTAGATCACACACAGTAGCTTGAAGGAGCTTAAACAAGGTGATCCACTGGTTTGGGGAAAAGGTTGGATTTACAAATGAACTTTTAAATGACAAGAGTGAATTGGGTGGTAGAGGGACCAAACACCTGTGAGAGAGACTGTGTAGGTTTAGAATTTTAGATCCCCCAGCTTAGTTGAAACGCTCTTAAATGGGATTAAGCTCTACTGCACTAATGCCCTTACAGAGCTCAGTTGTTCCCTTAGGTTATTTTTTCAAATCCCACCTTCATGCCCTGAATTTAATACCTCAATATCTATTTTCCTCCATGAATCACCTTCAGGATCGTGTTAATATTTCCACCTCAAAGTGCTTTCTTCCTTTGAGAGTCTATGTCTGCCCAGAATGACTCTCTGCTGGTGCTACAACAGATTCATTAAACAGATGAGCAACTTTTAGCACCAATGGATAACCCTTCTGTGTTTGTTGCCTTTCAGCCCTCAACTAACGATTGCATGATAAACGTCTTCAGTCAACAAAGCCTAAAAGTGGCGGAGGTCTAATTTGGTTGTGATTACATTACAGAAAAATGTAACTTTATATTTTGGAATGTGGCAGGCCTTAAACTTAAGCTAAATAATGAAATCTGATTAAACTTCAAACTTAGGTTTGAAGGTGCTTGTGTTTTCAGGAAATCTGGGCGACAGACAGTTTACACAATAAGGGTTACACCACATAATACTTTACAGCTTTTGAAAACATTAGTAGTAGCCATGCCTGCCCATGAATGGGACACCCATTTCAACAGCATTTCTACAGCCCCCTTTCAGAGATTTGACAGGACTGGAACAGACCTGGCTCCTACAGACCATCTGTTACCATTCAATAAACAGTGCGAAGCCCTAATGTTAAAAACACTGGGCCCTGATCGTATTCCGTTGGATCTGTTTAAGTCCAACATAGAGTTTTGGGACCCCTACTTACTAATGTCCCAAGGTGAGTTTGCAATATGACCAAGCTGGGCGCTTGATCAGAATGATTATCCGTTCCAAATTTTTAAAAAAAGGCAGTTGGGCAGACCCTAGTTCCTCATGCCTAATTTTCCTTTTAGATTCTCTTGTCAAGATCCTGAGAAGAATACTAAGTCTTACCTTAGCAACTGGGTACTCCCACTCCAGTTGACTTAGCTGCATTAGACACCAACCTCTTTCGTTGACTCCACCCAATTAGCAGAGTATAACAAAAACTTTAAAGTATTGACTGGAACTACTTGATAATTACGTGCTAGATCAGAAATGCATGTTACAATATTTATTATAGGACATCTTTTTTAAGCATTATCGATAATATAGTAAGAAATGTCATAAAGATTTAGACACCAAAATAGAAAATTAGCATCAGAAATATTTATCCTAGTAATCAGCTAACCCCTAGGTTAAGTGTTATACTCATGAAGAGTTCTGACAGCATTCTATTTTAAGGAAGATCTCAATAATATTGGATGGAGTTTCAGGAGTAAAAGGAGAAGTTCCCATTGATTCCAAAAACACGGGGTTTTATACGCATTTTATGCATAAGCAATAAGCACAACTGCAGATTCACTTTGGGCAAATCAAAATAAACAGCATCACAAATATCAATTCTTTGGGCCCCATTTGGATGTGAAGCGGATCGCCACCGCCATGCGGGCGGTGGCGATCCGCCCAACATCCTTCCCCGCCCGCTACCCATTTCCCCCTGCCATTAATATGGTGGGGGGGACCGCGGCATGTGGAAAGACCGTCCGCCGCTTTTCCGCCCGGTCGACATGTCGACCGTGCGGAAAAGGGTTCTATATGGTGGCGGTGTCTGTTAGACACCGTCATCCATATTAGGAAGGCAGCGGGAACCTTTCTTTTCCGTGGCGGCATAGCCGCCACGTAATGGCATGCGGGAATCTCCTGCGTGGGCCCGTTGCGGGCCCCCATGGATTCTGGGAGGTGGGGGGTGCACATAGGGGGTACCTATGGTACCCCCCTTCACTTCAATGTACAACGTGGCAGGCACCGCACGGTGCCTGCCACGTTGTGCATTGAAGTGCGCGACGTGCATTTTTAGCTTTCAGCACCGCCCGCCGCAATGTTAAAAATTCGGGATGTGCCCGCCAGTGTGGCAGGCGCATCCTAATGGCCCCCACGGTACCGCCGCCCTTATGGCGGCGGTCCCGTTTTACGTCGGGATGGTGGGGCCCCTTAGTATTAACCCATTTCTTAATGTAAGGCAAATCTCCACTCGCTCTCTCACCTACAGCAGTCCAGAGATGTGGAAATATAAAGTAAAACATTGTCTATTCAAAAGACTTTTTCAAATAAAGCCTTCAGCAGGCAGACATCAGAACTTCCAGTGAAAGGATTTCAAAAATGAATCATAGGGAACACAAAGAAAGTTTCATTCACAATATACACTTTCTAACCAGTAGAACAATTGAGGTGACGCCTGCCATGTTGGCGGAAACTATGAGGAGAGAATTAAAAAAAATATTACTTAACTAAATTATGTTTAAACACACCTCTCAACTATATTTCTCTCTCATTTAACGAACAAAATCATCAGTTCACCCTTTACGACTATATGTGAAATAAAAATTAGAGATTCGCACAAATTATTTGTCATGCTGGTTTGCACATTTGAAAACATTTGCATATTAGCTGACACCCAAATGCCTTTCTAAGGGGAATCCAACAAAAGGACAGCATCTTCATTTGAACTTAGTACAAATATACAGTAGTGAGAAAGGATCCCCTTTTCATGGCTTTCATGGACATGTTGAGTGCTTTGATTGTGTATCCCATCACAAACTTTGGGTGCTCGAAGACTGACAATAGGGAGAAGTGGTTAGTCATTAACCAGTTCATTCTCATATCCGGTGGTTCAACCGGACTCGCGAGTGCTAGAACTGACATCGTTTGCATGGTTTCCCCCGGACTTTTTGCCTTCAGGCCTTCTGTTTTGATGACTTCGCTTTTGCTGGACTTAGGACTCTGAGCACTTTTCCATGCTAACCAGTGCTAAAGTACTTCTGTTCTGCCATTAAAACATGGTAGATTTGGTTTATACCAAATTGGTACATTTATTTTGCCTGTAAGTACCTGGTAAAGTGCCACTACGTGTGGTCGGGCTTATAAATTGATTCACCCCTAAGGTAGGCCCTGGACAGCCCAGAGGGCAGAGTGAAGTGCATTAAAAGTTGGACATGTACTTTTAATTTTTATGTCCTGGTAGTGAAAAACTCTTAGATTCGTTTTTCACTACTGCAAGGCGTACCTCTTCCATATGATAACATTGAAGTTATCTCATTACCTTAAATAAGCTGTAACTTTCAGTTCATCTTTGATGTCTTCAGGATTGTGATGAAAAATCCACTCTTATGGTAAAGTCATATTTGAATTACACTTTTGAAAATGGCACTTTGAGAAAGTAAAAGACACACATATGATTGACAGAATGCAGAGCAAATCAAACATTCACCCTCGGGCAAGAGATCTGAGTTGAATCCATTGTTCTTTTTTGCACCATTCCACCCAAGTTTGGACCCAGCCATATTGAAATCAGTCTTCACCCTGTGTCTCATGGGAACAGTCCAGCCTGAACTGCCACGCCAAGTTGTTCCTGGACTGGAAACAAGCATCCTTGGACCATTTTCGGGGCATCCCCCCTCAGTAGCCAGGCTAGATGGAATCCAGTACCACAGTGAGCTTGGGACCAATGTCTAGGCATACCCGGTGCACTTAGGACGAGAAAGCAAAAGACACACAGATCATGTACTGAATGCAGAGCCCCAAAACCGGTCCCAGGATGCTTGTTTCTGGTCTAGGGAGAACCTGGCTTGGCAGTTCAGGCTGAACTGTTCCCATGAGGCACAGGGTCAAGACTGATTTGCACATGGCTGGGTCAAAACTGGGGTGGCATGGTCAGTAAAATAACAATGGCTCTAACCCAGATCTATTGACTCGGGGTGAATGTTACATATGCTGTTCATTCTGTCCATCATCAGTGTGTCTTTTGCTTTCTCACCCTAAGTGCGGCGGGTATGCCCAGACGTGGGCCCCTGGCTCACTGTGTCAATGGATTCACGCTAACTTGCTTTGGCACCCTTTTGGCTTCCCTTCCCCACAGATGCACTAAAACAGGGGTCTCCAACCTTTTCTGTACTGGGAGTTAATTCTGCTCGTGGAACGTCCTGCCGAGCTACTAGCATATTTTATCACTGTAAAATGCTGATGATGTGTATTAACATTACACTATGACCACCCTAAGCACGATTATCAGTAGTAACCACCCAAACATTCTAGGTGAAGTTTTCAGGAGAATGCTAGGAAAACGTTTATCAATATTAAATGCTTTTAATCAAGTAACATTCAAATCATCACTTGCTGTGTGCCACAAAGGGTATTATCACTGCAGTAAGTCTCCCCAACTCAAATTGAATTATCATTCGGCTAACAACTTTAAATGTGTTTTAGAATTGCAATATTTTGTCTTCATTAGAATATTAGTTTTTGAAAATACACATATTTTTCTATCAAAACCACTTCCTACTTTCAGCAATCAAACTCAATTTTCCAGAAGAAAAACCTTTTCTGAAAAAGCATAATTTTTACTTTAAAAAGCAAATAATTTTTCATTGTTAGGAAAATACACAGTTCCTAAACATCATCTTTTCGTTTTCATTGGGTAACGCCATGTAAAATTGCCTCTCATGGACAAATTCTGCTTCAAATACCCAAGTATTGGAATCATGGGCCATGCTTGCTTAGCATAACACTAACAATGCCTCTGTTATGCTAATAATGCCCACCATTAAACCAGGGCTACCACTGTGCCACAGCTGGATGCACAACATATATCAGTTATGTGCATTAATATGGGAGAAGCGGTTGCCACTCTGTCAGGAATGGCTAAAAGCAGGCCAGTCATGCTCCTAATATGTCAATGATGGCCGCAAGTATGTAATTACTAGACTTGTATGCCCAAAATAGTCAAGGATAACAATATTATGGCTATGGCACAAATATACCATAAGCGGGCACAATTGCGTCAGAGGAAATACTCTTACGATGGGGACCAGCATACATATTTAGCAGTCCTTGACACTAGGAGTAGTTTTAAGGAATGAACACTGTTTAATAGGGAAGGACACAATGTAACACACCCACACAAAAATAAATGTGATGCTTTAATTTTCTCTGCCCTGGATGCATACTCTCTTCTTCTCAGCTCTTTGGTGGATCATGCTATCAACTAAAACATTTTCACTCTAGTTTTTGCAGTCACACACTTTGGTGGGTCTGCCCTGGTTACAGCTGCCACTATTGTTTGAAGTCACACATGGTTCATCTGATAGAGCAGGGCATATAACATGGCCAATCTCCTTAGGTAGATTTAAAGTGGATACAGATGGTTAATGTGGCAGACCCATAGGCCAACGCTGTAGCTTCCACATGCTTCAACACCCTCTGCATACGCCGCAAGGCCTTCAAATAGATCACCCCAAATACAGTAAGACTGTCATCCATGCAGTCATCGCCAGCAGGCTAGACTACGGGAACACCGTCTAAGCCGGAATCAACAAATCTCTACTCCACAAATTCCAGACCCTCCAGAACGCCGCAGCCAGGCTCGTTCTCAGCATCCCATGACAAGACCACATCACCCAGCACCTACGAGACCTCCACTGGCTCCCCGTCAAAAAAAGAGTGACCTTGTTCACACACACCTACAAATTCCTCCACAACACCAGACCCCAATACCTCAACAAAAAAACTCTCCTTCTACGCCCCCAAGAGAAACCTCTGCTCCGCTTACCAGTCCTTGGCTAAAATCCCCCACATCCACAGAGCCAGAACAGGAAGCAGATCCTTCTCATACATCGCGACCAAGACCTGGGACAAACTCCCCCTCAGCATCAGATGAAGCCCCAACCTGCAAGCACTCAGGAAGAGCCTTAAGACCTGGCTTTTTGAATGACCGGAGCTGCCCAAATCCATACCCCCAGCACCTTGAGACCCTCACAGTTGAGTAGTGCGCTCTATCCCTGATTGATTGATTAGCCAACACAGTGTGTGTTTGAGTGTTATCAAGAGGCCCTGCCATTGGTTTGGCTGTCTGTAACTCTTACGGATAATGAAGCGAGCAGTGCTGCCTTCTTGAATATACACAGATTCTCTGAGATCGGCTTGGTTTGGCTTCACCTCTGAGAGCTATTTTGAGGGTGCTGGTAAGCTACCAGTAGCTCCCGAGCTACTGGCTGGAGACACCTGCACTAGAAGCTTGGCTAAGCGCCCGGGTTCTATATATAGGCACACAGAGCATGACGACACCATCAGACTGGGTGACACTGCACGGTGCAGCAAGGGGGGGGGCGGGGTGCTTGGATGGGATTCTAGTGGTGCAGCGAGGGTTGGGGGAGCGAGTATCCAGTACCCACTGGTTTCTCTTTGTTGCTTGCTGGGCTGGTGTACACTTGCCCTTTCTCATACCGACACCTGACCCGTCTTAAAGTAGTTAACTTGAGCTTCAATGTGTGGGGCCTTAATTCACCGGCAAAGCGGCGAGCGCTTCTTACCTTGTTGAGAGACATTAAGTGTGATATTTGCCGATTACAGAAGACTCACCTCATGTGGGCGGACTGGTGGCGACTTGGATCATGGTGGTTCGATCACCAATATTTCTCATCAGGACCAAGGAAGAAGGCTGAGGTGGCAATCCTTTTGGCTATGCGTTTCCAGAGGTCGGTGGTCAGGACCTTCGCGGACGTCGCAGGGCACCTTACCGCTCTGCGGGTGTTAATGGGAGGATGGGTTCACACATGAGCTTTAGTCTACAGCCCCAATTATCATGAGGAGGTTTTTCTACATGATACACTGAACGTACTAATGGATTCCCCGGATGAGGACTTATTGATTGGGCGGTGCTTTAATACAGACCCAGCCGCAGACCTGGACAGGTCGACACTTTGGATGGGACATACGGGCGCACTTTCAACCACAACACTTCAGCTGCTGAAACAAGCTGGCGTACGGATGCCTGGTGCCACCGCTTCCCCTCCGCGCACGAATATACCTTTTTTTTTCCATGGCCCATCAAACGTATGCCCGTATAGATCTCTTCTGGACTTTGACAGGGTCACTGCATCTACTGATAACGTCTCTATAGGGGTAGCAGCCTTTTCAAACTATTCCCCAATAGTTTTAATGGTGACTCTACCAGGCGGCTCCCCAGGATGACATTCCTGGCATCTCAATTGCACCTTACTCACGTATGATGCTAATGTCACTGAATTGCGGGATGCCATGAAAACATATCTAGAACTGAATGACGTGGGCTCAGTCGGGGTAGACACGCTATGGTATGCCTTGAAGGCAGTCATCCCAGGATGCTGTATCGTTATGGCGGCGAGTAACAACAAGGACCATAGAGACAAGAGGGGGGAATTGGAGGCTAAGATTCGGGAGCTGGAGGGGCTTCACCGCCGTACTGGAGCTGTTCAGACACAGCGATTCCTTATACAAGCGAGGAAACAACTGCGGGTTCTTGATCTGGACTGCGCCGAATATGCTTTGCTCTGCATTAAACAACACTATTACGAGGGGGGGAAAAAGCTGGGAGACTTTTGGCACATGCCCTCTGAGCTGAAACGGCGATGTGTCGGGTCGCAGAAATTACGAACAGCCGGGGTGAGAACTTGCGAGTGGACCAGGACATAGTGTCCGAATTTGAGGACTTTTATAAGGCATTATATTCAGCCGAAAGCCTGGATCCCATTCCAGCTGAAGAGTACACACAGGCGGCACCAGTGACTCTGCTGTTGGAATCCATTGTGTCCCATTTGTAGGCAGATATCAGCTCGGAGGAAGTCCATTGGGCTATTCAGGGACTCCCAGCTGGTAAGGCCACCGGAGATGACAGATTCCCGGTAGACTTTTATAAAGTATTTGCGTCCGACCTCGCTCCTCTCCTGGCATGTCTCTTCAACACCTTCAGCACCACGGGGAGACTTACCCCCTCGATGCCCATGGCTGAAGTTGTGGTCTTACCCAAGCCCGGGAAGGACCCTCTGGAGTGCGCGTCATACCGTCCCATCTCCCTGCTTAATGTGGACTTGAAAATGTTCACTAGCATCCTGGCGGCTTGACTCGCCCCGCATATGCAAGGCGTGTTGGACCCGGACCAATTCGGGTTCATTCCAGACCGCAATTATGGGGATGGGACTCGGTGGCTGTGCCACTTATTAGATAAGATGTAGCGCACTTAAATCCCGGTGAAGCTTTTGTCGGTGGATGCTGAGAAGGCATTTGACCGGGTCCACTGGCCTTACTTACACCAGGTCCTATGTCGATTCGGACTTCAGGAACGTTCCGGCAATGGGTAAACTGTGTTTATCAGGGGCCACAGGCTCGGATTAGGATCAATGGAGTGGTCTTGCAGCCCCTCCCGACCAGGCGCGGCACGAGACAGTGTGCCTGCTCTCCCCTCTCCTATTCACGCTTTACATGGAGCCGTTTGCTAAATGAATTCACCAACTCCGTGGTGTCACCGGAATTCGGATGGGGGATAGGGAGCACAGGCTCTCTCTCTACGTGGACAATGTGCTCCTTTTCCTATCCAACCCGCTTTCCTCCCCCCCTGCTGACAGAGGTAGCCGCCTTCAGCACTGTGTCGGGGTTCAAAATTAATTTACAAAATTCTCAGGCATTGAGTCTCACGCTCCCGGCAGCGGACCGCCTCCAGCTGTCGCAGCTCTTTTTATTCTCTTGGTCGGTCAGTGAAGTTACGTATTTGGGGCTCCGGATCTTCTCAACCACTGCAAAGACGGCCCAGGTGAACTACTCGGAAGCGCTGGCTAATGCCCGTAAAGACTTGAATAACTGGAGGAGGCATGCTCTCTCGTGGCTGGGCAAGATAGCAGCCGTTAAAATGACAATCTTACCGGGTTTGTTTTACATCATGCAGAAGCATTCCCTCTTGTCCACCACCTACGGTATTGGCCCAAATGCAACAACCAATTAATGACTTCATCTGGGGAGGGAAGAAGCCTTGCATGGCTCAACACCTCACATATCTGTGACAGAAGAACAGCGGTCTGGGGGTGCCTCACCTGAGACGGTACTATGAAGCAGCGCTGGATGGTAGAATGGTACCAATTGGAGTCCAAAAAGCACTGGTGCTTTATGGACCAGAGGGTAGCAGGGATCCACATCTGGAAAATCCCCTGGCTCCCGCGGCGACACTGCCCTCCGGGTGCATACCTCTCGTCGGTCCTGCGCGCTACCATGACGGTGTGGGATAAAGTACAGGAGAGATGTCAGCTCTCTATGGCCATCTCACCCTTGACCCCTTTCATTGGGAACCCAGACTTCCCCATGGCTCTCACCCTATACTTAAAATGGCAGGAGGCAAACTGTAAACGCATCGGCGACCTCTTTGATCTTCAAGGCATTATGGATTTTCCCAGCTGGTAGCCCACTATGGGATTCCCAAAGAAGCATATTGGCCGTACCTCGCACTGCACCACCGGGTTATGCAACCTCAAATCCGCCCGCATGCAGGCTGTTTCCTTATGAAATTTGGGATCTGGTTTATCACCCACACCTCAAATAAGCATCTCCTGGCGGACATTTATAATTTTCTCAACAAGGCTAGGAACCACTCTAAGTCCCCAGCGCAGCGTAGGTGGGCATCAGAATTCTCCCAAAAAGAATGGTCGGACATTATTCACAGGGCCCGAGCATCAGCATACAGCACTTTAGGGAAGGAGATGTTCCTGAAAATTGCGCACTATTGGTATTATACCCCGGCACGGATCGCTCAGTGGAAGACTCACAGTAGCGACCTTTGATGGTGCCATTGTGGTTAAGTGGGCACCTTGTTTCATATTCTCAGGCATTGTCCCAAGATACAGTCTTTCTGGGATTCCATATTACCACTAGTTGACCAGACATATCAACCAGAACTCCCTAGATTCCCCAGCTATATTTTGTTGGGAATCCCAAATTCCCTCACATACCCCCTCCACTCATGTAGACGTAGGGCGATCCCCTTGGCATTGGGAGCAGCCAAGCAAGTTCTCCTGGCAAAGTGGGGCACAGACTTTATCCCGACCAAGCTTGACTGGCTACACAGACTGTGGGAGGTGGTTGGGATGCAACGGATTACTGCTGGGATCCACCACACTCTCCCTAACTTTGACAAAACCTGGGGGTCCACTGTGGCCTACCTCTCCTCCAAATGAGTTGAGCTGACATGCCCCCGATATCTCAGGGTCTTGCGGTTTCCCAAATCTCTCCTCACGGCCCCTCCCCCCTTCCTGAGGGGATCTCAGCCATGACTTCCTGACAGACCTTACCTTGAGCTGTGGGTGGATTATTGTTTCTCCCTTCCAATACTGCTCTTACCCTACTCCTTGCCTTACCCTGCTCTTCTTAGATTCTTCCTCTGTTCCTTTGTTTTTGTTTTTTGTTGTTTCCTTCTGTGTTTGACTTAATAAAATTTGAAGCAAGTTCCTCGCTGGCCAGTGATTGTAGGTGGGCGTAGTGTTATCATTTACAACAAAATTAAATAAAACGCTTTAAACCGTGAACTTGGGTATCAGGGTGATCAAAAGAATGATGGATTTAACACAGATCTATTGACTGGAGGTGAATGTTAGATTTGCTCTGCATTCCATCCATCATCTGTGTGTCTTTTGCTTTCTCGACGTATTTTCGCCGGGTATGTCCAGACATGGGTCCCGGGCTCACTGTGTCACTGGATTCAAGCAAGCCTGGCTGATGAGGGGTGATGCCCCAAATCCGTTCTCAGGATGCTTGTTTCTAGTCCAGGTAGGACCTGACTTGGCAGTTCAGCCTGGACTGTTCCCATGTGGCACAGGGTCAAGACTGATTTGCTAATGGTTGGGTCTAAACTAAGGGTGGCATTGTGAGTAAAAGATCAACGGATTTAACCCAGATCTGTTGACTGGGGGTGAATATTTGATGTGATCTGCATCCTGCCCATCATCTGTGTGTCTTTTGCTTTATCACCCTTAGTGCGCCGGGTATGCCCAGACGTTTGTCTAGGGCTCACTGTGCCACTGGATTCAAGCTAGCCTGGCTGATGAGGGGTGATTCCCCAAAACCGGTCCCAGGATGCTTGTTTCCAGTCCATGGAGGACCTGGCTTCACAGTTCGGGCTTGACTGTTCCCATCAGGCACAGGGTCAAGACTGATTTGCATATTTCTGGGTCTACACTAGGGTGTCAAGGTGAGGAAAAGAAAAATGGATTTAACCCAGGTCTATTGACTGAGGTGAATGTTTGATTTGCTCTGCATTCTGTCCATCATCTGTGTGTCTTTTGCTTTCTCGCCCTAACTGCGCAGGGTATTCCCAGGCGTGGGCTGGACTGTCACCATAAGGCACAGGGTCAAGAATGGTTTAAATACAGCTGGGTCTGAACTGGGGTGGCATGTTGAGTAAAAGAACAATTGATTTAACACAGATCTATTTACTGGCGTCAATGTTTGATTTGCTCTCCTTTCCATCCATCATCTGTGTGTCTTTTGCTTTCTCTCTCTGACTGCGCCAGGTGTGCCCAGCAGTGTGTCCTGGGCTCACTAAGCCACTGGATTCAAGCTAGCCTGGCTGATGAGGGGTGATGTCTCGGAACAAGTCTCAGAATGCTTGTTTCTGATCCAGGGAGGACCTGTATTGGATGTTCAGGCTGGACTGTTTCCATGTGGCTCAGGGTCAAGACTGATTTGCAAATGGCTGGGTCTAATCTGAGAGTGTTATTGTGTGTTAGATGAGGCTCAGCCACTAACCTGATGTCCAGGAATGTTTGCAGGAGCGATGATAGTTCTCCAGTCCTCTTGGAACAGCTCTCAGTGCTACTGAATGGGGACAGATGCTCTGGCAGATGTTCCAAAAGGAAAGGGGAATTGGAAAGAGAGAGAAAAAAGACAAGAGACAGCAACCGTCTGGACCTGCCAGGTTCTGAATTCTCATCGAGATGTGTTGCGTCTTATTGTCAATCTGTAATCAAGAAAAACACTGAAAAGTATATTAGTTTAAAGCATACTCTCTAGACAATATATGATTTCTATTTACTAGGTTTACCTTACACATATATTGATGATTACACTTGGATTCTCTCTTTTCAGCTTTTGGACCTTTTTCTGAAACCGGGCTTTATGAGGTGTTCTTAAAGTATCTAAAACATACTATAGAAAAACAGACCACACATACATTTAAAATGGCATAATCTTGATTCAAATAAATCACTAGTATCCGTTACATTGAATTTTATACCTCGTAGTTTGAAGTCAAGAATTCTTAAAAGGGGTTTCTCTCATTCCAAAGTGATGAAATAATAACCTCAAAGTCTCAATGTCCAAAGGTAGTTTATCTTTGATTAAATAAATGTTCTTTAAGTAATTGTCTTTTCAACAGTCTAAAAATGATCAATTGTTTAGCATCAGCGCTATTTTTGTTCATATGTGATGCTTTTAGAAATTACTAATGTGCCTGAAATAAGGAAAGCAAGGGCCATATTATCAAGAAAGCGCGATACATTATTGCCTCTTTTATCGACAGGAAACTGCCGCTAAAGCGGCGATAATGGGCTTGATAATATGCCCTTTTAAATTCCCATAGGAGCCCAGGTTCTGGTGTTAACCTGGGCTTCTATGGGAATCGACAAGGGCATATTATCAAGCCCATTATCGCCGCTTTAGCCGCAGTTTCCTGCCAATAAAAGCGGCGATAATGTATCGCCCTTTCTTGATAATATGGCCCCAAGTATTAAAATATTCATCAAGGGTTAAAGAACACTCGCGCTTAGCCCAGACTTCAATTTACAGAAGCGCGATGTGCTTTCCAAGAACCTAAGCATTAATTAGTCTTTACGCAGTAGAACAAACAAGCTAATCTGTAGTTAGCTTGACAGCGATGAGAAGCCTTCCAAAGCTTGACCAAGTGCAGGATTCCTGAAGATCTTAAACGCGCTGGCACGAGTGCAGGATTCCTGAAGATCTTCAACGCGCTGGAAGAAAAGTCAGAAGGGCATCTCGAACAGGATGCTTGATCTCTTGAAGGTGGAAACAAAAAGCCAAGCGCTTGTACAGTGTTGGGTGTGGCTATTTATACCCAACAGCTGTGTGTTGGCTGTTACGTAACGTGAGAGCTTTCAAGAGCGTTTTTACTAGAAGTCTCTCCTGGCATTAAACAAGCATTGGTTAAAACTAAACAAGCATTGGCAAAACTTAGGGAAACAATAAGCACAGTGGGTCTTGCTTTTTTTTCAAGAACAACACATGATTTAGCAAGACATTAAAGGTCATATAATTACAAGTACTCTGGAACAGAGACATGGTTCATGAAAACACCCAAAGGATGGCGGCAAATGATACATGTTTGATGCCGTTGTGCGTTTTGTGAGTTCCTAACAGTCCTCCCCCCTAAAGGTCCCAACACTGGACGTGGCTTAGAGGGATTCTGTTGGTGAAATAGTCTGACTAATTGTGGAGCATGCACAGATGAGGCTGGTTCCCATAAGTTCTCTTCCGGACCATAACCTTTCCATGTGAAAAGATAATGCAGAGTTCCTCGAATACGAGCAGAATCAAGTTCCTTGGCTACCTCAAATTCCCAGTGATCAAGAACCTTAACCGGAGGGGGTGGGGGCTTGCTCGCGTGCTGTTAGAGAATGGTTTTACTAAGGATACATAGAATACAGGATGGATCTGGAAATCAGCAGGAATATCTAATTCTATGGTAACTGGGTTAATAAGTATTTTGACTGGGAAAGGTCTTAGATATCATGGATGCAATTTACGAGAACCGTGTAACGTAAGATTCTTTGCAGAGAGCCATACCTGATCCCCACGGTGTAAGAGGGAGCTGGTTGTTTATGTTTATCTGCTTGCTTTTTCATTTGTTCCTGATATGTTTGTAGATGTTGTTTTACCTGTGTCTGTATGTTTATTAAATGATCATGATGGTCCCGTACTGCTGGTAATTTTGAATTACCAGGTGTGTGTATAGGAAGCATACGGGAATGATAACCCAGAAAACAGAAAAAAGGAGACACTCCTGTGGCTGTGTGTATTGTATTATTATAAACAAATTCTACTAAAGGTAGATCCCTATCCCATTCCGTTGTCCAGGTTGAAATTAGACAACGTTAGGTTTGTGCCATGGTCTGATTTAATCACTCTGTTTGGCCATCAGTTTGAGGGTGGTAGGCAGAAGACAAACGGATATCAATGGCAAGGGAAGAACAGAGGGATTGCTAAAATTTGGAGACCAACTGTGGGCCTCGGTCAGAAATTATGATAGTTGGCAGGCCATGTGCCTGTACAATAAGTTCCTTAGCAGAGGGCATTTTTTTAGGGGATAGTAATGAGCCATTTTGGTCAAATAGTTGATGACCACCCATATTATGGAATTACTATTATATTTCAGCAATTTGGTGATGCAATCCATACTTAGAGTATGCCAGGGTAAGGGTGGTACAGGCATAGGTTGTAGTAAACCCACAGGAGCTACATGAGAGACTTTGGATTGTATGCAAGGGGGACAAGATTGTACATATTGTCTGACAATATCTGATAAAGTACGCCACCAAAAGGTTCTTTCACATAGTTCTAAGGTCTTTCTGAACCCAGGATGACCAGCAAGGACAGTATCATGATTCCAATACAAAACCGTATTGCGTAAGTCGTCAGTAGGAACATACAAACGGTTTTTAAAATATACTAACTCTTTATTTTTATTTGTACTAGATGATATGGGTGCAGTCTTTAGTGCTTGTTGTGTAAGAGTAAGAAAATCATTTAAATCGCATTCTCTGTAATACCGCCCGGACATGACCAACATGTTCCTCAGTAGAGGAGGAATAAATAAGAATATCATTGATGTAACAGTTGATAAAGACATCCAAAAAGTCCTGGAAGACTTCGTTGATAAAAAATTGGAATGCTGCAGGAGCATTGCAAAGTCCAAAGGGCATTACGGTGTACTCGAAGAGGCCAAATTTAGTCCGAAAGGCGGTCTACCATTCATCTCCAGACTTGACTCTAATTAAATGGTATGCGCCTCGTAAATCTAGTTTAGTAAAAATGGTAGATTTATTTACTTCATCCAATGGGCCAGGAATTAGAGGAAGGGGATATCTGTTTTTTACAGTGACTTTATTTATTGCGCGATAGTCAATACAAACGTGCAATTCTTTATTCTACTTGGGCACGAAAAAGAGTGGAGAACTGACTGGAAAAGTGGAATGCCGTATAAAACATTTCAACAATAGGTCATCTAGGTATTCTTTCAAGTATAAAGTTTCTGGTTCAGTCAAGGCATAGACTCGACTACATGGTAGAGTGGCCCCTGGAACTAGATTAATTCGGCAGTCATAGGACTGAAGAGGTGGTAATTGAATAGTCTGTGTTTCAGAGAAGACATCCAGGAAATCTTTATACTGATTAGGTATTGTTGTAGTGTCTGTCTTAGTAGTCAAGGAATTGTAGTGTGTTTATCTAGGTACCTATATTGATACTCCTATTTCTGACCCTTGTCCGGTTATTAATTCACTAATGTCCATACACCGGCACAGAAACCCGTCTTCAGATTAGGTCATAGCGCATGCTGTCACATTAAGCAAGCACTATCCCTTCAGCCCCCTAGAGAAGCACACCGAGTTCTCAAAACAAATCAAACCTCCAACAGACCTGGGAAATCCCCCGCGGCTATTGTTTTGATTTCGCTCGAGAACTCCTGCAAAGAATGTAAGAACGACCAGTCCTTATGACATTCTTGCTGACGTCTTATGTCCATCCTTACGTCAAACACGGCACCTTTCAGGTATAAATATACCGACGCTGCCCTAAGCTAAGACACGGTGGTGACGAGCTTGGAGCAGCGCTACTTGCCGGAGAGCCCAGCTGATGCAGAAAAGCCCACGGACGCTGCCCCTCCCTTTTGACGCGCTGAGAGAGACGCTGCCTTTTCTCCTGCCGAGAAATCCAGCCTCCGGCGTTTCAAGCCGCCCTCGCGGGTAACTGGGATATCGAGTCCTGAGACAGAGATACCAACCCTCCAGCCTTCTAAATCCCAGGTACTGAACTGACTAACCCCTTACAGAGAATTCTTGAGTCAGATTCTTGGCAAAACAAACTTAACTTAAACTGCTACTTACTTACTCCCTCCCAGGTATTAGGCTTAGGTCAGGTACACCGGGGTAGGCGTAGTTAGAAGCACCAGTTGAGTACGATTAGTCAATGTATATATGTATGTATATCTTTTATCCATTTTAAGTATCATATGGCTAAGAAACCATATAAATGCTTTTACAGTATTATTTTATAATTCTGTTTTTACTGTATGCACTTTACTTAACTATAAGTATTGCAATAATAGCGATTCATTTCTCTTGTATGAGAAAAGAGACTGATCAATAAATAACATCTTTTTATTGAAGCACGCCCATCTCTTATTTCTCTACAAACTGGTGAAACTAAGAATGCACGTACTGACTGAGTAAAATAGTTGTCTTTTGTTTTCACACGACTCTAGAGATATACTCTTGATTAGGGGAGAGCAAAGTTGTCATGTTCTATGGTTGTCAGAAACTAAATCCCTTCTTGTCTATCCAGGGACGTTAAACTCCTCCTTGCCTATTCGAGAAAGTTTCTAGTGAACTCTGAGCTAGCTGGCACACATAACTTTAAGTCTAATATCATCAGTAGAAGACCTAGTTAACCACAGTCCTACGTCTATACTATTGAAGATATTATTCCAATGCGCAGAGCCTATTGGGATAATAGGAACTACACTACATGGCGCCCAACGGTTTGGATAGGCGATAAATCTAACGCAAGACATTAGAGTAACTCAGTCGTGCTTTTTCACACAGACCCCCTTTTTTCCATAAAACTCCAAAGACGTCTGGAGTGGGTGAAAGGTTACATCCTCCAAACTTAGTAGGAGGAGACTCCTATGTATGGTTTTTGGTTTATTCAACGTTGAAGGATACAGTGTTCCAAAATATTGTGCATCTAATCTTTGTTTCCTTGAAAACCTGATCTGCAACAAAAAACCTTCTTGTCAGTAAAATGTCAGACAATGAAGAAGAAAGGGAGGCAGCTAGAATAGCAGCTCAACTCCTAGAGGAAGACACAAGTCTCCTACAGCAAGACCCGGGTGCAATACTCATCCCGGTCAGCATAAGAAAAACTATAACTTTAAAACTTATAGAAAATGGACTAACACCGAGAGGTGGTACAGTCATATTCGTAATTGAGGCATACGAATATCGGCAGACAGAGGTATTCTATTCATGGATAAATTTTCCAGCAGCAAACGCTGTAACAAAGGAGTTCCATTATTACAAGATAGAGGAACCTCCGGATGAGTACACCCCTTTCGAGGAGGTGGAAATACCACTCAAATACCAAGCGCACCTGCTCTGGTTTAAAGGTGCCCTAAAACATAATGATCACATCACCAGGCTCGGTCCACTAGGTAGACCAGGAGCAACGTGGCCGGTTCTAGCCGGATACACACCACATCCAGACATTGGAAAAATGTCAATACCAGAACTTTTAACACAGTTAAAACAACTGATTAAAATACACAGACAACTAGTCCAATATGTAATGCGGACTTCAAGAGTCCAACCAGCTATTAAAATTCCACAGCTGACCCCTCATCAGGGGAACACAAATAAAATCACACCACAGAACATACAGTCCTGTCTAGGTAAAGTACCCATTAAAAGGGAACAAATTCCATTCTGGTTAGCACAAAAAATCACTCAAATAGAGGCGGTATTTCCAGATACCACCCCTGTGGAGAAACACAGAATTCTGACTATCTCTCTCCCAATGGGGATCGCACCACATGTGGAGGACTGTGACACTTGGGGTACAGTCTTTGCTTCCATTTACACAAAAACACATGGTGTTCCGTCCATGGGGGTAATACCAGAGGTGCTAAAACAGATTCAAAATGAATACGGTCCAGAACCTGCTTTAACTCTGGGTATGAAATTACTGAAAGACTTCAAGCAGGTCTCGGCAATATTACTAGCAAACATAAAAGGGGAAGCAGCAAATGTGGCGATCCGCCAAAGATTGAAGGAAACAGATATAGCAGACCAACCATTTGAACTTGCCAGAATCATAGAAAAATCCTATGAAGAACTAGGAAGAGATAGTTTGGGTGGGAAACCAGTGAAACCCCAACTAATAGAAAATCCTGAAAAGGTATTTATTAAAAATAATCTAAACACTTCAAAAAAGAACTGGGATGGAAATAAACAATCCACTCCCAAAGAAAAAAGATTCCAGTCCAGAGGAAGGTCTCCTCGGCGGAGAGAAAGATCTCCGGACCAAGGACACAAGTCTCCCCGGAGGGAGCCCTCTGAGAAAAAATACAACCTTAGAAATAGGGAAAATTTGAAGAAACCTGATAGATATCAAGATATTGATACACGTCCCTCTCGATCTTTTCAGACTTCCTCGCAGAAATCGGAAAGAAGAGGACGGTCAGAACACAGGGAAGAGCACGTCAAGTCCAAAGACAAAGAACCTGCTCATCAAAGTAAAAAGTTACAATTTCCAAAGAAGAAGGTAGCCAGCATTAAAATAATCAAACATGCCGAGCATCCTGAGGACTCAGCTGAAAAACAGAGAGTGGGCTCAGACAATGCTAGACAGCGCAGCAGAAGTGAGCATAGCTCGCAAGATCCTGATGAATCATCTGGAGACAGTGGACACGAATGAGTACATTCAGGTGGAAACTGCAGATACCAGAGTTAGCAAACCTCATAAAATATATGAAATAACTTTACGTATAGAGGGAGATAAGACTAGGAAAATAAGGGGTCTATTTTGGGATAATCTCTCCAAGGGCTATGAAATCCTTTTAGCTGAAAAAGACTGGCCACCAGAGTTTGTCAGGGAGTGCCCTCATGGCGAAGAAATGATTATGCCTGCCTTCTCAAATCATATTCCAATTCATAAAAAATATACACTTGCAAGAAAGTGGGCAGTAGCCCAGGCTCCTGCACTATATAAAAATCATGTGGGATGGGATGAGGACTCTCCTCCTCACAAGATCCAGTTAAAATCTCAACCAACTGCACAGAGGCAGTACCCAATTAAGCAAGAAGCTAAAAAACAGGTCAGGGAGATCTTAGATCAACTTGAATACCAGGGGGTGATTGAAACATGCACCTCACAAATGAACAATCCTTTGTTTCCTGTCTCCAAACCAGATGATTCATATCGTCTAGTTTTGGACTACAGACACCTTAACTCATGCTGCAAAACGTTTGCAGTACAAAACTCACACAGTGCAGCACTAATGAATAGCATAGTGCGCAAAAAATACAAAACAACATTAGACATCTCTAATGGATTCTTTTGTCAAAATATAGCACCAGAAAGCAGATATTTGACCGCTTTCTCAATAAATGGCTCGCAGAAAAAATTTCTGTCATTTGCCCCAAGGGTTCAAGAACAGCCCAGGATTATTCTCAGCAAGAGTAACAGAGTTACTACAAATGTATGATAATGAGGCATTATCTTATGTCGATGACATCTATCTAACAGACGATGACTTGGATACTCACTTGAAAATAGTGAACACCATAATACTTGGGTTCGCAGCAGAGGGTTATAAATTCAACTTCAAAAAGTCAAGAATTGCCCATCTGACTGTCCTATTTTTAGGATATGAATTATCAAGTGAAGGCAAAAGCCTGGCTAAAGATTTCCTAGAGAAATGTGCTGTAATCCAAGCACCTAGAACACTAAAAAACTTACAATCAATTCTAGGTTTCCTAAATTTCGGAAGAACTTACATTATAAATTATGCAGAGAGGGTTAAACCCCTCTATGATCTAATAAAACCAGATTTTAAAAGAATCAACTGGACTCAAAAACATACAGAAATTTTGAGATCTTTACAAACAGACATGTTAGTTAAAACAAAACTGCAAACACGCGATAACACACGCAACCTTGTGATTCGAGTCATCCCAGGAAGATGCGGATTCACATACCTAACCTCTAATGAGGGAGAAACGGTACCAATAGCATACAAATCGCATTTGTACACAAAAGCTGAAATGAAATTCAGCCCAACGGAAAAAATTCTAACCGCGGTACAGACTGCTGTAGCGAAAGAAAGAGCCCTGGCACAAGGTAAACGAATAATCATCGTGACACCAATACCAGCCCTGGAGGCGGTAACAAAGGCAAGCATTCCGAATGCTAAAGCACTACATCCGAGATGGATACAGTGGGCTAATTCCCTTGCTGCAACAGACGTGGTATACGAATTTGACCCTAATTTAAAAACACAAGAATTTCTCCAATATGAATTCGAATGTCCTCTGCCGACTGAAATCCTGCCTCTAGAACACTACGGCTGTATAATATATACGGACGGATCAGCACAGCCCGCAGTTGGGGGTAAACAAGCTTACAGTGCTGCGTGCGCGATTGTTAAAGGTCGCTGGCACGAAGGAAAATTTAAACCACTGGTTACTAAAACACAATCTCTAGGAGATTGTACAGCTCAGCGAGCTGAATTACTAGCATTTAAGATGGCGCTTGAAAATACCAATCGCGAATTCCCCACACTCATAGTGTGCGATTCATATTATTGCGTTCAGTCTTATAATGAATACTTACAGATCTGGGTTCAGAACGGTTTTAAAGATGCAAAAGGTGGCACAATCAAGCATAAAATGCTTTGGGAACAAATAGTTCTTTTACAAAAAGAACTACAAAAGACTCACGTGATACATACACTGAGTCATCAACGTGATGGCGTTCACGTTGCAGGGAATTAATTGGCTGACGAGGCCACGAAGGCAGCTGTGCAAACGGCTTCCGTAGCTGCCATCACCCGGTCAAAAACAAAAATAGACAGCGAAATATTACAGGCTGTCTGCGCTACGGTAAAAAATGTGATAGAAACACTCCCGAAAGGCTTTCCAGTAAAGTACTCATACATAACTGATGCTAATAACGTTCCATTTGCTCGAATCCCTGGAGTGGGGGATAGGGCAATTCCGAACATGGAACATAGGTTAGGACTCATTATAGCGGCACACGCAGGGCTCGCTTCTGTACATACTGGCGTTTCAGCCACGGTATCATTATTAAAACAAAGATACTGGTGGCCACGAATGAGAAGACAAACTAGGAACTATGTTCTAGAATGTGAAATATGTCAAAGAAAGAAGGTATCAACAGTGAAACGACCAGCCCAGACGCCCCGTCTAATCTCAGATAAACCATTAGCTTGTGTTTACCTGGACCACTGCGGTCCCTTACAAAGGGATGGTAACTATAAATATATCATGGTCGCAGTGGATTCATGCACGAGATTCATATGGATGTGGCCCCAGCGATCGGCTGACGCCAGAACTGTTATAAAAGATTTGCGAGTCTTTATCGGCACATACGCAATTGGCATGCTACATTCTGACCAGGGTCCTGCGTTTAGCTCTCGGGCTTACAAGGAGGCCATGACCAGCATGGGCATTGCATTGCGGTACTCTTGTCCCTTTCATCCTGAGGGAAACGGAATTGTGGAAAGAAAAAATCGTGACATAAAGCAATCTATAACAGCAAAGGTATTAGGTTCAGGAGCTGGGTGGGTCAAACATTTAATAAGTGTCCAACGTAGTCTTAATAATCTGCCAAGAAATTCTCTGAGAGGTCTCAGTCCGTACGAACTATTGTTTGGGACTAGAATGTTAATCCAGGACCTTGATAGTCAAACTTCAGTGGTTAAAGAAAAATGCTTTGATATCAAAGATCGTTTGGCTATTTTACAGGACTTAAACGAAACAAGAAAAGACCTGAGCAACATAAAGTTGAAACAGCAGCCAATAACCACTGAAGAGAAACCACCTGTCCCAGCAAGGCCTGTCTGGATTCCAAAAATCGGGGATCTGGTCAGAGAAAAGATCGCGGTGAAGAAGGAATTTGGGCCTTCTTACAGAAAAGCAGTTCCTGTCTTGTCTGTCAACGGGACAAGATCAGTAGTACTACCGCCCCTTGCTGGTAAAAAGGAGAACCGAGTTGTATCCATCGACCTGGTTAAACCACAATCATGTGGCCGATAACAAGTAGTAGGCCAAGTGGACTCCCAAGAAGTAGCAGAACACCAAAGTTTGCTACAAACACAGAGGTTCAAACTGAAAGACTAATCACAATTGATAAACCTACAGTAAAACAACAAGGACTATGCAACAAAGCCATGGAACTTAAACCTCTTGAAACCCAAATTAAAATATTAAATCAAGAAACATCAGTCTATAATGATGTAACCACAGACTATGCTAATGAAACAAAGAAAATTCCAAAAACGAAAAGGAATCCAGAAGCAATTGAAACAATTGACAGAACAGGATCAGGCTACTTCATCAACTTCGATGATTTTTCTGAAGATCTGAGTGAACCAGAGGAACAGCGGACAACAAAAACTTTTTAAGATAAAGCAAAGGAACTCTTTCATCAACTAAAAGAAACCTATCTGATTTCTCCATGGATTGAACTTTGGGTGGCACTAGGAGTATTGATCCTCATACTTTGGCTCATCATGGTACTATGCTTGGGACATTTCATTGAGGGAAAATATGTTACAATGGACACAGCAAGTCAGAACATCAACTTGGTCCTGAAACCACACAAGTCTTCACACATCGAGAAAAGAGATCTTTCTTCAGTAAACTTCACTGCCAATCCTATACCCGGTGGGGTAGCATGGGACAAAACTGATTATGAAATATATGGTCCGGTTGAGCTCCTGAAGTATCCTCATCAATTCAAGATTTCATTAAGTGACTTTGTAAAACCAAGCACATTTGCTGATGATTGGGACTTTGAAAGTATTAATGATATGATGTCTGATCTAGTAATGTCAGCTAAATTTACAGAACATGATTATTTGCAAGGTTCATCTAATTACGATCAAATGTTTTGTTACAACCATTATGGTAACCATTATCTGCATAAATCTACTCAACCTAGAAATGTTTTAAATTTTAGCCAATGGGAACATTGTGCAACTCCACCAAAGGACAGTTCAAAAACATATTTTGATAAATATTCATACTTTTCAGGGTTCAACACAAGTAATGCAGAATCATTTTATTTCAAATTGTTAAATAAGACAGGAGTGAAAACCATGCTTACAAACACAAAATTGATATATTCAGACTCATTTTTTGAAAAAAATGAATACATTCGGTTTTGATTTCTGGAACAATAACATTGAAACGAAAACGATCTGGGGCACAAAAGATTGGCAAGTGCAAGGTATAGAATCATTATTTAGAGCCTGCATGATCCCAGAACAAATTATATTTTTGAATGATACAATTCAACAGACATCCTGTCTTGGCCTAGCCAAGATTAAAGACTTAAACAAACCGTCTATTCCAAAACCAACACCCAACAGTAATAGCACTACAGATGTTGAGATAGACGTATCACATATTTTAAACCAAAACAGAACACATCCTGATTGGAAGAAATGGTTGATCTGGCCCACAGACACAAATAAATGTCAAGACAGATTCCTGAACAAAATACAGGGGTTCACATTGACCAGGCCAGACCCAAGATACTCCCAGAGACAACATCCAGGGATTGTAACTACTTACAGTGTAGGGAAACTCTGCCTTCAATGGCTACAAACAACCACACTGTCAGAAATTAAGCAACACTTAACTTTACTTAAAGAAGGTGCTGACTTGCGTGATTTCATCATGGGAACACGCAAACAGCGTCTAAAACGTTTCATAGCGGCCTCTATATATGCAGCTTACAACGAAGCTTGGAAAGTAACTCAAATTGAGACAGCAGAAAAAATACGGGAAATTGACCGAGTTAATTTGGAAAAATCACTTTCTGTTGTGGACAATGGGTTAATGACTCTGTCTTCCAGAATATATTCACTGGACAGTATTGTATCTTCTGCAATCGATATAATAGAACAAGACTTACTGATGTTGCAACACGGTCAGTCTCAATTGCGTTCTATTGTACAGCTTGGCTGGACGTTACAAAATCTGCGTTCAGGCTATGTGCCTTGGCGTTTAATCAACACAACGTCACTATTTAATATCTTTAACCTTACTGATAAACAAATCAGTTTGGCACAAAAGGGTGCTGACTATACAATTCTGAGCATTGAAAAACTTGAGAGATTACCATTGACGATGTCAGAACGACCTGTCATTGAATGGATAATACATGGGATAATAAATATTCCGATAACAACTTTCCAGTTTCAATACTGCCAAAAATATATACAGGCAGGCCAGTATGAAAGGTTGGGTAAAGAATACATTAAGTCCACATGGAACTTGCCCTATACACACACATGTGTCAGTAACAACGGACAGAGTGTATTTCTTAGTGGTAATAATTGTGAAAAATCACTCAGTGGCATACTTCTGTGTCAGGGTATTAGTTTGCATGGGGCCTGTGAAGGGACTTCAAATAACCTTTCATGTCACCAGTTAGGCACACCTGCTACACAAATAGAACCATTCTTTAGAAGACTTTCGAACGGGAGTTACATTCTAATTATAGATCACAGATGTTGTGGCTTGCTGCCAGGAAAACCTTATCTCGTAAGCCTGACTTCCAGGGTCATGTGCTGTGAAAGAGTATTGTTCCCGAATGATGCTCCAGACAGGGAGGGAAGGTTATGGCCCAGTTTAAAAATCTCTTCTATTCGAATTGATACTTTAAGCAGAATGAAGACTGTGCTCCTACAGACGCCAACCCAGTTGACGTCATCAAAAGAAACATATGATCTCCAAGTTGCAAGGACAACGGCAGAGATTCATTCAATGTTATCAACGAATTGCCCCCTACACTTCGCAGAAATGCTGAACGAAATCTTAAATATTTCTGATACAAGTGGTATCGCAAGTGTATTTAAGACAGTTTTTTCAGGCGCTTTAACCCCATTGAAAGCGATCCTGGGTATTTTTCCAAATTTCGTCCATTCCATCTTTGGCGGACTTCCACTCCTGTTGGGACTCGTAGCAGGCATTTTATTCTTGCTACTCTTGCTTCGTTATGGCAAGCCATGTCACAGACAAGACTCCAGCTACAATGGAAGAAACGATCCTAGCTATCCGCTACCGGGACCGCATAACTAAAGTCCTTGGCTTAGCCCGGCTACGAGATCTGAATATGACCTGGTTTCTTTCATTCAGACCCATCTGGCAGAATTGTGTTATGCCTGTATTAAGGTGCATGCTATGCGGCGAAGAATGCGTGTTGGACACCTGTCTTACACTACAATCAGAAGTACCATTGGATGCAGATACTTTGTTGGGTCCAGTAAAGGCTCATGCATTGTGCTGTCCCCAGCGGCTACCTATCCTGATGACGGCATTCGTGGAAACTTCACCACTACGATTGAAGGGTAATGAAGTACAAGATGAAGGCAGCATCGACCAGGTACGACCTTCTGTAAGCAGTTCTGATCAAACCATCAGTGAAAGCAATCATGCGCGTGACTGCATGGTAGCGACATTTTCTAACCTAGTCGAACTTTCACCAGAAGCTGTAGACTGTTTTTTCGAGAATCTGTCTGAAATGATGTTTTCACCGGAACAGAGAGAATGTTTTTAAACAAACTTGCACACGGCGTTCCCTGAACTCTGAATTTGGCCTTCAGTCTTTTGAAAACAAAGTGACTGTGAACTATTTTTTCTCTTCTCCCCTGAATAGCGAAAACTTTTTTCCAATTCCAAAATATTTACCTTTTTGGCACTTATCTTCTGCTTAAAGTAAAACTAGTCTTAGAGAACAGAACTTCTATTCTTAGGAATACTAGAGACATTACATTACCTCAACCTCTAGTTTATATGCAATTAATTGTGTTTATGTGTGATGAGATGGTCTCGCAATTTTTTTTTCTGTATCAAGAGCCATTTCATGTGTAATTTCGCAAATCATTCATGCTGATATAAAATATGCATCTCCTTATTGAATGATTATACTGCTTGAATGCATACAGTACCTATACTCATTTCGTGCATTTCGCATACGCCATTTTTCAAATACAAAAATGTTTTTGGGGTGGTTCGGTATACACATGCACTGTTAGTTATGTTTACTATTGCTTAGGTTAGTAAATATGTACATAAATTCGTGGAGTGGGTGTAGTGTGTTTATCTAGGTACCTATATTGATACTCCTATTTCTGACCCTTGTCCGGTTATTAATTCACTAATGTCCATACACCGGCACAGAAAGCTGTCTTCAGATTAGGTCATAGCGCATGCTGTCACATTAAGCAAGCACTATCCCTTCAGCCCCCTAGAGAAGCACACCGAGTTCTCAAAACAAATCAAACCTCCAACAGACCTGGGAAATCCCCCGCAGCTATTGTTTTGATTTCGCTCGAGAACTCCTGCAAAGAATATAAGAACGACCAGTCCTTATGACATTCTTGCTGACGTCTTATGTCCATCCTTACGTCAAACACGGCACCTTTCAGGTATAAATATACCGACGCTGCCCTAAGCTAAGACACGGTGGTGACGAGCTTGGAGCAGCGCTACTTGCCGGAGAGCCCAGCTGATGCAGAAAAGCCCACGGACGCTGCCCCTCCCTTTTGACGCGCTGAGAGAGACGCTGCCTTTTCTCCTGCCGAGAAATCCAGCCTCCGGCGTTTCCAGCCGCCCTCGCGGGTAACTGGGATATCGAGTCCTGAGACAGAGATACCAACCCTCCAGCCTTCTAAATCCCAGGTACTGAACTGACTAACCCCTTACAGAGAATTCTTGAGTCAGATTCTTGGCAAAACAAACTTAACTTAAACTGCTACTTACTTACTCCCTCCCAAGTATTAGGCTTAGGTCAGGTACACCGGGGTAGGCGTAGTTAGAAGCACCAGTTGAGTACGATTAGTCAATGTATATATGTATGTATATCTTTTATCCATTTTAAGTATCATATGGCTAAGAAACCATATAAATGCTTTTACAGTATTATTTTATAATTCTGTTTTTACTGTATGCACTTTACTTAACTATAAGTATTGCAATAATAGCGATTCATTTCTCTTGTATGAGAAAAGAGACTGATCAATAAATAACATCTTTTTATTGAAGCACGCCCATCTCTTATTTCTCTACAAACTGGTGAAACTAAGAATGCACGTACTGACTGAGTAAAATAGTTGTCTTTTGTTTTCACACGACTCTAGAGATATACTCTTGATTAGGGGAGAGCAAAGTTGTCATGTTCTATGGTTGTCAGAAACTAAATCCCTTCTTGTCTATCCAGGGAGGTTAAACTCCTCCTTGCCTATTCGAGAAAGTTTCTAGTGAACTCTGAGCTAGCTGGCACACATAACTTTAAGTCTAATATCGTCAGTAGAAGACCTAGTTAACCACAGTCCTACGTCTATACTATTGAAGATATTATTCCAATGCGCAGAGCCTATTGGGATAATAGGAACTACACTACAGAATCAAGAGTGGCAGCACAATGTAAAGGTAATACAGGTTGTTGTCTGTTAGAGTAACTACAATGCCAACAATGTACAGAGTCAAGTGTAACGGAATGTTTAACCCAATCAATTTTCGGGTTATGAACCGGAAGCCAAGGAATACCCAGGATGGCTCCAAACACAAGAGTATCAATTTAATCAAAGTTAATATGTTCTGAATGGCCATCCGCACAAATCATAGTCAAGGGTTCAGTTTGATGTAGAATCAAACCTGAAGATAACTCACAACCATCGACAGTTCTAACTGGTTCCGGCATATCTTTTTTAACAGTGGGAATGTGTAAAGCATTGGCTAACCTGATGTCTAAAAAGTTTCCGGTTGCCCCAGAATCTAATAGAATTGGTATACCTTTTCTCACCTGGTTAGATAAAAGCAAGGTGTCAGTGATAGCATTTGCCAAATAATGGTATGAGACTGTGGTCTCAAACATTATCGGGTCGTGGAGTTTCCAGACTGAGAGTCTATTGGGGGGATTTTGAGGTTGCAGTGACACCTATAGCCTTACGAGAATTATTTTTGAGTAGACATTCCCTTGCGAAGGGTCTTGAGCGACCACAGTATAGACATAGATTGAGTCGGCATCTACGGTCTTTTTCCACTTTAGACAGAGGACCCCTGATTCTCCCTATTTGCATTGGTTCTGGGGAGTCTGCTATAGATGTCTCTTTCTTTTCAGCCTTCACTACCACTACTCATGAAAAATCTCCACGAGTCTTTTCACCTCGACGTTCACCTAAACGATGATCTAGGCATACCACTAAATTGATAAAGTCTGTGGAATCAGTGGGAGGGTCAACAATTTGTGCAATAATATCCTTTTACTCGTATGGAAGACCACAATAGAATAGTGAGGTTCTTTGTTCCTATGACCATTCAGTTTCTGCAAGAAGTCTATTAAAGGTAGTGATATATGATAACAGATCTTGCTTTCCTTGCTTTAGACTCAAAAGTTCATTATCACTAGCTTGGACAAAATGATGTTTGGCAAAAAGCTTTTGCATAGTATCCTTGAATTGTTGAAAGTTATGTAGAATTGGATCATCTCGTTCTACGTATGGTATTGACTAGGTTGCTGCTGTGCCACCTAGGCATGAAAGGATGAATGCTATTTTAGTGGTATCATTAGGGAAGGCTAAGGGGTGACATAAAAAATGCAATTGGCACTGATTCATGAAAATACTAAATTTAGACTGATCCCCTAAGAACTGCTCAGGAGGTGCTAATGGAGCAGGAGTAGACGTTGTAACTGAAACGGTAACTGGCTGATCACTAAATGAAGAAGTATCAGACGGATTCTATGTGGCAGTATCTGGAGGGCGTGGTGTGAAGTAAAAACGTGGTGCTTGGAGTACCTGCCTAGGGCGAACTGAATTATCTTCCCAAGGTGACTCTTGTGGTTTATAGCATAGAAGTTCAGATTGTAAGTTGTGATTGGTTTGTTTAAGAACCACAACCTCATGTTGTAAAGCAGTAAAAGCTTTTGACAGCTCTTGTAGAGAAACGTCTTTATCTACTGGGAGACCCATCGCCCAGGCAAACGTAAGATTTTGTGGCTTGGCTTTATGTTAGATGAGGCTCAGCCACTCACCTGAAGTCCAGGAATGTTTGCAGGGGCGATGATAGTTCTCCAGTCCTCTTGAAACAACTCTCAGCAGTACTGAATGGGGACAGAAGCTCTGGCAGATGTTCCAAAACGGAAGGGGAATTGGGAAGAGAGAGAAAAAGGACAAGAGACAGCAATCGACTGGACCTGCCATTTTCTGAATTCTCACCGAGATGTGTTGGGTCTTATTGTCAATCTGTAATCAAGAAGAACACTGACTTAAGTATATAAGTTTAAAGCTTATTCTCTAGACAATATACTATTTATTTTTACTAGGTTCACCTCACGCATATATTGATGATTACACGTGGATTCTCTCTTTTCAGCTTTTGGACCTTTTTCTGAAACCAGGCTTTATGAGGTGTTCTTAATGTATCTAAAACATACTAAAGAGAAACAGAGCACACATGCATTTAAAATGACATAATCTTGATTCAAATAAATTACTAGTTTCCTTTACATGAGTTTTATACCTCAGTGTTTGAAGTCACTGATTCTTAAAAGGGATTTCTCTCATTCCAAAGTGACACAATATTAACCTCAAAGTCTCAATGTCCAAACATCGTTTATCTTTGAGCAAATAAAAGTTCTTTAAGTAATTGTCTTTTCAACATTCTGAAAATGATCAATTGTTTAGCATCAGCGCTATTTTTGTTCATATATGATGCTTTTAAAAATTACTAATGTGTCTGAAATAAGGAGACCAAGTCTTAAAATGTTCATCAAGGGTTAAACAACACTCGCGCTAAGCCCAGACTTCAATTCCCACAAGGGTGATGTTCTTTCCAAGAACCTAAGCATTAATTAGTCTTTACGAAGTAAAACAAACAAGCTAATCTGTACTTAGCTTGTCAGCGATGAGAAGCCTTCCAAAGCTTGACACGAGTGCAGGATTCCTGAAGATCTTCAACGAGCTGGCACAAGTGCAGGATTCCTGAAGATCTTCAATGCGCTGGAAGAAAAAGTCAGAAGGGCATCTCGAACAGGATGCTTGATCTCATGAAGGCGGAAACAAAAAACCATGCGCTTGTACAGTGTTGGGTGTGGCCATTTATACCCAACATCTGGGCGTTGGCTGTTACGTAACGTAAACGCTTTCAAGAGCGTTTTTACTAGAAGTCTCTCCTGGCATTAAACAAGCATTGGTTAAAACTAAACAAGCATTGGCAAAAACTTAGGAAACAATAAGCACAGTGGGGCTTGCTTTATACAAGAACACATGATTTAGCAAGACATGACAGGTCATATAATGCCAGATCTAGTAACTGGGCGTGAATGTTTGATTTGCTCTGTATTCCGTCCATCATATGTGTGTCTTTTTCTTTATTGCCCTAAGTGCACTGCGTATGCCCAGACATGGGTTCCGGGCTCACTGAGCCCCTGGATTCAAGCTAGCCTGGCTGATAAGGGTTAATGCCCTGAAACCGGTCCCAGGATGATTGTTTCCGTTCCAGAGAGGACCTGGCTTGGGAGTTCGGGTTGGACTATTCCCATGAGGCACAGGGTCAAGATTGATTTGCATATGGCTGGTTCTAAACTGTGGTTAGAAAAGAACAATGGATTTAACACAGTTCTATTGACTCGGGTGAATGTTTGATTTACTCTGCATTCCGTCCATCATATGTGTGCCTTTTACTTTAAGAAAGTTGTGATTTTTCTGCTTTAGCAATTTAGTGCCTGCATTATGTCACTGGGTCACATAACTGGGTGCAGTTGGCAGTTGGGCTTTGTGTATTCCTCTCTGACAGCCATACACTATAGAGGGCTTGGAGGGGCCGGAATGCACCATCACTGGCAGGATGGAGGGTATAGCTGGGCACAGTCCTACTTACATGTGAATAAGTTGTGACCTGTCTCCAGACAAAGATCTGCATACTCCCTGTAGTTACTCTGGAGCCAGGAGGAAGGAGGCAGGAAACCTGTGCATTTCAGGTAAACCTCGAGAAACTTCTCCCATTTCAAAGAAGGCACCTGTATAAATATTGGACCTCAGACACCAACTCTTCAGTACAGTTCTGGACCTGTGGAGACTCGGCCGGGAAGAAGAACAGCCCTGCTGCTGAAAGGACTGCTACTCTGCTGGACCGCTTCCTTGCTGCCCTCCTGCCTGAATTAGAGGTTTTGGACCTGCACCTGAACCAAGGTCTCTCAGAGCAACTACAAGGGCTATTCTGCTGCCCGCTTGTTCATATCCGCAGAGACATAAAAGGTTCCTGCGATAATAAAGCATGGTACGACAAGTTGTTTGGCCAGCGACCTTGAGATAGCCCGTCAAGCTCCAGCGTGGAACTCTGTGATGTCACCCGGGGAGCTGTGCTCGAGCTGTTGGAACGGGTGCTATTTGAAGGGTTCAGGACAGTTGCTGTGCTTTGCTGCTGCTGTATGTTGGATGGGATTCGAATGTATGATGTTACAACGCATACATTTACAACGCATGCACTTACAACACCGTTTCTACATTGCAACATCCACTACAACGCATTCCATTACATCGCATGACACTACATCTGGAGGAGTGTGGCTCAATGGTTAGAGCGGTAGACCCTGATGCAGAGTTCTGGCCAGGGACCACGGTTCGATTCCCGCCTCGGCGGGGTCTGGGCTCAATTTCCTCAGACCTGTTCATTCTCGCCTCGGTGCCTATTCTAATCACGGGCCCCACACTGCAACTCTGGGCAATAGCTTGCTTAGCCTCCACACTGGCCCCAACAGCACTAAGGATGCCTGGCTTCACCCTGGGGGTGCCCAGGAGTGGACACTTCACAGGGAAAGCCAGGAGGGGTTCCACAGCGGTATGAGTATCAGCACCAGGAAGCCGAATAGGCGACACCGCAAGGTGACCGTCTGGTGACAGTGCGCTCTATAAGTACCATGACATTTACATCGCATTTTAAAAAACTACCTTTACAACGCATTCCATTACATCGCATACTACCTTTACAACACATACAATTACAACGCATACCATTACATTGCATTTAAGGTAAGTATTGGACAGAGGAAAGCTTTGGCAGTCCATGAGGGAGAAGGGTGTAGACAGTGGGATTGTTAATTTCATGGTGGATCTACATAGCAGCACTAGTGCCAATGTAAGGTATTCCCAGGATCTGTGCACAACTGATGATTTTGCTATAGGTAAGGGAGTTCGCCAAGGCTGTATCTTGGCCCCCTTTCTTTTTAATTTTTATATAAATGAGTTAGACAGCGTTTTGCAGGATGTGCAGAATGACTGTCCCAGAGTCGGCAGGCGGAGTATTCCTGTACTTTTATACGCAGATGATGCGGTTTTAATCTCTAGAACTGAGTTAGGTCGCCAAGCCTTGCTTAACGCTTTTAAATTGTTTATGACAGACAGAGACCTACTGGTCAATAACTCAAAATCATTTATCATGCAAGTGGGTAATCGCCCAAAAAGGAATTACACATTTAAACTAGACAATGTAGTGATTCCATTGTCAAATACATTTTCATATTTAGGTGTTCTCTTTGACTCCAAACTAACTTGGGGCCCCAAACTTGCCAAAAAGAGATGTGATGTGACCAGGGTCAATGCCTCTATTTTTAACTTTGCATCAAAACTGGGGAAAAAACCCACCCATGCCATGATGAAACTTCACGATGCAAAATCAGTGGCAACTGCAGTCTATGGCAGTGAATTATGGGGGTATGTGGCTGGTGAACAACTCCACATCGCAGAAAATGCCTTTATGAAGAGCCTCCGTGTGTCCCCGCTGGCACGTCTAACTTTGCAGTTCACGAGGAGTTGGGGGTGGAATATTTGAGCGATATCGTCTCCTTACGCCCGTTGACCTGCTGGTTAAAACTGTGGCTGAATCAAGATATTCCGTTGACACACCTGATTGTAAATGATTTTCTGTCCCAAGATAATGCAATGGGCACTCCCTGGTTAAAATATTTGAAATCATGCTTTTCTGGGTTGGGCCGCCCAGATATATTTGAATACCCAAACAGAATTGTTAAGGGGGATGTTAAGCTAATTAAACGAGCTTTCCTTTTGGACAGGAAGACCCAGAGGGAAGGGGTAGAGTTACAGAAAACAAGTGTAAGAAAATATGTCATGATTAAAACTTGTTTAACAATGGATGCCTACTTACTTGGCACATGGAGCACTCACGAGAAGTTCCTGTTAACAAGGTTTAGGTTAAACCTGTTCCATCATCTGCTAATCAGTCCAAAGAAAGATTCTTTTAGTAAAACCCCTGCACCCTGTGGCTTCGACGGAAAGTCTCCACAGGATATGCTGCATTTTATGTTTTTATGTGATTTTTATGAATACCCGCGAAAACGCTACCTGATTGTCCTTTTAAAGAAACTTAATTTTAAACAGATCCGACTAGCCTTGTTATACTTACAATTATTGCATACCAACAGTATTCTTCAAGTGACTGAATTTTTTAAAATTGTCTCTTAGACTGCGAAATTGCCTGGACCAATGAATGTTACTGTATTAATGTATTAGACCACCAATGAATTAATGTATACAGGGTATTATATCACTGTATTTGCACTTTACCAATGATGATTATGCCTCTTTTTAAACAATTGTACTTTATGATGTGTGTACTTTTATGGTTGAATCAAACCGAAATAAAGTCTCTATTGAATTGAAGTATTGGATAGTATAGGGGTACAAATTACTATTTTAACTCCAGGGGATGCAACAGTAGGGTAAGTGTTGGATAGTGTAGGGGTAAAAATTACTATTCTCACTCGAGGGGGTGCAACAGTAGGATAAGTGTTGGATAGTGTAAGGGTTAAAATTACTATTCTAACTCCAGGGGGTGCGCCAGTAGGGTAAGTGTTGGATAGCATAGGGGTACTATGAGTTATAATGGTATGGATTGTAATGGTATGCGTTGTAATGCCTGCGTTGTAGTGACATGCGATGTAGTGTCATGCGTTGTAATGGTATGCATTGTAATGCCTGCTTGGTAGTGACATGCATTGTAAAGGATATTGCAATCTAATGACTGCATTTTAAGTGTAGTGTGATGTAATCACTGCATTGTAAAGGTTGTTTCCCATGGGATTCTCTCCTCTTAATAAACATACTTCATTTGGCAAATAGCAGTTGTCCTTCTCACCTGTACCATGTATCCTTCCTTTGCCACAGTTCCCAACCACCTGAACCAGCACCCAGATCCAGCAGGAGTAAGCCCCTGACTGCAAAGTGGTGCCACTAATGTCCTGGACCCTTTGTGTGACCTCAGTGGAGCTGAGTTTAAGTTTCTGGGTTCTTCGCCAACAGGCCCATTGGCACCAATACCTTGTCGCTTGCACTGCCTGCCAACTCGAAGCTCTGCCAACCTGACCCTTAGCTCTACATCATTGGGCGCTTCTGGAGAGAACCACTGCGAATTTCCAGCCTGACCGCTCACAACGTCAACAGGATCTTTGTGCTACAGTGATGACCCTCCGCGATGCCAGGTCTGCTCTTCGAGCTACATCGACGACCATCTGGGATGCTTACCTGCTCCTCACGATCCACTCCACCGTGAATGGGAAACTTTGTGTTAGACTTAGAAGGTAACTTTTCAGTGAGACTAACCTGGTCCTTGTATCCAACTCATGCACCATGAGGGTCGGCCTGAACCTGTGGCATTCCTCTGTCCTCGCACGGCCAGATAGCTGTGAGTAGCACTGCTCTTTGGCCTGTTTCTCACAGGGTTGTACTTAGAAACAACAAATAACTGATAGAAATAGTCTATGTGCTAAGGCAACGACTACAATGTTTTCTTTTTCATCCAAACTGGGGGGGGAACTCCCAAAGGAAATGTACGTAATTTATCAGGCAAAGTTTATTGCAGTAGCAAAATATAGGACTGACATTTGAGGACACGTTAGCATCTCACAGTTACAGGTCTCCCAGAACTTTTTATTTAAAGAGACTCCTGTTACTTTCCTCCAGCTGCTTCAACTATGTGTGCTATAAGATACTGGGGGATATGTACAAGGAAGTGGTAGAGGGCGGCGTTAGCCGCCTCGGCCTAATGCCACGCTCCGCCACTTCTGAAACGTAAGGCTGCACCATATTTACAAGAATGTGGTGCAGCCTTGCATTTTCCCGTGCGATGGCACTAAGTTTAGCAACTTAGCGCCAACGCAGGCATCCTTGCACCATAATGCAAGGGTTTCTGCCTTATGTCTGAGCCTTATGTCTTCCTTGTACATAAGGCGCAGCCCCTATCTCCCCTGTAGCTACTACAATGTCGGTAAAAGGGAGGTTGTGGTGGTGATTGGGGCTTGTACATATGCCCCTGGGTGTTCCCTCCCTAGGAGAACCCGCTGAGAGAGTCCAGAGCGCCAAGGGAGCCACTCACAGTAGAGGATTGGTATGGCACCACTTGCCAAAGCACTCCCTCTCCCCTTTTTGGGGAAGGATCCAATATGTAGGTTCTGGAGTCTCAGAGACCCCTCTGAGAGAGTCCACTGCGTTTAGGGAGCCTCTCGCAACAGAGATGGGGAAATTATACCACTTCCCCTGGGATCACAGCTTCTGGACTTTGGACGCAGCTTTGACTCGTGTACCGGTTTTGTGTCCTCGTCACCCTCCCCCTCCTCTTTCCATGCTGTGTCTCTCACCCTCCCCTCCTCTTTCGCTCCTCCATTCTCTGTCTACATCCCCAGCTCCTACCCCCCTCCCCTGAATCTCTCCCCTTGCCTGCTTTTTCCCTTACATATATGTCCTTTTTGTTTGTCTCGTCCTTACATGTAACTATGTTTGTGAAGCTCTAATAACTGTGTAACCTTTGTAACGATGTAACCTGCAACTATGGTCTGATACTCATGTAAAGCGTTCTGATACCTCCGGGTCTTCCTACCGCTATATGAAACCTTTAGAAATAAGAAAAGAAAAAGAAATATTCAACTTTGCTCTCTTCTCTGATGGCATAGCGTTTGGAGGAAACACAAACCCCATTTGAACGGATTAATTATTGAGAACTGCCTTGTACTTGACTCGACAGACTGGATCTATTTGATGACCCGTCGAAGTTAACCCGGGTCAGCAGCAGGTCAGAACTTAAATCCATGTGTTTGCAATTATTCGAAAGCGAAAGACACAATAAAAAACAGTAACCAAATTTCATATATCAACCTGTCATTGGAAGGAGTCCAATTCTAACTAGACCACATAATAAATATACACAAAGGTTTGTTCCTACAAGATTCAGATTAAATCTGGTATAGAAATATGTCCACGTTAAAAAGACTGATCAAGAGAGCTTGTAAACTGTCCATGTGATGATCTGTCGAAGAAAAGCATTACGCTTTCTTTCCATGTTATTTTGTTTGCTTTTCAATGTCCTCAGATTAATTTACATCAGAGGGCTTCCATGGAAACGTCACCTCAGACAATGCAGACTCTCATATCTCCAACAATTACAGTCGCCAGAGGTCTGTCTTGCAGCTTCTACCTATATTGGAGACTCCATAGGTACACGAAAGAATCTGGGTGACTGGCAATGTCTCCCCTGTTTTACCGGAGGGGTACTGCGAAAACAGGCTTCGAAAGGCTTACATTTTATTTTGACTCATACTTTTTTTAATTTTAAGTCGTTTTCATGCTTCTAGTAATTGATTTTACACATTAAATTTATTTTCTATGTAACGTGTTAAATTGTTTATTTGCCTTTCATACTTTTTTAGAATGACTGCTTGTTATTTGAGTTCTGAACTAACACACAGACCATGCACAAGATTTCTGTATGGGCTCTGTGCTCATAATTTGACCAGCGTTCATGCTCCCTCATAGACTTTAAAATTGATTTTTTCAATGACGGGCACAGGAACAGCTGCTACCCACTTGCCATAATTGAAAAAGAGGAACTTTAATACACAGTGCCTGCATTAAGGCATACATTTTCACAGCGGTGCCTCTGAGATGTGTGTGTGGGCCTCGAGGAGGGGTTCTGTGCGGAGCAAAGGGCGGTGCGGTCTGAGAGTAGACACGCCGCCTGTCAGGCTCAATGGTTCTGACAGGCCTGCCCTGTGCTGTGGGACGGGAGCAGCATCATTAAAATATCTTCTGACACAGCCCCTGCAGTGCAGATGCAGCACTTCTGTTGTCTCCCTCTCAAACCCTTCCTAGCAGCATCGGCATCACTTAAAACACTTGGGATCAGGGCTACTTTTAATTTTAATTTTATTTGGACTGTTTTCTATAGTGCATACTCCATCACTTGGGACATTATGAAGTTTTTCAAGTGATGGGGAGAGCTTCGATTAAAACATATATACAATTGAAATTAAGTAAAATATTTTTTCTGTAGTGGCACTCGCACTCTGCTTGCAACAGAGCAATGCTTGAAGCCGTCTTTTGCAATCTGTTGGCCAATTGTGGCAGTGTCCAATGGAATCGACTCACTATTGCCTTCCACTGTATCACCTGCCCTGTTTTCAACCTATCACAATATATTTTGGGTTCTAATCCTGGAAACTTTACATAAGTTGTGCTTCAAATACACACTTAGGGGCCTACTCACAATGTCCCTCTGAAGTATGTAAATGCATACTCCTGCAGTACTCTTCCACATACATGTTCAGAGGCCGTTTTGAATTAGCCCCAAAACGTCTAAAATTGGAATAAAATGCAAACAGTCATGGACTGTTCATATATTATTTAGTTAGTACAAACGGAAAGGGCAGTTTCCTGTTTGCACTCGTCCGTGACCCATGCTGGTGAGAGCGGTGGGGCCGGGTTCGGGGGAGATTCGACAGACAACCACGAGGGAAAAGTAAATAAATAACTAAGGGGCATATTATCATGGGATTTATCTCCGCTTTTTTGGCTTTCAAAGCCAATAAAGCGGAGATAAAATTATCTCCCTATCAGCAACAGGGTGCTAACACGCAAATTCGCATGTTAGCACCCTTTTTCTCTACGCTTCCCCTTGCATCTCTAATGAGATGCAAAGGGGGCGTTCCAGAGAAAAATAATACGAGAAATGTTGTTAAGCGACATTTCTCCTATTATCAAGGATTTCGCTAACCCTGTAAGTGATAAAAAAAAAAGCAGCGCTAACCGCGGTTAGCACTGCTTTTTTTACACCTGGTATTTTCCTGACTTAGCCATGATATCCTATGGAAGGTGGATATCATGGCTAAGATTGTGAGCCCCTATCATCAAGCTAACGCCAAACTTCGAGAGATTATCGTTGGCTTTCCAGCGATAATCTCTCATTTGACACTTAGCGCAAGGATTTTTATCACTTCTGAGATAAACCTTGCTAATAGCAAGTTATCTGTGCGCTAATATCCGGCGATGCTTAGCGTTAAAAAATTTGTTGCTAAGCATCGTTAGCGATAAATATCGCTAATAGTTGGTAATATGCCCCTGATTTTCCTCGCGGTCGTCTGTCGAAATCCCCCTCACCCAGCCCCACCACCCCACCACTCTTACCAGCACGGGCCACAGCTGCTTGCACTTTTACTAATGGGGAGTTGAACGTTTCGAGGCCATACACATTTTTACGTTCTTTAAAATTCTTTGGGGCTTTATTTACAAGCCCATAATGCCGCCTGTGCACCACTTTTATTGATGCACCGGCAGCACAATGGGGTTGCCTATATTTACAAGGCCACTTAAAGTCACCCTATGTGACTATAAAGGGCCTTGTAAATATGTTTCCCTTTCACGCAGTATCTGCATGAAAGGGATGTTTCATGGGTTTTGCTGTGGGTGTTCCCACACAGCATCCATGAAACCTGACACATTCCCAGATTTACAACGTTTTCTAAAACTGGGAATACATCAGAATACTATGTCTCTCCATGGGCGGCGTAGAAGTGGTGCAACAAGGAGAAATACTTTTCATACTCCTCATTTTTCCTCTTTCAATGTGTGCTGCATTCTGCAGCCAGCATAGAAAGAGGAAAATGCCACCAATGCAGCGGTAGCCGGCATAGTTCGCAAGTGGCTGATCTGGAGCACACAAGGGTGGCATGAAGCGGGGGGAGAAAAGTTTGCAATTAAAAAAACACTTACTTTGCAGCGCCTGGTCCTGCATCTCTACTCCTGCTCTCCTCGTCAGACTGAGGCACAGGAAGCACAACTAGGCTCCACTGACCACTCACAATGCTGCATTGCAGTGCTGTGATTGATTTTAAGCAGCCTAGTTCGACGCTCAACCAGGGAATGGGGACTTGGGCTTGTTCTCCATGCAGACTGTAATGCAGCCTGCATGGTGAACCGCGAAAGTGCGCATGACTGGTTTGGGCGGCCCAAGAGGGCTGACCAAACAGTGATTGCGCACTTAGGAGTGGGAAGACGACTCCACGGCCCTGCTCCGAGAGCAGAGCAGCCCCGCCCTCCCGTCCTTCGCAAAGCACCAGGAAACATTAAAAGATAATACTTCAAAGTTATTATCCATTTTATGTTTCCTTTACTTTGCAGTACACTGCTTAAAAGCAGTGGGGCGACGCTCCTCTGCCATAGCAGAGGAGCCGCCCCTGCATCAATGATTGTTTTTTTTGCACGAAGGTGCCCCTTCCAGCACAAAAACAATCATCACTGCAACGCAGGCACCCTTGCAACATGACACAAGGGTGTCTGCGTTGGCACACGGATGCTCTTTCTGCGCCGGCGCAGGGGAGAAGGACAGGAATGTGTTGTATCTTGCAGATACAGCACATTCCTGCCCTTTAATTTTGATGCATGGCAGTGCAGTTGGAAGTTTTGCTTCACTGCAGTGTGTTAAAATATAGTAAATAAGGGCCCTTAGTGACTAGGGCCCCTTATATGCGTCTTGGCTTCTCTGAACACATTTCTGATTTCTTTCTGCTTTTCCGTGTATATTCTAACCGTTACTCATTTTGTCATTACTTTTAGCTTGTAGTTTTTGACAAGCAAGCAAGCGGTCTATGAGCAATGCGTTGCATTTCTGTAAGCTGCAGAGAGTTTTGACATGCACAGAATAAGAAGGGCAGTCGCAGGGTGTCATATCGATGCACTTCCAATCACGTTTACATGAAGAAATACATGTAATTCCGGATTTATACATTAATGAGGACTAGGTTTATAAAAATAGGTGTGTAGTGTGCAGCAGTTGTTGGGCTGTAGTGCACAGCACAACCTAATAATCTCCCCGTCCTAATCCTGCATTTTGCATAGGGATGCTAGTTAGGCAGGGCAGTATAGCATTGGTTGTCCTGATTTTGGAAATTCATGAACAACATTCTGACGTTTGCAGGATTTTTGTACATGGATATGCACCATTAAGGACAGTAGGCATCCATTTGGTGCTGACATTATAAGGGTAGTTGAATGCATGTAAGGAGGTTTCTGTATCCATGTATGGTCACCAAGGACTATGATATACTTAATGATGGTAAGTGGGTATTAATTATAGATCTCTGGGTTTAGTGGCAAACCCCGTACCCTAGCATACATAGGTGAATGTTTTCTTCATCTCAGTTGACACAGCACTCTTGTCTCGGGACCGTCGCTCTGTGAGTGTACTTACAGAACCCCTGTAGTCAGTTCTATCACAAGATATGTGTATTCCAAACAGCAGCTGCATTCTTTTATTATGTCTAGGTGCTAGTGTCTGACCAGAGAGATTAACAAGGGCAATGTTGTTTTATCTTGCCTAGGCCGTTCAGACTAATTCCCATGAAAATAATAACCTGTGAAAATACGTGCTGGTTCTGTGTGAAAATACAATGTAGGGCAAAAGCAAATATTTAGTAACGTGCAAAACAAAAGTGGCCTACAAAGTGCATAATTAGGCTAACATAGGGAAAACGACACAGGGCCATACAAGAAACACAGGACAAGTCCATAAAAAAATATATGCAGGCAGACTTGATTATCACACTGCAATGAATAACAACATGAATAAATGTGCATTTATATTTGACTCATCCTTAAATGAACAACAAATATAATCCAAATGGATGGGGAAAATTAAATTTAATTACGACACCTTGCTGCCTTCAGTGAAATGCGTGTGAGATAGAGACATCATATTCGTAATCGTGTTTATTTATTACAAAGATTTTGTGCACTGCCTTTGCTTTCTCCTCCTTATGATGTGTGTCTCATTTTCAGTCAAGGATGTTGTGCAATGAAAATTATTTTTTTTGTATTTTCATTAACAATTTTCAGAATTGTAAAAAAACTTTAGGAAAATGTAGCAGTTTTAGACTAGGAAGTCGATCATTAATAGGTTAATATTGAGAGTATAATATATAATATTATATCTCCATGTCTGTCCAGGGCAAAAGACAGACTTCTATTAGCCAGCTTGTTCCATTTTATAGATATGTCTGGCTCCTATGCACTGTTGACCAAAACCTATAAAGACTAAACGGTAAAAAAGACTTGATTTATTGTCAATGATGCACAGCAACTAGAGCTATTGAGCTCCAGTGTCAGGTGGGAACAGTAATTTTTAGGGCAATAATCATTTCTTTTGGATCACTGCAATCTAGGCACCCAGAGAAGCAGGCAGCTCAGTAAAAGACTGGGTATTATATTTTGTTATCAATGGTTTGGTGGTTACCCCTTCCTGGTCTTAAACGGGAGCTTCCACACCATATGCAAACATGGTCTTTCTGGCCCCTGTTGTGGTCAGATTGGGGGAGGTGGTATGTCACCCAGTATGCACAGTCCAGCGAGTAGAAAGCCGGCAAGCACCACAGAGGCTGTTTTGTTTATTTTAATGGGATGTGGTCCTAGCATGGAACACATCAGACTTCTCCTTCAACCTCCAACCACCACAGGCTCAAAACAACATTTGCCCCATTAGGGGCTACCCCAAGGGTTCAAGGAGTCTTTCTGCCCATTGAGTGGCTGATTACAGGATGACTCTAATCTGACCCTTCAGGGGAAGGGGAATCTTGGGGGTGGAGGGTGAAGCTTGACATCAGACATGCTGGACCCATTCAAATTAACAAATAGCCTCTGTTATTCTAGTAGTATTTCTGCACTCTTCTCTTAGGCTACCCCACATTTGCTCTTTCAAAGGAATGAATGTTGACTAGACATCAGGGACTTTTGCATGAACGGGGGCAATGGGCCAGCCTTTCTTGCACTGGGATCCACCTACTATCCCAAGGATACACAGAGTCTTTCTGCCACCCTGTTCAGGGTAGAAAGACTACTGAAGCAACAGCTTGTATTTTTATTTAAATGGTGTGGCCCATTGTGGAACTGGGTGTTATCCTCACCCGAGTCCATATAGTCATTCTGACACACCAGCTGGCAAATTCGGGGATTATTCCTCATATGACTGTCTCCATATAAAAGAAGTCCTGATAGAAACCATGAGATTATTTGTTTATGATGGGGTGGGTGGACTTATCCTTTCTGACTTTAGATTTTCCCCAATCTGCTGGCCTTAGGGGAAGCACCGAAGCCTATTAGAGAACCAGAACTATTTTTATTTGAATGTGAAGGGGTATTAGCTGACCCATCATGGCATCAGGCAGAACCCATACTGTTGGCCTATAAGGTCTTTCTGCTTGCCTTTGGATGGCAGTTTGGGGGAATGTCCTACAAAAGTGACATATATACATACATGTCAGATAACGTCCTCTAGCTTTCCATGTGAAGTGGCTGCAGTATTTAGGCCTGAGGTCAGGTGGTACCCAGGAAAGCAACCAGCCACATCCATTTATAAAAACTTGATACCCAGGGTAATCCATGTTGCTGTGGTTTGAGCAGACCCCAGCATCCTTTCCTTCTAATAATGTTCTATAAGTATCAAAACGATGCTTATAAAAACATATTTCCTCTTACTTTCCATAAGGGGTTGTTTTCTGTATTGAGATCCAGGGTAGGCTGGTACCCAAGGATGTTATCATCCGTGAGCATTTCTGAAAGCTAGAGACTAAGGGCCAGATTTATATCTTGGTGGTTGGGAAACTCCTGCACAATGGTGATGGAGTTCCCTCCACACCAAGAGTCTGAAACAACTGCCTGATTTAAATGTGGGTGGACTATAGTTTTTATGATGGCAGAGGCTACTCCGTCTCAACCATGGTCAAACTTCTCTTACGACCCGACGGAGTAACGACGATCAGAGGTTTAGCTATATGTCTTCCCTCCTAATTTAAATGTGTGGGCATATAGCCATTTTTAATGCCTTTTAGACCAAAAATCCTTGCAGGAGTTTCCCCTGACATTTTTGCTGTCTGACATCCTGTTTTGCTAACTACATTTTACTGGCTTTAGGACTCTGGGCACTTTACCACTGCTAACCAGTGCTAAAGTGCATGTGCTCTCTAATTTAAACATGACAGCATTGACTTTTCCACAAGTGGCATATTTAATGTATTTCCTAGTAAAGTGCACTACATGTGCCCAGGGCCTGTAAGTTAAATGCCACTAGTGAGCCTGCCAAGAAAACACCAAAGGGTCTTTACTTGGACCCAGTAAGGCTGAGTCAATATAACAGAATAACAGAACAGATGCCAATACTGGGCTTCACCTGCTAACAAACTTTTTAATAGACCTTATGAATAAAACACAATAGTCAGTTTTTTAATTGCACCACTAAATGCTTTATTCTACTTTTTTTGCAATTATACATTTTTTGCAAAAACGAAGTTTTTTTGTGCATAGAAAAACATTGAATAGACTTACAGCAGACTATATACAATACATTCCCACTATATTATTAGTACACACCTCTCGCAAATTTGGCCAAAACACACAAACCTCACTCATCCTCATCTGTCATTCAAACATACCATCACCCCGTAGGGGACAAACAGTGATCCCAATGTCAATTTCACAACCTCAATATAGAACAAAATTCTAAATAAGATAGATTCCTTAGATTATATGCTTTTTATCATAATCTAGAATTTATCACAACATTTGTGAGTGTTTTATATGTGACACGGGACCAGGTTGACGCGTTTCGAACCCTGTGATTAATGGGGTTCTCCTCAGGACCAATATATTCTTCAATCTCCGGGTAATAAAACCTCTTAGGTGTATCTGATGTGTGATCCCTTGTTGTGTAAAGCACTCCTAACTTTGGCGCCGGTGTGCCCGTAGTTGCACGCCGCAGGAAGACGTCGCCGCTGCTGCTTATTTTGTTCTATTTTGAGGTTGTCAAATTGACATTGGGATCACTGTTTGTCCCCTACAGGGTGATGGTATGTTTGAATGACGGATGAGGATGAGTGAGGTTTGTGTGTTTTGGCCAAATTTGCGAGAGGTGTGTACTGGTAATATGGATATAGTGGGAATGTATTGTATATAGTCTGCTGTAAGTCTATTCAATGTTTTTCTATGCACAAAAAAACGTCGTTTTTGCAAATAATTTATAATTGCAAAAAAAGTAGAATAAAGCATTTAGTGGTGCAATTAAAAAACGGACTATTATGTTTTATTCATAAGGTCTATTAAAACGTTTTTTAGCAAGTGCAGCCCAGTATTGGCATCTGTTCTGTTCTTCTACTAGTGAGCCTGCAGCACTGATTTTGTCACCCACTTCATAACCCTTTAAACTTATCTCAGGTGTGCCACTGCAGAGCCTGTGTGGACAGTTTTAAACTGCAATGTTGATCTGGCAAGTTAACCCTCTTGCCAGACCCAAACCTTCCTTTTTAAAAGATATATGTCTCCCCTTTGGTAGGCCCTAGACAGCACAAGGTCAGTGTGTAGTGTATTTAAAAAGTAGGACATGTAGTTTTAAGTTTTCCATGTCCAGATAGTGAAAAACTCAAATTAGTTTTTTACTAATTCAAGGCCTATCGCTTCCAGAGGTTAGCGTTGTATTAGATCCAACAACATTTTGGTAGTGTTTCCCTATTTTTCCTCATGGGTTTTGCTAATTATCTTTTAGTAGCCTTAGGGCTCTGCGCACTTCCGAACTGTTAATGCAGTGTGAAAGTGTGCGCACCCTTACTACACACGTTAGGAAGTGGTGCTTACCTGATGTTTTTAAAACCTGTCTCAAGCCTGTCATTGCAGGCTGTGGATGCATAATTGCACCTATGGTGTTTTTAAACATGTGTTAAGTCTGCCATTGCAGACTTCTTTGTGAGCAATTGCACTTATGCTCAAGTTGGCCTTTCTAAACCACTGGCCAAACCTTAGGGCACCTTTCACTACCAATAAGACACCACTGGGGTAAGTCCTAATGGGTGAAGCAAGTAGTAGGTGAAAGGTGGGGCAGGTATATGCGTGTGTTCCATAACCAGGTAGTGAAGCATACCTGTGTGCGTTTTCACTGCCTATGAGATTTGCTCTTCCCGTAGGTTAACATGGGGGAATGGTTGAAATCACTTCAAGCTGCAATAGTGGCTTACTGTAAAGCAGCCTTATAATGTTTTCTATCATTGGATTAACAATGACAAACTCTCTCTTATGGTAAAGAGGGATTTGTCATCAATAGCACAGAAATGCCACTTCTGAAAAATTGGAATTACCCTGCTCTAAAACTCTTTGTGTGCCTTTTAGTTCAACCCCAGTCCACACTGGAGGGCGGGGGAGCGCATCTGTGCATTCCTCGGAGACAGCTATAAACATTGAGCACGCAACTGGAATGACAGACCTCTGCCATTTGAGGGCCTGACTAGTTAGATAGAAAGGAGAGGTTTTCCACTAAATATTAAGATCTGCATTCCACGGCCCCATGGCAGACAGGACTAAAATTTAGGGGAGATATCTATGGTTCAAAGGGAAACCCTGAGGAAACAACATGAAAGGGGTGTTCCCAGATAACAAGGATCAAAGTTTAATTAATATTAACAGTATACCTCACACACCACAACAAGAATAAATTTATTCAAAAGAAGTTTTTAATTTTCATTTTGACAATCAACATGATTTTTTTGTATAATAAATAAAGTGATTCCATTTGAACAATACATGACATTTAGAAAAAATATACATAGTCAAAAACATGCAAAAACAGTCTAAAAACTAGGACACGCAGAAACACTTCAAACCGGGCAGCAAAATAAATCCACTCATACATCCAAACATCCCTTTTATACAATCAAGTTCATACTCAGACATTCACATCCATATCACTACACACAAGGACAAGAAAAGCGCCGACGCGCGTTTCGGACAAGTGCCAATAAAGGCTTCCTTCATCAGGGCGCACTTCAAATATTGTACAGACAAGCAGAATAGATAATGTCTGTGACACGGTCCTGACAAGCGGTCCTAGTAGCAGCAAGGCTGTGGGTGGGTATTCTGTGGGCAAAAAGGAAAAATTAGGGGCAATTCGGGAGAGAAAAGAATTTTTTCAATAATTAAAACATATAATGGCCTGAAATTAGAGTCAGCAAGACAAAAGGGTTTCAATCAGTCAGGGACATGCACATCAATAAAGATAAACTCTCCTTATATCCCCAAAGTTTATAAACACCAAAAAAGGTATATTCAGGGATTAAAAAGAAGTGTGTCAAGAATATCAGAACTTACATAAATGGGTAAAGAAAATTTAAGGAAACAACATGAGTCGGTCGCCCAAAAATTGGTGCACCTGTAACCAGAGACCAAGTTTCAAGTAATGGTAACCTACCTAAATACCCAACAATAATGAGGCCCCTTTAAATATGCGGTTCGCAATCCCAGGGTTTCACCGGTCATAAATAGCGCATTTTAGAATAGGCCCACAAGGGATCTATATGTACGAGGAAACCAGGTATAAAAGCAATACAATGAAAAAATTCCAGGTATCTAATGGGAATATAAAAATAGAGACAGGGGTAACACATCTATACATCTAGCATAATGACAACGCATAGTGAAATAAATGTGGTTTAAAGAAGGGCAGAACTACCTCAAAAAGAATAGCCAACACTGATGCAGTACAGTTAGTGACACCGGGGCTAACAATGAAAAACGACCTGTAAAGCAATGAAAAACCGCAATAAGCTACACAACTCATGAGGAGGTCGTGAGTCTAACACGAAACAGAGTTAACAAACAGCGAACTGAAACCTACCTCAATACAACAGAATTGTGCCATCCTTTGAATGAGGTGGGACGAACACCGAGGACATCATGATTTGGCACAACTTCAATCCCGGGGAATAAGGGACCTGAAGGGACAGAAACGGCAGAGGGATTTTAAGTAAGGCTACAGGGTGAGATAAGTTAGGGAGAGGTTGCGTGAAAAGATGGATCGAGGGGATGGAACACACGGGGCCCGCAAGAGGAAAACACAGGATCCGATTGCACTAACCTGAAAAACGGCCCGGCGGTGCTCGTAAAATGGTGTCCTGGGTCGAAGGAACCGGGTGACTCCTTCACCTGCCAGCGATACGGTAGGTCGGTAGGGGAAAGCGGAAGGGAAGGTGGAGTTATATACAGATGCTGGAGGGGAAATACAGCGCACCTGGGCACAATAGAGATCGAGGAGGGACTACGACGATGACGTAGGGTAATAAAAATAGACAAAGGGCAAAAAATAAAGAGCTCCAACGTAGGAGACAATGAAAACAGACTATCCGAACCAGCTGAAGAGGAGGTATACATGTCAATAGACCACAAAGCACGGTCCAAGTCATAAAACACTAAAGGTAGGGCAGGCACAAAAATATAATATGATAAATAAAAAAGAAAATAAAAAGCCACTAAAATAAAAAAAACAGGAGTGAAGGAATAACCGAAAACCAAATTTTATAAACACAATCAAGAAAAGTGGGATAAATAAGAATCAACTAGAACTGTAAAAAGAAGCGATTATAACAAATGAAGCGAACCAGAACACTCTAACCTCAACAGAACTTCTCTCCAAAATAGGTTTCGAACAGAAAGACTAAATGGATGTGAGAGAACAAAATGAAATGCTGCATCTCAGGGTCATTCAATGAATGGCATTCTCCCAGGGTATAAATTCGTTTAATCCTGAGACAGCCGTCCCAAGATAAAAAATCCAGAAGACTTCTCTTTTAGCTCTGATAGCATCAATGTTGCCATCCTTCGGGTTTTTTATTTTCTCCAAGATAAGCCATTTAAGATCTTCCAGGGTGTGATTAAGGGCTTTCCAGTGCGCAACAAGCGGGGCTCCAGGGCGTTGGTTACTGATGCAGGATTTATGCTCCGAGAACCTGGTCCTGAATTCCCTACCAGTTTCCCCTACATAGCCCTTGGAGCACGGACATGTAATGAAATATATGACATTACTGGTTCTACAGTTTGTCATATCTTGCAACGTGATTCTTTTTTTGTTCCAGTTCAATTCAGGGACAGTCATGATATTATCACAAGCGTGACATCCGCCACACTTATGACTCCCATAGATGGGGTTAGTCCCTTTAATGCTGCGTTGACTGACCATGGGTACGTCAGGGAGGGAAGCTCTGACCAAGACATTCCTGAGATTCCTATTGCGACGAAACGCAATAATAGGTTTCTCAAATTTCTCCATATTTTTGTCTAGGTTAAGCAGATGCCACTGCGAATTGATGATGTATCGGAGTTTCTCATTAAAGTTGGAGTGAGTAGTAACTAACACCAACTTATCTTCAGGTTTTTGGATTTTTGATTCTAAAAGAGCCTCTCGGTTATAATATTTGGCTCTTTTGTAGGAATCCCTAATAAGCCTATTAGGATATCCCCTGTCGAGAAATTTCTTCTTCATAGCAGTGGCATGTGTTTCAAAGTCCCTCGGGTCAGTACAATTCCGACGGAGCCGAAGGAACTGGCTGAACGGCATGCTGTTTCGTTGTGTACGAGGGTGGAAGCTATCGTACATCAAAAGGGTATTGCGTGCTGTGGGCTTGGTGTAAAGGGAGAATTCTATATGTCCATTAATAGCCTGTATCCAGGTGTCAAGAAATTCAATTTTCGAGGAGCTGATGTTCGCTGTGAATTTAAGATGGGAGTCACAGAGATTTATCCATAGGATAAATTCATCAAGTTGGTCTCGTGTCCCCCGCCAAATGAAAAAGATATCGTCTATGAACCGGTTGTAGTTTGTGACGTTTTCAAAAAACGGGGCCATCTCATTGTAGATGTGTTTCTCCTCGAAAACCCCCATGTAGGTATTGGCCACATTCAGAGCACATGCCGCCCCCATGCTGATGCCAAGAACTTGTTTGTAGATGGACTTGTCAAATTCAAAATAATTCTCCTTTAACACAATACCTAAACATTCGAGGACAAACAGTTTCTCGGAAGGACAATCAGAGTCTCTGAGAATTTTCTTGACAGCTTGGAGGGCACCTTCTTGGGGGATATTTGAATAAAGTGCCTCAATATCCATAGAGACAAGTAGGTCGGAATCAGTATTGAATTCAAGTCCCTCAATTTTAGAAATAAGATGTCCGGTGTCACGGACAAATGCAGGGAGGCCACTCACAATTGGAGAGAGACAAGAGTCTACAAATTTCGAAAGCGGTTCGGTGAGAGACCCGATGGTCGAAACAATAGGCCTAAAAGGTGGACATGAAAGGCTTTTGTGCATTTTAGGAAGTCCATAGAGGACTGGTATTTTGAAAAAGGATTTATTCAGAAAATCAAATTCCTGTTTACAAATAGACCCACGTTGTAAGGCACTATATGTAACATTAGAAATCTCAATCATAATTCTTTTGGACGGGTAGTTAGCCACTCTAAGGTAGTGTTCTTGGTTACTGAGCATGAGTAAGATCTGTTCCTTATAGTAATCACTATCTAAGACAGTGATACCGCCCCCTTTGTCGCTCGGTTTCACAATAAGGGTGCGATCAGTCGACAGTTGCTTAAGGGCCTGATATTCATCGTAGTTGAGATTGTAAGGGGGCTTTGGAACGAACTTAGTGAGTTTAGAGATTTTAGAGCAGACACTTTTCTCAAATATTTCCACTTCAGGCCCAACTTGCTCAAGGGTGGGCGTGAAGACTGAAGCAGGTCGAAAACCAGAGATATTGTTCTCTCCTTCATATTCTCTACCCATGAAGAACTTTTTAAGGCGAACTTTAAGAAAAAAGGCCTGTATATCCCTGTTAAGTTCGAAAGCATTGAAAGGGGCACTCGGGACAAAGGATAATCCACGAGAAAGAACTGCTACTGTACTGTCTTTTAAAGGTTTTTTTGACAGATTGAAAATAGGGATCAGAGACTGATTAGTGGGTGTCTCTAGTTTCTCCAGTACCGATTTTGTCTTGTCTCCAGAAAACGTGGCTGGTTCTCCGTCTGGTGAAAACCTGTATTCTGGAAACGTCCCCTTTCCGATGGTCTGAATCGAACACGATTCGTCCCTCGGCGATTCCCTAAAAAATGATGGGATCTTTGAGGACCGTCAAAGTTGTTCCTTCTATCCGGGGGATTTTCATTAGAGGTAGACCCACCTTCATCAGATTCAGATGTATTTGAAAAAGTCCGAACTTGCTTATTTGACCAATATTGTTGGTCATTTTGTTGGTATGAATCCCGGGTGGTGTAGTATTGGGCATGTAAGTAGGGGTATACTCTTTCTTCTGAAAAGAATCTGATGTCTTTTTTGAGTTTCTCTGCCTTTCTTTTAACTATATACTCATTGAAGGAGTCAAGTTCTAGGTTAACTTCTTCAAGTTTGCGTTTAGCATCGCCCACTACATCATTTTTAAGGAGTGATTCCTCCATCTCTGTAATTTCTTTAAGCAGCTCAGCTACTAGCTCTCTAGCTGTCTCAATAATAAGTAGCATCAGGTCTCTAGAACAACGATTGGCAATAGGAGACCATCTTTCCAAAAAAGCGCGCAATTCCACGAATAAGCCTGGTATATTTCTAATACGCAACCCATTGGGTATGACTCCAGCTTTAAGATATTTAATCATGAAGTCTGCATGAGACTCCGTCCTTTTTGATTTCTTTTTCAAGTTGAGAAGTTTAAGCCATTCATCATTAGTACCTTTGTTAAGTGAGAAGGGTTGGTCGGAAGAGGTGGTAGGTCCAAGCAACCTGATGAAATCTTCCTCACTAAAACCAAAAGTTTTAATGGCATCCATGATTTATTGTCTGTCACAAGAAATAAGAAATGAGATATCAAAGAATTAGATGAGAAAGAAAGAAAATGTGCATCAACAGAATATTCTTCCCCACCAAGGGAAGAAGGAGAGAAAAATGAAAACCAAGAGGACACAATAATCCAGATATCCAAGGACCAGAGAATGATCCCACACGCAAACTCGTCTTGCTGAACTCAAGGCCAAAGGGAGGGACCTATCTAACCCTCACGGCAAAAGTGCCGGGAACCAATAATTAAACTGAAGAGGGGCCCTGAATCTAGGAATACACTACAAAGGGGGAACAACCCGCCAGGGCGAGAACAAGAGGAAACAACATGAAAGGGGTGTTCCCAGATAACAAGGATCAAAGTTTAATTAATATTAACAGTATACCTCACACACCACAACAAGAATAAATTTATTCAAAAGAAGTTTTTAATTTTCATTTTGACAATCAACATGATTTTTTTGTATAATAAATAGAGTGATTCCATTTGAACAATACATGACATTTAGAAAAAATATACATAGTCAAAAACATGCAAAAACAGTCTAAAAACTAGGACACGCAGAAACACTTCAAGCCGGGCAGCAAAATAAATCCACTCATACATCCAAACATCCCTTTTATACAATCAAGTTCATACTCAGACATTCACATCCATATCACTACACACAAGGACAAGAAAAGCGCCGACGCGCGTTTCGGACAAGTGCCAATAAAGGCTTCCTTCATCAGGGCGCACTTCAAATATTGTACAGACAAGCAGAATAGATAATGTCTGTGACACGGTCCTGACAAGCGGTCCTAGTAGCAGCAAGGCTGTGGGTGGGTATTCTGTGGGCAAAAAGGAAAAATTAGGGGCAATTCGGGAGAGAAAAGAATTTTTTCAATAATTAAAACATATAATGGCCTGAAATTAGAGTCAGCAAGACAAAAGGGTTTCAATCAGTCAGGGACATGCACATCAATAAAGATAAACTCTCCTTATATCCCCAAAGTTTATAAACACCAAAAAAGGTATATTCAGGGATTAAAAAGAAGTGTGTCAAGAATATCAGAACTTACATAAATGGGTAAAGAAAATTTAAGGAAACAACATGAGTCGGTCGCCCAAAAATTGGTGCACCTGTAACCAGAGACCAAGTTTCAAGTAATGGTAACCTACCTAAATACCCAACAATAACGAGGCCCCTTTAAATATGCGGTTCGCAATCCCAGGGTTTCACCGGTCATAAATAGCGCATTTTAGAATAGGCCCACAAGGGATCCATATGTACGAGGAAACCAGGTATAAAAGCAATACAATGAAAAAATTCCAGGTATCTAATGGGAATATAAAAATAGAGACAGGGGTAACACATCTATACATCTAGCATAATGACAACGCATAGTGAAATAAATGTGGTTTAAAGAAGGGCAGAACTACCTCAAAAAGAATAGCCAGCACTGATGCAGTACAGTTAGTGACACCGGGGCTAACAATGAAAAACGACCTGTAAAGCAATGAAAAACCGCAATAAGCTACACAACTCATGAGGAGGTCGTGACTCTAACACGAAACAGAGTTAACAAACAGCGAACTGAAACCTACCTCAATACAACAGAATTGTGCCATCCTTTGAATGAGGTGGGACGAACACCGAGGACATCATGATTTGGCACAACTTCAATCCCGGGGAATAAGGGACCTGAAGGGACAGAAACGGCAGAGGGATTTTAAGTAAGGCTACAGGGTGAGATAAGTTAGGGAGAGGTTGCGTGAAAAGATGGATCGAGGGGATGGAACACACGGGGCCCGCAAGAGGAAAACACAGGATCCGATTGCACTAACCTGAAAAACGGCCCGGCGGTGCTCGTAAAATGGTGTCCTGGGTCGAAGGAACCGGGTGACTCCTTCACCTGCCAGCGATACGGTAGGTCGGTAGGGGAAAGCGGAAGGGAAGGTGGAGTTATATACAGATGCTGGAGGGGAAATACAGCGCACCTGGGCACAATAGAGATCGAGGAGGGACTACGACGATGACGTAGGGTAATAAAAATAGACAAAGGGCAAAAAATAAAGAGCTCCAACGTAGGAGACAATGAAAACAGACTGTCCGAACCAGCTGAAGAGGAGGTATACATGTCAATAGACCACAAAGCACGGTCCAAGTCATAAAACACTAAAGGTAGGGCAGGCACAAAAATATAATATGATAAATAAAAAAGAAAATAAAAAGCCACTAAAATAAAAAAAACAGGAGTGAAGGAATAACCGAAAACCAAATTTTATAAACACAATCAAGAAAAGTGGGATAAATAAGAATCAACTAGAACTGTACAAAGAAGCGATTATAACAAATGAAGCGAACCAGAACACTCTAACTTCAACAGAACTTCTCTCCAAAATAGGTTTCGAACAGAAAGACTAAATGGATGTGAGAGAACAAAATGAAATGCTGCATCTCAGGGTCATTCAATGAATGGCATTCTCCCAGGGTATACATTTGTTTAATCCTGAGACAGCCGTCCCAAGATAAAAAATCCAGAAGACTTCTCTTTTAGCTCTGATAGCATCAATGTTGCCATCCTTCGGGTTTTTTATTTTCTCCAAGATAAGCCATTTAAGATCTTCCAGGGTGTGATTAAGGGCTTTCCAGTGCGCAACAATCGGGGCTCCTCTCAACCACCCTGAATTTCAAAGGCAAACTACAATATAACTACTGGTACCATACTTCAGCAGGGTGTAGATTCATTTGTGGGAATGTGGGTCAGAGATCCGGGAACTGTGTGGTGCACACTGCCAGAAGAATCTTATGTGCACCAGGAGGATTACTGTCATTGGAAGGGGCCATGCACCCTTCCGGAATATTGGCTAGCCTGGTCTGACTACCAGGTACTGTCTGGTGCCCTGAAGTGTGCTCTTTTTAAGGGCTTGTTAATTTGCTCCCTTTTCTCTTCGAGAGGCCTCAGTGACATCATAGGCCTCCCCTAATAGAACCACGCCGTCCACTTGTGACACCAGGAGGGTGGTGCTCTCTTAAGTGCCCACATCATCTGCTGGATCCCAACTAGTAGTGTGGGGTGAGCATGGAACTAAGTATTGTGCCTGTAGACCAGATTGCCTTGTGCAGAGCCCCAAAAATACTGTCTGCATCTTAGGAGTGTGCCTCAACGCACATAAGCGTCTTCTTGGTGGAGAGAGGATTCACTGGTTGCGGGACCTCGCATGGCTTGCTTCGTAAATCATGCCGCAGCTCTTTCATGCGACTCGCTGCTCACATGCTCATTGCGTGCAGTGTCCGATTCACTGTTTGAAACCCTTGGTGGTAATGGAATACCCATAGTAGTGCCTCATTCTACCTCATGCGGCACTGCTGAACTTGCGCCTGTGTGTGTGTCTAGATTTGTGTTGTGAAACCCATATCAATGAGCACCTGATGTTGTGCCTCATTTCCGTGGTGGTATGAAATTTGCAACTCTTCATTGTGTGTGACCGGCATTGTCTGGTGTGACCTGTATTAACGTGCACCAGATGTTGCGCTCGATTCCCAGGGAGGTCAGTAATTTGCAACTTTTCATTGTGTGTGACTGGAATTGTCTGGTGTGACTCAGATCAAAGTGCACCAGATGTTTGCCTCATTTCCAGGGAGATACTTGGTGCCCCATTAGGATGGCGGGTGGATCGCCCCCGCCATCCTTGCAGCAAGACCATTACAATGGCTGGGGGGGTCCCCTGCGGACAGAAAGGCCGTCCACCGCTTTTCCAACTGGTCGACAAGTCGACCGGGTGGAAATGGGTTCAATATGGTGTCGGTGTCTGTTAGACACCGCCAGCCATATTAGAATATGGGCGTGAACATGCCTTTCAGTGGCATCATTGCCACCACGGTAAGGCATGCAGAGTCTGCTTGCGGGGGCCCGTTGCAGGTCCCCAGGGACTCCGGGGGGTTGGGGGTGCACATGGGGGGGTACCTATGGTACCCCCCTGCCTCTCAATGAACAACATGGCAGGCACCGCGCAGTGCCTGTCACGTTGTGCATTGAAACGCACAACCTGCCTCTGTGGCAATGCGGCGGGTGGTGCTCATGCGCCTGCCAGTGTGGCGGGTGCATACTAATCGGGAGTGCGGGACCGCCGCACCCTCAGCGGGCGGTCCAGCTTCCCGAGGGTATGGCGGGTGGACAAAGTCTGCCCGCCATACCCATGGGGCCCTTAGTTTGCAACTCTTCATTGTGGGTGACCGGAACTGTCACTTCATTTACATACACCAAGTCTGAAGTCTCTTTTTTGATGCTCAGTGTATTTATTGTGTGAAAGTGCTCTACCAATGCTTAACACAGTGCCTCTGTGGTATGCCTGACTGCTCAGTGCCAAGCTACCCAAAGGTGAGTGCAGGTTATACAGTGAGTGTAATCCCCACCCCTGAAGGGAGTGGTAGGTTCTGCCTGGCTGGGTCCTTGGCTCACACCAACCAGAACATGCCAGTTCCAACAAATTGGTATTACCTCATTACGGGCCAGATGTAGGTAGGCATTTACCGGTCGGTAACGGCCGAAAATCGGTAAAATCGGCCGTTACCCACCGGTAACCATGAAATGAGATGTAGGAGCCGAATATTTACCGAATCGGAAAATACGAGTCGGAATAATACCGACTCGGTAAATATGAGTCGGAATAATACCGACTCGGTAAATATGAGTCGGAATAATACCGACTCGGTAAATATGAATCGGTAAATTACCGAGGCGGAATCTACCGAATTCTAATATACCGAATTCTTATTTTCCGAATCGGTAAATAAGAAACGGTAAAAACAGGCCATGGAGATGTAGGAAAGCCCAAAAATACCAAATTTGCTGAAATTCGGTATTTAAGAGTCGGTATTTACCATGGATTGAATGCAGGTGGTAACCAGGGGAGGGCCATAAAAAGAGACCCAAAATGCACCTCTGGAACCATAATGGCGGCTTTTTACGTCATAGCAAGACGGCAAAGACTACAGGCAGCAGGAGAGAGAGAATGGCAAAGGGAGGAACAAGTGTACAGGCAGAGGATAACACTGTTCCAACTGACAGAGCCTGAAATACTCCAGAGGTACAGGCTACATCCCCAAACCATTAAGGACTTGATCAGGGACCTACAACCACTCCTGGAGCACCCAACACCCAGGGCCCACGCCATCCCACCCCATGTCCAGGTGCTATGTAGCCTACACCTGCTGGCCTCTGGGAGCTACCAGAGTGTGATAGCTGCAGTCGGTGGTGTGTCCCAGGGCTGCCTGTCCCGCTTCTTCAGGAGGTTTCTCGACGCAATGATGCAGAGGATGGGGCATTACATTTAATTCCCTGCAACACCAGCAGATTTAGCCAAAACCAAGACAGACTTCTATCACCTGGCACACTTCCCTCACGTGATAGGCTGCATCGATGGTACCCACGTCCCACTCTGTCCACCTGCAGCCACAGAGCACATATACAGAAACCGCAAGTTGACGCACTCCATCAACGTCCAGGTCATATGTAACGCAGGGAATCTCATCACAGACATCGTTGCCAAGTCCCCCGGAAGTACCCATGATTCATATATATTCCAGAATAGTGGAATATACACACGCCTACTTGCCGGAGAATTTGGAAATGGATACCTGCTAGGTAATTCACATTGACACACCATGACACTCACAGCAGATCTACGTCTCATGTACATGCAATTAATGTCATTCTTTCTCCCCCCTAGGCGACAGTGCATATGCCCTGCGGTCCTTTGTGCTCACTCCCTACCTCAACCCATCCACCAGGAGGGAAAGGCGCTACAATGGGGCTCACAGATCTACACGAAACATAGTGGAGCGCACATTTGGACTCCTTAAGAGCAGGTTTCGCTGCCTCCACAAGAGTGGAGGGGCACGGCAGTACACCCCTTTAATCTGCTGCAAGATCATAGCGACATGTGCCATGTTACATAATCTCGCAACAAAGGAAGGCACAGAGGTGGAGATCACATTTCATGAGGACATAGATGACGACACAGAGGAGGCAGAGCCCCATGCTACGGTGGCAGCAGCAGCTACAGATGGGAGACTGAGACGGGAAGAGATTACACAGCAATATTTCTGAGTGAGTAATGATACACAGGCAGGCAAAGTAATTTGTGTAAGTAGTTTAATTTGCACTACGCTATTGCATTGATAGCACACATTGGGCACACAATGTCAAACAGTCCATGACTGTGTTGTCACGGTTAACACCACCGTGACTTCTTCCTTGGGTGGAGGGCAAAGTCATTGTTTGTGGCCACGGACCACAGGGCGGGACTGCTGTGGCTGTGAGTCAATGTTCTCAGTGTGGCCTGGCTCACTTCCCCGACGCCTGCCGCTCCGACGTTCGTCTTGCACAGGAGTGCTTGCACCACTCCTGCTGATGGACCCCTCACTTTCCAACACACAAGTGTCGCCTCCAGTGCCAGTCTGTTGAGCGAGCACGAGCTCCATTGCTGAGGTCATCCTGGCCATTCCTTCTGATTAATTGTTGCAGCACTGCACTGTGGCATCCTGCATCGTCACTGACCGTCTGCACAGCACGGTGGTAGCAGTGGCAAACCTGTTCAGGGCCTTTGTCTGTTGACGCACATCCACACGGGCCTTGCGTCTCTCTAAATGGTCCCTGTCCAACTTGTCACACAGGACAGTCATGCACTGTGTAATGTCAGATATGCCAGACGCCATAGACTGCATGCTCTCTGCCATTTCCCCTATGCCCTTGCCTACTGCATCTAGCTTTTTGTTTGTTGTGCGTGCCTGCCTCTGAACCCCCATCATCGCTTTTGCCTGCAGGCGCTGAACTTTGACCATGGTGGCCTCCAGTCCGCAGAAGACACCCTGAACCTGACGCACATCCTCTGCCTCCCGTGGCCTTCGCCCTCGGACACTGGCCCGCTTAACTCTGGGAGTGGGCAGCTCTTCGGTGTTGCCTGTTTCCTGTGTGTCACCCTCCACCTCCTCCTCCTCCGATGTTTCTAGTATTCTGCGAGGGGGAACATCACGGCACCTTGCCCTTCCCAGCACTGGGGATGGTGTTGTGGGGGTGGGTGAATGTCCAGCCGCTCCTGTCTCCTGACTCTCGAATAAGAGAGGGGACTGTGGATGTGGTGATGTAGGCTCCTCTGGTGACACGGCTGCCTGCTCTTGGTCCTTCCCTCCGTGTGATGTGCTTGGTCCTGCTCCTTCCCTCCTCTTCTCTCTATCTTCTGCTGTGCTGCGCATTGACTCTCCTGTGGACAGACATGGACATTGTGTCAGTGGAGTTTTTCACCTGTGTCTCATGATAAAACACACTTCTATTGCACCTTTGCCTGTCTCTCATTTGCCTATGCTAGTTGTCTGTTGGTCCCCTTGCTGCAATGCATGCTGACTGCTCTGAGGTATCTACACATGACTACATTTCCCAGGATGCATTGCAGGACATTAGTTAAACCTGTTCTGGAGTCTGATTAGGGCACACAGAGTGTGTGAGGGGAATGGGTAAATGGGTAAATGACAATGTACTTGCATCTTACCTTGTTTTTTTGCGCCTCTTGCTAAGCTGTCTGCGTCCCCGATGCCGTGGATCCATTCCTGCTCAAGGGTGGATGCCACCATCTCCTCGATGTCGCTGAGTCTTGGGGCTCGGTTTCTTCCTCCCCCTGTTGCATCACTTTCCTTGCGGTGGGCAGCAAGTTTTTTCTTTGTAATTATGCGGATGTCATACCACCGTTTTTTCAGGTCACGGTGGGTGACACCAATGGCATTTACCTTGCCTTGTATTTCCATCCAGGTGCTGCGTTTGATGGATTCTCGACATGCAGGGATAGCTTTCCAAAAATGTTGCTGTAATTGCTTGTCACCTCTGATACAAGCACATGAAGTTCTTCCTGGCTGAACTTCTGCTTCCTCTTGCGCTCTGCAGCATCCCTCTGTGCCTCCTGACTCTCCATGGCGCTGTGTTGGTTAGCTCAGGGAAGCCTGCTCCACACTCTGTCCTCCTGCTCTCCTGACTGTTGGTTTCTGCACCTGCATGGGCGTGGCCAGTCCCAGGTACTGGGGAGGGGTGCTTGGATCTGATTGGTTAGTTCCCCAGTGGATTTGGATTTGGGTGTGGTTGGAGTTCCTGATTGGTTCACAGGCTCACATGTTTGTCACTTTCAAATTACCGATTCGGATTTTACCGATTCGGTATTTACCGAGTCGGTATCTACCGACTCGGTATTTTCCGATTCGGTATTATCCCATTCATTCCTATGGGCCATGGACCCGTTGGTGTGATTGGGTTTTACCGAATCGGATTTTACCAAGTAGGTAAATTCCGACTCGGTAAATACCGACATTGGATACCGACTGGTTCCGAATCGGTAATTTTTACCGATTTTTTATCTACATCTCATTTTCCGATTCTGAAATACCGATTCGGTATGACTCGGTATTTTAGAATCGGTAAATGAGATTTACCTACATCTGGCCCTACATCTTATAAGTGTCATTTCCAATTGGGAACAAATGGGACCCCCATGTTTGGTGTTGCTGGAATCACAAATTAAAATCCTAACTTATGGTGAAGTTAGATTTTAAATTGAAATTTTGAAAACAACACTTTTAGAAAGTTGGCATTTTCTTACGTTAGCCATCTTTTGCCTTCTGCCTGTCTCTGAATTCAAGTATGGGTTTGGATGACAGCTGGACTTTGTGCATTTTATCCAGATAACCACACACAAAGGGAGCTTAGGAGACTGATGGTCCATCCACATCCTGATGCGCAATCCTGGACAGGATGGGAGCTAGGAGCTGACACGTACACATGAATAATAATAATAATAATAATAATAATAAAAACATTTATTAAGCGCCTGGTTACACAGGAAGACAGTGCGTCCCCGCGCTGTGGATGCATACCGACAGAACTCCGAACAACAGCCCAGCAACCCAGGGGGGAGAGAGCAAAAAGCAGCAGGACAACTAGACCTTGGGGAACAAGTAAGTTTTCAGTTTCAACCTGAAACGCGATTCCGAAGGTTCCATCCGAAGTTCAAGTGGGAGTTCATTCCAGTATTTGCTGGCAAGGAACCTAAAGGATCTCCCTCCCATCTGAGCACGACGGATGCGGGGGACCATCATCTGCATGCTCCCCATAGATCTCAATGACCGTCTAGGGCGATATATGGTCATCATCTTCTGGAGGTATGTGGGGCCATGGCCATGAGCGATGCGGTGGGTAATGCACAAGGTTTTAAACCGAATGCGTTCTTCCATGGGAAGCCAGTGCAAAATATGAAGTGCCCGCTTACCAGATGACCTCCTAGGCAGTTTTAAAACTAGCCTGGCCGCCGCATTCTGGACACATTGAAGTTGGCTCAGGCCCTTTCTACTAAGCCCACAGAGCAATGAGTTCCCATAGTCGAGATGTGGGGTGACTAGGGCGTGCACCAGGGTTTTCCTAGCTTTGACCGGAAGAAGATCTAAGATCTTACGGAGGACCTTGAGTGTGCCGTAACATTTCCCAGCTACAATCCTCACATGTTGGGAATTAGAGAGATTAGAATCTAAGATAACCCCCAGATTTTTCACCGTGGCGGATGGAGTGGGCATAGTACCCAAGTCAGCTGGCCACCAGGCTGATGTTCAGCCGGAGGGAGACGGACCGATAATCAGGAGTTCCGTCTTATTGCCATTGAGGCGCAGACAATTACCCTTCATCCAGCCAGCAAGTGCCACAAGACAGGAGGAGAAGTTCTCTGCTGCCCCAACTGGGTTATGAGATATCGTAATCACCAGTTGGGCATCATCTGCATAAGAGACAATATCCACCCCATAGGACTCCACCAATCTTGCAAGGGGTTCCATATATAGATTGAACAACGTATGGCTCAATATAGAGCCCTGCGGAACCCCTTGTCTAAGAAATCTCGGTCTGGATTTATATGGGGGGCAGTGAACTTGAAATTTCCTGTCCGCCAGAAAAGAGCTAAACAAATCATAGGCTTGGCCCGCTATTCCCATCTCACTCAGGCGTACAAGAAGACCCGAGTGCGACACGGTGTCAAAAGCCGCACTCAGGTCCAATAATATCAGCGCCGCAGTGTGACCATCATCAGCTTTACGGCGGAGCAGTTCGGTGGAGAAGAGGAGGGCAGTCTCCGTAGAATACTTCACCCTAAAACCCGGGAGGAGTGAAGAAGAAGGTTATCCTCCACAAAGCTAACCAGTTGGTTGTTCACCAGTTTCTCAACTACCTTAGCACAAAAAGGCAGAAGGTATATGGGACGATGGTTATCTAACTGAGTCATACTCAGATTGGCTTTCATTTTAATTGGAATGACCTGGGCCAGCTTCCATTCCTCAGGCACCCGACTTTCTCGAAATGACAGAGCGGCCAAATTGCCTATGTGGTCACTCAGGAGCTGAAGGTGTTTTCTGAGGATCTTGGCAGGAGCGACATCCATTGGAGATCCAGATTGGATATCCGAGATAGTATTTATCAATTCCTCCCGCGGAGGAACCCTGAATTCCTCGAGGGCGCAGCTCTACCTGGGTCCATCAGAGGTGCCCCTAGCCGGGGTGGCCGCTGTTGTACTCTGCTGAAAAGATTCATAGATCTTCTCCACTTTACATACGAAGTAATCCACTATGTTTTCGCAGATCTCTTCGGAGGGGGGGTCTTCGGTCATAATCGCCGAAAGGGATGTTAACTCCTTATATATTAGGAAGAGCTCTTTGGATGAATTGTCCGAATTCTCAATCCTCTCTTTAATGGGATCCCTTTTAGCCTTTCTGATCAGGTTATGGTACGCCCTAAGGCTATTCCTGTAAGATTCTTTGTGAGTTATATCGTAATCTTTCCGCCATCTGCGTTCAAGAACCTTACATTTGGCCTTAGCTGCGCACAATTACTCATTGTACCACGGGGCAGATCTGGATCCACGTGCAGGAGCTTTTTGGGTCCAGGGAGCAACCCTATCCAGGGCCTTAGTTATCCAATCCTCAAACTCCTTCCAGGCTCCCCTGAGAGTCTGATTCAGCGGAGGGTTTTCCTGATTAAGGGCAACGTCAAATATCTCCTGGTTGAATTTCCTCCAGTTCCTGCATCTAGGAAAAGGTAGACGCTTAGGTTTATCCCCTCTACTCAAGCACTGCACACTAAACGGGACGAGGTAATGGTCAGACCATAATATCCTAACTGGGGAAGATACTTTAATGTCATCCCAGTTCGCAAAGATGGGATCAAGAAGATGTCCCGCTTGATGGGTTGGCCTTCCATCCGATAACCTAAACATGAGGGCTTTTAAAGAGGTGATTACAGATTGTGCCTCAGTGGGGTCAAAATCTTCAAAATGTAGGTTGAGATCACCTACTATGAGGAATCTATTATACCTGAGGGCTGGCTGAATCACCATTTCAAGGAGACTATCCACAAATTGCGAAGACCCCCCTGGAGGGCGATAAATAAGGTAGCCCATAATAGTACACTCCGAGGAGACTTTGATGGAAAAAAGGCCCGCCTCGCAGTTGCTAATCGATACTTGCTTTAAGGAGCACTCAAGGCCGATTTTATGGACAATCGCTATGCCCCCACCTTTTTGGATACCTCTGTCAATTCTGATAAGACCATATGAAGGTGGAAGGGCCTCCCGAATGTCCGGGGCGGCGGCCTCATCGAGCCAGGTTTCCGTAAGAAATAACAAGTCGGGTTGATAGTCGACCAGAAGGTCATAAATATTCAGGCAATGTTTTTTAAATGAGCGACAGTTCAATAAGTACATAGAGAGTTGGTCTACCCCCTTCACCCTCGCCAGATCTGTGGTGGGGAGAAAGTGACAGCCTCTACACTTATGGAGCATACAATCAGGCAGCATACCCTGTATACAGTCTGCTTTAAGCATGGGACGAAGTAGAGCAAGCTCTTCCCTCGAATATCGCAGAGCTCTTACCCGTTCCATGGGGGCAGACACAGGGGGTATGGCCCCTGGCCGCGTCAGGTCGCGGACGGGCGCAGACGGGCTTGCCTTGTGCGGGCGCTGACCCATCTTCCTGAAATAGGGGTGGGTTCATAAGAACTAGAGCGCTAACCCGAGCGCTGGAGATGCCGGAATTGGTAGGTTCCTCACCCTACGCTCAAACGCCCACAATGGACGCGGCGGACCGGGGCGGGATCAAGGAGCAGGTAGGGTTTTAGTTAAAAGGCTAATAGTGCAAATAAAGATCAGTGCAAACAGTTCACAGTCAATTTTAAAGAAACAATTTAATCACGCATAAAAGATTTAAAAATACACAGGCTAAATCGCACCGCGCTTCACCCCTGGACACCCTCATGCTGAAGCTTTCCCCAGAGTTCGCTCACGGAGGTGACTGTCTCTGCCACAGACAGCCAACAACCACAGGCTATTTCCTGTTCCCACACGAAGGGCCGCATACCCTCTGTAGTGAGTCTGGAGCCAGGGCAGAAAGGGCAGGGATTCTGTGCACTTCAAAGGCCTTTCTTTGAAGTTCCCCCACTTTAAAGGCACAACTGGGTATACGTATTGGACCTCTGACACCTCCAACTCAGTACACTTCTAGACCTGTGCATGCACTGCCAGGACGAAGGACCACTGTGATTCTGGACTGCTACTCTGCTGAACTCTTGCTCTGATGTGCTGACCTGCTGCCCTCTTACCTGGGAGTGAGAAGAACCAGAGTGGCTCAAAGGGCTTGTCTGCTTTCCTCCTGTTCTGAAGTCTCAGGGACATCAAAGACTTCCAAACACCCTGCTATAGCATCTGCCATCTGTGAGTCTTGCCCTGCCAAGTGGTGCCATTCCAGTCTGGGCTCTTGGAGGTAGGTATAAAGTGCTACACCAGCAGAAATCCACACATTAATGCCATTGCACCTTTTGGAATCGGTTCATCTCTATTGATATTTACACATCGATGATGCCAACGCATTTCCACTGCTGCAATGGTGAAGGGCATCGCATTGCCGAAGGCATGGCATATCACCTCCATTCCTGATGCATCTCCCACTTGCGTTGCTTTAGGCTGATGCATCTCCCCCTTTGCTCCTTGCATCTTGTCCATGAAGCCATCACAACCGCAAATCAAGCGACTGCTTCAGTGGGCCAAGGCTGGTTTCTGGGTCCGATCCACACTCTATCGTGGTTGCTTGAACTTTTGGTTTGACCTGGTCTAGCGTGATCAGATAGCCCTAGTTGGCTCTTTATACTTTTTCAACTCTTTTAATTGAAAATCATAAGCTACATGCATCATATGGTGAAGAGAGGGTTGACAGTCGTTGAACATATATATAGCTTTAAGTAATCGTTTGACGGATTCAGTGTTTCCAAGAATTTCAGAAGTGGCGCTTGTACAGCCCAAATTTGTCCATCATGACCCATCCCCGGTTCTCTCTCGTAGCATCCATCAGCCCCCACACCCTGTACTCACTCCATTCTCCTCACACTTTCACACTCTTTTTCAGGCAACCTCTTACTTTATATAACGCTTGTTCCACCATCTGGCACCAATCCAGGTCTGCCTTTCACTCTGCAGTGCTCGGATTGGTCGCAGTGCCCGACGCTCTCACTATATTGCACTTGGCAACCCTCGCTGCCATCTTTAGCCAGACCTACATGTGCCTTGGCCAAGTCTTTTCCCCTTTAATTCTCAGGAGAAACCACTCAGCAACAAGGGAGGCCTCCAGAGTCGCAACCCGCCCATTTGTGCTGTCACTTCAGCCCAATAGATCTTTATGAGTGGGCACTGGGAAACCTTGCCATACAAAAACCCCTGATTCATTGACCAAATGATATGGGCGACCCTCCCGATCCCAAACCCGTTATAAAAAATCTCGGAATTTGGCTGGATGGCACGCTCATAATGGGCTATCAAACCAATAAATTATCGGGAATCTGCTTTTCGTTACTCAGAATGATTAGGAAGATTATCGCATTGATCCCATATCACTTTAAAAAAATGTCTTTCAGTCCCTTATAGTTGCTTGTGTGGACTATGGCAACTTTCTTTATGTAGGCTCACCGAACTATGTAACAAAAAGACTCCAGGTAGTGCAAAACATGGGAGCCAGGTTCCTACTAAAAGTCTCAAGTTACATAGCAATAAAATAATCTTTTAAACACCTCCACTATCTGCCAATCGAAGCAAGAATCAAGTTTAAATCCCTCCGTATTGCTTACAGAGCCATAAATAAAAAAGGCCCAGTAAAGCTCTGACAGCTGATATCTATGTACACTCCTACCAGGCAACTAAGATCCTCCAAACTGCAGCTCCTTAGGACAACTAGAGTCAAAAGGGCAAGATGGGGAGGTAGATCATTTCTCCATCTGGTGCCAAGGCTGTGGAATGCCCTCTCACTCGACCTTAGATTACTACCTAATGAAATCTCCTTCAGAGAAACCCTAAAGACTTGGCTGTTTCCCAGTTAATTCATGTGTGGTCGTAGCCCTCAGTACTGCACTCACCAGCGCAGGGAAGTATTTGGGCAGGCATGTGCTTTACAAAACACAAGCATAAACGCTCCCAGGGGACATGGAAAAACGTACCCTCACTCCCACAACCCCTCCTGCATAGTGAAAACTCTGCCCTGCCAATTTTGTGAAGTAGTGTTTGTTAGTAGCACGACCTATGCAGTACAATGTTTAGTCACCCAAGGTTTTTCGTCTTTTCTTGTACCTTATTTTTTCTAGTATTTTCTGTGACACTGCTAAACAGTACTGTAGTGTGTGTGTACTGTTCATAAAGTAGTAGTGATTGAATGGTTTTAATTAATTTACTTTAGTTAACTGTCCTGCAAGACTGTAGCAGATGACACAGAAAATGCACTTATTTATGAAAGTTAAAAGTCATACGTGGGCTGCAGTTTGTATTTACACCACTCACATATGTGTAAAATGACATGTCTGCCAGGAGAACCCCGTGCTCTGGCTGTGCTTTAGTTCAAATGCACTACAGTGACACATGACAATCAAAATTAACTTTATGGTGTAGGATAATTGTATATATTTATGTTACCCCTAAAGTGTGGTTCCTGTAAGCCTTTACTACATGGCATTAATATATGAAAGCATGGCACACAAAGTATTTGGGGCTAGTGTGCACTCACAGTGAAATTTAAAAACCAAAATCGATTTCACTGTAAAAGCTTTGCTAGACGTTTCCCTGAATGGGCCTAGATAGGATTAAAATCTCTATTTCCTATCTCCACTTTGGAAAATTCTAGAAAACTATTAGCAAATATATTTTCTATTTATTTTAAAAATATGAAATCAGAGTTTTGTTAAACTTAGTGGAAAAGTAGCTCTATAAAAATATGGTATAGGCTATAGACTGACTCACACACCACCCCGTCTCATGAAGAGACTGCGTCCAAAAGGCAGCTCACATCACATCACACCACACCTGAGGGAACTCCACTGCCTCCCAATACACAAGCTTGCACATTTCAAACTCTTTACTCACACATACAATGCAGTACACAACCAGGCACATCCTACCTTTACAGCCGCATTCTTGTCCAACCTCCCTGAGACAACTCCCCTCAACCACATTACTAATAGGCCCGGGCATTCACAAAAGCAGAAGTGGGGGTCCATCCTTCACTTACATTACGCCCAAGGTGTGGAATGAACTCCCGCTACACATCAGAGCCCCCTCTTCTCTTCTTAAATTCTGCATGAAGCTGAAGACCTGTAGCTTCGAATAAGCTCTCCCTTACTCCTGGGGTTAGCCTTCCACACCTACACAGTAACAGGTTACCCGCATGTGTGATAGTGTGCTCTACAGAACAAAGATCTAGTTCAAAACCTGTTCTGCCAGTCATTACACCTCTGTACCTGGAATGCATTTCCATTTTGGAAGTGTTATTGACTTAGAGATAGCCTGCCTCCGAGCCCAGGAAGAGAAAATAGATGTTACTCTTAACCCCTTAGCAGTGAATGTATAAGAAATAAGGTCACTGGTTAAGGGAGTTGAAAGCCAAACTCAGACAACAACCGCAATCCTTGTAAGGGCGAACCACAAAAGTCATTAAATTAACCTGTGCTTAACCCCCTGGTAACCTGTCACAAAAGCAAACAGGTTTAACTAAGAGGCAATATGCAAAATATGTTTGCAGAACACAAACAGTAATAAAGTGAAAACACAACACAAGAAAAATTCCAAAATAATTTTGAAAAATAGACTAAAATATTTAGTGAATAAAATGACAAAACAAATTATATTAAATTAATTCAGTACAGGCAGAGTTGTGCATTTTTAAAGTTTTTAGTGCACAGAAAAAGGCCTAAAAGATCAAAACGCTAACTGGGGGTGTCTGGTCGAACAAGACTGAGGCAAAGTAAAATGATTTCAGAGTTGTGCATTTTTAAAGTTTTTAGTGCACAAAAAAAGGCCTAAAAGATCAAAACGCTAACTGTGGGTGTCTGGTCGAACAAGACTGAGGCAAAGTAAAATGTTAACCCCTTCGCCGCGGCGCAAATTCTGCCACGGCGCAGGGGGGGTCTCCATGGCGTTATGAGTCAAGGGCGGCGTGTGCTCATGACGGCGTGGAGCCGTCATGACCCCGCCCACTCACTAATTCGCCTGCACATGCGGGGAATTAGTGTTGCGTGGGCGGAGCGGCAGTTGCATGACGGATCCACGCCGTCATGAGCACACCCTGCCCGTGGCTTATGACGGCGTGGAGCCGTCATGAGCATGCATTAGGTTAAGACCAACCGTAAAGCAGCGTGGGTTGGTACACACGCTAATTGGGCCTAGTCTTGGCTTAGGTTAAATTTTGAAGAAAAGTCCCTGAGAAGGTATAGTTCTATGGGGCAAGGCAGCAGACTGTGTCTGAGGAGGAGGTGTCGTTGTCGGGGAGCCACTGGATGGAGTCGCAGTGAAGATTTTTACCTTCGGATTTCTGTGGGACTAAGCTGCAGGCCCAGTGAAGGCACCATGAGGCCAGATACCTTTGCCAAGAGGTTCAGCTGAACAGGATTTGCTACTGCAGAGAGAAAAATAGTGGGAGTTACTGCAAAGCCAGGCAGACCAGTGATGCACCTAAGGTGGATTGATTAGCAGGTTGGCCCTGGTCTTCTGAGGGTTGTCCGAGCACTTGGAGACAACAGTTCTACGTTCCAAATGTTATTGTTAGGCAGGTGAAAGCATAAATTTGGGGGTGCTGCTTCAGAGAGGGCTAAGTCTAAGAGGGCAAAACCATTTTTGAGGAGCAGAAGGGAGGACTGTCTGGTGGCAATTGGGTTCTGTCTTTTTTTTAGCAATGGCTCTTGGGTAATTTTATAGTAAAGCACAGAGGACGTGGAGCAAATGGAGGTTGGGTGGGTGCCAGAAATAGTTAGGATTAAGTAGTAGAAATTCTCCAGTCACTGGTTAGTACTGATGATACTTCTGGCACGACAACCACCAGAACTCAGAACTTCCCTTGACCTGGGAAGACACCACCTGAAGAAGAAGACCACCTTCTCCTGCTGACACTCAAAAAATGGGACTTCTCTTCTAGGGTAAAGTGGTTGGCCTGCTCTTCGTCTACTTTAGGAACCCACAAAGCAGGTTTGTTTTCAGGAAGGCCGACTTGACCACAGATGATTGGACCCTGCAGGAGACTGGCTGGAGAGAGAGATGGTGCTTAAATGATTGCCCTCAGGAGGTAGGGGCTACACAACTGACCAGGAGGAACTATTTCAGCAATTGGAAAAAGATGTAACTAGCCATGTTTTCCATCAAGAAGACAAGGTGCTGAACTTTGTCAAGGGAGGTCACACCCCGTGTGAGAAATGAAACCAGGTTACTCCTGCTTTGGGCTTATTGCTATGCTGAAAACAGGTTCAGCACGACATTTCGGTGAAGCTATGTGACCTAGTGACATCCTGCTTGGCTCAAGCTTCTAGCCTTGCCCCGCTGAAAGAGTTTGAATTCCTGAAAAGTGACAATGTCTGAAGATATATCCAAGGTGGCAAACCTATATGCCTGTGAGGTGACCTTAAAAGCTTCGAAATTCCTGATTATCCTACTGCAAACACTTGGTGACAAAATTAACAGCTTCAGTGGGAGCTCAACAAAGAGTGTTCCTTGCTCGTTGCATCTTTGGACCTTGCCCTCCTGAAAGATTTTGATTGCATTATAGCTGTGGTAGTCCATGCAGGTAAGCACGGTGGGGCAGGATGGGGTGGTGTGAGGGGGTGAAAGCGACAAACAGCGGAATAGGGAAAATAGAATAAATAAGGAAATGAAACCAGGCGATGCGGCGAGTAAGTGGTTTTTAAATTTTTTAATTTTCCCTATTCTGCCATTTGTCACTTTCCCCACACCATGCCCCGCCTCACCGCTCCACCACACCTCGCTTACCTGCACGGGCCGCCACTGCATTACAGAGATTAAGTAAAAAGGTAAAAGCTTTTGACTGGGAAAAGCTACTTGGTGTAGCTGACCTTAGTTCCATGGTAGCTGGTCTGAAATCATACCTAAGACCCAGTCACCCACAAACAGTGACTTATGATTGGCGAAGTTAGACTTGGCGTCTTCGGCGTTGCTTCTCCAGACTTTTTGCATCTACCTCCTGTATTTCTGATGCTGTGCTGGATTTCGTTTTTGCTGGCTTAGATGCTTTAGGCACTTTGCCACTGCAGATCAGTGTCAAAGTGCAAGTACTCCCTGTGTAAATTGTTATTACAATTTTTTCTCCTGAATGGCATATATGATTTACTGCTAAGTCCCTAGTAAAATGCACTAAGTGTACCAGGGCCTGTAAATCAAATGCTACCAGTGGGCCTGCTGCACTGATTGTGCCACCCACATGAGTAGCCCTGAAAAGGTATCTGTGCACAGTTTTAAACTGTCATGTCGACCTGACAAGTGTACCCACTTTCCAGGCCCTAACCTTTCCTACAGGTAAGCCACCCCTATGGTAGGCCCAACATACCCCCCTGGGCAGGGTGTAGTGTATTTGAAAGGTAGGACATGTACTGGTGTGTGTGACATGTCCTGATAGTGAAATACTGTCAATTTCGTTTTCCACTATTGAAAGACTATCTGTCCCATTGGATAGAATGCAAGATGCTTTGCAACATCTTATAAGTATAACTTCCCATAGGGAAAAGGTAGAGAAATAAAGTTTAGGCTCCCTGAACTCAGAATTTAATAACACATCTCTTAGTAAAGATGTTTTTCAAATTGTGAATTGGTAAATGTCACTTTTAATAAAAGTGGGCATTTTCTTGTTTAACCATTCTGTGTGCCTCTGCCTGTTTGTGGGTTGACTGTCGGGTTTTGGAGTGACCGGGGCTGGGGATGTGCATTCACTGTAGACAGCTACTAGGGGGATTAAGGTGTGCCTGAACAGTCATGGATGACTCAGAGCTGAGCTAAATGGGGATTGCCTGCATTAAGAGTAGTGGGCGGAGTTTTCCTTGTACCTGAATAGGGCCTGTCTCCCTTACACAATGCTGTCTCCACCCACTGTGTTCATACTGCACCAGTGAGGACAGAACTGGTTTGGACTGGGCTCAGAGACCCTTTTGCACAAAGAGAACAAAGACAAAATTGGGTATTAGTAGTAGACCTTAAACCCCAGAACTTTAGATCACTTCTAGACTCAAGAACCTTTGCCAAGGAGAAGAGCTGAAGGAGGAGTACTGCCCTTTGCTTTGTGGGGTTGGCCTACAGTTGCTACTTCTGTCAAGGAGAGAACAAAGACTGGAACTTTGCTGTGAACCTGCTTGAAGAAGAATTTCCAGGGGCCTGAGGGTGCTGGCCTCCTGTTCTGAAGTCTCAGGGACACAAAGACTTCACCTCCAGCTTACCTGAACTCCATTGCTGAGAGTTTCGATCTGCCAGGAGCTGCCTATTCCAGTTTTGGGCCTCTATAGGTTGTTTCTACTGTTGGCAGCAACTTAAGGGAAGTAAGAAAACCTGTCTCTGACGCTGTCAGCGACGCCACTGTGACACAGCGACCTGCACTGAGGCCAGGGGTACTGCTTGTGAAGTGCATGACACACCGCCCAGCCTGCACCTCAGCTCCAAAGCCCTGTGACGCCCTTCGACATCTGCAATTCTTGCCATTTCCCGATACCAGCACTCACACCAACTCCGTCATCGCCAGTACCTGCATCCTGTTATCGTGGCGCGATAACTGCCGAGGGTGACTCCAGAAACTGGCGTACTTCGCACCGTCATCAACACGGATGCCTCACCACCGAAGTAACAAGAGTGGAGAGGAGGTATGTCCCGTATACTTCCCGGCATTCGAATGAGTGCGGCATGACAGAGGAGCCGATAAATTGCACAGCCCCTTCGTTTACGCACATTTTCGGCGGCAAGTAGTAATACGCAAGAATAACGAGTACTATTACTGAGCAGTATTTCTGCCTGGGCTGGAATTGTGGGACCAGTATTTTCTCGAAGGACCTGTAAAAACAGAGGCCTATTTCATTTCTAAAATAAGGACACAGAAGTGATGGAATCTCCATAACCGGAGGATATTCTCCCAAATAGAGAGAAGTATATGGTACAATAGATGGGATCTCCAATTAAGGACATACAAACCTGACATTTTAATGAGAATTCCAACATTTGAGTCTTGAAAAAGATGGAACAATAAATTAACCATCGAAACGCATCGACGTATCATACAACGGAATCCAGGGTTGAACCCAACCTGCAGATACTAGAACAATTGTTATATCCAACCTAGGTTACTGTATGTGTACCCAGAATATGTTCCCAAAGACAAAGTGTACTGTCTAGTCTTTTTCTTGTTAGGTGTTGGGGGTAATTTATTATATTGTGTACCAAAGAAAAAATAATTTTTTAATTGTATTGTTTTGATGAAATTTGTAACGAATTTGTTCAGGATATTTATGTCGTGTTATGAAAATTTTAAATGATTTTATGAATTGTGTTTTTAATAAAACATGTCATGTGAGATTGTTTTATGAGTGATTTATCATAAAATAATTGTGTATTAGTGGGGTTTTGCTTTACAACTGTCGTTGGGCATAGTGTAGAATCCCGTGTTTAATTGAAATTATATTCCGGCGACCATTAGGTTGGGGTGCTATTGTTGCTGTTACTATTATAGGTGCCCAAGGGTTACTTTTGCTTAACTTGATTCAAGTACTCTATTCCCTTTGTTCTTAACGAGGGGTCTCTCACTGTCACTTATATATGCTAAAAGTACAACTCCAGGTAAAAAGAAAAAAACACCTGGCAGTAAATACATTGCCAATTTCAGTATATATTTTGGCATGCAATTTATTATATATAATTTAAAACTATCCGGAAGAATTAAATACTTTTAAATCGCAAACAGGGAAGAATTTACACCAAAGGTATTACCTGCACTGCTGTTCAATAGGGCTAAATTTAGAACTAGTTGGTCCTACCTGAGATACAAGCTAGGATTCCTGAGGTAATGATTGGATTACGGATAGTAATTTTGCTACATGCTTCTTGGTATTTTCTCCAATGGCACTAATTACCGCAAGAGGTATTTAACCCGAACAGCAATGCAGTACCACCAGTGGTCAAACATAATTCGAGCACACAGAGATTAACACCCGGTAGAGTGCTATTCTAGTAGGGTAGCTATTGTAATGTATAGGCAGTAGCATTTCCTCAGTAATGAAGCTCCATAAAGAATAAGGGTCAGATGTAGGTAAGTTCCATATACTGTTTCTAAAATACCAAATGTTACTGATTCGGTATTTTAGAATCGGTAAATGGTATGTAGGCAAGTAGTTGGTAAAGTTTACCGAATCGGCAATATTAGGTAATTACCGATTCGGTAAATACCAAATCAGTAATTCCCATTCATTCCTATGGGCCTGGAGGCCCATAGGAATGAATGGGAGTTACTGAATCGGTATTTACCGATTCAGTAATGGGGGAACACATTCAAGGGTGTCAGGGTGTCACACTGACACCCTGTTGCACCCCTGAATAGTGCATGGGTGCACATGTGGCAGACATCCATGCCCTAAGGGCATGGATGTCTGCCACATGGCACTTTTGAAAAAGGCACAAATTTGCTTTTTCAAAGGTTTTCGATATTTACCACCAACTTTTATTTGGTGGTAAATACTGAATCCTTAACCATGCAATGCACTCATTTAAGTGCTCCCTACATTTCAGATTCGGTAATTTACCGATACGATATTTCAAGGAATCAGTAATTTACCGATTCCTTAAAATACCGATTCGGTAAATTACCGAATCTGAAATGTAGCCACCTCCATCTCAATAGCCTAATACCGGTCGGTAACGGCCGAAATTCGGTAATTTCGGCCATTACCGACCGGTATTAAGCTACCTACATCTGGCCCATAGTAAGCAGTTTATTGCGTTATGAAACGTTTTTTCCTGGTGCAACAAATATGTGCAAATGTAGGTAAGACTTAATACCTAGTAAATCACAGGCAATTTATCTAATGTTTTCCATATGCAAAAGGACTCCAACATGTTTACAATCACATTCAGTGATTTCTGCTGCTTCAGAAAATTCTACCTCATCAAATATGAATTTCGGGATGTTGCCACCACAATGTATGTCCAAAGAGAAATAACAACAGTGTTGTGCTTACTCTGTGGTGAACTGGCACAAAATGTTTTGGAAATTGACCACGACAAAATCTGTTGCTGGTGTCCTCAAATACATGCTTCCTCTTTCAAAGGTTGTTAACACTCCAATAATTAGAGAGCCTGTACTGGGAATGAGTGTTAATGCATTTCATGCCAGGGGTATGTATTATAATGATTCAATATTTATGTTACAGCACAGAGAGTGATATGGAGAACTTATAGACTAGATCATCATTACACACAGAGATACTTATTGTAGCTCAAGTGTCTTTGCGCTTCAATTGCAATGCCTAAACTATGTGGGTACATTTGTATGTTATTAAATGACTATTCTTTGAATACTACATTCTTGGCCACACAGTTTACTGAAACGTACAGCAACAACAATGGATATATTTGAGACAAGGGGGGTGGGGCAATTTGGTGTTTTCAAGGAATTAGCTTCAGGACAGAGCAGGGGAAAAAGCAACATCAAAATTAACCACACAAAGCTTGTTTGCTGTGGAAAGCGTATGCGAGAGAAGAAAAGCTAGCTCATAGGAAGTTTCCAATCTGTAGCTAAGTAAAATAGTACCAATTGCACTAAGTGCCTCAAGAGAACTGGGTGAATCATCCAATGAACATTGTAATAGTCAATACCAATTGAGGACTTAGGGCCTTAAATACAGTTTGGCGGAGGCATATTCCATCACAAACATGATGGAGGTCCTGTTTGCCTTATTACAAGTGCTATAGTATATAAAGCACTTGAATAATAAGGAGTCTAGGATAGCCGTCAGTTCTGTGATGGAGTAACCCGTCCCACAAACTCTATATCAGGCCCTCAGTACATCTACTTGGGGAACGTACAAGTGGCATATTATCTAGGGACGGCGATAAATAATGCAAAGCACGCTTAGCGCTTTTTTATTTATCGCCGTCCATCGCTAGAATTTATCGCCCTGGTAGCACGTTATTAAGAACGCGTTTACCCAGGGCAATAAAAATTCCAGCGATAGCGGGAAAATCACCGTTTTGCAGGGAACATCGCTGGTTTCCGGCGATGTTCCCTGCAAATCGGTGATAACCTTGCTGATACAACCCTGTGGTCGTATCAGCATAATCCACCCTCGATGTTAGGGATAGCTAAGTCAGGATTTTAGCAGACATTAGATGTTGGCAAAACCCACCGTATTTGCTAAAATCTAACGTGTGCAAAAATCCTGTGGGCTGCCTTGTAAATATCGCGATGTGAACATCAGCGATATTTTACAAGGTAGTCCATTGGGGTACGCCCAGTGATACCCACTTTGCATCTCATTAGAGATGCAAAGGTAGGCATAGGGAAAAAGGGTGCTAACATGCGATTATGCATGTTAGCACACTCTTGTAAATAGGGCGATAGTTTTATCTCCACTTTTTTGGCTTTTTAAGCCAAAAAAGCGGAGATAAAGCCCTTGTTATTATGCCCCCAAGAGAGACATGGAAGACAGCAAATAAGAACACATTCAATGATGTTGCATCCGACTTGTTGAACTCAGGTTTACAAAACAGGAAATAAATGAGTTTTCGTGGTGAAAGGTATAGTCAGATAATGAGCTGACTATAAGTTCAGAGATTAGGGAGCAAAGATAGTCTGTGTCGAAGTCAATGGCATGCTCAGACACTAGCTGAATGGCAAATACAGAGGAGGATGTTGAATAAAGGGATGGTAATGAACTCATTGCAACCAAGGTGTACACTTTGGAATTTGCTAGAAGCCAGACAGTTTAACCTGGGAGTGGAATGTCAATATGAAACTAGTAGTAATAATGGGAGGCCTGGGACCAGAAATGGCTGGTACACTAAAAAGCACAAGGGTCAGTCCTATTAAAAAAAGACATGTAAAGCATAGTTCAGATAGAAAACATAGGGATAAAAAAAGCAGAAGGTAGGAAGAGTAGTAAGGATAATAATGATAATAATAAAGTAATTTACAAAGTACCTTGCTACTTGTTGATGACGTATCCTCCTCGCTAGGGTTTCACTCCCAGAATAAAACACGATAGACACACTAAAAACTGTTCATTCAGCTCAGTCTAAACAGCCAAGTTTTTCATTTCCTTCCACAGGATAATTCAGATCTTTCCTGTTTAAGTGATAAAGGTAAAGAATTACACATTTTAGAGGTCAGAAAGCCAAAGGAGCATCCTCCTACACAGACATTTTTCATTGTAGGAATGCAGGTTAAAGATACTCACCATGGAAAACCACCTCCAGAGATCTATAGAAATCATTGGACAAGTGCCTGTTAACTCTTGGCCCGCCCTAAGGTATGAACAATCTGGATTAGCTGTTAACCAGCAGAAGGGTACTCCACTTCCACAACACTACCTTGATGTTACCTGACCTGAGCTATAATTTATCTCTCTGTTTACTTATTCACATCTATCTCTTTCTTTCCTCCTTCATTACTCCTACTAGCAGCAAAAGGGGGCCAGCCGAAAACCTTACCATGTACTACTTACCTTGTATCCTCACAGGCGGGCTTCCCAAACGAAGTAAACTCCGTTTACATATGTATATGTATAAATACCTGACTAAGGGTATTATTTACAAGGCGGCAATAAGCCATGGTAACGCAACCAGAACGTTGGAAAAAGTGATGCTTTGGTGACTTTAACTCTAGGGAAATATGCTCCGGTGTTTGCTCCTGAATCAGTACTTTGCCAGTAACTGAAAACAAGGGCTTAACTATTTATCCCAACACATATATCTACTAAGACAACCATTCCTGCACCGCATGTATTCAGCATTATGCCAAGTTGTACAAATGCAATACAATAGCACTGTTTTAAGGCACACCATCTGCTGGTGCTAGCCTCGTATGAATAAATAGGAACTGTTTGCAGCAGATCACTTTAGTACCACAAAAGACACACTCTGCTTTATGGTACAGATGTCCAACGTTGGTGAGAGCTACAGTCACTTTAATCACAGTGTGAATTATTTACATAGTCATTTTGAAATTCGGCCAGGGTATGGCTTGGATGGTAATACGCTGGGAATGCATCTCTTTACTGTAAGTAGGGGTGAAAGAATAACACCATATAAACAGCCAGAAAGGATGATGTGCTTCGAAATGCAATAGATTGCCCTACATAAGCCCCATGACTAATGTTTAGCTCAAAGACAAAGACGCTATGGGGGAATATATCAACACATTGTGCCCGGATGCAAACCCAGCGCAAACTGTTAAACTGGGATTTACTTTCCATTGCAAATCCTGATTTTTTAGACAAAGTAGCGCTACTTTTTATGACTTTGCATCAAGAGGTTGTTCTTGGGTGATTCGTGGCCTTTCCCTTCAACCAACCATGGTTTTTAATGCGAACTCCTTTGTTGTCAAAAAGGTAAACAGAGCTTTGTGGCAAAAATGCCTCCTCATGGCAGGCATATGGTTTGAGAAGTGTTTCTTTCTCAATATATTTCAAACTTTGTATGTGTGCTCTACTGTACAGCACAAATACAAAGTGGGAAAGATATTATACTATGACAAAGCGTAGGATTTTACTGGAAGGGTAACATTCCGGTACAAAACTTATGGTAGACACTATGGCGCAAGGGTGTGTGTGTGACCTGAGGCAGACAAAAGAGAACAGTGCAGGAGGAGAGAACAATAACACCCTATCTTATAAGATATGTTGCTGTTCTGCTCTCTTCCTTTGATGCAACACAGCACAGCAACTTTGTAAGCAAAATTCGCCCCTGAATTTGTGTTCACAAAGGTGCACTTCACCTTGCTATGAATGTTGTTACCTATGGAAAAAATAAACACCCGTAGAAGAATGTAGTGTTTTCTCATAGAAAAGGAAGCACATCACTTGAGCAAGTTATGAAACTGAGATCATGCAATTCTGGAAAAAGGGCATATTTTTAGCTAATGGTGCGGCCAGCACATTTTTTAACAGCTGACGCTTCACTTAACTCAGTAGTCAGCATAGTTTGTAGAGAGGCAGCACAAACAACATTTGGCTGTATTTCTGCGACAGCTTACTTCTCACTGGCCATGCAGGAATTAGATAATCATGTTACTGTTTCTCATATCGTTTTTTCCCAACACTCTCTGAGAGTGTTTTGCAGAATATGGTATTGAGTGATTAAATGCCTTTAGAGAAACCAATCCCCAGAAGTGGTCTAGGACTAAGAATCTGCATAGAGGTTGGATTTATTATTCTGTTTACAGCGACCACAAATATTATTAATGCATTCCAAAAGCAACATATGGGCTTGGAAACAACAACTAACAGCAATTTGCCCCTAAAATATCACTAAGAAGTCCTCAAGAGTTTTCTACCTGTTTACTATCCCAGATTTTGCCAATTTATAGTTGCCAGATTATAGTATTGCCTTTCCAGGTGAGCAGAGCATGATTAAAACATTTTCTTGGTCATTATCCCAAAAAAAGGCCATTTGACATCCCTTACCCTCTGTTTCTGGTCAATGCATCATTCTTGTGCTTACTGTGATGATCTTCAGAATCAATTATTACAGATCACTATATGAGGGTGTTTGTGAAATAATTTGACGAACTGCGTAACCCCTAAGTTACTCCACAGGCAGCATTCATCTATCTTCGTTCGTTCGTTTCAACTTTATTTCGGCTAACATTAGCCATAAAAGCACAAAATAAAACATTACATGTTATTATTAACTCCATAGTCCATTTACAAAAATTTGGGGCGAAAATGATATACAATTTATCAGCTTTATAAATTATGCCCTAAAAACATACAAACTACTTTCATAAATATAGTAAAATTTGTTTAAAAGCCAGTAATTAAAATATTAGCAACACTTAATATTTACAGAGCAAAGGTTAGGTAAACAGTTCAATTGCACTATAATTTTAGCCCAGCCTTCTTTCTGATCAAGAAAACGTTATATAGGAACCTAGATATACAGAACACCACCACCTGTGTGGTATTGGTCCTTAATATACGTTCAGCATCTTTACAAGAACTGACACCCATATTCCTGCATAGGGGTCTAATCCAGCGATCCCTAGGCGACCTATATAACGGGCAGAAGAAGAGTAGGTGGACATCATCTTCCTTCGCCTTCTGTGTACAGGAGATACATAGGGAAGTACCCATGTTTCCCCCCCACCTGGATGTATTTGCAATTATCTGTAGGACCCCGTATCTAAACTGCGAGAATAAAGTTTTTGCTATCGGTGGTCCAATCTCATCCATAAGGGGTTCGAAGGAAACAGTATCTTTAAAGGTTAAAAACTTTTGGGTTAGTGAACCAATAGATGTACCCTGTACTAGTGGGTTACTGATGTAAGACCAGAATGCAGACTTTAAAGACTTTTTACAAGAGAGTGTCAGTCTCGAGGGCTCATCCCAGTAATGGGATAACCCTAGTCTATTTGACCAGAAGGAAATATGTTTTAGCCAGGCGATGTTTTTATGCCCATCGAACTGCATGATTTCTATCAGGCCACATCTATAGTTATCCAACTCAGGAGTGGTCCATATCTTAATCCAATACAATAGAGGCCTTAAAATAGCATGATGATCTGTACGTTTAATAGCAACATCCAAAAACACAGTAACTAGGGGGGTTCTAGACGGAATTTTTAACAATCTCCGTATAAAGATGTTTTCATCCCGTTCAAAGTTCTTTTTACAGGATGGTCCTCAAATCTCAGCCCCATAGAGTCCGGCTGATTGGGCCTTTGCTTTGAATACTTCCAATACTGGAGTAATGGCCTTAGATTGGCTGCCACCGTGAGTTTTTAGAACGGGCATTGAGTTATGACTAAGGGCTATCCTGCTCTTTTCAAGCTGCCCCTTCCAAGATAGTTTGCTGTCCAACATAATTCCCAAATAATTAAAACTCCCCACAAGTTCTAGTTTTTGGTTGTTTAAGGCCAGATCTTTCCTAAAGGTTTTTTGGGGGTTTATAGACATGTACTTCGTTTTTGATGAATTAATTTCCAATCCTTTATCCACACAGTAACTATAAAAAGAATTCACCAAGTTTTGGAGTCCCTTTGGGGTCTGTGAAATGAGGATGGTGTCGTCAGCAAAAAGTAGTGCTGGTATCGATTCACCCCCAAGTTTTGGGGAGTCATTTACACAGTTCCCCAAGTACGTGGGAATATCGTTAACATAGAGTGAGAAGAGCGTAGGTGCCAACACGCAACCTTGGCGTACGCCCTGTCTCACCGGTATGGCCTGTGTTAACTCCCCTCCCCTCCCCCATCTTACTTTGGCGTAGTTTCCTGTGTGAGTCTAATTAATTCTATAAGTAATTCACCAGGGACCCCTATGTTTGCTAATGTTTCCCATAAAAGTGTGCGAGGGACAAGATCGAACGCAGCCCTCAGGTCCATAAAAGCAACATACAGACTGCCCTTCTTTATTTTAATATATTTCCAGACAATACATGTAAACCTAAAAACCTGGTCTATTGTGCTGACTTTTGCTCTGAACCCTGCCTGGTATTTGGATAATATCTGGGAGTCTTCCATCCACTCTAGAAGCCTATTTAAAATGTGTCTGGCATACACTTTTTGAGTAAGATCAATTAAACTGATTGGGCGATAATTTGCTGACTGATATATCTGACTTCATTCTATACATTTGTGGGTCAGCAATTCGAGGACCAGGGAGAACAACATGACTGTACAAACTACTCACAAACTGGTCAGTTTGTGTTTTAATGTGAATATCCCCACGAACAGAATGATCTGGACAGTTTGAGGCTTATGGCAAGAGGGCAAGCAATTGTTTGCCTTTTTCTGCCATGGTAGGTGGTGGAGAACTGTCAATATCCACATAGAGCATAATAAAGTATGTCACCGAGCTCTAATGAAGACCATATTCAGTCTATGTAGCCTGCCTTATCCTTGGCCTAAAGTGCACTGCCCACCTCCCTCATGTGCTCCACTGGTCCCTAAGCCAACAGAGGCTCACATGTAAGACACTATGCCTGGCACACAATATTTTTCATGCTCAGGAACCATCTTTCATTACAGACCTCATTGGTCCAATACTGGCCGATCAACTTACAAAATAAATTTAACCTGCAGTCACTAACGTACGAGTGTTTTAGAGGCAGAACATTTGTAGCTCAATGCTTCTTCCGTTGGAATATCCCTGTTTAATCATTGGCAGTTAACAACATTTCCTAGGATTCAGAATGTACTTGAGTGCATATTTGGTACAACAGACATTTGTTCTGGCAACAGTGCAGATTAAACTACCACCAATAAACTATTGTTACTCTATGAGCTAATAATGGTGCCCATTTGTCCCACAGACCTTGGAAATGCTCTGAAGTGGGATTTGGGGCCAGCTGCGTTGCAGAAAAATAAATAAAAGAATTCAGCATATCATTGTATTACATTGGTTACATTGTACATCACCTTGGTCAACTGTTGTTCTAAGCGTGTATTTCCAGTCTTCTGTGGACCTTGGTGAACTTTGGCTATGCAAAAATGGTGAGCGAGAGAACATTCAAAACTCGAGATTTTGGTTCTGCCCATGTTCAATATACAACTGTTACATCTTACCCGTTGTGGTTCACTATTTTGAAGCAGATCAGCTATTCAAGGTGTAGCATCAAGAGATTTCTTGATTGGATGTAGTTGGGAGTGTGTTGCTGATTTGGCTTATGTATTGTGAGAGCTATAGATGCTGCATGTTTTCTCATTTGCAGTGGAGAGTGGTCAGTACTTTCTCCATTTGCCTTCACCGCCATGGCTTGTTTTTTTATGTAGTCTCTAAAGATTTGTGACCTACCATTTCAGATGGATCACAATGACAACTTGGGGGCATATTTACAAGGAATTGGCATTGGGGCAACATCGCGAATAATATTGCTGTGCTGCCCAACGCCAATTAAAAAGGACAGAAATGCACCGTATTTACCAGATATGGTGCATTCCTTTCCTTTCAGCCAGTGTTGGCGCACATTTTGCAGGCAAGCACCAACGCAGGCACCCTTGTACAATGGTGAAAGGGTGTCTGTGTTTTTGACATATTGTTTTTCGTACAGGAAGGGACACCTTCCTGCACAAAACCAATCAGAAGAGTAATTTTCCTTTTTCTATGTGTGCTGCATTATGTAGAAACCGGAAAAAACTAGGAGACATTTAAACATTTCTTTTTGTTATGCCTGCTGTAGGGAGGGGCAAGTCTTTGGCATTGCCCCAGGTTTACCTGATGTTGTAAATCTGGGCCAGCATCAAATTCCAAGGGTGTTGAGTGGGAACACCCACAGGAACGCCACTTTCACGCAGAGTAAGGCAATGCAGTGACTTGCCCTGCCTCGCCCTACTCCATATCGATAAGGCCATGAAAAGAGTGGCTTCACATGGGCTTGTAGATATGGCTAAGCCCTGTGCACCACCAGAACATCACAAAAAGTGCTTTTCCGGCAGTGCACATGGCTTGTAAATATGCCCCTTGGTTTATAAGTGTATCCGTTTTTTCCATTATTGTAGCTGATTCTCATGCAACTGCACCCATGCATGCTTCATTGAGAGTCTTTCTAGGAAAACCTTTTCTCATATGGGCATGTGTGGAAACGTATCTTTAAATTGAAAACAGAGGTAGCCTCTGGTTGGAAGTAACACAGGGGCATATTACAGACCCCCCAGGATATAGCGGCATGGATTCGCAAATTTAGCGGCACAAAAATAGAAATTTAGCGGCACAAATATGGAAATTTAGCGGCAATTTTGCGGCATTTTATTTGGCCATTTTTCCTACAACAAACACAGATATCTTAGCTTTTTTAGTTATTTAACTACATGAAGCTATGTATATTTGGTTTAATGACAATGTAGACACTTTGTTTCCCTCGAAAAGCATTCTCTCCCTTCTTGCTGTGAGTTGTGCCGTGTTGCTTGCAGGCGTTTGCACGGCATTTGCACGGATCGGCCGATTTCGCGATTTTTTTTCAAATCGCGATAAGCTGGAGGGTCTGGCTAACAAACGTACTCGCAACTGGAAGCAGCCCCCGACCCCCGACTCCCCCCCCCCCCCGGAACTGCAGACAAGGGATCATAAATAGTCTCGAGCCGCTGGTCCATTTTTGGTAGCAAGCAAGGACAGTGCTCCTCCCTGGCGTAGCTTGGGAAAGACACTGATAACGTTAAAGAAAGACTCGACTTCTATAACACTTTACACTGCCGTTGGAGAAAACGGCATGGGTAACCGACAAAAAAAACTGACACTATCTTACACTATCAGTGGTCACAAGTCTAGGTTCATGTGTAGGAGTAGACCACTCAAAGCCTGGGTATCAAAGCTTTAACGTGCATGAAAAAGCAATGGTTAGTGGACTTATGAAATACCAGCATGAAGCTGCGCAATCTCTCAGGTGTAAGATGTGGCAAGTGACCGAGTGCTGCTGTAGAGTGAAGTAGGTCTAAAGTGACAACTCACAGGGCAGAAGAGAGCTGGCAGCTTAGCGTTCGAAAATGAAAGCTGAAGAAAAATTTGTAGAGCTGTTTGCAGAGAAAACAATATCTTAATGGTTTCTAATATCGATTAACTTGATCTGAAAAAATTATTGTGGTGTTAACGTGCACTCGGTTATTCCTCCAGCTCCTCTCCCTTTCTTTCCTCCTGCAGACCCCCCTCCCCCTTTCGCTCTCTCACTCTCCCTCTCTCTTCCTCCCTCCTCCCTCTCTCTCTCCCTCTCCCTGTCTCTCTTCCTCCCTCCCTGTCTCTCTTTCTTTCTCTTCTCTCTGTCTCCGTTCCCCATTCAGATGTTCCTTCCTCTAGTTTCTATTCTTTCTCTTCCCCCCTCCTCCCTCTCTCTCTCTCTCTCTCCCTCCCTCTCCCTGTCTCTTTCTCCCTGTCTGTCTGTCTTTCTTTCTCTTCTCTCTCTCTCCGTTCCCCATTCAGATGTTCCTTCCTCTAGTTTCTATTCTCTCTCTTCCCCCCTCCTCCCTCTCTCTCCCTCTCCCTGTCTCTTTCTCCCTCCCTTTCTGTCTTTCTTTCTCTTCTCTCTCTCTGTTCCCCCCTTCAGATGTTCCTTCAAGTTTCTATTCTCTCTGTTACTCCTCTAGCTCCCCCCTCTCTCTCTGTCCCCCCCTTCAGACGCTCCTTCCTCCATCTTCCAGCAGTCACGGGGCTGGAGCAGTCTCTAATCTGCGAGGACAGATTCCTGCCAGGGCGAGGCGCGCCTCCTGCCGAGAGAGCCCCGTAGCCCCTCTCGGAGAAGGGCCATCAACAGGTCATTGTCACGGTGGATTACGGGAGCCTTAATGAGGGGATTAGCGGGGCCCTCGAGTTTTCAGGCCGAGGGCCTCTCCTCCTGTGACCTAAACGCCCATTTCATGCATCCGGTGCCAAACCGGGGTTGGACCAGGTAACTGTAGCCCGAGGTCTTCAGATGCGAGATGAAAAGGAGACGTTGCTGCTGACTGGCTACAAAAACGGCGGATTTCGCGGCCGTTTTTGTAAATATCGCGGCATTTGCACGGATCGGCCGATTTCGCGATTTTTTTGCAAATCGCGAAATCGCGATAAGCTGGAGGGTCTGATATTACCAACCAATAGAGATAATTTTTGTCTCTAACTTGTTTAGAGACAAAAATTATCGCCGCACATCGGCGATTTTTATCGCAGATAAACCTTGCTATTAGCAAGGTTTATCGCAAATGCGATAAAAAACGGCCGCAATGCATGAATATCGCTGAAAAGTCAGCGATATTCATGCATTATCGAGCAAATGCTCTTAGCCATGTTATCCACCTCCCATTGGTTAACATGGCTAAGAACTGCTCCTGGGCAAGTGTTAGCTTTTGGAGATATTCGCGCTTAGCGCGAATATCTCCAAAAGTTGGTAATAGGAGATAGCGATGTTAGCGACAGTTTTCAGTCGCTAACATCTTGGCACGCCCACTTTGCATGTCATTAGTGATAAATATCACTGACATGCAAAGCGGGGCCCAAGATGGTCACTATCTCCTATTAGCAGTCACTAACTGGTGTTAGCGACAGCTTGGTAATAGGGAGATAATTTTATCTCCGCGTTCTTGGCTTTTAAAGCCAAAAAAGCGGAGATAAAGCCCCTTGATAATATGCCCCACAATCTTTTATTATGAACACAAGTTCAGACTACTTCAAATGATCAAACGATCTTGAATACATTCTTCCCATGAAGGTTAGAAATAATGATATCGAAAGAAATGAAGACAAATTACACAATTCCCTCCACTCAAACATAGTTTGCTACTAATTGCATGTGGCGGCGTTAATTTAACATGGTCTGGATCTGTCCAAATTGTTTTACAGGTGTTTGAAAGTGGCTGCAATCTTGATAGTATCACATAAACAAATTTGTGTCAGCGATATTTGAATATGTCAGCAATGACACTGTTGCCAATATTTTATATTTGTCTGCAGAAACGTTTGCAGCTCTCCGACTTATCACAATATGGTCATGTAATGTATTTTTCATTGAAGCCAGTGAACATTTAATATGTACATTATGACACAACTAATTCAACCATCGCTGCCACCAACTCCTATAGTGAAATGACCAATCGCACCAATAAATCTAAATATCACCCACACAAAACTGTTTATATGAAAGGCCCCCAGTGTGAGTTCCTTTAATTTGAAATTAAGATGCAAAGCTATTGCGTACAAATTCCAGATTAAGAATTTTTAAGAGCATCTTGAAAGGTTCTGGGCTTCTAGTCTAAAAGAATTATGCAATTGTAGCAATTTGTGTTTTTTAAAATATTACTCTCCATACTACACGCTGTCCTAAGAAATGCTGTTAAAACAGCCTCTTTGGGGGTAGAGGTTTTGTAGCTGGCACAGCCAGGCTGTGGAACTCTTTGCATCTGACTCTTAAGAATGAATCTGATCTCCTCTCCTTCCGTAAACTTTTAAAAACCTGCTGGTTTAATAAGTAAGGCTTTTCTAATACCGCTCTTCCCACCATCCTTATTTTTGTCTCTTTTCCCTCTCCCAATCAGAGCATCTGCGCGTAGACACCCGCGTTATAAATTAAAATTTCATTTCATTCTTTACATTTGGAGTCTATAAGTCAAGAAAGCAGGAAGATCCAGATATAAACTGTAAGTGTAATCCAAATGTGTTGTCACCAACGGATGGATTATGATTTTTCGGGTCTCTTCTAGAAGAAAATGCAATAGCTTCCTGACAGTTTTTAACTTCAAAAAGCAGGACGATTAAATCTGCTGAATTTGGGACGTGAAGGAGAGGTCAGAGTCAAACATAATCCCTAAATATCTAGCTGAAGTAACCAGTGTCAGTGGAGGCTTCAATTCAGAAGGCCTCCTGAGGGTGGATGGAGGGGGCTGACTGATAAAGAGCTCCTCAGTTTTGTCCACATTCAGTTTAAAAAAAGTCGGTGTCCATCCATTTGGAAATATCTTATAAATGCTCTTTGAAATTGAGAAAAGCTGTTTCTGGATGTTCTCTAAACGAAAACACAAGTTGTGTGTCATCTGCATACGAAACAATCTTTACTCCCCAGGTCTCAATAAGAGTGGACAAACGGACCAAATAAAGGTTGAAAAGCAGCGGACTGAGATTAATTAAATTAATGGTGAGGTAAAACAAGCAGACAGACAAGATCTGAAGGAGAACCACTCATGCCCAAAAACCAGTGGCGGCTCCTCCTCTTAGACGGAGGAGCATCGCCCCACTGTGTTGCAGCAGTGAAGGAAAGGAAAATTAAAATGATAATAACGTGATGTTATTATCATTTATTTGTTCCTACAACTGCAGCATGGGGCCAGGGAGGGGCTAATCTGATCACAGAATAGGGCAGGGCAGGAGTGGTGAGCACACTGAATTGCACGACACTTTCGCCGGGCGTCTTGGGCTCAAACCAATCACAACGCTGCATTGCAGTGTTGTGATTGGCTTAGGGGAGCCAATCACAACTTTGAATTGCAGTGTTGTTATTAGCTCTGGGGAGCCTGGCTGCTTCCTGCTCGGCCGTCTGAGGAGAGATGACTTTGGACAGAGTGGCGAGGAGGTAAGTGTATTTTTGTTTTCTTACACTCCCTTAACCCCTCGCGCCTCACCACCCCAGATCCGTGCCCGCCGCTTCTGCCAAAAACCAATACAATAAAATATCAAAGAAAGTCCTGACATTCATCACCTAAAAACACTGCACACGAGTGGCAATATCCTAAATGGTACCGAATCACAGCCGCGGCCCGTGGAGGGAGTTACATTTTGCGACGCATTGCGCGCTACGAAATTCGTTTTATTAATTAAATTGTTTACTTACCTGCAATTATCCGTATTCCGGTTTTTAGCACCCCCCACCCTTCCTCTCCGCCTCCCCGCCTTCCTGCCCCACCGTAACTTCCTCCACGGGCCGCGGCTGCCGAATCATACAGAGCAGAAAAATGTACACAAAGCCAGTTAGAAAGCTTTAACAAGAATGAAAGATATGGTTGAATCGATCAAGGCTGCAAAAGTATCTTACAAAATAATGTTCCAAACAAAAGAAAAAAGGAATGACACAAAACAATGTAATAGGAGCAGCCTTACTGTGTGTCGGGAATCAATCACGAAAAATGTCACAATGCACAGAAAGAGCTCACCCCCATCCTGCAAACAATGGATTCTTTTATGATTCTTAATGAAATCAAATAAAAGTATTTTGATCTTGATCTAATGGCAGACATTGGGGAACAATCCTCGAAATTTCCTAAAAAATGACATTTATAGGAAAAATCAATCTGTTTTGGAATATATAAAGACTCTGCAGAATATGTTCTTATTGTTTACAAATGCGCATTTTGGAATGGGAGAATGTATATTATCAAGGGGGTTTATCTCCGCTTTTTGGGCTTTAAAAGCCAAGAAAGCGGAGATAAAATTATCTCCCTATTACCAAGCTGTCGCTAACACCAGTTAGCGACAGCTAATAGTAGATAGCGACCATCTTGGGCCCGCTTTGCATGTCAGTGATATTTATCACTAATGACATGCAAAGTGGGCGTGCCAAGATGTTAGCGACTGGAAACAGTCGCTAACATCGCTATCTCCTATTACCAACTTTTGGAGATATTCGCGCTAAGCGCGAATATCTCCAAAAGCTAACACCTGCCCTGAGCAGTTCTTAGCCATGTTATCCAATGGGAGGTGGATAACATGGCTAAGAGCATTAGCTCGGTAATGCATGAATATCGCTGACTTTTAAGCGATATTCATGCATTGCGGCCGTTTTTTATCGCATTTGCGATAAACCTTGGTAATACCAAGGTTTATCTGCGATACAAATCGCCGATTTGCGGCGATAATTTTTGTCTCTAAACAAGTTACAGCCTGATTCATGTACGGGCCGTTTTGCGTGGCCCTAATAGCGAATCATAGCGACTCGCTATTGAGGACACGCAAAACGGTATTCATGTAGGAATTGCTAAATAAATAGCGATTCCTACATGTTCTCTATTTGCGAGTAGAAATTTCCTACTCGCAAAAAAAGGAATAACTCCCCATTCATTCCTATGGGCCAAAAGGCCCATAGGAATGAATGGGGAGTATCCCTTATTTGCGAGTAGCAATTTACTACTCGCAAATAAGATAGCGATTTTAAGGGTGCCAGGGGTGTCCAAAGGACACCCTGTAGCACCCCTAAAATGCACATTTGAACAGGTGTTGCGCACACACATGTCCAAAGGACATGTGTGTGTGCAACATGCAACTTAGAAAAATGCTTTTAAAAGCATTTTTCTGAGTTTTTGCTATTTACCGAGAGGTCTGACCTCTCGGTAAATAGCGGCCCAAATTTGCAAAATCGCAATTTCTGAAAGTGTCATGAATAGCATTTAAGGAATCCCTAATAGAGATTCCTTAAATGCTAATCCTCGCATATTAGCTAATTCTTCATTAGCGATTTTTGAATTTGGGATTGTGAATCCCAAATGCCAAAATTGCACTCGCAAAAGGCAAGATTCTGAGAATCTTGCCCTTTGCGAGTGCAATTTAGCTTCATGAATCAGGCTGTTAGAGACAAAAATTATCGCTAGTTGTTGGTAATATGCCCCGTAGTTCATAAGTACGTTTGCATTTGCTGTTTTCCCCATGAGGAAAACATTTTTTTTCGATAGAGAAATACAATCACATGTACAATTACTCCACAAACTAATAGCGTACGTTTAAATGTGAGTACATTGATTTTTTTTCCCGCGATTTCGCTAACTCACACACTCAAACGCTGTTACTACCTTCTTGGCAGCACCCTCCGTCCTGAACGCCAGCAGCGCGACAGTGTGCCAGAGAACCATACAGTTATTTCTTAACGTTCCGGATCACACATCGTCATCACTTTTTAGGCAAGACACCTCTTTGCAAAATGGTAAAGGTCGGTCCAAGTACTCTGCTTTTCTGGCTTTTCTCATTCAAACACTCCTTTTAAAGTACACATGTTTATTTTTTTTCCCCTAGAATTCTCCTACATGAACTTTAAAAATGTGGCTTGCAATTCCAATATCGCGCAATACGAACGTTCTGCTGCTCGCTGGTAAACCCTTATGCATTATTCCCTCGTTAAACTATACCTTCCGTGAACTCCCTTTTTTATTTTAAGGGGACCTTACAAGATACTAATTGTCCATTCATCTTTTTTACACAAAGCCAAAATCTCATCTGCATAACTAGTCACCTCTATTTCTGCTCGGTTGGCCCTGAGTTCACTGGCAATCTAGATGAGTATCCTCCCAGTGAGCACGCATAAGATGAAGTTAATGTGCCCTTATTTGGAGTATTATATTTCATCTGACTCTGACTCGGTCATATAGATTTGCACCAGACTGATAATTAACTCTCTTTTTTTATATATATCATTGCTACAACTCGGGCAGGATCTATATTATTAGGACAGCTACATTCATGTATGCTGTATCAACTCTAAGTGTGCTGGTCATACAGTAATATATAATGGTTGAATATTCTTTGCCCTCCCAGGTTACCAATAGATCGCTTACCTGACCTCGGTCTTTTATCATTTCAGGCCACTGATAAGCAATACACCTAAGTCTCCCAATTTTTCATCTCATCCTGAACGACATTTAAATCTACCTTTTAAGATGCATTGGGACCTTAGCAGGTATTTAAACCATTGTCATTGCTGTTCTGGATCACAAAGCGACTTTGCAGACGTGGTTTAGCACTAAAAATCCATTATTCCATTTTAGATTTGCCTAATCAACTATCAATATACGCGTGGATTGTTCATTTTTAAATCCATGAGAACTACATACAAGGTGTCACCTTTTCATTTTATATACACTCGTTTTTATTCTTGAATACACATATCTCTGATTGGGACAGTGTATCTTTGATATAACCTGTGGGTCAAAAATTCCCTTGTAAATACCTCATAATATGGGAAATACTCTCCAATGGTTACTCCTTTCGGTTTCTATTTTTCTTCTTTTTTCTTGCTTTGATATTTGGTGGTGGGTGTATGCTACATCTGTGGCATGAGATGCCCAATCTAATCTCTTTTGAGTGGCTTGCAACTAGTGTTTTTATTCACTTAAAATATAAATACATTTTCCCCTTTTCCCTTTTTATAAAAATAGCTTTGTAGGACCGTATCTGTTAGATTTGAACAATATCTGTTGATACATGCATCAGTGTCTCTTTTTATTCTCTAGGTCACATCTATACAATACATGGCTTCCTGATGAAGGCACATAGCTGAAACGTGCGTAGGACACATATCTGTATTAGCCATGCTGAAGATTTATATTTATGATATGACCATTTTGTGTCTTGAGAACCTAAATATTTGAATGTTTTTTCTTTAAAAACTACGATGTCAAGAAACTGTAATGTGACTGTTCATATTGAGAATTGAAATCTATGGATGAATTTATTTGATTTTTTTCTGATTATTGTGTATTTATTGCATTTCGTATATATATTTATAAATTCCAAATAAAATGAGATGAAAACAGAATTTGTCGATAACGATGTATTAGATGACATATACCTGTCGTATATTGTTCATACCTAGTTCCACTGTAACGATTAATGTTCCTAAATGAATTTTTTCACAAACTAGATATTTTCCCTGATTTAGGAATTAGTTTCAGGGGTACCCCTATTTTTTCACACATTGAATCGATCAAGGCTGCAGAACAGTATCGATGAAGCCTGCAAAATTAGCTTACAAAATAATGTTGCAAACCAAAGAAAAAAGGAATGACACAAAACAATGTAATAGGAGCAGCCTTACTGTGTGTCGGGAATCAATCACAAAAAATGTCACGATGCACAGAAAGAGCTCACTCCCTCACCCCCATGCTGCAAACAATGGATTCTTTTATGATTCTTAATGAAATCAAATAAAAGTATTTTGATCTTGATCTAATGGCAGACATTGGGGAACAAACCTCGAAATTTCCTACAAAATGACATTTATAGGAAAAATCAATCTCTTTTGGAATATACAAAGACTCTGCAGAATATGTTCTTATTGTTTACAAATGCACATTTTGGAATGGGAGAATGTAATTCATGAGTACGTTTGCATTTGCCGTTTTCCCCATGAGGAAAACATTTTTTTTCGATAGAGAAATACAATCACATGTACAATTACTCCTCAAACTAATGGCGTAAGTTTAAATGTGATTACATTAATTTACGATTGCTAACTCATTTTTGTGGAAACTAAAAGTCAATTAGCTCTTATACTACTAGGGTCACTTTGCTGCACAAATAGCTTTGTGAATTGGGACCATTTCAGTGATGCAGCTAAAGCCACGTAGGGCATCTCTCTGGGACCATTCTAACGGGGTTGAGGGAAACTATTTACTCATTTGGGGTGTCCTGGTCTTCAATTAAAGGCCTTCAAGCCAATCTTAGCGTTTACCACCTAAGCAGTAAGATCTTCAGTTCATATCTGAAAACGAGCACGTAGTCAGAGGATAAGTTCTCCAGGGGAAGAGCATGGAAGGACACATCTTCCTAGTGAGAAAAAAATATGATTATCCTGACTTGTCCTCCTAATCTAGCGGACCACCTGAAGAGGGGATAAAGCACATCTTGAGGAACTCATTGGACAAGACTAAGAGACAATTTGCTAAAGAAAGGGTCCAAAATGAGCATACTCGTGAACTCTGCAAATGCCTGACATGCATGCCCTTTGGAGGTGTGTCGCTATGCACTTCTGAAAGTCTACGTTTTTTTTAACATTCCAGGCATACAATAATTTTTTTACAACACATATTGTGCATCTATCACTTTGCTGATGGTCTGATTGCACTAAGTTTAGCCTGCCACCCTTGCCCACTGGCCAGCGGAAGTAACTGGAAGCTGGAATAACAGATTTGGGGCCAATTAAGTTATATAAAAACTGGGATGGGGAGAATTGATCAATAAGGAGCATCTTGGCCACCAGGAAAAGCAGCACATGAGCGATAGAGCAAGTGGGGACCGGGGGAGAAACACAGAGAGTGTGGGCGAATATTTGGGAGGTAAGCAGCACTCAAGGCAGAGAGCTTGAAAACACATACACGGTCATGGAGTGCTTGACGAAAAAGAAAAAAGTAGTTCCTTACATGTGAGCAGTAGCAAGATACAACGTGGCCACTCAAAAGGACGGTGAAGAGGCTATGCTCCGCGTTAACGACAAGCACAATAACAGGAAGCCAATCCATTGAATAAGAAACAAGAAATTCTAAGAAGTGCAAATAAAACCAACTAATGGTAAGCCCAGTGTATTTTCTGGTACAGTACACAAGATACATGTGCCTTGTTAAGAAGGAGCTAACAAGTCAATGATCTTGATTCAGAATTAGGTCCCAGCCAGTGAGCCATTTCAAATATCACACTATTCCACAACAATTGTACTTTATTGGCGAAGTGGGAGGTCCAAAAATCAGCAACATGTTGGGACATGGACAATATTTTGTTCAGCAGATATAAGCAAGCTGTCACATAGTACCCATACATAGTTTTTAATAAACCACGGTTGCATACTAATAAGAATAAAAGTGTAGAACACAGAAAGAGGCTTATGCGGTCACAAGTTGCTGAACATTCTTGTTGGATTCAATTGCTTAGAACACAACACGTAACTCTTAACCTGGCATAGGAGTTCATCATAGTGAATAATATAGGGTTCGACTTGCCAAGATTAAAGTCTGTGCCACATTTCTTGGAGCAGCACAAAGCCCCCTCCGCCCCCCCCCCCCGACCATGCTGTCAGGTCTTCAACTCCCTTGGAGGGCTGCACAGGAATTATCCCTTTGGTTCCTGAGAGAAACAACCTCTCCTCTTTCACTGTTCTTTCCTGTACGAGCAAACTTGCCTCTCATTGTCCATGCATGGCCTGGTGCCTCAGGGCCACGGAATGAATGCAGGGGGGGACATGGTGTGCCCTCCTGTCTGCATACACCCCCTTTCCTGCACGGCATGGACTACACAGTCCATGGCATGCAGAAATGTGCTTTGGTGCTCCCATTGCGGTGCCTTTTTAATAGGCATGGCTGTGGAAACTCCAAAGGACCACCCGCCAGACCATGAGATAACTCATAATCTGGCGGGCGGGCAGCAGTTAAGTTTTGCAGTGTTGGAATGGGGCGCCAGCATGGCAGCCCACTCCTAAACTGCCAAACTTGCAAACAGGTCTTAAGTCATTTGTCCAGAATCACAGGATGTTGAGTCGACTCCAGAATTACAAACAATACCCCAGCATGCTGTCTGTTGGAGAGACACAACATGGCACCTAAAGATAAATACTGATTTGTGAGTTTGACTCATGGCAAAGTTACATGTTCCTCCTGTGAAAAGTGGCTCCGAGTTTTGGGTAAGACTGAGAGTAATCTATGTGCAATTTGCTCAATGTTACAAAGAAACCTAAATGAGAAATGTAGCATTAGCAAAATGTGTGCATATTTCGATGTATCATGTCTTCCTGTCAAGCCTAAAAAACACATAAGTTTAAGAAAACAGATGGTATGGTGAAAGATCACACTTTACATAAAAGTAAAGTACAATTATCATTGGTCAGTAGAGAGCACAAGATACACTGCCTAATGCCTGGCTCACTGGCTTTTATCGAACTGCGAAGAGATTTTATTTTAATTTCAAGTGCACAGTTTTTACCTTTACCATGATCTCCTTTATTAAAGGTATTTCTGCATCTAACTCAAATTCCGCAAAATTCTTTCCCGCCTATTTGTATATGAAAAAGTGTCAACTTAGGTTACAAAACCATTATTCATCAATTGGGAGTTGCCAGAAGCGGCAGTTGCTACCCCTGTGCTCGTGCTTTGTAAACCCCTTGCATGCTTCTTGCTTCTGGCGTGCTGCCAACGAGTTATTTCTCTCTGACTTCAAAATTCTTTACAGCTTCTTAAAGTGAAAGCAAATAAAATGAAAATTAGGAAACAGCATGTGGTTTATTGAGTACAATAGAAACCCATGAGTTGTCCTCAGTGATGTACTTTTCACTACCCCCAGACCCTGGAGCATCACTGCAATCTTAACAGCAAATCTTGGTAGGCAACTCTTTCAACCAGCAAGAAGCAATTTTTTCGCTATGCAAATAAACATAAACTATTTCATTTTTGTGGGCCTTAATTATTTCCAAACTAAAATTCACCAAAATCATCAGATGAACATTTTTCAGATGCTTTCCTTTAACATAAATCTGCATCCTGTGGAATAGAATAAACATATGACATAAAGCCAGTATCTCACTGCATCTGAAATATAATATTTCTCAAACTATATTATTATTCAGATCATGTGACCAGTGCCAATGATTTTGTTTTTTATTAAAAAAAAATAGGCGAGAGGTTGGGCGGGAGAAAACACAGACGATGGCGGATAAGAGGTGGTTAGGTGGAGAGGATGCGTGCAAGACAATGGGGGAGCACAAGGACAAGAAAGGGTGAGCTGGAGGGGATGAACAAACAGCAGTGGGTGGGTGTGCAGGAGGGGATGGGGCAGCGAGCTGTCAATGACAGGTGATTCAGAAAAGGGGGTGGTGATGAACAGAGTGCCTGAATTAAGCAGACCACTCTTACCCAGTCCAAAGATCAGGGCGTGATCCATCACCGTTTTTTAGCTCACTGCACCATCCCAGCTCAGAACTTGGCTATATGCAAATTAGTCTGTTCCTGTCCCAGTGCATGATGGGAACAGGGCAAACCAAACTACCAAGCCAATTCTTATACTGGGAAGGAAACAAGCTTCCGGGGAAAGGTTTCTGCCATTTCAGGCGTCGTCGGCCCGGCTTGCTTGAATCCTGATGGTGCAATGAGCAAGGGACTCACATCTGAGTATACCCTTCCATGCTTATGGTGGACAAAATGATTCAGAAAAGGGAGTGGTGATGAACAGAGTGCCTGAATTAAGCAGACCACTCTTACCCAGTCCAAAGATCAGGGCTTGATCCATCACCGTTTTTTAGCTCACTGCACCATCCCAGCTCAGAACTTGGCTATATGCAAATTAGTCTGTTCCTGTCCCAGTGCATGATGGGAACAGGGCAAACCAAACTACCAAGCCAATTCTTATACTGGGAAGGAAACAAGCTTCCGGGGACCGGTTTCTGCCATTTCAGGCGTCGTCGGCCCGGCTTGCTTGAATCCTGATGGTGCAATGAGCAAGGGACTCACATCTGAGTATACCCTTCCACGCTTATGGTGGACAAAATGATTCAGAAAAGGGGGTGGTGATGAACAGAGTGCCTGAATTAAGCAGACCACTCTTACCCAGTCCAAAGATCAGGGCTTGATCCATCACCGTTTTTTAGCTCACTGCACCATCCCAGCTCAGAACTTGGCTATATGCAAATTAGTCTGTTCCTGTCCCAGTGCATGATGGGAACAGGGCAAACCAAACTACCAAGCCAGTTCTTATACTGGGAAGGAAACAAGCTTCCGGGGACCGGTTTCTGCCATTTCAGGCGTCGTCGGCCCGGCTTGCTTGAATCCTGATGGTGCAATGAGCAAGGGACTCACATCTGAGTATACCCTTCCACGCTTAGGGTGGACAAAATGATTCAGAAAAGGGGGTGGTGATGAACAGAGTGCCGCTCGCATAGAGGTCTCTGTATTTGTTCAGGACTTTGGCCACAACTCGCTACAGGAGTAGCCTATTATCACAAAATCTGTTTACCTGCCCAAGGAGGAAGGAGTTTCACCAGCGCGGCCGCAGAGGAGGCGCGAGGCGCGGCCCCGGGACTGCGAGGTACAGCGTAAGCACCATCAGCTGTTTCCTCTTCCCGCGTGGGCCGCGCCCCCTCCCAGTGCCCCGCCCTCATCTAAGGTCTACATAACCTCTCGCGGCCCCCGCTTCGCGGGTGCCGCTCGCATAGAGGTCTCTGTATTTGTTCAGGACTTTGGCCACAACTCGCTACAGGAGTAGCCTATTATCACAAAATCTGTTTACCTGCCCAAGGAGGAAGGAGTTTCACCAGCGCGGCCGCAGAGGAGGCGCGAGGCGCGGCCCCGGGACTGCGAGGTACAGCGTAAGCACCATCAGCTGTTTCCTCTTCCCGCGTGGGCCGCGCCCCCTCCCAGTGCCCCGCCCTCATCTAAGGTCTACATAACCTCTCGCGGCCCCCGCTTCGCGGGAGCCGCTCGCATAGAGGTCTCTGTATTTGTTCAGGACTTTGGCCACAACTCGCTACAGGAGTAGCCTATTATCACAAAATCTGTTTACCTGCCCAAGGAGGAAGGAGTTTCACCAGCGCGGCCGCAGAGGAGGCGCGAGGCGCGGCCCCGGGACTGCGAGGTACAGCGTAAGCACCATCAGCTGTTTCCTCTTCCCGCGTGGGCCGCGCCCCCTCCCAGTGCCCCGCCCTCATCTAAGGTCTACATAACCTCTCGCGGCCCCCGCTTCGCGGGAGCCGCTCGCATAGAGGTCTCTGTATTTGTTCAGGACTTTGGCCACAACTCGCTACAGGAGTAGCCTATTATCACAAAATCTGTTTACCTGCCCAAGGAGGAAGGAGTTTCACCAGCGCGGCCACAGAGGAGGCGCGAGGCGCGGCCCCGGGACTGCGAGGTACAGCGTAAGCACCATCAGCTGTTTCCTCTTCCCGCGTGGGCCGCGCCCCCTCCCAGTGCCCCGCCCCCTTTCACCATTTACTGTCTTAAGCAAGGCTGCCAACGCGCATCGCGGGACGCGCGCGGGTCGACGCCCGGGCGAAGCCCGGGCCAAGGGCGGGCCCGTTTAAGCCCGTTCAAGCCTGGGAAAGTCTGGTCTGGGTCATTCCACTGACATTCCCATTTATTCATCGTTTTCCATCTTGTAGCTTGCCCCCGGTAAGATTATAATAACTATAATTACACCTGCCACTATGACAACTAGGGCAATGAGGAATAAAACAGCACAAGAAGCGGGTCCCATAATCGGGCCGATCGACCAATTCATCAGTAAAGCTAACGATGCGATTAATCAGGGGATAGTGCTCCTAGAGAGACGCGTCTCCCAGGACCTCGCAGCAGCACGTAGATCCTCAATGGGCCTTTTGGCCCTAGCTAAAACACCCACCCACCAGGAAATAAATGCCCCATTATTGCGCGAAACCCGTGTTGAATCTCACACCATTCCAACAAGCGTCGACCTATCTGTCACCCATCTATCACTTGGAGAAGATACCTTGGATGACCTAGAAAAAACACCAACTTTGGGGATTAGTCCCACCCAAATAACCCAAAGTCACCCACCAACTGCGAGTGGGTCACAATCCTTAACCCAGTCCTCACTCCTAATAGTACCTCCTCCAATAACAATCGATAAGGAGATAAGGGAGGGTCCTTTCCCCAATGAAGATAGTACAAGACCAGTAGTCAAGAACAAGATCAATCAAAAAAATACACCAAGGCGCCGGAGGCCCAATAAGACGACCCGTAATAACAACCGAAATAACACAAGCTACTCATCATCGGGAAACGCGGACGACTCCGCAGTTGCAACTATACCGTCTGAGGATCACAGGGGGCATGGCGCTACCAACCCTAATTATCTTGAACTTAACTCGCAAGTACTAGATGTAATTAAGGACCTTATAAAAACTCAATTAACACCAATAGAGCGAACCTTAAATAATATTGAAAAACAGATGGCAAGACTAATCAGCAACACTAGTCACCTTACGCCACCTACTACCACCTTAGCTCCTCTGGCTCCCACGACTGCCACCCATTCTAAGTCAGTCACAGTCAAAAAACCCATACCGACACCAATAACCCTTCCGAAACAAAATTCCCATAGCAATAGTACAACTGCCGCAAGCAAATCTTCCATGCCCAATATTACACCACTTACCACTAACACAAACACCCAAACAGTCAACTTACAACCGGCAAGCACCCCTACTTCATCCCAGAAAGGTTGGCAGAAACCAACACAGAAACCTACACAACTCAATCAGCTTAACGCAAAATTTCAGCAACCAAAGATGCCATACGAACAACCATATAAGTCCAGACAGATACCGGCACGCATTACTCTCCCACCTGAATGCGGAGCCTATGTCCTTGTATTGGTAAACGTCCCAACACTTAAGCAAGAGCAGAGTGAAACAACAGCATCCCTGAAAAACAAGATACTTCATTGGTTAAGCTTGAATTGTAACTTCCCAATAGAATGTGTAGGGGAAATTTCCCATACGCAAAGAGTAGGTTGGATAGGCCCCTTACGTAAAAAATTCGAGGGGGATTGTGTAGTTATCACTTTCAGAAACCCCCAGTGGGCTGAAAAGACACTTGCCAAAGCACCATCACCCTCTACATGGGAATTCAACACAACCCTTCTCCCATTAGGGTATTTTTACAGGCATTTACTAAATATAACCACCAACATTCCGCCTGCCCCTATTAATCCTTTCTCAGAAAGATCTCATCCTACTACCTCTTACCCTTTCAACCCTCACCAGAACTCTAAGTTCCTATACCCAACAGGCTCGGTACAGTGGCATCAAAGCCAAACGCCCATACCCCCTCCCATCCATCCTTATCTCTCCGATACTCCCCATCAAGAGAATGGAGATAATCGATGGAGACAACCAGTTCCCCCGCTAGCTACTTCTTTTAACATTCCAATATATAACAGATTTAATGCCTTTTCGGGCTTAGATTTTATTGATTGACTTTCCAACTCCTACAACATCGGGGAATTCGCGCAATCACCCAAAACGAACCCAACCCCATCACCTAACTCATATCCCATCTTAGCAACAATTCCAACGCAATTGCCTCTTCCTCTTATTAAATCTGAGCGCTTAAAAATCATACATGAAGACATCACAACTGCAACACCAACCCAAACTAACCAGGAAATCATCGAACGAGGGGCTAATACAGGTAATCCAGTTGACTTCATTTCTGACATTATGCAGACACATTTTACCTTCTGGAATATCGCAGGTCTTTCCGCAAAGAAGACTGACCCCGAATTCCTAAGCCAGATCAACTTGAGCGGTTGTATCTGTCTTCAGGAGACGTGGGCCATAAGGCCTATACATATATTAGGCTTTAAAACTTTTTGGTCACCTGCGACGAAATCAACCTCTGGCAGAAATAGCGGAGGCTTAGTTACTTACATCAAAAATACCCTTCCCGTGGATGAGATAATCCCCATAAGTTTAGATACAAATTTTCAGATCATAGCGGTTAAGGTCACCAAACAAAGACTTTACTTTATCATAAACTTTTATAATAACCTCTCCAACTCCGCTATGAATACGCTACTCCCAGAGATCTCCGTAATAATACAAAAGCAACGAACTAATTACATCAAAAAGACATGCACAACAATCTGGGGAGGAGATTTCAACTTACATCTATGCAGTAATAGTGACAACAATAAATGCGGTATTAGTGATGAGACCGACACAAACCTCACGCATTTTACACATTCTAATGGGGGGGAAATAATGAATGAACTCATGGCTGAACTCGAACTAAACTTTGTTAATGAAATAAAGAATCCACCTGTTCAATTTCAGCCCACATTCAACGGAAGAGGTCTAACAAGTATAATTGACTTCATTCTGATCTCATCACCCATAGGATTTATCGTAGAAGATTTCAAGGTTTTTAACAACCCTTTAAGTGACCACTTCCCCATTACCATGGTCCTTGTTGAAAGAGCAAAGAATAAACCATATGACATTCTGACCGCTCTAAATCAAAGCGATCTAGAACTAGGCTCTCTGAATGGCTTTACATTGAAGTGGGGTAATATTGATAAAGAAGCAACAACAAAAAAAATAGTCACAAATAACCAAACAGATATTATTAACTGCTTGGACCCCACCACCCACCCTAGTGAAATTATAGAAAGCTTTCTATCAATTACAACAACTATACAAAAAGAATTAACTAAAAAGCACAGACAAAGGCCCCAATCGAAGAAAGGATGGTTTGATTCAGCATGTACCAAAGCATCTACCCGCCTAAAGGAAGCTCTGAATAGTAAGCACAAGGACAGAGTCGAAATCATCAGACTCAGAAAAGAGTATACAGCCGCTCTAAAAAACAGGAAAAAGGAAGTGAAAGCTGAACTATGGTCAAAACTGATCCAAAGCTCGGAACTAAATAACAGCGCTTCGTTCTGGCAGATAGTTCGTTCCCCATTTCTAACAGAGAAATCCAATCTTCCATCAATTGATGTAGCTATAAGCCAACACGAATGGGTGAGCCATTTTACTAAAGTCTTTGCCAAAGACCCGATTGAAGACTCAGACCAGCCTGAACTTCTGCCACACATTGTCTATCCGTTAAATCTTCATCTTTCCCACGAAGAGGTCCAAAAAGCTTTAAAATCTTCAAAAGCAGCCAAAGCACCAGGCCCGGATGGCGTTCCGGTTGATATTTTTAAACACCTCCCAGACCTCTGGACCCCGCTATTAACTAACGTCCTGAATGCTACCACTGAAGTAGGTATTTTGGAATCCTGGAAAACATCAACCCTGGTACCTATTTTCAAGAAAGGAGATCGAAATAGTCCAACATGCTATAGACCGATCTCCCTCTTGGACTCACTAGGCAAAATGGCAGGACGAATATTACTTGACCGCCTCCAGGAGTGGGCCACCGATCACAAAATTATATCAGATCTACAATATGGTTTCCGGGAGGGACTAGGAACAGTAGATCAGGCCCTAAACCTGTCCCTATTGGCGAGCAAATACCTGGATGCCAAAGGGTCCTCATTCCACATGGCCTATGTCGATCTTTCCGCAGCATTTGATTGCGTGGCACATTCAATGCTGTGGATTACAATCTCGAAAATGGGCGTTCCCACGCCAATTGTGGATTTCCTACGAGAATTATACACAGGTACCACAGGCAGGGTAAGATTTGGGACAAAGGGTGAGCTCACCAACTCCTTTAGAGTGGAAAAGGGGGTCAGGCAGGGGTGCGTATTGGCCCCCTTCCTATTCACCCTCTATACGAATGGCCTAGAGGCTGCCATGCTACAAGGCAGCAAGGACCTCCCGTTAACAGCTCGTCGGCAGATACCAGCACTTCTATATGCCGACGATGCTGTTATCCTAGCAAGAACATCTAACGAATTACAAATGGCCCTGAACAGATACTGTGATTTTATGGCAAGTTTAAACCTGAAACTAAACGCAAAAAAAACGTACACAATGCATGCAGGGGAGAAAAGAAAAGTAAGACAAAGGAAGCTAATGGCGCAGGGCGAACACCTGGATAGGACTAAAACCTACCCCTACTTAGGGATTGTCATTGACGATAAATTCAAATGGACCCCAGCCATTAATACAAGAAAATTGATTTTCCTCCGAGAGACATCCTCGCTAAAAACCTTCTCGCAGAGATTGGGGCAGAGACCAATTAAAGAACTAGGGCAAATATATAATGCAAAATGTGTAAGCACTGCAATATATGGGGCGGGGATTTGGGGTTTTAAAAATGTGGACTCAATACAAACAATAGAGAACTCTTTCCTTAGATATTTGCTGGCGGTGCCCAAAACCTGCTCCACCTATGCCTGCCACACCGAGCTGGGCATTGACTACATCACTGACGTCATAAAACTACAACCAATAATGCTGTGGCGCAGAATATGGGTTACCGAGCAATGCCACCTGACCAGGTCGATTATTCAAGACATTTTAACGCTAGACCACGCTAAAAAAATCAAATGGCTGTCATACGTCAAAGCGTTATTGACAGATCTTGGATATAGGAAATACTTTGACCACCCATCGCTGATAGAGGAAATCCCAAAAAAGACCTTAAAAAGGGAGTGTTTAACTCATCTTCGTCAGATACGTTTACTATCCGAGGTCCACAAGCCATCAGTCCAACATTCTCTGCTAGTCCAGACTGCGTTCTCTGCTGAACCTTACCTAAACTTTAAAATACCACAGTTTGAAAGAATGCTGCTTACCCGCTTTAGACTTGATCTGTTCCATCTATTAGTTGCATTTCCTGAGCAAAATGTCAGGACACCTACTGCCTCTATGTGCCCTTGTGATTTGGTATCGCCACAAACAACGATACACACAATGCTATTCTGCAAATTCTATAGCGAGCCCCGGAAGCGCTGGATACTCCCTATTCTGAAGTTCTGGGGTCTTCGTCAATGTCGCCCAGCGTATCTGGCACTACAATTCCTGGAAAATGAAAACTATGCTAAAGCGATTGTATCTTACCTTAAATTCTGTATACGCCATCGCACAAATTTATAACCTCGAGCAACATCGCTTATCTATGAAGGGACTGAGACAATAGAAAAACTATACGTCCTTGTGCATGTGGAAAAAATACGCCCAAATGAAATTGAGATCCACCTGTTACTTTTATGTATTTTTTTAAACAAAATGTATATTGAATAATCTTTTTAACTTTTTGCTCATACAATTGTAACTGTGTTTTTATTCTATCTGAACTTTGATGGTGTTTTTACAAAACTACCGAATAAAGTTGATATTGGATTGAATTGAATTGAGTGCCTGAATTAAGCAGACCACTCTTACCCAGTCCAAAGATCAGGGCTTGATCCATCACCGTTTTTTAGCTCACTGCACCATCCCAGCTCAGAACTTGGCTATATGCAAATTAGTCTGTTCCTGTCCCAGTGCATGATGGGAACAGGGCAAACCAAACTACCAAGCCAATTCTTATACTGGGAAGGAAACAAGCTTCTGGGGACCGGTTTCTGCCATTTCAGGCGTCGACGGCCCGGCTTGCTTGAATCCTGATGGTGCAATGAGCAAGGGACTCACATCTGAGTATACCCTTCCACGCTTATGGTGGACAAAATGATTCAGAAAAGGGGGTGGTGTTGAACAGAGTGCCTGAATTAAGCAGACCACTCTTACCCAGTCCAAAGATCAGGGCTTGATCCATCACCGTTTTGTAGCTCACTGCACCATCCCAGCTCAGAACTTGGCTATATGCAAATTAGTCTGTTCCTGTCCCAGTGCATGATGGGAACAGGGCAAACCAAACTACCAAGCCAATTCTTATACTGGGAAGGAAACAAGCTTCCGGGGACCGGTTTCTGCCATTTCAGGCGTCGTCGGCCCGGCTTGCTTGAATCCTGATGGTGCAATGAGCAAGGGACTCACATCTGAGTATACCCTTCCACACTTTAGGTGTGGCAGGGTATACTCAGACATGAGTCCCTTGCTCACTGCTCCATCAGGATTCAAGCAAGCCGGGCCGACGAGGCTGAAATGCCAGAAACCGGTCCCCGGTAGCTTGTCTCCTTTCTGGTGAAGAATTGGCTTGGTAGTTTGGTCTGCCCTGTTCCCATGATGCACTGGGCCAGGGACAGACTAATTTGCATATAGCCAGGTTCTGAGCTGGGATGGGGCAGTGAGCTAAATAACGGTGATGGATCAAGCCCTGATCTTTGGACTGGGTAAGAGTGGTCTGCTTAATTCAGACACTCTGTTCATCACCACCCCCTTTTCTGAATCGTTTTTGGCCACTATAGGTGTGGCAGGGTATACTCAGACATGAGTCCCTTGCTCACTGCTCCATCAGGATTCAAGCAAGCCGGGCCGACGAGGCTGAAATGCCAGAAACCGGTCCCCGGTAGCTTGTCTCCTTTCTGGTGAAGAATTGGCTTGGTAGTTTGGTCTGCCCTGTTCCCATGATGCACTGGGCCAGGGACAGACTAATTTGCATATAGCCAGGTTCTGAGCTGGGATGGGGCAGTGAGCTAAATAACGGTGATGGATCGAGCCCTGATCTTTGGACTGGGTAAGAGTGGTCTGCTTAATTCAGGCACTCTGTTCATCACCACCCCCTTTTCTGAATCGTTTTTGGCCACTATAGGTGTGGCAGGGTATACTCAGACATGAGTCCCTTGCTCACTGCTCCATCAGGATTCAAGCAAGCCGGGCCGACGAGGCTGAAATGCCAGAAACCGGTCCCCGGTAGCTTGTCTCCTTTCTGGTGAAGAATTGGCTTGGTAGTTTGGTCTGCCCTGTTCCCATGATGCACTGGGCCAGGGACAGACTAATTTGCATATAGCCAGGTTCTGAGCTGGGATGGGGCAGTGAGCTAAATAACGGTGATGGATCAAGCCCTGATCTTTGGACTGGGTAAGAGTGGTCTGCTTAATTCAGACACTCTGTTCATCACCACCCCCTTTTCTGAATCGTTTTGGCCACTATAGGTGTGGCAGGGTATACTCAGACATGAGTCCCTTGCTCACTGCTCCATCAGGATTCAAGCAAGCCGGGCCGACGAGGCTGAAATGCCAGAAACCGGTCCCCGGTAGCTTGTCTCCTTTCTGGTGAAGAATTGGCTTGGTAGTTTGGTCTGCCCTGTTCCCATGATGCACTGGGCCAGGGACAGACTAATTTGCATATAGCCAGGTTCTGAGCTGGGATGGGGCAGTGAGCTAAATAACGGTGATGGATCAAGCCCTGATCTTTGGACTGGGTAAGAGTGGTCTGCTTAATTCAGACACTCTGTTCATCACCACCCCCTTTTCTGAATCGTCAATGACAGGTGGCCAGTAGGGTCTATGGCAGCAAGCTGATAATGTAGTGTGGGTAGGAGGGGCAGGGATAGCCGGCTGACAATAGAGGGTGGGTGAGAGGGTATGAGGAAGCACACAGACAATGGATGGTGGGCGGGAGGAGTTGGGAAGCAAACCCATAAGGAGGGTGGGCAGGCTGGGGCTGGTAGAGCAAATGAACAAGTGGTGCTGGGGAAGCAAGGATGGCAAGAGGAGAGGGGCAGAAGGAAGAAAGAACGGCACCCGAGAGAGGGCGAGAAAGAGGACCACAGAAAGCTGATAATTACATGAGGGAAACACCTGAAAAAAACACACACACTCTTAGAATGATTAAGCAAAAAGAAAAAAAGGACCTGAAAAATGAGCAGTGGAAGGACACAAGTAATGAGTCCAGGCTACAGGGGAGGGATAAACACAAGAAGAAGAAGGAAAGCGCATGGAAGCTGGCGGATAGGAAGCACAAAAATGAGAGTGGCGATGAAGTCAACCAATGGTAAGCAATGGGCAAGCTCCTATCCCACTGTAACCTAACAGCATGTCTTGGAACACACCGTACAAGTGCTGTCTAGCCGAGACCTAACAATGGCTGTTCAGAGAAGATAATGATTAAAAGCATTCCAACAAAACATTTGGAAAATCTATGCATCAATTTGCATTTGGCTAAACAATACATTTTCAGTATGGTAATTATCTGTAAAGGGCATCTTGCCCCAATGAGAAATATCTACATATGACCTTATAGTGTCATTCTTTATCTACCAAAATAACAATATGTGATGCGGTAAGCACAAGGATCATGCAGCAACCTTTCCTTTAATGTCATGGATGCCGTAAATAATGCTTAGAGGTGACAGAAATGTTGTTAAAAAAGAAAAAAACATTTTTTATGTATTTCTTACATAAAGCGCAGTTTCCCTGTTAGACCTTGAGTCCCTTGTGTAGTTTTCCCCATGCTTTTTGCCTCTGCCTCCTGTATTTTTGCTGTGTGCTTGATTTTGTTTTTGATGGTCTAGATGCTTTGGGCACTTTGCCACTGCTGATCAGTGCCGAAGTGCAAGTGCTCCTTCTGTAAATTGTGAATTGGTGTTTACATGATTGGCTTGTCCCTAGTACAGTGTACTGCTCAGGGCCTGTAGGTCAAATCCTGCTAGTGGGCATGCAGCACTGATTGCGCCACCCACACAAGCAGCCTTTCCAAGGGGCCTCAGACCTTTCTCTGCAGTGTCTGCAAGCAGTCTCTACTGCCATGTAGAACTGGCAAGTGCACCCACTCGCCGGCCCTAACCTTCCCTTTTACTACATGTGAGTCACCCCTAAGGTAGGCACAAGGTACCCCTGTCGGCAGGGTGCATTGTATGTGAAAGGTAGGACATGTACTGGTGTGTGTGACATGTCCTAATAGTGAAATATAATGTATTTCGTTTTTCCCTATTGAAGGGTGGTCTGTCCCATAGGATAGAATGAGAGTTTATTTATAACATCTTATAAGTATAACTACCCACTGGACAAGAAGGAAAGACAGAGTTTAGTATGCCTGAACTCATAATATAAAAATGCTTATTTTAGTAAAGATGATTGTTGTATTGTGTATTTGAAAATATCACTTTTAGAAAGTGGGTATTTTCTTGCTTAGGCATCCTGTGTGCCTCTGCTGGTTTGTGGGTTGACTGTCTGGCTTTGGAGTGACAAGGACTGGGGATGTGCGTTCACTGTGAACAGCCACTGGGGGAGTTAAAGTTTTTCCTGCCATTCCTGGATGAGTAATGGCTTGGCTGAATAGACCTGGGCTGCATTTAGAATAAAGGGAGGAGATTTCTTTGCACCTGAATGGGCATGGCCTACCTTACCTTACCCAAATGCTGTCTTCACCTCTGGCCGGGAAGCTGGTCCAAACAGGACAAAACTGGTCTTGACTGGGCACACAGCCTCTATGCCATAAGGGCAATTCAGTATAAATATTGGGGCCCAGACCACCGAACTTTAGAATACTTCTGGACTCAAGAGGACCCTCTGCCAAGGAGAAGAGCTGGGAAAGCTGAATGAAAGGTATGGCATCTTTTCTGTGTGCTTTCTGAGGTTGGTCTGCAGTGGCTGTTTCTGCCAAGGAAAGGTTAAAGACTTTGCTATGTGCTGTGTATCCTGCTTGAAAAAGATCTCCAAGAGCTTGAAGTAGAGCTTGCCTCCTGTTCTGGGACACAAAGACTTCACCCCCAGCTCCCCTGAACTACCTTGCTGGGAGTTCTGACCTGCCAAGAGGTGCTAGTTCCTGTGTTGGGCCTCTGCGAAAACTATCTTCAAAGGGATGTCAAAATGTCTAAATTGCATACACTGCAACAATGTTATAGAGGGGAACACATTATCGCACCCCACAAAGGGTCACAAAATCAACTTATACCACAATAGTACCTGTGATACTAAAAACACGATCTACGCCATCAAATGCCCCTGTGGAAAACTATATGTTGGACAGACAGAACGCAAAATAAAAGTGAGAATCACAGAACATAAGACCAACATTCGGGTACAAACCAAAACATCAACTGTGGCAATGCATTGGCAGGAAGCAAGACATCAAATGTCACAATTAAAATTCACGGTATTGGAAGTGGTGAAACAACGCTGCGACATAGATCCAGTAAAATTAAGACTACAAACAGAGTTTTTCTGGATTAAAAAACTTCACAGTCTACAGCCTTCGGGACTCAACGATAGGATTGAATTTGCATGCTTTCTATAAATGCATAACATCGAATAATAGGATACAATTCTTCCCCGATTATACATCAAGTGGAAACCATCAGATTTAGTATTATCTCCAGCTATGAATATGAACATTTTATCTTTATTATTAAGAATTACGAATATTTTTGAACCTTTTTTGAATTTATTGACAAATGATGTATTGTACATTGATCTATCCCTTGTTCATCAAAACAACGTTATTGTTCTAACATGTTTTACACTGATAGATGCAGTAATTTTTCACTTTCGTGTTGGACTCCGACACATACATCACGTGACTACTATCACATGACTATTCGCCGGTGCCTGTAGCACAATTTCAGTCCATACAATATTTTCTTATCTTATTCCTTCATATATCACCCCAAATGTGTTCTTTGAATATTGACTTTAATTAATTTAAAATAAACACGAATCATCACAACAAACTTAGTACTTCCTGTATATCACGTGACCATGAATGCGGTCGCTTTAAGCAACACCCATACGTCGCATTCATTCGCGGCGAGTTAAGCAATTCCGACAGACACTGGCACTCGATTCTTTTCTTTCACGAGTAAGTACAAGGAGGAATTTTTTTCACACTCGAGCATCTAGCGACAACCAACCTGAATAGTCTGTCCGAATAACTGAATCCATACTAAAAATTATCACGTTAATCATCACGATCTAAATATTCTGCACCCGAATACTCTGTAGTTATAAGCTCCACGAATATTCGAGCACCGGATTTTTTTACTAACTTTTCCGTTTGACATCGAAATCATATCAGAATACTGCATGTGTTAGAACACTGAGCACCTAATTGTTCAACAATTTTTGCATATACTATAATTAGATTTCGTTTTGAACCAGTCATATTATGTTTTTTGACACAATTAGTTGTATTATATGATGATGACCAAAAATGCTAAGGTCCTGTTTTTTGCTATTTATAGGCCCCTGACGAAGGGTCACCTTTTGGTCCTGACCCGAAATGCATTGGGCAATATGATGTAAGAGAGGATTGTTGAATGAAGCAATTTTCATGAAAGAAAATCAGAAGAATTTGACAAAAAATAAAACAGTGATTTTCAACTGAACGTCAGTCTTATGGATTCAATTATGTGATTGAAATTTGTCTATACAAGAGGAAAACCCTTGGAGTTTTGTGTGAAATAAGAGCGCAGGCCTTCAGAGAAGAGGTTGCCCCCCTTCCCATATAGTACTAAGGAACCAATGCATCATCTTCCCTGTGGCTGTTTTTGTTTATGATTTTGATGCATCCAAGGTACTTTGTGTTGAAAGTGATGGTGATGGATTTGAAGACCTACCACAATACTGATGCTGATCCCTGAGTTGCCAAGGTGATGCAAATAATCAGGCACAAGTTGTTAATGGGAAGAAAGAAAAACACGTACCCCACCTACCAGAGAGTCACCTGGTTTTTACACATCTAGCAAGATGTGACCAGAAGTGGACAAGAAAAGGAATAAATAGCAACGTTGGATCCAGCAGGGCAAGGTGACGAATCAATGATAGTGCAAGCCACTATAATTAAAGCCTTGCTAGGCAAGGAAGTATCTGTAGCAGGAATTTTTGAAACTGTACTGTTTCTCATTACCTCGAAGTGACCCTTAATGCCTCGCAAGCACTAACACCATAGCAGCATAGTAAGTTCTAGTCCTTTGTTTATTATCCATTGCCCTTTTGTCCATAGTTTCCATGCTTGTTATGGTCTGAACTGAAATTTGGAATTGAGTCACCAGGTTCTGAGTGGCGGCTGCCCCCGAGTTGTATGGGTGAGGCCGGGGGACAGTAAAATAAATAAAAAATGTCTTATCTTGCTGCTGGCCGCCGCCTCCCCTCCATCAGGCAGGAAGCATACATAGGCTCCCCTAAGCCAATTACGATGCTCTGTCACCATGACAGCAGTGTCATGATTAGTCTGAGTGCTGTGGTTTGGCACTCAAACTGGGACTATGAGGCTGTGCATGTTCTACAGCCAGGCTGTAATAAGCCTGACTGGAGAACATGCCAAGTATGCATGACTGTTTGGCCAGCCCAAGATGGCCGACCAAACCATCATGGGCACTTAAGTGCCCCACCAAAAGTGCAGCCCCGCCCTGCCCCATAAACCTGCCTAACATAGCCCCTGATTACGATGTCTGGCGGAAAGCCATCCGACAGCTTGTCAGAGGCTTTTCACCCAACATCGATGGTTTCACTCCGACCGCCGTATTACCTTGATGGCGGTTGGAGTGAAACCTGTGAGAGGATTCCTCTGCACTTCCGATGGGCTCATAGAGCCCGTTGGAGTGTCAGAAAGACTCATAATCCTGTAATGACGGTAGAGCCAGCCTCTGCTCTGCTGTCGGGATTATGATGTCACTTTCCCATAGCCTTTTCATGTTGGCCTTTCCGACATGGAAAGATTGTTGGAAAGTGACTTTAGAAGCCCATAGCAGGGCCCCGTTACCCCCTGGCCCTCCGCTATGGGGCCTGTGCCCCCCTAAACATCACTTCACTGTGTGACAGGCACCGCATTGTGCCTGTCATTCGGTGCAGGATGTTCAAGAACATTCATTTTTCAATGTCAGCCTGTGCTGCGGGCCTTTTCCGCCTGCAGTCATGCTGGCATTGAATAATAGATGTTTACAGGCGGTCGCATCCAAATTCTGTGGTCAGAACCACCAACCTATGGTTGGGCAGTCCCAGTCCGCAATGATGTCTGCATCGTAATGAGGTCCATAGTGTTCTTATCATTTTTTTTGCTCTTTCCACTGCTCAAAGAGCTGTGGTGCGGCACACTTCGACCTTAGCGGAGGAGCCGCCACTATGTTCACACCTGCATCCACGTGTGGGCAAGTAGATGTGTTTGGTGTTAATGGAGGACTGTACTTTCCTGCACTGTAGCTGACTATACACCATAATTCTGGAACAACCCCATGTTAGAGAATTGAAAAGAAAGATACTCCACTTGAAAAATCATTTTCCCTATGTAGAAAAAAGAAAAACATTTGGAGTAACCCTGTCTCTGTGTATTGTTTTCAATGTAACATCCCTCTAAATATTCTGAGGAAAAACACACCACCTAGCAATGAACGTTGGGGATTTCACCCGAAGTTTGAGGGCTTTGAGTTGCAAATGCAATATTATATAAGGAGGAAGGCACCCCAGGTTTCACATTGACTAGGGTGAGGTAATGCCCTCAGCTTCACCTCAGGTCCCTCTGACTTAAACCTGGTCAATACCTATCTGGGAAGGTCCTCCCCCTTGATTAATATTGCTTAAATATTTACTTACCTAAGTTGTAGTGGTAGGGTGATGTGGTAGCTGCAATATTAACACAGGTGGACATATCAATCTCATTATAGGGGCATGCAATCCTGTTGTAAAACTTTTCAACCTCTTCAATGATACACACTTCACAGTAAATAAATTACTTTATCAATAATAATACTTTTATTGAATGAATAACTTTCATGCTCCATTCATGTCCATGGATAAGAACGACAGAAAAAGCCATTGTTACTATTGAAAAGATGCATTTCAAGCAATGGAAAAGACGATAAAAAGGAGACACCATAGTTAGCATACCATCATAAATTCAGAGTTGCTTTACATGAGCCGGGCGAGTACAGTCATTTGAAATAATGCTGCTGTGTGAGGTCGTTTAGTGCATTATTTTCGCTGTCTCCGAGCCATTAGCGATATTCAGGGTGAAAAGGGCGAATCCTTCCTGCAAGAAACTGTGCGGAACACCCAGCTGGGAATCATTTGCAATAATCATTTCTGGATGACTTAAGTGTATGGATTATTAATACCTCCGCTGCTTTCAATGATGAAACCGTATTCTGGAGACATTACTGAGATGGGCCAATTGGCTTGAATGTAGACAAGTTACTGTCCTCAGCCTGTAACCCAAAGTCAAATATTTAGATTACCATAGTTCTGGAAGCCTCATACTGCAACCACAGCCTACACCATCAAAGAAGGTTTACAGTGAATGTAAGCACGATGGGCCTGATTCACAAACTTCACTTTGTAGCAAGTTATGTAGTCCTACAAAACGTACTACAAAATTCTATTCACAATCTGCACTTTTGTAGTAATTTACACTTTCGATTAAGTTTAGTACTTTTCGGTATTCACAAACGGTAATTCTGTAGTAATTTACACTTTTGTCCCTACCCCCATTATATTCTATCTAGTGTTTTGCAGTTCCTGGGGTTGGCAGTGTGTGGTGCCAGATTTACTGCAAAAGTGTAAATTACTACAAAAGTGCAGTTTGTGAACTTCGAAAACTAGTGAATTTACTCATAAGTGTAAACTTACTCAAAAGTGTAGTTTATCTTTGTGGATCAGGTCCGATCATTCTTGTTAAAAACAGGTTTTGCAAAAACATCCCTCCAAGCTGTATTTATGTATTTATTGAGTCATTTGTGAATCATTGTGTATCACAATTCTACCCCAGTTCTAAGCAGACCACTTGTGTGTTTTGTACCTGGACAGTGTTCTAGTCGTGCCTTGGCTATAAACCACACGAAATTGCTGGCTCTGCTCGGTCACAGCAACACGTCCTGCCGACTGTCGTTTGCAGTTTGGCACCAGTTTAACACATGCATGTTATTTTATAGCTGAACTACTACAGAAAAAACACCACAAGAGTGACTAGTGTCCAGTAGATAAGGTGATCCTTTTCTGTAGCCGTCTTGCATTTGCTATTTATTTTTTCAATTATGTGCACAAGCTGTGGCTGCACTTCTACGCATAATCCTAAAACTGCAATTGTAATGCATGCACCTGAGCAAAAGTATCCCCCACCACACCTGCATACAGACTGCTTCCCCCTGCAAAGGGCACAAAGGTTGCATGGCCTGAAATCTGATCCAGCCCTTGGTATTTCCCACTAGTACAGCACGCCTGTGGTCCACTGGAGGGCCAGAAAGGACAGCATCAGAGCACAGTTGCAGAGGACACTACTCTCCTCGGCTGCACCTTAGAACCTGCACGAGGAAGAGCTACAAGGAGCAAGGACAAGGGACATTGCACAGTCTGATGGATATGCATAAACATCTAGGTATTGGAACATCACACAGGGCTGGTGTGGAAAATACCCGGATCTATAGGTTCCTACCCAGAAGAGGGTCCTTTTTAATAAAGTATGCATCAGCGATTTCTTCAAAGACAATAGCTGCTTTAACCAGCATTACAGTGTCACAATGGACACTGCCTCTGACGTCACAATTGGTGTGACGTATGCCTAGTGACTTGGTATTAGGAACAGTTTAAGTACTTTGAAAACAATGTGTATAATGTGCTCAGGATCCTGCCTGCACATACATTGTCTGCACTTCCACACATAATATATGTTCATTACAAGGATGATGTCTGGGATGTACAACTTCATGTCCTGGTGAATAAATGACCACGTTTCAGGTAATAAATAATTACTCCTTTAGCAACCCCTCCCGCTGCCTCCATTAACAATGCTACGGAGTTGCAAGGTCTTGTAGAAGATTTTAATGTAGCAATATTGAGATCTAAGTGCAGAGGTTTAGCTCCTCCCACCAATTACGCCAATCCCTGTGTTGGATAATGTTGAGCAGAATCTTGCTTTTTAGCAATTTATTTCCTCTTTTTGTAATTTCATGTAACAGCTATACATACAATCCGTTGCATATTTCACACCTCTTTCTTGCATGCATAAATAGACTACTTTCGGAATCTCCAACAGAGGAAAATTTTATTTTTAGGTCTTGAGGCAGCACTTGCTCTGCAAGACATGCTGTATTCAATATATGCGGTACAAAAGGGGGTGGTGATGGATGGAGCACCTGAATCAATCAAACATTCCAGCCGTCTTCAGCCCGGCTTGCTTGAATCCAGTGGCAAAGTGAGCAAGGGACTCACTTCTGAGCATACCCTGCCACACTTATGGCGGCCAAAAGCGGTTCAAAAGGGGGTGGTGATGGATGGAGCATCTGAATCAATCAAACACTCACACCCAGTCAAAAGATCTGGGTTTAATCCATCACCGTTCTTTAGCCCACTCTGCCACCCCAGGTCAGACATGGCTATATGCAAATCAGTCTGACCCTGTGCCTCATGGTAACAGTCCATCCCGAACTGCCAAGCCATGCCTTCCCTGGACCGGAAACAAGCTTCCGTCGGACCAGTTTCTGGCATTCCAGCCGTCTTCAGCCCGGCTTGCTTGAATCCAGTGGCAAAGTGAGCAAGGGGCTCACGTCTGAGCATACCCTGCCACACTTATGGCGGCTAAAAGCAGTACAAAAGGGGATGGTGATGGACGGAGCATCTGAATCAATCAAACACTCACACCCAGTCAAAAGATCTGGGTTTAATCCATCACTGTTCTTTAGCCCACTCTGCCACCCCAGTTCAGACATGGCTATATGCAAATCAGTCTGACCCTGTCCTCATGGGAACAGTCCAGCCCGAACTGCCAAGCCATGCCTTCCATGGACCGGAAACAAGCTTCGGAGGACTGGTTTCTGGCTTTCCAGCCGTCTTCAGCCCGGCTTGCTTGAATCCAGTGGCAAAGTGAGCAAGGGACTCACGTCTGAGCATACCCTGCCACACTTATGGCGGCCAAAAGCGGTACAAAAGGGGGTGGTGATGGACGGAGCATCTGAATCAATCAAACACTCACACCCAGTCAAAAGATCTGGGTTTAATCCATCACCGTTCTTTAGCCCACTCTGCCACCCCAGTTCAGACATGGCTATATGCAAATCAGTCTGACCCTGTGCCTCATGGGAACAGTCCAGCCCGAACTGCCAAGCCATGCCTTCCCCCGACCGGAAACAAGCTTCCGAGGACCGGTTTCTGGCATTCCAGCCGTCTTCAGCCCGGCTTGCTTGAATTCAGTGGCGTTTATGGATTGAACCCAGATCTTTTGACTGGGTGGGAGTGTTTGATTGATTCAGATGCTCCGTCCATCACCCCCCCCTTTTGTACTGTATTCAGTATATGGGCTTTGAAACTCTTTCCATTTTCAAGGACTGCCCCTGTTACATGTGTCATTACTCAGAGTTTGTGAGCACTATTTCTTTCTTTACGTTGGAGCACTTGAGACGAGTTCTTGGGGTTTAGAGAACTCTGTTTTAAACAAGGCTGTAAATGTTGCTCTTATCTTGCCACATTTGCTGTATATCCCCTTCCGCGCTAATGACAAAGCCAGCTCGTCATGGGCGTTACCTGCGCTACGCGGATGACGAGCTGGCTTTGTCATAAACAGCGCATTTTTGAAATTCCAGCGCACAGCGGGAAAATGCGGTAGCGCGGAAGCGGATATTCAAAGACTGAGTTCTGTTTAAGCTGCAGCTGCCTCCTCTCCCTCCCGTTTTTGAAAGGCTCAGCCTAGTGGCAGGGTCCCTGCCTTCCTATGACTCAACAAGCAGTTCCAATGTGATAGGCCTCGCATTTGTGAGAGTTTGAGCTATTGGCATAGTAAATGACAATGCCTTTTATTTATGTGTTTTGAAAACCTGCAAACACTGCTTGTCACTGCTTATGAGAAGCGAGGCTGGCAGTTAGAGGCACAGTTGCTGCCAGCTTTGCTTCTCGAAAGCAAGGACTATAAGAACAAAGTGTGTGTTTATGCACTGCTTGCATGTTTTGGTTTCAAAACACATAAATAAAAACCATTGTCATTTACAATGCCAATAGCTCAAACTCTCACAATGTGGGATCCTATTGCGTTGCAAATGTTTGTTTAATTTATTTCCTGTCTTCAGATACCGAAGGCTAATGACTGAAAAGCAAGGCAAACTCTTTTTAGGAGGTGAACCTCTCCCTCTTGTGCATGGTACATTACTAATGACGTGGCATGGGCGCCATATGCACCTGGGGAAATAGGGAAAAAGCCTAGTTTGGATACTAAAATAGAAATACAGCAATAATCAGAGTTTGGTGATCCTGGTGCCACTGCACCTGCTGTCTATAGGTATCTACGCCCCTGCACAATACTATCAAAAGTGAGGCTTAAAATCTGTCACATAAGGACTTTATATTTGATATAAAGTGCACACGTAACATTTGATACACAACAGCTGCATGCTCTTGTACAATATGCTGCTACGTTTAAAGGTGCTCTGGAGATAAATCATATGCTTCCCCATCTGCCATATTTCCCCAAATAGTTAGGGTCCATGGAGACATATGTAATTTAATGCATTTGAATTAAATGAAACTCTTAACTGTGGCATCTATTCTTATATAAGGTACGTTATAAGAGGTTTGCAAAAATGTACCTAAATTCCAATTGCAACGTTATGCGACATTTCTGCAAAAATATGTCAAATGAAACACAATAATCCTCCCACTTAGCACTATATTTGGGAGGCGAGGTCGTATTTCATGCTAAAAAAGAGTGGAAACACAAGTGCTGAGAATAAAAGCCTCTCGTGTTCTATTTGTCTGCAGTGTTATCGTGCTCCCACAATACGATGTTTAGCTGACTGAACTTGAAATTATACAACATGCGTAATGGCATACTTTCAGGAATATTGTGTAACAAACATAACACGAAATTCTGAAATTACATAAGCGTAATGAAAATTTCCACTACATATTACCATTGACACTCTTGATTCTTTACTACACTTCAGTGACTGGTGAAGCGTTTCATACCTGTGTATATTGCCAAGGAAGAAAACAAGCATTGAAAATCCAGAGGTCTCACATTTGGTTAAGTTAGAGCTAATGGTGTTGTAAATGACAACTCTTTTACCTATGTGTAATGGGGTGTATGTATGTGGTGTGCAGTGTAAATATGTGGGTTGGATTGGAAGTGTTAGTTTGGGAATTGTGTGGCATGTAATTCTGTGGATTTGTGTAGTGGAATTATGTGGCATGGTGTGCAGTGGAAATATGTGTATAGTACTTATGCGGTAATGAGTACTGGAATTATGTAAAGTGGGATCCTGAGTTATGGGGTGTAATACTGTGGAATTTTTTTTGTGTTGTGGAGTTTAATTATGTGGTGGGCTGTTGACTTATGTGGCCTGGAACTGTTTGGATGCAGCAATCATTTAACTCTTTCCCCACCAATGACATAATCGGGTTGCCCCGGTATAGTAGTTCCTTTAGTACTTCTCGCTCTAGCCAACTCTTGCATATTCCACTTGTCCACTGTCCCCTAATGAAAACAGCAAAGTGCTTTTAATAAAACGTGTGTTATTTTTATTTCTGCATAGCTGTGTGAAACGGTCGAAAGGTTAGTGAGTTAAAGGATGGCTGGATGGATGCGTGAAATGGTGGATGGGTGGGTGAGTGAAGGGGTTGATGGATACACGCATGGATGAATAAGTGAAATGATGAATGAATGGATGGCTGAATGGGTATGTGAAAGGGTGGATGAACTGTGAGGGAAAAATGGATTGATTAATGAGTGAAAGGATGGATGATGAGAGAAAGAGTAACTGGAAGGATGGGTGAAAGGCTGGAGTGATGGGCAGGTTGAATGAGTGGATGAATGGATAATGGATGAATGGGTGAGGGAAAATATGATGTAAGGGCAGATGAGGGAAAGAATAAATGAATGAGTGAAAGGGAGGACAGATGATAGCTTGGTGAAAGGGAGGATGGATGGATGGATGAGTGAAATTGTGAATGAATGGAAGGATGAGTGAGTGAAAGGGTGTTTGGATGAGTGAAAGGATAAATGAATGGATAGATGTGTGAGTGAAAAGAAGGATTGCGGTGAGTGAAAAGATGGATGATACATGCATGGATGAATGAGCAAAATGATTGATGCAAGGTTGTATGAATGAAAGAGGAAGGGTGGGCGGCTGAGTGAAAGAATGGATGGATGGATGGATGGATAGGTGGATGAATGGATGGATAAGATAAAGGGTGGATGAGTGAGTGAGTGCAAGGATGGATCGTTGAGTGAAAGGGTAAATGGATGGATCAATGAGCAAATGGATGGATGACTGAGTGGAATGGTGGATGGATGGGTGAATGGATGGATAGATGGATGAATGAAGGAATGGATGGATGAGTGAAAGTGTGGATGGTTGAGTGGAAGGGTGAAATGGATGGACGAATAAGTGAAAGGGTGGATGGATGAGTTAGTGAAAGGATATATGAGTAAAAAGGTAAATGGATGGATGGATGGATGGATGGATGGATGGGTCAAAGGGTGATGGCTGAGTAAACGGATGGATGGCTGAGTGAAAGGATGGATGAGTGAAAGGGAGGATGGATGGATGGATGAACTGGTTGGTTGGATACGTGAAAGGATGGATGGATGAGTGAAAGTATGGATGGATCACTGAAAGGATGGATGGGTTGATGAAAGGGTGGATGGATGAATGAAAGGATAGATGACTGAGTGAAAGGAAGGGTTTGTGTTATGGATGGGTTTAAATATAGATGAAGAGGTTTGGATATGGATGGGCGGAAGGTGACAGACTGAATGTTAGATGAAAAACTGAATGGATGACAGAATGTAAGCATGAAATGGTGAATATCAGCAGGTGGATGAATGATGAAAAGATGAATGGGCAGATGCTTGGATGGAATAGACAAGCAATTTATTCTGGGGAGGTTCACAATGACTTGCTTTGCCTGCCGGTGCCATAAGACCTTTGGTTGAAAATGGGGTGTATTTTAATTTTCTGGCTACTCCCTTGATCTGAAGAACACCGGCTCACCTTGCCTGTTAAATGTGATCAAGTTTGAATAGCAGTCTTTAGAGTCTCTGATCAATTCAATCAATCAATCAATCAATCAATCAATCATAACACTTGTATAGCGCGCTACTCACCCGGGAGGGTCTCAAGGCGCTTGGGGGAAGGGGTCCGCTAGTGTTCGAACAGCCAGCTCTTGAGTTGTCTTCTGAAGGCGAGATGGTCCTGGGTCAGTCGAAGGTGGATGGGGAGGGAGTTCCATGTTTTGGCCGCCAGGTAGGAGAAGGATATTCCTCCGGCGGTGGCTCTTCGGATGGGTGGAACGGCGGCGAGGGCGTGGCTGGTCGATCGTAGCTGGCGGGTGGGTGTGTAGAAGGTCAGGCGGTCGTTGAGGTACTTGGGGCCCAGGTCGTGGAGAGACTTGTGTGGGTGGGTGAGGAGCCTGAACGTGATCCTCTTGTTGACGGGGAGCCAGTGTAGGTCCCTCAGGTGGCTGGAGATGTGGCAGCATCGGGGGATGTCCAGGATGAGTCGGGCGGATGCGTTCTAGATGCGTTGAAGTCTTCTCTGTAGCTTGGCTGTGGTTCCGGCGTAGAGGGTGTTTCCGTAGTCCAGTCGGCTGGTGACGAGTGCCTGGGTGACCGTCTTCCTGGTTTTGGTCGGGATCCATCTGAAGATCTTGCGGAGCATGGGTAGGGTGTGGAAGCAAGATGATGAGACGGCGTTGACTTGTCTGGTCATCGAGAGGGAGGAGTCCAGGATGAAGCCCAGGTTGCGTGCGTGGTCTGTTGGTTTGGGAGCGGTGCCCAGGGCGGGGGGCCACCAGGAGTTGTCCCAGGCGGAGGGTGATGGTCCCAGGATGAGGACTTCCGTCTTGTCTGAGTTCAGTTTCAGGTGGCTGGTCTTCATCCATTCGGCGACGTCTTTCATCCCTTCGTGTAGGCTGGTTCTGGCGGTGTCGGGGTCCCTGGTGAGGGAGAGGATCAGCTGGGTGTCGTCGGCGTAGGAGATGATGTTGAGGTTGTGTTGGCGTGCGATGGCTGCAGGAAGTCTCATGTAGACGTTGAAGAGGGTGGGGCTGAGTGATGATCCTTGTGGTACTCCGCAGATGACTTCAGTGGCCTCGGATCGAAACGGGGGGAGGCGAACTCTCTGTGTTCTTCCGGCGAGGAACGAGACGATCCACTCCAGTGCCTTCTCCTGGATGCCGATGTTGCTGAGGCGTTGAACTAGGGTGCGGTGGCAGACAGTGTCGAATGCTGCAGCGAGTTCCAGGAGAATGAGTGCCGCTGTTTCCCCGTTGTCGAGCAGGGCTCGGATGTCGTCAGTGGCTGCGATGAGGGCGGTTTCGGTGCTGTGGTTGGCTCTGAAACCGTACTGCGAGGGGTCGAGGGATCCGTTCGTCTCGAGGAAGGAGGCCAGCTGTCTGTTGACGATCTTCTCGATGACTTTAGCAGGAAAAGGGAGGAGCGAGATTTCGGCGGAAGTTCTTGAGGTCGGTGGGGTCCGCTGTTGGTTTCTTCAGTAGGATTCATAAAAGGGGGTGGTGATGGACAGAGCATCTGAATTAAGCAGAACACTCATACCCAGTCAAAAGATCAGGGCTTGATCCATCACCGTTTTTTAGCTCACTGCACCATCCCAGTTCAGAACCTGGCTACATGCAAATTAGTCTGGCCCTGGCCCAGTGCATCATGGGAACAGGGCAGACCAAACTACCAAGCCAATTCTTTACTGGAAAGGAAACAAGCTTCCGGGGACCGGTTTCTGGCATTGCAGCCGTCTTCGGCCCGGCTTGCTTGAATCCTGATGGTGCAGTGAGCAAGGGACTCATGTCTGAGCATACCCTTCCACACCTGTAGTGGCCAAAACGATTCATAAAAGGGGGTGGTGATGGACAGAGCATCTGAATTAAGCAGAACACTCATACCCAGTCAAAACATCAGGGCTTGATCCATCACCGTTTTTTAGCTCACTGCACCATCCCAGTTCAGAACCTGGCTACATGCAAATTAGTCTGGCCCTGGCCCAGTGCATCATGGGAACAGGGCAGACCAAACTACCAAGCCAATTCTTTACTGGAAAGGAAACAAGCTGCCGGGAACCGGTTTCTGGCATTGCAGCCGTCTTCGGCCCGGCTTGCTTGAATCCTGAGGGTGCAGTGAGCAAGGGACTCATGTCTGAGCATACCCTTCCACACCTATGGTGGCCAAAACGATTCATAAAAGGGGGTGGTGATGGACAGAGCATCTGAAATAAGCAGAACACTCATACCCAGTCAAAAGATCAGGGCTTGATCCATCACCGTTTTTTAGCTCACTGCACCATCCCAGTTCAGAACCTGGCTACATGCAAATTAGTCTGGCCCTGGCCCAGTGCATCATGGGAACAGGGCAGACCAAACTACCAAGCCAATTCTTTACTGGAAAGGAAACAAGCTTCCGGGGACCGGTTTCTGGCATTGCAGCCGTCTTCGGCCCGGCTTGCTTGAATCCTGATGGTGCAGTGAGCAAGGGACTCATGTCTGAGCATACCCTTCCACACCTGTAGTGGCCAAAACGATTCATAAAAGGGGGTGGTGATGGACAGAGCATCTGAATTAAGCAGAACACTCATACCCAGTCAAAAGATCAGGGCTTGATCCATCACCGTTTTTTAGCTCACTGCACCATCCCAGTTCAGAACCTGGCTACATGCAAATTAGTCTGGCCCTGGCCCAGTGCATCATGGGAACAGGGCAGACCAAACTACCAAACCAATTCTTTACTGGAAAGGAAACAAGCTTCCGGGGACCGGTTTCTGGCATTGCAGCCGTCTTCGGCCCGGCTTGCTTGAATCCTGATGGTGCAGTGAGCAAGGGACTCATGTCTGAGCATACCCTTCTACACCTGTAGTGGCCAAAACGATTCATAAAAGGGGGTGGTGATGGACAGAGCATCTGAATTAAGCAGAACACTCATACCCAGTCAAAAGATCAGGGCTTGATCCATCACCGTTTTTTAGCTCACTGCACCATCCCAGTTCAGAACCTGGCTACATGCAAATTAGTCTGGCCCTGGCCCAGTGCATCATGGGAACAGGGCAGACCAAACTACCAAGCCAATTCTTTACTGGAAAGGAAACAAGCTTCCGGGGACCGGTTTCTGGCATTGCAGCCGTCTTCGGCCCGGCTTGCTTGAATCCTGATGGTGCAGTGAGCAAGGGACTCATGTCTGAGCATACCCTTCTACACCTGTAGTGGCCAAAACGATTCATAAAAGGGGGTGGTGATGGACAGAGCATCTGAATTAAGCAGAACACTCATACCCAGTCAAAAGATCAGGGCTTGATCCATCACCGTTTTTTAGCTCACTGCACCATCCCAGTTCAGAACCTGGCTACATGCAAATTAGTCTGGCCATGGCCCAGTGCATCATGGGAACAGGGCAGACCAAACTACCAAGCCAATTCTTTACTGGAAAGGAAACAAGCTTCCGGGGACCGGTTTCTGGCATTGCAGCCGTCTTCGGCCCGGCTTGCTTGAATCCTGATGGTGCAGTGAGCAAGGGACTCATGTCTGAGCATACCCTTCCACACCTGTAGTGGCCAAAACGATTCATAAAAGGGGGTGGTGATGGACAGAGCATCTGAATTAAGCAGAACACTCATACCCAGTCAAAAGATCAGGGCTTGATCCATCACCGTTTTTAGCTCACTGCACCATCCCAGTTCAGAACCTGGCTACATGCAAATTAGTCTGGCCCTGGCCCAGTGCATCATGGGAACAGGGCAGACCAAACTACCAAGCCAATTCATTTACTGGAAAGGAAACAAGCTTCCGGGGACCGGTTTCTGGCATTGCAGCCGTCTTCGGCCCGGCTTGCTTGAATCCTGATGGTGCAGTGAGCAAGGGACTCATGTCTGAGCATACCCTTCCACACCTGTAGTGGCCAAAACGATTCATAAAAGGGGGTGGTGATGAACAGAGCATCTGAATTAAGCAGAACACTCATACCCAGTCAAAAGATCAGGGCTTGATCCATCACCGTTTTTTAGCTCACTGCACCATCCCAGTTCAGAACCTGGCTACATGCAAATTAGTCTGGCCCTGGCCCAGTGCATCATGGGAACAGGGCAGACCAAACTACCAAGCCAATTCTTTACTGGAAAGGAAACAAGCTTCCGCGGACCGGTTTCTGGCATTGCAGCCGTCTTCGGCCCGGCTTGCTTGAATCCTGATGGTGCAGTGAGCAAGGGACTCATGTCTGAGCATACCCTTCCACACCTGTAGTGGCCAAAACGATTCATAAAAGGGGGTGGTGATGGACAGAGCATCTGTATTAAGCAGAACACTCATACCCAGTCAAAAGATCAGGGCTTGATCCATCACCGTTTTTTAGCTCACTGCACCATCCCAGTTCAGAACCTGGCTACATGCAAATTAGTCTGGCCCTGGCCCAGTGCATCATGGGAACAGGGCAGACCAAACTACCAAGCCAATTCTTTACTGGAAAGGAAACAAGCTTCCGGGGACCGGTTTCTGGCATTGCAGCCGTCTTCGGCCCGGCTTGCTTGAATCCTGATGGTGCAGTGAGCAAGGGACTCATGTCTGAGCATACCCTTCCACACCTGTAGTGGCCAAAACGATTCATTTCAGTAGGGCGCTGAGCTCGGCATGCTTCCAGCACTCCGGGAAGGTGGCGGTGTTGAAGGAGGAGTTGATGATGTTCCGGAGTTGGGGTGCGATGGTGGAGTCGGCCTTGTTGAAGACGTGGTGGGGGCACGGGTCGGTGGGTGATCCGGAGTGGATGGTGTTCATCGTGCGGGCTGTGTCTTCGGTGGTCACTGTGGTCCAGGTGTGGAGGGTGGTGGTGGGGGGCGTTGGTTTGACGGTTGGGTGCGTGGGTGGTGCGCCGAAACTGTTGTGGATGTCGGCGATCTTGCGGTGGAAGAACGAGGCGAGAGAGTCGCAGAGATCTTGTGAGGGAGTGATGTCGTTGTTGCCGGTGCTGGGGTTGGAGAACTCCTTGACGATGCTGAAGAGTTCCTTGCTGTCGTGGGCGTTGTTGTCCAGTCGATCCTTTAGTGATTTCTTCTTGGTGGTGCGGATGAGCTGGTGGTGCTTGCGGGTGGCTTGTTTGAGGGCGGTCATGTTGTCTGTTGTCTGGTCGAGGAGCCAGGCTTTCTCGAGGGTGCGGCAGTTGTTCTTGGAGTCCTTGAGTTCGTCGGTGAACCAGGAGGCCTTCTTGCTTCTCGGTCTGCTGGGAGGGTTCTTCAGTGGTGCGAGGTCGTCGGCGCAGGCGGTCAGCCACTGTGTGAAGTTGCGGGCTGCTTCGTTGGGGTCCGTTGTGCTGGCAGGTGGGCTCTGGCTGAGGGAGGTGGTGAGCTGGTCGGCGGTGATCTTGCTCCAGCTCCTGTGAGGTACCTGTTGCGGGTGGTGGTGGGTCGTGGTTCTCTTGAAGCTGAAGTGGACGCAGCTGTGGTCGGTCCAGTGGAGTCCGGTGGCGTGGCTGAAGGTGATGTGCTTGCTGGAAGAGAAGACGGGATCAAGCGTGTGGCCAGCGTAGTGGGTGGGGGTGTTCACCAGTTGCTTGGCGAGGTTTTCCAGCAGGGCAGCGGTGTTGCGGTCCTTGTTGTTCTCCAGGTGGAAGTTGAGGTCTCCTAGGAGGATGTAGTCGGCGGAGGGGAGGGCGTGCAGGCTGATGAAGTCGGCGATGTCTTCGCTGAATTGTGTGCGTGGTCCCGGGGGTCTGTAGATGAGGGTGCCTCTGATGGTGGTCTTGGGGTCGGTGTGTATCTGGAAGTGGAGGTGTTCCGCGGTGGCGAAGGTGTCGTCGGAGTCGGTCGTGATGCGGATGGTGTTCTTGTGGACGATGGCGATGCCTCCTCCGGTCTGGTTGATGCGGTCCCTCCTGATGATCTTGTACCCGTCCGGGATGGCGATGGCGATGTCGGGGGCTGAGGAGACGTTCATCCAGGTTTCCGTGAGGAAGGCGATGTTGGGTGATGTTGCGTCGAGGAGGTCCCAGAGTTCCACGGCGTGTCTGTGGACGGAGCGGGTGTTGAGCAGGATGCACTTCAGGTGGTTGCTGCTGGAGTTTGGCTTGGCGGGTGCGGTGCAGGTTCGGAGGCAGGTGAACTTGCAGCTTTTGCAGGTGAAGGGTCCGTGGGTGCGTTTCGGGGTGGCTCGGTAGCAGGCGGTGTTCCGTCCGGCGTTGAGTGCGTTGAGTCTGGCGGCATTGTAGGTCATCTTGCATCGGCGGGGGCCAGGGGGTCCTGGCGCTGGGCGCGGGCCAGGCGCGGATGGGCGCAGACGGGCTTGCCTTTGGCGTGCCTTCAGCGCACAATCGGCGCGCCCGCTGCGCGTCAACTCTGCGCGTTCATGGGAGCGACATAAGAAGGAGCCGGGAGGGAGGAGCAGCTGGGTGGCGGGAGCGGGGCGGCGAATGGGCAGGAGTGGGGCGGGGCCGCAGGGAGGCAGCGGCGGGAAAGGAGGGCAGAGGGCGGCTCAGCGGCGGCTGGGTCGCCCTGTGGGACAAATGCAAGTGAATACGAGTAAAAACAAACTAAGGCAGCAGAAATGAAGGCAGCAGAGGGCAGAGGGCACCAAGGGCAGCAGATGGCAGATGACAAGAGAGAAGGAGGAGGCAAAACGTGGAGTGAAAAAAACGAGAAAAAACGGGAAAAAACGAGTAAAAAATTAAGACTAAGGCAGCAAAAACAAAGGCAGCAGGGGCACCAAGGGCACCAGAGGGCTGATGGAGGCAGTAGCAGGGGTGTGTGGGGGCGACCTCGCCTGGTTACAGGCTCAGCGGTCGCCCAATTCAAGTACTTCAATGAAGCCAGGTCTTTGGTTTTGAATTGCCATAGGTTGGAAACGTGTGACTGGACAAACTATAGACATTGTATCTCCTTTTATAGCTTTCTGATCTCAATTGAATGTTTTGGGAATGTTTACAGTCTCCTTGAAAAAGTCATGTCAGTCAGAGTCAACTGTACATTTATTTATATAGCACTTGCAACTGACAGGGCTGACAGGCTTGCTCTTCTGCCCTCAGTCATTTAAACAACAAATGTCCTTCTTTGAAACTTGACAATACTGGGAAGTGAGAGGCAATGTGATCTGTCATTGGTCTGGAAGAAATACATTTACTTTCTTTTTTCAGCGCAGTACTAGCAGAACAATACACAAACGTAGCATTAAATTTGAAGGTGGTATAAACTCGAAATTAACATGAATTTCTACAACTGCTCATTATTTTTGTAATGATGGGGTGGAGGGGGTCATACTTAAAATCAGATCCCTGCCCAGAATTTCTGTGCACTAAAGTAATGTGCTGAGCACAAACTTCAAAAAGTCATCACCTATCAAGCTTCAGACTGAGGGAAGCTTTGCAGAAGGAAAAGCTAGAATGTACTTTGTCCGTTCACCCAACTTTGTTAAAATGGATATTGGGATCCATGAAAAAAACATTTCCACATATAGCATTTGTGGGGAAAAAAAGTCCCTCAAAGTGATTCAGCGCCACTATTTCCTATTTAAAACTTACAGATATTGACCATGAAGAATGAAGCAGAGCGCAGTGAGTGTTCGGAGGCTGATTCAAGAGCTGTTAGTTTGTAGGAAGGTTCTGGTACTGGTGGGCGTGCGTGGAGTCTGTTGGTGAGCAGCTGCATTTAGTGGCTTGAAGTGATGCAACTAAACTGTGGAGCACTAATTGAGTCTGCAAAGCATAACATCAGAGGAGCTAATAAGGTTTCCAAATAATACATCCATCTCCGCACTGTTGGCTTCATCACGCTGCTGGCTGCTTTCATTTCTGCACTTTTAGCTCGCAATTCCCGCCAGCCCAGAGCCCCAATGACTGCCTCCCTGTTGCAAGGTCAGGCAGTTTCCGCATAAAGAAGTCCCCGGGCCTTTTCCTCTTGTCCGGGACCCCGCCAAATCTACCTAAAACTTAGGGATGGGTGGGTGGGCAACTGTTCCCGCTGCGCCTTTCCGGCTACTCCACAAGGCGAGAGGACAAAGAGGGCTACTCCCTATTTTATCAACTAAGGGGAGGGACCGCCCATGCACCTCCTTCTTTAATCGCATTTCAGGTGTCCCTCCCCTTGCCCACTTTCAGGGAAACGAAACTGTTCCCTCGGCACTAAAATCCCACTAAAGGCACCCCTCCCCTAGATGCGGGGGGTGCCTCTCAGGAATGGATTCATGCTTGTTGTTTGCACTGTTACATTGCGTGCCCTAGTCTATGTTTTATATGTACATATGTGAGCACATGACCACGTTCGCCAAGGCATTTTTGTATGTAATGTATGTAATTTAAACAAGGGAGCAAACACATTAGGAAAGTTAATAAAAAAATAGATCACAGAAATAAATGCCAGTCTGCTTGCACAGCAGCGGTGTGCATCAGTATTTTGGTTTGATTGTAAACATGCCAATGATTTTGAGAAATTATTTCATATAAAGTACTACATGTAAATAATTATTTCCAAGCAAGCGCTCTAATTTCTTCAACAAGCATGGGCAAGCTTCGATATTTACTGATACTAAGGGTTCTGCACGTGAGGAGAGCGCTAACTATAAGAAGCCTCTTATCGTGCTTTTTCAAAATCATTCATGGGTAGGATGCCTTGGGTTGAAAAAGTTGTGTTTTCGGTATGACTGGTGATTGGAGGGATGGCGAAAGGAAAAACAGCATATGATGGGGCACCATGGATAACAGCGGCTTGGCCTGATGAAAAGAAGTTGCGCTAGGCATGCCTGACCACTTAGTTTATTTTGCGTGGTTTGCGTGGATTGGTGGTGGGTGGGAGGCAGCATGGAGGGTATTTTGACACGGACAATGGCGGGTGGACATTCGGGAGGTCTGTTGACCAAGTGCAGATTTTATCAATTAGGAACCAATCCGGGGATCGACTATCCAAGTCGTCAAATGGGGCAGCGTTAGTAGGCTCATGGATCTTTAAAAAATGTGGCGCCCTATCACACAGTTCTCTGCGAGCAGCAAGGGGTTGTGATGTCCACAGCTGTGGACATGGGAGAGGTGGGGCTTGTGTGCAGAGCTGCATTCCACATTCAATTTAAACATAAATAAACAGTAAGCGTTCCTATTTTAAAAGCATAAGTGCAATGATAGCAAAAAACCTATTACAATCTAGCTGACAGAAAAAAAATTCGGAAAGAATTAACCAACATTGCTCAGTTTAAGAAATGAAGAAACAGTTTCAAAGTGAAAAAAAAACCATGAATTACAAAAGCACCATGTGAAGGTAGACTTTCATTGCATAGAAAGTCACAAATTGAAGCACGCTGCTTTCGGAAACTGCCTGCAAACGAACTCCCATCGGGTGAATGTTAGGGCAAAAACATGTACACCAGAACACAAGCCGAGGCAGAAAACAAAGCAGAGGCAGGAAAGAATAAAAAAATATTTGCAATGCAATAGGTCTCGCATTGAAATGTGAGACCTATGGCATTGGAAACAAGCGGCCGCCATAGTCCCGGCTTCTTTGCCTAATGTAGGAACTCAATAAAGAAAATAGAACACACTCTGTGTAACAACCAAGTAAAGGGGCTAGTAGCCATGGGAGGATCCAAATTACGACATTGACATACTAAGGAGGGACCAACAAGCCTATTAAGGAATCAGACGCCAGCAGTTACATAGGACAAAGACATAAGCCAATGACAAATGTGGGCATGGCTTCTCCTCCCACAACTGATTGCCAGACAAGTGCTTGCGCGCTGGCTCAGGCTCGACTTAAAAATCATACTCAAGTAACTGGTGTGATTTCAGGGAGCAATCCAAACTTGCTACTGTTCATTCAACTTGTGAGCCAATCCCTTTGGCTTGTCTGGCAATGAAGAATTCATTTGATGCTTTAGGCACACTGAAAAAGACAGACAAGGAACTCTAAGTCACCATATTGGTTTCATAAGGAAGTAGACACAAGGTTTTAGTGGCATGGAGGCAAGCCTCTTGAACTTTATTGTGGTTACTTCGCTGCTCCGTTGCCTTTGGTTAGATTCTTGGGACAAAATTATCAGATATGTAGAGATTTCAGGCTGCATTACGATTCTGGAAGCACAATGGCTAAGAGTTGAGGAGGAGATTTGGGCCCACTTTTCACGCCCCTGGGGACTCTGCAATCTCTGTGTTACATAAGCGACTGCGTAGACTTGTTCAGACTACCTTTGTAATACTCATGGTAGGGTGCCCTTTTACTCATGTTCAAAATAAAGAGTGTTACATGTTCTTTCACCATATTACTGGCACACCTGAAGCAAAGCAGTTTGTATACTAGCATTTTAGTGCTCTAACATACGTTTTTAAAAATAAAAACTACAAATCCCAATAATGAAACTTGTCCTGGAGCCATTTAGCAGCTATTGGAGAAAGCTGATGCTTGCACCAAAGTTTTGGACAAAAATACAAAAATCAATTCAAAAGGTTTATGTTTAGAATAGGACAAAATAAACAACAATAATGGACATTATATATCAATGTGCTCTTCCGTATCAAAAACAATATTACAGGAAAAGCAATCAAATACACTTACCCATAAGTGGCCTGACATCTGCTCTCTCTACTAAAGAAAGTGAAATGTTTCCTACTGGAAAGCGACATCAGAAATGCAGTCCAAGTCCTTTTGTACTCCTCTACTACAGAGTACCTTTTATCAACTCTCATGTGGAAATATGTCTTGTGTGCCCTCCTGTATACTATTAAGATTACGTTCCACTGTGAATGTCCTACTTGGCACTTGAGCAAATTATTATTATTATTATTATTATTACTATTACTATTATTGTCATTATCGTTAATATTAGTATGATTACTTAGGTCTTTGTCTTATTGTATGATTTATTATACTTTCTATTTGTCATTTGTTTGTTATTATTCAATAAAAACGATTTGAATAAAAAAAAGAAATGAAGTGTAAGTTGTATTTTTGCATGTTGATGCAGATGATGAAATAAACCGAATTGAGCCAACTCAACCACATCCCTCCCACCCTGAAGGAACTTTCCTGGCTTCCCATAAGCAGCTGCCTCTCATATATGGGTGACATGGTCACCATCTTAAGTGGTGAACAGGATACCCGGAGCCTGGAGACCACCCAAATGGAGATGAAGTGCACAAAAACGGGAAAAAAAACAAGAAACAGGCCACCTCTATTTGCACACTGAGATATGAAACCACATCTCCACACCCACCAGGATGTCCCAATCATTCATCCATTCATGAAAGAACTGAAGACAAGCCTTTAAAGAATAACAAATCTCAACAAGTAAAAAAGCCCCTTTCCACTCTACTACCCAGGACTTTTACTCCCCACCCTGGAAACTCTCTCCAGTTGTACGCTCGACCCTCACGCCATACAAATTCTCATAGCTGAACGAAAAGTAGAGGAAAAACTTCGAGGAACTTCATATGGAACTGAAATTGTCTGTGCCTGGGCCAAGTACACATGGCAACACCGCAATTCAATACTTAATGGATAATGCATGTGCTAATGACGTATCTCAAAGGAAAGGGAGAGACTGCGAAATCGTCTTAGAGTAACAAAACAGGATGGTTGTCTCCATTTACGATGAAATGTATTAATGTGATATATAGTAAATATAGTTTCTCTGCAGAAAGGAGAACATAGTGTGACAAGCGTCATTTCAAATACCGTAGACAACTACTTTCAGTATTTGCGACTCATAATGTATGTTTTGTTGATACTGATAACATATAGGGCAAGATGTATGAAGCTCAAATGGGTTCGCAAACGCCGAAATTCGGCGTTTGCGAACTCATTTGAGCAAAATGATATGTATGTAGCACATTTCAGTGCAAAATAAGGAATCGCAAATTTGCGATTCCTTATTTTGCGATTGCATTTAAGGAATCGTAAAATTTGTGATTCCTTAAATGCAATGTATGATGCAAATAAAAATTGCTAATTGTCCCTAAGGAATCGCAAATTACCACCAACTTCAAGTTGGTGGTAATTTGCGAATTTCTTGAAAAATTCCCATTTTTGCATTTTTCAAAGTGCCATGTGATGCACATACATGCCCTTAGGGCATGTATGTGCACCCATGCTTATTTCATTGGTGCAACAGGGTGTCCTTTGGACACCCCGGCACCCTTGAAATTATTCTCAATTTGCGATTAGCAAATTGCGAATCGCAAATTGAGAATAATTTCACATTCATTCCTATGGGCCTCCTGGCCCATAGAAATGAATGGGAAATTATTCCTTAATTGCGATTAGCAATTTAGTAATCGCAATTAAGGAATTTTAAGAAATCACAAAAAAATTGCGAATTTATACATGCATACCATTTTGCAATTCTCAAATAGCGATTCCTTAAAAATCGCTATTTGAGAATCGCAAAAGTGTATCTTGATACATCTGGCCCTTAATGCCGTTTTTGTAGGAAGAAATGAAAAACAATGTTGGTGTGACTCGGAAAAGTGTGCTGAGTGCACCAAAACGCTCTGATCTCAAGACGAGGCAGATTCGGGTTTGCTGATGAGTCTTACATTGAACGGTTGATTTTTGTTCATTTATTTTTGGCTAGTGTGTGCTCTTACTGTCTCTTAATATCGCTCTGATAGGAAGTGATAGTCCAGCTCGGAAATGAATGGTGGCATTTGTTCTTGTTTTACTCCATTCAAGTTACTTGTAAGCAATGAGATCCAAACTCGGGCAAAAGGAAGGTGTTTACTGAGGCAGACCTGCTCTGCAAACTAATCACAGACCAGTGAGAACCTAAAGAGTGGAGGCTCAAGTGAAAACAACCAGCTGCCTCCCGCAGTCCTCCATGCCCCTCCTTTGTGGTGCCATTGAATGGCATGGAAAATAATGCCCATTGACTTCTGTGCAACATCTCAAACTACATACCTGCTGTTTTTTTTCATAGATCCATTTTTCCTCCTAAGATATTTTCCTGCCCACCATTTAATCGGTAATGCCATGTTGTGGAAATTATGATGCTGCAGTTAGACATTTCCTCTTTAAATCATAGTTTCTCTTTTCAAATGCTATTGTGCTGTGCACGCCTATTGTGTAAAGGTGTATTTTTTCTTCATGTTTTAAAATACTCTTTCAAGTCATCATTTTATACTGGTCATTACAGCAAAGAAGGACGCTGGGACATTTCAAGAGACAAAGCATTGTATGTTAGCAGAATTAAAGCTGCAATAAGCCCAATAAAATATGAACATCTGCAGAGTGAAATTTTACAGCTGACACTTTTTTGTTTGTACCTACCTACTGGCAGATGACCTCTATTCCATTTATTTTCAAACCTCCTAACACTTTGCCTACTTATTATCCATTTCCTTTTTTTCTGTCCATTTCGAGGAGCCCGTATGGGTTTGTATCATTTTTTCGGCCGAGCTGGGACCTAGGGAGAAATAACATTTTACATGTTAGGTATTTCCAAGTGCCTTCTCCATCTCACCTGGCAAAAAATGCTACACGATCAATCGGTGGGGTGCTGCAAAACTTTGAATGCAGATAGATTTCTTAGTGATCCCTTAATTGTTTCACCTTTTTTGAGGAACTTTAAAACTCAGGAGCCAAACCTGATCATCTTGAGGAATTGTACTAATTTGCACCCTGCGTCACAGTGAGAAGACCAGTCTTTTGCCTTTAATTAACGCACCAAACAGGTGCCGGGGAAGCAGCTGTGTACAAGGAGTGCATAGGGCATCAGGTTAATATTCATGAAGAAGTGCTGGGTGCCCCCGCTGGTATCTAGCTGCAGACAATAGCAAGTAAAGGAACAGAGGCCTGCAGGAGACAGCAGATCTCCATGTGTGCATTCAATCTCCCAATGTTTTGGTATTTCAGCCATTATGCCTTAAGGCTAGAGAATCCATAAGTTACAATACCACCAAAAGAGGTGCATTGAGAAAGAGACATCAGGGGGACTTGCTTGCTCCTCCTAATTACATTTGCACAGTAGAGGCTCTTTGGAATGAGCACCTGTGGTTTTATAATTGGGTACCACCCAACTTCAGAAGTGGGTAATCATTCCATGAATAAGAACAGCATGTACCAGAAGCCTTCCCCTTACTCTCCTCAATATACATGACATTCATGGACTGTCAGTCTTTTCGTGGCAACCACAAATGCCTCTCCAGAAATGCAACATTTGCGAATGACCAGTGATTGAGTCAGTGTGTATGATGCCGAAGCAAATCAGGAACCTCAAATAGCTGTCTAACCCTTCATCCAGTGCTCACTTTGCAAAACAATAAATGCCGGTGTCCAAAGCTGAGCTCAGAAGTCCGCAGCGGGTGAAATTAAACTTCAGCGTGTCAAATACCAAGGATGCTAATCTTAAGTGCCCCTCAGGCCATTCCCTGCCCCTTTATCTCACTTTTGCAGGGTACTGCTGTCTCCCTTTGTGGTGATTTTTCCATCTTCCTCTTCTCCTGTCTTCTGGTTTGTGTGTGCTTTCCTCTCTTGACCCCGGTAAATGTCTAATGCTGAAATATAAATGCCTGTCCCCAAAAATGAGTGCCTTACCAGTAAGCACCAGCTCGTATTAAGCACTGCCCCCAACTGGCTATATTCTAATTATCATCCTGCCATTTTTGCTAAAAAGAACTACAGACAACGCAGAGTTCTAAACGTGGCTAAAGGGATGAGGCATAGCTCTTTATAAAACTCTAAAATAAATAAATATATTACATGATGATGAGCATATTTCTCATTTTAGTTTTTTGGCACACTCTACCTCTCTCATCCTTTCTTTCTAGACTCTTTTGTGGTCCTTCTTTACCAATTCACTCTTACTTACCCTCTCTTTAATGCCAGACTCAATATTACCAAATGCAAGCTGAAATTGGCAATGTTAGAAACGGGGGGTCTCTAGTTGGCAATGTTTTGCACCTTTGTTCAAGTAGGGACCCTTCTTCCTAGTCAGGGAAAGGGGGTTACACTTCTAAAATAACCCCTGCTTACCAACTTGGAAGCTTGGCACGATCAGGCAGGCTTATCTCACAGGCAGTGTGTAAAGATTTGTACAGTAATACAGTGAAAACACAACAAATGGACACCACACTAGTTTAGAAAAATAAGTAATCTTTATCTAAACCAAACAAGACCAAAATGACAAAAATCCAACATACAATAATCAAAATGTGATACTTAGAATGTAAAAATAGTAATGTCCATAGAAAACTGTAGATGCTGCACTTTCAACACAAATTACCTTGGATACATCAAAATCATAAACAAAAACAGCCACAGGGAAGGCGGTGCATCGGTTCCTTACACCCAGTGAAGGCGATGCATCGGTTCCCCACTTCAGGGGAGGTGATACGTTGGTTCCTTACTGCCATGCAGGAGAGGTGATGCATCAGTTCCTTATTGAAGGGGGGTGATACATCCGTTTCTTACTGTGCGGGGAGGTGATGAGTTGGCTTCTTACTGCGAGCCTGGTGTTCTTATAGACTTGGCACCCTGGCGCGATGTGTGGGGATTGGGGTTGCGTTGGTTCTCGATGCGGCAATGGCGGCAATGGCGGCAACAGCGCTGCATCGGTCTCTCCAACCACGGTCCCACGATGGGTTGGTTCTCAGAGCCGGAGAGCAGGGCCTGCGTCGGCATCGGTGCAGTGATCTCAGACTTCAGAATTCAGTGCACAGGATACAGCGTGCAGCAATTTCACTAGCCATGGGCAGGCGCTGCATTGGTTTCTTCAGCGGTACAGTGGCGATGCATCAGAAACAGGTACGGACGCGTCACACTTCTCTTTGTTCTGTCTCTTTCCCAGCTCCCAATAGCAGGAACAACCTCCAGAGTCCCAAACAAGCAACAGGCACCTCTTAGCAGGTCCTAACTCCCAGCAAGCAAGTTCAGGGAAGCTGGTAGTGAAGTCTTTGTGTCCCTAAGACTTCAGAAGAGTAGGCAAGCTCTACTTCAAGCCCTTGGATATCTTCTTCAAGGAGGGGACACAGCACACAGCACAGACTTTATACTCTCCTTGGCAGACACAGCCACTGTAGGCCAACCCCAGACAGCAAAGGGGCAGTACTTCTCCTCCAGTCTTCCCAGCTCTTCTCCTTGGCAGAGGTTCCTCTTGAGTCTAGAGTAATCTAAAGTTCTGGGGTCTGGGCCCCAATATTTATACAGCATTTTCCTGTGTTCTCTTGTGGCAGAGAGGCTCTGTGCTCTGACAAAACCAGTTTTGTCCTCTCTGGTCCAGCTTCCCAGCAGGAGGTGGAGACAGCATTGTGTAAGGCTGACCAGGCCTATTCAGGTGCAAGGAAAGCCAGACAGTCAATCCATAAACCAGCAGAGGCACCCAGATTGGCTAAGCAAGAAGATACCCATTTCTAAAAGTGGCCTTTTCAAACACATAATATAAAAATCATCTTCATTAAAAGATGCATGTTTATATTCTGAGTTCAGGCATATTAAACTCCATCTTTCTCTCTTGTTCTAATGGAAAGCTATACCTATAAGATGGTATAAGTAAGCTCCCATTCTATCCTATAGGACAGATAGCCTTTCAATAGTGAAAAACTAAATACACTGTATTTCACTATCAGGACATGTCACACACAGCAGTACATGTCCTGCCTTTCACATACACTGCACCCTTCCCACAGGGGTACCTTGGGCCTACCTTAGGAGTGACTCATATGCATTAGATGTTAAGGTTAGGGCCTGGCAAGTGGGTGCACTTGCCAGGCAATATGGCAGTACCAGACTGAGCACAGACACTGCAGTGGCAGATCTGAGACCCTTTTGCAAGGCTGCTTGTGTGGGTGGCACAACCAGTGCTGCAGGCTCACTAGCAGCATTTTATTTACAGGCCCTGGGCACATACAAAGCACTGTACTTGTGACTTAGTAGTAAGTCAAACAAGCCAATCATGGAAACACTAATCCATAATAATCATTTACACAGAGAACATATGCACTTTAGCACGGATCAGCAGTGGTAAAGTGCCCAGATTCTCCAAATTAACAAAAACAGGTCAGAAGCAGTAGGCCAAAAAGCAAAAATTCTGGGGATAAACCTGCTGAAAAAGCCAGGTATAACAGGCAACATCTAACACACATGCTTTGTGTTTGTCCTGTCATTTAGTTTACAGGTCTTCCTCACCAAGCTTTACAGGCTATCCTTTCTATGACTTTCACATGACATGCCTCCTGATTATCGAAGCTAGAATATTGAGATATACAAATATCGAGGAAGGGCAGATGTGGAGTCAAGAATAGTAAATCTATACTTTCTCTTTATGCACTTACCTTTCAATATTTATTTTTCAATATTTGTCCAGATACTCTTATATCTTGATATTCTTATCCTCAATAGTCTTAGCCTTGATATTTAGTAGTACAGTCTTTCACATACACTACTCACTACAAGCCTAATTCACAAAGATTATTTTTTCATCTGTAGGTATGACCTATGATAGTAAACTCAGCAATAAAGAATAAGAAACAATTCCCCAGAGTAACTTTGGGCAATCAAGAATTTTTCCAGTGTGATTGCTCAGGCTTTATGTAGTTAAAAGGTATGGACGGGGGCGTGTTCAACATGGTGCCCGAGTATGAAAAGCCTTGCGGCGCTCCACTGCACCCACTCAAGGAAGGGAGGTCTGGGGAGCAGGACCATCTTGGACCACAGACATCAAGAGGCCATGGGGTAGGGTGCAACAGCATCCACTTTTATTCTTATTGGGAAGTGAAGTTCTGGCCCCTGCGGCTTGAAAAGGAGCAGCAACGGGGTGCCATGATAGCGGCCATCACAGACGGAGCAGTATGGGTCATGGGGCCTGTTTCCCAGAGCTCACGACGGAGAGAAGTCCTACCATCCTTGAAGACAGAGCTTCTGGATCCTGGCCTGGGACAGCAGTGCCCCACTTTGAGCTGAGGTCCAGATAGCCCGCCAATTCCATAAGAGGCTGGTGCTAGGCCCGCCACAACAGGGGAGGCAGCCCACTGCAGCGGGGAACACAAGAGGCCTCAGCAAAAAAATGAGGAGAGTGTGACCTGCCTGCACATGAGCCAGCTGTGGAGATGGCAGCCCCATGAGCAGTGAACCCGGGAGAGATAGGGCAGTTGCGGGGGTGCTCTCTGGGGGGTTGGCAATGCGGGGGCCGTGGGCATTTGACCTGGGATTTAAGCTGAGAAGCGCAGCATAGAAATTACCTGAGAGACCAGAGCTGGGCCCATTGTGAAAGGGGAAGCAGCATGCCGTGATGGGATCACGTAAGATCCCGGCGGGTGGAGAAGGAGAGCATCTCCTACCTGCGCCAATGACGATGGTGGAGACGATAACCTGACCCCATGTGAGGTGAGCCCCGGGGAGGTAGAGTGATTACAAAAGTGCCCTACTGGTGGTAGCCCGTGTGAGGGCCCTGGGTATTTGGGCTTGCTCCGGCAGGGAATTGCTGAGAGCAGGCCCCCCCACAGACCCTGACTGTGTCGCCCTGCTACAGGGACCAGGCACACTGATCGAGGGGCTCACTGGAAGGCAAAGGGAGTGCGGCCTTCTAGTGTGCATGGTGACGATGGCCTGGCCCTGTGAGAGTGTTTTCAGGGGACATAGAGCAACTGTGGGCCACCCCTTGGCAATACCCACACAGGGAATCTTAACTTTTGACTTGGGAGGCGTAGTTCTGCTGGCTTCTTCTGCCTGATAGACCCAGGGCAGGAACAAGACAATTTGCAGATGCCCAAATGCCCCAATTACCCAAGATGGGCATGACACCTCACCCACCTCGTGAACATACCACTAGAGTCTGCAAAAAAGGAAAAGCTGCCGGGTTGTAGGAGACTGCACTACCTGTCACGTGGTATGCTATTATTGCCCACCTCAAATGATCAGCTGCCCCTTGACCATAAATAGAAACATAAATATAAAAACGAGTAACAGGTAAAGAGATACAGTGTTTACAAGTTGACAAGCAATAGAAAAAGCGTTGGTAAAAATCTTTAAGTAGTTTTATTTCAGGAACGCTTGGTTTGCATTAATTGTAAACAGCCAACCCGTTTTGCCCAACATGGGCTTATTCAGGGCGATTAGCGATGCCGTGTAGCGGGCATCATAGGAAAAGATAGGTGTAATGGGTATGAGAGGTTGTCAGTAATGAAGCCTCACACCCTGAGAGTCGTCTGTGGGTGAGTTACACTATGGTCCAGTGTTATGCAGTCCATAGAGGGGTATTCACTCAGTTGATATATTAATTTGTTCTTCAATCGTAGCGCTGTCTGAAGAGAGCCATGTCCGGATATCGCCTGAAGTCTGCGGGATGAAAGGCTCCCCCGGACCATAGTCTAAGTCATCCACAGACGACTCTCAGGGTCTGCTGCTTCATCACTGATGACCTTGCATACCCATTACACCTATCTTTTCCTACGATGACCGCTACACAGCATCGCTAATCGTCCTGAGGAAGAGATAATAGGGGAACAGCTCGAAACATGTTGACTACCTATTACTGAGAGAATCGGACTCATTATGGTCCTAGTTTTCAGTAATAACCCTTGATTTTAACCTTACGACTAGGGGCGGGAATAAAATAGTGGCCTACTAGTTAGGTATTTGTAACTTCACTTTTTCCACTCCCCCTTACTTCACTTCTTAAACACACCAGTAAGTGCTGCTGCGTAATCGCTAAGTCGCAGCATGCCTCAATCCGTAGAGGATTGGGATAAACCCCAATGATGAAGCATGCCACCTAGGGGCTACCCTGGTGGGTGAGGGGTCTCTAGAATTTTTTTTTCCCTATTAAGTGATTTCAGTGGATTTTCGCTGTATCCTATTCACCATTCCCTTGGGCAGGTTTTCTTTGAAGTATTCAATTGTTGTGTGTCACATTCTCACGTGTCTCCACAAGAAGGAATTCATCCTGGATAAGCCCCATGTCCTTTTTGGGGGGATCAAAGTGCACCTTTACCAAGATCACTCCTTAATCACGTTACAACGCCGTCGAACCATGAAACCGGTGACCGCCTTTCTGAGAGATAAAGGGGTCCGCTACAGGGGGGGTCCATCCTTCCGTCTCATCTTTGTTTGGGAGGGAGAGACACATATGGTTTGCACCCCGTCTGAGGTGGCAATGATTCTGGGACTGGTCTTGAAGCAGGATGACCCCTTGTGACTCCGAGGTCCCTCTGCGCCCTCCCAGTAGCTAGAACCCAGGAAATCACTTAAATCTGGGTGACCGTTCTCTCCGCTCCTGTTTGCACTTTTGATGGAGTCGTTAGCAGAGTGTGTGCGTGCGTGCCTACTCACCCGCTTATTGAGGAGGTTCAGATGGGGGTCTCAAAAGATAGCTTTGTGCGCAGAACGCTGCCCCCTTTGTTGGAGGAACTTAAGTTGTTTGGGAGGGCCTCAGGTTTCAAGGTGAACACCACAAAATCTCAATCAGTGGAATTGTAAGCATGCTACTTACTCGTGAGGGTCTCAAGGCGTTGAGGGGTTCTACAGATCTGTTGGCCAAAGAGCCAGGTCTTGAGGAGCTTCCTGAAGGTGTTCAGGGAGGGGGCGCATCTAATGTCTGCTGATAGCCCGTTCCAGGTCTTGGCTGCAATGTGAGAGAAAGACCTTCCGCCTGCTCTGGTTCTGTGGATGCGTGGGCTCTCGGCCTGTGAGAGTTTGGAAGATCAGAGATTTATTTTGGTTACGTGGAAGTTGATTCTGTCGTTGAGGTATTTGGGTCCATTGTTGTTGAGGCATTTGTAGATGTGAGTGAGGATCTTGAAGGTGATTCTTTTCTCCACAGGGATCCAGTGTAGTCTTCGTAGGTGTTGGCTAATGTGTTTGTGCCGGGGGATGCCAAGGAGTCTGCTGGTGATTAGTGCATGTGTGACAGTCTTCCTTGATTCAGGGGGGATCCATTTGAAGGTCACGCGGAGGGTGTTGAAGCAGCTGGAGGCAACGGCGTTGACCTGTCGGTTCATGGTTAGAGATGAGTTGAGCATGATGCTGAGGTTCTTGGTGTGGTCTGAGGGGTTGGGTGGGCTTCCAAGGGCCACCAGCCACCAGGTGTTGTCAAATGCTGAGGGGGTGGTTCCAAGGACGAGGACTTATGTCTTCTCGGCGTTGAGTTTCAGGCAGCTGTTGGGCATCCAGGCTGCGATATTCTGCATTCCCTTCTGGATGTTGAGTTTGGCGGTGGTGGGGTCTTTGGTGAGGGGAGGATGACCTGGGTGTCGCCGGCGTAGGATACAATGTTGAGGCTGTGTTGTCGGACGATAGTTGCGAGGGGGGCCAGGCAGATGTTGAAGAGGGTCAGGCTCAGTAATGACCCCTGTGGAAGTCCGCAAATGATTTTCATTGGACACGAGAGGTAGGGTGGTAGTCTGATCCTTTGGCTCCTTCTGGTGAGGAGTGATCGGATTCAGTCCAGAGCTGTTCCTTGTATGCCATTGTCGTGTAGTCTGGAGATTAGTGTGCGGTGGAAGACGGTGTTGAAAGTCGCTGATAGGTCAAGTAGAATAAGGGCTGCAGAGTGGCCTTGGTCCAGGAGGGAGCTGATGTCATCTGTGGTAGCAGCGAGTAGGGCAGTCTCGGTGCTGTGATTGCTTCGAAATCCGTGTTGAGACGGTTAGACGATGGCGTTCTCTTCGATGAATCACGTCAGTTCCCTGTTGACTGTTGTCGCTACAACTTTGGCTGGAAAGGGGAGGAGCGAGATGGGCCGGTAGTTTCTCAGGTTGGTGGGGTCAGCTGAGGGCTTCTTTAGCAGGGGCCTGACTTCTGCACGATTCCAGTCATCTGGGAAGGTGGCTGTTTTGAATGTGTTGTTGATGATACGTTTTAGTTCGGGTGCGATGGCGGCTGCGGCTCTGTGGTAGATGTGAGGAGGGCAGGGGTCGGTGGGGTCCCCAGAGTGGATGCCTTTCATGGTCAAGGCAGTGTCCTCCCCTGTGACCGGTGTCCAGTGGGTGATGGTGGGCTGGCTGGTGTCTCTGGGAGGTGGGGGTCCGGCTGTGGCATCTGCTGGGTGGTTGTTGAAGTTGTTGTAGAGGTTTTTGATCTTGAGGTGGAAGTAGGTTCCAAGCTTGTTGCAGAGGTCTTGGGACGGGGTGATATCTGTGGCTTTGCTGTGTGGGTTGGTGAATTCCTGGATGACACTGAAGAGTTCCTTGGAGTTGGTGGAGTTGGCGCAGATTTTGTTGTGGATGAAGTTCCTCTTGGTGGTTCTGATTTGGTTGTGGTAGTCCGTCATGGCGTCCTTGTAGGTGGTGTAGTCTTCTGTTGTCTTGGCGTTCCTCTAGTTCTTTTCCAGATCTCTGCAGGTGCATCTGGCTTCTTGGAGAGCGGTGGTGAACCAAGAGGCTTTCCTAAATCACTGTTTGTCTGGGTTGTGTAGCGGGCGAGCTCGTCTGTGCAGTTGGAGATCCAGGTGTGGAGTCCTCTGGCTGCGACATTAGCGTCTGACGCACAGGCAGGGTTGTGTCAGGTGAGGATGGAGATGAGTTGATCATCGGTAACCTTGCTCCAATTCCTTCGTGGTGGGTGTGGGGCTGGTTTAGGGGCCTTTTGTTTGTCGATGGTGAAGTGTACGCAGTGGTGGTCGGTGCATGGTGGTTGCATTGTGTGGCTGAAGTGGACGCTGTTTCCTGCAGCGAAGATGTCGAGGGTGTGTAGGTGTGGTGACCAGTTGCTTAAGTCCGATGTTGGCGAGGTTGTCACGAAGGATGGTGGAGTTGGGGTCGCTGAGGTTGGCGAGGTGGAAGTTCAGATCTCCAATGAGTATGTAGTTCATTGAGGCGATGGCGTGGGGTGCGATGAAGTCGGTTATGAAGGTGGCCAAGGGTGTCTGAGGGCCGGGGGGTCTGTAGATGAGGGTTCCTCGGAGTGTGTCATTGAGGCTGGTCTGGATCTGGAAGTGCTGGTTATCGGCGGAGGGGAAGGTTTCGCTGGAGGTGGTCGGGCATAGGGTGCTCTTGTGAGTGATATCGAAGCCCACTTCCGAGCAGTTGGGGCAGTCCTTACTCTGGACCTTGTATTCGTTCGGGATGGCGGTGTTAATGTCGATGGAGGAGGAGACGTTGGTCGAGGTCTCCGTGAAGAAGGTGATGTCAGGCGAGTGAGAGTCGAGTAAGTTCCAGATTTCCATGGCGTGATTGTGTACGGAGCGCACGTTGAGGAGGATGCATCGTAGGGTGTCGCCGGTGGCGGTGTCTGTGGTGTTGGAGGCGAGGGTGGTGATGAAGGTCTGGCGGCAGTGGAGGCAGGAGAACTGGCTGTGGGTCTCTCTGCATCTCCCGGTGTTGAGTGCAAGGAGGGTGGCGGTGTCGTAGCGATGGATGATGGGAGGTCCAGAGTTCCTGGCGCTGGCCATGATCGGGTCGCTGACTGGAGCAGACGGGCTTGCCTTTGGCACACTTTCGGTGCGCCGGCCGTGCGCTCACTGCGCGCTACCACCCTTATGTAGGGGAGGGGGAAGGATGAGAGGCTGGGAGGCGAGAGTGGGGGCTGTCCGGAGGGGAGGGGTCGCAGGGGCAGCAGCGGCGGAGCAGAGGTACAGACAAAAACAGAGGTGGGAAACAGATATCTACTATGACCAGGCACTAACGAAAAGTAGTGGGTAAAAGAAAAACAATATTACATATACAGTGGTGGCACAGCAGTTTACCAGACAAACTGGAGAAATTAGTTGCGGCAAGAGCAGCAGCCTCAAATCTCACTGGAGGAGGTCGGGTCTGAAGACAGGAGCAGGCGACCGCACGGCGGAGCTGCGGGAAGAGAGTGGACCTAGACCGGGGTCTAGGTACTGAATCTCACCATTCTGCAGGCCAAGCAGGCCTCCCTGGCCATAACCTTTCCATTTTCATGGGCTGCACAGGGATTTTCCTACTTCGGCATTCAATTGATCTCAACCATAGAGAGAGCCATTTCACACAACTACGCGTCTTTTTTAGGTACTGCACGCTCCCTAATACAATCTTGGTATGGGGGGGCCCACTTTCTTGGCTGGGGCGAGTAGCCACCATCAACATGTCTCTGCTACCTAAGATCTTATTTTGGATGCAAGCGATACCGCTACATTGCCTCCCTCCGTGTTGAATACACTCCAACACTCCCTGGAGACCTTCATTTGGGGTGGCAAACATGCTAGAATGGCACAAGATTGCACATGTCTCCCAGTGGCCAACAGCGGGCTTAGCATACCTCATCTCCTGAATTACTATCAAGCAGCTCAGCTGCGATTTGTGGTGGAATGGCAACATCCAGACACAGAGAAACATTGGTGCTTCCTCAACCAGGCCGTGGTGGGGATTCACATTTGGAAGATTCCATGGCTTCCACGACTAAACCGATAACCGGGAGTATATATCTCCCCAGTGATCTGGGGCGCAGTAGGGGCATGGGATAAACTTTGTGTCTCCAAGCAACTTTTCACCCCCATTTCCCCCCTTACCCCAATCATAGGGAATGCAGATTTCCCTCTGGCACTACATGGTCTGGCCTACTCTTAGGGGCCTGAGGCGAACTTCGAACGCATTGGGGATCTGTTTGATGTACGGGGTCTGATGGAATTTTCACAGGTGCAGCAGGATTTTTGGATTGCCGGACTCTGAACACTGGCACTATGTAGCAATCCGCCATTGGGTAACTCATTCGTTAATATGCCCATATGCTAGTTGGCAACTCACCCCATTTGAACGTTGGCTCTTATCAAGGAGGGATAAGCAGTGTCTGCTGTCAGGTATTTATGCCCTCTTGAACACTTCAACGAGATCTTTGCTTTCACCGGCTAGCACACGGTGGGAGTTGGAATGGGAGTGCCAATCCTGGAACAAAGAAGGGTCTGATATTTTACGGCAGGCTCACACTTCGGCCGGTAGCGCCTCGGGCAGGGAACCCCTTCTCAAAAATGCCCACTACTGGTATTATAAACCCTCCCAACTAGTTAAGTGGAAGAAGGGAAATGCCTACAGGTGCTAGCACACGGTATACAACGGTAACCACGCATTTTTTACAACGCGGTACCGTTACCACGCTACTTTTACCACGCAAGTCGTTACCACGACTTGCGCTGGGGGGCGCTCCAGGATAGTAAATAGATTCATTTACTATCCAACTCCTTTCCCTAGAGTCCACGGGGACTGGAGTTGGAATAGTAAATTAAAAAATTTACTATCCAGCGCCCCTCCACGCAAGTCGTTGTAATGACTTGCGTGGTAAAAGTAGCGTTGTAACGGTACGCGTTGTAAAAGTACGCGTGGTACCGTCATATATCCCTAGCACACTATCCCATCTATTGTGGCACTGCCCTATATTAAACTGCTACTGGTCCGAGGTCCTCACAGATATCAATATTATGTTAAACATTGAACTGCCCGGCTTCCCCAGCTATATTTTATTGGGATTTCCCAATGCTCTAACGTACCCACTACACTCAGCTAGGGGGGGAGCCATATCACTGGCATTGTGCACCGCAAAGCAGGTTTTGCTGTCACGATGGAGCCAAGATTTCATACCCACTCCTGCAGATTGGACACAGAAACTCTGGGATCTGCTCGTCATGGAGAAGTTGACAGCAGTGGTAGACAACACAGTGCTTAACTGTAAAATGTAGGAACCCTGCCTGAAATACTTGTCTACCATTTTTAGAGAGCTCTCCTGCCCAATACATTTGCGAGTGCTACACCTTAGCACAGGTAGGGAGCCCGACTCATAAGACCTTTGCATGGTGGGAGGGGGACAGGAATTAATACAGGTATTATATGTACCGGCATGGTGTGGTTACTTTGTCTATTTGAATGTCTAATATTCATGATTTTGGCCTCTTCCTCCACTTCTCCTTTTCCTTTGTTCATCGCCAACCGTTGGATGTAGGTGACTGTATTTGTAACTTTCTTCAAAAATAAAAAAGACAAAATCCTAAAAGGCATGGGCAAGGCCTCTAAAATATTATTAAATGTCAAGGAGCACTTTTTGTGCTATGCTGTTTCATCTGCAAGGTAACCAAATGTTAACATTCACCATATTTCCATGTTTGGGATGTCCTATTACAAAATATTGTAAAATTTTTCAGCCATCCAATGAGTTTGTTTGAAATTAACCATGAGAACAACTCATAGAACTCATTTACAAAACCTTCACAGCCAGCACCCCGGAGCAAGATGTAGTCAGCGTGAGTGTTCGCGCTGCTCACGCCAGACGCGTGAATGATCGGCTAGCTGCCCCGCGCTTTGTGAGGAGATGCCGGTCTGCCGAACGCACAGAGCGCACCGGATTCAGAGACTGCAGAGAGCGCTGCGGCTGCTCACCTGGGATCGTGATCTGCTCAAGCTTTATCCCGGATGTGTGAGCGGTAATAAGCGGACCGCAAGGCTTCCTCTCTATCTGTCCGCGATTCTGCTTCCCTGGGGTCGTGACTTTTCTCGACCTCACTCGGGACGCATGAAGGAAAACGAGGCGTTCCGCAAGGCTCCTTTGACCTTGGCTTTGATTTCGCTGGACACTCATGTTTGGATATCTCTCCTGGTGGCCACAGCTGCATTCTTCGCTTTTCCGCGTGTCCCTCTGGTCCCAGGTACTGCTGCTGCCCTCGGGTTTTCTGACTGCTCAAAGCTGCTCCCCGCCTCAGCTCCCAGACTCGGTCCAGAGATGAGCGCATGGGGGACACGGAAAGGAGGCAAACCGAAGACTCCTGCAGATGCCAAGGCTACAGCAACGAATGAAGGAGCTGCTAAATCAAAGCAAGAGGTTAGTGGCAACAAAAAACTGAACTTGGGCAAAACAGGGGGGGTTCTGCCTCGAGACAGTAAAGATCCGGGACTTACTCACCCCCCTCACAAACATGTTTATGGGAGCTAAAAATCAGTCTACCTGCGCCAGTCTTAAGACTAATATAGGGAGACCCCTCTCAGCTACACCTAAGTACGCTTGCAGCAGGAGGGCTCCATTGCAGAAGACAATCCTAGGGAAACTTTATCCAACAGTATTAGCACCAGCAATGACATGAGCATTAATGACTCCTCTGCCGCGCCAATCCAAGATACCTCTTCCAGGGCACCTGATAATGACCTACCTACTGGGAATGCTGGGAATGCTGCTCAACAAGGCATTCCGCCTCAGTCCCCACCTGTTGCTCAACAACAAGAACCGAACAAGGGATCCGGTAATGGTAATAGTAGCTTTGGCATTCCTCTTGCCACCCTAGAGACACAGATGGCAGGTACAAACGACATCATCCAAGGCTTAGTGGTCCCTCCCGGTGCACAGAACCCTTGGACCCCTGAAGCAGGGATTGAGCACTTTTATTCAGTCTCAGATAGCACACCCAGCTCATCCGGTGAGGGGGGGTCCGACGACGACGCTAGTGAAGGTGACAGTGAGGTCTCTTGTAATAACACTGGCACAGTCTTGCGCCATAAGAAGCGTAGAAGTAAGAGCAAGCGGCGCAGCCAGCTGAAATGGGACTACTCCGACTCCCAAATGTCCTATCCTTTGGAAGAAGACGATCCCAACCTAACACAGTGGGGGAGCTCAAACAGCTTACAAGCAGATACAACCGAACCCTCCCTAGCTTCTATATTAGCCTCTATAAAAGAATTCCAGGAGGAGGTGCAGGCTGATAATCGCACCGCCAAAATTGCGGCCATAAAACTGCAGGGCGGTCTAAGACGGCTGAACAAAACGTGCACGGATATCAACGATCGGGTCAGCATGGTGGAAGCTCGAACCGAGCACCTAGAAACCGAAGCTGGGGCTTCTAAACAGCAGACCTAGTCTAATACCGCCTGCCTTGTAGACCTGATGTCCAAGATGGAGGAGCAGGAAAACCGTCAACGCAGGAACAACCTCCGCTTGCTTGGTATCCTGGAGAGGAAAGAGGGGGACGACCCCAGACGTTTCATTGTTGAACTACTGCAAGACTCCTTTCCGGAACACCAGGGCTGGGACTGGGACCGGGAGGTACAGAGGGCACACCGCTTTCCATTCTACCAGAAACGGCAATATAACAGCGGCTACGCAACTGGAGGTCAACCAAGGGTATTTCTTGTGTACTTTGGAAACTTTCGCCTCAGGCAACTAATATATGACCAGGCCCGTCCTAATTCCAAGAAAGAGGCCAATGGGATAACATTCTTCGCCAAGCCAGACTTTTGCCACCAGACAGTGGAACGGAGATGGCGCCTGAGGCAACTGATCTCTCCTTTTCAGCAACAGGGCGCCAAAGTTTACCTAATGAATCCTGCCAGGCTTAAAGTAATCTTCAATGGAGCTATCAAGGTCTTTCTTTCCGAGATCAAAGCTGGCAAATATCTGGAAGAGGTGAAAAACAAGAAAAACAGCAGATAACCAAATGAACAGATTGTTTACTACTTTCTCACCAGAAGTTCCACAATATCACGGGTTGGGACAATGGCTTTAAACATGGCAGATTCTTTTTTCTTTCTCGAACTCTGCTGCTGACCTTATTCAGTCGTATTTAAACCCTCACCGATGGGACATATATGTTTCTCTCTTTTCTCTCTTCTTCTTTTCAGGAGACAACCAAGACTTTGAGACTCTCGTCAAACTTAAACTACCTCGCTTTCTTGTGCTGCCTTCTCTTCTACAAGGCCACTAGCCGATCAAAGATTTAATCGGCTTCTTTAATGCGTGGTAGACAGCCGGGGCTCATGTCTGACTACCATCATTCAGGCTTTTCCTGATTGCTCAAAGAAGGGGTGGGTAGGGTGGGCGGGACGGGCACTTTAAGAAACAACTCGGGCGCAGAAGCTTTGAGAGCACTTTGTTTAACTCACATATATGGACACTCATAAATACAAAAAAAATTCTAGAGCAAAAATCAAAGGCCCTTTACCTCTTTTTTTTCGTTCCCTCTTAGATGGCTAGTATAGACTCACTATGAATTTTTTCTGTTAACATCTGTGGACTGAACGAATCCTCTAAAGGCAAAATGTGGCCCAAGGATTACGGTCCCTTGGGGGAAACATCAACTGTTCACAGGAAACCCATATGGAAGGTTCACAAAAACACTTGCTAGAGACATTAGGGCTTAAAGTAGTCGGGCCACTACACAGGGTGCCAAAACTAAAGGGGTCGGAATTTTGATGGATAGAAGACTCCCTCTTCACCCCTTCGGGGCGGATGATGAGCTCAGCTCGTCATGGGCGTAACCTGCGCTACGCGGATGACGAGCTGAGCTCGTCACGTAACGCGGGTTTTTTTAAAACGCAGCGCGCAGCGGGAAAACCGCTAGCGCGCATGCGGGTAATACTCCCCGGAATAAATCCGACTCACTGGGGAGATGGGTCGTCACTGAGTGTCAGCTTCCCAACAACTTTTCCTTCACTCTTTGCTCAATATATGGAAGTAACGCTGATGACCATGGGGTTCTTAAACTGGTCTCAGGCGACCTCGCACACTGGCCTACCCCTATCATTCTGTGTGGGGATCTTAATATTCATTTACCCTGTAACTGGGGGGCTGACAAGAAATGGAGATACAAAGGCAGGAAGCCTTGGGTCTTTCAGGCCCTAGCCAATCTTGCTCAGGCCCATGGATAGAGCGACATCTGGGCCTGCTTAAACCCCACTCAGCCCGGCTACACGTTCTTCTCAGCTCCGCACTAATCATTAGTCAGACTAGATTACTTCTTTGTTTCATCTATAATTGCTAACAATTGCACAATTGACACTGCACCTCGCTTCATGTCTGATCATAACCCTCTTATTCTCAACATCAAGGGATTTGGGAAATGGAAGGAGGTGCCTAAATGGAGCTTTGAGAAAGTGTTCTTATACGATATCAACTACCAAACACACATGCAAGGATGGCTTCAGGAATTCCAGGAAATAAATATTGGCTCTGCCTCCTTAAGGACTGTCTGGGACACCTTAAAGGCAGGGATTAGGGGCGAAACTCTTAGGTTCTCAGTCTGTAAGAACAAAAAAGAGAAACGTCTGATTGGTGACCTACAGGGCAAACTTAGGATAGTAGAAACTAAACTGGCCCAACTGATTCAAGCAGGACTAGATACCAACGCTGTCCAAAATGAAGTAGTCCTTGTTAAAGCTGAAATATGGGCAGTTTTTGCTGAAAAAAACGCAGCTAAGTGGGCATGTGCACGGGAAAACAATTATGAGTGTAGTGATAGTATTGGACAACATCCGGCCGTTAGGACTAGACAACAAATCACCAGTAGCGAAACACATGCAATAAAACTTCCTTCTGGGTCTGAGACCAACGACTACTAACTCCATACGGAAAGGATTCCAGGAATTTTACAACAAGCTGTACACAGAAGAAAATCACCAGGCCACTGAAATACTCGAAAACGAGATTACTAACTATCTCAACGAGATCAACCTTAAACGGCTCAGCCTCGATAATAGGAAGCTATTAGATCTCACCCCAACCTGGGAGGAAATTCTGGATTCCCTTTTAAGTCTCCCATATGGGAAAGCCTCAGGCCTGGATGGCATCCCGGTGGAGTTCTATAAGATCTTTGCACCTCAAATTTAAACAACTTTCTCGGGGGTAGTACCCTCTATCTTCAACGGGGCCCCCCTCCTGCTTCTTGGTCGAATGCTAGAATATCTATATTTCCAAAAAAAGATAAATCTCCATTAGAGATGAGCTCCTATAGGCCCATCACTCTTATCAACTGTGACTCCAAAATCTTTTCCAAAGTACTGGCGTCTAGAATCTCCCTCATAGTCGAGTCATTAGTTTCCGAATGGGAACATGGATTCATTCAAAAAAAGGGGACAACAGAACACGTCAGGCGGGCCATCACTCTGTTCGACGCCGCTCAAGCGGCTGGAGACCCAATGTCACTAACATTGCTCGATGCCGAAAAAGCGTTGACCGGGTCTCCTGGCGATTTTTGTGGGCCGTTATGAGCAGGATGGGATTTGGGACAAAGCTTATACAGGCGGTGCAGGCACTCTATCTTGAACCCACGGCATGTGTATCCATAAACAGGCAACTCACCGGCCAGTTTAACATCTCTCGGGATACCAGGCAGGGTTGCCCCTGCTCCCCCCTGCTGTTCGTTCTCTACTTAGACCAGGGGTCTCCAACCTTTTGTGTAGTGTGAGCTACTTCTGGTCAGTGAAAATCGTTATGAGCTACTAAACCCCAAGCAACTCGCGCATTTTTCGAGCGACCTCCCCCGCCCAGTTTTATTGACGTTAAGCCTATTTCTTCCGAGCCCATGGGCCCCATACTGTGGCTTCAACACAATAACACTGAAAGAAACAACTTTTTTTCCCTTTTTACCTGTGCACTGCCTTCTGCAGCACAGTGAGACAAAAAGCTAAAGCACAAGCCACAACAGTGACACAACAAAAGCACAAGCCGTGCAAGTGGAGGCTGATGCTTGTAGGAATGGGACAGAAAATAGGCTCTGGCACCAAATTAAAAGCAGCCCCATAAGCCATGTCTGATGGCTCACTGCACTAAAGCAGCCACTGCAGGGGCCTGTGCTTGACCTCATGGTCACAGGTTTAAATTCCAGCAGGTCCACTCATCCTTTCATCCATTTGCGGTCGATATAATGAATAGCCTTGAGTTGGGTAACAATAAACATCTGGTATTCAGCCCCAGGACACCTTCGGGTAATCGTGTGCTTTGCAATTAGACCTGTTATGTTATTAAATATAGGCCAGGCAAATGAAATAGCTCAAAAAAGTGGCCCACATTTGCAAAATAAGTAAAACTTAGACATGTTGTAGGACGGTGTTTTTCAAGGTATGGAAGACTACTTGGCTATTTGTGCTTGCAGCAGGCAATGTTTGGTACTATCAAAAAAATTTACAATAAAAAGCAGTGCACCAGCCAATAAAATCGGCACACAAATAGCCAAAAACCCACGCACAATCATTAGTACAGACTACCAACCAATAAAATTGTCACACAAATAGACCACAAAACAACCATACATAACATCCTGAGTGGCCACACGACACCATGAAACAGTCAAGGCCTCACTGTGGAGAGGCCAGAGCTGGGAAGCCAGAGCTGCCTGTGTCCCTGAAGAGCACACAGAGGCCAGAGAAAAGGCACATTGTGGTCCAGCCCACCTCTAGTTCAGTCAGCACAGGCTCAGAATGGACCAGCTTGAGAGGTGCTTCCGGTGCCCTCTTCCTGCCCCATGCCCATGCTATCGCCCCCTGCACCCTGTCCCCTGTTTCTGCTCTCTGTCCTCGCCTGCTCTCACTCCGTGCTTCCGGTACCCCCTGTCTGTCCAGTTCTGTGCCACAGGACCCTGCCTTTGTCCCACTCCCTACTCACTGCATATCCATGGCTAAGGTCCCTGCACCTGTACCTGCCCTGCTCACCACTGTCCTCTATCGCTGCACTCCCCCCTGTCCCTTGTTCTGCCCAACATGTCTGCCTTTCTGCCTCTGCTCCCTGTCCCAACACCTGCACTCTGTCCTGGGTCCCGGACACGCTCTCTGTTACTGCACCTTGCCCATGCTCCCTGCCCCTTCTCTAACCCTACACTGCCCTTATCCTGCCCTTGCTCCTGCCCTGAGCCCTTTTCACCATCTCTGGCTCTCCCTCACTCTTTCCTTGCCCCCCTCTCTCCCGGTCTACGCCCTAAGTCTGTCGGTGACATCTCAACAATCTTCTCGTCGAACCCTCTGTCTCTCTCCATCCCCACTGTCTCTCCCCAGCCCCTCTCTCTCCTCCTACCCCTACTGTCTCCACCAGGCCCCCTCTCCATCCTGCCTCTCATGGTATCTCTGCACCTCCACTGTCTCTCCCGAGCCCCTCTCTTGTCTGCCCCTCACTTTCTCTCTCCGCCCCAACTGTCTCTCCCCAGCCCCTCTCTCTCTTGCTCCTCACGGTCTCTTTCAGTACAGCTGCGCCTCTCTCTCTCACTCTCTTTCCAGCGCCCCAGTCTCTCCCTAGCACCACTGTCTCCTCCTCCCCCTGTCTGTCCTGCTCCTCACCGTGTCTCTCCAGCGGGGTCCAACTACGAGGGGTCCTTCCTCCTCTCAGCCGGAGGGTTGGACACCGGGAAGGTTGCCTTTAAGCATGTTGCGATGTAGCACTCGTCTCCCAAGCCTGATCGGGGTTCCAGGTTCACCCCGCCCCCTTTGTGTTGGCGGGGGCCTCCACTTATGAGCCCCTCTCCCCCCTCACCACACCTCCCGGTATATTTTGACTGCCAGCAGAGCTGGCTCTGGTCCGCTGCGGGTAGACAGTATCTAAGAGGCTCAGCCTCGCACTGACCGCGAGATATCTTCGCGGCCGCCGGGTTTTACTTGAGTGGGGGGTAGGCTTGCAAAAGCCCGCGCCGCGCTGCGGCCCATAGTCGGGGGGGGGGGAACAATGCCGGTGGAGCACTGGGGGCTGCCCAGGGTCTCTGGGCCTCCAGGTTTGTGCCAAAACGGGCGCCTGTGCCTCTAGGTCTGATGCATCGCGTCGGGAGGTAGATTTTTCGGCGGTGAGTCCGTGCCCTTAGGGCATTTTCCCTCGACTTGCACATTGCTTCGGCCCTCGTCACCATTCCACTGATCCTCCCTCTCGCGAGACTGCAGCATATGAACGTCATCCTCTTTGGCCCGCCCCACCCCACCCCACCCCATCTAAGCGCAAGCCAATTGGAGCAGCTGCGTTGGGTGAGGGCGGGCAACAGACACGGAAATAAGCCTGAACAGCCCAAAATAAAACTAATGGGCTAATAAATTGAGCAGCACTCGGCGAGCTACTCACAGGGTCTCGGCGAGCTACCAGTAGCTCGCGATCGACCGGTTGGAGGCCCCTGACTTAGACCCATTCATCAAACAAATTGAAAGAAACATTGACATCTTACTGGTCAGCTTCCAGGGTACCAACACTAAAATCTTGGCCTACTCTGACGATCTGGCCATTACCTCCCCTGACCCGGCGAACACTATACTAGCTCTTGAAAGGGAGACTCAAAAATTTGGGAGATTATCCGGATATGCCCTGAATAAAAATAAAACAAAGTAATAGTAAACAACCAAATTACCTGGGTGGACAGCAGGGTAGTACCAAAGGCTAAATACTTTGGGGTTTGCATGTCATCCAATATGGAGGAAATTGTGACAGACAACCTAACACCTCTTGCTGCTCATACCAAGAAGGCCCTAAAACAAATTGACAACTTGCACCTAACTCTTGTGGGCAGATGCAATGTCCTAAAAATGACATACTTTCCTAAATTTATTTATTTCTTTTGTATCATACCCCTGGAATTTAGCAAAGCAAATCTGCTCAAATTCCAACAAATCTTCACACAATTTATTTGGGCCTACTCCCAACCTAGGCGGGCTCTAAAGCAGCTATCGCTTCAGACAGAACGAGGTGGCTGGTACTTCCCCAATATCATTTTATACTACTGGGCCTCAGTGCTGCAATACAGTTCTGAACTAGTGAGGGAACCACCCCTCCCTCCTGCACTTGGACCTCCTTCGCCCTTTCAACTTCTGCTGGGTGAACAGCACTGGGGATGCTTGCTCCGAGAGATGTCCTTAGGATACTATAAGCGCGTGCAGATTAAGACCCTAATGAATTCTTACAAAGTCTTCCGCAACATCCGCAGAACCTTCGGGCTGGGTAGATTCAACTACTACTCTCCCACCCTTAATAATAGCAACCGACCAGCTATCTTTGGAAAGTCCTACTTTTCCGACTGGTATAAGGCTGGCATCACAAAACTAGTGGATCTGATTACCAGTGAGGGAGTTAAATCTTTCTCAAACTTACAAGCTAAATTCAGTCTTAAAAATCAAGATGCCTTTAGGTATCTTTCCATTTATGATTGTCTTTCTAGGAAGGTTGGGGGGCCATTGGGTTTAAGGAAATTGAGCTTCTTAACACACTGCGCAATGCCTCGACCCCCCGAATTGGTCTTATATATAACATTCTTAATAGGTAAACCCCAGATGACTTACATACCCTTGCAGACAAATGGCACGTAAAACTTGATTCCCCTCACAGTATCTTTTATAACTCTCTAGCCCTCTCACAAAATGTTTTACTTTCAGCCAAGCTGCAAGCACAACACTTTAAAACTATCTTTTTTTTTGTACATTACCCCTAGTAAGATCGCCAAATGGGGAGTAGGCAAAGGGACATTATGCCCTCGGTGCTCTGAGTTTGGGTCCGACTCAATCCACATTTTTGCAACTTGTCCGAAACTTACCTCAACACTTTTTCGTATACATGAATCACTAACCAGTCCATTTCACTAAACCCTACAGTTATCTTGCTGGGGACCCAGTGTCAATCCCCCAGGATCACAAACGACAGACTAGTTTTTATTGCTTTGGCAGTTTGGAGGATTTGTGTTGCCTACGCTTGGCTGGGTTCTGACCCCCCTTCATTCTCTCAGTGGTTGGCCAGACTAGTGGCCACATACCATTTGGAAAAAGTTGTATATTCCAAAAAAGGGCGTAAGAATCGGAAAAAGGGCTTGGAGTTGTGGGAAAAATTATCCTCATGGTTGGAGCAACCGGGGCATTAGGATAACCTTTTTTTCCTGTTTTTGTTTCCAGAATGTTATGCCTTTTTAATTCTTTCTGCCTTTTTTCTTCTTCCTCCCCTTTTTTTTCTTTCCTTCTTCTTTCCTGTTTCTCTCTTCGTTATCCTTCCTTTCTTTTCTTTCTTCAAACCCGACAGCTATGTGCCAACTAGATCTCTTTCTTCTTCTCTTTTGTCCTTCTTCCTTTCTTCTTTTTTCTTGTCTTCTTGCGCCCGTTATTTCTTTTCAATACATTGCTGTTTCTTCTTTGTGGGGGGGGGGAGAGATTGAAACGTCATACCTATGTATTATTTCGTGTTATCATGGCTTAAAATAAAATTTAAAAAAACCAGCCAGGACTTACATGCAGAAAAGCTCACAATCTGTTGTAGTTCTTGGCACAACCACAGCCAGGACATCCTCAAACTGCAGACAAAAAGCAGTTAAAAAGAAGAAAAAAACAAGGCTTTAGTCCCTTTTCCTCTATGATCTGAGGGACAGAAACACACATCAGGACCACCTCAAATCCACCCCATTTTAGGCAATAGTTGAAGACTCACCTCTTAGAAGAACATTCACCTTATCTATCCATAAACCAGCTACCTCTCTATCAATCAGTGGCTTTATGCTTATCCTTGACCCAGTACAGCGCTTCGCTGCGCTTTGGTTAGGTTCACGCTATAGAAATATGACATACATGCATAGAATGCAGTGGACTGTAAAATGAAAACCGAGACCGGGAACAGTAAAGTGCATCTACATATTTTATGAAAGCATTAGGGTTCTTTATTATGATTCTTTAATATTAATACATTGGAATAAATAGAGACCTTTAAATATTGCCACAGTGCTCGTAGCTTCACATAGTAAGCCGGTGTTCAGTGCCATCTGGATCAGTTGGCAGCATCATTACTCAGGCAAAGAACTTTTAGTGATGTGTTTGTTTATGGCTGTGGGATTATGATGATTTACAGGAGGATAAAAATAAGGTCAACTTTGGAAATAAACAAAATCAGAGCATGTTGTTCTGTACATTTTGCAACCATGGCCATTTGTGCAGATTCTTTGACTCTACATCATACAGGAAAAATATAATTAAAATGTAAATTAGAACGCATTAAATTAAGAATACCAAACAACGGAATATTCAATTTCCTCTCGAATTATTAGTGTAACTCTAAACGACATTATGCAGAAGGTAGTCCTCCAAACTAGACGGCTGTAAGAATCGGGAGGTGTCCAAGGAGTGAATGGTCAGGTCAGTAGTTCTGACAGACGGCTGTAAGAATTGGGAGGTATCTAAGAACTGAAAGTTTAAATGAGTAGTTCTGACAGCAAATTTGTTTGTGCCTTTTAAATAGCTTGTAAATGCCTCCAAGGCAAAATAAAAAAAATCACATGTCACAAACAATTCCTTAAAAGGCCACTGTGACTGGTCAAATTGCTTTAGTTTGCTATTGTCATTCGTGCAGTGCAGAGGTGCCACTTGTGTGTCCCATGGGCGCCGGTTCATTGCCCAAGGGATTTGCAAGCTGGAGCCCATATGGGCAGAAGGGAGCGTATGTTGAAGGTTTTCTATGTGCGAAACCTTTGCTGCCATCTGTAAGAGCCAGGTATGAGCATATGTTACTCAATTCAAATTCTTAGGGGTATATTCACAAAAACATGTGATAACTACCGCAAGAGTAGCGTAACGCAACTTTCAACATCGCAGCCTATCGCAGAAAAATAACCCTGTGTCAACGTGGAATTCACAATGCGACTGTAGTATGCGTTAGTCAGCCAAAACCGCGGCCAATGTCCGCGATACAACCACCTCGATGGAGACAATAACACAACACCAAAAAACCTGCAATGGGCCAAAGTGTGATGAGGAAATCAGCGATAAGCAGAGCCAGGCCTGCAACACACACCTGGCAGGCGGAAAAAATCACCATCAAAGTAGAAAAAGCACCCAAACACAAACTGACCAACACCCAAGCACCATGGAGGCAGCCGGAGCAGGCGCAGTGGACGAGCGCAACCCCACAAGCATCCCGGACGACCAGCCTGGGACCTCGGGGACAGGGAAGGGCAAGGACAAGAAGACGAGGTTCAGTCCGCAGGCAAACAGGATCATAGTCATGGAGGTGATGCAACACCATCAACAACTGTTCGTCACCTCCAACGTGTCATTGGGCACCTAAAATGGAATATGGAGGGACATCGTGGACAAGACGAATGCCGGCGGAGAGCTCAAGAGGACAATGGATGTGGGCAAGAGGCGAGGGAATAACATCAAGCGGAGGACCAAGTAGGAACTCTCCGCCAACCAGAAAGCAGCAACGCAGACTGGAGATGGGGGCCCAGCGCCACAGGTCGAGCTGGGCGACATGGAGGATCTGGTGTCCACAGTCATCAGTGTGGAGACTGTGGCCAGAGTCTGGGTGATTGGACACTGCTCGACGGGACACAACACAACCGCAACAGGGTGAGTGACCACCAGGTACTGGGGCGACGGGTGGAGATGCGCTTAGAGACCGGCGGTGATAGGCGCTATACAAATATTCCATAACATAACATAACAGATGGGCACAATGGCACACATGCACAATCAAGCAGAGCACAGTGCACACCCACAATGATTCTGGGTCCTCGCCCAGATCTACAGACTGTCACAATGTACAATGCCATGCTGTCTGAATGTCAACATGCACCATGCCGCTACATAGATGTGGACACATTGTAATATAACATCTCCCCTTGATATCGCAGGGGCACCGTCAACACCTCCTGCAGAGGAGTCCCAGCCACTCTTCACTGATGACGAGGAGCCAGCATGGACATCCAAACCGTTAAAGGCATCATTGACCTCATCCGCCACTCACCTCCAGGATCAGGGCAGCACAGCTACATCGAGGAGACCCCAACCACTGCCCAAAGCACCCAGCAGGAGGCACCAACAGCCCCGGCACTCCATCAAGACTCCCAGGACCAACAGGACCAACACATGGCCTTCCAACGCCGTGTGCTGGAGTACCAGAGGGGGACCGCAGAGCACATGCGGTTGGGCTTCGGCATCATGGCAACCAAACTTGACGCCATCCTTGGGTGTGTAGACCTGCTCCATGGTCTCCAATGAGCCCTGACTGACATCACTGGAGTCATGACCCGGAGAGAAGAACACCTGTCCGCTCAGAGTGGCTCCAGCGATACCAGCCGTGAGCTGGCACACATGCGGAGGCTCCTGGATGACATGGATGACATGGTGCGGATGGAGGCGGAAAGGATGGCAGTCACCGCTGCACATCAGGGGAATGTAGCTGGGATCTACCATGCCCTGCAGATCCTCATCATGGCATTGCTGCCACAAGGCGTGGTGAGGATGAATGCTGCTGCCCCCACACCATCCACATCTCCGCCCCCTGGTGTGTCCCTGCCTCCCAGTGCGGCAGGCCTAACCACTCTGGTACCTGATGTGTCAGTAGGACACAGTGCGGCCGACAATCCACCTCCGGCCCCTGATGTGTCAGTGGGACACAGTGAGGCCGACAATCCACCTCCAGCCCCTGATGTGTCAGTGGGACACAGTGCCGCAGCCGGTAAAGCAACACCCATAGGTGGGGCAGAGCACTCCTCCGGGGACGAGGAAGTGGATGTGCCTGTGCCTGTGACCAGAAGGACTCAGTAGCATTCATTTCCGCCACTTGACCTGTTTGTGCTTGGTCCCACACATGGCCTCATGACCTTCCACTGACCCACGATTCACTCAGATGCACTCACCTTGGACAACGACATGGACTGCCACATCCTGTTTGATGACCAATGACACAGCGACCAGACTGTGGACTGTACCCTTCCTCTTCCGGAGTACTTGTCATCCCCGGATGGACTCTGGTTGGCCCTCCACAGGCCCATATTGTGTAGTGTGCTCGGTATTGGCCTGTACCGCTCCAGCTGCAGAACTGCACAGGTTGTGCAATAAACATCCAGTGACGCCCTACTGTGTCATGTCTTTCATCATTCATGTATGTATATGTGGATGAATGTAGGGTCAGTGATTTTCCTTGTGTCAATGATGCTCATCCTGTGGGATGCCAGTCAGAGGGTGCTATATTGCAATTTGTGAAATGGGTCCTGTGGACACCACAACAGGGACACACGTATCAGCCACTTCCTTGTCTGGACATGGACTGAACCATGCCCAGTGCCCACGGGTCATTTGTGCAAGCCCAGCGCTGTTCCAGTGTACGGCAGGCCAGACCACTCCGTTAACGCTCGGAGGGGGAGGGGGCCTCATTGCTACCAGTCGCAAGCGTACTCACAGGGGGTGTGCAGGTCACAGGTCTAGTTGTCAGCATGTCACAGTCACTCCCTGAGGGCATGTTTGCACGCACATCACACTCATCCAGCACAGGCATCACAGGCCATGTGACCCCGCAAATATAAGGGGCTGATGACGTCACATACCCCTCTGCTGGTGGTGACTGGATGACGGACCCGAGGCTTGAGGCCGGAATGGGCCTACCACCACATGGCGCTGACTGAGGTTGAACAGGGTTTGTGGCACATGGTGCATTGCGGCCGGCACAGGCACCCCACCACGGGATGCCGACGGGTTGAACAGGGTTTGTGGCACACAGTGCATTGCGGCCGCACAGGCACCCTGCTAGCGGACGCTGACTGGGGTTAAACAGGGCTTGCGGCACACGGTGCATTGCGGCCGGCACAGGCACCCTGCCACGGGACGGTGACTTTGGGTGCACTGAGTCATTGGCACCTTAAGCTGCTGAGCGGGTGTGCAGCCTGCGATGATGCCCCGTCCCGGCAGTCCGGACTTCTCAGGATTTGTGTGCCCTGATGGACCGCAGTGTAGGCCGAGCCAGCGGGCAGTGCGGGCCTACTGCCACGTGGCTTCGCTTCTGGGATCACAGAGTAAGTGGAACCTATTGGGCTGCGCTGGTGTGCAGCCTGCGATGGTGCCGGGTGCCCTGGTATGTCCTATGCCATGGAGTATTCAAGAACCAGCACCAGACGTGAGACCTGGTGGCCTGCGCAGCGTGGCTACATGGTGTTGAGGGTGCCATGCCCATGGGCCCCGGGCTTGTGGCTAGCAGCGGCACGTGGTGGCACCTCCTGTCTACACACCGGTGGCAGGAGGTGAGCTCTGAGGCCCGGATGTGCATGGGCGGGCATGCTCCGATTGGCGGCGGGAGGGGCTGGGGTGCCTCTGCTGGGGTGTACAGGGGCAGGCGGGCGATGTTGTCTTGTGCAAGTGTGTGTATTGTGCCAGTCATGTATCTGGACTCTGTTTCAGATGACGGCTCTGACTCTGATGTGTGACCTGGTGTACTGCTATACATACCGGCAAGTGGTTGGAGACACACCGGTGTCAGCAGGTGAGCAGTGTGGCCTTGGTGCGCAGGAGTGTCACTCTCTCTCTCTCTCTCCCCCTCTCTTCTTCTCTCTCTCTCTCTCTCCCCCTCTATTGTTCTCTCTCTCTCTCTCCACCTCTCTTCTTCAACCTCTCTCTCTCTCTCCCCTTCTCTTCTTCTCTCTCCCCCTCTCTTCTTCGCTCTCTCTCCTTCGCTCTCTCTCTCTGTCCTTTGATGTGCGCAGTTTTTAGCAACAACATATATCCAGGCATTAACAAAGTAGACAACTGGCAAGAGTAGATCAAAAAAACACAAGTAAAAAATATACTAACACATAATCATGATGTCATGAAATTTAATAATACTGATAAAAACGATGGGCATATTCAAGTACATACTCATAATAATAAAAGATATACACAATAATAAAAAGAGAATTTCACATTCAATTATTATGTTCTTTAAAAGTTAGTGAGGGGAGATAGACTGAAATAAGTTCCCCAGCTGATTGGAGGAACGCCTACTCTGCATCACATTAGCGATAGTTGCAGGGGTCCTCCGTGGCAATGTTTTTTCCAGCTGCTATCTTGGGTAAACTGGTGCTGTGGGCTGTTAACACCAGCTTGTGACTGAGGAGGTACATTTATCACGACTTTGGCTGCGTTAAAGTGCCATTAATTAGGCGATAGCTCCTTGTGAATATGCCCCATAGTTATATTCAGCAGCTCTTCCTCTTCCATAGCTCTATGGAGGCCCCTTGCACCTCTCTGTTGATATCTCCTCCATTACAATAGGCGTTCTTAGGGCAGGAAGCACTACACGCTTGTTATCCTCCTAGAACCCCACTTTCTTGGCAAAGTTATGAGAAGTCGTGGGGTACCTGATGGCTGTGCTTTCATTAGGTGGGTGACGTACCCTGGGCTGAATATGGACATAGTATAGTCAGTCACCTCTAAATGACCTCAAAGTTCCATTTGCGTGGGTCAATGACTTGACTTTGCCTTTTTCTAACATATCATATAGTACTCTGCTATATTTAAAGGCCTCTTCCATAGTTGCCAGTGTGAAACTAGAGATAACAGGTGAGAGGTAAGGGTAATCTTGTGGGCCAACTCCTTATTGACAGTTCATCCAATGTCTCGAGAGCCATTTTTGTAAACTGGCTGTCATTTAGATTTGTGAGTCGCTGATCCTAAGTTAGCCAAGTAAAATCTCATAGTGCCCCTCTGAATACTGCCACATTTTTTGATGGTCTCTTGGACCACTCATTAAGGGTGCAGAGGTGTGAAGCCTGGTATTATTTTCATAAAATATAGGCATGACAATCTCCCCTGCCTTTCAGGGCTAGTTAGTAGTTTACTTTATATTCTCTTGCTGCCTCCTGTCCAAACAAGTTTGAATTATATTTTCTGTATCTTGTAACCCTGGTTGCAGGATAACAAGTTGCAGTGACTGGACTAACGCGGAAGTCAAGGAAGGACATTTATTTTTGTGACATATATTTTCCCAAACCAGATGAGAGAATGAGATTTCCATTTGACCAGTTCTGTAGTTATGTACTCAGTGAACTTGGGCTAGTTGATGCCGTACCACTTGCCTCTCAGCTTAGGCATCAATTACACGTCTCTGTTGTCTCTGCAGGGAGAAGTCAAGGTTGGAATGAATGATTCCAGCTGGTATCTCCCAATGAGAATACCAGAAACACAAGTGAAAGCCTCTCGAACTGGTACTTAGCCGCTGAACCTGGGAATACTGTGTCCTTTTGAACAGGTTTTTACAGATTCCTGAAAGTTTAATTCAAATATTTAACACCTGGTCTGAGCAGAAGTGAAAAATATATGGGGTTGTCAGAGGATGTGGTTTGGGTGTGCACACTGCACCTGGGACGTGGAGAGGCTGCAGGCTCTCAATCAATCAATCAATCAATCAATCAATCAGGGGTTTGTTAAAGCGCGACTACTCACCCGTAAGGGTCTCACGGCGCTAGGGGTGGGGGTGGGGGGGGGGGGGTGCAGGTTCCATTGCATCAAGGAGGGGGTCTGTCGAAGAGCCAGGTTTTGAGGTTTCTTGCGAAGATGGGGAGCGATGTTGTCTGTCTGAGGTGGAGCGGAAGGGCTTTCCATGCTTTGGCCGAGAGGAAGGAGAAGAAGTGGCCTCCCGATCTGGTCTTTCTGGTGCAGGGGACCACGGCGTAGGAGAGCTGGGCTGATCGTAGGGTCCTTTGGGGTGCGTGGAATTTGAGTCGGCTGTTCAGGTATGCTGGTCCGGTGCCGTAGAGGGCCTTGTGTGCGTGGGTGAGCATCTTAAAGGTGATTTTCGCCTCGACGGGGAGCCAGTGGAGTGTGCGCAGGTGCTGGGAGATGTGGCAGTTTTTTGGCAGCTTGAGGACCAGTATTGCGGCGGCGTTCTGGAAGTTCTGTAGCTTGCGGATGAGGTTTTTGTTTATTCCGGCGTAGAGTGCGTTGCCGTAGTCGAGTCTGCTGGTGACCAGGGCGTGAGTGACTGTCTTTCGGTGTTCGAGGGAGATCCATTTGAAGGTCTTACGAAGGAGGCGGAGGGTGTGGAAGCAGGAAGATGAGACAGAGTTGATCTGGCGGTCCATTTTGAGCTCGGAGTCCAGGATGATTCCTAGGTTGCGTGCGTGGTCTGTGGGGGTTGGCGGGTTTCCGAGGGCGGTGGGCCACCAGGTGTCGCTCCAGGCGTCGGAGTTTGGGCCCATGATGAGTACTTCTGTTCTGTTGGTGTTTAGTTGTAGGCAGCTGTTTTTCATCCATTTGGCGACGGCTTCCATGCCTTCTCGAACGTTGCGTCTGGCGGTGTTGGGCTCATTGGATAGGGAGAGGATGAGCTGGGTGTCATCTGCGTATGACACAATGTTGAGTCCGTAGGTTCTGATGATGGGGGCAAGTGGAGCCATGTAGACGTTGAAGAGCGTCGGGCTGAGGGAGAAGCCCTGGGGGACTCCGCAGGTGGTAGGTGTGGGGTCCGAGAGGAAAGGGGGGAGTCTAACCCGCTGCATCCTGCCGGAGAGGAAGGAGCAGATCCAGTCGAGGGTCTTGTCCTGGATTCCTGCGTCGTAGAGTCTGCGTATTAGGGTGCGGTGGGAGACTGTGTCAAACGCCGCTGATAGGTCGATGAGGATGAGGGCTACTGTTTCTCCTTTGTCCAGTAGGGTGCGGATGTCATCTGTTGCGGCGAGGAGGGCGGTTTCCGTACTGTGTTTTTTTCTGAAGCCGGATTGGGAGGAGTCGAGGATGTTGTGTTCTTCGATGAATGTGGCGAGTTGGCTGTTGATGGGTTTTTCGATGACTTTCGCTGGGAACGGGAGCAGGGAGATCGGTCTGTAGTTTTTGAGGTCGGTGGGGTCTGCTGAGGCTTTCTTTAGGAGGGGGTTCACCTCAGCGTGTTTCCAGTCGTCGGGGAACGAGGCGGTCGCCAGGGAGCAGTTGATGGTGTGGGGGAGCATGGGTGCGATGGTGTCTGTTGAACATGTGGTGGGGGCAGGGGTCCGTGGGGGCCCCTGAGTGGATTGACTTCATTGTCTTCAGAGTGTCTTCGGTGGTGAGGGCTGTCCAGTCATCAACCGCTGGTTTCCGGGTGTCGGGGGTGGTTGGTGAGGGTTCAGTGTGTTGGTTGTCTTCGTCGAAGTTGTCATAGATGCTCTTGATTTTGTGGTGGAAAAAGGTGCTGAGTTTGTCGCAGAGTTCTTGTGAGGGAGGGATGTCGGTAGACTCGCTGGTGGGTTGGGTGAACTCCTTGATGATGCTGAAGAGTTCCTTGCTGTTGTGTGCGTGGGTGGAGATTCTGTCTTCAATCGCTTTTTTCCTCGTTTCTCTGATGAGTTGATGTGGGCGTTGGTGGCGGTTCTGAAGTGGTTGTGGGCTTCTGTGGATTTGGTGTTTCTCCAGGCCTTTTCGAGGCGGCGGCATGTGCGCCTGGATTCTCGAAGTTCGGTGGTAAACCATCTGGCTTTCTTTGCACGGGTATTGTTGTTTTTCTTGAGGGGGGCTATGGTGTTGGTGCTGTCCGAGATCCATCTATGCAGGGTTCGGGCTGCGGTGTTGGGGTCGTCGTTTTCCGCGATGGTTGGGGTGGAGTTGTTGAGTGAGGAGGTGAGCTGGTCGTCGGTGATTTTGGTCCAGTTTCTTTGTGGAAGCAGGTGCTGGTGTCTGTGGATGGTGGGTGTTCTGAAGGTGAAGTAGACGCAACGATGGTCGGTCCATGGGAGTTCGGTGGTGTGACTGAAGGTGATGGAGTTTCCTGTAGTGAAGAGGGGGTCGAGGGTGTGTCCTGCTGAGTGCGTGGGCTCGGTCACGAACTGGCGGAGTCCAATGTTGTGGAGGTTGTCCAGGAGGCATGTGGTGTTGGGGTCCATTTGATTGTCGAGGTGGAAGTTGTGGTCTCCCAGCAGGGTGTATTTGGTGGATGCGATGGCCTGCGGGGAGATAATGTCCGTGATGGAGTTGGCAAAGGGTCCGCGGGGTCCAGGGGGTCGGTAGATGAGAGTTCCTCAGAGGGCGGCGGTGGGGCTGGCCAGTATCTTGAAGTGAAGGTGTTCCATCAGTTCTGTGGACTCGTCAGGGAGTGTGCTCAGGCGGAGGCTGGATTTGTGGACGATGGCGATTCCTCCTCCTGGGTGGGTGGGGCGGTCCTTTCTGGAGATCTTGTATCCTTGGGGGATGGCGATGGGGATGTCCGGTCCCGAGGTGGTGTTGGTCCAGGTTTCGGTGAAGAATGCTACGTCCAGGGTGGTGCTGTCGAGGAGGTCCCAGATTTCTGTGGCGTGTTTGTGGAGGGATCGGACGTTGAGGAGGATGCATTTCAGGGTCTTCGGTTCGGTTGTGTTCTTGTGGGCGGGTTGTGGTGGATCCGTGTTCTTAGCAGTGCTGCAGGTGTGCCGGCAGCGGTGACAGCTGAAGGGTCCATGGGTGTCGGCTGGTGATGCTAGCTTGCAGTTGTTGTTGCAGCCTGGGTTGAGTGCGTGGAGTGCTACTGGGTCTTAGCGTTGGCGGGGCGGAGGTCCAGGGTTCCTGGTGCTGGTCGCGGACGGGTCACAGACGGGCGCAGACGTGCTTGCCTTTGACGCGCCTTCGGTGCACCAGCAGCACAAAAGAGCAGAGATGCAGAAAGGTGCAGAAAGGTGAAAGATAGAAAGGGTAGAAAAACGAGTGAAGGAGCAGAGTAAGAGAAAGGAGACAGAGGTCCACTGGACCACCAGGGATGAGGCGCAGGGAAACCTGCGGGTGGAGGAGGGCCTCGAACAACAACACTCAAGAGTGCGGGGGCAGGGGTACCTCACTTAATGGTGGAGCTGCGAGGGTGGGAGAGCAATTTCACTGACAATGAGTCAGTGGTCTTGCTCGCCTGTCCCCGTAGTGGCCGCCATTAAGTAGGGGTCGGGGAGGGCTGGACAGCTGGGAGGCGGGAGGGGGAGGGGATCTGGATTGGGCCGGTCGCACTGGGGGGGGGGGGGCCGCGGGGGCAGCAGCGGTGGGGAAAGGTAAAGGGAGGAAAGAAGGGATAAAGAAAAAAGGGAAAATAAGCAGAAATAAGGCACAAAAGAGCAGAGATGCAGAAAAGAGCAGAAAGGTGAAAGATAGAAAGGGTAGAAAAACGAGTGAAAACGAGTGAAGGAGCAGAGGGAGAGAAAGGGAAAATGGGCAGAAATAAGACACAAAAGAGCAGAGGTGCAGAAAGGTGAAAGATAGAAAGGGTAGAAAAACGAGTGAAAACGAGTGAAGGAGCAGAGGGAGAGAAAGGGAAAATGGGCAGAAATAAGGCACAAAAGAGCAGAGATGCAGAAAGGTGGAGAAAGGTGAAAGATAGAAAGGGTAGAAAAACGAGTGAAGGAGCAGAGTAAGAGAAAGGAGACAGAGGTCCACTGGACCACCAGGGATGAGGCGCAGGGAAACCTGCGGGTGGCGGAGGGCCTCGATCACCAACACTCAAGAGTGCAGGGGCAGGGGCACCTCACTTAATGGTGGAGCTGCGAGGGTGGGAGAGCAATTTCACTGACAATGAGTCAGTGGTCTTGCTCGCCTGTCCCCGCAGTGGCCGCCATTAAGTAGGGGTCGGGGAGGGCTGGACAGCTGGGAAGCGGGAGCGGGGAGGGGAGCTGGATTGGGCCGGTCGCGCTGGGTGGGGGGGGGCGGGGGCAGCAGCGGCAGGGAAAGGTAAAGGGAGGAAAGAAGGGATGAAGAAAAAAGGGCAAATAAGCAGAAATAAGGCACAAAAGATTAGAGATTCAGAAAAGAGCAGAAAGGTGAAAGATAGAAAGGGTAGAAAAACGAGTGAAAACGAGTGAAGGAGCAGAGGGAGAGAAAGGGAAAATGGGCAGAAATAAGGCACAAAAGAGCAGAGGTGCAGAAAGGTGAAAGATAGAAAGGGTAGAAAAACGAGTGAAAACGAGTGAAGGAGCAGAGGGAGAGAAAGGCAAAATGGGCAGAAATAAGGCACAAAAGAGCAGAGATGCAGAAAGGTGCAGAAAGGTGAAAGATAGAAAGGGTAGAAAAACGAGTGAAGGAGCAGAGTAAGAGAAAGGAGACAGAGGTCCACTGGACCACCAGGGATGAGGCGCAGGGAAACCTGCGGGTGGAGGAGGGCCTCGATCACCAACACTCAAGAGTGCAGGGGCAGGGGCACCTCACTTAATGGTGGAGATGCAAGGGTGGGAGAGCAATTTCACTGACAATGAGTCAGTGGTCTTGCTCGCCTGTCCCCGCAGTGGCCGCCATTAAGTGGGGGTCGGGGAGGGCTGGGCAGCTGGGAGGCGGGAGTGGGGAGGGGAGCTGGATTGGGCCGGTCGCGCTGGGGGGGGAGGGGCCGCGGGGGCAGCAGCGGCGGGGAAAGGTGAAGGGAGGAAAGAAGGGATCAAGAAAACAAGCATTTGCAATGCAATAGGTCTCGTATTAGGAAAGTTTGAGCTATTGGTCTTGTAAATGACAATTTTATTATTTATGTGTTGGTTTTGAAAATAGCTAAATTAATAGCTTTGTCATTTACAATGCCAAAAGTTATACCTTTCGCAAATGTGACACCTATAGCATTTGTAATGCAACATGTTTTGTATTTACGTGACTTAGATGTATGGATATTACAAATTACAATGGCTTTTAATTTTTTTAAATAATTAATACCTAAATAAAAGTGATTGTAATTTATAATGGCAATAGCTTAAACTTTTGTAAATAACTTTTGTGAAGATTATGTTCAGTGTATTTTATTGTGACGAAAATTCAAGAACAGAAGTGAAATATTAAAAAAATGTTGTGACATTTGTAATAAAGCTTGAAGCATTGAGAGAACATATTTTAACCAGTTGTTGTTGAATGGTTGCGCAGATTGATGCTGGGGTGGCACTGAGTGATGCTGTGGTGGTGCAGAGTGGTGATATGGTGATGCTGAGTGGTGCTGAGTGATGCTGGGGTGGTGCTGAGTGATGCAGGGGTGGTGCTGAGTGATGCTGGGGTGGTGCTGAGTGATGCTGGGGTGGTGCTGAGTGATGCTGGGGTGGTGCTGAGTGATCCTGGGGTGGCGCTGAGTGATCCTGGGGTGGCGCTGAGTGATGTTGTGGTGGCGACGAGTGATGCTGTGGCGTTCCGTGGTGCTGTGGTAGTGCATAGTGATGCTGTGGTGCCCCTGAGTGATGCTGTGGTGGTGCGATAGATAGATAGAGTGAGGGCAATAGATAGATAGAGGGAGGGCGATAGATACAGTGAGGGCGATAGATAGAAAAATAGAGTGAGTGCAATAGATAGAGTGATGGCGATAGAGTGAGTGCGATAGATAGACAGATAGAGTGAGGGCGATAGACAGATCGATAGAGTGAGCGGGATAGATAGATAGAGTGAGGGAGATAGATAGATGTGTGTGGTTATGTGTGTGATTGTGTGTGTGTGGTTGTGTGTGTGGTTGTGTGTGTGTGTGTGTGTGGTTGTGTGCGTGTGTGTGTGGTTGTGTGCGTGTGTGGTTGTGTGTGTGTGTGTGGTTGTGTGTGTGTGGTGCTGTGTGTGTAGTTGTGTGTGTGGTTGTGTGTGTGGTTGGGTGAAATATTAACATCTTTTTGTGACGTTTGTAATAAAGCTTGAAACATTGAGAGAACATATTGTAACCAGTTGTTGTTGAATGGTTGCGCAGATTGATGCTGGGGTGGCACTGAGTGATGCTGTGGTGGTGCAGAGTGGTGATATGGTGATGCTGAGTGGTGCTGAGTGATGCTGGGGTGGTGCTGAGTGATGCTGGGGTGGTGCTGAGTGATGCTGGGGTGGTGCTGAGTGATCCTGGGGTGGCGCTGAGTGATGTTGTGGTGGCGACGAGTGATGCAGTGGCGTTCAGTGATGCTGTGGTAGTGCATAGTGATGCTGTGGTGCCCCTGAGTGATGCTGTGGTGGTGCGATAGATAGATAGAGTGAGGGCAATAGATAGATAGAGGGAGGGCGATAGATACAGTGAGGGCGATAGATAGAAAAATAGAGTGTGTGCAATAGATAGAGTGATGGCAATAGAGTGAGTGTGATAGATAGACAGATAGAGTGAGGGCGATAGACAGATCGATAGAGTGAGCGGGACAGAATGATAGAGTGAGGGAGATAGATAGATGTGTGTGGTTGTGTGTGTGATTGTGTGTGTGTGGTTGTGTGTGTGGTTGTGTGTGTGTGTGTGGTTGTGTGTGTGTGTGGTTGTGTGCGTGTGTGTGTGGTTGTGTGCGTGTGTGGTTGTGTGTGTGTGTGTGTGGTTGTGTGTGTGTGGTGCTGTGTGTGTAGTTGTGTGTGTGGTTGTGTGTGTGGTTAGGTGTGTGGTTGGGTGTGTGGTTGGGTGTGTGGTTGGGTGTGTGGTTGTGGATGGATGGATGGAGTGGGGGGATGGATGGATGGAGTGGGATGGATGGATGGATGGATGGAGTGGGATGGATGGGTGGAGTGGGGGGGATGGATGGATGGAGTGGGGGGGATGGATGGATGGAGTGGGGGAGCCGAAGGCAAGAAACAACGAGTACAATCAGGGAAGCAGAAGGCAAGAAAATCAGGGGAGCAGAAGGCATGAAAAAAACGAGTACAATCAGAGGAGGAGAAGGCACAAAAAATTAGTACAATCAGGGGAGCAGAAGGCACGAAAAACGAGTGCAATCAGGGGAGAAGAAGGCACGAAAAACAAGAGAGGGTGAGAGAGGCAGTCACAGAGAGAGGCAAAGGCAGGAAGTGGATAGTGAGAGAGAGGCAGAGACGGGCAGTGGAGTCAGATAGAAGCACAAGAGAGAAAGGAGAGAGGCAAAGTAGAAAAGGCAGGCAGACAGAGTCAACCGAAGAGAAATGGCGACAGGCATTCAAAGAGAGAAACCGTGAGACAGTCAGGGCAAGAAACAATGAAACAGGCAGAGAGAGCAAGTCAAAAAGAGAGAGCGGGGCAGAGATAGAACGTGGAAAAGTGAGAGAGGCAAAGTAGAAAAGAGAGAGACAGCGGGACAGAAAGAGAGACGGGCAGTCAGAGAGAGAGGCTGAGACAGACAGTGGAAGAGAGAGAGGCAGGGACAGGCAGGGAAGAGAGAAAGAGGGGCAGAGACAGACACATTGACAAAGAAAGAGATGCAGCAGAAGCAGAGAGCGGATCAGAGAGGGAGGGAAATACAGGGGAAACGATAGAGGGGCAGAGACAGACAGTGGAAATCACAGAGACAGGGAGGCTGATACACAGAGCAAGGCAGAGGCGGACTGTGGAAAGATAGATACAGAGACAGACACAATTGAAAAGACACAGACATTCAGGGGCAGAGATAGAGAGAAGCGAAGAATGACAGTGGAAAAGAGAGGGGCGCATACTGAGGCACAGAGAGAGGCAGATAGCGACAGCTGAAAAGAGAGAGGCAGAGACAGGCTCAGTGGAAAAGATAGAGAAGCAAAGGCACAGAGAGAGAAAGCGATAGACAGTGGAAAAGAGGGCACGAGAGAGGCGGATATATTAGAGGAGAAAGAGCGGCGAAAGAGAAGGAGAGACAGAAACAGGAAATATTTCTGCGGTTTGTTTTGGTTCTGGCTGGCGGCGCCTCGGCCATAAATAAATGAAAGATAAAGGGAGAGACTGCGGCATGGGGAGCGGGGCTGAGACTGGCTGCAGAGGAGAGAGCGCGCGAGTTGGGAGGGGGTGACAGACAGTCATAGAGAGACCTCCAGCAGAGTCAGAGGAGAGAGAGCGCGCGGGATAGTACCTCATACCCTCCCAAAACAGAAATGTCGTATTAGTAAAGATCCCCAAAAGAAAATACATCTGATGCAATTCACCTGCAGGACTTTGGAATGGAGAATAATTCGATATATGTAACCCAATAAATGATTCCAGGAGGATGTTTTGCTTTGTCAATACTTTGCTTTGTCATGCTCTTTGTAAAACTGTATTGTTGGGGAAGCTGCTGTGCCGTCAACAATCCAATCAAAAAGTGGCTAACAGCTAAATATATTGTTTTGTCTTAAAGAGCAGATATTGCCACAGTTGTCCCTAACACAAAAGAAACTTCTTGGGAAGCAAATATGCTCCTTCTGAAACGACAGAGTGCTATCCCTCACAGACAAGTTAGCTAATGGCTAAAATGGGCTGACCCATTGCCCCATGTTGTGCGCTGTAGTGGTCGGGAGAAACCCTGAATTACAAGACACCAATAGATGAGGAGGACTTTCTGAAATTCCCCTTTAGTATATTACAACTATATTTCTAAAAAAAGTTTGTAAAATTTTATAGTGCCAAATGAGCAAAACATGTATATTTGGAAACCAGTAAGGCAGTCTAGCAAAGTAAAGTTAAGTGCATATGGAAGCAGCGCAGCAAGTAACAGCACTGTATTTTTACGGTACTATAACTTGATTCCCCTGGCTTAGACATTTAGGCCAGCACCTCAATGGCTGCAATTAAGTAGATTAGTAACACAAAGGCCGTGGAGGTGCCACAGAGTTTGGTTTTGAGTTACAGACCTTAACTAGGCTACACAGCTACGGGTAGAATTTAAATACATGTTCACTACTACTTCCAGAAACGGAGGCTTGTACCACGCTGTGCTTTATGCAGGGAAGAAGGGGGAGAGACAAGGGGAACCAACAGACAGACGGAAAACAAAGGTGCCTGTGTGTCTGTTGTGTCTGTGCGCATGTATGGTTGTTAGTCCGTGTGCAAGGGTGCTTGTTTGTCTGTGCGCATGTATGTTTGTTGGTCCGTGTGCAAGGGTGCTTGTTTGTCTGTGCGCATGTATGTATGTTGGTCCTTTTATAAGACGTACCTCTACTATTCTGGAGGGAATACGTTTTGCTTCTAACACAAACATCCGCATCAAGATGTCTGTACTATATGACTGTCAGTAATCCTTTGACACGGTATGTTCGAAGGTGAACCCAACAGGCCAACCCAATGCGAATGCAGATACTTAAAACAGAGGCTAAATCGGTACCAGTTCCAAATGGGGAAGCCTCGGCACTTATAGTTTCCCGGAAAGAAAACGGGAAATAAATATTGTGTTAAAATTGCGGTAAAGAAACTCGTGGCTTTCATCTCTTTCTACACAGTCACATTGCTGCTGTCAAAAGACCAGAAGTGTAAAACCCATCAAGGGCCAGATTATAGGTGCACGACCTTGAGAATTTCTGTTGCATACAAGCTTCAAAGCGCCGCATGAACACCCGAACGGTACACCACATTTAAACAAGGGAGGAAGGGTGACGAGACTGCTAGCTCTTTGTTTCTAGTTGTGTGAAGTTGAATAGAAAAGGAGGTTGTGGGAGGGCAGAACTCTACGGGAAAGAAAACACAAATGAAAGAGCAATGAAAGAAGGGAATGCATTACTAGCTACCAGCATTCGCTGCTTAATTTGTGCCGGTGTTTGCAAGTGTCGGCTCAGGCTATCGCTGTTAGAGATCAGAATGTATATTTCAACATTACACTTTGATTTACATCAAGCGAGAGAAAGGGAAGGAACGAGATAAGTAAAGACTAAGAGAAAGATAAGAAAGCAGGAATGAAAACGAAGCTGTAAGAGTGGACTACAGGCAGTAAGCGCAGGCCGTGGGACAATGTGGCATGTGCGGGAATCAAGACTAACCCTGGTGTTTAAATGTAAGTATTCGACGGCGCCAGCAGTGGCCTTCCTATAAAAACATTTGTCTGTTACGATTATTAATAGTTTTTTATCTTATTTACAAATGGATCCCCGTGAGTTACATTGTTGTCAGTCTATGTACTAAAAAAGAGTTTACACAGACAGTGACAAGAAACAAAACACTAATCTTATTGGTGCAATGAAACACAAATGTGACTACAGGTCTGGGAACGGCAGGTGACAGGACATGACAGAGACAAGGAAGGGTTAATCTGTAGGGATTCAACAGCAGACCAAGCATTAGGCGCATTTCAAGATGTCATTTAAAACTCAGTGGGTCATTTCGTTCCAGGAAGAAATGCTGCAGTGTAAAGCTGCACGTTTTGTTCAAGACAGGAGTTCACGTGTTAATGAAGCTGGTCGGGGCAGCGCTTTCTGGATTAGCAGCTACGTGTGAAATTGAAGGCTTGGTCTGCCAAATGCCGGAGGCCAATTAACGCGTTATGCACACAACACAAAGGTGGCAGACTGTGGATCAGTAAAATACAAACTATAAGCAGACAATTGTGATAATACAATGAGCTGAGCAGTCTATGGCCAGTGAAGAAGCAGCTTCTGATGAGAGCCAAAATGAAGCCCGTGGAATGTCAGGCAAGAGTAAATATACGGTGAATCAAAATAACACGAGAAAGAGACATGACAAAGTGCTGTGGATGTGGCAGTATTACCCCATAACGAATAATAAAAGATGTTCAGCAACTGTAAAGCTCGACAAAGGGTTTGAAATAAACGAGTCCTACGTATACCTATACAAACAAGCAGCAACAAGCAATGTCCTGAGCAAATGGTGGGGGCCTGAAGCAGTGGAGTGGGAGAGGTGAGGGGGGAGTCACAGGGAGATTAAGGCGACAGGGGCACTGCCTGGCGGCCGTGAAGTGAAGATAACGAGATAGACGAAAGGAGGGTCCGGCTGGGAAAGAGGCTAAAAGGGCTGAAAGGGAGGGGAGAATGCACGTAGCACATTCCAATGAAGTCTGGTGGGGGGCGGGGGTGGGGAGCAGGCATATGGTGTTTCAGTGAGCAGCCTTTGATGTGAGAGCGAGTAGGAGGGAACAGCAGGGGGCGGAGAAGCAGATTGCCTTCAAGGCAGGAGGCAGGCAGAAGGCTCGGGCAAAATCGTGCACGAGAGCACATGCACTCGTGAAAAACCTCTTTTTTGGGCTCATGGTGAAACTCTTGGTTTCACTGCTATAGACTCGTCCTATTCCATTTCCTGCGGAATGGAAATAGTCCGAGACCTAAAAAGGGAAAATAAGCAGAAATAAGGCACAAAAGATCAGAGATGCAGAAAAGAGAAGAAAGGTGAAAGATAGAATGGGTAGAAACACGAGTGAAAACGAGTGAAGGAGCAGAGGGAGAGAAAGGGAAAATGGGCAGAAATAAGGCACAAAAGAGCAGAGGTGCAGAAAGGTGAAAGATAGAAAGGGTAGAAAAACGAGTGAAAACGAGTGAACGAGCAGAGGGAGAGAAAGGGAAAATGGGCAGAAATAAGGCACAAAAGAGCAGAGATGCAGAAAGGTGCAGAAAGGTGAAAGATAGAAAGGGTAGAAAAACGAGTGAAGGAGCAGAGTACGAGAAAGGAGACAGAGGTCCACTGGACCACCAGGGATGAGGTGCAGGGAAACCTGCGGGTGGAGGAGGGCCTCAATCACCAACACTCAAGAGTGCAGGGGCAGGGGCACCTCACTTAATGGTGGAGCTGCGAGGGTGTGAGAGCAATTTCACTGACAATGAGTCAGTGGTCTTGCTCGCCTGTCCCCGCAGTGGCCGCCATTAAGTAGGGGTCAGGGAGGGCTGGACAGCTGGGAGGCGGGAGCGGGGAGGGGTGCTGGATTGGGCCGGTCGCGCTGGGGGGGGAGGGGCCGCGGGGGCAGCAGCGGCGGGGAAAGGTAAAGGGAGGAAAGAAGGGATAAAGAAAAAAGGGAAAATAAGCAGAAATAGTAAAAGTAAAGTAAAAAGTAAAGTCCACATTTGTAAAGCGCACAATCACCCGTAAGGGTCTCTAGGCGCTGGGGGCCGTCGGGAAGATTAAGCGAGCTATTGCACAGAGTCACATGGTGCTGGGCTAACCTGCCGCCGGAGCCGGGGATCAAACCGTGGTCCCCAGATTCCAGTGTCAGTCGCCCTGGCCGCGGCGCCACACCTCTCCCTCTAGGGCACAAAAGAGCAGAGATGCAGAAAAGAGCAGAAAGGTGAAAGATAGAAAGGGTAGAAAAACGAGTGAAAACGAGTGAAGGAGCAGATGGAGAGAAAGGGAAAATGGGCAGAAATAAGGGTCTCAGAGAGTAGCATTGTCTGTGGTGCCTGAGTGGTGGGGCAAGCCTTTTCCTCTTCCCTGCACCCACTGCCTTGTTTTTTCCAGGGACAGATATTGACCCAGTAAAACTGGTCCGATGTTTCGCACACGGAAATGTAGAGTCTAAAAACAGTGGACCACTCAGAGTTGTCTAGGAAACCTGTAGTGGAGGCCTAAGTCAGAAACAGTATTGGTTTCAATTATCCAGTGAATAGAATGTTGGAATGTTAGTGCCTTTTCTTGTTGTGAGAATTTTAGAATCAGATGCCTTCTCAAAAGGGTCTAGTTCTCGCATAATCTCTGACATGGAGCTTTGTAGATCAGTTAGAGTCAGGAAATACCTTCTATGAAGAGGCAGAACTGATGGGTGTTGGTGCCAAATATCAGCCCCCTCATGTATTGTACTTTGTGATGCCAGGGACTCAATGGTCATTTCAATCAGTATTGGTGACAAGAACAACCCTGTCTTCCCCCTCCTTGTAGCAGCTTCCTGTTTAACAGTGAAGCATTGATCATGTTCTTTGTCTTAGGTGATCAATATCTAAACCACCTTTTTCTGCCACATTGCTAATACATTTTCTTAAAAGAAAGTCAGAGAAACACAGCTAATTAATTTCCTCTTAAATTACTCTGCCCATCCTAGGCTGTCCCTCCTCACCTCACTGTCCTGAAGAAGACCTGCTGTGACGTTTGTCCAATAATGCACTTTCCCAGGTCGAAACGTCGACGCTCCACACCAATCGATGTCCTACAGTTTCTTCACCCCAAAATCAAAATAAGACTTGTGTCAAGGTGTTTGAAAATACATGGCAAATAATTTACTTAGGACAGTTGTTAATTGAGTCGCTCATTTTACTTTGTCGCATTGTTGCCTTTTTGTACATATTTTTACGGAACATATCAATTGTTCACTTTATTTACTTACTCACTAAAACGTCCCTGAATTATGATTGCAATTTGTTGAAATGCTCTTGTGACAGCCATACATACGAACAACAATGTGTTCACCTGTTTGAATCATTCAATAACTGTTGTGGTGTGTTTCTTTGTACATATTAACTATATCAGAATAATGCTGACCGACACGCGCACGGTGGAAGATTGTATTCTCCTTTCTTTTTAGCGGACCGACTTATCAAGGTTGGATTCCTGTGCAATATAGATACTTTTATTTGGCTGCGTTTGCAGTGTGTGCCTGGATGCTTCGTGTAGGATTGCAGTGTCCCGGTTGGGGTCAAGACTTGGGATGGTGTTCACTCTACTGTAATTAGACACCAACTACTTGCTACGTTTTTGATAGTTTGGCTGATTCGCCAACTACGTCAGGGTGGTTTGACTATTTTGTTCCCCTTACTTGGACACCACCCACTTTAGAAACGTTACACGATGTGGAACCCAGACTTGACTCTCTATTTTGCCTTGAAAAAGTCTGAATACTAACATTGTACAGATGAAACACGTGTTGGCTTTGATAAAATTGCTGGAATTTGCACTATACAAATAAAGGAGATCTGCTTTCATCTGTTGTGGAGAATCCCTGAGAACCTGTGTGTTTTGTGGACACGCTTTATTCGCCTCAAAACTAGAATCTTTGAGAATTTGTGTGTTACTAGAACACGCTTTATTTACTTTACAACCAGATAATTGTGACATATATTGTTGTATTATGTTCCAACATTAATTATATGCTTTATTGAAATTGATTGTGTCTATCCTAGGGAGTGCTTTACCTATATTTCTCAATTATTAACTATATCATGTTAAGAAATTGTGCTATCCGACAGAAATATTTGTAGTATTTTTGCACAATGCCCAGGTTCTGAGGGACACAGGGTTGTTCCTTGAGTGCGCTGACCTCCTGGGTGGCTACAGCTCGGTGGACCTAGTGGACAGCAACTTCTTTAAACTGGACATTGCAGTCGGTGGCTGCAGGGGAGTTGCTCCTCTACTCCAAGAGAGACTCTGGCTGCTTGGTGAAGTGCTGGCAACACTTCTGGGCTTGTGGAGGATGCACAGCTGCAGGAAAAGTCGGGTTTTTGTAATTATCAAGTTTCTATGCAGCAAGCAGGGTTTGGCGCAAAAAGTCCAAAGCAGTCTCCTGTTGTAGTGGGGATCGGCACTTGATTGTCATCTTCTTCTTTGTAGTCAGTGGAATCTGAAGCTCTGGGTTCAGGGAGCCCCCTAAATACTAAATTTGGAGGTATGAGGGGATTGGCGAGTAGTAGCCAATGGGCTACCTAACCCTGAGGTCACCACACCTCTATATGACCACATCCTGTGGGAAGTGGCCATAATCCTGTCCCAGTTTCCTAAATTCTGTTATCACCAAGGTGGTGGACTGTTCCTAGTGTGGGGCACATCAGGCAGCTCACCTCTGGGGTCTGACTGACTTGGGGGTGCTCCACACCTATTTTGTTTGCACACTAATTTCCCATATTTCCGGGTGCCAAATGGGCCTCATGGCAGACAGTGGCATCTTGGAGGTCTGGGGGATGCCGGGGTCGCATATCAAAGGTGGTATGCTGATTGTTAGCCATCCTGTTTATAAGAGGTATAAATACCTCCTTCCAGAGCAGGCATTGTTCCTGACCTCTGAGAGTTGGGTCTCACCCTCTATGAGGTCAGAAGCACATCTGTTGTGGAAGGCAGGACTGTACCAGTCAGCAATCACACTAGTGGACTAGTATGTTTTTGGGGGGTACCTCTAAGGTACCATCTGGGTGCATGTATTAATAAATTCATCATTGGAATCAGTGTGGGATTATTAATACAAATTGTACTATTCTACACCAAGCATGTTAACTTTATGTCCCTCAACTTTGTTGAACATCAAACTTTATTGGCTTATTTTATATATTTATTGCATAGCCTGCAAAGACCATGACAGGACACAGAATGATCAGCCCTGACCCTTTTGTAAACAAATGTTTTTTTTTTCTTTAAATGCATCCTTAATGCTATTTTTACTACTGGTATGCTTAATGTTTCTTGGACAAAATAGTTGCTTTTGATGTGGGCATTATCCGCTGAACACACTGTTGTTAATGTTGAATTCCTTTGGCAATATTAAAACTGACCTGAAAAGCAATGTCCATGCCAGCTCACAATCTCCCCTAATGCTTTCCTTTCTAAACAATTCTTGAAGTAGGAAAATGTTCTTTGAACTGAGCAATTTATTTCTTCTGGGACCACCACAAAAGCTAAAGATGTTTCTTACTAAAAAACCTACCCGTATATGTGGTTTGGTAAACATAATTACCAGTGGCTGTGATTGATTCAAGTATAACATACAATGACCTTTTATTCTGCTGCTATGTTGGCCAAGTGCAAGTATGTCCTGTCAAATGATCCAATTCATAAGGATGACCTACATCCAGCCTGCTCAAACAGCCAACAGCAGTAAGTGTACTTGGGCTTTTAAGTCCATTGTTTTAAAAGGAATAGTTGAAATACAAGTACCAGGGTCAGTGGTGGCTGTCATCTATGGGGGGAGTGGGCAAAAGAAAAAAGAAAAAGAAAAAAAACACTTCCTTACACGTCCTTCTCGTTCCAGAACGTGGACTCCTTCTTCCATCGACTGCAGTGGAGGCCTGCACTTGCTCTCAACCCAGTTGTCCTAAAACAGCTGGGTTGAGATGTTTAAAGTGCGCATGTCTGGCTGGCCAAAGAGACACACACACTTTAAACAGTGCACAGGCAGCCCTCTGCCCACCAGTCCTCCTTGCTGCCACTCCACAGGCCCCACCCCGTCCTGACATGGTGATGAATTACCATTTTATTTTTCATCTCTGGGGTTTGGGGGTATTTAAGTTGGGCGACTCTCCTCGGCTCTCACGGAGGAGCCGCCCCTGCCCAGTGCGCTCAGTGCTGTTGGAAGAAAAATAAGGAGTGCCGCAAGGTCATCCGCATGATACTGAACCAGTTGACAGCTATGCTGAGTAACACTATAGGAGCTACATTTACATTTACCTTTATAACATAGTGATAAACATACAGAAGTGGCAACATCCTGAGTGCAGTGGATAGCCGCAGCGCATTCCCTAAAGCTGGTAGATGGGAGAGCGGCTCAGCTTGCTCTACAATGGAGCCGCTCTCAGCATAAGAATTAGAAGGAGCCGGGGGCGATAATTCATCGGATAGGAAGCATACGATGCAAAGATAAACCAGGAGTGATGCACAGTCCCTATTTTATGTCTGTCTTTCTTACACAATTGCCTCTAATCTTCGCAGTATTTCCCAGCATCAGCTCAGAGAGAACAACAGGCAAGCATAAATTTCCAGCCGTGCATCTGCGGTGATTTTATAGGGCTGCCCCGGATCACGCGCTGAATGCGGCCACGAAAGTAATTATCGATTCCTATTCTCTTTCACGCTACGGTTTGCCTTCTCAGCCTCCACCTGTAAATTTGGTTGACACAGCAGGATTCCTTGTTTAATCAGGCTTTGGAGTTTGCCTGCAGTCTAAAGGGCTCGAAGTAGCTCAGATCTGCAACTGGAAAAGATGGTAATGATTTAAGGCTTGCGGTAATGGAGTGGGATGATTTTGCAGGGAGCTAGCTGCTTTATGGAGAGAGTCAGGTAGAGTTGGTTGTGTCTGGTCATGAACTAGGAGTTAATTTTTAACCTATGAGCATATTTAATATTTTTAAAGGAGAGACATTAAAAGCGCAAGAAAGTGCAAGTTCACGAGTTGCAATGATGGCAATCTGTCTTTAACTGAAGTGAAACATGTTAAATATTATGTTTTATTATTTGACTGTATATTCAAACAGAATTTTTTTTAACCTAATAATGACATAGTATTTATATGGCCCTCTTGCCGAATCAAATCATATGATTACTGTTACCCCAACTGAATTTGGCAATCATTTCATTGACCTCAGAGGGAAACAAGCACTGTCAAATCTATTAAATCTCGGTTTTAATACGTAAAGCTATTTGCTTTGCCAGTGCTTCTTTGCCCTGGCATTAGTTCATGACAAAAAGTATATGCCAGTGTGTTATAACAAACGTGCAAGAACCCATCTTTGTACACAGCAGCAGCCAGCTTAGAATGTATTTATTAAAGAAAAACCATTCCAAGATGCACACCAATTTGCATACATGCGCATGGTCAGCGACTAGCTGCCGCCTCCCCCCCAATCCGGCACCCAACACCCAGGAACGTGGACACGAGACGTGTTTTACTTTTTGGAAGGCGGGCGCTAGTCGCCCGGCCGTATTTATTAAAGTATGAAATTAAAAAAGGTTTTAATTGCATAATCAACAATGAATACAAAAATCAGCAGGATATTCAGTTATACAATCGTTATCAACAAGTTTGAGAGCCTGACCTTAACAAAACTCTAATACAAGTTGTTCCTAGCTTAAACTAAACATCCTACCTTGATTTTTGTACATTTCTGGCCATATGGCAGGGTCACTACCGGTGTCAGGTCCTACAAGCTGCGCCTCCCCCATAGAAGTGCGCATGCGCAGTGTTACCCCGGGAATTGCCCGGTCTACGCCCCAAACTCCATTTACCCACTAAAGGAGGGCCCTTACTCTGCGCCGGTGGCGTCATGAGTCCACGCGCGCGGGGTGGCTACCAGCCTAAGGAAAGCGTGAACTACTCCTACCCGCGCTCTTTTGCATATTACCTTGCCCCTGGAGTACTGGGAGTGGCCCGCAGGCCCCTCCCCCCGGGCGGGAACCTCCATAGGATGATGCCCGCCCCCTCAGACCTCAAATATGTGCTCACCGATAATGACCTTACCGCATGCCCCATACCTAATAAATACGACGACCTATGGAAAAAATTCTAAAGGACAACTACACTGGCTAATAAATAACAGTATCCACGCATAGCTAAAGGGGAAAAAAGGCCTAACGACACATGGCATAAAATTACAATTCGGTTCACGCATGTTACTCAAAATCACAATATCCACGTATATCTACAAAGGGAAAAAAGGCCTAAAGACACATATCTTCAAATACAGTTCACTTCACACATCACTTTTCTACAAAGGGAAAAAAGTCCTGACAACAGATCACAAAATACAACAACAGCCTACTCTCTCCCGCGGTCCATACATTTGAAACTTACCATTAAACCGGACATAACGCTGCTTAAACTTTGTACCAAGGGATGGTGGGTGGGAAACAAAGAAGCCCCGAACGCGGGGCACAACGTTCAGCGAGGGAGCGTCCAGGGACAAGGGGGTCTCCTGGGCGCTCCCTACCTCTTATTCCCGAGGGGCCGGGTGGCCCCTCCTAACGCCCGCCCCCCCGACCCGGAACCAGTCCATTGAATCCGGGTCAGGAGGGGCGCCGGCCAATCGGCGGTGGGCCGCGCCCCCCGGGGCACGCCCCCACCGTCGAAGGACCCGAGGGGAGAGGAGGTGAGGCGGTCGCCGCGCCGCCATGCGTGCGGGGGGGCCGAGGGCCCCCCCTTTTCACATGGTCAGCGACTAGCTGCCGCCTCCCCCCCAATCCGGCACCCAACACCCAGGAACGTGGACACGAGACGTGTTTTACTTTTTGGAAGGCGGGCGCTAGTCGCCCGGCCGTATTTATTAAAGTATGAAATTAAAAAAGGTTTTAATTGCATAATCAACAATGAATACAAAAATCAGCAGGATATTCAGTTATACAATCGTTATCAACAAGTTTGAGAGCCTGACCTTAACAAAACTCTAATACAAGTTGTTCCTAGCTTAAACTAAACATCCTACCTTGATTTTTGTACATTTCTGGCCATATGGCAGGGTCACTACCGGTGTCAGGTCCTACAAGCTGCGCCTCCCCCATAGAAGTGCGCATGCGCAGTGTTACCCCGGGAATTGCCCGGTCTACGCCCCAAACTCCATTTACCCACTAAAGGAGGGCCCTTACTCTGCGCCGGTGGCGTCATGAGTCCACGCGCGCGGGGTGGCTACCAGCCTAAGGAAAGCGTGAACTACTCCTACCCGCGCTCCTTTGCATATTACCTTGCCCCTGGAGTACTGGGAGTGGCCCGCAGGCCCCTCCCCCCGGGCGGGAACCTCCATAGGATGATGCCCGCCCCCTCAGACCTCAAATATGTGCTCACCGATAATGACCTTACCGCCACAGGCCAGTATTGTTAACCGACGATCTGGCCTCCCCCTCTAGCCCCTGCCTAAGGACACACTCCTCCTACCCCAGCCCTCTAGCCAAGCCCAGATATTGTCAGCCCATAGGACATTACCCTCCTCTGTCAGATGCACCCCGTCCTTCAAGTAATACTTTTGACCCCAGATGCACCCATGAGGTATTGTATTGACTGTAACACGGGGGTTCGAAACAACCTATCCAACCGTGTGTTGATCCTCTTTACCGAGTGATTCAACGCCCTGACCGAATGACCCCCCCGCCACTGAAGTCGAGGTATTAGTTGTGACCATACTAGTGTGCACCCGGGGCAGGTCCTGGCTATCCAACCCGCTGTTGAGATAATCTCCTCAATCAAGATGCGCCTGCCCAGTGTTGCCAAATCGTTCTCCCCAAGGTGAAGTATCACCACTGACGGTGGAGCCCACTGGCGTGCTAACAGCCCTTGGAAGAATCCCCTAAACTCGTGAAGACACAACCCTCCTCTGCCAAAGAACGTGATATTCAACCCTAGTTGTGCCGCCCTTTCCTTCTTGTCACCTGACAGGAAGACACATTCCGCTCGCTTCACATATGAATGACCGACAATCCAGACATTGTTCTTTGTTGTTTCCTGTTCGCCGCTCCGTGCCGATGAATATTGGCGGTGCCCGACGACAAATTCCTCCCCTGCGTAACAGGTCTGAGAAACTGTAAGAGAGCGGAAAGAGACCAAGCGTGAGTGACAGGTAATCATAGCATGTCAATCCGAACATAACGTTTATAGCAGTCTGACGACCACCTCCCAATTGTCTTCACTCTTTCCACTGGGAGGCCCCCCGCCACCGCCTCAGTTGCTGCCCCAATCCTGAAGGAATGAGATCCAAAATCTCTAGGATCAAGACCCGCTTTTGTAACCCCTATTTCGAACACTCTCCTGAATTGATACCTGGTCAAGGGGCTCCCGTCGGCGTGACAGAGCAACGCCCTGCCCGCTGAACCGACCAATAGTCCCATGAGTGATTCTACGTGCCTCACCGGGCAGCACGGGTTGGCGGGGGCCCGTTGCAGAACTATGGTGTGACCCCTAGCTTCTTGATCGGTCTTTGATTTCTGGATAATCACCCACATGGTGTCACCCCTTATCGTCACCCCAGCCTTCTGCAAGCCACCTAGTATGTCAGACTTGGATCCTGCCACAAGTTCACTAATTCTCAGTGCCCCATAAAATGCCAGGGAGAATGCCGCCCTAAAAAGAAGCACTTCCCACTCCGAGTTACAAACAATCTCCAGCATGCCCAGTAAGGCTGTTAGCCGGGCCAACCCCATGGGCTTCCTCTTATCCTTCTGGTGTCCCTGAATACGGCGCCATCCCCTTAACGCCTTGCGTATCATAAAGGTATTAGTGGGATCCCGGAAGCCCCTAGCTTGAGCGAAGAATGACACTGCTGCCCTATGTCTGGTTGCCGCTGCTACTGAGCGCCCCTCTTTGTGCATCCATTCTAAATAGGCTGCAAACCCATCCTCCTTCGCCCAAAGCACTTCCCACTGTGGCCCCAAGAAAGAACAATAAGACAGAAACGCCCCTTCGTAAGCCGTCTTGGTCCTGGGGGCTAGGCTAGCGACCACGAGGTCTTGTAATCTGGGGCACCAATCTGCCAAAGTACTGCTGGGAAGTGTGCTGGCGAGGGGTCTGCTGTGGGGAGATGTTCCCTGAAAACCTGCATTTTGAAGCGAGAAAGGGAGTCAGCAGCATTGTTTAAAACACCAGGGACATGTTTGGCTCTAAAATTAGCATTCAGTTTAAGGCACCGCAGAACAATTTCTTTGATCAAACGAAGTATGAAAGGACACCGCGCCCCCTGCTGATTGATACATTCCACCACTGTCATGTTATCTGACCAAAACACCACTGATTGGTTACATAGGTGTTCGGGCCAAACCATCAGTGCCACCCATATTGGAAAAAGTTCCAGGAAGCCAATGTTGCTGAGCAAACCCCATGTGTTCCATTCTTCTGGCCATTGTTGGGCGACCCACCTATTCCCTAGGATGGCACCAAAGCCCACACTACCGGCCGCATCAGTCCATAGTCCCAACTCCGCTGATGTCGTGAGCGGGTCGGGCCAGACCACCCTACCGTTAAAATCCTCCAGGAATGCCATCCAAATAAGCATATCCTGGCGAATTTCAGACGATAGGCGCGTGCGGTGGTGCTTTTCCCTCAGCCCCTTCATCGCGTGCGCGATGGAGCGAGAGAAGGGGCGAGCCATTGGGATGATTCTTAGTGCAAAATTCAGTTGCCCTACCACCTCCTGTAATTGCTGCAAAGTGACCTTCTCCTTCCGGAGGCATAACTGTAGCGATGTCTTGAATTTGCACACCTTGTCCTTAGGTAGTCTAAAACATCTCTCCATTGAGTCAATCTCAATGCCCAGAAATTCCAAGCAGGTGGTCGGGCCCACCGTCTTCCAAGGCGCAAGCGGGACCCCAAAAGCCCGCATGAGCACGCAAAATTCCTGCAATGCCAGTGCGCACTCCTGAGAACCCGCTGTACCGAGGAAGAGGAAATCATCTAAGTAATGCATGACCCTTTGATGGCCCGTCACTTGTCTCATGGCCCATTCAAGAAATGAACTAAACATTTCAAAGTAGGCGCAAGAAATAGAACAACCCATAGGCATGCATTTGTCCATGTAGAACCGATCCCTAAAGGTGAAACCTAAAAGATGCTGGTCCGCCGGGTGGACTGGGAGGAGGCGGAAGGCGGATTCTATGTCTGATTTCGCCATCAGCGCCCCGGGTCCAGCGGCCTGCAATAAGGTAACAGCCTGATCAAAAGAGGCGTACTTAACACTACAGATACCCTCGTCAATGGCATCATTCAGTGACGCCCCCTTTGGCGCTGACAGGTTATGAATCAATCTGAACTGCCCCTTCTCTTTCTTGGGGACAACTCCCAGTGGGGAACACACAAAATTGGGTACTGGTACTTCAGTAAAAGGGCCAGCTATCCTGCCTAAGGAAAGCTCCTTGTCAATTTTGGCGGCCACAACAGCCGGATTGTGTTTGACTGATAATTGATTTCTACAGTGCGCACTGCCTGTGTATCCCCCGGCCGGGATCCTAAAACCTTTAGAAAAACCTTCTTGGAGTAAGGTGGCCGCTTTGTGGTCCGGGTATCTGTTCAACAACGGAATCATCGCCACCACGTCCACTGGAGTGGGGGGGCGTAATCTGTCCGACTTATAGTGGCTTACCCCTACCCCTCTGTCCTGTGTTACCCTGCTTGGACCTACAGGTAGTTTCTGGATGAGAGGGGTGCCCACAGGAGGAACATGCATGCCTAAACTTACACGCGGCCCTTGTGCAGGTCCGCCTATTAAAATCCCAGCACACCCCTTTCTTCTCTGGCCCACCTGCCCTAAATTTCCCAGGTATTTCACTCGTTTGGGGGGGCCGAAAGGGCTGCTGTGGTCTAGTGAACACCTTGACCGCACCGAACTGAGGGGGAGGTGCAGTGTCAGAGAACTGTTTGTGCCAAGCCATGGAATCTACCGAGTCCCATGGCAATGATCTATTGAATTCCAATGCCTTCCTAAAATTGACATCATAACCTTTCCATGCTTCCCCAGAATACTGTTGACTCCACCCCACAATCCTGCTCGAGTAGCAAGCCAATGCAGCCTGCAGATCCGGAGGACGCTCAGCCTTAATCGCAGTGAAAACGGCCCATGCTTGCATCCAATTATTGAGATTTTCCTCAACCCTGAATCTAGTACACTGCGCCCTCCATTCACTTGGGAGCATCCACTCTTTCAGTGCTTTTGCCTGCTCCATTTCCCTATTATCCAACAATAAAGAATAAATGTACACGTATTTATCAGCCCAAATCATTTCTTTCACAGCTAATGACACATGCTGAGCTAGATTTTCGCTCCTGGAAGGTATCACACCGTCCCCCAAGAGCGGCAATGCCACTTCCTTACCAAGTGCGGGCACCGGGGGCGGCTGCCCTTTAACTCCGTCCAGCTGGGGAACACTTGGACCTGCAAGGGGAGAAGAAATTGGCAATGCAACACTGTCGGCGACCGGTGCCGATCTGATTTTTTCTACAAACCTTGCCGCCTCTGCCGCATGGTCTGCAGAATTCGGGAAGGCTCCCCCTTTTTGGAGCCATGGCATCATGGCCGTTAACTGAGATACCAATTCGGGCGGCATTGAATCTACATTACCCCCCGGGACAACAGGTACCACTGGGGTTATGCCCGATGGTCCTGGTACAGGTGGCAAGGCGGGCGCCGGGTGAGGCCAGCCTGTACCCGGGATTGTGGGCACCGGTGCGGGAGCAGACCCAGCGTCTACTGGTTGACCTGCCGGCACCGGCACCACAGGGGCAATGGGTGTAGGCACCTGCGGGGGTGGGACCTCCGCGGGCGGTGCGGCGGGTAACGGATCCCCTGTGCCTGGGGTGGGGACCGCCTCCTTGGGTCTTTTGGACCTAGGTTTCCCTTGTGGGGTGACAAATTCCCCTCTTGGCACTGGTGCCACCCTCTTGCGGATCGGTCGCCCGGACGGGCCCGGTGCCTCACTCTCTCTGTCATCCAACCGAGCTTCCCGCTCCTTAATTTGACCTAGCTGTTGCTTAATGTCACTCATCTCCCGCATCATAGCCCGCATCATAGCCTCCATGTTGGACCCCCTTTTTCCACCCCTTGGGCCCGGCATGACGCTTACCCCAAACAACACCCGCTGCCTACTCTCTTAGTTCCCAACAGGTCAACTGTGTGTACCTTGCAGATGGAGGGTCACCAGGGGGCTTTCAGCACCATGCAATGGCGACCGCAACACCAGCGGCTTGTCCGCTTATGTAAGGGGTGAGTAGACCTAATGTAAACCCACCCGGCGGCCACCAGGAGCAATGAATGCTAGCCCCCCGTACCCCTCTTACCGATCAGTCCTGCGTCTCCGCCGCTGATGATGATCTGCGGTCGCAGCTCCCACAATGTTGCGTGCCCTGTCTGCGAGTGAAAACGTGCCGAGAGTATTGTTAAGGTTGCCTGAAATTGAAAAAGGTATTACTACTGTGCCATAAAGCCGGAAAAAATTTTTGGGAAATCCCACTTAAATACCGTCCTTTAAAAAGCCACCAATGCAAAAGGCCGGTACACTATATTGCAAAGGCTCGCAATTATTCTCTGTTTTGTGTCATTACTTGAACAACAAGTCATGAGATAAGTAATACCACAGTAGAAAAATACTTTAAACAATGTGACCTCTTCTGTATACTTGGACAACAATTCAACACAATTTGATACCACACAGTAATGACAAACCCCTAAAGAAATGCCACCTCGTTTTCTGAAATTGCACCCTCTGTTGAACAATCTGTAAAATGTATTATAACGCACAAGGCAATGTCACTTCGTTTTCCTTCAAATTGCACACTGTGTTGCCCAAACAGTACAATGAATTATCACCAAATATATGAATGTAACGTGAAAACATTTACATAGCCTCCTCGTTTTTTGCACAACCCTCTTCTTTCTTAAATTCGCTCTCTTCGCTCTTGCACACACTTTATATGGGGCCCCCCCTACAAAAATGCCCTACGCGCACCAGCGTGAAACAACAGCGAAAAAAGGGCGCGAAGCGGGTAATCCCCGAAGCGAGAGCTCCTTCCAACCGCCCAACAATCACCGGCCGTTCGTTTACCCTAGGCCACAATCCTTTGTCTTAAAGCAAGCCCATGTGGGGCGGGCAGGGACACAGAAACCCTCCGTTCGCCGAGCTGCACCCTCTTCTCAGAGGCCGACGCTCTCCCGCACGTCTTTGCCCTGCCCCTTCCCGCCGTCCACACAATACCTCACGAGGCCCGACCGCCTCACTTTCCTTCCGCCGCTCCTCCGCTAACCCGCACTAGTTGTACGCGACGCTCCTGCCTCTCGACGCGGTTGGCTCCGACGTGGCTCCGCTAAATGCGCCACAGTCACCGCTCCTCGCCACCTCGCTCCTGCCTCGCCACCTCGGAAGCCTAAAGGGAAAAAAGGGGAGAGATGAACCCAATCGAAGGCGCTCTCTGCCCACTCGACGTCTCCCCTGCACCGCTCCGGAAAGTCCTGCAAAATAAAGCAAAAAGAATTATAAAACAAAGAAGCCCCGAACGCGGGGCACAACGTTCAGCGAGGGAGCGTCCAGGGACAAGGGGGTCTCCTGGGCGCTCCCTACCTCTTATTCCCGAGGGGCCGGGTGGCCCCTCCTAACGCCCGCCCCCCCCGACCCGGAACCAGTCCATTGAATCCGGGTCAGGAGGGGCGCCGGCCAATCGGCGGTGGGCCGCGCCCCCCGGGGCACGCCCCCACCGTCGAAGGACCCGAGGGGAGAGGAGGTGAGGCGGTCGCCGCGCCGCCATGCGTGCGGGGGGGCCGAGGGCCCCCCCTTTTCATTCTGACGCATGGGAGCATTCAAAGAAGGCTACCTAAGCATTCTGATGCGCCCACAGCAATTTTGCCATTGTTTTTAACGATTCCAACATGGCCTACAGGCATTTTAGAATGCTAGATTAAAAGTGGAAAAAATAGTTTGCAGGAGCACCAAAAAACGAAAGCAAGCAGGCTGGTAAAACTTTGCACGTGTCAGGTCTGCGTTGTAAACTAACCTAAAAACAGGGAGCGAGCTGGGGAGGTGAAGGGCGAATGGGGGAGAGATCGTGACGGGGGCATCAGTGAGCAATTGAAGTGTATGAGAGCTGGAGGGGAATAAACAGAGACCGGCTGGGCCTCAGGTGGGTTAGTATGTCAGCCCGAGCAACCACTGATAGACATGCATTCTCCTGAAGGTCAGTAAGGAAAACAAAAAAGAGTTCCTTCAACGGAATCAGTGGAAGGATACAGTTTATCCAGTAGAAACATCTAAAGACTGTTAAAGCTGTCAGTAGCTGAGACCTAACAAGCCTGTGTTGACTCGTATATGATTAAAAACAAAGGCACATTATACAGAGATATTAGTCGAGAACACATTTCTTGTGGCGCTTTCTTATTGGCTCCCAGCATCACGTTAAAGGCCTGCAATCTAACTTTTGAATGTGACATCAATTTGGGTGGAAACCTTAGTTTGTAAACAAGTCAGCTTTATAAGAAATGTGTACTGCATGTGGTCTCACGATTTCCGGTTTTCTTAGGACAAGTTTTGCCATGTAAACCTGGTAGAAATTACCTAGTATAAACAAATCACCTCTTGAAATAGGAAGCTATCACATTTTTCTCTGTTAATTCTCATTTCAATGGGAAAATATGTAATGTAGTTACAATTTTGAAAATGTGATTTAACAGTCTATGATGGAATAATAATTTAAAGGTGAAAAATTACTGCATCTGGAGTATATCAATGTACATAATGAAGACCTCAGAGGCAGATAAACTCACTTTGCTTCAATAGGACTTTAAGAAGCAACGAAATATAGAAGATAACACAGAAATTTTAAAATAAACATTTTGAAATAGAAGGCAAAGTGGAGTATGGCATACTTTCCTAAAGGTTGAAGAAAAAAGTTAAAACGTGCAAGAATTCAGTCACTTATATCACCAAGATCACATTTAGAAACTGACTATTGGCCTGATTTAGATCTTAGATCTTGGCAGGAGTCGCGTTGTCCATCTGAGGTGGAGTGTCCAAGTACTCTACCAAGCTGACGGTATCTTGCCTGCTGTATTTGTACGTGTGCTGGCTGAACCGCCGTCATAGCACACAAACAACACACACACACTACTGAAAGAACACCCACAGGCACCACAAGCACAACACCCACAACCACCACAATAGCATACGTTTTTTAAAGTTTCAAAACAGGTGTGTTGATTGTACCTTGAAAAGTTGTAAAATGTACACTAGGGCACTACATATAAAATAAATGCATGTAAGAGCAATGTAAAAATACACAAGACTAAAGTAATTGTCAACACACTATTCATAGTATGACAAGTGTAAAAGAAGCCTACCTTAGATCCCGGCGACAGCGAAGTTGATCAGCATCATGTTTATGTAGTGGCAGCAAAGGGAGGAACTGGAAAATGAGGTTCAAGATGGAAACAGAAGTGGGAAACAGAAAAAAAGGTAAGTTTCTACCTAATTTCCTTTGATTCCACCAACTCACAGTAGGAGGTATCCCTGCCACAGTTTCCGTGACTGAAGAGCACATCGTGCTTGGCCCGGCAGTAATCTTGGCTGGAGTCCCGCTGACAACCACTTCTGCCTTTGACACCGTTGACGTGAGTGAAAATTATTGGTGGAATCAGTGTGACTCTGGCGGCCTTTCGTTCATGAACCCGCTACCATCTAAATAGAGCGGACAGACCACCAAGTAGGCAGACAGTGAAACCATTCAAAAAGTGACAGTGAAACCAGATCCACCAAGATCTAAATAAGGGCCTATGTCTTAGGTCCATGTAGATAATATTGAGTCCCATGCTCTCCACACCACTGGAGTCAAGCTATCCTGGCTGAAGACGGCTGATACCCAGAAACCGGTCCTAGGATGCTTGATTCTGGTCCAGGAAAGACATGGCTTGGCAGTTCGGGCTGGACTGTTCCCATGAGGCACAGGGTCAAGGCTGATTCGCATATGGCCATGTCTGAACTGGGGTGGTGTGGAGTGCAAAAAAATGATGGATTTAGGCCCAGGTCTCTGTACTGGGGTGAATGTATGACATTGTTCTGCATTCTGTCCATCAACTGTTGTTTTTGCATTTGTCACCCCGAGTGGGATGGGTATGCTCAGACGTGCGTCTCATGCTCTCCACACCACTGGAGTCAAGTTATCCTGGCTGAAGATGGCTGATAGCCAGAAACCGGTCCTAGGATGCTTGATTCCGGTCCAGGAAAGACATGGCTTGGCAGTTCGGGCTGGACTGTTCCCATGAGGCACAGGGTCAAGGCTGATTTGCATATGGCCATGTCTGAACTGTGGTGGTGTGGAGTGCAAAAAACCAATGGATTTAGGCCCAGATCTCTGTACTGGGGTGAATGTATGATATTGTTCTGCATTCTGTCCATCAACTGTTGTTTTTGCATTAGGTCCATGTAGATAATATGGAGCCATCTACATAACAAAATCTACTAAAATAAAAGTAGGAATCCAAACAACATCACTTTGTTTATGAACAATTGATTATGAATAAAAATACAGGACACATGCAGAGAGTGTTCACCATTCTGTATTAAACCTCAAAGTATTTACTCAAGAAACAGACACTTTATAGTTTGGAGTAAAAACAGGAGAAACTATTCCAACAGAATAAAAAAAATATTCTTATCATGCTCAATTTACCAAATACACTGCATACTGATTTTTTCAAATTAAAGACCAAACCAATCTAAAATGTCATTGCTATTTTAGCAACTCACACTTTCCCACATAGTCCCCGTTGACATGCCTGAAGTATGAGCTACAAGAGGCATTTTAAGAACCCAGAAAACTACCTTCTGCTGAAAAAAACCCTGAAACACATGAACAAAGATTCACGCACAGGCTGTGCATCAAGGGTGGCAAACACATTTCTACTAAACTGCATCTACCATAATGCAGCTGTAGAACTGGTTCTGTCTTAATTGTGGAATGCTTCTCCCCTCCTTGACATTTATCTATTTTACATGGCTTACCCCTTGTCAGTCATCTTCACATAAGTTTTAGTCAAGGGGGCAACCTGAGTATACTTTCCACGAATTACACCAACCCTTCACATTTGCACCACCCTAAATTACTTAGCGTCATGTTAAACTCTATTTTTGAGTGAACACAACCAGCAATTACACAATTTCTAGAGTTGGTGCTGGACCAATTTTCTGAATTCACAAATGCAGTGCTGCAATTTCTGATGCTGCGCCTCATTGTGTGAGTGATTGCAAATTTGACAATTGTATTGTTACCTCAGCACAGTAAATGAGGTTCTATTTTAAATAACAGGTAAGAAACAAGCCATGCAAGTACTAACATTGGCTTCTTTGCTATCAATCCACCAAGTTAGAGTATGGGAAGTGACATCACGCTTCTTTTACCCCCTATAACATAACACAGAGTTGACCACTTGTCCCACCCATTTTCTCTCGGCTGCCTCCTATTTGTTGTAGAGACACTAGATTTAGGATGACAGTGGACAGCACAGAAAGTAAAATGGCCTGCTTCTTTGTGTTCCTGACCCTGCCTATATGACCTCTGAGGCCAAGGGCAGCATTGGTCACATAAGGGGCAGATAATGAAACTTCTTCCCTTGAATACGTCCAATTGACATCAATGAGTTGCTTTATTTACGTCTTTCAGACCGACTAGTGCTGACATTTTGTTTTCGACAGTGGCAGTGTGCCACGAAAGACTCGTGGGTAACATCTGTTTATGACTCACGGTTCCTTCTTTGCCACAGTCACATGAAAGTAATGACGAACAGTTCGACTGTTGCCCAGACCGCTGCGACTCAATGAGCATCAGAGCTCTGGTTCACAAGCGAGGTATGGTTCACAAGTCATAGATGGGTTTATATGTATCCACTTCTCGCCAGTCACCTCTGCTCTCTTGCACAACTAGATTCCTGGTACACAAAAAAGTCTTGCTTGTAAAATCAGCAATCTGAAGTTTCGCAGTCTCCCTATGGCAATTACCCAAAAGGTATATTACCCACGAAGTGTTTTTTGAAAACACGAGACAGGGACCTGAGATAGAACAGGCTCTTAGGGAAGTAAACACACAGTTTTGCAAGTCTTGCATAAAAAGGCGTTCTTCTTCTTTTTCTCTTAAACTCTACTTTTGAAAACAACAACAAATGTTAACGAGGAATCAATAAACACGCATATAGGTACAAACGATTAATCCTAGAAATCATCAAAAACCATGAAACATTATTACAACGTTTGCACCTGTACTAGGTAACTTTGCACCAGTGTGGTCTTGCACTGTCCTTTAAAAAGCAAAGAATTGCAAAAATAAAAGTTGCTGATGATGACAATTTGCACCAGTTGGTGAATAAAGGTTTCAAGTTCGCACCAGCATTGGTCCAAAATTGTCTGACACGGGTTCAAACTATGTCAGCCTGCATACATACCTCCCACCCTTGCCCCGTCGAACTGACATGAAATCCATGGGCAAAATTACTACTTCCACTAATAAAAAGGTTCGCCAAAAGAGTTAAACGCAAGCTAAACTTTTTTAGTGTGTCATGCTTTAGTCCGTGTATCCCTGTAATGTTTTAAAACCCGTTTTTAGATTTTTGGAAGCATTCTTGATTTTAATTCGTCCCAAAAATTGTATACGTTCGCAGTTTTGTTGCATTTTGTTTTATTTGGTTGTCTTTTACTCTTGATCTTACCAAGTTTATGCAATAGAATGCATTTTTGGCAGGAAAGTCAATGCCACCACCTCCGTTGCAGGATTCGTCTCTTTCAGTTTGATCATCTAATACCTTGATCACCAGTATCTCGGTATTTGGGTGTTATTTCTTGCACCATCATTCAATGGATGCAATATATAACGTCTATAACCAGTTTTCCCACTCAAAAGGGAAATTATATGGGATTTTGGTTATAACCTCAACAAAATCCTCCTGTCCTGACACTTAGTGGGCATTTTTCATCTGGAAAATACGAGCCGATTTGATCTGCGAAAAGGCATCACGGAAAAAAAATTGACTGTCCTGTCTAACTCATTCTTCGCCCACCTGTTGTATGCATAGGTTACGGATTTGAGGCACTTGTACTCAAGGCCCAGCCGCCCATATGTATCCCTTTGAGAATGTGGTTGGGTAATATTTATTGCCTAATCCTTACGAGAACCCCTGCTGGGATGGAAGAGATCTATCTAGTCCTTAATGTGTCTAACACCAAAATACCACCTTGTCATTCGAGTGACCAACAACGCTGAAAGAAGCCCTAACACCAATGAAAAACCTTGTAGAGCTTGGAGTCTTGTTGAAATAAGGCCTCACATCCCACCAGCAGATCACAGAAACCACGAAGAACACCAATTCACAACTTGTGGTCAGTTTAACTAAAGGGCGCACCGCTGACACTGCCAAGTACCAGCAGGATTCGAAAGCTGACTAACTTTTATTCCACCTATGCCTCTTTCTTCTACCTCCTTCCACTTGCAGCCTCTCTATCTCACATTTGCATGTTTTTTCCATCCCCGATTTCTAACCTTGGCATTGATTCCTTGTCTTTGTCTTCCTTACTTTTCCCTTTCCTGCCTTTCAATCTCTAGCTCTTGGTCAAAGTCTGATGATGAAAATAGGTCAAATATTCTTAAAAATGAATGCTGGTGCCCAAAACCTGCAAAGACCAGCACAAACTAAGCACTGCCTGTGATGCATTGGAGGGTGCTGCCACTGCTGTGACCCGAATAGCTCGTATAAATCACAAGAGCTCACTTCTACATCATCCTTACTACTGCAATAATGTCTACATACGAGGCAACAAGGAAAAACATACTAAAACTCCACTGGTTCCAGACACAAGAAGAGTGACTATGCTTGACTTTATGGAAGACAGACATGGGTCCTTATCATACATAGGGTGCACTCTCCCTGTTTGCGCACGCCACACCTTAAAACAGGTGCGCCAGGCGCAAACAGGGAAAAAAGGTGTTGAATGGACTGCCCCTAGGGCAACCACAAACTAGTGCTGTCCCCATGGCAGCGCATTCAATTGAAAAACGGGGCTGCTTTGAAGCAGCCGCTCTGTTTTTCACAGTGCAGGCAGCAACCCACTTGCACTTTTAAAGGGGATTAAAGATCACCTTGCAGGTGGGTGCAGTGACTGCACCCACCTGCAAGGGGATTTGTGGAGGGTTCAATAGGACCCCAGTTCCCACCGGCTGAGGATTGCGCACTGACACTGCACCACCTTTTGGGTGGCGCACTGTCAGTGCGCCTCCTGACAGCTTCTATGCCTCTGCACCACATCTATAATACGGCACGTGTGAAGAAGCAAAGGGATTCCCTCATTTGCATGGGGTAATGCCCCATGCAAATGAGGGAACACCCTCTGGTTGAAAGCGCTGTCACTATATGTATGCCAGCACTACCTGTTTTAAAGAAAGGGCCGAACACATGTCTGCAGCGCTTTCTATAAATCCAAAGTGCCCTGGGGGAAAGCAAAGAGGGCGCACATGCCCGTTGCACACCCAAGGCACTTTCCATAATACTGCTCCAGATCTGCTTGCCCTGACAAAGTTGCATCTATTCCCCTAAACAGCATAATTAAACAAATTCTATTGGCAGTATAGAAAGCCTTCAAATTATGCACTACATGTTAGTCTGTACCTACACATTTGGTTTCCTGTGTTAGGCACTTCAAAAAGTTTTCTTTTATATTGCCATCCTTCTTGTTACATTTTAGATCTGGCTTTCTCAGTTTTAGAAATTTGGGCTTTCCTAATATGACAACGAAAACACAAGAAATGTTGTTCCGGGGAAGAGAAGCTTTACATGATGAGAATTGTTGACCCCATTGACCATTGCTGCACTCCTCAAGCATTACTGGAATAGATTGTTTTCTTCATCATAATTACATCACGGCAACTGATTACACTAAATTTAGTCCTTGCCTTCTCTACTAAATTCAGCACAGATGGTCTTTTACTTGCCTGCTGAAAGTGGCTGAGGGAGTAAATAATTTAAGATTATAGTTACAATGTATTCATCCGTAAAAGACCACAAACTCCGAATTCCCGTTTATGGATTTTATTATAAGGCCAAAAATAATTGAATATAAACACACCTTAAGAGCAGAGAATATAGGTACATGAAAATCAATACAGAGCCTAGTCTACGATTATAATTCAATCAGCATGAAAGGCATAATACGATGAACTCCAAATTCAAAATGCAACACAAAATAGATGCGGAGTCAAGTCCTTTTTCATGAGGAAGGAGAACAACATTTATCTTTAGCTACACTGCTCTCACGTTAAATGGGTCCGATAGCTTAAGGCTATGGAGCTCGCTCTAAGATGCTCCTTCTCCTTCGAAAAATGTAGAAGTCTCCTAACTCTGTCCCTTTGCATCATACAAAAAGACAAAGTTCAGCCCCCCAAATGCGTCACATGATGAACTGTTTCACTTGTAATATTTTTCAATAGAAGCTTTAATTAAGTTCTTCTTGTCTTCCAGTGGCCTTGGGTTTCAGATAGACTAGGCACAGAAGGCATCCTCCCTTCTCGCCTTTCAGTCTTCTTCAAAGACATTTTGGGTATCTCCTTAAATCTAAGAATAACGAGGTCAAATTCCTGCACCTGCAGTGGGATGAGAATATACTGTCTTCACACATAACAAGGATTCATTTCATTATTTCTTGAGCAACCAAGGATTTGAAACCAACAACGACCTGCCATTCGGGGCCTACTGTGCAGGTAACTTAAACAAAACACAGTTACATTTATATGGATATTAATGTGATCCTGCACAATATGCATATATGAATTATAAGTATCTGTAATACATGTAAAATCCTGCTTGAATGTGTACACAACATTTCAATACTTATATAGTGCAAATAAATGCGTCTTAATAAACATAAAACACTGCAAACGATATAAATACATGTGAGTGCGTTTAAACCATGAGTATAATGCACCCATGCAATTTAGAGTGCTGTAAGCGCTCTTTCACAACCTTTTTTTATCATAAACCATAGCCCCTATCAGGTTGACCTCTGGCTTTCAGCAGTCACACTGACCCTCTCCTTGAATCCAGCATATGGACTCGCGCAGATGGATGGAAATTCAATGTCATTGTTCAAGTTGTTCATAGACAAGGGGCATGCACTATTCTATAACCCAATGTTTTTTGCACTCAGATGAAGTCTAAAAACATAGTGAGGCCTAGAGCATCAGTGCGCGTGATGGCTTGCTCTGTTTATACAGGTTGCAACCAAAATGTCCTCCTGAATGCGTCTGCCCTACTCTGACCCTTATTACAAGTGGGTCGTAGAGTGGTGCAATGTTTATTGCACCTGAAAATATCTGATTCTCCTGGGTCAGAATGCATCAGGTGCGATAAATACCACGCAATTACAAGTGTGTACCTAAGAATGTGCCACAATAGTGATTTGTTGCTTACTGCACCAAAATGTGCTTATCCAGCCTTTCCCCCTGCATTTTCCTTTCGAAATGTATCAGGGGTGTGTGATTTGTACCACAATACTAATTCTAATTGTTAGACCTGGCATCTTTTGGCATGGATTCCCTGATCTTTTTGCATCTGACCTTCCTGATTTTGACTTTGTGCTGCATTTAGATTTTGCTTGTTTTATAACCCTCAGCACTTTACCACTGCTAACCACTGCTAAAGTGCAAGTGTTCCCTGTCGAAAATGTAATGATATTTGGTTTATCCATGAATGGACTATTTGATATACTAGTAAGGCCCTATTTCAGTGCTCTGTGTGTGCCCAGGGCATGTAAGTCAAATGCTATTAATGGGCCTGCAGTACTGGTTGCACCTCTCACACGAGTAGCCCTGTAAACTTGTATCATGCCAGCCATTGCAGTGTCTCCAAGTGCAGTTTTCAACTGCCATGTCGACCCCAAACCTTCCCTTTTTTTACATGAAAGGCACCCCTAAGGTAGGCCAAAGGCACCCCTAAGAAAGGCACAGGATAGCCCCATGGGCAGGATGGAGTGCACTTAAAAGATAGGACATGCACTGTTGTACTTTACATGTTCTGGTCGTGAAGTACAGCAAATTTTGTTTTTCACTACAGCAAGGCCTATCTCTCCAATAGGTTATCATTGGAGCTGCCTTGCAACATTTTACAAGTGTATCTGGCAACTAGGAGGTGATAGAGAATAACAAGAATTCTACCTATCACATCAAGAATTTTCAATTGTTTTAAGGACAAGGAGGCGAGGATTATGCTTCTCTTTTATTTACCACGTAATACACAGCAGCCAACCACATTTCAATAAAATGAAAAACTACATTTCCCATAAGCCCCTGTTGTAAAGTGTCCATTCATCGGGGCATACCACATATATAACGCCATGTAACATATTACTTCTTCTTTCTTTGATATTAGTCTTCAACAGTCCTTTCCAACAGTTTTGGTCACAAAGTTCAACTTGAATCCTCTCGGAACCTGGATTCATATATCCAACTTTAAACCATAGAAACTGTGAAGGTCCAATCTCTCTTTCAATATTCCTTTGTCCTGAGTCAAAAATCGTTTTGATCTTAAAGTTGTTTTAGTCTCTGTACCTGAAACAAAGAGATGAAGCTGTAATACTTCCTTCCTCAAACCACAACATATTACACAGGGTGGGCAAAACATATCCATGTAAAAAAAACCTCAAATTAACATTAAGAATAAACCTTTAAGCATGATCAGGAAGAGACCATACCTTCTGAATCGTCATTGGGTGGGATAAACCTCTCCTGAAGTGTTCTTAATAGAATTGAAAGTTCTTGACGCGATAGCTAAAAATAAAAGTATTCTATGTCAGGAGATGGAGGCTTTGAATTATGCTAATTTAAAACTGTGCCACAATATTAGAAGCTTCATCCACCACTGGTTTATGATAAAAATGCTTAAAAGTTGAATCCCGCAAACAATCTGCTCTGGCCATAATGTTTTCCAAATGAGAGGCAGTAGAGAACTCCTTAGAGGCCATGGCTCCCCTGACTGAATGTGCTCCAAAACGAGACACATCAATTCCCGCTTCAGTGAGGCTCCATCCAACCCAACGAGCCAGTGTTGCAGACGAGACCAGGTGGAAAGGTTTTTGCAAAAAAATAAGTAATTGACCTGCTTGGTCTGTGCACAACTCTCGGGTGTGTTCTTTGTAACATTTTAGACATTTCACAACACATAACTTTTGATGGTGAGGAAAAGCTGGATACGCAAAACATTTCAAATCAGTTCTTGTATGTTTTGATCTGGAAAATGAAACCCCCGAAGGAGAGAATAATCTACCTGCTATGTCCAAGGTCCTTACATCCGATACCCTTCTGCATGATATAATGCACAACAATAATGTAAGTTTCACCGTCAGCTGCTTGGTCATAAGATCTTCATTAGCTGGCCAGGCCCTAATAAGGAACAAGACTATATCTATGTCCCATAAGATGGAATATTTTGATTGCAGAGGCTGCACCTTCCTTATACATCTTAGAACCTTGCATACCAAGGGTGTTCCCCCACTGGTGGACCTTTTACATGGGGGTGCCCTGCCAAAATAGCTGAACGGAAATTATTCACTGTTGGTGTGCCAAACCTTGCGTTGCCAAATCTGACAACAAATGTACAATTATATGGATACCGGGATCCACCTCCTGTTCACTGCACCAAGCCACCCATCTATGCCATGCGCAGCCACAGTATTTGTGGGTAGAGAGGGACCAGGATTGGGACAAGGAAAGCAACTTGTCCTCCGAAACTCCTGGCACTTGCCAATGTCTCCAGAAAGTCACCACACCATGAGGTACAACAGCTCTTGACTCATCAGAGGTGGAGATGACCCACTGGGTCTGTTGGGATATCCGTTCGAGGTAGATTGTGAATTGGAAGCTCACAGGTTAATTCCATCTCCATTGGAAACAAGGATATCGCTTTCCATATTGGGGTAACCAATACCACCTCTGCTATTTTCCTGTTCACTTGTGCTCGGACCCTCAGAATCATCGAGAAAGGGGGAAAAGCATATGACAGGTCTCATGACCTCTCAAAGAAAGAAGTAATATGGTTACATGGCGTTGTATATGTGGTATGCCCCAATGAATGGACACTTGACTACAGGGGCGTATGGGAAATGTAGTTTTTCATTTTATTAAAATGTGGTTCGCTGCTGTGTATTATGTAGTTAAGAAAAGAGAAGCATAATCCGAAGCCTCCATCTCCTCACATAGAATAGGAGTTTAGTGTCTCTGGACTCACAATTTAAAAACTGATTTTTTAGTGAAGTTGTTTTTTAAATTGCAGGTCTCAAAATGCCACTTTTAGGAAGTTGCAGAACAAAAGAAATCTGCAGCTGAAATGCACTCTTTTAAACTTGTTCAAACAAAATTATAATTTCTTCCAAAATACATACTAGTAAAGTGTGCACCTAATTAGGGGCTCTGCCAGCCACCTTTATCAAAAATTAAACCTACCAAACTCAGATATATATCTGAGAATGCTAAGTGTACTACATATAAGTCACTTAACTATAAGTGGACATAAACTTAACACGCCACATAAACAAATAGTTGCAAATGAAACAGTTCTTAAACTATGTGAACCACAGATGAATCACTGTATCCAATCTTTCAGAAATTGATCAGACATGAAGAGTTATTCAATCTGCTTTTATTTCAGTATATTGCAGAATAAATCAAGTCCTCGAAGGAAACTCAAAAATTGCTTAACACCTTGGATGCTTGTGACGGAACTACTCCGTCACCAGCCAGGAATGGGCTGTGCTAATGACGAAGTGGTTCCGTCACGGCCCGGCCACCGCGCCTTCGCGGCATTCATTTCGCGCCTGCGTTGCGCGTTCTATTAGGTGGGCGGGGCGTGATGGAACCACTCCGTCACAAGCACAGCGCGCCCATGGCTGGTGACGGAGTGGCTCCGCCACCAGCATGGCAGCGCCGCACGGCTCCCCCTACCCCCCAGCACCGCGGCCAAGGGGTTAAAATACAGCAAGATGATCAACAGAATGATTTCTCCCAAAGCATTTCAGGCTTTTTCACTGGCCCTTCGTCAGGGGGATCTCAAAGCATTAACATCTGAATCAATTACAGATACTAATGGGCATGATAAATCAGCTTTTTGTTATAGGTATGCTGATTTATCATGCCCACTAGCATTTTATTACACCATTGCATGTTAAGCGTCAGAGTCGGAGGTCCTTGGCACATCCCTCCGACTCTGAAGCTGTGGCCTGGCCCGACATTGTTGGTGCAGAAACTGACTCTTGACTCCTCATCGATGTCGCTCCACAGTAAGGAACTGAGGTACTGCACCAGCAATCACAGTATCACCTCTCTTGCAGCAGTAAGGAACAGACAGATCACCTCCCCTGCAACAGCAAGAAACTGACTGCCTCTGCTACGCCTACCCTCTTCTGTGTTTTGCATTGTCTTTGTTTTCAAAACACCTCCAAGGTACTGCACTGAGGTCTGCCCAACTCCATAACCGGCCGTCGCTCCATTGAAATCGGACTGAATTTGTGGAGTTGCCAATGCAAACCATGACTTAATAGCCTCGGTTGGAGCTATTTTCTTTTTAAGAAATCATTTTTAAATAGTTATATCTTTATTTGTGTATCTTGGATTATTGTTATTTTGGTCTTGTTTGATTCAGATAAATATTGGCTATTTTCCTAAACTGGTGTGGAGTCCTTTTGTAGCTTATGCACTCTGCTACTGTGTTTATACAAATACTTTACATATTGCCTCTGGGATAAGCCTAATTGCTATGTGCCAAGTTACCAAGGGGTGAGGCAGGGGTTAGCTTAGGTGTATAACTTACTTACCCTTACTAGAGAGGTGGGTTCTGCCTGGCTCAGGTGCATACCCTAGCCAATCAGAAACCCCATTTCTAACACTGATACATAACAATAGGTATCACACATATCAGAAGTTAGCATACGTCCCATAATGTGACCCTCAGAAGAAAGCAAATGTTCCAGACAGTTCAAATTGTCCATCATTGTAGTCCCCCAGAGACAATGTGTTAAGCGAAAAATGCCACCTAATGAAGTCTGGGATAGAAAGAAAATTTCAGCTCTAAATATTGTATAACGCTTTTCCTCTTGGTTAAATGGGTGGCAGCAGTTAGTTACATCATATTTACTTTATCAATTGCATTTATATCTGGGAATTTGTTCACCCCAACTGTATTTAGAAATTCTGGATTGTTTTGTTTGTCTTTAAGTAGGAGTCTTGGCAGTCCTCTATTCTCACCTTCCTCAGTACTCCTCATTACCTATAAGAATAGAGCACAAGTGGAATGTTTTTCTGTTCAGATGAGCATTGTGCAAGAGAGATTTCAATTTAGCATAACTAATGTGATATGTTATGTTATTTTACGTTATGCTATGGTATGGTATAGGATGGTATGTTATGTGGATTTGTTGAGCACGCTTGTCACCTGTGAAGATATACAGGTGATTGAGCAGGTGTATAAGTCAAGCAAGAGTAGGAGTGAGTCATCTGAAGGAGATCCGTGGGGTTCGTTGAAGAGGCAGGTCTTCAGCTTCTTGCGGAAGTCAAGTAGTGAGGTAGAGGTCCTAAAGTGTTAGGAATGGTTGTTTCAGGTCTTTGCAGCAATGCAGGAAAAAACCCGACCTTCAGTTATGCTCCTGTGGATGTGTGGCTATATGTGAGAGAGAGAGAGAGAGAGAGGAAGATGGCAGTTATCTGGTTAGTTGGTAGAAGTGTATGTGTTGCTTGAGGTAGGCTGGTCCAATGTTGTGGAGGGCTTTGAACATGTGGGTGAGCAGCTTGAATTGAAAGCGTTTCTGGACAGGGAGCGAGTGACGCTCTCTAATGTGAGGTGAGATGTGGGTTTGGCGAGAGTGGTTGAAGGTGAATCCGACGGTGGTGTTCTGAATGGTCTGTAACCTCTGTGTGAAGTGTGTTGGGATTCTGTTATGGAGTGCGTTGCTGTAGTCCAACCTACTCATGATGAGGGCTTGAGTGACAGTGCTTGTGGTGGCTTGCAGTAGCCACTTGAAGATCTTACATAGTATATGAAGGATGAGGAACCAAGAGGTGGTGACAGTGTTTACCCGATATGTCAGGGTGAGTTTATTTTTCAGGATGAGTCCTAAGTTTCTGGCTTGTTCTGATGGGATTGGCTTGGGTTCTGCTGGCTACCAGAAGGAGTTCCAGGATGAGCTCTTGCCTCCAAAGATCAGTACTTCGTTTTTTTCTGTGTTGGGCTTCAGGCAGTTCTAATTCATCCAGACTGTCATGCTGGTCATGCAGTTTATGAAGTTGTTTAGGGTGATCATGGCAAAATGTCTGCCAGAGATAGGATGAGCTATGTGTTGCGGCATAAGATATGATGTCGACTCCGAGGACTCTGATGATGCCTGCATGTAGATGTTGAAGAGTGTTGGGCTGAGAGAGGATGATTGTGTATGCGGAAAAACATATTATTAGACAGGTGTTCCATACCTAGATACCATTGTGGAAGAAGGCTGTCTCCGGTATGAGGGATTTTTCAGGGAGAGTCCAAAGAACCTTGGATATCCTGTGGGTCAGTTGGCAAGTGCACCTTTTCTAAGCATTAATTGCACTGAAAATATGCTATTGATTACTTATTGAAGACTGAAGATAAAGAAGATTACACAGTCCACGGATCAGCAAGGCATTCACTCATATTTTGTTCGCTGCCAAGCACAAAAAAAGTCAAAGTGATTACTGTTTTGGTCTGTCTCTTTTCACTTATTATGGTCGGTGTTGAACCTGACATCCTTGGTGCAGTTTCCCCCCAATGTTTTGCCTTCAACCCTTCTTCTTTTGCTGACTTCCTTTTTGCTGGGCTTAGGATCTCTGCCCTTCACCACTGCTGATCAGTGCTAAAGGGATTGTGATATCTTCTTAAAATATGGCAACATTGGAGTACATCCAATTGGCACATTTAAATGTACTGTTAAGTCCCTATTAAAGTGGTACAAAATGTACCCAGGGCCTGTAAATTGAATGCTACTAGTGGGGATGCAGCACTAATTGTGCCACCCACTTAAGTAGCTTTTAAACATGTTTCAGGCCTGTTATTGCAGTTTGTGTGGGCAATTTTAAATTGCCATTATCTTCTTACAAAATAAATATTTTGCCAGGTCTAAAACTTCCTTTTTAATACATCTTAGTTACCCTTTGGGTAGGCCTTAGGCTCAAAGCATGATGCAGTTTATTTTAAATGCTGGACAAGTAGTTTTAACTTTCACATGTCCGGGTAGTGTTTTTTTGCTGCTGCAAGGCTTGACTCACACATAGGATAACATTGGGTTAACCTATTTCATTTAATAAGTGATAACTAGTAATTAGGAGCAGGAAGGAATCTCGAATTTGGTGCCTGAAGATTTGTAATTTAAAATCTTCTTTTCTGCTAATGTCGGATTTTAATTCACAAATCTGAAATTTAGAATGTTGGCATAATCTACCTATTTGGTGCCCGGAGAGTGAATTCCGGGTTACATAACTAGGTGCAGCTGACAGTTGATCTTTGTGTATTGCTACTAACAATTGAGACAAAGGGGGAATAGGTGTTGGCAGAAAGGGCCATCTCTGACTTGATGGGGGGCGAAGATGTCACCTACCATGCTGGCACATCACAAAGCCTCTGCATGAGTGCACTCACAAAGGGCTTGACACTTGTCTTTGCAACTGAAGAAAAGCTGGGGCCAGGGCAGGGAGGCAGGATATTCTAGATGCCTTTGGGGTGGAAATCTCCAAAACCTTCTCCTAAGTCAAAGTGAGTACCAGGTATAAATAAATATTCAACCCTCAGACCAAACTGTTCAGTATATCTGTGGGTGACTCAGAAGGACCACTGTGCTGCTCTGCAAGAAGGACTGCTACTCCAAATAAAACTACAGACCATCCAGAATGCCTCTGCCAGACTCATCCTGAACATCACACTCCACAACCAAATCATCGACCACCTGAAGCACCTTCACTGGCTTCCGGTCAACAAAGAAATCACCTTCAAGCTTCTCACGGACGCCTACAAAGCCCTCCACAGTGCCGGACTGGTATATCTCAACCACCACCTCTCCTTCTACACTCTCACCAGACATCTCCGCTCCGCCCAACTGGCCCTGGCCACCAACCCATGGATACGCAAGACCACGGCTGGAGGAAGATACTTCTCCTACCTCACTGCAAAGCTCTGGAACTCACTGCCTCTGCACCTCAGGCAATCACCATTGCTGCCGCAATTCAGGAAGAACCTCAAGACATGGCTCTTCAACTGAACCACAGCCCCCCCCCCCCCCACTCAGCGCTTTGAGACCCTCATGGGCGAGTAGTTGTGCTCTATAAGATTACTGAATGATTGCTTTCCTGCTGCAGGACAAACAGAGAAGGGCTTCTTGGCTGGCCCCCTGATCAGCGCCTCAGAGACAGAAAAGGCTCCAAGCCCATTGAAACCAGCATCTGGACTCTGTCTTCTGTGAGTCCCCCCCAAGTGGTGCCACCCTAGTCCTGGATTCTTTGAAGTGGGCCTGAAGGTGCTTTGCCAGCCCAGCTTTGTGGTCTTGTGAGGAGAACCGATGCAGCGCAATGCATCTCCTAATAGCCTCATCGGAACCACCGCTGCATGATGCCTCACTGATACAGGATGTTGCATCGCAGCCAACAGCTTTCCTGGAACCACTGCTGTGCGTCACATACTCAACACAGCATTTCATTACAAGTCCCTTGTCGACAGCTCCCTTGGTGGCTATGCAGGGCTTTGCAATGCATCCCCGCAGTTTTCTCTGAACCACTGCTGCACTATGTATTCTTGATGCAGGACTTCGCATCGCCCTGCTGCATGATGCATCCTGGGCACAGGATCTTGCAATCCTAAGTAAACCTGTATTAAAATTACTTCATTCAGTGGGCTTAACTTAATCCCTGTATCTGGCTGGCGCTCCATCATGGTCAGCCTGAACCTGTGACTTTTTCCCAGTCTAGACCTAATCAATTACCACAATTGGTGCATTGTGTTTTTATGCACTATTCTCTCTTTAATCTTTAAATTTGCATATCTCCGGTTCTACTGGTTTTTGTTTTGTTGGTCTCAAATAATTTATTACATTTTACTATACTCTTCTAATTTGGCATGGTGGTTTTCTTGCGTTGTTTTGTTAACTTCATTACTGTTTGAAATACTGCATAAATACTTTACACATTGCCTCTAATTAAGCCTGACTACTTTTGTGCCACGCTACCAGAGGTTGATCACAGGCTAATTTGGGGCTTGTTTGTGTTTCACCATGACAAGAATTGTTGTTGCTTTTTTAGTAGGGGTTCACCCCCGCATCCAGTTACCCAATTTCCTACTGTCAGTAATCAAAGTTCTGCAATGATTTTGTTTTTGTTATGCTGCACGAGATTTTATGAGTGCCAGGCTCCCTCAAATCTTCTCTGCTTTGCATATTCTGTCTGCCTGGTTGTTAATTGTGCGGTGATGCTTTTTTCTCCAAATAGGAACCCTTCTATGAGACACCTGCTACTTTCACATGATATCCCCAGGTGTCAAACAGCACAGTGACTAGAGGAAAGAGATCCCTCTCTAAAGAACCAAAGCTACCTGTTGTCCTGCTTCCCGCCTGCCTCCCGCCACCCGCTCCTCTTCCATCACCGGAGCGCGGCCGTAGAGTGGAGAGCGGGCTAGGGGACTCCAACCCCCAGAAGCACTAGCGCACCCACCAGCGCACCGACCACCAAACGACCGCGCCAGGAGGCGCATAAGTTCTGCATCAGCTCCGCCTCGCGGGACGTCGGGCGAAGCCCGGGCAAAGGGCGGGCCCTCTACGGCCCTCCGAGGCCGGAGGAGGCTGGGCTGGGCTCACTCCCTAACTTCTCGCCACTGGACTGCTGTGAGGACACCATACTCATCTAAAGGTACTGTGAACTTCGTTATAAAGCTCAGTCGCCCTAAAAGTGCTTGGTGACACTGCATGGACTTCCAAGTCAGAAAGAGATAACCTCAACCTGGTAAGGACACCTCTTACACCTGACAAGCATTGATTCTCAAAGAATGAGGAAGGTGACCAAAATCGCTAAGATGCCCACGCTACGTTCAAACACCAGACTGAAAGCAGCTACACCGCAGCCCCTATCTAACTTAACAGCAATAGATAAGATGTTGCAACAAACTATAGGGGCAGTAGCTACGGCAATTGTAAACACTGAAAGAAGGCTATCACTTCCACCCACCGTATCTATCTAAGACTTAGGAGGGGACCTTTCAGTGGTTGTAACAGACGTTCCAGACACAAGCTTTTGCCTAACGTCCTCTTATGCCGAGCTCCCCTGTGCACAGGCACCCGCAGGGACCCCCATAGTGGTTGAGGACACTCCTATAGATCTAAACCCTCCCCTTGCTCCAGAAAAGCTGATAATAAGTAACACAGGCCAGAGAAGGAATAAAGAAACCTCAGTAAATAAGAAAAAGGGAAAAAACCACATTACCAATCATAAACTGGTGACACCAACACCTAATACTACACCGGGTATACCCTGTTGGGTGGCAAAAATGGCATCAGACTTACAGGCATGTCTGGAACAAACTATTATCACTCATATCAAACCCCTGGTGTCAAAGATTGATAGACTAACCTCTATAATAAATACTAGGGGGGTAGGAATGGCAAAGCCGGCGGCTTCCGTCGGAATTCCAGCTTCGACGGAGCAGGAAAGGGACACATCAAACAACACACATAGGGATAAGGTGGCTCCAGTAGTTAACCCTTCCACAACAAATCCAAAGATGGGAACACAACTTACCACTTCTAATAACACCAGAGTTCCCTTACCCCCTTGTGCTACCACTACCCCTCATGACCGTATCCACCAGGGAGCGGGAAAATGTCTTTCTGCACATGGTAAAAAGGGCCCCAACCCGAAGGAGAGCAATAATGTGACCACAAATACCCTGCCAAAAAATGTAATAGACAAACCAGGCCCAGTTCGCTTCCCGACTATAAACCTCCCCCGGGAAGCCCTGCCTTTGTCGTAGTATTAACAGGCGTTCCACCCTTAAAGGAAGGGAAAAGTGAAAACCACTCTGAGCTAAAAAAACAAGTGTGTGCAATGGTTAAAGGTGAACAGACCGCTACCCCCAAACATTTCAGGGGAAATACTTGCCGTTAGAAGAGGGGAGTGGATTGGGAAGGGATTAAAAACGGTGGCAGGAGACCTTATAATAATACATTTTAGGGACCCCTCTGCAGTGAATTATTTATGTGATGCCCACTCAGGCAGCTCAAACACCCAGATATACCCACTGCACCTGTCATATTTTTATCCCACCTCACCCCAGAGACCAGCGCATATAAACAGGGTCTGTGTCAGCAGGGACTATTATGGCCCCCAAAACAGAGTGCAACAGTGGCGAGCACCTGGGGAGGGTACACCTGCATACGACCTGGCTATCCCACTGTATGCCCATTGGAATAGGTTCTGTGTATTAGATGAGGTGGATTGACTCTCCTGGGATGTAACTTGTCCACTTCAATCTGCAAGGGGATTACCTGGTAAAGGGTCCACATGGATGGGAAACATATTATCCACCAGCCCCGAAGAAAGTAGCAGCAAGGGAGCCAGTAAGAAGGATGTCCAAGAGCAACAAAGGGGGTTATAGTGCATAGAGCATAAGGCATGTAGGAAAGACAGGAGGGTTACATCTACTCTAGAGAAATTAGTAAGTCCAAATGCAGATAATGTAGCCGCCTTAAATGACAAAATAAAATTGTGGAGGATAGGAAGACCCTTCCATTAGGGGATGGGGCAAATATGTTGGGCGGGCAGGACGGTCTCAGAGTCATATCCTGGAACATAGCAGGTTTGGCGGCCAAATATGAGGGCCAAGAATGGAGACAGTATATCACCAGTTTCAATATCATATGTTTGCAGGAGACTTGGGTGACTGATCCCAACAATTATACCATTGAGGGGTTTAAGTGTTTTCCAGTCCCTGCTGTAAGGTCTTCATCAGGGAGAGCGATTGGAGGCCTACTAATATATGTAGACCTTCACATACAAGGGGTATGGTCCAACCATAATTGGAATTCACAAAACATGCAGGCGATAGGCTTCCGTTCGAAAGGGACTAACATTTTATTGGTAAATTGGTATAATGCGGTAGGCACAAATAGTAGAGGAAATGTAATAAAAGAATTAAATTCCCGCTTAGATGCTCAGCTATGGCTAACAAATGTAGCAGCTGCCCCGTCTGTTATCCTCGCAGGGGACTTTAATTGTCACCTCTGTGAGAACTTGAGGCCATTGAATAAGGACTGGTCGCGGTGCACAGTGTTAAAAGGACCACACTTTGTACACTCCGCAGAGGGGTGGGAAATAGATAAGGTGACGAAAAGGCACAATTTGGTGCACACGATGGACCTGATTGAGATAGGTAGCAGTGGGGAACCTAGCCCAACCTTTAAGGGTAGAGGCTGTCACTCATATATAGACTTCATTATGGTTTCTCCCACACTTAGAAAGTGGATTAGCAGCGCGGCAATTGAAAATAGCATTTTTAGCGACCATAACCCTTTTGTTATGGAACTAAAATGTCTAAATTTCAAGAACCCACTGAGCAGAGTAGACTCAATAGAAAAGGTGGTAGACCAGGGGAGGAAGCTTAGATGGGCTAAGATAGATGGAGATAAGTTTTTCAGGAGTTTCGTAACTGCAGGGATAGACGGTATAAATGTATGCCTTGCCCCAAACAGTGAGGGAGTAACGGTGGTTACCGCATTCGAAGAAATGGCACGTCTCGTCGACGGTCTACTAAAGTAAAGACCACTGAAAAAAGCGAACCAGCCATTACATCTCATTGGTTTGACAAAGAGTGTATCAAGGCACATAAAGATCTCAAATACAGCCTAAAACAGCGTCCTAGGGACAACATTCGAATTTCCCAATGCAGATCGATATATAAAAAGGCCCTGAAATCCCGTAAAGAAAGTCATCAAAGACAAGCCTGGGAGGACCTAAGGCAGGCGGCAGAAAGAGGAGACCCGTCTGGGTTCTGGAAAGTTATAAATAAGCCGTGCTTCCAGGACCCAAGTGCACCACAAATTCTGAATACTATCCTACCAGCACAGTGGCATACCCATTTTCAGAGTTTGTATAACCACACAGGGAAAATAAACCAAGATGAAGGGGAGAGGTCAAAACTGACTGCACGGCTAAACTTTTCTATGGCAGAAGTGGAATTGGCAATATTGGGGCTAACTAAAAATAAAGCACCTGGACCTGACGGCATACCCCCTGATCTCTATTTGAGTAACATGGAACTGTGGGCTCCCATTCTCACGAGGGTCTTGAACGAGGCAGTCGTGGCAGGGCTGCCCCGCTCTTGGTCTTTGGCGACCATTGTACCAATCTTCAAAAAAGGGAATCGGGATGACCCCCAATGTTATCGTCCCATATCTCTAATTGACGTCACGGCGAAGGTGCTGGGCCATGCCATTTTAAACCGCTTACAGGATTGGGCAGAGGATAACCACATAATTACAGATATTCAATACGGGTACAGGGAGGGAAGGTCAACCACTGATCAGTGTCTGAACCTATACCTCCTGATTGCCAAGTATACTATCGCCAGTAAGGGGGCCATCCACTTGGGGTTCATGGACCTTTCCGTGGCCTTCGACTGCGTGAATAGAGAAAAATTATGGGCACTGATGACAAGCCTAGGGGTGGAGCAAGAGCTAGTTGACATCCTTAAGGCCCTACACTGGAACACATCGGCAACGGTCCGCTACAATCAAGATGGAAGTAAGACCGCACCATTTCTATGTACGAGCGGAGTGCGGCAGGGCTGCATTTTAGCGCCATTTTTATTTTCCCTATATATCAATAATTTGGATAGGGAACTATCCAAATTGAGTGTGGATTCCCCTCAAATAGGTCATCGTCCGGTGCCCGTTCTGCTCTACGCGGATGACGCGGTGTTGTTAGCCCGAACACCGCGGGGGCTGCAGAGGCTGATCGATGGATTTGTTAACTTTATGGCCACACTTGACCTGTCAGCTAATCTGGAAAAGTCTTATGTTATGTCAGCTGGGGTAAGATCAAAGAGGAAATATGTCTATAGGATAGGCTCCCATAAAATAGGCCTGGTCCAGTCCTTTTCCTACCTGGGCGTATTATTTGACGAACGATTAGATTTTAAATCCCTGATGGATAAACACGCGGCAAAACTGGTGGCTTGGTCAGGGGCTATAATGGGTTATGGGAGAAGACTAGGCAGATGGTCGCCGGAGCAAGTACTCAACATGCTGTGCCAAAGCAGCCTATGGCTCAGAAGTGTGGGGTTTCACAAATACGCCCATGCACCAGATTCAGGTGGAGGAAAATAAGTTCTTTAAAAGGATATTGAAAGTGCCACAGAGTACCCCATCTTACATTATACACGAAGAACTGGGAGAACCCTACATTGAAGACCGAATAAAGGTCAGGACGCTCCTAGCATGGATCAAAATCTGGACTAATCCAGAGGCCGGCCTTAGCAGACAAATCATTAAAGACTGTCTGAATCCTGATAGAGGGAGCCATATCCCCTGGATAAAATATGTAAAAGACTCCTTGGGGGCAATCGGCTGCAAAAAAATGTTCACCGCACCTGACACCCTAAACGCTCAGAATAAGACTTTGGTCAAAAAACTGTTCGGTGAATGGACATCTACGAGCAGGGCTGTCACCGAAAAGTGCAAATCTACAGTTTTGTTCTAAAGTCTATTGAAAATGGAACATGGAATGGAACCATATTTATCAGTGATGTACAATGCACAGGACAGATTTTACATGACCCGTTTTAGACTTAATATGTTACATCATTTACTGTCTGTCCCCTTTGGATTTACTTTATCAGTGGAGTTGAAGGGTACCTGCGGCTGCGACGGTAGGTCTCCGCAGGATACCCTTCACTTTGTACTGTTATTCTCATTTTATTCAGCGCCTAGACGCAAGTTCCTGGTGGGGATTCTCAAAAAAGCTAAATTCAAACAGGCAAAAGCAGCCCTACTGTTTTTACAGAAAGCCTCAGACGCTCACACATTGTTTTGTATAATAAGTTTTATTAAGGTGGCCATGAGGTTAAGGAAAACAAGAAAAGCTAATGATTGTAATGTCCTGTAATTAGAGACTGATAACAGAAAATCTCAGATATTAATTTAATGCCCCTCCTTCTTTTTAATCATTTTAATGTGGTTTTTAAATGTTTTTATGTACTTTTATGGTATCTTTTTAAGTGCCGAATAAAGATATTTGAATTTGAACCGTACATCACAACAATGCAACAGTCCCACTCCACTTTTAGAACTGAGCTTCCTCTCCAGTCACTTGCTGACTGCAGCTTTGTCTGTAATCTTGTACTTTTGGCTACATTTATATATACAAATCCCACATAAACACATGCAGCTGTTGAAGAGAGCCTTTCTGCAGGGTCATCCTAGAACTTTTTGCCTTCCTCTTTCACTTTGCCTGACCTTGTTTTGTTGGCTTTAGGAGTCTGTGCACTTGACCACTGTTAACCAGTGCTAAATTGATTGTGCTGGTTCCCTACAACATGGTAATATTGGCTTATACCCAATTGGAATATTTAATTTACTTATACGTCCCTAATAAAGTGCACTACATGTACTCAGGGCCTATAAATGAAATGCTACTAGCCGTTCTGCAGCACTGATTGTGCCACCTACTTAAGTAGCCTTTAAACATGTCTCAGGCCTGCAATTGCAGCCTGTGTCTGCAGTTTTAAACTGACATTTTGCCCTGGGCAATTTAGGCTTTTGCATGACCTGTTTAGGCTTTTGCCAGGCCTAAATGTTTCATTATAATACATATATGTCACCCCTATGATAGGCCCCAAACAGCCCAAAGGGCAGGGTGCAATGTATTTAAAAAGTAAGACATGTACTTTTAAGTCATACATGTCCTGGTCGTGAAAACCCCGTAAATTCATTTTTCACTACTGCAAGGCCTAGCTCGCCCATAGGATAACCTTGGACTTGCCCTATTACATTTTGTAAGTGTAATTTCCAAATGGGAACATATAATCCCTTCAAGTTGGTGTCTCTGGAATCCTAATTTAAGACCCTAACTCATGGTGAAGTCTAATTTTAAATTCTGAAAATGAAACTTTTAGAAAGTGGCATTTTATTTCTCAGGTGTGTATTATTTTATTTCTTTAGCCATTTGGTTCCTACAGCTTATGTGTGGCTGAGTGGGACATCATTTGCAGAATGGCTACTTATACTTGAATAGGCTGTGTTCTGCCTCCACACAAAGGGCTGCATACCCCTTGAAGTTAGTCTGGAGCTAGGGTAGGGGAGGAAGGAAACCTGAGACTTCAAAGGGAAACCTCTAGAAGCTTCTCAGACTTTAAAGGACTCATCAATTCATGTCCCCAGATGTTTTATAATTGACTTATTCGCAGGGGGGGCCATGCAAGAAGGCCAGTCCAGATCATATTGTGCGGGGGATGTATTCCAGAGAGTCATTCATTTGGTTTTAGCTCCATTAAGCTTGAGACTGGATTGATTCATCCAGCTGGCTATCATCTCTCAGCAGAGTCCAAGATTAACTAAGGATGTATCATATTCTGGGGTAAGTGAGAATACCAGTTGGGATTTATCCACGTAGATGTCTACAGACATCCCAAAAGGAGCTACAATGTCCACTAGTGGTTGCAGATAGATGTTAAATAATGCAGGCTGAGTAAAGACCCCACAGGCAACAGGCAAGGTATTTGTTGCACAGCCCTTGTCAAAAACCTGAAATGTACATCCCTGGGGGCGTGGCCAACACCATGGCCGGTTAAGACGTGCTAACGCGGAGCTCCTGAATAGCTGCTTCCAGATCAGACGATATACTGACTTGTACCATCCCAAACGATGAGTCCTGAGGTGTCCTACACCAAATAGTGGCAAGAAACCAGAGGTATCTAAGCGCTCCGGACGAGAAAACCGCTCCGTATTCACCCGCTCGTGAGCCCTGACTACACCAAGATGGGGGCCGTCAGCACCCGAGTGTCCCGGGCATCGTGCTAGCTGGATCCTCGCTTCACTGCTGGAGAGTACCAAGGGTGGGGGACGAAACGAAGAGCCTGCACACCCTGAGCGGACCCGGGAGTCAGCTCCCCCACCAGCAGAGAACTACTACCACGAGCAGACCTGCACCAAGATGGCGCCCGGGGTCGCGTAGAAGCTCCGGCGGTGCTGAGCGGCACGATCCCAGTCCCCGACTTGCAAGCGAAGGCGGAGTGGCTACGGTGGGGGTCCTAGCGGAGCACTACTGTACACCTGGGAAACGCTGCGAGTCACCCTTCCGCCTACGGCGAAACACCCTGGAAGCGGGGGTTGAAGATACCCAGACCACTGTACTCCGGGCCACGAGTCGGCTGCGGCCTCCTCACGGTTAGGCCTTCACATTGGTCTGGCTCCCGGAGGAAAACGAGGCACTTGAAAACAAAATCGGCGGACAACGCTCGCCTGAGACAGGACCACAGAAACGGCGGGGGAGACTGGCGGGACCCAGGGGCCTCCGTAGGCCACACAACATCATCACGGGCGCGCTCCTGAGAGCTTGGTCCTGGGGGGGGTCACGTTGGTACACGTGAGGAGGCCTAGCGACATCGATGGACGGTCCTGCACAGGTGGCTTCGGTACGATGCGGAGACCTGCGGTCCTATTCCGCTGAGTTGACCTACCCTGGGCCTGCCACAGCGACTGCTGCGAGGGGCGGAGAAGCGATACTGGGCGCAACCAGTTCTGCATAGGGCAGCCGACCACCCGGGCATTACTGGGGTCTGTAAGTGCGCATCCGCACTCTGGAATACTACAGGGAGACAGAGAGGCAGGGACGCGAGGGCAGAGCTAGAGGTGAGCGGTCTGGGGTGAGCGAGAGGCCCGGAACCTCCCCGGCCCAACGGCTGCTGACCGGACTACGATCCTGACTGTGCTTGACAACCCGAAGGCCTATCTACAACATAGCGTGGATCGAAGAGACCCCGCTGGACGAGCGAGAGGTGAACGTCGGTGTCCTGTACGAACTGTGAATTGAGGCTCCTTCGCCTGCCACCCTTGGGACGACACGGAACCGGCAGACCATCCTCCGAGCTTTGAGTGGCGCTCAGGGCCTGGGGTGCCTCGCTGCTCGCCCAGAGAATTCGACGAGCTGCCCCAGCGAGCCATGGGGAAAAGAGATATCCCTCTGAAAGTGCCCAAACAGGGGACCATGGACAATTATACTGCCCCGCGCACGGCGGCGGTGAGCCCTCACGACGCGTCGAATGCGCGTTTGGACACCGCGCTGTTGATGGAGGCCATCCAGGCCTCGCGCACAGACATCCAGGAGTCCAGAGCAGCCCTGGAAGTGAAGATAGGAGAAGTATGTTCGGAGGTGACACTCCTGCGACAGGACTTCAGGAACCTATCCGACAGGGTTACCTCTGCAGAGATGCGTATGGGCGAGACGGAAGACTCGATCACTACCCTACGCAAGGACACGGCGGAGCTGCAGGCATCCCATCGCCAACTCCTATGGAAGGTCGACGCCGCCGAAAATAGAGCGTGACGGAACAACCTCCGCTTTGTAGGCTTTAGGGAAGGAATTGAGAAAACTGATATGGTGTCCTTCCTACGCACGTGGCTCACGGAAACTTTCCCGACAGTGCAAATCTCCCCATGCTTCATTATTGAGAGGGCGCACAGGGCCCTCCTTGCGAGACCTCCGGAGGGAGCAAGACCGCGACCAGTCATAGCACGCTTTCTTAATTTCGCTGACAGGGACCTTATCCTAGGAGAGGCGAGGAAACTGGGTGAGATCCGTCCGGAAAATGCACATATCATGGTCTTTCCGGACTATAGTCAGGAGGTGCAGAAACAACGCTGTGCTTTCGACTCCGTGAAGGCGCAACTCAGAGACTTAAAGATCACATACATGCTCCTCTTCCCGGCAAAACTTAAAGTGATATACAAGGAGCAGTCGCTTTTCTTCACCCATCCGGAGGACGCTTGGCAATGGCTGGAGGAACGCCCGATCCTCAATAGCAGGGAAAGAGTTGGCCGAGATCCACCAGAAAGATCCCTACGGAGTGCAACCCAATGGGAACTACCGAAAGCACAAAGGCTGAGAACATCGAGGAGGTCTAGGAGACAAATCCCGACGACACCCTACCATGGCCGAGATAGGGGACATTCGCGGAAAGGGCGCTCGGCCTCTCCGACAGGTGATACCAGGAAAGGTTCAAGATTTGCTGGACTACGATCTACTGCTCGCTCGGAGGGCGGAGATGAGGATGATCTGGATGGCCGTACGTCGGGAAAGGACAAAGTAGATGAAGGGAGTCAATCCGCACACCCGCTGGTGGAGGAGATTCGAGTGCTGGAACAGGACATCTCTGGACAACTAAGTGCGCCCGAATCAGAGCCGCAAGACTCCAAATCATGAACTGTTGGGAATCGGGACACAGAGTTTACCTGCTGGGGTGCGGATATCCTCACGCTGCCACGACCTTTGCATGGTGGTGCGCTTGGACCACGGGCATGGCAGCCCGACAGAGGAGAGCACGCAAGTTGACACGCTTCCCTGTTTTACACGTTTTATTGTTTTTTTGCTCTTTGTTTCCTGGGTACTTGGTAGGGAGGGTGTTTGTGGGTGGGCGACAGGCCTACTCTTACGGAAAGTTATGTCCTGTCCAAGGACAAGACTGGAAGGGGAGGGAGGTGGGGAGTGGGGTGGGAGAGGGGGTTTTCATGTTTGTTTGGATGGGGGACAGGGGGGGGATAGTTGGGGGGCGTAAAATTTCAATGGAACCATGCAGCAGCACACACTGAGCCCCCACATCGCCTGCACATGCCAGGGTCGGGCCGCATACAACTACCACGTAGTCCTATGGCAAGTACCGTAGTCACCCCACGGGGGGGAGATAGGAGATTGAGCATCCTGACATGGAATGTCAATGGTCTGGGTTCTAAGATCAAAAGAGGCCTGGTGAACGCTTACATTAGGAGGGTGGACCCAGACATCACCTTCTTACAGGAAACACACCTCAAGGGTACTCTGTGCGCCTTTATTGCTAGGGGGAGACACAGGGTTCTAGCGCATGCGGGATATACCTCTGACTCTAGAGGGGTGGCAGTCATCGTAAAAAAAGCCTCACCATTCTGCATTACCCGCACCTGGCTTGACCCACAAGGAACCTACGCCGGATTACAGGGCACCTGCAACAGACGCACCTACACGCTAGTCTCGGTCTATGCACCACCTAAACTACAGTTCCGTACACTCACAGCGCTTAATCATATACTCCTAGATACCTCTGATACGATACAAGTAGTAGGGGGGGACTTTAACGACGTTATGAACATCGGACTCGATAGATCTGGGGACATGAATGGAGGCGAGCGCCAGACCACACTCTGTAGTCAGATGTCCGCCATAGGACTAACAGATATCTGGAGGTGGCTTTACCCGACACAGCAGACATACTCGTACTACTCTGGGGCGCACAAGGTGTTCTCACGACTCGACTACAGCCAGTATCTGAGAGCTGACGATATTGCAGAATACAGGGCCAGGGGCATATCGGACCACTCGCCGCTGTATGTGAGAGTGGGTCGGGACCAGGTCAGAGACACGGGCTCTTGGCGTCTGGCGGCCTGGGATCTGCAAAATGCGCCCATAACGAGAGGCATCCGGGCTGACATTAAGGTATATCTGGCAGAAAATTAGGGTACGGTAGACTCGAGTGTTACCCTGTGGGAAGCCGTGAAGCCGGTAATTAGGGACAGGATACAATCTAGGCTGGGTGAGGAAAGACGGAGACTTCAAGCAGAGGTGGCCGCTCTAGAACAGGCTATCCTAGAGAGAGAAAGGGAATATTCGACCCATAAAGACACCGAGACCCTTAGACGGCTTCTAGAAGCTCAGAAACAATACAGAGAACTGGTAACCAATGAAGCAAAGACCCAGTCCCTTGCCACCCTTCACAGGTTATACGACGTAGGGGGCAAGTCGGGGAAGCTACTGGCGTGGCTCAGCAGGAAAGAGCGGGCGGCGAGGTGGATTGACAGTGTAAAGGCCGCAGATGGCGTTACTGTCCGCACCGATGCGGAGATAGCCGAAACTTTTGCTTAGCATTTTGAAACATTCTATGTAGCCCGTGACCTTGCCACTCAAGAGGAGGCGCTACAGTATTTGGACGCTACTGTCCTACCGGTCCTGCCCCCCCCGAGACCATGGATGCCCTAGAGGCGGACATAACGATGGATGACATCTCTGAGGCCATTGCTGGATTGAGACCGGGCAAAACCCCGGGCCCTAATGGCTTCCCGGCAGAGCTCTTTAAGCGTTCGGCGGACCTTCTGTCCCGCCATCTTGGGGGCCTCTTTACTGGTGCCTTTGAGGAGGGAGAGCTTCCCCCAGACCTCGCTAGGGCTACGATTGTCCCGATTTATAAGGAGGGCAAACCACGAGAGAGTTGCGCCTCATACCGACCTATCTCCCTACTAAATACGGAAGTGAAACTGTTAGCAACCATCTTGGCTGCCCGCTTGAGAGCGGTTATTACAGGTCTGGTTCATTTAAACCAATCAGGCTTCTTACCAGATAGAGCCACTAAATTGAACCTTAGAAGAACCCATAATTGGCTACAAGAAGTGCGGGACCGCAGCGATTGGTTCCTCTCCTTGGATGCCGAAAAGGCGTTCGACGCGGTACACTGGCCCTTCCTCTTTGCAGTATTACTTAAGTTTGGTTTCGGACCGAATTTCATTAAGTGGGTCCATCTCCTCTACACTGCTCCGAGGGCCAGGGTGAGGGTGAACGGGACCCTATCGCGTGAGTTTAAGATTCAGAGAGGCACTCGTCAGGGATGCCCCCTGTCCCCCCTCCTCTTTACGCTCACAATAGAGGTGCTTGCCGCCAGGATCCGGCAAAACAATGACATTCGTGGGTTTACGAGCAGCGACGCTGACTCGATACCAGAAAAAATCTCGTTATACGCAGACGATGTCTTGCTCTACGTAACCAAACCAGAAACCACGGTCCCAGAGCTCTTCCGAGAACTAGAACGATATGGCGGGATGTCCGGGCACAAAATAAACTGGCACAAATCCGTACTTTATGACCCTAAGGGTCGTAACCGATGGGGGAGACTACCAGAAAACCTACTGACAACCACCGAAGGCTTCCAATACCTCGGAATATACATTACCACGAGTGAGACCCTCTTGTTCCGTATAAACTTATAACGGATCATACTTAATGCGGTGGCAGATATGGACCGTTGGAGACTGCTCCCATTGACACTCCTGGGCAGAGCGGCCATGTATAAAATGGTCACATTGCCGAAATTTCTGTATGCTCTGCAAAACGAATACTACCCGATACCTACATCGGTCTTTCACAGGATCCATGCGGACCTGCGATCCTTCCTTTGGCTAGGCAAGCATGCCAGGGTGGCCCTCTCCACGCTCCAGAGGCATCAATACAGTGGTGGGATCTCACTTCCTAATCTAGAGGCCTACTATTGGGCGGAACATATAACGCCGATCAACGACTGGCTTCATGCCCCGGCGGACCACCCGACATACGATCTGGAAAGAACAAGAATGTCGCCCAAAAACTTACTAGGCTATCTCTATGGGACCTCTAGAAGGACTCCCCTGGTCCCGGCCACGTCCGTAACACTTTCCGCATGGACGAAGGGCAATCGACGCATGGGATGGGATAAGAAGCCCACACGGCAGAAGCCATTGTGGCATTGCCAGTGGTTGACGGAACTTCGCAAACTGCGAGGTTTCCAAAGATGGGACGACATTGGCATCTCTACCATAGGAGATGTAATTGCCAAGGGGGGCTCTAATCTTTCCAAGTCCTCAAGTCAGACTTCGGGCTCATTGACACACAACAGTTAAAATACATACAACTACGGCACGCCTGGAAGGCCCAAAATATTGCACTCACAGATATTCCAGAGTATGCACCTCTAGAGGGGAGGCTCCTTCAAGAGCAGATACCGGAAAAGGCGGTCTCCCTGACATATAAAACTTTAACTAACCATATGCTGGGGGATCTGGCAAGACTACGGGCCACCTGGGAGGCTGAGGTAGGTGAGATGGAGGACCTAGACTGGGAAGTAGTGCTAATGCATCCCCGGGATGTGGCAATCAAGACACGACTGCGACTTATTCAGTTGAATGTACTCCATAGAACCTACTACGACAGACTGCGGCTATGCAAAATGGGGAAAGTAGAGGACCCACGTTGCCTTAGATGCCATCAGGGAGTGGGGGATTTCTACCACACAATATGGTCTTGCAATATAATACAAACATACTGGACCCAGGTGTTCAAAGAATTAGAGGAGGTCCTAGGGGCTTCGATCCCACAAGATCACAAGCTAGCACTGTTGGGCATGACTAACGATGTGGATCTGACACGCCCACTTCTTATATTTTTGGTCCTAGCGCTGGTCGTTGCGAAAAGGGACATCGCAAAGCACTGGGGGGCGCCGGAGCCCCCGGGTCTGGAGGAATGGAGGAGAGGGATAGATCTATACATGGCAGCCGAGAGGGTAACCTATAAGGCTAGGGGATGTCCCAAAAAATTCCACAGAGTTTGGTCTAAGAGGAGGCACTACCACGGGCTGGATGGGGGGCTGTAAGGGAGGGCTTCCTTGGAAGGGTGGTAGGATGGGTGGCCAGGACAAATGGGACATCTACACAAAGGGGGTGACAAACACTACTGAATTTGTGTACTATGGTAGGATACCTGCGATGTATGGCTCAGAACGGTGAAGGGCACTACTGGCACTAGCGGGAGGGGGGAGGGAATGGAAGTGTAACTGCTGCAAAGTTTTGTGTGTAAACTGTTGAAGGCATGAAACCTGAGTTATATTGTTTATTGGGGGGGGGGGATCCAGCAAAAAGAGAAAAAAGCAGATGCTCGGAATGCCCATTAAATGCTCAGAACTGTATATAAGTTTGCGCCAACAGCGCTCTGCTGCACCTCGCCGCCCGACCTCCGGGGTGTGGGCTAAATGGCTGTGTATCCCTCTGCCGATAGTGTGATGCGCTATCTGTGGCTACTGTCTGGAGTACCTGATTGTTTGTTAGTGGCTCCCAGTGAATCTGCAATAAAAAATTTTTTTTAAAAAAATGAAATGTACATCCCTTTAAAAAAGAGCCGACCCAGTCCAGGGATCGTCCTGTGACACTAGCCTTATGAACTATATCCGGAAGTAGAGTGGTCCACAGTGTTGAAGCCTATAGTGAGATCCAGGAGTACTATAGTCACAGTAGCCCCTAGATCCAGTCTCTGTTTTGCCTCTTACACCACCGTCAGAAGGGCTGTCTCAGTGCCGAGCCTGGGATGGAAGCCAATTGAGTTTGGTGCAAAAAAGAGTTGGCATCCAGAAAATCAGGGAGGCTTCTATTTACATGCTTTCTGCTACTTTACTTATAACAGGTAGTAGCGAAATAGGATGGAAATTCCCCAAACACGTGGGGTCAAAGTTGGGTTTCTTCAAAATGGTTTTAACTTTCGCATGCTTCCAAGGCAGAGGCACAGTCTCCTTATTCAAGGACAGGTGAATCATTTTGAGCAGAATATAATGTCCTGCTCAAGAGCAATAATCCTAGGGGTTCCGACTCGAGGGGTGATTCCTATTTAATTTTAATAAAAATATCTGTAAGTTTCTCTAAAAAAAGGGGGGAATTGGGCCAGGAAAGAAGGGCACCTAACCTTGGTAATATTGAGAGGGGGTGAAATGATCTCTTCCACTGACGTTTTCAAAGGATTACTATATATTCAGTTAAAGAAGGAGATCAATGCATTACATCTATCAATTGAGGGATCGGATACAGGAGAGTTGGAAGAAGAATCAAGCAACAATTCGTTAATTTTGAACATTTCTCTAGGGAGATCACAGGCCTCATTGATCCTGGCTTCAAAGTAGGATGCCTGAGCAAGACCGATTTCCTAGTGGTAGGCCCTAACTTTCTCCGGATATCGTACCTAAAGCAGAACACTTGCGAAACCTTTGAGTCATCAAAATGAAGATTTAAATCTACCAAGATAGTGAGATGAGTAGATTTTGGAGCCAACCTCACAAAATCTTCAGGCATAGCCTGTATAAATTGACTGTCAGGACATAATGGACGATAAACTAAGGTTTCTGGAAATGTGGCGGTATGGGAAAAGGAGATGGAAAACACAAGACTTTCACAGTGTGGGAGAGTGGGGGTATCGATTCTACGGTTAAATTAGTTTCTCCCCTCGCTATCATTCCAGATGATATGATAATCTGGAGGAAGGGCCTGGACAATGTCTAGTTCTAATTTGTCATGAAGCCATGCTTTCGTAAGGAAAACAACATTCTGATTTTTATCATCCAGGAGGGAGAAGACATCTAACTTATACCCTAGGAGGGACCTGCAGTTAAGGAGAAACAAATTACCTCCAGAATCATGTAAAGGGTGTTAACCAGATACAGGGTTGGTATAGAAACTATAGGGGCAGTACTTACACATGCTGTCTGCCTTAGAAAAACCATTGAGTGGCTGCAGTTGGCATTATTGCCCCTCTCATTTTGAGCTAAATATTCCTGTGATGTCTGCCAATAAGAAGCTTGAGAGGCAGGTTCCCTGGCCCCTGTTCCCCGTCTGGCTTGGACAGGCGCTATCCTCTTGTCTGGGTGGGAAGGACTGGACCTGCAACCTGTCCTCAAGGACCACAAGAGTGACTCCAAGGGCTAGTCTCTTGTAACCAACACTTGGACTCTGCAACTGTGAGTTGTACCTTGCCAAATGGTGCCAATCCAGTCTAGGACCCTTGGAAGTGGGTCTGAATCTGCTCTGCCAGGCCATCTATGGATCCAGCAGAACCAAAGCATCTCCTCTGGGGTGAGGATTTTCCTGACACAAGGACTCCTCTTCGACCTTGCAACCCACATTGGAACAGGAGCAGAACAACATATTTCCGATGCCGGCTCTAACACTGCAAATCTCTCGTCAACGGCAGCCTATACAACAACTCAGGACCTCGCATCGCAGATTTGCAGTTCCTCTGAACTCATGCATCACCTCACCTGTGCAATGCATCCTCTATGCGAGACCTCACAATGCTCTGCAACTCGGATTTATGGTACTCTTGTTCAGCGGGCCTAACTGGGCGCCTGTAGCGGGCCTGTGCTCCGTTGTGGATGGCTTGAACTTGTGACTTTGTGCCGGTTCTGCACAACCCAAAATACACAGTTGGTGCTTTGTGCTATTTGGGCCTATTTTCACTCTTCAAAATTTCATATCTAAGGTTCTAATTATTAGATTTTTGTCATTTCCGTCTGGTTTTATTTATTAAAAAATTACTCAATTTTTCTAATTTAGTGAGGGATAATTATGTGGTGTATTTTTACTGTGTTACTGTTTAAAGTGTTGCAAAAAATACTATGCACATTGCCTCTGAGCCTCTGAGTAAAGCCTGACTGCTCTGTGCCAAGCTACCCAAGGGTTGAGCACAGTTTAGCTTATGGCTTGCTTGCGACTTCACCCTGACAAGGATTGAGGTTCCTCCTTGAGAAGGGATCCACCTCCCTCAACCAGCAACCCAGTTTCTTTCAAGCTCTCTTTCATTCTCTTTTTGATGGAAGTCCCTAAGTCCATATTTTTCTACCTCATCACTGATGTATATGATGCAGCCATTTTTGTCTCTGGCAATTGTCTCTATTACTGGATCACATCACTTTCGTAAGCTTGCAATGGCTACCTAAGGATACCAGGTGCATTTACAAAATGTATGCCAGGTTCATAAAATCATGCTCACATTCAGTATCTGGTGAAAAAGCTACACATTAACATCCTAGGAGGTGTTTAATCTTTGCAGATCTCTGAGTCAACAGGCTTTTGTTTTCAAGTCCTCATATATCCTATATGATCAATTTCTGAACTAAAGTGAAATCCCTTCATAAGTCCATTGAAGCATATGTTAGTTTCTTTAAAATGCCTTGTTTTTTCTTATTTTTTTAAGAAGGAGGTGACTGATTCATGTTCTTCCCAATCCACTCTCCTGGGCAAATGCATAAGTCTGGGGTGAAGAGAGAGAAACAAGCTTTGGCAAAGTCAATAGGTTTCACCTATGTTTCAAAAAAGCACTATGAGGCAGCCAGCAATTAACTATGTTGTAGCGCTTTTTTTTCCCTTTAAGCCATGTTACACAGCAGCGTGTGCTGCTGTGCAACATGTATAAAAACAGAGGGGGGTGTTTAGGGGAAGGGGGCAACACTTTGGTGAGTGAGGGAGGGCAGGGGTGAGTGAAAAACAATACAGGACAAGGGTGGTGACATGCAGGATGATGGAGAGTTACTTTGGACATGCTCTAAATAAGGACGGATGTTCAAAAGTAACAAAAGAGTACCTGCAATAGTCTGCATCCAGTGGAAGGAACATTGGTCACAGGAAGATGTACTTGGTCCATGCTCTACAGCAGGAATACACAGAGAAATCTGAAGAGGAAGCTTAGGAGTGGAGGAGGTGCTGACCAATGGTAAGTAGAGAAACACAAGTGACATAGGAACCAACCAATGGTAAAGAGAGGTGAGTAGTGGGAGGACTCTAAACCCCTTTTTTTTTCAAAGAAACAATAGCTTTTGAAGACAGTGCATGTGCAATGTAGGCAAAATCTAAAAAGAAGAGAAGGGGAGTGAATATACTCACTATTGAGCTCTTAAAACTCTACATTCCTTCCCGTTTTATGGGAAGTATCTAGTTGACAAATAGGTTTAACTGATTGCAACCACTCACTCTTTTGGATCCTACGTTCAGCATCCATTTCTTTTGCAGATTTCTCTTCTTCCTAATAATATCATAACGAAAAGTCGTTTTGCTGATATTTAAAAACAGGTTTACTGCTGCTGCTACTCCAAAAAAAAAACCTAGTTTAACATTTACCTCTTTTTTATTGCCTGCATATAGAGGTTAAGCGAATACTCACAGCTAACCTAAAGGGCCTGAACTGAAACAACAGGTTAAAGAAGCCCGGGACCTTGGCACAGTCTTTCTCAGACTGTGTGTTGTGGACTCGGAGTCCTATCCCACAGAGTTTTTGGTGGCTTCTGCAGTAATAAAAACAGGGCCCCTCTTTAAGGGACATCTCTCACCTGCGTGCTTCTAAAGTCTCATGCTCTTGTTATAAGGTAAAGGCCTTGTTTGTTGTTGTTTGTATTGTTTACAACTGCTTTCTGTATTGACCTTGTCACAGCGCTCTGACACACCTCTGGGCCTGATTTTCACCAGGAAATACTACAAATAAATTAATAATGCATTGAGGAAAGGAATGCGCCGTATCTTATAGATATGGCTCATTCCTGCCCTTTTCTTTTGCTGTAGGGAAGCGCACCAGGAAGGCCTGCTGCGCCTCCCTACGGCAAAAACCTCACTAATGAGGCCCCTTGAATCTTTAGAAAACCTTAAATTCACCATTTGCCTTTTGCTTTCTCATATGAAAAGTGTGTGTGTGTGTGGGGGGGGGTATTTACGTGCCAATTTTTGCTTTGTGAATACAGAAGTCATGCTTTTTCGAAGTTTGGGGCATATTACCAACCAATAGAGATAATTTTTGTCTCTAACTTGTTTAGAGACAAAAATTATCGCCGCACATCGGCGATTTTTATCGCAGATAAACCTTGCTACTAGCAAGGTTTATCGCAAATGCGATAAAAAACGGCCGCAATGCATGAATATCGCTGAAAAGTCAGCGATATTCATGCATTATCGAGCAAATGCTCTTAGCCATGTTATCCACCTCCCATTGGTTAACATGGCTAAGAACTGCTCAGGGCAGGTGTTAGCTTTTGGAGATATTCGCGCTTAGCGAGAATATCTCCAAAAGTTGGTAATAGGAGATAGCGATGTTAGCGACTGTTTCCAGTCGCTAACATCTTGGCACGCCCACTTTGCATTTCATTAGTGATAAATATCACTGACATGCAAAGCGGGGCCCAAGATGGTCGCTATCTCCTATTAGCTGTCGCTAACTGGTGTTAGCGACAGCTTGGTAATAGGGAGATAATTTTATCTCCGCTTTCTTGGCTTTTAAAGCCAAAAAAGCAGAGATAAACCCCCTTGATAATATGCCCCTTTGTTACTTTGTACTGAAAATATTCTATTTAAGCGTCTACATTAAAATCACTCCATGGACATCCAGATAGAGATAGCAGTGAGGCCCAAATCCTTCTGCTGAGTCTGTAAGACTTCAATTGATCTGTCCATCACTCCCCCATCCCTCCTTCAGAGTGCTGGCGATCAGCTCTGTTCACCTAAGCCTGGCAGGTTATTCTCGGCATCAGGAACACGACGGTAACATTCTCTTCCGAGTTTCCGATAACTTTAGAAGATCCCTTAAGACCCGCAGCTTCAGGCCAGAGCCCCAGGGATTACCCTCCATCTCTAGCAGTTGCCTGCTTTTTGCTGCAGTTTGGTACATCCCTTATTATTTTTGGGCCCCTTGACCTTGCTCTAAAGTCCTTACAAATGCTTGCTGCTGCTAATTAAGTCATTCACTCACTGTAATTTGGAATTACATGTTCTTATCAAAGGGAATGCTAGTTTAGCAAGTTATCGCTGGAGTGAAACCATGCAGCGATTTTGCCAACATTATACATAAAATGCTACGCTTCAATTGTTCAAGGTCAGGCGCTCAGGATGCGCTCGTCTCTCTGGTCTGTCACTGTTCTCTTCTCGGTTTATATAACCGAGGGAAAACAATATGCAGACCTGGAGGCCGATACAAAATATTAACTGTCTAATGGTTACCTGCTTTCTATGTACCATGCCATTCACAAAGGTATTTATTCCACAATCTCTTTAGCTATGGCCTAATTGCAAAGTACAATAGACGCCAAATGCCAAAGTGCAATGCTTTTGACAAGTATGTTTCATGTAGAAAGCAGCTTGCTGAAAGAAGAGAGCTCTGTTGTTGTAAGTGGAAGAAATTGCCCCTTTTCAATTAAGGGGCATTACATCTGTTCAGGGTTTCATGGAAGGGTGCTTGAACTATGTTTATAAGTTTTTTTTTAAGTAAATGGCTCTCTCTTCATAAAGAGGGCAGTGGTTTGATTCACAATGTTGGGACCAGGACTAAATATGCTACAACCTCCTCCCACTACCATTAGATAAGAGCTAGTACCAGCATGTTAGCAATGGCTCAATAAATATTTGCAACGCTACAAAACAACTGAATCTTTCAACAAAAATACACAAGTGTATTCCCATACAACACCTATGTACTGTCAATCAAATGCATTTATTTGTAGTTAATGAAAACCATTCAATTTTAGTATCAAAAATATAAAATTGGCTATTTAAGAACAAGGAACAAGGACAGTTCATTACACCTCAAATTAAGTGGTGTGAATAGTAAAACAAGTAATACAATATAATTTGGGACTTCTGATTAATTAGACCTACATACCTAAGTACTAAGCATAGACTTTAAAAACAGCCATCTTTTCAATGAGAAGCCAATGCATGATTTGAATATGATAAGGTGAAAGGTCATGTTTAGAACTATCCTTTTGGGGGAGCTGCTCCATTTTGAACTTGATATGTTTAATGAGTGGCTGTCATTACTCGAAAAGTGTCTCAATGTAGCAGGAAGCATAAGACCCGATAAGAAATAACAAGAACACGGATACACAAGAAAAGATCAAGATCAGAGACCTTGAGGGTGTGGAAGACTGGTCCAGTGGCAGCAGGAGCTGAGCTACAGGGGCGAGTCTTACACTTCAGACAGAGAAGAAAGACTAACCAGAAGAATGGAAACTGTTTCTTTTTGGTTACATACATTGCCTATGATGACGCCTCCTCTGTCAGTTTTGGGCCTTGTAGACCTCTTTTTATCGGAATTTGCCCTAAGCAACAGCGTCTCCTGGTAGGTCTCATGGCACTTCATGGGTTTGTTACTAGTGCTACCTTTTCGGTCCAACAGGTGAGCCAAATGGCGTTTGGGTTTGCTCAGTACCATTGTATATTTATAGTGATTCGAATACTCATACATATTGTTATTGTTGGACCTGGCCCTTTTGGCAGGTTCACCCCGAAACTTTTTGCTGTTTCCTAGCCTATTTCTGTAACCTGGTGTTGGTGACTTTAGGCCTCTGCGCACTTTTTCACTGTGGTCAAGTGTAAAGTGCGTGCGCTCTCTGTGTATGTGTGGTGAGAGTGACCTGCCCTCCCATAGGAATGCATGGGGAATATGTGTGACCATGGTAGTTCCTGATGTGTGGGGTGTGCAGGGTCGAGTTTGGTATGTGCGAACTCGTGAGATTGAATGCTGCGCGATGATGTGTGCGGGGTTCATGTGTCTAGTGTGGAAGTGCCACTTCTAGAAGTTGGTATGTCTGTGCAGTGAATGTGCTGGTGTGTGATTGGCTGGAGCTGGCTGGTGTGCCTGGCTCCAGGAGGCAGGATGGGTCTGCCCCGGTGGTGAATGGGAAATCTGCTTGTTGATGGCTGGGGAGGAGTGCACCTGGGACCTGAATAGGGCTGGGCTTTCCCCACACAATGCTGGCTCCGCCCCCTGTGGTGCAACTGATGACCCTAGCCTGGCTAGTGAATAGTGAGAGGGGCTGAGCATAGCAGAGTGCTCCAAAACCAGCTGCATCTGGTTTTTCCCCCACCCAGCACCCTAAAGACAAAGGGATTTTTGTGTATAAAATGAGGCTGTGACCTCATGTTCAATGCTCTTGTTTTCCTTTTTTTATTATCTTTTTATTTTTTCCCTTTTTACACACATTGAACGTTTTACATTTTATGTCTTTTAAATGCTTCAACCATTATCATTATATATATACAGTACATATTCCTTATAGTTCACCTTCAATAACCAATTAAATACAATATATTATGACATAGTAGGCTCTGGTAACAGCAAGGAAGGAGAAAGAAAAAACACAAGATAACAGCGAACAGTAATCGAACAACATAATATACAATTTAATTTAACACAATTTGATTTAACAACGGTCCAGCCTATAATCAATACCTGCAGCCTTAATGCAGTCTCAGAGCCTCCTTCCATCTAGCTATAGGCTCACAGCTTTTAAGGCCTCGCATCCTACCCCTCCTGCCTTTCCATGCATAGATGGATTTCTCTAAATTATAGGCGGCCAGTAAATTCGCCAGCCAAATACGCATAACCGGGGGATTTTTATCTAACCATGCCCTGGCTATGGTCAGCCTGAATACTGCCGTGGCCATAAATATAAATTCTTTCTGTGGGTTATTCCCCTCTGAGCCTATCCCCATCAATATCCAAGCAGGAGTTAGAGTTAGTTGTATACCTAATAACCTATCCAGAAAGATCCCAATATCTTTAATCAAAGTATGTAGTTGGGGACAGGTAGCGAAGATATGGATAATATCTGCCTCTATTGAATTACATCGAGGGCAGGAAGTACCTGTTGTACCCCCCATTTTGCAATCCTAGCTGGGGTAAAATACAGTGAATACAGAGTTTTGTAATGCTGGGACTGTAGAGGAGCTGAGCACAAGATTGTGCGACCCAGGTCCAGTGATTCCTGAAACCTTGCAGGCTCTGCACCCAGTTTCTCAGCCCACTTATTGCTATATTTATCCATATCGTCAGTTTTCCCCTTTACCAGATCTGCATAAAAGGATCTAATCGTGCAATCCCCACCTACCTTTATCTTCTCCAAGATTTCATTGCTATCATATCCTGCTGGGCCACCCTGCTTATTACTTAGGAAACTCCTAACTTGCAAGTACTTAAAAAAATCCCTTCTGTCAATACCATATTTAGATATCAGATCTGTAAACTGTACTATCCCTTCTGAGTCTCTCAGGTCACCGATCTGTACAATCCCCTTTTCCACCCATCCAGCCATTATTGAATCGGCAAAAACTGCGACTGGGAACAATCTATTCTTGTATAACCTAATGTACCTATTGTATCTCGCTAGTCCGGATTTTTTCAGGAAGGCATTCCATATTTTGATTGCTGCATTAACCGTTTTAAATCTTGTCTTCTTGTAGTATCCAAATTCAGTACTGTTTAGAAAACAGTTTTCTGCCTCTGCTGCCAAAACAGCTGTATACACTTCCGTAGACATCGTTGTAACTCCTTGCTCAATAACCCCTCCACCAATCAATCCCTGCATATACTGTATACCCGCAGCCAAATAATAAAGTTTAAATTCAGGAGCCCCCCATCCACCTCTCTCTCTTGGGAGAGAAATTAATCTATAGGCCCTCCGGGTCTTGCCGTGGGCCCATATAAATCTATTCAAGATTATCTCTAATGTATTTAGCCATCTAGCTTCAAAAAATAAAGGAATAGAACTAAAAAAATAAAGGAATTTAGGCAAAATCAACATTTTTATAACATTAGTGCAGCCCACAAGAGAGAGATGTAAATTGTTCATTTTTCCAAATCCGTCTTAACCGTGGAAATTAATGGAGCCATATTATTCTCCACCACCATGTCTAAGTTTGCCGAGATTGCCACCCCAAGATATACTGCTGAACTAACCACCCTTATATCATTACAACTAGAGTACAAATTTTGTACTATTTGAGTCTTAGTTCTATTCAAGCTATAACCAGAAACCTGGCCAAACAGCTGAGCCTCAGCTTCCACCTCCCTAATAGCCAGTGTGGGATTAGGAGTTAGTATGGTCACATCGTCGGCGTAAGCCAAGGTTTTTACCGTGCAGCCATTTGCTCTCATTGGTATAATCTCAGGGTTGATTTCAAGCCTACACAGAAATGGCTCTAAATACAGTGCAAACAGCAGTGGGGATGACGGGCAGCCTTGCTTAGTCCCCCTACCAATCTTCACTACTGCCGAATGCCCCCTATTAACTCTAATCTTGGTGGTTTGTTCATTATATAAAACCTGAATAGCCTTTATGAAACCTTCTCCAATACCACACCACTTCATAACTAGCCATAGGTAGTCCCAGGAGACCCTGTCGAACGCCTTCTCTGTTTCTAAAAACAGATCTGCCATAGGATCTCCCAGGACATCTACCACATCAAACATTGTAACTACCATCCTAACATGCTGTGTTGTACCCTTGCCAGGTATAAACCCGTGCTGTGAAGAGCTTACCAGGTTCTCAATAACCCCCGCCAATCTCTTTGCTAACATTTTAGAGTAGATTTTTACATTAGAATTCATCAGAGTGATTGGCCTGTAGGAACCAGGCGCCGTCGGAGGCTTCCCCTTTTTTATAATTACAACGATGTCTGCCCCACCCCATGATTCCGGACTCAATTCCCCTCTTTGTGCCTGCAGCATGATGTTAAACATATCCACCAAGAGTACTTTTTTAAATACTCTGTAAAACTCCACTGGGATTTGATCCGGTCCCGCTGCCTTTCCCGAGGGTAGGCTACTCAGGGCCGCAATGAATTCCTCCAGTTGTAATGGGGCGTCTAAGACCTCTCTTTCTTCTTGGGGCATGATTGGGGAATAAGTATCCCTAAGATAATTTTCTATATCCACCAATCCCCCTAGGTTCTCAGAGGTATACAAATCTGTGGAAAAGTTCCTAAAAGCTTCTCCTACCAAATCAGTATCGATAATCAAATTACCCTGTGCATTCAAAATCTCTTTAATATCAGCTGTAGCTAGTCTTTGCCTAGTCCGTATGGCTAAAATATGCCCCACTCTTTCACTTAACTCATAGGAGCTTTCCTTTTTAACCAGGGACTTATCTGCTGATTTCTTTGCAATACCTTCTATGGCTTCTGCTTTGAGCGCTACTATTCTAAGCAAATACGGTTCAAGCGAGTAGTTCTGAAGTATAGCTAAAGCTAATTCTTCTTCCTCTCTTAGCAGATTTTGCCGTACTTCCTCTATCTTCAGTTTCTCCTTCTTTTGTCTTACTAGAACAAAGCTCAGTGTCTCGCCCCGCACCCCGGCCTTAAAAGCATCCCATACCACCCCCGGGGGTGCTGTGCCTCTGTTGATATCCCAAAAAGATTTAATCCACTCTTCCATATATTCCCTATATGTCTGGTCCTTTCATAGTGCTCTCTCAAAAGTCCATTGCATAGTTCTTCTTTGGACTTGACCCAGCTTTAATGTCAACACCAAAGGACTGTGATCTGAAACAATGCGGGGTGTTTCTCCATCCAAGAGCCAGGAATCAGGGAATTGGAGATTAAAAAATAATCCAGCCTAACCATGGTTTTGTGAGGAGCAGAGAAAAAAGTACTGCCATCCAAGCAAGGATGTAGCTTGACCCACGGATCCCCCAAAGAGTTATGAAAGACCATGTCTGAAAGTGCACTATGCACTTTCTTTTTCCTCCCCATATATTTTCCCTCTGGTTGTACAAATGAGCTATCTGGGTCGTGTATATTAAAGTCGCCACAGCATACTATAGGCTCAGGCCACTGTGCTAATTCTGCGTCCAGAAAGTGGAAGACATCAGGGTCATCCTCCGTAGAGCCATATATCGTAACCAGCTTAAAATTCTCACCTTTAAAACCTATTTCCAGAATCGCCCACCTGCCCCATTGATCCTCCTTCTTCCTTTTAACCGCCACATCCTTACTTCTCCCCAATACTGCTACTCCTCTACTTTTTGTCCCCTGTTTGCTATTTGCTAAAACTGTAAACCCCAGTTGTTCCAAAAGGTATGACTTTGTTCCCTCTATGTGGGTTTCCTGTAAACATATCAGGTCTAAATGCAGGGTTTTAAGCAATGCCGCCACTCTCACTCTCTTATTGACTTCATTGAGCCCACATACATTAATCGAGGCAATCCTGCAGGCCATTAAAAAACATCAAAAACCCTTACAAGAATAAACAAATTAAATAAGCATACACTGCAGCTGCCACGATGTCCAATTACTGATTTTATGTACCATGTAACCTGTGCTCTAAACCAAGTAACAATATGCTGATTCAAATAAAAAATACCAAACATTGGTGCAACTTTCGCCACCCTCTTACCCCCCATTAACCCCCTTACCCTTCCCACCCCTCCTAACCCCTCCCCACTCCCATTACTGGCAAATAGGTCAAGAATGACCTATATGTGGCCGCTTTTGGATTGCGTCAATCGCACCCCCCTCCCACCTGTCATTCTGCCATACTGTAACACCCCCCTTGCCCTCTTATCCTGATCTTGGATAACCTTGAACCATTTATAACAGAACACATTTTCAATTCAGACATCAGAGATGAGTTAGCCCCCCTTCTGGCTTTTGACCTCATCTAAAACTGCTGTGTTTTGATCTCTGAGAGGAACATTCTTACTTTCCCCTTCTTGACCACCTTTAGCCTGGCAGGGAAGAGGAGGAACGCTTCTGAACCCTGTGATTGGAATGGTGCGATCATCTGCCTGAGCCTCCACCTTCTCTCCACCGTAGCGTGGCAGAAAACCGGCCTAGCGAAGAAGGTGGTACCCTCAAATGACCGTCTACTATCAGGTCTAGCTTTATCAATGATTTCTTGTCTTAACAAGAATTTCCCTATATTTACTAGGATCGCCCTGGGCAAAGACTCCTGGCCACCCCCCCGCTCCTTGCTCCTTCTTCATCGTAAATGGGAGCCTGTGTGCCCGTTGTACCTCCTTCTCCCATTGCCACTCAGACTCAGGAAATGCCCCCTTTAATAGGTTAACCACAAATCGCCTTGTATCCTGCCCTTCTAGCCCTTCCGCAACACCCAGCAGTCTAACGTTATTAGGTCTCTGGCGATTTTCAAAGTCTTCCAGTTTCCACTGAAGGTCCTCAGTTATTTTTTCCTGTGATGTCTTGAACGTCTGGCTATTTCCGACATCGTCCTCCAGCTTGCCCGTTTGTTCCTCAACTTCCGTTACTCTGTCTGCTATTTCATCATATAATTTATTCATTTTCCTCATTGTATTCTGGATTTTCTTTGAGGCCTGCCTTGCTCTCCGGCTTTCTGACCTAGCCTCTGCTTGCATGGGCTTAAGTGTATTAAATAAAAGATCAAAAGAGGCATGTTGCGCTGAAGTCCGGGGAGATGCTTCCATAGTGGTATCCTCCTCCTGGTATGTCTGAGAAGTTGCGGAGTAGTCTCAAACTAGGTGTTTTTCAGTGCCCCCCGGTAACTCAGCAAACTGCCTATTTAATTTCGTTATTTTTTTCTTTTTTTTCCGGGTAGTGTCTTCACCTGAGGTGCTAGATCCTGAGTTTGAGATCTCATCAGAGCTCCCCTCACTGATTAGGTCTGATTCTGTATCCTCGTTAGGGGAGAAGAAACACTCCCCTTCAGTTGAAGCTCCTTCACCCCTTTCCGATTCTTCGTGAGTCTCACCGTTTACTGTAGTGTCCTTGTTAGCCAGACTAACACTACTGCCCCAGGTGTTACTTTGTTTTTGTGTAATATTCATTTTGGCTTCCAGCATCATTATGGCTCCCATCATGTCCGCCTTCCCTAGCTCACGCAATCCCACTCTGACCTCTCCCCCTGCGCTTACCATGCCTGGAGCAGAGCTTCTCCTTTCGACAGACCGGTCTGCTGCTATGGGCGCCTCCGTGAGTGAGGCGGGATTGCTGTCTGAATCTGGGCTGGAGCGTTGCCTAGCAACCTTGGGCTCGGCGTTCACCGCGTCCTCAGCGTCCTCGAGGACGTTCTTGCCGGCATCTGGTTTTCCACTGAATTTGTCGCTTCCATCGGTTTGTCCTGATGTCTTCGGGGTGAATACCTCTGTTAAGGTAGGCTGTCACGGCGCAGTTTCTTTGCTTTTTATTTTCTCGCCAGCTCTTCTTGCATTATCTAGGATCGCACTCCGAGAATCTGCTGGGCTGCCCTGTTCACCTCTGATGTTTATGGTTGTCTTCCCCTGCAGGTCTGGTTTCTTTCTCAGTGGGGGAGCTGTCGTTTTCCGTATTGCTCCAAGAGATCGTGGCAGCCCACCCGTGTTGACTGCCTCCTCGCCTGTAATTTTTACCGGTGTAGGGTCCGCCTGTTCCTTTGCCTTTTCTTGCCCCTTCTAATGCCTCACAGGGCGTGGGGGCATTTTAGCCGCTTGCTGTTGCTTCTTCTTGAAGCCAAACATGCTCATCAGGACAACACATTTTCCCTTTACCCAGATCAAGTCCCAGGGTAATTTCCATTTGAGCTGCACAAGTTGCTTCCTAAAAATTTCGTAGCCCTTTAGTCCTGTATGTAGCCAGCTCGCCGAGGCCATCAGGGGGTATTCAGCATATCCAAATCTTTAGTGCATACTCAGTTCAAGGTGGGAGAGAGAGCAAGTGCGACTGCTCACCACAGCCCAGCCGTGGCCATCTTGCCTCCCCAATGTTCTTGTTTTCCTAACTTGAAACATCCAGGGGCGTGCTGCTGCTGGGGCCCAGGGGAAGGCTTGCCTCCTTGGGCCCTGCCCAGCCCCTGGATGACTGATGGACTTCCCCTGGGAACCTTTGCCTGTGTTTCCTGGCTTGCAGACTGCTGGGGACCCTTTCTTTACCTTTGCCCAGGCTTTTTGAAGCCTAAGCACCCAGGGAGCGCTTTTTAGAGAGAAGGCTGGTGACTTTGCCCTAAGCGCTTAGAGAGCGCTTCTATTTTGTGCCTTGCAGCACTGGGCTGCTGTCTAGGGATCCCCCCCGTCATAGCCGCCTATTTTGTTTATCTTTAGCAGGTGCCCACCCTGCTTTATGGCCGCCGTGCCGCCGTGTATTTAAATTGCGCGGCTGCCCACCCCGCGACTTTGCCCGTATTCCTGTTCTTAATTTACGTGTGCCCACCCCGCTCTGATGCCGCCTATTTAGAGGGAGCCTACCCCTCGTAGAGTGGCTCGCTGCTGCCGTGAACCGTGGCCCGCCTGGTTATGGGCGGGGCCTGCGGACAGAAGCAGGAAGGGAAGTGCGGCAGGAAGTGGTGCGATGGAGGAGGTCGGGAGCCTACCTCGCCTCCTCAATTGCCGGTGATGAGCCCCGGTCCCGAGATGGGGAACCGGGTGAAGATACCGGCATGAGCATTGTGGCGGGGCTCCCATGTGGAGGAGAGAGCCCCGCCCGCTGCGCCATCGAGGCTCCCCGGGCCGAGTTCTCATGCCCGAGCCCCAAGAGGAAGGCAGCATGGTGAGCAGGGCTCCCGTGATCGAGAGGAAGCCCCGCTGGATGCACAAGGAAGAGTCCCCCTGCGCCGGAGCCCGGTAAGTGAGGGCTGGGCAGGGGGATGGCAGTCTCATTCCCCGAGCGGCCCCGGATAGCAGAGGGCCGCTCTATCCCTTGTGGAGAATGTCTTCAGAGCCTACGTGGCTCCACCGAGTGGGGCAAGTTTATTTCAAGGGGCCCGTGCGCTCCACAGTGGCAGGGAACATTCAGGGCGGCCCCGGATGGCAGTGGGTCACCCCAATGTTTTGTTATCTCCAGAGCCGCTCTGCTCCCATGCTTGGGGGCATTTTTGTTTTAAAAGCCTATGTGGCTCCGACACCTGAGGGGGCATTTTGCATTTAGAGCCCGTGAGGCTCCCACGAGGCCCCAGTATCCCCAGAGCCTGGAGGGCTCCAACAGCTGGCGCACATTTCTCTATATAGCGCCAGAGTGCTTCCAGGCACACAGAGTGTGCAGAGCCTAGAGGGCCCCCACGTTTTTGCGCAATATGGGTGTCCAGAGCCTAGAAGGCTCCAACAGTTGGCGCAGTTTTGTCCTAGGGCCTGTGAGGGCCCTGTCTCAGTTTTGCTGATTCCCAGCTGCCCAGCAATTAGTGGGCAGCTGCACCGTTTAGGCGCCAAGGGAGAGAGAGTCCCTGAGAGGGACAAAAGTGGCACGGAGGTGCCAGGCCTTCTATAGCTGCGCAGCACTTAGTGCCAGCTGCAACGTTCAGGCCCTGTTGTTGTTCTCAGCTGCCCAGCAAGTAGTGGGAAGCTGCCGGTGGCGGACCCCTGACTGGCGCTGCCTTGGCAGCGCGCCCTGACAATCTGGACACAGGGCATTTGAGCCCCTTCTTGAGATGGCCAGTTGGCCAGGGGGGCTGGTATGTGGACAGGGCGCAATGTGATTTTCCACTATGTTTGTGATGATAATTGCCTAATGTGATTTATGGGCTAGAGTAATGTGGTGCTAGGAAATGTATTGTTTATAGTATGTTTGGCACACCCTGTATCTGATACTTCTAAAACTTTGGTTTACGATTATGAGGTTGTTTTACCTATGCAGGTTTATGCTATTGAGGTGTTTTCACTCTGTGAGTTACGCCCCTAAATGTGAGTTATTCTTAGGGGGTAGGGTCTAATGTGTTTAGACTAGTGAGGAGATTGCCTACTGTAGTTATACTGTTTAGGCCTAAAATGTAATTGCTGCGTAATCTGCTTTGCCTTTATGCTTGTGTTATACTTCTAAAGGTGCTCATGCTTAGAAGTTTGCTTTGCCTCGTATGTTATACTAGTGAGTTTGTATCCCTGCGTGATCTAGGCCTATGGTTATTAGTATTGCATAGTATGTACCTACCTTTACTAGTGGTTACTGGTGGTGTTCTACAATTGTCAGTTTGTGCTACAACTGTTCTAAGTACTAGTTTTAACAAGTGCTTGTTCCTGACAGTGGCCCACGTGGCACTGTCCTATATAAATATTCCCGTGTGAATATTGCCCGTGCCAGTTGGCACAATGTATATTGTGTGATTACTATCTGATGTGTTTTTGATAATACAAACGTTATTTTTATATAACCTTGTGTGGAGTTCCTTTTGTAGTGTGCCTGGGATGTTGTTGCTGTGTGCGTGCGCAAATGCTTTACACATCGCCTCCGGGATAAACCTGTCTACTCGTTTCAAGCTACCAAGGGAGTGAGCAGGGGTTATCTTGGCGTGTGACTCCCCTTGCCCTGACTAGAATGGTGGTTTCTGCACTGCTTTGGCGCAAGCCTTAGCCAACCAAAAATCCCAGTTCTAACAGTTATATTCAGACCTGCTGTCACCATGGTGCGTGCCTCACCACTGCTATTGTAAATTCACTGAGAGAGCTAGAGAGATGATCTCGATATAGAATCCAGGGATACAAACCTCCAATGTCTTTACTTTCCCCTCCCTACCGCCCTAACCCCATTTTGAAAACTTGTATTTTTGAATTCACTCGTCTCACCCCACAGACCCTTTTTGGTGGAGAGGGTGGACTAGCATCAGGGCCCACTCATCTGAATCTTTCATATGATCCTCCCAGGTTGTAACAGTGGCTTGCTGAAGTACTGCAAATTCCCATAATCGAAGGGAGGATTCACAAAGGCAATTGTAATTGCATTCTTATATGTCTTTTTCCTAAGAATTCGGGTGTTTGCAAGAGGAAACCGTTTTTAGTTCTGACAGCGTAGCTTTCACACAGACCCACTGTATCTACTGTACTTAAAGTGGGCTTTCATTCAACCATTCGTGTAAACAATGCGGTTGTTTGTTACTGAAAATGCCTTGATATTAACTTTTGAGTTTTGAACAAAACTCTCTTTATCCACAAATATCAGCTTGCCATTCTCTGAAAATCCACAATATATGTCAACAGTTTTTCATGTTTTATTAAATTAGCATTATTTTACTTGGGATGGGCACAAATGTTTTCCTAAGAGTAGTCGTTTTATGTCTCACGATACTAGCTGTATTCTGTGTAGCATCATTTTCCTTCGGACATCAAGTTCTTTTTTGAAAATGCATGAATTTGTGCCCGAATTCTGTCTTATATATTTATTGTTTAATAACTAATTTTTGATCACCCAAATCCCAGTTTTCAAATTAACTAAAAAGAGAAACACTTTTACCCATAATAAAAATAGAAAATGGACACTTTTTGTCCTTAAACTCCAGATTTAATTTTTAATTACTGCATTAATGTGTGTACCCTCTGCACGCATTACATAAACCACACCGATGATAATCTCAACAGCTCACTTCACCTTCTTTAATATTGGGGTCCCAGACCAGGAGTATCTTCAGTGCTCCAGGCTCAAGTGATGTTACATACGTGACCACACCTTCTACGAACAACCTTCTACCAATAACCTTTTACGAACAGCAATAACAATACAATATTAAATACTTGCTAAGAGTTACATCTGCTCTTTGAATATGCATTTCTGTATCTTTCTTTGTATCCGGCTTGTGAATGCAGGAAACATGGCACAGCACAACTCCATCCCTGGGATCAGAAAATAGAGATCAGTCCCCTGAGAAGCCCTGTCAAGCACAGCTCATTCAGCACCTGATATGGATTTGCTCAAATAGCTGTGAGGCAAGGGAGAAACCATGAAGCATGTCCCCTAAAAGAGAAGCCACTCACACATGGACAGTGTGTTTCCAGTTAGTAACTATTCTGTATTTTGGCTTCCAATGAGAGTCAAAGAAGGCTCTTAAAGCAAGCATACATTGTGTTGTTGGGTGGCCATGAAAATGATCTGAAGTTTGGATGTTGGATGGAAGATGTACTACTAGGGGGTTCTATGGGACAACTTGAGATAGACAGGAGGGCTAGAGTAGGAAGCTAATGTTGCTGCAATACCTTGATCATATTAAATGACCAGGATTTCATCTAAGGAGCACCTATTTTTATTTTATTTTTTATTTTTTTATTTATGGGCTTATAACGCGCCGGCATCACACCCGAAGGTGTATCTCCGCGCGGTGCTGTGAAGAACAGGTAGGGCAGCGCTCCAACTAGAAAAGAGTTGTCTTTAGGCATTTCCTGAAAGCTAGATGACTCGGGCACTCTCTGAGGGAAAGGGGAAGACTGTTCCAAAGACGCGGGCCCATGATGGAAAGGGCGCGACCTCCCTGTCTGGTCTTGTTATGTCTAGGAACCTGAAGTAGCAGCTGATTGCTGGACCTAAGATTGCGGGAAGGGCGGTGGTATACAAATTTCTCGGCCAGATAGTGTGGACCGAGGTTGTGGAGACTCTTGTGTACCACACAGCAAATCTTGAATTCCACCCGTTTCCGGATGGGAAGCCAGTGGAGGGCCTTGAGGAGGGGCAAGGATGGAGTTCTAGGGGGGGCATTGGTCACCAGGCGGGCCGCAGTGTTCTGAACCACCTGAAGTTTGTTAAGCACTCCTTCATTGGCTGCTAAGAATAGGCCATTGCAATAGTCCAGGCGGCTCAGAACGAGGGCCTGGACCAAGGTCTTTCTAGTATTCTCTGGTAGAAGGGGGAACACCTTCCGAAGGAGGCTAATGATGTGGAAGCAGGAACCCGCCGTGAACCACGAGTCAATGGACATAATTTAGAATGATGACGATAGTGCAGCTGATTTGGGGGTCAAGCTGCAGAGTTATTGATGTTGATTGGTTTAATCCACACTAACTCTGGGAAAGACTATGGGGAAGAAGCCGAGAGTGGGGGCTGTTTTTTGTTACAATGTAAACTGCACAATGTGCACAATTTGTTTCTTTTGTGCATTTTCTCTAACCTTCTATAAACAGCAATAACAGTATATTAGATACTTTCTAAGAGTTAAAAATGCTCTTTCAGTATCTTACTTTGTATCAAGTAACTTATGTTTAATAAAGAATTGTATTTAAAAAAAGAGAGACACCTAGCCCTCTTTAAGTTACATCAATAACAAGCATTGGCATAGTCTATAGGTCTCGCCTTTGGGACCTTATAAGTGTTTAGCCATGCAGCACATTATCCTGGATGCTGCTCTGCCGAGGATTGAAGAGCTATACAATTACTACACACTGGGTCATGCAGTGTGATTCAGAAATACATGCTAGCTTCAGGAAACATTTATGGACACAATTTTTTACTCACAGGCAGAAAGACAAGTGATTTAATTCATGTCAACAGCACTATAACATTCTGTGTGTGAGACTGCATCACTAGAGTTTCGAACAGCCTATGAAAAAAAGAAGTGACATACTTTCCAAAGGCGGAGACATCACATCCCTCCTCCCCAGGCCTATATTCACCAGGCACCCTTCTCTAGCATACTCCATTGAAAATACTGCTTGTAGTACCAGTTTACCAGCAAGCCCCGGCCTCACTCTCTGTCCCAACCCCCTGGGTATGGGAGCACTGGACATAGCAACAACAACAAAACACTCATATTTGTCAGGTGGAGGGAAAAAATGAACTAACAGGGACGGCATCGGCATCACTTAATCTCAGCGCACCTAAAAACAAAAATAAACTTGACCTTGTGCAATGTGACTGGCGCTTCTGTACAGCGCTTCAATACATTTGGGTCAGTCGAGTGTGTGCTCTATAAAAATTCCCCAAATTAATCTGACCTTGTGTAATGTAGCTAGCCACAACATCAAAACTCCTCTGGACCGACCACCACTGCGTGCATTTCGCCTTCACCTCTTCCACCGTATACTACCGCCCTCGCAGTCCTCCCCATCATAGCTGGAACAAGGCCACTGAAGAACATCTCACCACCCTTCTCAGCACTACCATTCCGCCGACATCAGTAGACGCTAACACCGCAGCTCACAACCTCCACCAATGGATCTCCAACTGCACTGACAACCTGGCTCCCCTCAAGAAGGCTCCTGGCAAGCAGCACTCCAAGAAAGCTAGCTCATTCACTCGCTCTCTCTACAAGTCGAGACACAACTGCAGACGCCTTGAGAAAAGATGGAGGAACAACAAAACCCCGGAAATGTATTCAATCTTCAAAACTGCCATTACTATGAATCTACGCCAATGCACAAAACAGCAAAGAAACCTTCACCGTCGTCAAGAAGTTCACCAGGCCCAAAAGCAAGACCACAAATGTCCCACCCACCCAATACCTCTGCAACAAACTTGACACCTTCTTCTATCACAAGAGCAGGCAGATCTCTGACAGTTTTGACACACAAGAGCCTCCCACATGCCCGATACCACTGCACCCCAAAAGATACTGCTCAACTGGACTCCGCTCACCACAGACAACACACTCAGACCCTTGCAGGCATCACATCTTCCATAGAGCAGCCACAGCCATTGCCCCGAGCTTCGTCGCACCATCAACTGCTCCATCAAGACCGTCACCTTCCCCGAAGACTGGGAACATTCCAAGATCAACTCCCTGCTGAAGAAACCGTCTGCTGAGCTGACAGACCTCAAGAACTTCAGACCCATTACCCTGCTCCCCTTCCCAAGGTCATCAAGCAAGCCATCAATGCTCAACTCTCTGAGTTCTTTGAAGTGAATCATGTCCTGGACATCTCCCAATCCAGCTACAGAAGCAACCACCACTCTTAGACAGCACTCCTCGCTGCCATCGATGGCATCCATGCTCTCCTTGACAAGGGTGAAACCACAGCTCTTATCCATGCTGGACCTCTCTGCCACCTTTGATACAGTCTCACACCACATCCTAACCACAAGACTCCACACGCAGGTGTAGGACTTGGCCCTTTTTGCAGGGTCATCCCTGAAACTTTTGCCATCCTCCTGGCCTTTTTTCTGACATGGTGTTGGTGGTTTCAGGACTCTGGGCACTTTAGCACTGCTGTCCAGTGTAAAGTGTGTGTGCTCTCTGTGGTAAACATGGTAAGATTGGTGTACACCTGTTTGGCATATTTAATTTACCTTTCAGTCCCTTGTAAACTGGTATCTCAGATAGCCAGGGCCAGTAAAGTAAATGCTACCTCCCTTGCCCTGACTAGAGTGGTGGTTTCTGATTGGCTTAGGTGCATGCCCTAGCTAACAGGAAATCCCATTTCTAACAGCTGTCATCCATGACAAGGCCCTGGACTGGAACCATTCCTTTCTCTCCGGCTGAACACAGTGAGTCAGACTACCTCAGTTCCTCTCAGAATGGATCCCCAAGACCAGAACCGGGGGAAGGTCCTTCTCCTACCTCACCACCAAAACTTGGAACAGCCTGCCCCTCCACCTCAGGTGATCCCTGTCGCTGACCCAATTCAGGAAGGAACTCAAGACCTGGCTCTTCGACTGAACACCTGCACCCAGACGGATCAGCAGCCCCTCCCCCACAGCGCCTTGAGACCCTCACGGGTGAGTATTCACGCTGTATAAACCCCTGATTGATTGAGTGATGTAGAGCACTTCAACACCATCCGGTCACTCGCGTTCACATTATATAATAAACAATGTCTCACAATCCTTCTGAGCTGCCATGAATGTGTTTTGAAATTAGAGCTCTGAGAGGAGGATGATGACATGAAGAGGCATCAGGGTGGGCTTGCAGCGATGTGGGAAGGAAGAATGCTGCACCCATTTCTCAGGTAGAAGGGAAATAATGAATGAACAGGGGTGGCGTCGGCATCACTTAATCACTGCGCACCTAAAAAGAAAATAAATTATCTTCACATTGTGTAATGTAACTACTGCTTTTGTAAAGCACTTCAATACCTTCGGGTTAGTCGGGTTCGCGCTCTATAAAAATGCCCACCAAAATTAATCTGCGATTGTGTATTGTAGCTAGTGCTCATGTAAAGCTCTCCAACACCTTCGGGTCACTTGAGTTTCCATAATATATCACGCATCAAAGAAAATACAACAGGAGTTGCCCAATCTTTGCCCTTAACTATGCTGCAAAGTTCGGCTGCTGAAAGTCTGGTGACCGAGGTGCGCTAAAGCAACAAGCAGTGAAGTGGCAGGGGTTTGGGGAAAATTTTTGCACTTTGAAGTCAGAGAAAATTAAAGAGGCGTTTTCAAAAACAGCGTCTGACATTTCATCTCGCCATTTGAACAGGACAGGGAGATTAAGTGAGGTGTGCCAAAACTGAACCACCAAAGATGGGCAAACGGTCTTACGAGCAGGAATCAGAGAAAACATAGTCCCCCAAATCGACACATAAACACAAAAGCGTAATGTTAACAGGAATTGGAGAAAACCAAGCATAACAAGCATTGGCATAGCCAATAGGTCTCGCCTTTGGGACCTTAAAAGTTTAGCCATGCAGCAGATTATCCCCTATTAGCATGCCCACACAGTCAACATTTTGGCAATATTGCAAGGGAGAAGCAAAAAGGTGAGTGGGGAGAAGATGAAATTAAGGTTGTGGCTTAAATATACGCAGACTAAAAATCTGTACTTAGATAGTGTGCCACCCAACTGGTATTTTGCTGCTTCTGTCTTTGCATACAGATATATAATACTGATATAACAAGTAAAATTACACGGACAACAAGCTAGGGCTATTGGCTTTGTCAATGGTTGTTGTTTGGGCTACTTTGGGTCCCAGTCCGGCCCTCCTTATAGCGCACAGAAGGAGGGTCTGTCGGTTCTTGAGAAGCTGCGAGTGCCCATAGAATGAGACGAGAGCCCTTAGCAGGCAGAATGTGGCAGCCAATTCTCTTATGTAGACCCAGTAGTGTAAAGAATGGGAAGCCCCCCCTCTCTGACAGAGCCTGGGAGGTGTGGTGTGACAGAACCCTAAGAGATCCTAAGTGTGCACAGAGTACGAATGCCACAAGGCTGGCAGAGCAGGGACACAGCTATCTATGGTGCGGCAGGTGCAGTGGCACCAGAGACCAAAGGTTGAATGGGGTCAAAGGCTTTTTTTTTTTAACACAGTGCTTATCTCGTCCTAGCTCTGTGTGTACTCTTTTGAGTGGGTGGATCGTGGATCAGAGTAGAGGAAAAGCAAGAAATATAGTAGAGAGAGGAATGGAATAAAAGAAAAGGAAAAAGGGGCTGAAAGGAAGCAGAAGAGAGAATAAAATAAGAGAACAGGGGAAAGGGATAACTAGAATAAGGATATAAAGAGAAGCCTAAGAGGCAAGCGATGAGGAAGAGAAATATGCCAGAATAGGGATGCTTGGGAGAGAAGGAGATATGGGCAAGTGAGAGACCGGAGAAGGGAAAAGATTGGCATACAAAATGATTAGGAAGGAGAAACCCTGAAAGGGATGAACGAAATGAGAGGGGAAAGAGATAGGGAAAGTAAGAAGACAAGGAAAGACAGGCAGAATGAGGAACTTGGAAACCTGTGACAAGGGATGCACCTAATATTAGTGCTTAAGAAAAATAAGGGCAAAAACAGCCAATAAACGCCCCACATACTAGCCGCTCAGACCAGCCCATGGGGCTTGATGACCCTATAGGGCAGCTCGACCCTGGTATCCATGGTTGTGAGGGACCCACTGGCCCCAAATTACACTCGTATTTTAACCTCAGCTCGGGGTGCCTAAGTGTGCATTTTCAGTGATTGCATTAGAGCCTGTGAGACCCTGACGGCGCGAGGACCTGGGGCAAGGCACAGCATGGAAACACACCACAGGGTGGTCTGCAGAAGCAAAAGAGAAAGCTGGTCACCGTTCATGAGCGGGCAAGTTGTAAGTTTCAGGAAAGGACGCCTTGTGTCTCTTTCCGTTCCGCTCCCTGCGCTAGGAATAGTGCCTCGCTGAGCGGTGTTGGTAAATATTATCAACAAGCCTTCTGAGCTGCAGTGACTTAGCCCTTCACCTGCAACATGACTAACCCCGGCAGACCCAGGGGACTCCGGGACCTCTCATGATCGTGTGGCCTGGGAGTCAGGAAAAAAGAATCCACACAACAACCCCGGCACGGAGAGAGAAACCAGGAAAGGCGAGAGGGGACGGCTAGAAGGAAACAGCGGTAGTAGAGAAATGAAGGAAGAGGGAAAGAGCAAATGACAGAAGGGGCAATATGAGACAGATACCAGGCCCCAGGAAACCGAGAGCTTGGGTGCATAAGAGAACAAGTTGCTAATTCAAACAAGCAGCCGAAACAGCTGTGTGGGAGAGCTCAGTGCGATGGAGTGTAAACATGGAGCTTTTCTTTATTGCACGAGATTATATGAGTGTGTAAAAAAAAATATATAACACCTCCTCCTTTGGGTTCAAGTTTCCAAGATTTTAGTGCGCGAGAAGTTGTCAAACTTTTTATGCTGCTTATCCCATTATACATACAGGACTACAAATAGCAGAAGAAACTAAATCAAACATCTGATCGAGGCGAGCTAGTCATGCATGTTTATTGGTTATATAGCATATTTTAACTCTGGGTATAATTTGTCATTCCCCAAAAATTTAATTTAGTGCAAGGGAAGGAATTAGCAAAAGGGAGGGCCTTAGAGGCAATGTGAACAAAGGTGGGGGTGGGTTGCCGAGTGAGGGGTGGGTGAATCAATGCGGCCAAGGGCTAAAGAGAAGAAAGGGCAAGAAAGTAACTGTGTCAAAACTCAGAATGTATATGTATTTGCGCAGCAGGCGCCGCCGCTGATATAAAATAGCATGCCAATAAAGCTGATTTTCGCTTTTCTTTTTGAGACTCGGACAGTGAGGCGCATGGAATGTACACGCGCTGACGGGGGGATGGGTCAGGGCATAGGAAAGGGGAGGCGAGGGTTAAGGCGAGGTGAGTTAAAAAGTACGATGGACTGAACAAATGCATGAGAGAACAAGCTGCTAATTAAAACAAGCAGTCGAACCAGCTGGGTGAGGGAGCTCAGTGGGAGGGGGTGCAAACATGGAGCATTTCATTATGTACGTAAATGAAGCTTAGCGGCAATGCGCTCAAGACAAATGGTGGGGGTGGGCACAGGAATGCTGACGCCTCCCTGCGCACGCCGCTGCTCGCTTCCGAGACCCCTAGGCCATGGAAGTCTCTTGGAAGTCTGAAGTGATTCCTAGAGGCCCTCTTCCTAGAGTAGCGCATGCGTGCTGTGCTAGGTGAAACCTGAATGGAAGGGACAAAAAGGAAAGATTAACCACTAGCTAGCAAGCATTTTTGAACGACAATCGAAGGGACGAATAAAAAGGCAATGGGCGGCCTATAAGCCCACAGAGTGAATACAGCTTGTCTCGAAGAGACAGCACATGCGCTGCCTAGGCTTGACCTAAAAAGGATTTGCTAACCAAGCCTTATTCTTCTCTGAACCAAACACTGGTGCCTTGAGAACACATAATGTTTTCAAATAAAACTCCGGAGGAAGAGAATTGATTCAGGAGGATGTCATATAAAATACACCCATGGCTCCAATCCCTCTTCCAACCATTTAAACTCAGTTTAGAAGTAATGGGTAAGTCAGTTTAAGACAGCGTTATGATAATCTTGTGTGTTTCGAGCTGTGATACTAGTCGGCCAATAGTCAATTGTGTCAAACGTTGCTGTGGTATCACAGATGTCAATCCTCTGACTAATCTCAATTACCTTTACCCTTGATCCCTAGATAGGAGAGTAAGGAAACTCAATTTTGAGATGTATAGTCTCAATGTAATTCATTTTTGCTATGCATCTCTTGTAATCCACATAACTGTATTCAACATGATCCATAGAACGGCCAAGATTTCTTTGAGCTTTGAAATTAGTGAGATTGCACCCTTCAGGTTGAGACGTTATATTATAACACAGCCAAATGCATTCCTTTGCTTTATTTAACTAGTCATTTGCTTTACAATAATGCTGATATGAAACACACAGAGAAATAAATATATATTCATCAAAAATGTAAAATTCAATGCAAGTTCATCTAGTTAAATTGCAAAATAACGTGAATGAGCAACTAATTTCCCTCCACAAATACATAAAAATATCAAATATTGTGGTTACTCGAGGAGGGTATGCACTTGAATCTCATGGGAAGATGCAATTAGCAAACCTCACTACCTCAGCTCACATTAAGACATTCATTATTTCATTTAAAAGTTTTATATAACACGAACAAGACCACATATGGGTATCAGAGCGCTTTACATATTGGCAGTTAAGAAGGTACAAGCAGTAAAAACCATATCACAAGCAGAACAAGAAACGAACATAACAGACCATAGCAAATGTGACTGCGTCCTTTGAGAAAAAAAGCTTAATGGCTAAAAAGCTGATTTGGAACAATGTTATAATGTGACATCTGTCAAAAAGACAGATTTATTGGTTGCTATCTACTTTGTTATGCAGCTTATTTTAGAGGGTGGTGGAAGGAACTGTCCATGAAGGCAAGGTCCCCATCAGCTCCATCAGTGGAAGCACCTTTGTCAGACCTGATGCTGTTGAAAAAGTCATTAAATGGCTACCCAGTTTAGGGTGACCTGTGTTCAACTGATGTTTATTCTGTGTGGGACTGCAACAAAATTAAGATGGTCCAGAAGAGAAATGCTTTAAAAGGTACACAATGTCAGGGCAATATTTAAGTAGGTCTTGGAAATGAAGCTCACCTTAGAAGCCCATTTTAGGATGTAATTTATTTCAACTGAGCTGAATATCACATACACCCTGATTGTTCGGTTATGGTATTACGTTAATTTCTGTTTTCTTCATGTTTGCACTAATTTTCCCTCATATTAGACTTTGTTGAAGCAGAAAATATATCAAGGCAACTGTGTAGGTGCATATGTCTCATGGCTACCCCTCCTGCACCAGCTATGTTCACTATGTGATTTTTAGACGCTAGATGAAGAATACATTTCTGGCTGACATTTTGTGAAACCTTTGAATGTAGAAGGATACCTTGCAAGAAATGTTCAAATTGATGACCTCCCATTCATACCATACGACTCATCAAGTCCATAATTTATGTATGCATGCTGTGCTTGGAAAAATTGACACAATTTGACCACATATAGTCCATGTCTAGGACTAATTCATGACAGCAGCACTTCTATTCCACCACTGTCATTTCCCCCTATTTGGCTCCCATGATGCTTAAAAGTGGTGACCTGGTGGTAGCTGGTGTGATGGAAGAAGTGCTCAGCTACACACGCCGATTGTTGGCTGGGCCGTCAAACTGTAAATTATGCACAAAGTCTTCTTGAGGTGCAAGTAAAGACATCATTATCACAACAAAATCTTAGCGATTATGGGTGAAACACATCCTCGTGAATTCATTGATGACAGTATGCCTTTCCATGTGACACCAAATATTGAGACTGGCCCATCACCATGACAAAACCAGTTACAAAACAAACTTAAACTATAAATGGACTGCATTAGGAAAACAGTGCTGAGGTGCACACTCTAAAACAATGCACATTCCAAGCACTGAATCGGCTGGACATACACGTCTCATACTTGAGACTCTAGTAAATACAAGATTGCATTGATGCAGACCAAACATATTCTTTCAAACACAGACAAAACCATGAAAAAATGCATGAGTTCACGACACCGTAGCACTGACTACTTGCAAGGCAGAAGACCGAACAGAGAACACACAACTCCTGCACAAACATGAGCCTCACCAAGATAAACTGAAATGAGAGGATAAAACCGCTAGCCCATGTTTTCAGAGAAGTTGCAGCAATAACAACAAAACCAATGAAAAGGAAATGTGCAAGTTACCGAGCACTTTCTAAACTCCTCGAGCAGAGACGTTATATATACACCGGGGCTTATTTACAAGGCCCTTGCGACACTTTTGCGTCATTTTTAACATGGGAAAAGTGACGCAAGGGACAAGTAAATCTGCCCCACCATGCGTAAAAGTTTTGAAGCCTGGCCACACTTTGGAACCCTAAATACTCCGTCAGTCACACAGCTTTATTCGATCTTTTTAAAACGGATCATAAAAGCACAAGTTATCTAAAAATTTCAACACAATATATACACATATATACACATTTAAAATAAGAATTAGTTGCAGTGATCCAGATAAATTCATATAAAAACGTTTATGAAAAAAGCAGTTCAGAATTTAAAATTAATTAATTAGTTGTTGCTACTAAAATGTCGTCCCACCTTTTTCCTCTTCCTAAGACAAGCCCAAAAAAATGAGGCAACAGAACAGCATACAAATAGATCCTGTAGAGATTTTAAAAAGTACATGGCCACCCAGCACTGCCTAATATTGTGGTACCTCATGATTGGGAGTATGAATGTTTTACTTTGATCTGTATAGGTCTTGCAAAATAATACAATGTGTAAATCTGAAAGTACTGCGTAGGTGTTACAGGGACAGGGTGAGAGGTCTGCTAATTTATGTTTATTTTGGGGGTATCCCAGGAGTAACGGGATCATGTTCATGTAGAAACGCAAAAGGATAAATCTGTATTGCGCCTTATTTATACGTGATAAATACTGAAAGCCTTCCCCCGATCTTGGTGGTACCACATCATAAAGAATGGAGGAATGATGAATACGTTTCTTTTCTCTTCGGGCATACTTTGATCTCTTAATGAATAAATTAGTTATTCTTTCCTTTTAAACCCTTTTGCAGGACTCAGGGTCCTGAAATAATTCTCCCATCCCTAACACTTTCAGATGGACCTCTATGCAATGTAACCATCCAATTCTATTATAATAATCTAATTTATAACAGTCCTTGATAATGATTTGTGTCAAATCCACTGTAGACTTCCACCATACTGATAGCCACAGCAAGACTGGAGGCAGTCTCATGTTGTCGCTCAAATAAGGAAGCCCCAATTCGCAATGTAAAATATGATTTGGGGCTGATTGCGGTAAGGACACACGGTTTTTAAAAAAGGAGTCTTCTATTTGTTGTAGCGGTGCAACATTAGCCATACCCCACACTCCTGCCCCATATAGTGCAGCGGACTTTGTTTTAGCTGAGTATATATTCTTAATTTCATCCAGTGGGCTGCCTCCCAACTTCGTATGCAAATCTTTTGACAGCGTTAACACTCCTTTGCATGCCCTGGGCTCTTGCTGCCACTAAATTAGACCATGAGTGGTCTTTATCAAAAAGCACTCCAAGGTATGAAAAGGAGTGGACTGTCTCGATTTTCTTGCCTGCCAACTGGAAATGGGGATGTTTCTCACCTCTTGCGGCTCCAGACACGATTATAAATGATTTTGATTCATTGACCTTTAGGTCGAGGGAGGCCATAAAGGCGGAGTAGGCTGTGATTAGCGTTTGTAGGGCTAAACCCGATCTGGCCATCAATACCTCATCATCAGCGTACGCCAGAATCGGAAGGGGGATACGATCAAATTTAGGCACATCCACCGGTAGAGCAGACTGGGCGGACTCTACCCCCTTCGTATAGATTGAAAAAAGGAACGGGGCAAGCACACAACCCTGTCTTACTCCCTTTTCGACTTTAAAGAGGCAAGTGCACTCCCCATTCCTGCCTTACCTTACACAGGCAGTGGCATTGGCGTACAACTGGCGTATGAAACCAATTATTGGTGGATCGATACCCATGCCCTCCATCATGAACCACAACCTCGGGTGTGACACACAGTCAAAGGCCGAGGTTAGGTCCATGAAGGCCGTGTACAGTTGTCCGGCTTTTGCCTTCGTGTATTTCCCTATAGTTAGGGAGAGGTTTAAACACTGATTAACCGTCCCCATTCCTCTACGAAACCCGTATTGCGCCTTCATAAAAATATTGTGCGATTCGGCCCAGTCCTCCAATCTGGCCAAGAGTACCCGTCCCATAAGTTTCGCAGTAGTGTCAAGGAGGGATATGGGACGATAGTTCTTTGGGGATCCCCTGTCACCTTTTTTAAAACTGGGCACAATTAGACTCTGGTTACAAGAGAGAGGCGGGCCTACTATCTGGATGCTATTAAAAATGTTTGTAAGTAAAGGCACCCACATATTATAATTCTGCTGAAAGAGGTCAATTGGAACTCCATCTGGACCAGGCGCCTTACCTGGGGTGCAGGCTTCCAATGCCTTTCTTTTCTCTAATAGGGAGAAAGTTAACCCTCCCTGAACTAAAATCTCTGGGGAGGATAACAGTGAAATTGAACGGGTTGCTAAACCAAATATTTCTTCATAGTGTCTCACCCATGCCTCTTCCTCAACATGCATGTCTAATGTAGGATCATTGTTGTCTTTAAAATGTGGGGCATTCATGATTTCCCAGAAATCTTTACTACTGCCTGGCATAGATGCTTCCTCGAGATCTGCCCATGCCTGTGCCCTAAGATCTTTTTCCCTTGCAGTCCTCGCTAATTTATAATCTTTGCGTAGTGCACAGATTACAGAGCAATCTCTAGGATGCGTGTTTAGAGCTTTAACAAGGGCTTTTTTTGCTGTTGTGCAGGCTGTTTCAAACCACCCCATTTTGACGGTAGCATTAGCGGACTTAACCCGTGTGAGTGTTTTTTTTACTTTTTCCAAAAGAGCAATAAACTGGGTGACCAAGAGATGAGGTGATGAATTCTCTTCCAGACAGGCTAATATTTCCTCCTTTATTTGAGCTATAATTTCAGGGTCTAAATTTAATCTTTGTGCTTGAGACCACTTCAGCTGATAACCGTTTTTTCTAGACAAATTAACACCTTCTATAACCTTATTGTACTCTTCAGGTTCAGATAAGATACGTAGGTAAATAGATAACATGGCGTGATCACTAAAAGAAGAGAATCGGGTACTTGTGTGGACAACTTTCCAATGTAAATGTGCTGAGGCTAAAATATGGTCTATAATAGACTCTTGGGTACCCCTTCTAAAAGTGGACCCTTGCCCTCCCTCTTCTGATACATTTATTAAGGACAAGTTCCACTTATATAACAAACTATTCAAAACCTCACCATACTCATTATGTGTGAAGTGTGAAAAGAAGTTATTGTGGGAGTCTTCTACTCCGCATACCCTAGTGCCATTAAACTTACAAAGATGAGCATTAAAATCCCCCACCCATACAAGATTTGCACTACCCCCATTTTTCCCATAGTACAATTTCTCATTCTCTAATGCTAGTGCATCTGCCACTTGCCTCGAGTTCCTCCCAAACTCATTATTGTAAAAATTAACAATTGTCCAGATGCCCTTTTTCCTACTACCCAACTCAAAGATCTGAAAGTGAGTATGCCTAGGACCAACTTCTTTGATTTGAAGTGGTAAAGTATTTGAGAATAGAGTAAGTAAACCCCCCTTCGCCCTTCCAGAGACTGATGGAACAGCTGGGGAATGGAAGGTGCGAAAACCAGAGAAGAAAATTGGTTCTATAGCCCAAGTCTCTTGAAAAAATGCTACCTCCATAGATTGCCACTTATTTGTCCATTCAGGATTGGCTATTTTGGAGGGTAGACCTGCCACGCTCCACAATATCATATTAGGTCTAGTTCCCTTAATATCAGTCGTACAGGTTGGCAAGGGGTGCTCATGTTCCTGAACCCTGGGTGCTAGATTTGCAGCTGTAGTGGCTTTCTCGGAGGCCACTACAGCCTCGGAGGATCATGGAATCGGTGGAATCCCCAACTGGGTAACCTCTACAAGGGCTGCAGTAGTTGCCCTTCTTAGTAGTTTGGGCAGTGATGTAGGTAGTCAGTCACATTCCTCCAAGTTCGACAGTGGTGTAAATCTATTATATAGCCTAATCCCAGGATTTAAAAGGTGTCCCTCATTCGTACCAGAGGGCGTTTTCAGTTATCTGCCCCTTTATTCCCCTCCCATGGTTACACCCTGGCCATTATAAAAGAATTCCAGTGGTAAAGGTATTATTTGTAAGCATGGGCGTAAAATCCGTTCCGCTCGCGGATTTTGCGGATTTTCGGCAAATTCGCAATCCGCGAACTCTCGCGAACTTGCCGAAAATTCGTAAAATCCGTGCGAAGCGGATTTTTTGCTTGGTCGCACTTGCCAACTAGAATACTATACAATTTCGCGGGAGTAAACACTTGCGAACACGTAGATGCGGCGGGCAGCGACAATCTCGCAATTGCGAGATAGCAAAATTTGCAATTTCGCACAAGAAATCCACCAGCAGGCAGCATAAACCTTGAAAATTATGATTTTCATCAGAATAACTCCTCAGGTTGACATTTGCCTGCACTTTTGCTTTGCAAGGAGTCCATTTTGGGGGGGGTGGGAGGAAGGAAGTGCCCCACAGTCTCCAACTTCCTGTTCCTGTCCAGCAGGCTCCTCCCAGTGCTTTCTTCATGTGCTGGTCACTTTGATTTGGATCTTGACCTGGAAGGCTTACTTTTTGTGGATGCTGCTGGATATTTGGATTTTTGCAAAACTGAAAGCACTCAGCAGGTGCAAAAGTTCAATCTTATCATTAGTAACCTTTCCCTGTAGTGCTTCCTGAGGGGCCCCTTCAGAGTTCATTTGCCTACTTGCAACTATTCTATGACCCTGCTCTGACCCTCACAGCAGGCTCAGAGAATAGCTACAAGTATACAACAAAGGTCCTGTTAAAAAAATTACACTGCAACAGAAAGCAATTACAGACAAAACTGAAAGCACTCAGCAGGTGCAAAAGTTCAATCTTATCATTAGTAACCATTCCTTGTAGTGCTTCCTGAGGGGCCCCTTCAGAGTTCAGTTGCCTACTTGCAACTATTCTATGACCCTGCTCTGACCCTCACAGCAGGCTCAGAGAATAGCTACAAGTAGGCCACAAAGGTCCTGTGAAAAAAAATTGCACTGCAACAGAAAGCAAATTACAGATAAGGAAGCAGGTGCCAGCCAGACTGGAAGTTTAAATTCAGTGACACATTAATCAACCCCAAATTAATTCATGTCAGTTGAAGCAGGGCAGGTGTGCTTGCTTTTTTTCACCCCCATAATCTACAGTGATAAACCAACCAGAGGGTGGCAGTGATGTACCAGATGGTGGCATGGGTGTACCAGAGGGTGGCAGTGGTGAAACAGAGGGTGCTGTGAACCTGTGATGATGAACCAGATGTAGAAACAACATAGTCGCGGCCGTTGCGAGCCGACAAGTAAGTTAGCAATTGCGAACTGGTACACAACCCTCGCGAACTGGCAGAAACCCTTGCAAACACAAAAAAAAATCCGCAAATTCGCGAGAGTTCGCGGATTTTGCGGATTGCGAATCCGTAAATACGCAAGTTCGCGGATTGCCAATTCGCAAAATCCGCCCATGCTTAATTATTTGGGAGTTCCTTTGAGAAAAGCTATGGGAGTTAGCTAAATGAGAGGCACTTGTGTACGCATTGTCAAAATTAATTACCACACAATCGCTACCAAACGATTTTCTTGAACCCCCGACCCATCCCACTCTCCTGGCCATAATAACTCCATTAGCCATTTGTCTCCTTCCCCCCTCGGCCATATGGACATTTCTTATTAACCAATGAAGACCTTTGTCCATTAATTGTCTTGTGGTTTTGCTTTGATTTTCTCGAAGGGGAGGGACATTTACCAAAACCAGGACCAGTGGTGCAGCGGCAGGGGGGAGATGGAGAGTTTGTTGTGGCTGGTGCTTAAGTATTCCAGTGGACTTCTCAGGTAGCCGTGTCTGGTGTATAACTCCTCTAGCTTCCATTCTAGGTAGTAATTGCTGGCGAGCTAGGTCCCCTTCAGTTAGCCCTTGGCCAGGCTGAATAACCCTTGTTACATTCGTATTCGGGAGGGGGATTAAGGGCTGTGCTGCAGGATTGGAGGAGCCTCCAGGGAGTATAGACGATGTCAATGTCATTATTGAAGATGGAAGCGGCCCTCGTGCTTCTACTGATAGTGTTAGTTCAATATTCCTAGGTGCTGTCGTAGAAGCAACATTCAACGGGGGCATACAGGCAAGTAGTAAACAGTTCTGCGCTTCCAATTCCCCCAGCCGAGTTTCAATTAAAGACAATTTGGTTAGGATGGGAGCCATTATATTGTTTAGCCTTGTAGAGACTTCTGTCCAGAAAGAGTCTGGCTGCAGTGCCTGAAGTGATGGTGTGTTGAGGGGCACTGGAGCTGCCGGTATTTTGGAATTCGTAATCTGCACTTTTGTTTGGACAGTTTTAGTTTTGGGCACATGAGTGGTTTTAGGTTGTTTTGCTTTTATTCCACTAACAACTCCCCCTGCTCTTGTCTGCTTAGCTGGTGGAATAGGTGAAGAATCCAATAATGAGAAATTCAAGGGGGAGGGCCCTGTACCTCTGCTTGGTGTGCTCCCTGTATTCGAGTTAGAGAGCAAAGGCCCATGTTGGGCTTGTGTACAGACTAGAGTATTTAGGGGCAATGGCGTTTGTATCGATTGTGTGTCTGGAATAATATCATTTACAAGGCCCGAGGACGCGCCCTGTGTTAAAGGGAATGGCTCCGTAGAGAGACGCCTTTCGGTCAGCTCGTTCTCATGCGAGAGGACGCTGGCTGCTCTTACTAGAAAAGAGTCCAAAGTGGCTCCGACCCCTCCTCCCAACTTCTCTTTTGTTCCCTTTGCTTTCGCCATCTGTGATGTGAAGCAATAGATTCAATCAACCATACCTGAATAGCTGCAGATGTAAAGAGGGTGGGTGGGCCCAGCCCAGCCTTCTCCAGGCTCCTACGGGCGTGGACGGGCCCGTCTTGCATTTTGTAGCGCGTCCACGCTAGGAGTTGTGGATGCTGTGGTCCTGTGGAGACAGGCAGGCAGGCAGGATGACAAACAAGCCCAAACAGTCCCCGCTGTACTCGACTTGCTACCAGTAGTGGAAAATAGTTGCCAAACACCTTCAGGTGACTTACTACAAAGTATCAGCCTTTCCCAGTTTTTACTTTTCCAAACTTTATTCCATTCCACAATGCGACTTCCACTACCCATGTACTTGCAAAACGCAGCCACTGTGCACGACCGGCACCGCAGGTGAGAGTAATCACAGGAGCATTCACATACCATTTTCGAAAAGCATCTATTATTCAACTGCGTTATTTCCTTTCAAAGCTTGATTTGAAATCCTTTTACAGCTCACACTTCCCCTCCGCTTCTTTCCAGCAATATCGTATCGTAGCAAATTTTCTGTCCAGTTAATCCTTATTAAGAGAGGGAAAGGGAGGGATGCCAAAGCCCCCATCGGAATCTGAGCGGTTTGCGATTTTAATTCCAGTGACTTCCCCACCCCTGCAGGCATCCAGCAGAAAGACCGATGTTCTTGCAGCGAGATCAGCTTTCGGAAGCTTCTGAACTGCACTTTCCTCACCCAAGTCAGAAGTTTGTTTTCTGTGGCCCTTGCCAAAAAACGATGCGAGCCCTTCCAGGTGGCAGGAGCGCCAGGTGCAGGAGCGCTTGCTCAGCCACTCATACTCAAGACAACCCTAAATACTCAAATACCTAAAATTCTAGCAGTAAATCATTTACATGTCAAAATAATTTTAAAAGCACGATTTGAACCCGTTTTGCCACTGAAGAGAAAGTAAAATTTAAGGTGGATTTGAACCATGTGCACAGACTTCATACAGTCTGCGGTCACTCTTTTAGTTAACCAAGCCTTCGCAAAATCAAGGCCCTTGTATGCCTGTTTCGTAGACCTTAAAGGGGCCTTCGATAAAGTTCCAAGAGTCTCTTTATGGGTACAAATGCAAGCTTGGGGGGTCCCGCCCGAACTTCTGGATGCCATTATCAATCTGTACTCCCACACGTGGGTCCAAATCAAGAAAGGAGATGGGTCCAGAGTAACCAGTAAGATTCCAACTTTAAATGGACTCAAACAAGGCTGCGTTTTAGCGCCTTGTCTGTTTAACATTTACACGTCAGATCTCGACAAGTGCCTTCAGACAATCCCAGGTGACCCCCCCAAAATTGGGTACAATACCGACACCGTGCCTCCAATATGCAGATGATATTGTGCTTCTAGCACAAACACCAGTTGGTCTGCAGAAATTGATCACGGGATTAGGAACCTACATCACTTCGAACCAACTTACAATCAATCACCAAAAGACAAAAGTCATGCGTTTCTCCAAACACAATAAAACATTGAATAGGCGCACCTTTTCCTGGAAATTGGGCGAACAACAACTGGCCCGTGTAGATTCCTATAAATATCTAGGCCTTCTGCTAGATTGCACGCTTAACTTTAAAGCAACAGATGGAGCAAGGACGCATTAAAGCAAAGCAACTGTTATTCGCCTTCAAAACTCTGAAGAAAAAACTTTTAGGCTGCTCTACTGGTCATCTGTTAAAAGTGATCGCAGTAAAATTCCTACCCTCCATTTCGTATGGCTCTGAAATCCTGAAGATGCCACCATACTAAATACCACACAATCCATATTCTTCAAAAGACAGTTTCTATTACCGTTACACACCTCACAAGAACAACTCCGTTTAAAATTTAGACTAAAAAATCTGATTATGGCCAGACAAGGTGCCCTAGTAAAGTTCTATTTGATGATGAAGGAGGCAGAAGATCATACTGTAGCTCACCGCTGTTGGGTTGAGATTGAAAATCAAGGAAGACAAGCTAACTCAACCACGACAATCCTGAAGGAATCTCTGTCGGCATTACAGCTAGAGGCGGCCTGGTCTACACCAGTAACGTATTCTGGATTGAAAAGCGTGGTGAACGCCACAACCAAGCGGATCTCCTTGTTAACCGATAAAATGATTTTTGCAAAAAAAAATCATGCCTGGGCTGTGATACAGGCCTACCAGAGGCTAAAACCGCAACAGTATTTGACCGAACACTTTTCCTACCACAAAAAACATTACCTTATGTTGCTACGAATGGAATCCTTCCCTTCAAAGGATTTGACCCCAAAATGGAAATTTATATGGCCTTCTAAGGAATGCCGTCTCTGTTGTCAAGGTGAGGAGTCACTACTACATCTACTATGTATATGTCCCTTTTTATTGAAAATCCGCAAATCCATTCTTCGGGAGATTTTAAGGAATGAACAGATAAGAACATGTAGAACTGCATTCATCAGGTGTCTTGGAGGGCTATCTATTCCCCTCTCCTGTAATGCCATAAAATTCTGAAAAATAGCAGCAAAGGAACTGGAAAAATTGAACTAAGCTAAGCAGCCAATAAAAAACCTGCCTGCTGACTTTTCATAAATATACTGCACAACTTGTTAGCCTTTTAACCATGGTAGTGACTTCAAGGTTTTTTCTCCTCTCTTATGTTTAAAAAAAATATATATATATATGTTCATTTAATTTTCTGTGTTTTACGATGGTTGGCCATCCTTTTACGATTTTTAAAGAATCAATAAAAGTATTTTTTACTGACTGACTGACTCTATACAGTCTCTCATGTGAAGGAAGCCAATGGGTAAAGTGGACCAGCTTGTTTCCTTATGCTCTGATGGGTTGTGAATGGCAGTTTAACTAATCAATGGATGAAGCCCGGAGACCTCAAGCCCCTATATGTATGTATAATAGTAGTAGGAAAATGTTGTAATGTTTTTGCGCCACTACCCACCTCTAATATAAAGCAGTCCAAATAATACAAGAGTAGTCAGGAAGGCAGAAAGCGTAAGTTGGTTATTTGCAGTTCCCGCTAGTTCTACAGTACTTCCTTTAGGGAAATAAAAAGTACTGGTTCATTGACAAGCATTACAGGTTTGTACTTTTTGTTTTTTTACTGTAATTAATCTAAAAAACATCGGAAAAATGTTGTTGTTTTAAATAAAAATAATGTGCACATCAACCCTGAGTTATAGAAAGCACATAGATGATCTAGTGTCACTTGAAATGACCATAATTCAAAAGAAAACGGCAGGTCCATTTCCAGCACAACAATAACACTAACAAGAAGATGTTAAAATTATGAGGTTCCCGTCAGTGAAACGCATTTTCATCATTTTCACGAAATACGTTCTCACAACAAGTAGCAGCAAAAAAAAAACGTTTCAGCTATTTGTGCAGAATATTTATGTTATAACAGAAAATGATGGGGAAAAAAATAATTTGACGAATGCCGAAGGAATACCGGAATTTTCTCAACCTACAGAAAGTTAACAATTAGTTTCAGAGCCATTGTGGTGTTAGTCGATCCAACACACATTACATATTTTACAGAAAGGCAGGACACAGACCTCTTTACATTACTGAGCATGAAATGGATATCCCAGGGTTCCATGGACGAAACCGTGGTAATAAAAGCCATGCATTGATCTTGTTATGTTTAGATATACACCTGAAGCACCATCAGTGCATGCACACAGGACCATTCGGTTGTGCTTTGTGATGTGAGCAGACATTTTAACAGACTATGCTTAATCGGATGCCCTGTAACTATTGTCTGGAGAACCGTTCTTTACGGGAGTGAGTAATTGACCCAATACTGCCATCTTGTGCCATCTTGTACCACAAGGACCTGAAGAAGGTACAGGTATATCGCAGTATGCAGCGGCCCCATCCATGTGCTTCTTCTATTCACAGACCTAACAATCTCACCAATTCACATTTCACTCATATTACACTGTTTCTCAATGACTGTTATGTTTATGTCCACATCCCTCATATTGAGGGGCAGATTTGTGAGGGGATTGGGCAACCGGAACAGGAAGATCACTTTTACCGGTGATCCGGTGTCGCAATGCCCTGCTCCAAATTTACAAAGCATCACTAAGCCACTTTTTGTGGCTTAACGTCGCTTTTTAGGTCTCGTCTGGCGTTGCAGCACGCATGCGATATTCGCTCTGCTTGCGAGGCCTCTTGTAATTGAGAACATTCAGAAGTGGAGTGTTGTTTCCGCCTCGTTTTTTCATAGGCTTGCATCATTGTTTATGTTCAAACACTGGCTTTTTATGGCTAGTGAGGCTTTTTAGTTGCACCTTTTTACCGCTCTGTCTCCTTTTCATCCAGCCCACCCGGACTGGATCTTTTACTGGCGGAGTAACATGGCGTGCTTTATAATTACTGGGCAGGCACTTTTTGGGACTTTTACGTTTATGTCCGTGGGGAGTCTCTGATCCTCATAGTTGCATTATCATGTTTCGACGTTTGAAATGTCAGATTGTTCAACCGCTTCCACATATAGCAATGCATCATGATAGCTAATTGGAAAGTTCCCTCCGTACAATATCGTTTTTAAAGAAAATAGCTGTATAAATGGAGGGCACAGGTTTGTCCAGATGCAAAGTCTACTCCTACAGTGATCGAAACAATATAACTATTTACTGGCAAAGTGTGAAAGTGCCACGCGCAAGATATTTTTATAAAAAACTAGGAAAGTGTGTTCAAGACCTGTGTCTGTGATTTTCAAACACAGCTGAATTGTCCCATATCTATGCAGCGTCTTCGACGTTGTTGTTTGTATTGAAAATCAAGACAGGTACTTGGAAAGGTTTCAAAGGGATAAAACACAACTGTGGTACAAATAAATAATGCGGCCAGTTATTTTACAAATAATTTCTAATGTATGCAAAATGTATTCTGGGCAGAAACTGTGATAGCTGGAAAATTGAGCCTCGCATGTTCATGTTATATTAATTTAAAAATTAAGAGTTTGCCACTTGCCTAATTTGAAACTACCATTTTGCTTCTGCGTAGATTTCGGGGTTGACCATTATTTTAGGAAGGTTGTTTCTTTTCACTGCGGTGTTCTGGGTCCTGCTAGTGACTTCTTTTAACCCTGCCTGTTACTCAGACGCAGTTCACCCATTTTTTTCATAAACAGACATGCAGCCCTTCGCGTTGTGCAGTCTACACAAAGGATAACTTCCTGATGCACATTCGATCTGAGGGCAAATGAAAGGCAAGTACAAAATGGCCACACTATATCAAAACAATTGTTTTCATGCTACACTCAAAGTCATAGTTTTAAAATACGGCCATTTCTGTATGCTTTTTTGGGGGCGCACACTACTTCGCTTTTTTGTTGAGGCGAGTTTGCCCATCCTGGATGTGGTGAGGAGCCAACAGCATCTTACGGGATGTTTTCTTTCCTGGTCAGATAGCTCAATGAGTTAGCAGCACGTTGTTGAGATCTGCCGGCATAGTACGAGTTGCAAATTCAACCCCATACTCCATTCTGTATGCTTTTCTTCCGGGTTAGTACAAATCAAACAAACAGTTATGAAATGCCAATATTAGACAGCAGGTGTGAAAAAGGCTTAATAACATAGTTGAAATTATTCCAAAGTGCTAAAAAGCCAGACTTTAATTATTGAACATTCATTAAGATAACGGGGAGCGAATTCCTTCCATCTTAATTGAGTGCAAGGAAACTGCCATCTCTGCAATGCAGTCTTATGCTATTTGACATTCTTTGAGAAACACAATCTGATTTGCACAGCAGCTCCTCGATAACCCTGTTTTTGTTTGAAGCTCTAATCTATCAGCTCGCTTAAAAACCTAGCATTGTGTCTAAATCACACAGCATCACGGACCAAACATTTGTGGCTCCCTATCCGGCTCTCCATTTTCGCCTCCACCCTAGGTGGTAACAAAAATCTTAACTCTGCTGCAGTGCCACCCTTCACTGCCTCTGATGTAACTTCAAAGAGACTTGTTATAGTTCTTTCACAGTCTCATCATTTCAGAACTGAAGCATTTTCAATATTCTATACAACTAAGCCATAGTTATTGCTTATGCAACTAACAACCATTGACAACGCCGATAGTCCTGGCTTGTTGCATGTGTAATATTACTTGTTGTATTACATATCTGGATGCAATAACAGAAGCAAGCAGCAACATAACAGTTGGGCGGCACACTATGCTAAGCACAGATGTTTAGTAAAGGTGTTATAAAGCCACGGCCTTTATTATATCAGACACGCCCCTTGGAGTGTCTGATATAATAACAACACAAGTGGAGTGTTGTTTCCGCCTCGTTTTTTCATAGGCTTGCATCATTGTTTATGTTCAAACACTGGCTTTTTATGGCTAGTGAGGCTTTTTAGTTGCACCTTTTTACCGCTCTGTCTCCTTTTCATCCAGCCCACCCGGACTGGATCTTTTACTGGCGGAGTAACATGGCGTGCTTTATAATTACTGGGCAGGCACTTTTTGGGACTTTTACGTTTATGTCCGTGGGGAGTCTCTGATCCTCATAGTTGCATTATCATGTTTCGACGTTTGAAATGTCAGATTGTTCAACCGCTTCCACATATAGCAATGCATCATGATAGCTAATTGGAAAGTTCCCTCTGTACAATATCGTTTTTAAAGAAAATAGCTGTATAAATGGAGGGCACGGATTTGTCCAGATGCAGAGTCTACTCCTACAGTGATCGAAACAATATAACTATTTACTGGCAAAGTGTGAAAGTGTCGCACTCAAGACATTTTTATAAAAAAAACTTGGAAAGTGTGTTCAAGACCTGTGTCTGTGATTTTCAAACACAGCTAAATTGTCCCATATCTATGCAGCGTCTTTGACGTTGTTGTTGGTATTGAAAATCAAGAGAGGTACTTGGAAAGGTTTCAAAGGGATAAAACACAACTGTGATACAAATAAATAATGCTGCCAATTATTTTACAAATAATTTCTAATGTATGCAAAATTTATTCTGGGCAAAAACTGTGAAAGCTGGAAAATTGAGGCTCGCATGTTCATGTTATATTAATTTGAAAATTAAGAGTTTGCCACTTGCCTAATTTGCAACTACCTTTTTGCTTCTGCATAGATTTCGGGGTTGAACATTATTTTAGGAAGGCTGTTTCTTTTCACTGCGGTGGTCTGGGTCCTGCTAGTGACTTCATTTGACCCTGCCTGTTACTCAGACGCAGTTCACCCATTTTTTCCATAAACAGACATGCAGCCCTTCGCGTTGAGAAGTCGGATAACTTCCTGATGCACATTCGATCTGAGGGCAAATGAAAGGCAAGTACAAAATGGCCACAACATTTCAAAACAATTGTTTTCATGCTACCCTCAAAGTCATAGTTTTAAAATACAGCCATTTCTGTATGCTTTTTTGGGGGCGCACACTACTTCGCTTTTTTGTTGAGGCGGGTTTGCCCATCCTGGCTGTGGTGAGGAGCCAACCGCATCTTACGGGTTGTTTTCTTTCCTGGTCAGATAATCTCAATGAGTTAGCAGCACGTTGTTGAGATCTGCCGGCATAGTACGAGTTGCAAATTTAACCCCATACTCCATTCAGTATGTTAGTAAAAATCAAACAAACAGTTATGAAATGCCAATATTAGACAGCAGGTGTGAAAAAGGCTTAATAACATAGTTGAAATTGTTCCAAAGTGCTAAAATGTCAGACTTTAATTATTGAACATTCATTAAAATAACGGGGAGCGAATTCCTTCCATCTTAATTGAGTGCAAGGAAACTGCCATCTCGGCACTTCAGTCTTATGCTATTTGACATTCTTTGAGAAACACAATCTGATTTGCACAGCAGCTCCTCGATAACCCTGTTTTTGTTTGAAGCTCTAACCTATCCAGTGGTCGAAGTGGGGGAAAAAAAGTAGGGGAACTGTGGGTGGAGACTCAGAGGGCGGGGATAACCCAAGGATTGGATCAGTGGGTGGAGTCAGAGGTGTGGCCAGAATGTGCCAAACATCCCAATGTTTAGTATTTGTTTGGCATTTCACCGACCAGTTACAGCTCATTGTGTTATTGAATTCAACCAATCGATACACTTGATTATTTAAGGTTTAATAGGAGTTATTGGCATTTAAATACATTCAAAAAGTGGAATATATTTCCAATCACACAATGTCCCAAATATGCTTAAATGTGGAATCACAAGCCATTTGTCTCCAAGCCATACAGTTTCTCTCATTATCACTTCTCCGCCCTTCATCCACAAGAGCAGTTCAAACATGAATGGCAACATATCCTAGTTTGCAAATGTTTTCTATATAATTATGGCTCTGCCATATTTGTCACATAATACATCATCCACTGCATATTCTTGCAGTTTTAACTAATCATTTTTGTAGCTCAAACGGATAAAAAGCTACTAAAAACGTGACTTGAGTTGCTGCAAAGTGGACGACCCTTTGCAAAGGTTGACTGATCACCTTTCTCACTGCTGCATTTGCATGTTATACTGATACTAATGGGGCAGATTCTTTACAGAGACTTAACATGTGTAAAAATGTCTGAATAATAAAGTATAAGAAAATATATTGCATTACGCTGCAGCCTTTTTTTTCTGTTGCATAATTTAGTCAACACTGCAGCATCATTTTGTCCCCCATTGCTGCATAATTCCAGTGGCTCCAGAGCAGGTAGCACATGTTAAAAGTGCTTGTGCATGAAGCAGAGAGTGTGAAGTTTGCAAACTTAGTTTTGTGTGTGTGCAAATCCTGCATTGCCGATCCTTGTTGAGTTACAGCTACTACTGCTGAAACAAGGCCAATGGAGGTACCAATAGGTGTTGCAGACTGGCCTCGATGGCAGGGCCGGCTTTAGTGCTGGTGGTGCCCTGTGCAACAATGTTTGTTGGTGCCCCCAAAGGTCACCTACGCCTTGAACACTACACAGAGACAAACATGTATACGTGTGTAAATCACTGTATAGGAAATGTTACATAAGACAAAGGACTACAAGGTGTAGAAGCCACATGACAACCATACTAGTAGGGAGTATAGTTTAATAGCTCACTGTTCTATGTTAGGATTTTCACTTATAAACTGCAAGTAACAAAAGGATCTCTCTGACACAAGCGGTAACCTAACTCACCTAGTTAACATTATGTGCACTTTGTGACCTGCATGGTACATGTTCTTTGCAGCAGGCACATTAACCCTCTGTGCCACCTTTCCAGGAGTCAACCCTTCCACTAGACACAACTCTGATCTCTCTCTAGGAAGAACATTAATCAACAAAGTTTTCATGACATCTTTATTGTTGCTGAAAGTTGCTGGAGGCCAGGAAGGAGGCAGCAAGTTTTTTTAAAACCATAATATACTTGCAAACCCTACGCACCCACCCGAAATAGGTACCCGTGACCACAGTGACAGAGTCACAGTGACTGGATCACTGTTGCTCTCGAGTGTGCTGCTTCATAGGCCTGCCCGCAAGGCTGGAGGTGAACTTCGGTATGGATTGTGGTGGTCAGGCCTTCAAGGTTAACCCACAATTGCCACTGCAAAGGTCCACCTGCTGGTGCTGACACCTGGGCTTCTAAGGTCTAGTGGGGCTGTCTAAGTTGTAGCATGGGAATGTGCTCCCTCAGGAGAGTGGTATGGGGGACTGGTCATGAAGGCTGAACCCAGCTCCCCTGTTCCAAATTCGACAGCTCTGGCCATAGTGCCACATCCTCTACCCCACTAAACACCATACTGCCCCACTGAGAAAAACTCACACTGCCTTCAGCTACAACCCAATTGTGCCCTGCTATAAACACCAGGATGCGGCTTAATTCAAATTATGCATTTGATAAGATTAATATGCTGCCTGAAGAAAAAAATGTAAAAGCAAACACTCATAGGGAGTGCAAGATTAAGTAAAGCATGTGAAATGTAAGCAGAAACAACATGGTTACCTTACCTATCTCTCACACTATTCAGAAATCAGTGAGTGGGGCTTTCTAAGGTCTAGCATGGGAATATGCTCCTGCAGGAAAGTGGTCTGGTGAACTGGTCATGAAGGGTGAACCCGGCTCCCCGGTTCCAAATTCGACAGCTCTGGCCATAGTGCCACATCCTCTCCCCCACTAAACACCATACTGCCCCACTGAGAAAAACTCACACTGCCTTCAGCTACAACCCAATCGTGCCCTGCTATAAACACCAGGATGCGGCTTAATTCAAATTATGCATTTGATAAGAGTAATATGCTGCCTGAAAAACAAAACGTAAAAGCAAACACTCATAGGGAGGGCAAGATTAAGTAAAGCATGTGAAATGTAAGCAGAAACAACATAGTTACCGTAACGATCTCTCACTCACTATTCAGAAATCAGTGAGCGGTTTTACCTAAAAAGTCAAGGACATGACTACAGGGCCCTGAAGGGAACCGTTTCAATGTCCATTGCTTATATCCTTAATAAACGTAAATAGTATGGTTTAAAAAGACTACGTCCATAAACACAGAGGTACACATTTTGTTTTCCAATCCACCCATTAACCAGGTATTGCAGTACCTCCAGGAATGGTACACTTCCCGACCTGGGGACAACAATGCTGTTCAAAGAAAGACGAGAAAACAAAAGTAGCGCTTCGATGCAAAGTCTGTAAAGTGAGGCTGATGTGTTTGGATGTGAATAAAACCAATCTGGCCACTTTGCAACCACTCTGTTTTGCTTTATTTAGTTATGTATTTATTTTTCATATTTAAAACCTTTTATTTCTCTCCATCCTGAGGCTGCACTTTGGAATAGAAAATGTCAGAAAAAGGGCATTTCCCGCAAGAGTGTTTTTCTTTCTTTTTTTAATCCATCAGTGAAGTTTTACATTGGGTCTTAAACTGCCATGGTGCAGCTCAGAAATGAAAACATAGGTGATAACTATCTGAACTAGTGCCCCCAGTGAAATCTGTGTGTTTCAAGGATCGTTTTTCTGAATGAAACCTAAGCTTATAAGACCTCCTCCATCTAAGCAATAGGTCTGCTGCCCAGAGTCTGGGATACATGTGTAGCACGTGGGTCAGCTATGCTATGCGAAACCCGAGCCTGTGTATCTTTGTACGCTGACTGGCAACTCTAACCCCTATCTAACATCTCTAGTTTGGGGATCTGTTTGCTGAGTCTATTAGAGATTTGTGACTGGAGGGATAGCTTTGCCACCCTTTGAGGTATGTGGCATTTGAAGGATTCATCTCTGTGAAAGCTTAGCCTGTGTGAAGTATGCACCATGAAGGATAGACTTGTTATACAAAGTCTGGGATGTGTAGGCCACTTGGAATAGCTCTTGTCGCTACAGTAGGAGTCTCTACAATCTCTGTAGCACCATGGAAAGCTAGGATTTCTAAACCTGAACCATCCCTGTAACCTTAGGGATAGCTGCCATAGCCTGAAAAAAATACCATATGGAGTAGCTTTGATGTCCCAAAAAGGGACGGGAATAGCTGTCTAATCCGTTAGTTGGAACGCTGTCTGAGACTTTAGCTTCAACGATCTCTCCTTTAAGTGATATGGATAGGTTTGTTCCCCAAAGCTTGAGACATATTTATAATGTTGGCTGGCTCTGCCATTTGAGGTTTGACGCTGAATATCTTCTCTTGTCCAGTTGGCAGTTCTGAAGCCAGAGCCTGTAACCTGAAGAATAATTGTGTGACTCTGTAAAACACGTATAACCCGCAGGCTAGCCTTGCTGCATGAAAGCTGAGCATCAGTTGGGATATCTGTTACTTAAGAGATTGCTGCTTATAAAGCGCACATCTGTAAGATGTTTGGTACCCGGACGAGCGCGCAGCACCCTAAAGTCATAGCCAATGGCATCCGTGTGCTCTGAATTGTTGTAAACACTATGCACAACTCCCCCCTCACCGACACGTGGGAACTGGGGATGGGCATTATGCAGGCCACTACTGCAGCTTGCACAGTTAAGGACTGCACAACTGTCTGTCCAACAACAAATGTTGTCAGTATATGAACACATCTTCTGTGTATTTATATGTGCATTAATGAACTGCAAACTCTGTCAATGCAACTTTACAATAACAACACATCACTGTATCAAGATGGTGCTACAGCAATTGCGATCAGTCGGGCTCTATCTTGAAAGCGTTTATAGTACTCAGTATGTTTATAGAATGTACAGTTAGCATAAAATGTACCTGACAGAGCTGAAGTACGTGCCAGATTTTGTCGAGATAAATTAAATTATATCCCAAAACTGAGACAAAATTAAACCAAATAATATGCCTAAACAGCTGCCATTCTACCTTTTTCCTCAATCTATGTGGGTGACGATGCGCTCTATCGTTTATAAGGCTGTGCGAAATCTTACAAACTCACCAAGTTTAAAAAGAAGCAGGGGGCTTCAGGGGCTCTACATGGTAATGGTAGACATTCCCATGGCCACAAGGAGTCGCTCAGGGTAACGAGTGAGATGCTGCCTGGCCGCTGCCTCCCTCCCTTTGCCATGCACTCAGCTCCCTCCATCTGTCGCTTCTCTACCCCTCACCCATGTAGTTTTGCAGCTTGCCCTCAAGCCAGTCCCTGAATTGCGTCCCACTCCAACTCAGTGACGTCTCTAGAAGTGATTTTTTTGGCGTGTCTCACACTCGGCCTCATAAAGGGCAGAGGAGTTCAAGGGGGGCCACCAAAGCATCCTGATGTGACCATTGTATCGGTCACAGTGGGGGCTGGCAGGTAGCCTCGGCAGTGATGAGTTGTAAATCACTGCACAGCAGGGCCATCAAAGGCGTGCTAACCCAAGACTGATGGCCCGTTCAGTGTTGCTTTGGAGCTCCCTGCGCCCAGTTACAGAGGGGAAGCGGGAGGAGGCCGTGGGCACTGCAGAGCCCTTGCTCAGACACCACACAGGGGACACGGCTGGCTGAATGCTAAAGCTGTAATTTTCAATTAGGAACATTCCTGCCGTCCCGGGACGCTTTTTAAAAGTAAAGAAGTTGGGGAACGGACTGTAATAATTTTTCAAAGTAGGGGCACGCCGTGCCCATGCGTCCCCGCCCACTTCTACCACTGAATCTATCAGCTCGCTTAAAAACCTAGCATTGTGTCTAAATCACACAGCATCACGTATGGTTGTTGCATGTCCGCCTGCGGACCAAACATTTGCGATCAGTTGTGGTAAACAGGGCTTTAAATGGGCCGGGTCCTGCTGGTGCTCACTGCAGGCAGTTCTTAAAAGCAGCGCAGGTGCCGGACGGCTCCCTATCCGGCTCTCCATTTTCGCCTCCCCCCCAGGTGGGAAAAAAAATCCTAACTCTGCAGCAGTGCCACCCTTCACTGCCTCTAATGTAACTTCAAAGAGACTTGTTATAGTTCTTTCACAGTCTCATCATTTCAGAACTGAAGCATTTTCAATATTCTATACAACGAAGCCATAGTTGTTGCTTATGCAACTAACAACCATTGACAACGCCGATAGTCCTGGCTTGTTGCATGTGTAATATTACTTGTTGTATTACATATCTGGATGCAATAACAGAAGCAAGCAGCAACATACCAGTTGGGCGGCACACTATGCTAAGCACAGATGTTTAGTAAAGGTGTTATAAAGCCACGGCCTTTATTATATCAGACACGCCCCTTGGAGACCCCCCAGTTTTTTTATCCCACTTAAAGCCCTGGTTGTAAACATTCCCGCAAGGTGAACAATCACATTAATCTGGTCATACAAGTTGTGCATTTAGACTCATTCTTTCATGCTTATGTGGAGATTGGTCGAATGAGTACCATTGGGTTAGGTACTAGGTAGCCATGACATATGTTGTTAAAGCTCTAACAAGCAGTAAGCGCTATATAAAAATAAGCATTGCAAAGGCACAATTTCTTGCATCCTGCCCCTCCAAAGCAAACTTATCAATGTTAGCAGTACTTTTTGCTAATCTTGTGCCGCATCCGCAGAAACAAAAAAAAGTAATTTCTGTATTGCCAATGTTGAACAGCACCGTCAAAATGAAAAAGAATTTGATGATGCAGAAGCATATATGTATCACCATGCATATGCGTTTATGCTTCATAATGCTACAGGGACCCCAGCATCACCATGCATACGGGCATATGTGTATTGCTGCAGGAGCCTAGTATTCTTATCAGGATGAGGCTAGGTATATTTCAGTGCATTCATTGTGTCGGAGTTCTGATTTATTTCTACAGACAGTGGTCCCTAGACGGTTGGTATAGTGCAAATCAACATAGACTTAATCAGTGCTATATTCTTTGTACAGCCGGACAGGTTTTTAATATGCAATAAATGTATGACATAAAGTAAAGAAAGAGATCCTACTGACATAAACAAGCAAACAACATTAAGGGAAGGGTTCAGGCATAGGAGACATGTCTGCATATAAGTTTGAGAATAAACCAGATGGAATAACGTGGAAACACCATTACATATTTAACATAGCAGTATAGTATATGCATATGAAGTACCTTATGTCGATGGCGTTTTGATCCCTTAAATAAGTAGTGGGATAATCTACAGGACATTTAAAAAATCATGCCTGTATACATAAAGCTGTAATTGCGTAAACCATGGAAAGAATGGAAAACATAGGGAGAAAGCAAAAGGGATATGTGATTAAAGAGGGCAAATTACAGTCCATACAGTCCTGATCAAGGTTCTATCACGATAGTGATGCAGTTTGTGATGTGCAAAATATGTAAAGGACTGAGTGAAGAAATTGGCCGTGTGAAGAAGTTTATGACGAAATGGGGAAATTACCAGGGACAGAGTAGAGCCAGAGAACAAGTGTCTTGCTCTGGCGAAGAGAGAGCCAAGTAAGTAAAGACCAAGTGATTGGAAAAAATGGCCGCTCGACAGAGACAAAAAACCAAGGTGCTGTTTGTGAGCCGGATGCGTGGCGAATATGCTATGCAGTGAGTAGCCTATGCAGTGAGTAGTGACTATGCAAAGTAGCCTTTCAAACCTATCCCAGGCCTCTGCCATTGCAGGGCCTGTGCGTGCAGTGTTACTGCCGCTGTGACGTGGAACCAAAAGTATGTGTTTTGTCTGTGACCCCCCTTTTACTGCATGTCAGTCACCCCTAAGGTAGGCCCTAACTAGCCGTATGGGCAGGGTGCATTGTAGGTAAATGATAAGAACTGTACCTTAAGTGTGTGACATGTCCTGGTAGTGGCAAACAGCCTTTTTGGTTTCTCACTACTGTGGGGCTGAATTCCCATAGGAATGTATTGGGATTTCCTGATAAGTGTTTCAGTGGTAATTCCTGATATGAGAGGCGTACGTGGTCAAGATTAGTATATTTGGAATAGTGATGATAAAAGCTGTGTAATGCTGTGTGCACATTTAATATAGCTATTTTAGAAATGCCATTTTTAGAAGTTGGCATTTCTGTGTGCTATGTGTCTGCCTGCCTGATGTGAATTGCATGTCTGGCTTTTGAGTGACAGGGGCTGGTGAGGTCTGTGTGGCTCCAGGAGGGGGAGGGGGAGTCAGCACTAGACTGAATGGGACATCTGTATTTGGAGTCGTGGGAGGAGTAGACCCTGAATAGGCCTGTGCCTAGCCTGTACAATGCTGTCTCCACCCCCCTGTGGTGTGTCTGATGATGAGCACCCACCTGACAAAGGGGAAGAGGAGCCTTGTAAACAAAGTGCTTTAATTCCCCCCTGAACCAGTTGCATCTGGTTCCCCTAAAGCCCTGTGCTGCAGACACATGAGAAATATATCACAACAAAAGGAGAGGCAGGGTAGTAGGATACTCTTACACCCCAGTATCAATCTAGTAAACAAAACAAGAGTATTCTTTGGCAATGACAGAGACCATCAGTAAGGAGCAGGAAAACGACTTCACTTAAGGCGTTTTTAAAAAAAAGAAAAAACGCCTTAAGTGAAGTCGTTTTCCTGCTCCTTACTGATGAATACTCTTGTTTTGTTTACTAGACACATGAGAAATGCCATATAAATATAGGGACTGTGACCCCATGAGATGGTGTTCTGTTCCTGGACTTGCTGCTGCTGGGGGCCCAGGAGGAACCGCCACAAGGGTTTGCTTCCGGCTGGAGGTCCCTGTGTGCTGGACACCCTTGGCCCAGCTGTGTCCCTAGAGCTTTGCCTTGGACTGTCCAGGACTTGGACCCTAGTGAGTGCTATATTTTGATTTTGCCAAGCAGAGGAAAGGAACTGGCGTCTGCAGCGCTGGGCTGCGTGGTGATCCAGAGGGAATCTTTGTGTAGGGATTCCCCCGAGCTGCTGGGAGACGGAGGGAGCCCACCCCGCATTTTGTGCTTGCTGGCAGGTGCCCATCCTGCTTATGCGCTCATTTTTGGCACCATGTGCCCACCCCGCGTTTATGCAGCATTTGTGCTGTTTTGGGGAGCGGGTGCCCAGCCTGCTTTAATGCATTTTGAAGGAGCGAGAGCCCACCCCGCGTTTGTGCATTTACCGGCGGGAGCCAACCTCGCACTTGGTAGCCAGTGAAATGAGTTGCCGGGATCGCCGTTGAGGAATTGCTGGCCTGGAAGCCAGGCGAGGAGCGCCTGACTCGGGGCGTGACCAGGAAGTCACCGGAAGTCCCGCCGCCGGTTCACAGATCGGCGCATTCTGCCCCTGCTATAAGGAGCCTTGGGGGCTGAGAGAGGAGGGAGTCAAGAGAGAAGTGAGCCGCTAAGAGGTAGAAGTCCTCGCGGCTCCCCTGCGGTGACGTTCAAGGCCCGGTGGAGGGAGAAGTCGAGCCTCCGGTTGCCAGTCGAAGCCTGGCTGTGGGCAGAACTTCCCATGAGGAAAGGGGAGGAGCCCCCCGTGTGGCTAAAGGCGCAGTTCGAGAAATTGCAGCGCCCGCAGAGGGGTGCACTGTCAGTGCCCACAAGTCGCTGCTCAGTTCCTGGCTGGAGGAGCCCCGGTGAGAGGGGCTCCACCAAAAAACCCTGCTGATGCCTGGATGCGCCATTTGGCGTGGAATAGTCCAGGTGAGTGGGGATTGACGTGTTGGGCATTTTCGGTGCTGATCAAGAGCACCAGGAGGAGCAGTTAGGTCATTCTTCTTTTTACGTGGAAAGGAGAAGGAGGGTAGTCCCTCCACCGACGGGGGCATTTCTTGTGTGGCACATTTGCTGTGGCTGCATCGGCATCCAGGGAGGCCAGGGTGAAAGCCTCGCGAGGGCCAGTAAGCTATAGGGGACCTGGGGGAATTTGGTGCCCGTGAACAGTTACAGAGATGTCCAGGAGGGGCTAACAAGCTATGTGCACCCTACCAGTGATACTGTGGTGCACAGGGGCTAAATCAGTGTTTAGAGCTAATGTATTTATGCCTAAATGTGTGGTGCATAATGTGTTGATGCCCAATGTTATTTTACATAATGTATCTATGACAAGTGCTACTGGGGTGTACTGATAAAGCTGGATATATGCCTAGGAATGTTTATGCCTAAAGTGTTTATGCACCATGACTGATGCGTAATGTATTTATGCTTAGGAGGTTATCGCATACTGTGTTTATGCTGATGAGATGTCGGCCTAATGTGATTTATTGCCTAATGTTATGTTATGATGTTATGATATTTTTAGGATGGTGTCTAATCCTAATATGATAATGGTTAGATCATTAGGGTATCAGTAGTCACTGGTTGTGTTTTACATTTACTTACCTGTTCTGATGGTTCTGACCGTGGCCTGATGGGGCTGATGGGCCTGGTCCTGTATACAATCCCCTGTGCAGTCAGTCAGTTAAGCTTTATTCGATTATAAAATAATCATAAAAGCATATTTATAAAACAATAAAATCGCCTGTTACAGAAAGATAGGAAACCACAAACAATTATGGAATAAGTTATTCAGTAAAAAATCTTACATCAGAAAAGATTTTCTGCACTTAAAGGCAGACTTTAAAAACAATGAAACAGATAAAATTACAGATTCTTCCCCAAGGGATTGCATGACTATGAATGCAGGACGGCATTGTCGCAGGCCTAGTGTTCTAAGCTGCGGGAGAATCCGCCTTTTCCTCTGGACTGTGTAAAATTTACTGAAGAATAAAACATGCATGGTGGATTGTGCTGACAAATCGTCGCATGGGCAATTAGACAGCTGCCTAGACCAATCTTTAATTGCTGGGAAACTAAATGACCTTTGGACAATGCCCATCCTGAAACGTGTTAATAAAAATCTTTCAAAATCGGAGGATACTAAACTTAAATACGACTGCATCTTAAAAGTAGTCAGGATGTTTTGATGTACGAGAACAGAGGTTTTTAATATCTCTGTATTTAATGTAATGTTTTCTAGATAATGCAAACAGCTCAGTTTGAAAACTTTCCTATTTACGTTAGTCAAGGTATTGGGGTTATCAAAATATTCTTGATGTTCTAATTTACAAAAGAATTCCTTGACAAACCTGAGCCAACTTATATGTGATACCCCATCTAACCCACATCAATCAATAATCATTTGTCAATTTAAAACAATCTGCACTTAAGTCCAGATATGATGCCGGAGGAGAATTGGTTTGATGCCAATGACATCCGCTATATAAGACATACCTAACTCCGAGTGTCAATTGAAAGTAGAGACACTAACCGTGACAGCAAGCAGGTATCTAAGAAATCTGTTTTCGGCCCTCTGTAGAGATGTCACATCTACATGTCCCCAAATACCCGCTCCATAGGTCGCTATTGCGACACATTTAGCCTTGTATATTTGAAGTAGTTCTGAGGGAGGGCGTGTCCTGACAATTTCTTACTAAAATTAACCAGGGCTGCCAGTGACTTTGAGAATAACAGTTTATTCTTAAATTAACAGCCCGTGTCCACGTGCCAGTACGATCAAATAAGACCCCCAAGTATGAAAAGGTATTAGCGCACTCCAGACGATTCTTTTCTAAGAAGAGCGTGCAACACTTATTGCTCTCTGGGTCGCAATTTAAAATGAATGTTTTGGATGTGTACACTGTAAGGCCCAAGTTGGACATAAAGTTCACAAAACTAGATAATACCTTCTGGCGGCTATTCAGGGTGCAGGCCATAAGCACCGCAAGCAACGCGTCATCCGCATACATGAGCACAGGAAGTGTGCGCTTCCCTACCGCTGGGAGGTCCTGTCACTCATCCCGCAGAACCCGGTCCAAGTTATTAATATACAAGGTAAAAAGAAAGGGTGCCATGACACAGCCCTGCCTTACTCCTCTTCCAACAGTAAAGGAATCTGTGCACTCACCCCTGCCCCGAATTGGACCCTGGCCTTGGCCTCAATATAAAATTGTCTCATTAATGAAACCAGGTATGGTTCCATGCCCAACCTCTCCAAAATCGGCCATAGTTTTTTATGGAGTACACAGTCTAAGCCCGCAGACAAATCCACAAAGGCCAGGTAGAGAGGTCCCCGTTTCGCCTTAGTATATTTGGCAATAGTCAATTCTAAATTCAGACACTGATCTATAGTGCCCAAGCCCTTGCGGAACCCATATTGTATATTACTAACAATAGAGTAATTTTCTGCCCAGTCCTGCAATCTAAAAAGGAGTACTCTTCCAATTATGTTGACCGTGGAGTCTAAAAGCGAGATAGGCCGATAGCACACTGGATTGTGCCTATCCCCCTTTTTAAAAATCAGAACCAGAATCGATTCACTCCACGTAGGAATAAGGCTGGTCGAGATACAGGCATTAATAACTTTTGTTAGAATTGGTCCCCAAAAAGTAATATTATGTTTGAAAAGATCCACGGGACGCCATCAGGGCCTGGGGCTTTACCACTCTTGCTCCTCAATTGCATTAAGATCGAATTTAAGGTGTGAATGGTAATTTACAGTCTGGTATTCCACACTAACCCCCACTAAATCATTACTACTGGGTTCAGGACAGGGTGCAGAGTATAATTTAGAAAAGTGATCAAACCATTCGCACTTAGAAACCGCTATCTCTATAGTTGTCCTCCCTGGATCAGCTAAAAAGGGAGCACTGACCACTTTCCAGAACGCTGAAGAATCTTTCAATTCTGACGCAGCTCTCAGGGTATTCCATGCCTCATCCTTAAAGAAATGTTTCCTTGCTTTTAAGGTACATCTATAAGCCCTTCTGGCTTCTTTTATTTATTCATAATTTTTAACCTGTCTATGCAGTGCAAGTTTGAGTTTGGAGTGGGCTGTCGAGCAACTAGAATCAAACCATCTTTTATTTTGAAGGGTTTTCTTCTTTGAGTTTGCGTAAAGGGTTTTACCAATGAAGTCTACTATTTCAGAAAAACCCTCCGCTATTAATTTCCTGTGAATATTGCCTAGTGCCAGTTGGCACAGTGTAAATGTGTGATTACGTTTCTTAGGTGTTTATGATAATACAAAGGCTATTTGTTATATAACCTTGTGTAGAGTTCCTTTTTGTGGTGTGCCTTGTGTGTTGCTGCTGTGTGAGTGTGTTGCGCAAACGCTTTACACATTGCCTCTGACTGCTCGTGCCAAGCTATCAAGGGGGTGAGCAGGTGTTAAAATCAGTGTGTAACTCCCTTGCCCTGACTAGAGTGATATTTTCTACCTGGCTTAGGCGCAAGCCCTAGCCAACTGGAAATCCTATTTCTAACAAATATTAATACAATTATCCTTTGAACTAACATGGATGAGTAACAAACTGAGTAAATGGATTCTATTTTTCTTCATGAATTTTTAAAGTTGACAAGACTTATGTATTTACAGATTTATATACAATGTCATACATTACGCACTTTTAAATGTGCTTACTCGCTTTTCTATCTGTGCACTGAGAACGAAAATGTCTTTCAGTACATAATAGTGTTACTTGAGTGAACAAAAGTAAGCTGCAAAATGAATTAATTGGGCCTAGCCAAATTGCATTGAAAACGTAGCTTTTTAAAAGTTGCACTGTGCACTGTTTTTACAATTTCCTTCATGCTGTGTTTTTTCTTCACTTCATTAAATAATCGAAATGTGCCTGTTGTTTAGAGACACGTATGTGTGCTGTAACAATTTACAAGCACTCTGCCTGCTGCTGGAGGAGCACATAATAATGTTTCAAACATTCAAAGTTGATGTCTTGCTAATAGGACTGTGTCATATTCATATTTTCAAGAAGCTAACGTCTAGCATTCGGATGTCATTTCCACTTGTAGGTAGGTGAAAAGTGAATATTGATTATTAAGTCTGGGAGGGTTTTTAAAATAAGCCTTTGTCATAAGCCCTTTCAGAAAGTCATGGGGAAAGAAGGGGTTACTGGGCCCAAACGTGGGGGTTGAAGCCTTTTACTCATGATGTCCTTGGGCCCCACTCACTGTGGATTCTGAGTCAAGTACCCATTCTGCACTTGACTCTCAGCTAAATACTCATTTTGGAGGCTCTAGTGTTCTGTCCTGCTTCCTCTTTGCATTAGCAATAGTGTTTATTCCCCATTTACTATTTGCAACATCCAGGGCATGTCCCACTTGTAGTGCAAGACCCAAGAGTCCATCATAACGCTATTCTTAAAGTGAACAGTGTTCCAGTCCAACATTGCTCATTAGAAGCAAGATCCCCCAAGGCAAGAAAGACTGCCCAAATATCAGTCTTACCAGGACCTCGCAGGAGCAAAGTGACTGGATTTCCGGAGCACACCACTTCCAGTGGGTGCTGGAGCAGATGCAATCGACTCACGTGAGTTAGCTGCATGCAGTCCCAAGTAGGTTGCACTCAGTGGTCGGCAAGTCTTCACACGCAGTTGTGCCTCTCAGTGACAGGAGGTTCTCAACAGCACTTCATAACTGAGTAAGTCTCTGGTTCTTTCCATGATTGGGAGGAGGTTATGATATGTATCTTCTGGTGCAAATCATTCATCCTGGGCAGGTGAGCAAGAACCACAGCAGCCTCACTCCTCTGGGCAACAACTCTGACCAGGTCGCATGATTTGCTTGTCCTGGGGACTTCCTCTGACATATGGGTATACCATATGCTCACAGTACCTGGGCTCCGGCCCAAATAAGCAGAGTGAAGTCCATCGAGGTGGCCCCTCCTGATATACAGGGTGGTAGCCCACCACAACACATGGGCGATGCCCCTTACCGCATGGCAGTCTTTTCACAACGGCCATTCCTGCCACCTAGTTGCTTTCCATCTGCACACTGGCTCCAGCCGGATCAGCGCATCGATGCGCATTGCTCAATCCATTGTGGCCTTACTCTGGCATAGGGATGTTGCCGGCTTCATTCTGCATATGGACACTGACCCAAACGGTGCAGCAGCCGTCTCCTTTACCCTCACAGAGGGAGTACACTCTACAGGGATGCTCAATGGACTTCGCTTTCTCACAAGGCACACTGGTCTCGGCAAGCAGGCTGGTGCTGGTGCTCCAGTCTCCAGGTTAGGTGGTCTTGTATTCTGTGGCTGATGACCCCTTACCAGCAGGGAGGCCTGCAGGCCTTGGTCCCCAGTCCTGGTCACAGGCAGAAGTCTTGCAGAACTTCCCCTCTTCACACACCCTGTCTGGCTGCTTGGCAGATGATAATTTCTGAGGTCTCAAACTGGCCCTCTTATAACCCATTACCAGACACCAAATGTAATTTAGAGTCTTTAAAGTTTATGTTGGGTGTCTGCTTCTTTTGGAAAGCCCACTCCTCTGCCCTAGTCTTCCCCTTGAAATCAGTCGGTCACAGCAGGAGTAACTCTAAAGCTGATTGCCCCACAACACAGTCCATGAGAGTGACTAAAATTCACACCTAGATGTAAGCAACAGTGATATGTGTATCAAAAGGTTAGACCAGAGCCCCCGCCCTATCGCTTATGATTCTCTTATCAGCATCATCTCCTTCTTGAGATGTGCCCAGGCCCCTTGCTTGTGACTGCTCACTGAATCAAAGAACACCCTTTGAAGCATGCAGGTGAAGCCTGCCCCCTTCCAGTGTATGACATAAGCCCTCCTACAGGAATGCAGCAACACACAAATTTGTCTGGGGGGTTCTCTCCCTCCTCTCCATATTTCACTATGCAGGCCTTGATTTTCCCCAAAATGGAACCCAGGGCCCTCTAAGTAGTGTACCGTCCAAAGGCACATTTACACCCAGTGCGTGCATACAACCTACACACACTTCACAGCACTGCATGCTTCATATACTGCACCACTCATAATCACACATACATCCAGCACAAACATTTAAAATATGCACACTGCACAGCACTTCATCCTTCATCTATTGTACCAGTCATGGGCACACATCCACCCAACACATGCATTTACCATGCAAGCACTGCACAGCACTACATCCTCCATGTATTGTACCATCTACAGGCACACATACACCTAGCAAATGCACTCACCATCTAAGCACTGATTAATCCCTGTATAGTACTCCATCCATGCAACCATACACCCAATGCAGATTATCCACTACTTTGCTGCATAGTATTTAACAGCAAATAGGCCAAGGGTGAGTTAAGCACACCAAACTGAAACTTTAAAAATGAGTGAGTCTGCAGGTCTCACTCCAGTGACACAGGTTAAAAAGACCTGTTCATCCCTACTGAACACTACACAGTATGCTGCCACCACCACGCTCCTGCTGCTTAACTCCTGGTGAAGGCAGTACCTCTCGCCACCATGAGAGTAGCACTTTGGGCACCCCTTCTGGCCCAACCGGACCGCAATCCATGAGACACGCCTAAGTCATGGCACACATGCATGATCTGTGTTTGCCTTTGACAACAAAAATCGGTATTAGGGATCAAGATATGAGTACAATTCGGCATTCAGGGCAGAGATGCACGACATTTCCATGCAGAGGACTTTTCCATCCTGAGAGTCTGTTTCATAATAAAAGTTTAATAGGGGATGGTAATGTCACTTGACATCATTGTTATAGCTTGATTTGACACAGCTAAAATATTATACGACCTGTTGTATTTGGAAAGTGGGTGAGGTCTTTTCCTTTCTCCCTATGAACGCAGACTCCATGTTAATCTTCTAATTGATTTCTTACTTAGAATAATTGAATTGACTGACCATTGCCTTTGCCTTCTGTACTGATTCTTTATTTTCAAGCAAATCTTCATGATTAATCTTGAAAACATATCCCATGTGGTTTTTCTTTTAAGTTGCATTTTATATCTAAGACTCTTGACCTGTGGGACCTACACACAGTCCAGATCCATCTTAGTGCCCCTTTTAATGTAAAAAGCTCCGACACCCGCATTGTTAGGAGGTTAATGACAACTTCAGATGGAGAGGTTCATTACTTTTGATTGATGCTAGCAATATGTACTATACGTTTCCCATGAGTTTACATGGTGCAGGCCATAGCAAGAGTGGCTGTCCTTTATGTATCTAAGTATTACATTAAGATAGAAATCACTCAAATATGCATGTGAGCTCCACACAGGTGTACACATTGGATGGTCAGAGCGCAGGTATGTGCTAATCAGATATCAATTCCAGTCTGTTCCCTATGAAACTGCTAGAAGGACTGCTCATTAGAGGTAGGTGTCCCTTCTTCCTACCGTTCACTATTACCTCCTACAGTGTATGCAGTTTATGGTGTGAGAAGTTTTGTCTGAGTGGCTCTAGTGGCATGCCTATGTAGCTCTAGAATCTCTGAGTGCAATCTAGTCCACAGAAATGATTAGAGTACTTCTCTTTGCACTCACACATATTACTGTGTTCAATTTGCATTCTTTGTCTGTCTAATGGCGACATAGTCAACAAGCAAATTACACTTTCCTTTTGCTTCAATATTTTCAAGACACATATGTTATTGCATTTTAGTTGGCAGCTACTTATCTGATTAGTTGAGATGGTAAGCCTGGCAAAGGTTGTCTAAGATAAAGAGCATCCTGTTTATGAGCACCCAATGGAGCATGAGGCAGATTCCTATTAGTTTCCCAAATGTCATTGGGTGTAGTTGTTTTCTGATGATCTATTGCAGGCACAAGAAGACTTGTTTAGTGTATCTGTTGTTCTCTTGGCGGTGCATTGGGTCGAGATACTTGTTCAGGTTTAATTCTCTCTTCCTTGTTGACCAAGGTTTGGTTGGGTGTGAAAGGCCATGGGCCAAACTCACACAAGAAAAATGATGCACCTGTAGTAATACTCCTATGAATGGTGCAGATTTACTGCTTTTGGAAATTCACAAACATTACCTGTGTTGAACCAGGAAAGCAGCCATAGGCACTGGTTTCCAAGCATATCATTGGAAGAGCCAAGAGACACGATCCAATGGCTCCCTTCACCCCAATACAGCACTGTGCACAGTCTTCAAACTCCACCCTGGGAAAATGTAACCCTGTGGGTACATGATCATTCTTTTCTTTTTTGTGTATTTCTATACAGGGAAAATGTTTTTCACATGACGAAAGCCCTTATAGTACAAAACCTTATGTCTGGAGAAAGGAGATCTGTTCCCATTCTCACCCTGGAAGGGTAGTTACTTCAACCATGTGCTGGAATAAAGGTCTGAAAGTTTCCGGGTGGGAAAGTCCAGATTGGAGTTTGAATGGCAACACACTCAAAAGTTTGTGGACCATTACAAGCTTTTACAGCACATCACACATTTGCATGCCCACCCCAGTCCTTCCGTGAGACTTACTTCTTTATTTATTTATGATGTAGTAGAATTTTGTCTGTTCGTACTTTTTGGATCCTGATTGTGTGTGCTCTGTACTGTTTAAAAGACCATGGTCTAAATAAACAAAATGCTGATGATGATGACTTACTTCTACAGATTTCACTGCACTATAGAAAGAGAAACCTAAAGTGTTAACATCCTTTGTGCTTTCCAGGTATCCTTCTTCTTAACAGACATAAATGTAGCACTTTTAAGCTGAAAACATATGGTTACACCTGAAAAATGATTTGAATAAAGGGATCCTTTTTATCAGTGGATGAACATCCCCTCTATGTTCTGCTTGAATCCCCTTTTTCGTTGCATCTTCAAGTATCAACCCTATCTTCACCAAACTTTTGCTTACAATATGCCCTCTCTCCCAATGTCCAAGTCCCATATAGCCAATCTCTTATTGCTACCCTGTCTCAGTCTTCTTATGCTGCATTGCACAGGCCAGTCATTCTTACCCTCCCTCTTTCTCTGTCTGGATTACCCCTTTATGTACATCATTCTGCAACCCCTATCCCTAAGTCAACATTCTCTTCATTGTGGCCCTCACAACTGTGCAGAATTAATTTGCATTGTGGCTAGATTTGTGTGGAAATATATACCTACTGTACGGTGGCATGGTCTGGTGCGGTATGCAGCTGACAATGGTGTGTGATATGTGTGGGTTCTAGAGTGTTGAGAGAGTAGAGCAGGGAGTGAGAGAGAGAAGATGTTAGACCTGGCACTATTGGCGTGGGTCTCCCTTCCATTTTTGCTGTTGCCTCATGTGTTTTTGCTGGTGATAGATGCGTTGGGCACTGTGCCACTGCTGTCCAGTGCCACAGTGCGAGTGAACCCTACTGTAAATTGATGTATTGATTAGTGGTTCCATGATTGGATATTTGGTTTACTTATCAGACCCTAGTACAGTGCACTGAGTGTGCCCAGGGCGTGTAAATCCAAATGCTGCTAGTGGGCTTGCAGCACTGGTTGTGCCACCCAAAGAAGCGGCATGGTAAAATGTGTCCAAGGTCTGCCATTGCAGAGCCTGCGTGCAGTCTGGTACTGTCACCCACTTGCAAGTCCCTAGACCTTCCCTTGTCTTCATATTAGACACCCCTATGGCAGGCCAAAGGGCAGGGTGTATTGTAAGCAGAAGGTAGGACAAGCTCTGATGTGTGTGGCATGTCCTAATAGTGAATTACAGCCATTTTCTTTTTTAACGATTGCAAGGCTACCTGTTCTCCATAGACCAGAATGATAATTACATGTTTATAATCCTAACAGACTCAGAGAACATGGTAGAACTTCGAGTTTAGTATGCCTGGACTCAGAATAATAAAATACATCTTTTAGTGATGTTTATTTTAATATTCTATGTTTGCAAATACCACTTTTAGAAAGTAGGTATTTGCTTGCCTAACCATTGGAGCCTGCCTCTGCTAGGTTGTGTATTCCTTCATCTGGTTTTTGTGAGTGGCAGGGCTGGGGGATTCCAGGAGACAGGCTGGGGCAGCCCAGTGGTGAATAGAGAGATCTGCATCTAGATGGGAGGCAGGAGTTGCACCTGAGACCTGAATAGGACTGGGCCTTCCCTCTACAATGCTGGCTCCACCCCCTGTGGTGCGTCTGATGTCTCTGCCCTGCACACTGAAAGAAGGGAAGGAAGACTGTTAACAAAGTGCTCCACGGCTGTACTTGCCTTCGACAATGCTGGCTCCACCTCTTGTGGGGCGTCTGATGTGCCTGCCCTGCGCTGTGAAAGGAAAGGAGAAGTCTGGTAAACAGAGTGCTTCAGAACTGTTTTGGACTAGGCGCAGGTCCCTCTCCCCTAAGAGAACAAAGGATTTCGGGGTATAAAAATTGGGCCCTGATCCCATGAAATTAGATCACTTCTGGACTTACAAGACAAAACCTCTGCTGAGGAGAAGGAACCTGAAGAAACTGAGGAGAGACTATTCCCAAGCTGAAGTGCTGCTTGGGGGATTGGCCTGCAGTGGTTGCCTGACTGCCAAAGGGAGGAGAAAGAACTTTGTGGACTTTTCTTTCAACTTGTGCAAAGATCTCCAGGGCTTGCCTCCTGACTGAAGTCCCAGGACAAGTAGACTTCACCAGCCTTTGTGAATTGCTTCTGGAAACAAGTGGCTACAGAGGCAGGGGAGCTGTGACCGACTCTCACGACCGGCCCGGTGTCCTGTCGGCACTGCATCAAGCAACGTCTGCCTCGAACAACGCAAGCTCTGTGCTCACTGACTCTGTCCTGACGCAGTCACCGAGGCGTAGCCTGCACCGCGACTGGGAGACACGGCGACGTGCAACGCCTCACTACACCGAATCGAACTGGTCTGACCGACACGGTCACTGCTGCTGACTTCGAGTCCTGTGACCACACCGGAGTTGTGCACCGCCTCGCATGCTTCGGGACGCACCGCCCAACTCGCACCGCTGTCCGGACTGATCGGCGCCAGCTTCAGAACTCCGGCTTGTTCGCCGCACCGCAAGCTGCAAGCACCGCATCGAAGCACCGTCTCGCCCTGCAACGCAAGCCTTGGATCTACCCACTCTGTCAACGGGCCGCTGCCTGCACCACATTGAGGGACAACGCGTCCTGCAACGCTTCCTTTCTGCACCGCGACGATCACCGGAACCGGCTCGCACATCCGTGCTTCCCGCCCAAGTAAAAGGTACTGTGAATGAGTCTGTCGACATTTGAGTGGGCCTGTACCGACGCTGTCCACTAGATCTCCTAGACTCTGTGTTATTTTCAACAACGCTGTAGCCAGACCAGGCTACTGACTCGCACAGAACCTTGATTTACAAGAACTTTTGAAGTCTAATAGTACTGTGGATTCTTTTTATCGTTTATTGGTCTTGTGGTAACTCTATATAAAATATACTTATTTTTGATATAAAACCTTGTGTTGTGTCCATTTGTAGTGTTGTCACTGGGTTACTGTATGTGGTCACAAATGCATAACTTCCACCGCCTCTGAAATAAGTCTTGACTGCTCGTGCCACCCTACCTGGAGGGTGAGCAGGGGTTATTTAAGGAGTGTAATCCCCCTTATTCTGACTAGAGCAGAGGGTCCCTATTTGTCACAAAGTACCTACCTGTGCCAACTAGAGACCCCCAATTACCCCCAATTCTAACAGAAGACGATTGGAATGAGTGGTCGGCTCTTGGGCTCATATGTACTATAACTTATTAATACCAGACATCATCAATAAGGCGTTCAAAACTACAACTCTGAGTAGAACTGGTGATTTAATTCCACATTGATGATGAGGATGGACTTTGGAGCGCTATGCGGATTCCGTAAGGATCTCAGCGGTGCCACACACGGAGCCCAGGAGAGTGATCGCTGTATCCTGTTTTGACTCCAACACTGAGGTGTATTAGGTAACATTTTATTTGGCCTATTACAGCCTTAAGACTTGTCAAGCTGTTAACCCTTAACCCTGCAGGAGCATTCTCAAGACAGGCCTTCTTACGTTCACAAAGCCGACTCAAGACAACGTCACTATTGGATCAGTGCTGTGCTTTACAACTGCGCGCACACATTCCTCAGCCTTAGCTGCGCACAAATTCCTCAGCCTTAGCTGCGCGCTCTTACCCTGATTATTACTGTCCAGCTGTCTCCGCGGCTTTGAGCGAGCACATGTACACCTACACGGTGTACATTGCTGTATCATGCAGCGTGTAAGTATTCTACTATCTGCATTTCTATGGTATAACTGAGCGCTGAGGGCAAGCTTACAACCTCTCACCTGCAGGTGATTTATGTGCCTTCACACTTCCTGTGGATTCTTCCAGTGCTGACGGCGATGAGTATGCTCTAGCAAATTTTCATCGATTGGTTCGCCAAGTCTGTCATCTGATGGTTGGAGGTGCTAACAACGATTAGCTGTATTACTGTATGTGTGCACCAATGACTTACACACTGCCTCTGAGATACGCCTGTCTGCTCATGCCAAGCTACCAAGGAGGTGAGCAGGGTTTATTTTAGAAGTGCATCCCCTTTACCCTGACTAGGAAGAAGGGTCCCTACTTGGACAAAAGTACCTACCTCTGTGATTCTCTGGGTTATTGAAGAAAGCGTTCAGGTGGTGTGATTGTCTGCATCATGGTAATACAAAGTATGTGTTTACCTATCTACAACTGTTTTTTAAAGAAAAAACTGGCAGCAACTAAACAGAAAGAAGACAAAACAAATACCATATGGCAAAAAAAACACAATACAAGATTAGCACAGAAAAGAGCGTGCCAATCGCTGCAAAGACATAATCCAGAGAATTGATGAAAAGAATCTAGACTTGAAAGCCTCTAGCATGCTAATCGGGCTGAGGGAGGAGCCCTGGGGGACTCCGCAGGTGATAGGTGTGGGGTCCGAGAGGAAAGGGGGGAGTCTGACCCTCTGCGTCCTGCTGGAGAGGAAGGAGCAGATCCAGTCGAGGGCCTTGTCCTGGATTCCTGCATCGTAGAGTCTGCGTATTAGGGTGCGGTGGGAGACTGTGTCGAACGCCGCTGATAGGTCGAGGAGGATGAGGGCTACTGTTTCTCCTTTGTCCAGTAAGGTGCGAATGTCGTCTGTTGCGGCGAGGAGGGCGGTTTCCGTACTGTGGTTTTTTCTGAAGCCGGATTGGGAGGAGTCGAGGATGTTGTGTTCTTCAATGAATGTGGCGAGTTGGCTGTTGATGGCTTTCTCAATGACTTTCGCTGGGAACGGGAGCAGGGAGATGGGTCTGTAGTTTTTGAGGTCGGTGGGGTCCGCTGAGGGTTTCTTTAGGAGGGGGTTGACCTCGGCGTGTTTCCAGTCGTCTGGGAATGAGGCGGCCAAAACCTTGGAGATACTTTCTCAAGCAGGATGCACACACAGCTCCTCTCATGGCAGAAACAGCCACTGCAGGCCAACCCCGGACAGCACACAGAAAAGAGGCAGTACTCCTCCATCAGTTTTTCCAGCTCTTCTACTTGGCAGACGTTCCTCTTGAAGTCCAAAAGTGTTCTAAAGTTCTGGGGTCTTGGCCCCAATATTTATACAGAAAAATCCTGTGTTCTCTGGTCGCAGGGGAAGCCCTGTGCTTAGGCAAAACCAGTTCTGTCCTCTCTGGTACAGCTTCCTGGCAGGAGATGGAGACAGCATTGTGGAAGGCAGACCAGGCCCATTCAGGCAAAAGGAAATCTCCTCCTCCTACTCTAAATGCAGCCCAGGTCTATTCTGTCCCGCCCTGACTCATCCAGGCTCTCTGGAGCCACTGCACATCCCCAGCCCCTGTCATACCAAAGCCAGACAGTCAATACACATCCTAGCCGAGGCACACTGGATGGCTAAACAAGAAAAGACCTACTTTCTAAAAGTGGTATTTCAAAACACAGAATGTAAAAATAACCCTCACTAAAAGATGCATTTTAACATTCTGGGTTCATGCATGCTAAACTGTTTTCTTTATTTTCCTACCTTGTTCAGGGGGGGCGTATGTTTATAAGATGTTATGAGCAAACTTCTCATTCTATCCTATGGGAATAATGAATGAATGAATGAATGAATACTATTTATTTGTGGTTACTCAAAACCATTAAAATAAAACAACAAACTACAAAAGTGCAGTAGTATAAAATAAAAGAAGGGTTAAAATGGTAAGACGTAGACTTTTTAAAATCTAGAGTTCATTGGACCATTTGTGGTTGTCCGTCAGTCTTGCCTGGTCACACTCAGAAGGGCTGGTGAGGTTTGATGGTATGCGAGTCGATGGCCTAGCTGTAGGTGGCCATCAATTTCCGCCGAGACTGTTGGATGAATTTTCTGAACACAGCCATATCTTTCACTGTTTCCATTGTGAATAGGTAATGGACGCCTCCTTTATTGATCTAATCCCGCATGTGCGTAAGATTGGCTTTAGGTAGAGGTTACGCTCAGAGGACAGCGCCGGACAGCAAAATAAGATGTGTGCAAAGCTCTCATGTTTGTATTTACATTGCCGACACTCCGAGTGCCTTGTCCAGGATGACCTCGAGGGGTAAAGTTCTTTAAGGGGAAGAGGATGTAGTCTAAGCGCTAAGATCCTGTTTAACGCTTGTTTCCCCACCGCCTGGGTAAGGTGGAGTTTGGGATTCTGTACAGTATGTGGGAGTTTTAAAGACTCGTGGAAGCCTCTTGTTTCCAATGATTCCAGATCCGAGATGAGCGAGCAAAGGCGAACCTGTTTTTTTATCGAGCTTTTAATGGCGGCGTACTTTATCGACTCATGGTCCCAATTTTCCACAACGAGCTTCAGGGTTTCTTTGGAAGCAAAGAGGCTATTTGACCACGGATTGTCGGGTTCCAGAAAGATACTTTTTATGGCAGATTTCAGGGTGCTCTCTAGTGCCACAGTGGCAAGGAAAAAGTATTTGCTCATTGAGGCCAGCTCTTCATATTTTTGTTGAGTCAAGTTGAATTCAAGACGGACTAAGGTGTTTCTAGTGCAAGCGGGTAGGTGGAACAACTTTTTATATGCCGAGCAGTGGATTTTTTCTAGCACACTTGGTAATTTGCCAGGGAAGGCCTGCTGTGCGTAGTTCAGAGATGGTATTAGCTTCGTCCTTGGCACTCTTTGAATTGCTGTTGTTGTAGGGCTGTGTAGGGTAGCATGCAACTTGCTGAGGGCATATGTAATGCTTTTCCCTTTTGCCCGTATTTTGTCGAGGTGTACTCCTGGGCGCCCTGTCTCGCTAAGCCAGACTCCTAGATAGTTATAAAATTGTGTGCAGTCCAAGGACAGCTTTCCTATCCTCCATTTTGTCAGTTTTTTCTTAGGGTAAGGCCCAAAAATTATTATTTTGGATTTGGATGGATTTACGATGAGTTTGTTCTTGGCGTTGTAATTACCCAGGGACGTTAGTGTCTTTTGTAGGCCAATTTTAGTATGATCTAAAAGCACCAGGTCGTCGGCATATTGCAATAGTTGGATCTTGGTATGCCCGAGCCAAGGTGTGGCTAATGATGCTCCAGTCAGGGCTTTGCCCAGGTCTGCGGTGTATAGAATAAAGAGCATCGGCGCCAAGACGCAACCTTGCTTCAGTCCGCAGTTGGTGTCTATTTTCTCCGAGGCTGCCGTATTTGAAAGTTTGATTCTAACCCAGGTTCTTGTGTATAACGATTGAATGGCTTTTAGTAAAGGGGGGTCAATATTCCAGCTTTTCAATTTCTGCCAAAGGATGGAGCGGTCGACGCCGTCGAAGGCCGCCGTGTAGTCAATGAAGCAGGCAAAAATCCGAAGGGTTTTTCGCGGTACGGCCTTCTGCGATAGATATGAGAGAACTATAATATTGTCCACTGTTGAGGCTCCTGGTCTGAACCCTGTTTGGTAAAAGGGCAGCAGGTCCTCCTCGCTAACCCACTTTGTGAGTTTCATTAGTAGGGTGCTCGCATAGGCCTTGCCCTCGATATCGAGCAGGGCGATCATGCGATAGATTTGAGGGTTAGATTTTGGCCCTTTCTTATAAATCGGATGAAGTAGCGACCCTCTCCAAGAGTCAGGAACATTCCCCAACAATCGACATTCAGCATATAGCAAGACCAGATTATCAGTCCAGAGAAGAGAAAACCTGGCAGACCAATCAGTCCAGGCGCTCCATTTGGTCTGATTTTTTTTAAGATTGTGTTAACTGTCTTTTTTTCCGGGAGGGTCAGATTGTGGTGTATTTACTATGGGTACTGTATCGATCCCCCTATTTCTGACCCTTGTCTGGTTAATAATTAACTAGCAGCCATTCAACTGCACAGAAATCCGTTATCTGATTAGCCACACAACGGCACAGAAGCCCGTTATCTGATTAGGTCATAGCGCATGCCATCTCATTAGGCAAGCACTATTTCTCCAGCCCCCTAATAGGCATACGGTGTTCTCAAAACAAATCAAACCTACCACGACCTGGGAAATCCCCACAGCCATTGTTTTGATTTAGCCGAGAACTTCAGTAAAGAATGTGCGAACGACCAGTTCGTATGACATCCTTATTGACGTATTTATGTCCATCCTTACGTCAATCCCGGCACCTTTCAGGTATAAATAATACCGACATTGCCTTAAGCAAACACACGAGGTGGTGACAAGATTGGAGCAGCGAGACTTGCCGAGGAGCCCAGCTGACAGCGAAGCCCACAGACGCTGCCCCTCCTTTCTGACGCGCTGAGAGAGAGACGCTGCCTTTTCTCCTGCCGAGAAATCCAGCTCCGGCGCTTCCAAGCAGCCCTCGCAGGCAGCTGGAATATCAAGACCTGAGATAGAGATACCAGCCCTCCAGCCTTCTAAACTCCCAGGTACTGAACTGAATCATCCTTTGTAGAGAATTCTTGAAGCAGACCCTTGGCAAAGCAAACTTAACTTAAACTGCTACTTATCTACTCCCGCCACGTATTAGGCTTAGGTCAGGTACATTGGGGTAGGCGTAGTTAGAAGCACCAGTTGAGTACGATTAGTCAATGTATATATGTATGTATCTATTTTATCCATTTTAAGTATCATATGGCTAAGAAACCATATCAATGCTTTTACAGTATTATTTTATAATTCTGTTATTACTGTATGCACTTTACTTAACAATAAGTATTGCAATAATAGCGATTCATTTCTCTTGTATGAGAAAAGAGACTGATCAATAAATAACATCTTTTTATTGAACACGCCCGTCTCTTCCTTTTCTCTACAATCTGGTGAAACTAAGAATGCACTGAACCGACTGAGTAAAATAAGTTGTCTTTTGTTTTCACACGACTCTAGAGATACACTCTTGATTAGGGGAGAGCAAAGTTGTCATGTTCTATGGTTGTCAGAAACTAAATCCCTTCTTGTCTATCCAGGGAGGTTAAACTCCTCCTTGTCTATTCGAGAAAGTTTCTAGTGAACTCTGAGCTAGCTGGCACACACATAACTTTAAGTCTAATATCGACAGTAGAAGACCTAGTTAACCTCTGTCCTACGTCTATACTATTGAAGATATTATTCCAATGCGCAGAGCCTATTGGGATGATAGGAACTACACTACATGGCGCCCAACTGTTTGGATAGGCGATAAATCTAACGTAAGACATTAGAGTAACTCAGTCATGCTTTTTCACACAGACCCCTTTTCCCCCATAATACTCCAAAGACGTCTGGAGTGGGTGGAAGGTTAAATCCGCCAAACTTAGTAGGAGGAGACTCCTATGTATGGTTCTTGGTTTATTCAATGTTGAAGGATACACTGTTCCAAAATATTGTGCATCTAATCTTTGTTTCCATAGAAACCTGATCTGCAAATAAACAAAATCTTCTTGACAGTAGAATTTCAGAAAACGAAGAAGAAAGGGAGACAGCTAGAATAGCAGCTGAACTCATAGCAGCTGACAATACTCTGCTGCAAACTGACCCGGATGCAATACTCATCCCGGTCAACATAAGGAAATCTATAACTTTAAAACTTATAGAAAATGGGCTGACACCGAGAGGTGGTACAGTCATATTCGTAATTGAGGCACACGAATATCGGCAGACAGAGGTATTCTATTCATGGATAAACTTTCCAGCAGCAAACGCTGTAACAAAGGACTTCCACTATTACAAAATAGAGGAACCTCCTAATGAGTACACTCCTTTCGAGGAGGTGGAAATACCACTCAAATACCAAGAGCACCTGCTCTGGTTTAATGGCGCCCTAAAACATAATAATCACATCACCAGGCTCGGTCCACTAGGTAGACCAGGAGCAACGTGGCCGGTCCTAGCCGGATACACACCACATCCAGACATTGAAGAAATGTCTGCACCAGAACTTTTAGCACAGCTAAAACAACTAATTAAAATACACAGACAATTAGTCCAATATGTAATGCGGACTTCAACAGTCCAACCAGCTATTAAAATTCCACAGCTGATCCCTCACCAGGGGAACACAAATAAAATTACACCACAGAACATACAGTCCTGTCTAGGTAAAGTACCCACAAAACGGGAACAAATTCCATTCTGGTTAGCACAAAAAATCACTCAAATAGAGGCGGTATTTCCAGATACCACCCCGGTTGAGAAACACAGGATTCTGACTATCTGTCTTCCAATGGGAATCGCACCACATGTGGAGGATTGTGACACTTGGGGTACAGTCTTTGCTTCCATTTACACAAAAACACATGGTGTTCCATCCATGTCAGTAATACCAGATGTGCTAAAACAAATTCAAGATGAATCCGGTCCAGAACCTGCTTTAACTCTTGCTATGAAACATATTATTAGCCAATATAAAGGGAGAAGCAGCAAATGTGGCGATCCGCCAGAGGTTGAAAGAGACAGATATAGCAGACCAACCATTTGAAATTGCCAGAATCATAGAAAAATCCTATGAAGAACTAGGAAGAGATAGTTTGGGTGGAAAACCGGTGAAACCCCAACTTATTGAAAAACCTGAAAAAATATTTATTAAGAATAATCTAAACACTCAAAAAAAGAGCTGAGATGGAAATAAACAATCCACTGCTAAAGAAAAAAGATTCCAGTCCAGAGGAAGGTCTCCTCGGCGGAGAGAAAGATCTCCGGACCAAGGACACAAGTCTCCCCAAAGGGAGCCCTCTGAGAAAAAATACAACCTTAGAAATAGGGATAATCTGAAGAAACCTGATAGATATCAAGATATTGATACACGTCCAGTCCAAAGACAAGGAACCTGCTCATCAAAATAAAAAATTACAGTTTCCAAAAAAGAAGGTAGCCAGTATTAAAGTAATCAACCATGCCGAGAATACTGAGGACACAGCTGAAAAACGGAGAATGGGCTCAGACAATGCTAGACAGCGCAGCAGAAGTGAGCATAGCTCGCAAGATCCTTATGAATCATCTGGAGACAGTGGACACGAATGAATACATTCAGGTGGAAACTGCAGATACCAGAGTTAGCAAACCTCATAAAATATATGAAATAACATTGCGTATAGAGGGGGATAAGACTAGGAAAATAAGGGGTCTCTTTTGGGATAATCTCTCCAAGGGCTATGATATCCTTCTAGCTGAAAGAGACTGGCCACCAGAGTTTGTCAGGGAGTGCCCTCATGGCGAAGAAATAATTATGCCTGCCTTCTCAAATCATATTCCAATTCATAAAAAATATACACTTGCAAGAAAGTGGGCAGTAGCCCAAGCTCCTGCATTATATAAAAACCATGTGGGATGGGATGAGGACTCTCCTCCTCACAAAATCCAGTTAAAATCACAACCTACTGCTCAGAGGCAGTACCCAATAAAGCAAGAAGCTAAAAAACGGGTAAAAGAGATCCTAGATCAACTTGAATACCAGGGGGTGATTGAAACTTGCACCTCACAAATGAATAATCCTTTGTTTCCTGTCTCCAAACCAGACAATTCATATCGTCTTGTTTTGGACTACAGACACCTTAACTCATGTTGCAAAACCTTTGCAGTACAAAATTCGCATAGTGCTGCACTAATGAATAACATAGTGCGCAAAAAATACAAAACAACATTAGACATCTCTAATGGATTCTTCTGTCGAAATATAGCACCAGAAAGCAGATATTTGACCGCGTTCTCAATAAATGGCGCGCAAAAGAATTTCTGTCGTTTGCCCCAGGGGTTCAAGAATAGCCCAGGATTATTCTCAGCAAGAGTAACAGAGTTACTACAACTATATGATGATGAGGCATTATCTTATGTCGATGACATCTATCTAACAGATGATGACTTGGATACTCACTTGAAGAGAGTGAACACCATAATACTTGGGTTCGCAGCAGAGGGTTACAAATTCAACTTTAAAAAGTCAAGAATTGCCCATCTAACTGTCCTGTTTTTAGGATATGAACTATCAAGTGAAGGCAAGAGCCTGGCTGACAATTTCCTAGAGAAATGTGCTGTAATCCAAGCACCTAGAACACTAAAAAACTTACAATCAATTCTAGGTTTCCTAAATTTCGGAAGAACTTACATTATAAATTATGCAGAGAGAGTTAAACCTCTCTATGATCTTATAAAAACCAGATTTTAAAAGAATCAATTGGACTCAAAAACACACAGAAATTTTGAGATCTTTACAAACAGATATGTTAGTTAAAACAAAATTACAAACACGTGACATCACACGCAACCTTGTGATTCGAGTCATCCCAGGAAGATGCGGATTCACATACCTGACCTCTAATGAGCGAGAGAAGGTACCAATTGCATACAAATCACATTTGTACACAGAAGCTGAAAAAAGGTTCAGCATTAAGGAAAAGATCGTTCATGCAGTTCAAACAGCTGTAGCAAAGGAAAAATACCAAGCCGACGGTAGACAGGTTACAGTCAGAACAGCAGAATCAGCTTTTGAGGCATTAACAACACCATGTAATTTACCGACAACGGCACTGAATCCAGAATAGATACAATGGGTAAATTCTGTTGCTACAGACAAAGTAAAATACTATTTTGACCCGGAAATGAAAGAATTAAAATATCTAGAATATGAGAAAGAATACCCTCTGCCAATTGACATTCTGCCTTTACGACAGTACGCCTGTGTAATATATACAGACAGTCATGCTCAACCCTCAGTTTGGGGAGAGCTGGCTTACAACGCCACATGCGAAATTGTAAAAGAAGTGTGGCGCGGAGGTAAATTAAGACCTCTACTTACAAAAACACACTCAGTGGAAAATAATTCAGAACAACAAACTGAAATAATAGCGTTAAAAATGGCGCTAGATAATGCCGATCGCGAATTCCCGACACGTATTACTGCATCAAATCATACAATAACGATTTACAGAAATGGATTCAAAACGGTTACAAAGATGACACAGGTGCAACAATAAAGCAAAAAGTGCTTTGGGAACAAGTAGTTCTTTTACAGAAAGAACTACCAAAAACTCACGTGACACATTCACTGAGTCATCAGCGTGATGGCGTGCACGTTGCAGGGAATTCATTGGCTGAGACAGCCACAGCGGTAGCAACTAAATCGACTTCCGCAGCTACAAAAAAGCGTGCAGTAAAATACATTGACGGTGAAACAGTGCTGGCAGTAAAAACGTCATCAAAAGGCGACTGCTCAGCATTACCGATCAACTATCCACTCAATTATACATACATAATCGATGCAAACTCAGTCCCTTTTGCTCGAATCCCTGGAGTGGGGGATAGAGTAATTCCAAACACGGAGAGGAGAGGCTTGTTAATAGCAGACGCACATATGGGTGAGGGTCTCAGACACCTTAAGCTAAAAGATTCTCTGGAAGAATTACAATCAGTGTACTGGTGGCCAGGCATGAGCCTGCATCATCACATTTTTGTAAAAAACTGCCCAGAGTGCAATAGAGATCGCAGTGGCGAGAGAAACGGTTTAATACAATGGCGTTTCACTCCAGAATGTATCAAATCGACAAAATAAAAACCAGTATGAATAATGCGTCACATTAACATATAAAGACTATTTTCACTTATAACGTAGACCCCAACTTTCGGCTGACGTCGGAACTGTTATACAAAGATTTGCGAGTCTATAATGGCATATACGCTAGAAGCATGTTACGTTCTGACCAAAATCTTCACTCTAGCTCTAAAACAGCTTATGGGGGGTGCCTGGCCAGAATGAACATTGCATTGCGGGACTCTTCTCACTTCCTTCCTGAGGGAAACGGGATGGTGTAAAGAAAAAACCAAGGCATAAAGCAATCTATAACAGCAAAGGTATTAGGTTCAGGAGCTGGGTGGGTCAAACATCTAATAAGTGTCCAACGTAGTCTAAATAACCTGCCAAGAAATTCTCTGAAAGGACTCAGTCCGTACGAACTATTGTTTGGGACTAGAATGTTAATCCAGGACTTAGATAGTCAGACTTCAGTGGTTAAAGAAAAATGCTTTGATATCAAAGATCACTTGGCTATTTTACAGGACTTAAATGAAACAAGAAAAGACCTGAGCAACATAAAGTTGAAACAGCAGCCAACAACCACTGAAGAAAAACCACCTGTCCCAGCAAGGCCTGTCTGGATTCCAAAAGTCGGGGATCTGGTCAGAGAAAAGATCGCGGTAAAGAAGGAATTTGGGCCTTCTTACAGAAAAGCAGTTCCTGTCTTGTCTATCAATGGGACAAGATCAGTAGTACTACCGCCCCTTGCTGGTAAAAAGGAGAACCGAGTCATATCCATCGACCTGGTTAAACCACAATCATGTGGCCGATAACAAATAGTAGGCCAAGTGGACTCCCAAGAAGTAGCAGAACACCAACGTTTGCTACATCCACAGAGGTTCAAACTGAAAGACTGATCACATTTGGAAAATCTACAGTGAAACAACAAGGACTATGCAACAGAGCAATGGAACTTGAACCTCTTAAACCCCAAATCAAAGCTTTTCATCAAGAAACAACAACCTACGATGATGTAACTACAGAGTTTTCTAATGAAACAAAGCAAAAGCCAAAAGCAAAAAGTAATCCAGAAGCAATTGGAACAATTGACAGAACAGCATCCGGCTACTTCATCAACTTCGATGATTCTTCAGAAGGACAAAGCGAACCAGAAGTACAGCCATCAACGAAAACTTTTAAAGACAAAGCAAAGGAAATTTTTCATCAACTAAAGGGAACCTATCTGACTTCTCCATGGATTGAAATTTGGGTGACATTAGGTGCATTTATCCTCATACTTTGGCTCATCATGGTACTATGCTTGGGACATTTCATTGAGGGAAAATATACTAAAATGGACACAGCAAGCCAGAAAATCAACTTGGTCCTTAAACCACACACATCTTCACACGTCAAGAAAAGAGAACTTTCTTCAGTGAACTTCACACCCAACCCTATACCAGGCGGTGTAGCATGGGACAATACTGATTATGAAATCTATGGCCCGGTTGAAATCCTGAAGTATCCACACCAATTTAAGATCTCGTTAAGTGACTTTGTAAAACCAAGCACATTTGCTGATGATTGGGACTTTGAAAGTATTAATGATATGATGTCTGACCTAGTAATGTCTGCTAAATTTACAGAACATGATTATTTGCAGGGTTCGTCTAATTATGATCAAATGTTCTGCTATAACCACTATGGTAACCATTATCTCCATAAATCTGCACAACCTAGAAATGTTTTAAATTATAACCAATGGGAACATTGTGCTACTTCTCCAAAGGGTAGTTCTAAAACATTTTATGATAAATATTCATATTTTTCAGGGTTTAACACAAGTAATGCAGAAACATTTTATTTCAAATTGTCAAATAAGACAGGTATGAAGACCATGCTTACAAACACAAAATTGATATATTCAGATTCGTTTTTTGAGCAAATGAATACATTTGGTTTTGATTTCTGGAACAGTAACATTGAAACAAAAACTGTTTGGGGTACAAAAGTTTGGCAAGTACAAGGTATAGAATCATTGTTCAGAGCCTGCATGATCCCAGAACAAATTATATTTTTGAATGACACCATTCAACAAACTACCTGTCTTGGCTTAGCCAAAATCAAAGACTTAAACAAACCATATATTCCAAAGCCAACAACGAACAGTAATAACTCTATAGATGTTGAGATAGACGTGAACCATATTTTAAACCAAAACAGAACACATCCTGATTGGAAACAATGGTTGATCTGGCCCACAGACACTAATAACTGTCAAGACAGATTCCTGAACAAAATACAGGGGTTCAAATTGACCAGGCCAGACCCTAGATATTCCCAAAGACAACATCCAGGGATAGTACCTACTTACAGTGTGGGCAAGCTCTGCCTTCAATGGCTACAAACATCCACACTGGCAGAAATTAGGCAACACCTAACTTTACTTCAAGAGGGTGCTGACTTGCGTGATTTCATTATGGGACCACGCAAACAGCGTCAAAAACGTTTCAGAGCGGCCTCTATATATGCAGCTTACAATGAAGTTTGGAAAGTAACTCAAATTGAGACAGCAGAAAAAATACGGGAAATTGACCGTATTAATTTGGAAAAATCACTTTCTGTTGTGGACAATGGGTTAATGACTCTGTCCTCCAGAATATATTCACTGGACAGTATTGTGTCTTCAGCAATCGATATAATATCGCAAGACTTACTGATGTTACAACACGGTCAGTCCCAATTGCGTTCTATTGTACAACTTGGCTGGACGTTACAAAAGCTGCGTTCAGGCTATGTGCCTTGGCGTTTAATCAACACAACGTCACTATTTAATATCTTTAACCTTACTGATAAACAAATCAGTTTGGCACAGAAGGGTGCTGACTATACAATTCTGAGCATTGAAAAACTTGAGAGATTACCATTGACAATGTCAGAACGACTTGTCATTGAATGGATAATACATGGGATAATAAATATTCAGATAACAACTTTCCAGTTTCAATACTGCCAAAAATATATACAGGCAGGCCAGTATGAAAGGTTGGGTAAAGGATACATTAAGTCAACATGGAACTTGCCCTATACACACGCATGTGTTAGTAATAAAGGACAAAGCGTGTTCCTTAGTGGCAATAATTGTGAAAGGTCACTAAGCGGTACACTTCTGTGTCAGGGTATTAGTTTGCATGGAGCATGTGAAGGGAACTCAAATAACCTTTCATGTCACCAGCTAGGCACACCTGCAACACAAATAGAACCATTCTTTAGGAGACTCTCGAACGGGAGTTACATTCTAATTGTAGATCGCAGATGTTGCAGTCTGCTGCCCGGAAAACCTTATCTCATAACCGTGACTACGAAGGTCATGTGCTGTGAACGAGTATTGTTCCCAAACGATGCCCGAGACAGGGAGGCAAGGTTGTGGCCCAGTTTGAAGATTTCTTCTATTCGAATTGATACTTTAAGCAGAATGAAGACAGTGCTCCTACAGACGCCAACTATGTTAACGTCATCAAAAGAAATGTATGATCTCCAAGTTGCAAGGACAACGGCTGAGATTCATTCACTGTTATCAACCAATTCCCCCATACATTTCGCAGAAATACTGAGCAAAATCTTAAATATTTCTGATACAAGCGGAATCGCGAGTGTATTTAAGACAGTGTTTTCGGGAGCTTTAACCCCATTCAAAGCCATCCTGGGTATTTTTCCTGATTTTGTCCATTCCATCTTTGGCGGACTTCCTCTCCTTTTGGGACTAGTGGCAGGCATCCTATTTTTTGATCCTGTTACTTCGCTATGGCAAACCACGTCACAGACAAGACACCAGCGATAATGGAAGAAACAATCCGAGCTATTGGCTACCGGGACCGCATAACTAAAGTCCTTGGACTAGCACGGCTACGAGATTTGAACATGACTTGGTTTCTTTCATTCAGACCGATGTGGCAAAGTTGTGTTATGCCTGTATTAAGGTGCTTGCTATGCGGCGAAGAAAGCGTGTTGGACGCCTGTCTGACACTACAATCGGATATGCCAATGGACGCAGAGACTTTGTTGGGTCCGGTAACGGCTCATGCATTGTGCTGTCCCCAGCGGCTACCAATCCTGATGACGGCATTCGTGGAGACTTCACCACTACGATTGAAGAGTTGTGAAGTACAAGATGAAAGCAGCATCGATCAGGTACGACCTTCTGTCAGCTATGCTGATCGAAACATCAATGAAGGCAATCATGCTCATGAATGCATGTTACAACATTTTTCCGAGTTAGTGGAACTTTCACAAGAAGCAGTTGACAGCTTTTTCGAAAGTCTCAACAATATGTTGTTTACACCAGAGCAGAAAGAATGACTTTGAGCAAACTAGCACACGGCGTTCCCTACACCCTGAATTTGGCCTTCAACTTTGATAATAAAGCAATATGAAATTTTCTCACCAGTTTTTACGGAGAGCGAGACATTTTTTCCCCATCCAATTCCAAAAATATTTACGATTTTTGGGACACTTATCTTCTGCTTAAAGTAAAACTATTCTTAGAGAACAAAATTTCTATTTTTAGCTTCTCTAGAGACATTAGCTACCCTCTAGCATTTTCACAAGTATTATGAATTTTGTGATGAGATGGACTCGACTTTTTCTTCTGTATTAAGAGCCATTTCATGTGTAATTTCCGCATTTCATTCATGCTGATTTCAAAATATACGTTTAGATTTAGCATTATTATACTGCTTGAAGTGCATATAGTAACTATACTCATCTTTTCGTGTATTTCGCATTTCCAAATTTCAATATGCAAATGATTGTATTTTGGGGTGGTTCGGTATACACATGCACTACTAGTTTTGTTTACTATGCCTAGACTTGTAAATATGGACATAGATTACGTGGAGTGGGTGTGGTGTATTTACTATGGGTACTGTATCGATCCCCCTATTTCTGACCCTTGTCTTGTTAATAATTAACTAGCAGCCATTCAACTGCACAGAAATCCGTTATTTGATTAGCCACACAACGGCACAGAAGCTCGTTATCTGATTAGGTCATAGCGCATGCCATCTCATTAGGCAAGCACTATTTCTCCAGCCCCCTAATAGGCATACGGTGTTCTCAAAACAAATCAAACCTACCACGACCTGGGAAATCCCCACAGCCATTGTTTTGATTTAGCCGAGAACTTCAGTAAAGAATGTGCGAACGACCAGTTCGTATGACATCCTTATTGACGTATTTATGTCCATCCTTACGTCAATCCCGGCACCTTTCAGGTATAAATAATACCGACATTGCCTTAAGCAAACACACGAGGTGGTGACAAGATTGGAGCAGCGAGACTTGCCGAGGAGCCCAGCTGACATCGAAGCCCACAGACGCTGCCCCTCCTTTCTGACGCGCTGAGAGAGAGACGCTGCCTTTTCTCCTGCCGAGAAATCCAGCTCCGGCGCTTCCAAGCAGCCCTCGCAGGCAGCTGGAATATCAAGACCTGAGATAGAGATACCAGCCCTCCAGCCTTCTAAACTCCCAGGTACTGAACTGAATCATCCTTTGTAGAGAATTCTTGAAGCAGACCCTTGGCAAAGCAAACTTAACTTAAACTGCTACTTATCTACTCCCGCCACGTATTAGGCTTAGGTCAGGTACATTGGGGTAGGCGTAGTTAGAAGCACCAGTTGAGTACGATTAGTCAATGTATATATGTATGTATCTATTTTATCCATTTTAAGTATCATATGGCTAAGAAACCATATCAATGCTTTTACAGTATTATTTTATAATTCTGTTATTACTGTATGCACTTTACTTAACAATAAGTATTGCAATAATAGCGATTCACTTCTCTTGTATGAGAAAAGAGACTGATCAATAAATAACATCTTTTTATTGAACACGCCCGTCTCTTCCTTTTCTCTACAATCTGGTGAAACTAAGAATGCACTGAACTGACTGAGTAAAATAAGTTGTCTTTTGTTTTCACACGACTCTAGAGATACACTCTTGATTAGGGGAGAGCAAAGTTGTCATGTTCTATGGTTGTCAGAAACTAAATCCCTTCTTGTCTATCCAGGGAGGTTAAACTCCTCCTTGTCTATTCGAGAAAGTTTCTAGTGAACTCTGAGCTAGCTGGCACACACATAACTTTAAGTCTAATATCGACAGTAGAAGACCTAGTTAACCTCTGTCCTACGTCTATACTAGTGAAGATATTATTCCAATGCGCAGAGCCTATTGGGATGATAGGAACTACACTACAAGATGATTCACAGTTTTTGTTGGATTAATAAATTTGGTTAGTGGAGTAGCATTGTCCAGGTCTATATTTAGTGGAGATGAGCTGTCTTCCTCTTTATACAAGGTTTTCACGTGAGCTGCCCAGGTATTAGAGTGAATTGTGTTCTCCCTCTGGATGCCATCTTGATTTAAGGTATTAAGGTATTGCCAGAACTCTTGCGATTTGCTGGGACTCAATAGACCGAAGATCTTTAGCCATTTCTCCTCAATGTAGCCCCGTTTTGCGGCCCAAACTTTCTTCGAGTGTGATTTTGTGATTTCATGGAGTTGACTTATATCATAAGCTGAGCCAGTTTTCAGATACGCCCTTCATTTAGTTCTTACTAGTCTCGCACTTTCTTTAATTGCAGGGATGTGGCCGAAGTTATGCCTGGGATTTGCATAAGTTTTGAGTGTTATTCCTCCTTGTAGATGTAGTACTAGGTTGTGGGCCAACTGATCCCATTCTTCTATTGTGCCCCTTTTTGTTTCATATAGTGGCTCATTGGCCCATTCATTTTTCCATTCCTCGAACTTGTTAACAGGCACTGTGCCCCATTTAATCCTCCTCAGCAGCGTAAACAGTTCAGCACCGTTTGGTGACCCTGCGTGTTTTAACGCGTAGTGATTATCTGCTGTAGAGTTTAAATTGATTATTAATGCAGCATGATCACTTTCCTTGCGTTGTTCAACTTTGTAGCCTATCATTAGCTTCTGTAGATGACTGCTTACTAGGATATAATCAATAGTGGTATGATTGTTATATGTGGGCGGGCATGGGCTACCTGGGTTGTCCCTTAAGAATCGGGAGTGGGCTGATGTCAGCTGATAAGAGAGCATAAGGAAATTGAAGGCCTCTGTGGCTGAAGAGTTGTTACTTTCGGATGACCTAACCCCAATGTTGTGAGTATTGAAGTCCCCGAGGATTATTGAGTCCATGTGAGCGAACTCTAGGAGAAGATTTTCTATGTGGCCTATTTGCTGGGAGAGTTTGTCCTTTGCTCCCGAACCATGTGGATTATAGTAAATGTTAATTAATAGTATTGTAAGTTGGCCCTTGCTTGTTTCGAAGCCTTTCAGTATGTCTGCCATGTACATATTTGATGATGTTTTTATTTCACTAAATTGTATTTTGCGAGAGAGCCTGATGTATATTGAGATGCCTCCTGAAGGTCTGCCGAACATGTTTTCCTTAACGGCTGCATTATGGTAGCCCGCAAATCCCCTTATTGGAACTGGTTTAATAGCCCACGTTTCTTGGATGCAAATTACGTCCACCCCTTCAAGAAACGGGGGTATGGCCGGATGTTGTAGTAACTTCGCGATCCCAGCTACGTTCCAGGACAAAATAATTGTGCGGTGGCTACCGATTTTCTTGATTTTGTTTCTGGCTGATGGCTCCACTTCCCAATACGGTAAGCAATTCTTAGATACAAAAGAGCTGGAGTTAGGAGTTGTGATTTAAGGCCCTCGGCACCCAAGACCAGTCTTCGCTAGAAGTATTATGTATTGAGCCGCACCGGGTGCCTTTGCCCGGTTTTGTGGTGACTTTAATTAAACCATCACTTGTTAATTTCATGTTTGTGCCGCTGTTATTCCCGTGAAGAATGGACAGAGTTTTTGGAAGTGGCTGAGGTAGTTCCAACGATGAAGTCATCCTTTGTGTGTCTGGGGTCCGAGAGGGATTTAGTTGGTTCAAATGGCAATGTTTCAGGGGCATAGGGTATTTTACTGCCTGGCAGCTCGTGATTTTTATGCCCCAATCTTCCAGTTGTTTCCCATTTCTTTTTAATGCACGAGCCATATCTGGATTAGAGAAAAGCAATTCTGTAATTTCATTGCTGTCGCCTGGACCTTGGGTAAGAAACTAAACTCTTTCAATGTCTGCTGATTTTATGGTTTCCAGACCTGGGATATTGGCGCAAAGTTTTAATATATTGCCACGATTGAGAATGTCCCACTTGCCCTGAGAGACATATTCCGGTTAAAGACATAGTTTCAGGTCGTCCTGTGTGAGGTGGTTTAAATTCTCATGTGTTGTGGCTCCATGCGAGTCTTGGCAAGTTGAATCGTTTAAAAATTTCTGTGTCAAGGCTTCGGTGTTGCCCTTTGCATGGTTTATGATGGCTGGCGTCTGCTGATCTATCTTGTCCGGTTTTACTGGCGGGGGCAGTGTGTTCCTCGTTCTGCAAGGGACTTCGTTCACCGCTTGCGTCCGCGTGAGGAGCCCTAAGTAGGGTGCCTGGGATCCTAGCGAGACGTGCCCGCCGTCGCAGGGTATTTGTTTGTGTTGGTGGTTAGAGCATCCGCCGGCTTCTAAAAGTGGTATTTCAAAACACAGAATGTAAAAATCACCCTCACTAAAAGATGTATTTTAACATTCTGGGTTCATGCATGCTAAACTGTTTTCTTTATTTTCCTACCTTGTTCAGGGGGGAGGTATGTTTATAAGATGTTATGATCAACTATAATGGGGTGGCCCTGTGATCCTCAGAACCTGGGTTCCAAGTATATATATGCAACAATGGTTCTGTTGGGAAGAAAAATTGCTTTTGATTGTCCTTATGACAGAGGGTATTTGCAATGTTACTTCAAAATTACAAATATCCAATTACAAACTAAACAAACACAACATTCTTTGGATTTTTTTCCTATATATTTCATTGTTTTAGAAAACATTAATTATACAAATATCTCTGATATACATATATTTAGAAGGTTGTCCTAAACAAAACTTCCTGAAACAAAAACAAACAATTGGCCTACACGTGATTAAAGTGCATGAAAGTGAAAACAAGAAGAAAGTGACATTCACTGCGATTCAACAACTATACATACATTACAACAATTAAAAACCAGTCCAAAAATCACTGTACGTTGTTACAACCCTCTTAAAATTTTCTATTTGTGGTTGAAACTGAGTAGGGTCTGATAGGTGTTATTACGTCGACGTTTCGACCCTGTTTTACGGTTCTTGTTTTTCGCAACCAGCTCGGGTCTTCATCAGGACTACAGAACGACTGGACAACCTGTCAAGATCAATGACCTGCGTCTCTTTCTAAGACAAGGAAAGGAGAATCTGTCAGCCGACAATATTTACTCCTTCAAGGTAATCACTCTTCCGAAGTCTTTCTCTTCACCGAATCTTCTGCAATTTATGCATCTGGTTCATCCACCAGCCGGTGGAGAATCTCTCCTTCGGCGATTCAATCGGAGATACTACTATCTACGATTGAATCGCCGAAGGAGAGAGAGAGACGTTGCTCTGCCTCTAAAAACAGTGATCGAAAAGCAGCACTTACACTAATAATTTCTAGATTTTGGTGTGTTTGTTTTGTTTGTAATTGGATATTTGTAACTTTGAAGTAACATTGCAAATACCCTCTGTCATAAGGACAATCAAAAGCAATTTTTCTTCCCAACAGAACCATTGTTGCACATATATATATATATATATATATATATATATATATATATATATATATATATATATATATATATATATATATATATATATATATAAAGATGTTATGAGCAAACTTCTCATTCTATCCTATGGGAATAATAAAAAACGTAATTGGCAGAATTTCACTATCAGGACATGCCACACACATCAGGGCATGTCCTTCCTTTCACATACACTGCACCCTGCCCACAGGGGTACCTTGGGCCTACCTTAGGGGTGACTCACAAGTAAGAAAAGGGAAGGTTACGGCCTGGCAAGTGGGTGCCTAATAGCAGCTTTTGATTTACAGGTCCTGGGCAAACACAGTTCACTGTCATAGGTATTGACTAGTAAATCAAATATGCCAATCATGGAATCACCAATCCATAACAATAATTTACAAAGGGAGCACTTGCACTTTGGCACTGAACAGCAGTGGCACGTGCCCAAAGCATCTAGACCAGCAAAAACTAAGTCTAACATACAAAAAAATAAAAGAAGGTGAGGCAAAAATACAGGGGAAGCCCATATCAATGATGCCAGGTCTCACAAAAAGGTATTCCCTAATTTGCATTGGGCCAAGCCCCCATGCAAATGAGGGAATGCCCTCTTGAGAAAGTGCTGTATATGTGCCAGCACTTTCAGTATTACTGAAGGGGCCAAAAGAAATGACTGCAGCCCTTCATGTAATACCAAAGTGCCCCAAGAGTGCAAAGTGGGCATAAACGTCCATCGCTCTCCCAAGGCATCTTGTAGAATACAGCCCCTGGTCGTGCTTGGCTGTGTCAAAGTCAAAGTTTGAGGCTGGCGACGATGGAGCCCTGGTCTTATACACTAAGTGGGAGGCCCTGGTCAAAATTTTACCTTTGCACTTAGTCGTTTTTCTGGAGCTTTTTCTCTCGACGTCGAGTGAGTCTTCTCTTCAGGCTGGATTCATGTTGAGGTCGCCAGCTTGATTTTTTTTGTGAGTTCCGGTAAAATCCTGGAAGTCTGGAGCTCCAATGCTTTCAGTGGGACAAACAAGAAATCCAGGCCAAGTGACTGTTGAAGGGAGCCAGCTTGACTATCAACATAGAGTCGGTCACCTAATGGAGCTTTTTATCAAAAAGTTCCCAAACTTCACCAAACTTCTGGATCTTCTTCAAAAAGTTCTCCTTGGCGGTTCAAAGTATCCACTGGATGTACTCCAGTATGGGAATTTTCTTGATGGAGATGGTGCATGTGGGCTTAATTGATCTGTAGCTTGTAGAGAGTCCAATCCTTAATCCTTCTTGGTGCAAAACAAAGTCCTCACAGCACCTGTAACATGAAAACAGGTCAACCATAATGTGTAGTCAGTAGCGGTCAGCAGTAGGTGTTTCTGTAGGGCGGTGACGTGGGCAGGGGCGGAGGGGCAGGGTGGGGGGAAATAATGTATGGATTACAGAGTTTTACAGGTAAGTAAACATTTAAATAAATAAAACAAATTTCGTTGCGCGCACTGCATCACCAAATGTGATGCAGTGCGCACAACGAAATTCGTTTTATTTTTTTTTAATGTTTACTTACCTGTAAAACTCCGTAATCCATACATTATTTCCCCCCACCCTGCCCCTCCCCCTGCCCACGTCACCGCCCTACAGAAACACCTACTGCCGACCGCTACTGTGTGTAGTTTAAAGTTGACAGGCCCAGCTGCATAATGGTTAGATGTGAAACATGCATGTTATTGCTGCAATAACAGGAACTATAAGTGCTACATAAAGTACATGCTAAGGGCAAAAAAAGGCTTGACAGAAAGGTTGTCTATGTCTACCTCATGAAGTAGTGTTACAACCAGTATTGCTTCGACACACACTTTCTGCAATGCTTGTAATTAGATTTCCCTTGAGCCAAGACATCTGACCTAAAACAGCAGGAAAATGCAGCAAAGTCCTCACAGCTTCCTTTTCCTACCACACCTTGAAGCTTCAATGAGGCTTCCAAATTAATACATTTACCCAACTTCATGCAATTAATTTATGACACAGCATTCTGCCTTGCTCCACCAGAGGATCTTGATTTCCAATAGACTGATTTAGAGTTTGGACATCGGTTGTTACATGACAATGTGATGGATGCCCCATCTGCCTTACTACAAGTGTCTTAGGGTATAAGTCACTTGTAGTAAGGCAGACTGGATAACGATCACACTGTGAAGGAGTAATCCATCCACCAAACCCTAATTGAGTGAGAATGTAAAACAGATGGTTAGAGTGACCTGCTATGGTCTATTGACTTTTCCCTTCCAAGCTGATTTATATGGATTTTCTCCCCTTTTCTTCAAACAATAGTAAAGTGTGAGCCTCTTAACTGGTTTTTGGTAGTGTGTCAGAATTTTCTGGCAAGTCTTTTCCAGTATGTAGTGTTAATTGTACTGAATATATTTGTCTTGGCTTGTTTCTATTATCATGATAATGAAACCACTGAAACAGTGTGTAAACAGTCTTGCACAGCAAAGGTAATGAAAAACGATGTAACTTTGCACACATTTCAAAGGCACAAATCAGGAACATCATGAACTCTAGCAATTGAAACAACATTTCTCACCCCTATTAAATGTACTATATGTGCTTTATTTCCACTATTCCTTCATTAATGTAAAAGAATATTATAAGAAATTGGGGTATTAGTTGAGGGCGTGAGTACCCACTTCAAAAAATAAGCACAATCCTTGTCAGGGAGAACCACCAAAGTCACTAAGTGAACGTGAGCTCAACCCCCTAGGAGCTACTACACAGAGCAAACAGGCTTAACTTAGAGGCAATGTGTAAGGTATTTAAGAAGTACACATACAGTACTAAAGTTAAAACACAACACAAGAAGAATACCAAACTAATTTAGAAAACTAAAGTACATTTTAGTAAATAAAAGGACAATAAGAGGAAAGAACTCCAATTAGAAGAGACTAAGTTATGAATTTTTAAAGATTAAGGTTGAAGATAGTGCCAAAAAGCATGAAATGCCAACATCGATCATCTGATAAAGGTAAAGTTTAAGGCTGACTACGATGTAGCGCCAGTAGGTACAAGGGTCAGGTATGTCCTGGTGCAGAGTTTTACCTTCAGACTTATGACCTGATTTACAGTTTGTCGGACGGGTATTTAGTCCGTCAGGTTGATGGAGTTAAATACTCCATCGCCCCTAGGAAATACCCGCCCACCAAAATTTGAAATACTTGCTGTCCTCTGTCATAATTGTGGTTCCTGTAAATGTATTGAAAGTTTGATGGATGGCTCCATCAATATGATGGAGCCATGCAGTAAACCTTTCAATGTTTTTTTATTTTCAGAAAGAAAATCCCAAAATGGGATTTTTTTCTCCTGCAAATAAAGAAAAAATCACCCTCTCACCATGGGAGTTTTCTTCCATGATGTGGGGCTCATTTTAGTTTCCACTGTCTTATCCCCAGGTTTTACCTAGAAGTGACAGACAGTGAAAACTGGCCATCTGTCCGCTCACTCTAAATAGTGGGGGCTGATACATGGGCAAACATCTGCTTGTCCTTACTCTGTCAGACCATCGGAGCTGTATGTTGGTGGCGGTGAGTATTGTCTGCCATCACCATACTGAAGGTGTGCTGAACTCTATATAGAGATAGGTTGACTTTCAGTTTGGGGAAGAGGTTACTCCATCACTGTTGCAATGGAGTACCTACCCTCCCTGCCAAACTGTAAATGAGACACTTAGGGCATCATTACGATGGCGGGTGGACCATAATGGAATGCGGGACCAACCGCCAGAGGTGCGGCGGTCCCGCACCTGCAATTAGGATGCCACCAGGCATTCCCCCTTCCCATCATTGTGGCGTGCGGATCTCACAGCACCGCCCACCACAATGCTGGGAAGGCACGTTGTGCGCAGTGCCTGCCACCTTGTCCACGCCAATGCAGGGGGGTACCACAGTGTGCACCCCCTGGCCCCCAACACCCTGGGGGCCCCCTAAAGTGAAGACTGCATGCTCGGAAGGGCTGCTTTCCGCTGTCATCATAATATGGATGGCGGTGTATTGCAGACACAGCCACCATGATATGCATGTTTTCCGCCTGTTGACCGGCGAAAGTGGCGGACAGTCGTTCCGTTTGCTGCGGACCCCCCAGCCATCCTAATATAACAGGGGGTCTTCGAGGTGAGGATGACGGACAGATCGCCCCCACCGGGCAGTGGTGACTACCGCTGGCCCGGCGGGGCGATCTGCCCGCCATCCTAATGGGCCCCTTAGTCTCTAGAATGGAAGTACAAAATCCTCAGCAGGGCAAGGCAATAGGTTGTGGCAGAAGAGAGCTCCATGTCTTTGATTAACTGTTGGACGTGGTTTTGGTGAAACCAATGGATTTTGGTGGGAAAGCTACAAGCAGGAGAAATGTCCCTCTCTGGCTGTCTCCCTTTGTAGATTTCTAAAAAAATTTGAGCTCAGATTCTTCCAGTTTGGCAAGGCTGCAGGTTTTAGCTGAAGAAAGCTCTGTGATCCTGGATACCTTTTTTGCACGGTCGCCCTGAATTGTATTTGCAGCTGTGCAGAACAAAGTAGCAGGAGCAACCTAAATCTTTGGCCCAGCTGCAATGCACCGTAGTCAGATCGATGTGGCAGGTTGGTTCCAGTCAACCTTTGGTTCTCAGAATTTTTTTTAGAAAAAACTCAGCAAAATGTGTTTTGCTAAAATCAATCAATCTATCAATCAGTACATTTGTAGAGCGCACTACTTAACCGTGAGGGTCTCACGGCACTGCGGGGGGGGGGGGGATCTGCTACTGCTTGAACAGCCAGGTCCCACAGTGCCCATCTCTGACCAAAACCCACATAGCAGAAACTTTCTTCCCCTATGCAGAGATTATGTGCTCACCTCAGAGGTGTTGACAGTGAAAGGAGCAACCTATCCTCTGTGGTCACTAAAACTGCCTAAGTGGGTAGCTCTCTGCCACTGTGCCTAGTGGCTGAATGGCTAGATGGACAAAGGACAGGGCAGCCTGTGCCAGAGCAGGCCCTTTTGAAGTTATTTAAGTTTCTGGGGATATCTCAGATGGTCATCCACCCAGAGAAAAAGATCCCCCCAAACCCAAAGCTTTTGTCTCAGCTCGGGGAGACGGCTCACAGCTTAGCAGAGAGTTATTCACCTTTGTGGTAACAGTTGGTAGCTCATGCAAATGGCATTTTAGACACTTTAGGCAGGACATTGTAACTTTCCTAAAAGTACCTGTTAAAAAAATGTCTGACAAATACAATTTTGCCAATTAATTGGGATAGTTCTAAATATTTTAAATAGCTTAAATATGAACACTATAGATGTTTTCTAAATGAAAATATCCAATAATAAATGTAATATTGTAACCCAATGCTTTCTTATGGAACAGCTACATCTGTTACAGTGAAAATAATTCAGGGTTGTTTTCCACTGTAAGGACATATTTAACATTAAACCTTCACATGCCCTAACTTTAAATACCAAGCAGCCTGCCTTAGGGTATGTGAGGCCAACTTGGGGGTGACTTATTAATATTTAAAAGGAGGGTATAGTCAGGACAAAAAGTTTTCTTTTGAAAGGTCACATTTTTAGTTTAAACATGCACAGCTAGGCTACTGGTGACAGGCCTGCAGTCATTTTGAATGCGTCTGCACCCCCTTCGATAATACCAAAGTGCCCTGGGGCGCACAAAACGGGCGCAAATACCCGTTGCGCTCCCGGGGCACTTACTGTAATACGGTCTCAGATATGCTATTGAAAACAATCACTGTCAGATCTGCTACCAAAGAAGTTACTTTTTCTGCTTCAATTACTACAGGAACCTCTTGGAAATCCAGTAAACCAAATTGAGTTATATTCAACAGTTCCAAGGAAGATCCAAGTCAACCAAAATCAACCATGGCAAAATTCTTCAAACCAGCTGCGCCCTGTAGGAGGTCTAAACTACAATTGGGCATGGGGAAATGCTTTGGCCACAGCAGCCCTGAAAGGCTCTGAAAGCAGTCAACTAGTTTGCAGACTAGTGGTACAATGCCTGAGACTCACAATGGCCGGGCGAGCAGTGGTGCCAAGATTACCAAAGTATATTAGCAACCTATCTGGAAGGCTGTGATTGACTCCAATCAGAACTTTGAGAATAACACCTGTTATACGTTGTTATTCTTCATTCAGTAGGAGTGTTGAAGCAGGGTGACACATCAGCCTGGGACCAGTGACCTTTTTTATCTCCTTTTGTTGGGTGAGGTTAACAAGCCATGTGCTAGTAGCCTTATTATCCACCTTCTATCAGGCATTAACAACTGTTAACTGCCGTTCTGCTCATGTTCCACCCTCACCTTTGGCTTAGGGCCATTCTTGATGATCAATCAATAAATAGCAGTTCATTTCCTCTTCAGAGGACCTTAGACACTGATTCTTGCTGAAGTTGACGGCTCAAGCGGAGTCCTCATACTTGACTGCTGACCTCCAAGAACGCAATCCCTCCCACCGGTGACACCTGCTGTGAAGGGACACTGATGCAGCACGGCTCGCTTATCTTGGCTGCAGGATCTGAAAATGCAATCTTTCATGTACTGCATTTTTCACATTTTTTCTTTATTTTTGTTGGGGAGCTAACTGTGGTCCCGAGAGGGGGTGCAAGGTCCAAAAATACTGACCCGCTGAACTTCTCCTGGACTTTTGTTTCCCCGCATTTACTCAGCAAACCTCCCTCCTCTCCCCAGAGAGTGGATCTTGGACCTGGGAGGGGGTTTGAAAAGCATGAAGTTTGTGGTGCCACAATAGTATGGGTTTCCACCTGGCTGGATAGGTGGAAATGTTGGAAGTTCTATTCTCCTCAAGTGTGCATTTTTAGTTCTATTGAAGGATACCAGAGTGGAGGTGAGGGCTGGAGTGGAGCTGTGAGGTGAGAATGGCTGTACTCATCAAAGGGGAAGCCATGAAAAAATAACGCTTGCTGTGGAGAGCTGAAATTCCCTGCGGCGGAGGACGTGACGAGGCATGGGACGACCAACTTACGCAAGGTAGATGTGCCCAGTGTGCGAGGAGTCATGAGGTGAGATCAAACTAAGGGTTGGGGGAGCACATTCACCCGAACGTAATTTGACATCAATGCACTAAGCAGCCTGGTAATCGTACAGCAAACCCGGTTATACCAAAGCAGCAGAAAATGATGCCTCAGTAGTAGCAGGCTGGAGAGAGAATTTCCTAGCTAGCATGGAGATGCCACCCACCATGGAAGTACAGCAGATCGGTATGGCAGAGTTGGCCCATTGATCTTGCTCTACAGGGGAAGAAACCTTTTTAGAGGAAGACAGTGTGAAGGCAGGTTATGAGTTATTTCAAGAGAGATCTCCTTCAGTGATTACCCAACCCATCTCCTCTCTGACTGTGGTAGCATCAAATATTGCTAATACTGCCTCGGGGAGGCCCAAAGACTATCCTTTGTTTAAAAAAAGTCTGCCCAAAACAGATATGGTACAGTCAGAGACCATCTTGACCCCGCTAGAACTGCCTTAGACTCAAGACAATGTGATGTCAGCTATACCTGAACCAGAAGGGTTACCAAAGGCCACCAAATTAACTGCCACCCATGAGTCAGTAAGTACATGTCTAAAGCCAGCCCAAGACAAACATCAATCAAGACTGATACCAGCACTGGAGTAAGACAATATGGAACCCCACCTGGAAGCTAATTTTGACACGTTGAGACCTCTTCTGGAAGTGATTATACTGGAGATTCGGGGTCTCAAAGTACAGCAAGCTCTTGATACAGCAACAGTTAATCAAAGACTGTCTTTAACTGAGGAAACTCTTATGCAACTACCCAAACGTCTCCCTGAGGCTGAACAAAATGTTTCTGATCTTGAGGATCGTTATCAAAAAATGGATAAGATCATTTTGACAGAGCTAAAGAAACAGCTGGGAGTTAAAACGGAGATGTTGGTGAACCGTTCACGGCATAGTAATCTGAGGTTTATCAGGGTCCGAGATGGAAGCGAGGCTCGGGGGAATAATCAGAATGTCTCCCAGTGATGAATTACCTTATTGCGATCTTCTAACGCGAAGTTTTCTCTGACAATATTAGTTCATTTTGCAGACTTTTGCATTAGAGAACAGGTTTTGGCTACCGCAATTCTCCACAAATCACTTCCTATCGTGGAAAATATGCAGATGAGGGTTTGTGACTGAAATGACTAGACGTCGTAAGGCTTTCTGGAGCTGGCTCAATAATTAAACGCATGGGGGGCAAGTCTCTATGGTGCAACAGGCAAAACTAAAAATGCTGGTGAAGGAGCGATTCTACGTTTTCTCTCCTATTGAAAACCTTTCGTTATCAGAGTTATCTCACGATAAAGCTTCACTGTATGATAGGAGGCATAACACTTGATTGTGGAGTCAGGAGTGTGTTTCTAATTCTTTTTTTTTCTTTTTCTTTTCTTCATTTGGAGGGAAGCGTTCTTGGGGGTCAGGTGCAATATCATGGCACCTATTGGTGAAGGGAGGGCCCAGGGCTGCTGGGTGGGGAGGTCCTCAGAACTGGGAAGGAGGAGGGGTGAGTAGTTTGAGGGTGTGTAGGGGGCAAGAGCTAATGTGCAACAATGCATATGCAGTGGAATAAGAAAGAAAATGAGAGGGAGGCCATGATATTGCTGGTACAATGGTTACAGGTTTACATTTCTGAAAATAGAAGAAACAGATGAAGATAATTTCTTGCAATGTGAATGGGCTTTTAAATGCACGTAAGAGGGTGCTTTGTTGAAATGGTTAGACACATTTGCTCCAGAAGTAACCTTTTTAGTACTAATACTCCCAGGAAGTGTCTTCCAAAGAAATATCCTTATGCATACTTTTCATCCACCACTGCAGCAGTTTGAGGAATTCGGATTTTATTATCAATTTCAATTGATTTGGAAGCTTTGGAAGTAGTTCAGGACAAGACGGGAAGATGGCTTTGGGTTCAAGTTAAAAATGAGGAAATAGGGCTAAATTTAGTGAATTATTATTGAGGATGATACAGCAGTGCTAGAACAAATGTATGATACGGCAATACAGTCAGAAGGCGCTTTGATTATTGGGGACCTTTAATTGTATTCAAAATCTTAAACTGACACCTCCAACTAAACTAAGGGCCAATTGAAACCTAAAACGGCAAGGTTAATAAATACGATAAAAACAGATTTTGCGCTTGTAGATCCATGGAGGGCGGGACTCCCGGGCTTCGCCCAGTTCACCTGTTACTCCTCCAGATATAAAAAGGCTTCAAGGCTGGATTTGTTTCTGTTAGGCAAATTGCTAGCTAATGATAGGACTGAGATTTTTGCTAACTCCTTTTCAGATAATTCGGTGGTCTCCTTTATATTCTCCCTTCAATTTATCCCTAAGAAGAAAGTAAGATGGCAGTTTGACAAATGATTGCTGGAGGATCCTACTTGGTTAAAAGAGACAAAAGTTTTTATGAAGGATTTCTTCAAATATAATTTGAATACTGCCTCTATTTTCACGGTCTGGGAGGCTTTTAAAGCCGCCTTTAGAGGGCAAGTTATCTCCTATAAAGCACGGATTGCTAAACAGTGTAAGCAAGCAGCAGTGGACAAAGCCAGACAAAAGATAAATGTAGCCTCAATTGAAGAGCAATCGCTAAAAATATGGCAGCAGGAATTATCTAAAACTAAAGAGGAGCTAAGGGACTTTTTTTTGGTAGAAGAAATCATAGGGAGTAAAGCATACCAACAGAAGTTCTATGAGGAAAATCAGCAAATTAGCGAATTTTTAGCCTGATTTTCCAAAAGTCATAAGAGCTCCCAAATAATAAACCAGTTGAGGGATCCAATGTCTAATCAATTGGTAGAGGATAATCAGAAGATTGCGGATATTTTTCTCTCGCATTTTGAAATAAATGTTTAAAGAAACGTAGATAATATCAGAGCGTGATCAAAGCACATATTTTGATTCTATAGAGCTGCCACAGTTATCAGGTAAACATATCCAGCAGTTGAACTCTACCATAAAATCACTAGAAATCGAAGAAGCACTGAAAAATATGCCCAATGCTAAAGCTTGTGGTTGTGTCGGAATCCCGGTAGAAGTGTATAAGAGGTTCCAAGATGAATTCCTTGCAGTTTTATTCAATCTTTTCAATCAAATAAAAGAGGGAGCAACTGTTCCAAAGAGATTCAAGGAGTTGGTAGTGTTTATTTTTCTTAAAGAAGATAAAGATCCTTGTGATCCTAATTCATATCGACCGATTAGTCTGTTAAATACAGATTATAAAATATTTACGAAAATCTGGGCAAGGAGAATTGAACAGTCAGCCCAACAAGTGGTTCACATAAATCAGAATGGCTTCTTGCTGGGAAGATTATTTGGCAACCAATACCTATCTTTTAATACAAGCAATTGGCTACTTCTCAGATTAAGGCAGCAATACTGATGATTGACGCCGAGAAGCCTTTTGACTTGGTGGATTGGCAGGCCTTATTTATTATATTAGAGAAGTATGGTTTTCCTAAGCAGTTGATAGGTATGTCAAAAAGCTCTAAAGCCAAGCCGAAGCCAAGATTAATATTAATGGAACAGAAGCAGGTAGGGTAAATATTAATAGGTGCCCTCGGCAAAGATGTCCATTGTCCCCCCTGCTGTTTACTGATGATGAAGGGTGGATCCGAGTGGTGACTGATGGGAATTTTTTCACAAAGAAGAGAGACCCTATGCGTGACTTCAGGAGCACATATCATTAGTTTAACTTTTCCTTCATCACTACATAGTAATTAGCTTGGTTTGCATATGAGTTGACCCCTTGCTATTTTTTGTTGAGGCAGCCTATGCAAAGAGTTTTAGTGCCACTCGAAGATTTAAGTTAATTTGGGCAAGCTTTTCTCTCGTTTTTATAAATTAATTAATGTGACTATAGTAGGAATGGTATTGGGTTTTAGTTCCTCTACTTGCACATATGATATTGTATGGTATATGATCCAAACGAGGAGGTGGTTATAAATTGTTGGATGACATTTTTATTTTTATGATAATTTAAGTACCATTTCGTTATAATTGCACTTTTCACTGTTGCACTTTATTTTTTCTAATGTTATATACGTCAATGATTGTAACAGCTGTGAAATCTATGTAAGAACATTTAGTAATCAGATTACTGCTATGCACTATGCACTTTATCGTGTTCTCTCTCGTTGTACGTTGTCGGGCCATGTTGTGACATGTATTTGCCTTTTATGGATACCCTCTTGTTTACTTCTGTAGCATTGTTTTCGAAGTGCTCTAATAAAAAAATCATAATTAAAAAAAAGAAGTTGACGGCTCATTTTACCGCCACCCCCGTGTTTTGAAAGATATTGCAGAATGAAGATTCAGCATTAGTCTGCTATGATGAATACAACGTCAGTGATGGGGACCACGTGAGACATGCAATCCAGCGTTTCAAGTACATGTATTGCATGACATTTTGTGAATGGATTAGTTATTCATTTTTATTCCCGTCTGAAACTGCCAGTGTGATACTATTGCTAAATCTGTCAGCGGATCCACAGGGTAGGAGCCCATCCAGCAATCTCAGTGAAGAGACACAATAAAAGCAAGACTGTTCTGAGACTATCCAGTCAGTGTTTTGGATTATGGATCTACTTGGCAATGTAACAAATAATATGCAGTTTACGGCTCATCTTCTTCACAACCTCTAGATCCAGGCAATACATTTTAATAAACTCAACAATGCACGCCCCAGAAGAAAAGATGAATGAAGTGTTGGCTGCAAGGACTATATCATAGTTAAAGAGCAGCTGTGGCTTGTATCAGTGTGCTGGGATGCCATTATTTGTCATGCTCCTTCGAACAGGCTTTGTATTCCACTTATATTTCATTGTTTTTCATTGTCCCAACAGCACAGATGTATTCTCAAAACTTGCAGTGGAATTTCAACTAGTGGGGAAACCAGAATAAATGACTTTGGGACTTCTTTCAAAGGTCCAATCACCCCAGAACTTTTCTTTCACTCAAATTAGTATTTCAGCTTTCTTTCATGTTATCATTATGTAAATGTAAATACCATCCAAGCATGTATTCAATTCCTGGAAGAACGAAAGTTTTAAGCAACACGATCTATGTTACAAAGCACTCATAAAATACTATTAAGATTATGCTCAGGATATTTTTATATTTAATGCATCATGCTGATAAGAAATTCAAGGTAAATCGGTCAAACCTTAATGAAAAATGACAAACATTTTAAAGCGATACTTGCATCGTTAGAATATTTTTCAAGTCATATCCTTTGAGTTTATTATCTGCTCACAATAAATAGAAAGAATCACAAGTATACACTTATAGTACATAAATGCGTTGGTAGATGTTCCAGAAAGCTTTATCTGTAACATTAAGGTACGCATCCTTAGAACTCCATTTTTGGACCTGACATCCTTGCCATGGTTTCCCCAACTTTTTGCCTTCCATCATCCTGGTTTTCCTTACTTCGGTTTTGCTGTCCTTAGGGCACTGCTAATCAGTGCTAACATGCTTGTGCTCTCTCTCTAAAAAATGATAATATTGGCTTCCACCAAACTGGTACTTTTAATTTACATGTAAGTCCCTAGTAAAGTGATACTACATGTACCGAAGCCCTGTAAATTGAATGCTACTAATGCCCTATGTCTTATATTGACGCAGAAAATGGCCTGCACATCACAGGCAGCACGGACATCATGCAGGCCTTTACCTTCTATTACCAACTGTACAATGCTCATCTTCATGGGTGGCGGGAAGACTTTCAGACCCAATAACTACCCAGCAAAATTCTGGAAGCCTATGTGGACTTAGGGAGGCCTGTTGTTACTTCAGACCTTCCAAGAGGTGCTGAAGAAGTGCCGATTACCCAGAGATCTTCTGACAGCGAACTAATTGGAATGCCGAAGATGGGCCATGCTAGGACGTATTGTGAGGAATATCGGCTAATCTCTTTGCTAAAAACCAAGGTAACCATCTGGGCTAATGTGCTGGCCAATCGGTTGTTGGGGATATTCGAGAAATTGGTCTAGCCTTGCCAATCCAGATGCATGCCCTGTAGCGCTACCACACACAATATTAGATGAGTCCCCAATGCCATTGAGATGAGTGCCAACATACCTGGGCAGCTGATCCTACTTAGGGTCGACTTCCAAAAAGCATTTGATTCAGTAGATTGGCAGATTCTTTTCACATTAATAACACATCTATAAATTGGCCCCAAATTCATAAGCTACATTTGACTACTATACACTCAACTCCAAGCTAGGGTATGGTTAGGAGGCATCATCTGCCCCTGTTTTCCCATAGAGAGGTGCACCCGGCAGAGTTCCCTACTCTCCCCATTGATTTTTGTTCTAGCAATGCAGCCCCTAGGTGCATGGGCGAGAGTAGATGCCTTGTTCCGCAGCTTCCATTGGTCAGGGACGATGAGCGATAGAATCCCACTGTATGCTCTTCCTAGATGACCTCCCTTGCAGTGGGCCACGAGCACTGCAAATCTTAGACATCTTCAGGCCTGTGAAATATTAAAGATAAATCATCTATATATCCTATTTCACACCATGCAGCGGTAATGCACTGGGCCATGGAACTACGAGTACTCCCACAGGGGTTTAAGTACCTCGGATTGTACGTCACAGAAGACAGGACCAGGACATATGACCATAACCTCTGATCTCAACCAGAGAGGCTGGCCAGAGACATTGATTCTGGAACTCTCTTCCACTGTCTCTGCTTGGCCGTTCAGCAATTGTCAAGATGGTACCCTTGCCGAGATTATTATATCAACCTCATAATTTCCAGGTCTGAGTACTGAAAACATTCCTTGTGCGGGCTAATGCTCTGCTACGGGAACCCCTGTGGAAAGTCGGTGAATCCTGAATTACCCTTGTGAAATGTTGCAGACATACATTCGAGGGAGGCCTCGCCACCCCAGACGCGACATTATATTATAGGGTGACACACCTGCTGGTTCTCAGCGACTCGTGGTTCAAGGGATTCAGGGATTTAGCATATGCATTGGAAGGATGGGTCTTAGGTCACGACTGCCTTCCACACTTGCTGTATGGTGGCGAAGAGCCACCCAATTTGCTGGGCCATGCTTGAGTGGTACTAGTCACATGAAAGGAAGTCATAAAGACAACGGGATGAAATGGCAGGCTACTGCTTGAGACCACACTGTGGAAAGGGACTAGAACGTCCAGAGGGCGGCGCTCCGTGGGTTTGCCAAATGAGATGTTATCGGCATCACAGTACTCTGGGACCTTCTTAAGAATGGGTCTCTTAAGACCTATTCAGAACTGTAAACGGAGTACCAACTCCATCATTCCCAGTTCTTTCGTTACCTTCAGCCCCGTCATGCCCTCACCAAATATCTACCCACAGACACTAACATCCCAGCCTATGTGTCCCTGGAGGTGAAGTTTCTGATGACTAAAATTAGTGTACCCAAATTATCAGCTATTTATCAGACACGCTGCACCAAAAGCTAGACCCCATGGAGACAGTGAGAGAGGGTTGGTAGAGAGACTTAGGCCAGCTGGAAGTGGAGGATTAGAGGGAGGCAGCGGTGGCTGCAAGGGAAACCGTAATAGCCTCACAATTCCACCTCATTCAACTCAAAATACTCCACCGCACATACCTTACCCAGAAACAACTTTCTCATATGGGACTAATGAGTTCCTGGCACTGTTTACACTATAATGACAATAAGGATTTAGTACACACCTTTTGGATCAACCTGCACTATCACTTTTTTGGGAAGGAGTGCTGGGAACTCTGGGAATTGTGTTGGCATGGAGGGTCCCCAGGTAGCCAAAGCTGGTCCTGTTACATGTCGCAGACAACTTGGGGGGCAACAGATATCAACAGGTGTTACTTTGGCTGGGCCTGCTGGTGGCCAGGAGAGATATCATATGGGTGTGGTAGAGCGCAGATGCCCCATCTAGAGAGGGATAAGCAAAGGGCATGGATTTCTGTATGGGCATAGAGTTCTCGATCTACCAGGCAATAGGATGCCCCCATAAATATGTTAAAATAGGGAAGGACTGGGCAGACCACAAAGGGATTCGAATAGAACCCTTCCCGCCCAGGTTCTGGGTCATCGACAAAGCATTACTCTACTTTGAGCTCGTCTCTGGTTGAGATTTTGGAAGGGGATGCACTGACTCTGTGGCTTACTCCAGCCCTTTTGTCTTTTGTGGCCAATTGGAATACCCTTTCTGACCTATAGGGCACGTCTATGCCACTACCGTTGGATGTGTGGTATAATGATGCTGATGTGTTTTTATCTCTTGTGTGTTGTATGCTAAGCTTGCCCTTTCTCTTGCTTTGTTTTGTACAAAACATAATAAAAAGCTTTTCTAAAAACATCAATCACAATTCTGAAAATGCCTCTTTTAGAAAGTTGTCATTTTCTTGTCTCAACCACTTTGTGCCTGCAGCATGTATCGTGGGTCACATGACTAGGTGTAGCTGGCAGTTGTATGTCCCAGACAGTGAGATAAAGGGGGAACAGGTGTTGGCAGGATGTGCCATCCCTGACTTGAAAGGGATGTGAACCTGTCACCTACAACACTAGCTCATCACATTGGCATAGATTCATCAAGCCAAATAGCGATCGCAATAGCTGCGAAACAGCGATTGCGATTGCAATTGACGCTCCCGCAATTCATCACTTCAAAAGCAGCAAATTGCGAATTCGCAAAACAAAGAATCGCAAAACCAATTGTCAACCCACATTGCGATTCCGTAACAGCGATTTCCCACATTTTCTGCGAAATAACTTGCGAAATTGCATATATTTTGCGAATTCATAAATATATTGCGAATTCGCAAATTAAATCGCAAATCAAATTCATCATACATCGCAAAAAGCGAAAATGCCCCAAATCGCTAATAACGAGTCGCAATTTAAGGAGAAGCTATACCAGGTGGTAACCATGAACTCCAATTGGAAAAAAAATGCAAACAAGAAACAGGTGTAGGGTAAGACAAACACACTTAAGGAGTCTCAGTAGGAGCATGAGGAAAATCACAATGCCAGGTCTCTACATCGCGGCAAGGCGGCTGAGGCTCCAGGCTGCAGCCCAGAACCGACGCAGGATCCAGGAGCGCATTTTCCGGCGGCGCATTACACTCCTGGGCCAGACTGAGGAGCAGATCTACTCAAAATAAAGGCTAAATGGGGCAATGATAAGGAAGCTCATCAGAGACCTTGACCCCCTGATGCAGCACCCAACATGGCGGACCAATGCCGTGCCCACCCATGTCCAGGTCCTGTGCTGCCTGCACCTCCTGGCCTCCGGAAGCTTCCAGGGGATATTTACATATGCAGGGGGCATATCACAGAGTACCCTGTCACGCTGCCTACAGAGTTTCCTGGACGCCATGCTGAGCCGGATCCACCACTACACCACCTTCCCAAAAACCCAACAGGACTTAACACATACAAAACTGGACTTCTATCCCACCGCCCAGTTCCCCCATGTAATTGGCTGCATCGACTGCACCCACATTCACATCTGTCCACCTGCTGAGACCGAATACATCTACCGGAACCGCAAGTCATACCACTCACTCAACATCCAGATGGTCTGCAATGCGAAGACCATCATCACCGACATTGTGGCCCAATATCCAGGGAGCATGCATGCTTCGTTCATCTTCCGGCACAGCGGCATACACACCCGCTTGGCCAGGGGTGATTTTGGCGAAGGACATCTCCTAGGTAAGTACACATGCCCACATGCAGTATGTCAAGACCATGTTGCTGCGCATACTAGGATTTTGTGAGAGAGAGACGACATCGTGTTTGGAGCACTGTTTGGCTTATACGAACTTGGACATTTGGATAACGGACCATCACCATTTACATTTAAGCAGTAGGAGGGAAGAGGTGACCGACCATATATTCCCCGAGGGTTCTCATAATAATTCATAGCATTGATACAACAGGCTATTATTGGATAGTGACTGACGTCATACACATCCAGCTGACAGAGCGTGGTTCGCATCAGATTGCCCCTGAAGAAGGGACACTACTGTCCCGAAATGCATCGGGTATTTCAAAGAGCGTTACTGTCAAGAGAACATTGATCTATGTATAGATTGTTACATTCATTGGATTATCACATGGATTCATGATTTAATGGACCCTCAGTTGATGTTCCTTTATGTGATTGTGATTCAAATGCTTATGATAAACTATTTGTATACAATCAACTGTATGATTTAAACAGTAATTTATGTTATGATTCAAAACATGATTTCGTTGAAAAACAGAGTATGCACATGATTTGTTTATTTACGCGTTAAATGGACCAATAGAGTCCGTGAGGACTACTCATGCACAGTGCGCAGCGTATACTACCATTTTTGGCAGTAATATAATTTGGCTGCGCATAACAGGCACTGACCCTCTGCTCCTACCTTCAGGTGACAGCGCCTATGGCCTCCGTGAATACCTGCTTACACCATACCTCAACCCTGCTACACCACAGTAACGGCGTTACAATGCTGCGCACATACACACAAGAAATGTTATTGAGCGGACATTTGGCATGTTAAAGAGTCGATTCCGCATCCTCCACAAGACTGGCGGGGTCCTCAAATACCAGCCTGAGGTCTGCTGCTGCATTGTCGCAGTGTGTGCCATACACCACAATATTGCCACCAAGCGGAGGATACCTGTGGATTTGTCTGGTAGTGAGTCTGAGGGGGACAACCTGCACATGTGCATCATGCACGCGGGGAGAATCCTGCTGAAGGACACAGGTGCCGTAACAACATCACAATGAACTACTTCTAGTGCACCCATACCCTTCATACAACACTGCACTCATGCACGCCACATGAATTAATGACATGAGGAAGATTTGTGTTCAAAATACAATCTTATTTTTATGTTCTACAAGCTGTACATGTGCTTTGAATCATCAAAAAAATTACAACTGTATTGCATCATACAGGCACTTGTGTCCAGGGCTGGCGTGCGTGGCTTCATCACCATGGCACTGCCGGTAATGTTTATTCAGTCACTGGCGTCTCCTGCCGGACGCACCCTGTCGCCTCTCCAACTCCACGTTGGGAGTGTGCGGCCGTGATGCAGCACTGGGCATGGAACTGAGGCGCCTTTCTGGTAGCACCTGCACAGACAGGCTGCTCAGGCTCGATGTGCCCTCACTGGCACCCTCAACCCCCCTTGCATGGCCAAGGCCGCACACCTGTTGATTCTCAACTGCGGTGGTAACCTGCTCCAGGGCCCTTGCTACATCTTGGCAGCATTGTACCATTTGAAGCTGCATGGCCAGCGACCTGCGCAACAGTTGTGATGTGGCGTTCCCTATGAGGTGGTTCGACCAGGAATAGGCAAATCAATCAATCAATCAATCAAGGACATTTATAGAGCGCACTACCTACCCGGAGGGTCTCAAGGCGCTTGGGGGGGGGGGGGGTGCTGCTACCGCTCGAACAGCCAGGTCTTGAGCTTCTTCCTGAAGGAGAGGTGGTCTTGGGTCAGGCGCAGGTCGGTCGGGAGGGAGTTCCAGGTCTTGGCGGCCAGGTGGGAGAAGGACCTTCCTCCTGTTGTCGTTCTTCGGATGCGGGGGACGGCGGCGAGGGCGTGGCTGGCTGATCGGAGGTGGCGTTTGGGAGCGTAGAAGTTGATGCGGTTGTTGAGGTAGCTCGGGCCTTGATCGTGTAGGGCTTTGTGTGCGTGGGTGAGGAGACGGAAGGTGATCCTTTTGTTGACGGGGAGCCAGTGCAGGTCTCTCAGATGTCCGGAGATGTGGCTGCGTCGGGGGATGTCGAGGATGAGTCTGGCTGAGGCGTTCTGGATCCGCTGGAGTCTCTTCTGGAGCTTGGCGGTGGTTCCGGCGTAGAGGGCGTTGCCGTAGTCCAGTCGGCTGGTGACGAGGGCCTGGGTGACCGTCTTCCTGGTCTCGATGGGGATCCACCGGAAGATCTTCTGTAGCATGCGCAGGATGTTGAAGCATGACGAGGAGACGGCGTTGACTTGTCTGGTCATGGAGAGGGAGGAGTCCAGGATGAAGCCCAGGTTGCGTGCGTGGTCTGTCGGTGTGGGTGCGGTGCCCAGGGCGGGGGGCCACCAGGAGTCGTCCCAGGCGGAGGGCGAGGAGCCCAGGATGAGGACTTCCGTCTTATCTGAGTTCAGTTTCAGGCGGCTGGTCTTCATCCACTCGGCTACATCTTTCATCCCTTCGTGAAGGTTGGCTCTGGCAGCGGCGGGGTCGTTGGTCAGGGAGAGCCTGGTCAGCAGCTGGCGGTGGCATCGGCGGGTGATGTCCTGCTGCGACACCATCAGTTGGTTATTTTATTTCACTGCAGCCGTTAGCTCCTGAACACTTTCTGCCAGCTGGTTTATATTGCGTGCAGTTTTGTACAACTGCAGCTGCATGGCTGCCATGTGCTGTGCCTGCTTGCGGTGCACAGCTAGCATACAGGCTTCAATTCCTAGCCCTAGATTTTGGGCCTGTTGCTCCCTGTCTGGTCATGTGGCCACGGTGCGCTGCTGCCTCAACCGGCCGCATACCTGGGACCGCACAGTCGCTGTGCGGCGTGTCTGCCTCTTGGGTGGTAGTGGAGTCTGATCCACTGCCATGCGTGATGCCTGGGGTGGTTGTACTCCTCCTGTGGCTGCAGGGGTGGCCGTGTGCATTTGGGAAGGTGCTGGTACTGTTGCTGGTGCAGGTGCATGTGACGGTCCAGGTGCTGGGGATGTCTGGCTCTCTCCCTCCGTCTCATCTGGAGTCTCCGCGATATGGAGTGCCTCGCTAACTGTGGTCTCAGCATCTGCGGCACCTGTGATGTGAACGAGTGCATGATTAATGATATGATTCTGGCACCTGGGATGTAGCAATATGCATGCAGACTTGCATTCCCTGACTGGCTTTAGGGGTAGGTTTCACTTGACTGTTCTGGATGTGTGTCGCTGTCAGGGCACATTGTCACACTACAGGTCCCACAATGCAATTGGGCGTTTCTGATGGGCAGTGACTGCATTACTGGGTTTACCAAATGGCTGACTATGTAGGCATGGGCATTGTTACGGTACGGGGTCGCAGTTGCATGGCTCTTACCTTGTGATTGGTGTGTGGCTCTGGAGGTGTCCAGCTGAGTGACCCCCACGCAGGCTGCAGGGTTGATGGTGTCCTCAACCAAGTCCTCCAGGAGTGTGTTAGCGGGAACTGTGAACCCTCCTCCTCCCGTGGCCACTCTTTCCCCCAGCCTCTCTGCAATGCGTTCTTTGGCATGGCCTCTGAGGTCATACCACCACTTCTTGAGGTCATCGATTGACCGCTGTGTCACTCCTACGGCGTTGACCTTCGCCCTGATGCGCAGCCAGATGCGCCCTTTGTCAGCCTCGGGCACCTTTCTGGAAAGCTTTCCAAAAAGCTTGTCATGGTCCCTGCTGACTCCCTCAATCAAGTACTCCAGCTCTTGTTTGGAGAACTTGATTTTCCTCTTCCTGCCAGTTTCACTGCATCCTGTGACATTGTGGTTGCAATGTGTGTCCTGTCTTGGGTCTGCAGGGTGTGTCTCCTGGAGCTCCTTGCTGTGCCTCCTCCTCAATCCAGCTATGTATTCCAAATGAGTCATGGAGCTGCCTACTTCCTGGTTGTGATGTCATCATTGTGCTCAAAATGCCACCTCCCGTTTGCGATTTCGGTATTTGCGAAAATCGCAATTTGGGGTTGGGAAACAGGCGATTCTGCGAATTAATAGCGATTTAGGTTAAATCGCATACGGCGATTGCAAGCGATTGCGAATCGCACTTGATTTGCGATTTTGATGATGCATCCCATTCTGCGAATTCTATATAGCGATACTGTATTTTTCGCTATTTAGAATTCGCGGAATGGGTGCTTGCTGAATCTGGGGGAAAGTCTCCGCACTCTCACATAGGATTTTACACTTGTCTTTTGTGTCCCAAGGCAGGCTGGGGCCAGGGCAGAGAGGAAGGAAAATCCAAATACATATGGGGCAGAACCCTCTAGAAACTTATCCTACTTCAAACCTGGCACCAAGGATGGTGGACCCTCATACCCAGCTCTTCAGACAATGCAAACATTCAACCCCAGTCACAAAGATCTGGGTTTAATCCATCGTTCTTGTGCTCACCACGTCACACCAGTTTGGACCCAGAATGATGGATTTAGGCCCAGATCTCTGTACAACGGTGACTGTTTCACATTGTTCAGCATTCGGTCCATCAATTGTTCTTTTTGCAATCGTCACCCCAAGTGGAACGGGTGTGCCCATATGTGGGTCCTTTGCTCTCCATGCCACTGGAGTCAAGCTAGCCTAGCTGATTGAGGGGCCCAAAACTTGTCCTAAGATGTTTAGTTCTGGTCCAGGGAGGACCAACTCTAACAGTTCATGCTGGACTGTTGCTATGGGGAGCAGGGTCAAGAATGATGTGCATATGGCTGGGTTTAAACTAGAATGGCATGGAGAGAACAATGGATTTCGGCCCGGAACTCTGTACTGGGGTGAATGTTTGACATTGTTCCACATTCTGTCCATCAATTATTCTTTTTTGTGGCCCATTAGCAGCATTTAATCCACATGCACTTTAGCTGTGGTTAGCAAATGTAAAGTGCACCGAGTTTTAAGGCCAGCACAAATTCGATCAGCAAAAATGGAGGAGGAAAGGAAAACGTTTGGGGGCAGACCACCCTAAGGCTGACAGGTCTCACAAGGATGAACCACACTTTCTGTTAGGTAGGCATTTGAATAGCATTCAAAGTGCCACCGTTTTAGAAATTGGGTTTTTGGTTGGCTGAGGTATGCACCCTGACCAAGCAATAACCACAGTCTTAGTCAGGGTAAGTTTAGTACAGAGTAAAAGTTTACCTGAGCTCACCCTTCTGGTAGCTTGGCACAGAGAAGTCAGGCTAAACTAAAGAGCCAATGTGTTACGTATTTGTGCACAGACACACCCACACTCAAGGTAACACAGTGAAAATACCACAAAAGTATTCCACACCAGTTTAGAAAAATAACCAATATTTATCTAAGTTATCAGGACCAAAACAACTAAAATCCAACATACACAAGTAAAGATATGAATTTTGCAAGATTAAATCAAAATGCAGTGCTTAGAAGTCAAATGCTCCAAATGTGGTTATCTGGTTGCACTTGACCGGGGCAAATCCAAAAATTCAGTCTGAGTGCGATGGAGCGTGTGATGGATATAGAAGTCATGCACACCCCTGACAGTACTTTCGATGCATTGATGCTTTGGGACAATGCGGGTGTAATACAGAGGTGATGCATCGCATCAGAGGTGAAGCGTAGGTTCCAACGTTGGGAAAGTTGTTGATGCATCGATGTTGAGAGCACTGTGTGTTGGTTTCAAACCATCAATGTCAAAACACAGGGATGAACGCGATGTGTCAGATAGATACCACGCTGGGACGGAACCTTGTCGGAGTCTAGGGCGGAGTGTCACAGATTTCGGCGATACATTGTCCGAGACTTAAGCAGCAGCGGTGATGCAGAGGCAAAGTCGGGGCTTCATTGCACGTCAAGATCGTTGCGTTGAGCACTCGGCGAGTGGTGCCCACGACTTAGGTGCATCCACCGGCAATGTGTCACTCTCACAGAAAATGGGCCAGTTCTAAATGACACTTTGGAGTTAATGCCCTTGTTTCTTGGGTTGCAGCACCAAACATTCACCTCCAAGGGCCCAGGTCTGGATTTGACACCACATGGCAGAGCAGGTCTCACAGCAGAGGAGTCCAGGTGCTGAGAGCAAGGTGCAGGTGAAGTCTTCGATACCCCTGAGTATTCCAAAACAGGAGGCAAGCCCAAACAAGCCCTTGGAGAACCCTTTAGGATGTAGGATGGAGAGTGTAAAGTCCCATCCTCTCACTGCCAGTCAAGAAGAAGCAGGCCAACACAGCAAAGAAAGCAGCAGAGTGGCAGTTCACCCTGGCAGCACAACAGCTCTTCTTCGGGGTAGAATGTCCTTAATCAAGACATGTTCTGAGTATGTGATGTCAGAGGTCCAGTTCTTATACCCATTTTAGCCTTTGCATGTGGGAGACTTCAAAGAAAGGTCTTTGAAGTGCACAAGACCTTGTCTTTCCTGGCCCTGGCCCCAGACACACTACGGTGGAGTATGCAGCTCTTTGTGTTTGGACAAGCACAGCCCTATTCAGGTGCAAGTGCCAGCTTCCTCCTCTCACCCTAGCTCAGGAAGACTCATCAGGCTGGTGATGGGCCATCAGGATAAGCAGGGCACATGACAGCTCCCTTTGTGTGTGACTGTCCAGAGGGAATGGACAAAGCCCAGCTGTCATCCAACCCAGATGTGCATTCCATGGACAAGCAGAGGCATCGAATGATAAAAGTGAGGAAAATGCCAACTTTCTGAAAGTGGCATTTTACGACCTTTAACTTAAAAACAAACTGCACTCAAAGATGTGTTTTTAAATTGTGAGTTCAGAGACACCAAACGTAATCTTTCCATCTTTTCCCAATTGCTAGTTACACTTGTAAAGTATTACAATGCAGCTCCAATGCTAACATAAGGGGGAGATAGGCCTTGCTATAGTGATACACAAATTTAGCAGTGTTACAGTACTGGGGCATGTAAAACTCAACAGCACAAGTCCTACCTTTTAAGTACATAGCACCCTGGCCCATGAGACTACCTTGGGCCTACTCTAGGGGTGCCTTACATGCAATAAAGGGGAAGGTTTGGGCCTGGAAAGTAGATGAACGTGCCAGGTCGACATGGCAGCTTACAACTGCACATTAAGGCTCTGTAGAGGCAGGCCTGAGACAGGTTTGAAGGGCTATTCATGTTGGTAGCACAGTCATTGCTGCAGGCCCACCAGAAACATTTGATTTACAATCCCTGGGCACATGTAGTGCACTGTACTAGGGACTTATCAGTAAATGAAATATGCCAATCATGGAGAAACCAAAGGCCATTACATTCTGGACACAGAGCACATGCACGTTAGCACTGGTCAGCAGTGTAAAAGTGCCAAGAGTCCTAAAACCAGCAAAAACGAAGTCTAAAACAGAGGAGGAAGTTGGTTTGGGGTAACCCCACACAAAGGGCCATTTCCAACACACATATATTGTCACTTTATTGATAAAGCTTGTTTGTTCAGTAGAAATCCACCTTACGTCTGCCAGACTTACTGTTAGCACCACTGCATATATTTTTGCATCCTAATTTATTGTATTCTCTGTAGTGGACGAACGTTCAAACCCATCACATTGTCTTTGTAGTGAGGGGGATTAAAACGGCTCGTTCCCCACATTGTGTAAGAAACTCTTTCTGGTATAAGCGCCAGGGAATTTTCTTTAAAAAAAACAACAAAGTTTAGATATGAGGGAAGAGCTTCACTCCTGTCCTAAGGTTGTTTTTTGAACTTGTGTGATGTGCAGGGTGCCCAGCATGCTGATTTCACACTAATGAAAGAGCAAATGTCACAAGTATTAACCACAGCCACACATGTGTGGCACCATTTGTATTTGGAGAGGTGTAGGAACGTATTGCTGACAGGTAGGCATTTTGTGGATCCTACCAGATTCTAGAACTTCTCCACACAAACCTGTGAATAAAAAGTGTTTTTTGCCTAAGTTTGAAGTATGCTAGGCATTCTGGGTAAGCTAGTGAGATCCACGCATGTCACACCACTCTGGACTACCCTGTATGTTTTTCTTAACCTTCAGGGTTCAGTAACTTTACTTGACTAAAGGCCATAACCTAGGCCAAATACCACTACTTCCCACATTGCCAACATGGGTAAATTATGATATCTTAAATGTAATATATCCGTGTTGCATTTTGGGGTCTTTCCTCCACAGACACTAGACTCAGCCAAACAAAGGGGTGTACCATTTTTATCTGGAGAAGTGTGTGAAAGGTGAATGATAGGGGTTTTTTGATCCTTGTAGATTTTGGAACTTTTTCTAACTGAAATGTGGGGAAAACGTATGATTTTTTGGAATGGCTTGCTGGTTCAGAGAAGCCACTGGGAACCACATAGGTCCCACCACCCTGGAATTCCCGGGATCTCTGTATTTCAGAAATATCTGGGTTAAGTAAGTTTTCCTGGTCGACAGGTGAGCCTGGGCCCAAACATTTCTGCGTCTTACATTGCCAAAATCTGTCAATTTTGATGGCAAGATTTGATGTTTCCAAGTTTCATTTTGGAGCTCTTCCCATCAAAAGCGACATGGCCATTTCTGGATCCAATTTTTCTGGAGAATGGTGGAAAACAGAATAATAGAACATTTCTGTTACAAATTTCATTTCTATTTATTTTTGGATGCTACCTGAGTCACATGACTCCACGTTCACCACTATTCCTAAACTAAGCATCCTGGGAATATTTACAAAATACATAAGTACCGTTTATACTCAATTTTCATTTATTAGATATTACCATATTAACTGAAGCATAGTCTTTACACAATGTATTGTAAGCTGTAGCTTGATTGTTAGCTATGGCTCACAGTGCCAATGCACTGCCCACCTTTCTTTTATTGACCCTGTGCTGCAGTGAATCGTCAATAAAAAGATGGCCCCATAAGCTTCCAATGGTGACATTTTCACAGAAGTCCTAGTCTAGCAATTTATGTGCAGATCGCGAAATTGCTAAATCCCAGAGGATCTGACCTGAACTGTTAGCCAGTGGCAGCTTCTCCGTTAAGGCAGAGGAGCATTGCCCCGCTGCACTCTCAGCAGTGAAATCATGGAAAATAAAATAATATCACAGGTTAACATCATTTTATTTTTCCTTGCTGAGTCGAGTCGAGCCGAGCCGACTCAAGGGGAGGGCTGGGCAATCCTAAAGGACAGCAGCAGGGGGGGGGGAGTGGTGGGTGGTGGGCACTGCTGCAAGTGAGCATGTCAGTGTGGACAGCCGTCTTAGGTTGGCCAAACTGACATGCGCACGTAGATGTCTCCATCTGAACTGTTCTGCTCAACTAAGCACAGGCTCCCAGGCCCTAAAAGAGCATCAAACCAGCCCGCTCAGGCCAACCACAGCGCTTCTATCATGCTGGCAAAATAGTTTTACCAGCATGAGAGCAGCTTCTGGAATGGTGTAGGAGACTGAGCGCCTTGCATTGACTACTGGGAGTCGAGAGGAGAGAAGAGCACCAAGGGGACTGCCAGCATGTAAGTGCTTTCTTATTTTTTTCGTATTTTTTCTTCCCCTGCGTTGCCCCCTACTTCCACTTGTGCTGCGCCACCACTTTTGTTTCACACAGACCACCGCTGCTGTTAGCCTGATCTGAAAAATTGACAACTTTTTTATTTGTGCTATGCCCTTCACAAATTATTATTTGAGGGGAAGAGAATGCTCGCCTTTATTTGGTATTATTTTGCAATGTGAACGTTTTAGGTAATTTAACAAAACTGCAGTCTCAAGGCAATGATCATATTTTTGTACCTCCTTCTAAAGCTAGAAAATATTTTCGCAATATTTGGATGGTATAGAGCTGACACGTAAACTCTCAGTAGAGCAATCAAACAATCTGATGATGTTATGCGAAAAGCAGAAGCGTGAGCACAGTATTTTCATCTATTGGCAAACCACGAATGCCAACCCTATTTCCTATTCCAGAATAGCTATTTTACTTCTGTGAAAATGATGTCTGAGAAGGCTGCTCGTTTTTGTCAGCTCCGATAAGCACCAGAATTTGAAAGTCTTGAAGAATTTCAGCATTCCCCAGCGGCAACTGAGCTCCCTTCCAGTCAACCAGGTAACACAAATTTAAACAGCAAGGTCTATTTTAATTGTGATTATCTATGAAAATGTATTGTCTCTAGAGGAAAACCTGCTACTGTTCTGTAAACACAAACCTTACATTTTACGTAGTGTGCAAACACTTCAGGAATAAAGAAATTATATTCTTAATCATTTAAATAAAAAATAGCACTAGGAATAAATTAACTGATTTTTAACATGGCACTGTAAACCTCAGTTTTTGCAATTTGGTATAATTTTCTAAATCAAGTGTAATAAGTAACCAAATGAATGGTTCTGCACCCGTAAATCATGGCGAGATTTAAGGCTTATGTTTTAATTTTTGCATTTAAACTTTTACATTTCAACATCAAGCTCTTAAGTCACTGAGCTACCACAGCTGACACCTTTAGAACATTTCAACAATGGCAAACCCGAAGAGAGTCTTAAGGATGGTGACTAAAGTCTGTGAAATAATCTCTTATGCAGATATTGTTTTCGCATGCAATTAAGAATAATTTAGGCCTTATTTAGAATTTGATGGATGCAGATGAGCTGTCAGAGATCGGTGGTTCATCCGTCCTCCGCCATAAAACACAGCCCGCCGTAATTAGAATTTGGTGTTATGACAAATGAACCACTGACGTTTATCTGAAACATCTGCCTGCCCATTGTACCTTAGTCAAAGATTTCTCAGTTGAAAAACAAGTATTGCACTCCGAATATATAGAATCTGTTGTCTGCAAGCAGATACATTGAAAAATTACTCGACACCGGTTCTGGAGGAAAAAAAGTAAAAATAGCCAAATCGTTCACACACTGACTCAACAATCCATGGAAGATGTTCCTTCTGCTGAGAATGGAATGTATATGGGAGAGGTTGTGGACCGAATGGCTGTTACTTTGGAAAATCTGAGGTAAGGCTCAAACAAAAATGTTACTAAAAGGTACATGTTTTGCTGAAATATCAATATTGGCATAAAATAACTTTACACTTACCCGAACAATACATATACGATAAGGCAAAGTATAAACCACACGTATGTGAGCAACTGTGTCACATGTTTACCAATATTGCCAGTCAAATGTGAAATAAAAAATGTATTTTTAAAATTGTTTGGTTATGAGTAAAATCTAAAATCTTGACAAAATCTTAAACCGCACAAAACGTGCATGTAACTAAAAAAACACACTTACATAGCTCTAACCTCTCACGTTATGTCGCATCAAACATCAACAGCTTGCAGGTATTTGATGGCACTACACTGACATTTCCTCAATGCAACAGACTAGGAAGTAATATCTGGAAAGCCCTACATGGATTTACATTAAAATTAAATATGTAAACAATTAACTACAATGCTCCGGTCACCAACAATTAGGAGAGAATAAAATGTGCTGTGAATACATGGGAGGAAGTAATTGGAAGACATTGTACACTCGTTGGAGTATTTTTCTTTAACATTACTTAGGCACTGTGAAGTTGTTGATTTTTGTATATATGCCATAAGGTGCCCACCCTCTGACATCTAACTTCCTATTCTTTTAGCAATCCTGGATTTTTCAGTTCTAACTTAAAGAATTCTTGGTGTTGTGGACTTAATTTGTTTACATTGAACTAATTACATCCGCAAAAATGGAAATAGATTGGTAGGTAAAATTAATCTCAGGACTAGAGCCCTTTGACATCATTTAAAGTTTGGCAGCAGATCAGTTGGTCCACCATATCAGAGCTTATTTTACTCGGCTACCCCTTCAGGGGACATTCCTTCATAACGACATATGTACCTCTGCCTGCAGAGCAGTAGCGGCTCCTGGAGGGAGTGCTGCGTGTGGTGGGCCGGGGCAGGGGAGGGGCAGAGTGGTGGGGGGGTAGTGAACTCTGGCATTCGGCTGATCGGAGTTTGGCAAAGAAATAAATAAATGAAACAAATTAAATTGCGTGCACTGCAACACCAAATGCGATGCAGCGTGCGCAATTTAATTCATTTTATTTCTTGCTTTCTTTATCTAACTCCAATCAGCCGTATGGCAGAGTTTACTACGCCCCACCATGGCCCTCACCCGCCCCGCCCCACTGCCCTGCAGCATCCCTTCAGGAGCCGCTACTGCTGCAGAGCCTGGCTGAGATTTCTTTAATTATTATATGAAGGTGACATATCTGATATAATGCTCCCTATGTGAAGATCTTATTGCCATGGAGGATTTTGTTACATTTAGAAAATTTGGAGAATGGTGAGAGGAGAGACAACCTTTTGGTGGTCTCATCTGAGTAAACATTATGGGCTCTGTTAGGAAAAGTATTTTCAGTTGTAAATTTAAGTTTGTTTCTGAAAATACCACATTTAGACCTGCCAGGAATTCACCAAGGGGCTCGTGGTGTCCATAAATAAATTTACTACCACAGTCATGAATCCCATTCAAGGTGTTGGAAAGAGGCATTCCCCAGTTTGGTTTGACCTGGAAGTTTGGGAAAGCCAACACACATGTACATTTGTGAGCATAACCAAACTCGAGCCCACCATTGAAATAGTCAGAGATTTGCTCCAGCTAAAGACTAGAATAATTCCACTTCCAGGATAGCAAGGGAAAAAGATCATGCCCAGAGTTTCTTAGTAGTGTAGGGATGGAGATTTTTTGTTAGACCTGTCATCCCCGGTGTGGTTCTTCCTTACATTTTTTCCTTGAACCCTCCTGTTCTATTGACTTTGCTTTTACTGCAGCCATGGCCTTTGCAGGTAAGAGCGCTGGAGCGGTGGGGGGATTTTGGTGTATGATGACAAGGGAAAACTAAATAAATAAATAATTTTACTGGGTTTAGGACTCTGCACACTTAACCACTACACTCCAGTGCTAAAGTGATTATGCTCTCTCCTTTAAACATTTAAAATGGGCTTATATCCAGTTGGCATATTTAATTTACTAGTAAGTCCTTAGTAAAGTGGTATTACACGTACCTAGGGCCTATCAATTAAATGATTCTAATGGGTCTTCAGCACTTATTGTGCCACCCACTAAAGTTGCCCTTTAAACATGTTTCTGGCCCGCAAATTGCAGTCTGTGTGTGCAGTTTAAACTGCCATTTAGAGCTGGCAAGGCAAGCCTCGTGCCTGGTCCAAACCTTGTTTTTTAATTCATATAACATATCCCCAGGGTAGGCCTCAACTAGCCCATAGGGAAGGGTAGAATATATTTAAAAAGTTGATTATGTACTTTTATGTTTTACATGTCCTGGCAGTGAAAAATGCTTAAATTCATTTGTCACTACTGTGAGGCCTACCTCTCCCATGGGACAACATTATGTTACCTTATTACATTTAATAAGAGGTATCTTGCAAAAGGGACCAGGATTACGGCTTGATTTTGGTGTCTAAAGAATTGTAATTAAAAGCCCTCTTTAGTGGTAAAGTCGGATTTTTAATCACAATTCTGAAAATGCTACTTTTAGAAAGTTGCAAAAACAACAATTGATGGAGAGAATGCAAAACAATGTCATGCAGTCACCCCAGTACAGAGAGCTGGGCCTAAATTAAGCTTATTTTGCTCACCATGCCATTCAGTTTGAACCCAGCCATATGCAAATCAGTCTTTAGCCTGTGCCCAGTGGGAACAGTCCAGCTCGAACTGCCAGGCCAGGTCCTCCCTGGACTGGCAACAAGCATCCTAGGACCGGTTTCGGGGTTTCAACCCTCATCAGCCAGGATAGCTTGATTCCAGTGGCATGGAGAGCACGTCCATCAATTGTGTGTCTTTTACTTTTAGAAAGTTGGCATTTTCCTGTCCTATTCATTTTGTGCCTGCAACCTGATCCTGGGTCACAGGACTACATGTAGCTAGCAGTCATTCTTTGTGTATTGCTCTCAGACAGTGAGACAAAGGAAATATAGGTGTTAGCAGGATGGGCCACTCTGAGTTAACGAGAGGGAGGAGCTGTCACCTATCACACTTGCATATCACAAAGGCTCTGCATGAGCACTCTCACAGAGGGTTTGACACTGGTCTTTTGTAACTCCGGACAGGCTGGACCAGGGCAGGGAGGACAGATATGCCTGAAACCTCTGGGGAGAGGAAACCTCTAGAAGCTTCCTCTACTTTAAAGCAGGCACCAGGTATAAATATCAGACCTCAGACTCCAACTCTTCAATACACTTTTGGACCTGTGGCATTCTGCTGTACTGCGGCTTGGCTGTGCTGCCTTGCTGCCTTCTTGCCTGGGTAAGAAGTATTGGCCCTGCAACTCTAAACCCAAATGGATACCGACCGAGGCCAGGAGAACGGTCACCGATGTGCTCGTCACCAGCAAGCTCGACTACGGCAATGCAATGCACCGGCACCACCCAGAAACTCCAAAAGAAATTGCAGAGAATCCGGAATGCCCCGCCAGACTTATCCCGGACAGTCCCCGCTGCAGCCACATCTTCCATTACCTGAGAGTACTTCACTGGCTCACGATCAACAAAAGAATCACCTTCAAGTTCCTCACTCACACCTACAAAATCCTCCACAACACAGGACCTGCATACCTCAACCACCTCCTCTCCTTCTACACACCAACCAGACATCTCCTTTCCGCCCAAATGGCCCGGGCCACTATCCCATTGAGCCGCAAGACCTCGGCCAGTGGAAGATCCTTCTCCTACCTCGCTATGGAGACCTGGAACTCGCTACCTTTACATCTCAGACAATTACCTTCACGTCCTCCATTCAGGATGGCCCTCAAGACCTGGCTCTTTGGCTGAACTGCAGAAGCCCATCCCCAGCACCTTAAGACCCTAATGGGTGATTAGCAACACACTATAAGAACCCAGATTAATTGATTGATTGATTGATTGAACCCATGAGCCCAGAATGACTTGAGAGGCTAGTTAGCTGGCCTCCTGATCTAAAGTCTCAAGGACAAAAATGACTTTCAACAACCTTGAACCCAGTGTCTGAACTCTGCCTTCTGTGAGTACTGTCCTCCCAAGTGGTGCCAACTGGGAGATCTCTTCCCCAATTGTGGAGACTCAGTGTGCAGAATGTTAAATAGGTTTATAAATTCCCTGCTAGAAGTAACGTTACAGTCTTATTTGATGTTTTTACTGACTTCACTCCCTGCTTCAGGGTCAATCAACCAGTCAATCAGGGATTTGTAAAGCACACTACTCACCTGTGGGGGTCTCAAGGTGCTGTGGTTGGGATATGTAAGTCCACACTTCTGAGTCACTTTACTGTCGTTAATGCCGAATAGCCCAAAGCCGTACAATTATTGAAAAGTGTAAGAGTACTTTAGCTAGTTGGAATCTTTGTGAATAGGGCCCTCGATTTTGTTTTTAATTCCCCAGACCTAGAAGTGAAACATTTGTAAGAAATAAATAATTCAGATTTTGCAGTCTGGGTGCGGTCCTATTGACATTTAGTTGCATTTTCAGATAGGCCAGAAGAAAATGATATCTCACATGTGTTGTTAGAGAGTCAGTAAATCCTATTTGTTGGCAAGATGTTCTTGCACATTTTTTACTCTTGTCAATTTGGTTACTGTCGGAGATGGGTGAACTCTGGGATAGGACTGATCTAGGGGGAAATGACAATATATAGGAATACTAAATTACCATAGATGAATCCTCCAGGTCAATCATGAACTAAATTCCCTGCACTAAAAGTCCAGAACTGCAGGATAACATGCCGAAATCAGCGCAATAACAATGATTTCTGTATGTTATTATAGATTTCATTGTGAGGCTGAGGGTCAATTGGGAAGCATATACATCCTAAGGGCAATTCTGCAACTTGAAATCAGTCATACTATTGTGAAAACAGTAATACCATTGTGAAAACTACAGCACCATAGTTACAGCAGTATTTGTAACGGAGGTCTACATGGTACATGCATTATAAAAACAATGCATTTTAGTTGCAACATTAGGCATCTGGATTCACGTGATGATAGATGGGATAAGCAAGAAGCAGCTGGTAAACGAGGGTGTAAGCTCCACCAAGGGGTAAAAGCAACTCACCTAAATGGGCCAGTTAATGTTAGTGCATAAATCATGAAGAAATGTTTGTACCACTGGCAGCTCCTTAACAGCTACTGCAGAAACAGAATGCCTCTGCAAAGGTTTGCCGTTCTGTTGGCAGCTTTAATGTCTTCGTAGGTTTTTGCACATTACTTTAAAACGTTGCATTGTTTTCATCTGCAGCATCGTTATTAACTGAGCATGGATATTTAGTACAATTTTCAATAAAACTAGGGGGTGTTAGTCATGAGGTGTGTAGGGGAAATGAGGGGAGAGCATAACGAATAGATGCTGTAGCTGCAATAAAAATGTATCTATAAATTGCTACTCTGCTTATCAAATCTATGTGAACTGGCAAAAAACACTTTCAAAATCTTGCTAAAAATGTCTGTGCTGCATGTTTACTTCTAAAATTCCTAAAACATTTCCTTAGGAAAAAAGAACTCCTTAATTTTGAAAGGAAGGGTACATTTGTAACCCCAGGTAACGAGCACAACATTAGTAATATTTGAATAAGTTGCACATACAGTTTCCATATTATCAGGATTAGAAGTGTTGGTATCCAACCTGGTAATAGGAAGCAGGCGAAGAGGTCTGTACTACTGCCAAGACGTGTATATTAATAGGCGAGTAGAAGCCCTAACGCCAGTGAGTCCCTCGACAACATACACGTAAGTACCAATCTGCTGTCTGAGAGCCAGGTGGAGAATGGTGCCCCAGGCACCGATAGACTGTAGTGGTATGTGCAAGGGTTTTAAACAAAGCGAACAAGAAATATAATGTCATACGTTTTTCCAGAGACAGATTTTGGCAAACTGCAGGCCATAAACAAACAATCGTCCCCTTGATGTGAGTGCACTTCTCTAATCTCATATTTCTCACTGAAAACAAAATGTGCTGAAGTGGAAATGAGGCTGTCACCGCAAAAGTTGCCTCCTGGCTTCATTCCATAGGGGTGATATATATGTGTGCAGTTCAGTCGCTTAATGATAAGTGGCCGGAATGGGCAGGCTGGCAGCGTTTCCTGACATGGCCTCTTTTTCTTTGCTTTGAAGGGTGTTAATTGTAATGAGGTCAGTTCATTAACAAAAGTGCTATATTTATTTTGCCGTCTTGTCTCTTGAAACCTGCACCCGGCTGTCAGTTTCTCCATTAATATGCAAAGTGCAAATAAAAATCTTCGAAATGTGCATCTGGACGTGCCTGCTCAAGCACCACTCCAAGGCGCTTGTCAGTGAATCTCAACACTTCTCAGAAGTTTGGCCTCTTGCCTATTTATAAAAACTGCTTCTCATTTCCTGAGAGTGTTATTTATAGCTGCTTTTATCTTCATCGTGTGCACCGTTTTCATGTCAATTATGGGTATATTGACCATGATTTGCAAAAGCGATTGAAAAGCAAAAATCTGTAAGAAAGTGCATTTTAAAACCGGGTTAACTCACTTCCATTCACCGGCCGTCGGATCTAAACAGGGCAGACACAAGGGGGGACTATGTACCTATATTAGTGTCTCAGTGGGTCAGAGGATCAGGAAAACACTATTGAAAGATTCCTTTCAGATAATTGCATTAGATATTGCTCCGTCCTTGTCATTGTTAATTATTAATTTTTACAACAATCTCCCTGTAGACCAATTGGAGAAAGCCATGCTTAACTTACATCAAGCCCTGTGCACGATTAAAGAAACTTTGGGCGTCGAATGTGCAATTCTTCTTGCGGGAGATTTAAACTGCCACATCTGTTTAAACACAGTAAGAGATGGTTGTGACATCTATGATATATTTCCCTCAGACCCTGGTTTTCCCACCTTCAGTCATTTTATGCACACAAAGTCAGGTGACCTCTTTAACACCTTCGTTACCTCTTTTAATCTACATTTGGTAAACGAGCTCTTACAGACCCCATGCCTCACCAAACCAACCTTTCATGGCAGAGCAAGGAACACTAGCATAGACTTTTTATTATTTTCAAAAGCACATGCAGTGTTAATACAAGATTGGGACACACTCGATCATCCACACAGTGACCACTATCCTCTCTCTATGACCTTAGACTTACCGGGACCACCGCAGACCCGGAATTCACAAATAGATATTTATGAACAACCAATTATGCTGGGAGCCAAAAATGGCTACTGTCTCAAATGGGATAAAATCAACCCAAAAAACCTCCTAAAGAACTTAGTTAACAAAAGGAGGGAGGAGATTTATATTTGCCTTTCAAATAAGGACAACCCCGATGACATTTGTAATGCCTTCATCAAAATCCAGGGAACCTTGAAACAACTCATGTCGAGACAGTATAAAACTGGTATTATCGCTCAAAAGGGGTGGTTTGATTCAAAATGTACGAAGGCCCTGAATTCCCTAAAGAACTTGCTCCGCGTCTTACCTAAACCTCAATTAGAAATATGCCAGGCTAGAAATAAATATCGCATAGCCATAAAACAGAGAAAAAGGGAACTGAAACAGGAAGCTTGGCAAAAATTGGTGGAAACATCGCAGTTGGCCGACATGGCAGCGTTTTGGAGACTTATTAATTCCCCCCTGCCATGGGTAAAAATGCCCGAGAGGATTTTGGACATGGCAATAAATGGAGAGAGGTGGGCGGCGCATTTCCAGAAGCTCTACTCCAAACCTGTATGTTCAAAAAACCACAACCCGGATTTATTGACTATAAACCCAGCCCGGGATAGTCCATGCCAAATCCTTTTTTCACTTGAGGAGGTGGAATCAGCTATCAAAGAAAGCCCACCCGGGAAGGCCCCGGGACCAGATGCAATCCCAGCGGATGTGTATAAGGCAGAGATGGAATTTTGGGCCCCATTACTGACCTCTGTCCTTAACTCCATAAACCATACAAAGCTCCTGCCAACTTGGGGAGAGGCCATATTAATACCAATTTTCAAAAAAGGAGATAGACACCTGCCATCGTGCTATAGGCCTATATCCCTCCTCGATACCCTGATGAAAATTGTTGGACGCATAATCCTGAAAAGACTAACCATCTGGATAGAGGAGAAAGACATACTCTCGAAATTACAATACGGTTTTCGGTGTGGCAGAGGTACAATTGAACAGGTCCTCAATTTACATCTAATCCAGTCAAAATACATCGACACCAAAAGGCACAGTCTCTATATAACATATATAGATCTCACTTCAGCTTTTGACTGTGTCCAGCATGACCAACTATGGGACATTTTAAACCGTATCGGGATGGATCCATCAATCCTTCTTTTCATTAGGGCCTTGTATCGTGAAGCAGGAGCCAGAGTGAGATATGGACTGAAGGGAGAGTGCTCGCCACGTTTTAACATCAATAGAGGGGTTAGACAGGGGTGCATCCTGGCCCCCCTGCTTTTCTCCCTTTATATAAATGCGATTGGCGAGCATCTGAAAACAGTCGAGTGCGACTTCTCAAAAATAGGAGGTGAATCGATCCCAATCCTGCTTTACGCAGATGACGCTGCGATTCTATCCCAGACCAGAATGGGCCTACAAAAAGCAGTATCAGCTTTTACGACTTTCATGAATGACAGGGGCCTTAAAGTGAACATTGCAAAATCGTACACCATGCTATGTAACAAAAGTTTAAAAAAAAACCCATGCCCCATCTTCATTAATGAACAAAAACTGGAGACAGTGGAGGCATTTACATATTTGGGAATTTGTTTACATAGAAAGCTATCCTGGAAAGCGGCAATAGAGAAGAGGAAACTCGCTTTCACGAGAGCGATTGGAGGTCTCCGGGACTTTGCAGGAAAGATAGGGGGCAGACCGGTTAAACAATTATTAATTGTATACAAAGCAAAATGCATATCTACTGCTACCTACGGGGCTGGTCTCTGGGGCATAGACAAAAATATTTCACAGATACAAATTCTGGAAAACCAATTTTTAAGGTATCTTCTCGCCGCCCCAAAGGCAACCTCTGTATATAAAATGCATATCGAATTGGACCTCCCATATATAACAGATACCATCAAAACTGAACCTCTCCTGCTTTGGCACAAAATTTGGACCACCCCGGAGACGGCTTTTAATAGAGAGGTGCTACAAGACCTTCTTAACTTGGAAGGGGCTAAATACTTTAATCAATCATACTGGCTGATCTATGTGAGAAATTTCTTCTTTGAAATTGGGCACCAAGAATGGTATACAGATCCTTCGTCACTAGAAAACATCTCGCGAAAAGATCTGAGAAAGAATTTAATGGCCCATCTGGAAACAGTCAGATGGAACAAACAGAAACTTTCTGACACCATCCGGGCATACCAAAGGGTGACACCTCGCAAGGGGCTCCAACCATATTTATCATTAGCTTTTCCGTGCTACACAAGGATGTTACTCACCAGATTTAGAATGGGCTCTTTTTATCGATATGTAACTTTCCCAAATTGCAATGACTGGTCACGGATCACCCCTCTTTGTCCCTGTGATACTATTTCAAAACAATCTAATATTCACACCATCCTCTTTTGTAAGTTTTATCAGTTTCTGAGAAAACCCCTATTATTACCGTTACTAAAGAGATGGAATATCAGGACATGTAAAATGGCTTTTGAGCGGTTACAGGAACTGGAAGATAAGGAGGTGATAACCAAAATGGAACAGTTTTTAAAACTAGTGATAAAATGTAGGAAAACTTTAGATTGAATGTGGATTTGGTGATTACTTCTATGTGTTTTTACCTGGTTTTAAAGGCACGTCTTTTAAATTTTTAATGAGATTTTAGTATGCAATTTTTAAATTGAAATATACTTGATCATTTGTAATATAAATGCATTTATCCTTTTGCTTTTTTAACTATGTATATGAAGGTATGCTTATATGATATTTGTCTAAATATCGAATAAAGCTTATTTTGAACCTTTGAACCACTTGTGACGTATACTGCATCTCTGTCCAAGCAGGGGCTTTAAGGACCTCTTTCACCTGCCAGACTCAGGAAAGATGTTTCACTGGAGCAAGTGGAACATTCTCAAGGGAACCTGATCTGATTGCACCCTTTTTATGTTACACAAAGCAGAGGCAGTCCGCCATCTTGGAGTTGTAACAGTAGAGCGACAAGCGAATTCATCGAGCCTATCTGTACTGAGATGCACAGTGCTTTTTTTTCTACCACCATATTGTAGTGGCCCCAATACCATACAGCTGGTTACTTATTCTTTGTGGGTGCTAACTGGCCACTGATATAACATAGCATATAAATACCTTCCAATCTGGCATATCACCTGAAACAATGCACGCATTTTAAACCTTCCAGGCAAAGCAGAATTTTGCCATTCAAAAGTTCGATATGCTTAGTACTTTTCTTTTAATTAGAACACCACTTGTTGTAGTTCTACAAGGCTGTTGCCTTATTTCTCGTTGAGACAATACAGGTCACTTGCAGCCAGTTGCATTCCCCATAAAAGTGTCTCAGCTTTTTAAGATTCTTACTGTCAACTTCAAATAATGAATTCTACGATTATATTTTTATAGGCTCCCAAATGCTTGTGTTAACAATCTGAAATCTTACTCGGTTAATAGCTAATACTTAAACCACATCTGCTTTGACTCATTGCAATTTTTTTACAGACTTTATCACATATCTCCTCTTTTAAATAATCTAAGGGTGCCCTGAATATTATTCAACCAATCAGTTTTATACATGTTAACAAGAATCTCAACCATACAAGCTTTACTGTGTAATTATTAATTAATCCTTAGACCTCAAAGTCTGACACTTCATTTCAGAAGTAGTCAAGAGAGATTCAGAAACATTAATATTCATCAGCTTCGATCCCGACATCTCCTTGTTATATGTTGCTGTTAAACTAATTGTGGCCAATTTAATTTGAAAGGTGCCATGTCCTTGCAACTGGACTGTGATAGGTGATACCTTTTAAAATATGGTTTGTTTTCTGCAATGTCTCTGATTGAACATCTAAAGTATGAACGGTTTGCACATTTAAAAAGTGAACACATGCCAGTTTTTAGTACACATTGCGTGGATCTGTATGCCATGTAGTTATTAAAGTGAGCATGTCACCAACCAACTCATTTGCTTTGTCAATTCGAGTGTCGCTTGTTCTCGTGAGAATTCCAGTTGACCAGTCGAACATTGTTGCTGCTAGCTAGACATACTTTCTTGCTTACTCGATTTTGAACTTATAATAAACAGCTACTACTCAAAAATATTGAGTTGGCGTCGATTGCATTTTGTAGCAATTTGATTTTCACACTGGGGAATGGATGGAGCCTCATTTGTGTAGGGTTCTGAACCCCCCAACATAGATTCAATTCAACGCGAACATGGTGCACTTTCTGGTGCCTTTCCCAAATTGCGGATCTTGAGTAGATGATCTTATTAAATGCCTTTGTTGCAAATATTCTGTAAGAAGCACTTTGTATTCTAAGGAGGGCTAAGCAAGCATTAAGTGCTTTGCAAAAACTCTCTTCTGATAAAATATGTGTGAATTTCATGAATTTAATTTTAAGAGCTATATGGCTAAGGCAGCACTATGTTTCTCTAGAATTAAAATGCTCATCCGATGTATGTCAATGTATGTTTTTCAATGTCTCTTTTTAGACACATTTTTGTTTTTAATGATTTTACTAATACATGTTGGATGTATTGGTTATTCCTTTTTTACCTGTATTGTATTTGTCTTATCTATTGCTGTTGGAAATAATGATTTCACTTTTATGGCTGCTATTGTAAGCCGAATAAAGTTATTTGGACTGACTGACTGGTTATTGATATCTAATTGTAGCTTTTGGGTCCAGTTGATATTTTTAATTCAACATGATATTTTACTGATGGGTATATACAGCTCAGCTTTAAAAATCTGTATAGCACCATTTTTCCCAGTAACAGCTTCCCAGGTCGCACTCCCATTTGGTCTTCAACCTCAATAGAGGAGGGGTTCAATAACTGTACAGTTTGGCTATCAGTCAACCCTCCGCCAATCAGTAAATGCATTTCCGCTAGAATTATGATTTTGGTGCTCTGCTTGGTAATCCTTCTGAGGGTCTTCTATTAGCCCCCACAATTGGACTGTAAAACTAGAAACTGCAGTGTATGCACTCCATATAGCTCCTGCACTTTCTCGAATATTAAGAACCTTTCTTCAGTGTATAAATCCCCCTGTGCCTAAAATATTCCCTGAAATCACTGTCTTATACCAACCCGCTGTTGAAAAGTCATAAAGTTTGGGAAGTTTCACAATACAGCCTCTTTTGTAATTGGAGTGTCTCCATTGGTTCTTCACACCACGGTTGGACTGGGACAGAAAATACGCTTGGGGAACCAAAATAAAAGTGGCCTCCATAAGTGAATTTAAAACCTAAAAAAGTAGCAAATTTTTGCAAATTGAGGCAGATTTTAACTTGTAAAGATACTGGGTATAAGGGTTTTGCCAGGTATAGAAAAATGCATGGATTTGAGCATGATGTAGGCAATGCTTGTGTTATTATGATACAAATTAACTGTAAAAAACATAAAACTCACCCAATGACGGGCAACAACCAGTCCTATACACTGAAATGTCAAACAAGCCCATTAGGCACTGCCTGATTGTCCTATTGGCCAGTCCAACACAGCTTCACACAGCCCCTTCCAGACCAGTGACAATAATATCAAAAAGTTCTTATAAAGTGTGACTTGTCATCCCAGGGGTGCTGGAGCTCTTCTGCTCTTGATCGAAGAGCCAGTCTTGAGCCTCCTCATCTGGGAGGGATGAGCAGGTGCACAGGTAGAGGGAGGTCGTTCCAGGACTTGGCAGCGATGTAGGAGATGGAACAACCTGAGCAGCAGCTGTGAAGTATGTGTGAGATTTTGGCCTGGGTGAAGGAGGTGGAGTGGAGCCCTCTGGTGGGCTGGTGGAACGTCAGGCGGTAGTTGAGGTATGCAGGTTCAATGTTGTCCAACTAGAACTGCCAGGCCAGGTCCTCACTCCTGGACTGGAAACAAGCACCCAGTTTCCGGGTATCCCCCCTCATCAGCCAGGATAGCTTGAATCTAGTGGCATGGCTAGTACGGGACCCACATCTGGGCATACCCGTCACACAGGGGTTGACAAACACAAAAATAATAATTGATGGATGGTTAGCTGAACAATGTCAAACAGTCACCCCCAGTGAGAGCTCTGGGCCTAAATCTATCTTTTTTGCGCACCATGCCCTTCCAGTTTTTTATACTAATTGTGTTGCCCTAAGTGGGATGGGTCTGTCCAGACGTGGGTCCCATGCACACTGTGTCATAGGAACCAAGCTGTACCCGACTGATGAGCAAATAACTAGGGCAAAACCGATCATGGGTTGCTTGTGTTCCAGTTCAGGGAGTGCCTGGCTTATCAGTTTGGGCTGGACTGTTCCAATTGGAGCATGGTGAAGATTGATTAGCATATAGTTGGGTCCAAACTGAGTTGGCACGGTGTTCAAAATAATGATAGATTGAGATGCGACCCTGAGTTATTACAGGTGGCGCAGATTAATTCAAGCATTCTATCCATCTCTGTTCTGTATGCTAACTGTACATATGTAAAAGCATTTTTTACGACGGAAGCGTGCTGATTCTACAAATCGGGACGTTTCCTACCACAAAAAAGATTTTGCCCATATGACTCTTGGTCATTATTTCTTAGTCGTGGCATGAAACAATTCTAGCACTCTAGCACGGTGGTTCATGGGGTGGACTGCTGGATTCCTTGACAGTATTGCAGAAGTGTAATTAATATGCAATATTAAACCAACCATGCAGAAATACATGCAGCACTCCTTTCGAGGCGCATTAAGGACAAGTTTTATTTTAATAGCTCACAGGTACACATTTTACAAAAATCTAAAGGATAAATTGTCAGGTTGACCGCCGCAGTAATGTGACTTGTAGATTGACATAGATTCCTAAAGCAGGCACACTCGTGTCAAGATTTGTGACTTGATTAAACTTTTCAATCCCTGCAAGTGATGCAGAGCCAGCAATTAAGAACTCCCTTCCAGTAAAACTGAGATATGCAAAATCTTTACTCCGATTTTGTAGAAAACTCAAAACTTATTTTCTCAAGATTTATCTGGAGTACCTATACTGCATGCACCAGCTGTTTGCTAATCCATGCTCAATGGACGCAAATTTCTCTCTCCTGTTGACCTCCATTCTCTTCCACTCTACACTAATCCTGCTCTACTCTCATGTAGACAGTCCCCTTATCCCCTTGTAACTTCTACTCTTCTTCTGCACTTGTTTGTTTTCTCTTGCCTCTACTTCTGGGTTTGTCTAGAATCGAAAGTTTAGCATATTTATGAGCATTGGATATGGATACACTCTTCACATTAGGTTGCTCTTCTTTCTTGTATATGTGCCATTCATTTCCTTTAAGTCTTCTATTGTGTGTCACTTATGATATGATCAGTTTGTAATATGGTTGCTCTCTGCCCTTCAGTTTGCGCTCAGTGCTTGTAATGATGCCATTAATTTCCATCCAGTCTCCTTTCACTTTTCCCTCTTTACTCTGTCCTCTTCCCCTCATGCTCTCACTTATTACGTTTCTCCCTCCTTAATACTTTTTACAGCCCTCCTCGCTTCTCTCGATCTATTTCTTTCCTCCTCCAGCCCCTTAGGTTTCTCTTTGCTCATTCTTCTTTTTTCTGATGTTCCTTGCATTAATATCATATTAATTATAAGATGTATGAATATTGTGACCTGGATGTTTTTGTTTCCTATTACAGCGCCATAGACCTTTGTTGATCGGATGAACAGTACACTGACACCTTGTGTTGAGTGGGCTTTATAACATTTTTACAAATTACAAATAAATGATAACTACTGTGAGTCACAGAGACTAAACCACTTTTGCTTAATCCAAGTGCAACATTGTGCGAAGTGCGAGACGAAGGCTGTGATCGTAGGATATCCTACTTTTCATTGATCTGTGAAATAGTACTATATATTTACCGGAGAGTGTATCATTGATAAATAAGCCCCAGTGCAGTGGACAGTAGCTCAGGAGGTTCTGTTTATAAAGGAAACACGACATCCTTACTTTTTAAGCCGGGAAAGTATGTAATGCTTCACTAACCTCATGAAAACACATAAAGTAAATATACTTACATAGAGGGTCCTAGAGGGCCTTTGTCATTCACATTATGCTTCCTACCACCACAGTATACACCATAAGGCAATGAATCAGCCCACTTTAGTGACCGGGGGGGGGGGGTTATTTACAAGCCACTTGTGTCACGTTTGCGTCATTTTAAACATGGGAAAAGAGACGTACGGTTGGCGCAAGAGGCTTGTAAATAAGCCCCTGGGTGCCTTTCACTCTGACTAACTTTTATTTTGCCTGAACACATGTGCACATTTATCTTAAAGGAAGTGCAGTGCTGGTTGGCAAATACTTTAATTTGCCAATGATTTTTAGTAATGCTTGTGGGGTTCATTTATAAGCGCCTTCCGCCACTTTTGCATCATTTCTAACATGGGAAAAGTGACGTACGGTGGTGCAAGGGGCTTGTAAATAAACCCCTTTGTGTTTAAACAATATGATCAGGTTACAGTCTTTCAAAGTCGATAGTAGGTAATCTTTGATTTTCCTCTGATATGCACTAAACGTAACCTATTTGCGCTTGATCTAAGGATTCCTGACTGCTGGGAAGCACCCATATTCTTGTATTAAAATGCAACAGTTAACTGTATTAAATTAAAATGTTTATTGTAAGATTAGGATGAAATGTTTTCTTCCCTTTTTAGGGCATATGCTGGCAATAAAAAAATAAAATAACTGTACGAAAGTGAATTATTATTTGGGGTGGACAAGTGTTCACCTCAAAGAATAAGGCCACCATCTGCTAGCTGTCACACAAAACTTAATGAAATAAAACTGTACTCAGTCACTGTTTACCATGGTATGAAGCAGTCAGGCTTAAATTAGAGCCAATGAGTTAAGTATTTAAGGAGTACATACAGTAGAAAAAGTCACATAAAAAGAAAATCAACAATATTATGAGCAAAATAAGACCAAAACGACAAAAATCCAAAAAGTGGAAGTGAAGAAATGAATCCTAAAATGTTAAAGTAAAATAGTGCCAAAAAGCACAAAGTGCCAATGATAGTCTGTGTTAGCGGTAGGCTCATTATAAGGTTGACTGCAACGGTGGTATATATCAAGTGGATTCGTTCTGGTGAGAAAAAAGACTCTTTCCCACTTCAGAAAGGGACATTATCACCTTTTTAAAGTGAAGCATTGACATTACTTCTAAGTAATAACACAGGAAGAGACATTGTCACTTTTTGAGAAGACAGATCCTCCCTGAGCGGAACACTGCTCAAATTGCAGTAACCACTGTGAAACTGAAGGCCAGATACTTGAAGCAAGTTGGTCCTCCTGGAACTCTGGAGATTTAGAGCTTTGTATTATATTTTTAAGTCCCAAAGCAGAATGTGACTTGGGGCCAGATGCATGAAGCTCAATTGGGTTCGCCAACAGTGAAATTTCGGCGTTTGCGAACTCATTTGAGCAAAATGGTATGTATGTAGCAAATTTCAGTGCAAAATAAGGAATCGCAAATTTGCGATTCCTTATTTTGCGATTGCATTTATGGAATCGCAAAATTTGCGATTCATTAAATTCAATGTATGATGCAAAACATGTTTGCTAATTGTCCCTAAGGAATCGCAAATTACCACCAACTTCAAGTTGGGGGTAATTTGCGAATTTCTTGAAAAATGCCAATTTTTGCATTTTTCGAAGTGCCATGTGATGCACATACATGCCCTTAGGGCATGTATGTGCACCACATGTGCACCGATGCTTATTTGAGGGGTGCAACAGGGTGTCCTTTGGACACCCCTGCACCCTTGAAATTATTCTCAATTTGCGATTAGTAAATTGCGAATCGCAAATTGCGAATAATTTTACATTCATTCCTATGGGCCTCCTGTCCCATAGAAATGAATAGGAAGTTATTTCTTAATTGCGATTAGCAATTTGCTAATCGCAATTAAGGAATTTTAAGAAATCGCTAAAAAATAGCGAATTTCTACATACATACCATTTTGCAACTCTCAAATAGCGATTCCTTAAAAATCGCTATTTGAGAATCGCAAAAGTGTATCTTGATACATCTGGCCCTAAGTCATTTATTTTGGCACAGCTGGGAGCATTGAGCATGGCAAAGCTAAAATTTAGTGAGACACGGTGGAACTGCTGGTTCGATGCTTTTTTCTGCCGTCCATTGAGGATCTGGAGGAAGAGTTTTCAAAAGTTTACAGACTTTCTTCTGGTACCCAATCAACCACAGAAGTAACTTCTAAGACCATAAATACCTCATGGGGGCAATTAGAGATCCTCAGAGCATCAGTCAAAGGCCAACCGCAAAGTCCGGTCCCAGTCCAGTTGCTCTTAATCAGGTGGGCATTCCAGGAAAAAGCCTCTTACAGCCTGTTGTGCCCCCATAGCCACAGAGGTCAGCCAACTGACCCTCGGAGTCCATTTCTTTGCCTTGAATACAAGAAGGAGCAGGTCTAGAACTTCAAGACTCCTCTCAGGTCACAGAAAGCCAGGCCAGTCCTTTTCTGAGAATGGCTGAAAGGTTTCACCAGTCTGTAGGTGTGTGGCACCCTAAGACACTCCTAGTCTCTCTATGACCAATGAAGTAAAGGTTCCTAGGTCCTGGCTATCTACTTTTTTAGCGGTTGATCCTGTATGCCATGCCTAAAACATAATGACCAAGGCCCATATGTACAAAATGCCACGTGGCAGGGTAATGCAAATATGGCTGAAGTCTATAGCCACACTAAGCTTGGGCTCTGAGAACTGACAGTGTGCATGCAAATGTACTAAAGAAATCACAAGTATCTCCCCCATCTAACACTATAATCCAGTTTGAAGACGGTCCTCGATAGGAGACAGATGTTTGGTAGGACAAAAACAGGGTACTTTAGCAACCAGACAGGGAATACACAAGAACTGTGTTCTGGTCCGGTTTGATTCCTTTCAGAGGTGCAAATATTTTACAAGTGCAGACCTGTCAAGCAGGATCAGACACTATTGTGCCAGCCAACAAGTGCCCCCAGATCCACTGTGGATAGTCTACCTAGCTCAGAGGAGTCACCCCTGGTCATTCAGGATAACCTTTCAATCAAACTGATCCATTATTTAGCTCCTGGGAAGAAGTTCACACCTAAGTCACAACTCATTCAGACCACGTACAGACCTCATTCAGAGGCTAAAGCTAATTAGTCTCTTGAAAGGTCAGGTTACTTTTCTTTAATATTTATTAAAAATCTGACTTCAACGTTAAATTGGATTTTTAATATTTATTAGAAATAGTGATTTCATTATTTTTCTACCAGGTACAATTCCCGAAATAGCAGTAGGACTATTTTAATCCGCACTCTGGTTTTATAGATAGAACAGCTGGAGCTGCCACAGTGAAAATAGATTTTGGGTCCTTCTCACTCTAGGGAAGTGGTAACATTACTTTTCGATCTGTTCAACTTTTACATATCATGCACTCTCAGTCTTGCTTGGTATCTTGTGAAGAGGCAGGTGCCCCCAAGCATGCGCCAGGATATTTTTCACCAGTGTCAAAAACCAGGTATGAAAAGCTGGGCCTCCTAGTTTTGGCTGTTTTTCAAGGTGTTATAATGAGGCCACTTCAACTTAATGACTACCCATCAGTTAGTTGCTGTAGACTGTTTTTCTTGAAGAGACAGATACAATAAGAGTTGAAGGGTTACACTTCTTACAGCACAACTATCGAAGTGTAGAGGCCCTCCAGGGTCACGAGGCTCTAAACATTTAGGGGGCTATTTATTCATGTATTTTGCATGGGCAAAGAACTACATTTATTTCTTCACCATTAAAAAGGCCCGTGGACACAGTGCAAAACTGAACACTGACATACAACTCCTAACAAATCTAAGCACAGATTTACTAACATTTTGCGTCGTGGGTGTGCAACTTTTTCACTCAGACATGACGTAAAATGTATTTTGGAATTTACAAAGCCACGCAAATTCCAATTTGCACTGCCGTCCCTTACTTTGCATCAGGGAGGTGTTACCTGGTTGGAGCACAGACGTTCCCGTGCATCCACCCACGTATTTTTACTCAAACTCAGATTTACTATAGTTTGTAAACCTGGGTTTGCACCAACATGGTGCACTTACCCAAAGCTGGCGTAAATAGGAGAAATAACTTTATTTCTCCTTACTGCTTCATCTTTGTATGTTTGCTGCATTCTGCAACACACATTCAAAGAGGAATACGCCTCTAAGAAGAGTGTTTGTGCAGGAAGGTACCACTTTCTGCACAAAACAAATTGTGAGCACAACACAGGCACCCTTGGGTCGTGGCACAAAGGTGTCTCTGGTGGCGTTTGGCTGCCTGAAGTGTGCCGATGCTAGGAAATAGGAGACGTATGCCATATGTCAGCAAAGATGGTGCATTTCTGCCCTCTTCCTTTCACATGACACAGCACAGCAAGTTCCATTGCTGCATTTTGTAAAAGTTTATTAAGTCTGGATCCCTAGTCCTTGCTTTGAGAGGCTGCAAGGTTTTTGTTTCCCTGAGATGTTTCACATTATAAAGGACAAACAAAAAGAAGAGGGATAGAAGGAGGAAGATGTAATATATGTTTGATAAACAGGTTGAACTAAGAGCAATTATCTTCTTCTTTTTAAAACGCATTTTGTGCTGATAAGCTCATTAAGCATATTTTATAAATGACTTCATAACAGTTACTGCGTATGCTCTTTGTATGTGTTGTTTCTACAAATTAATACAATACACGTCGCCATTTTAACTCTTCCTGGCAGGCAGTAACTTTGGTTTATTGAGCTATATAGTTTTTTTAGTATGGTGAAAAATCATATGCAGTTATATATGGTCGCAATTAAACAAAATTACTGTTATCACTACTCCCACCAATCAAACTAATAGCAGTTTTAAGGAACACTTTATATCCAATGGGCCATTTCCAGCATACCCGTTTATTAAATGACTTAAGAACATCAATTTGAGGAAGCAGAATAGCAAACTAAGGCAGAATGTAGTTATACAGAGAACATAGAAGAAGGTCGAAAGAAGGGTATCTTTTCTAACATATGCATTAATGTGATCAAGGGCACCAAAGTCACACGAAATAACTTTTTTTTTAAATTGTAAATCCGCCAAACAGTAGCAAGAGCATAAAAGAAATTAAAGAAACGAAGAGTTTATTTATCAAAGAATATAGTAAGTTATACTTCTAATTTTCCAGACGTTCATCTGTGGTTTGACCCCTTTACATAGGCAATAAATGCAATAAAATAAATTAGGCCAGACTCACAAATGTCTAATTGCAAGTCATATTTGGGACTACCGAAAGTTATGGATGTCATTTTGGAGATGCAGCGGTCCCAGTTGTGCCCCTGACTTGCTCTTTCGACCCCTGGCATTGCCTTTGTGACTCCTGAACTCATCCTTATGAACATTGTTTGGGGCTCCACTTTCCTTGCTTTCTTGTAAATGTTTTATTGCACTAATAGTGAATAATATGTTATAACCAATTAATGTAATAAAGAATGGAGTATAATTAGCTAAATTATATACCTCACTGGCAGAAGAGGTAAGTAAAAATACTTTTAAATGTATGTTGTTTGTGTGCTTGCCAGTGAGAGTGTGTTTATGTGTGAATGTGTGGGTATGTGTAGTGTGTGATGTCGCTTCCACCACCCCTGGGATTTTGGTGTTCATGCTGAGACTTGACTCAAGCATAGTGAGTACGGCCAATTGTTGTCCCCAGTAAAGGGGAATAAATGACATTTAGAACACTTTTGTCCATTGTTAGAAATGGGGGTCTCTAGTTGGCAGGGGTAGGTACCTTTGTCCAAATCGGGACCCTTGCTTCCAGTCAGGGTAAGGGCGATACACACTTTATATAACCCCTGCTCACCCCCTGAGTAGCATGGCACGAGCAGACAGGCTTATCCTAAAGGCAATGTGTAAAGTATTTGCACTCAAAGCACACAGTAATACAGTGATAACACCACAAATGGACACCTCACCAGTTTAGAAAAAAATGTATCTTTATCTAAATCCAACAAGACCAAAATGACAAAAATCCAACTTACATGTACTAAGAATATGACTTTTCAAAGGTTTCAAGCAACTGGGTCCATAGAAAACTATAGATGACTGATTTCTCACAAAGTACCTGTAGATGCGTCAAAATTCACAAGGCCAAATAGCCGCAGAGATGGGGGCCTCGAGAAACAAAGAGATACGTCAGTTCCTGAGACCTTAGGGAGGCAATTCAACAGTTCTGCTGCACGCAGGAGAAGTTGTATGTCAGACCCGGTCTGTAGGGAGAAGTGATGCATCAACTCCAAGATGGTTCCGGTCTGCGGGTGATGCATCTGGAAAGCTTACCGCACAGATGCAATGCGTGGAAATCCGGGATGCGCCGGCCATCGATGCAGTGGCTGCAAGCGGTGTTGCATCGGTTTCTTCCACTGCGATCCCTCAATAAATCAGTTCTTGCAGCTGCGACAGGCACTGCGTCAGCTCGTCAGTGGCGCGGCAATGCATGGAGATTCTTCTAGAACAGCGGAGCTGCGTCAGGAAAAACTGCCAAAAGAAGAGCGATACATCGATTTCTTCAGTTCTTTGGGTTTCTCTCAGCTCCCAACAGCAGGAAAAACCTTCAGAAGTCCACAACTGGAATAGGCAACTCCTCGCAGGTCAGAACTCTCAGCAGCAGAGTTCAGGGGAGCAGGGGGTGAAGTGTTTATGTCCATGAGACTTCAGAACAGGAGGCAAGCACACAAAAGCCCTTGGAGAGCTTCTTCAAGCAGGTTCAAAGCAAACTGAATCCAACCCCACACAGCGCACAGCGAAGGGGCAGTATTCCTCACAGCTCTTCAACTCTTTTCCTTGGAAAATGTTCCTCTTGAATCCAGAAGTAATGTAAAGTTCTGGGGTTTAAGGTCTACTACTTATATCCCATTTTGTCTTTGTTCTCTTTGTGCAAGGGTCTCTGTGCCCAATCCAAACCAGTTCTGTCCTCACTGGTGCAGTATGACCACAGGAGGGGGAGACAGCATTCTACAATGGAGACAGGTCCTATTCAGGTGCAAGGAAATCTCCTCCCACTACTCTAAATGCAGCCAAGCCCCATTCAGCTCAGCTCTGAGCCATCCAGAAAGGGCCAGACACACCTCACCCCCCCACGGGCTGTTTATAGTGAATGCACATCCCAAGCCCCTGTCACTCCAAAACCAGACAGTCAATCCACAAACAGGTAGAGGCACACAGAATGGTTAAACAAGAAACTACCTACTTTATTTCTCTATCTTTTCTCCCAATGGGATGTTATACTTATAAGATGTTACAAAGTATCTCCCATTCTATCCTATGGGACAGGTATCCTTTCAATTGTGAAAAACGAAATTGGCAGTAGTATTTCACTAGCAGGACATGTCACACACAACAGTACATGTCCTACCTTTCACATACACTGCACCCTGGCCATGGGGGCACCTTGGGACTACCATAGGGGTGTCTTACATATAGGAAAATGGAGGGTTAGGGCCTGGCAAATAGGTGCCCTTGCCAGGTTAACATGGTAGTTTACCACTGCACAGAGACACTATAGTGGCAGGTCTGAGATCCCTTTTCAGGGCCACTCCAGTGGGCGGCACATTCAGTGCTGCAGACCCACTAGTAGCATTTGATATACAGGCTCTGGCACGCTCAGTGCAGTTTACTAGGGACTTATCAGTACATTAAATGTGCCAATAATGGATAAACAATCATGATAACAATTGACACAGAGAGCATATGCATTTTAGCACTGATTAGCAGCGGTAAAGTGCCCAGAATCCTATGGCCAACAACAACAGATCAGGAAAAAAATAAGAGGAAGAAGCAAAAGGTTTGGGGATAATGCTGCAAAAGAGACCAAGTCCAACATCCATGCTCTGCATACATGTTGTTGTTTAGTGCAAAGCTAATGAGGTCATTTATTCCTTGTTTGTGTGCATTGCACCTTTTCCTCTGCCCGAAATGACATTTTACAGTAGATTGCAGACACATTTGATTGCAAATCATGAATTCGCCTGCACCTCCATTCTGCAAACCCTTTACGTCCTCGTTATGATTGGCTGATACTTTACCTTATGTGCTGTAACCAGTGATTTATTTGCGCTGGTGGTTTCTGGTGCTCCCCACCAGCACATAGTAGTCAACACCAGGACTCTTGACCGTCTGCCACATGGTGGCGCTGTATACCTCATTTAGAAATCAGGGCAAGAACAGTTGCCTATTTGTTTAACATAACATAAAAATGACTAAGACCTGCTGCCCAACCCATTCTTATAGCATTTGGGGCTTGAGATTGCCTGAATTGTTACACTTGTAGCAGTGTGATGGTTAGCAGTTATGTTGGTACTGTCTTTGAAAGCGCTGGCAAGGGCAGTAGGTGTTGCAAACTGTAGTTGCCTCCTGTTGAGGGCCCTGACCCTTTATCTTTTACAAATTAAGCACTGCCTGTATCCCCTGTTACTGTATATATCGAAGTTATGAGTTTTGTGTTTTATATCATACCTGGAACATTCTAGGTCCAGTAAAATCGTGCATCGCTCATTACATTTGAAGATGTCAAATCTGACTGAATTTAAAGGGAGAAAAAAGCAGGGAAAATAGTGGGCCTTGTGGATTGTGTTGTGGTTAGGACACAAATCTACAGGATAACACCAATTTTAAAGGAAACATTTGAAAGACGGGCTTTTTATCACACCTGACTAATAATCGGTTGGGATAAATATTGCACCTACCACCGAGCCACTTGCAATGAGGGATTCAGAATCAGTGGTGAGCTTGTCTGTCTACAAGAGTGGAGCATACATTTTCCCCACAGAAACAATTTACTCATACCCAAAAGAGCTGTTTGAATTAAGTTATGTATCAAGTGTATAATTTTACTTTTGAGTATTATGAATGTAATTTACGGCATGTGTGTTCCTAATCCTCTGGGAGTTATTATAATGAGCAATATGTATTTATCGTTTGGTTTTTGGTTCTGGAGTGTAGGATCTGCTCTCTTAACTGTGCAAATATTGCATGTTTCTTTCTTGCACTATTGAAAAAAAATCAGAGCTGGGAGAGTTCATTTGAGTCAGGCAGTACAGTGCTTGAGGGTGACAAGGTTAAATGAGCCTCTGTTTTTTTCACACTTTCATTACAATGATTTATTACTAGGACCCTTTCATTCCCAAATTGAGCTATAAGTACATGCTGTGAATAGGTCTGAGAGGTGCCCAAGACAAAATCTGTGAACTTTTTACTTAAGACATATTTCCTTTTGTTCAGAATATAGGCCGCTAAAAAAACTGAAAACACATCAAAGAATAGAAAAGCAACATTTTCAGTATTGTGAAACAGATATATATTCACAGAAAAAACATAGGTTTCAGGGGTGTTATAGTTAGCTGGCCATTTCATTCTTACAAAACCATAGACATTTCTCCGTTATAGTTAGTTCTGCTAACTATAACTCGCACGCCCACAATGCACTGCTGATGATGTCACATATTGCATCATTCATGACATGGTCAGTGACATCACTGATCACATCCCTGATGACATGTCAAATGATATCACCGATAACATCATCCAGTGAATGTTGTTTAGTTTGAAATTTAAATATGTATTATATATATATATATATATATATATATATATATATATATATATATATATATATATATATATATATATATATATATATACCAATCTGTATTGAAGATTAAGTGGATATATAACTGTCTGGATGGAGGATTTAGTAGCTGTCTGACTGTCTGTTTAAGTGAGTAATTAAAAGTGTCTCACTTAATACATGGATTAGTAACTAAACTATGTGACTGTGTGCATCACTGTCTCTGTTTTATAACATGCTGCATCAGTTGGTCACTAACTACATGAGTGTGTATATTAGATATTGATTAGTTGAGTGAGTATTTGTATGGGACACTAAGTTTGTGTGTGGTTGGATGGGGTGTGTGTAACTCTATGCATAGATGTGTGAATGGTTGATTGAATAGGTGTATATGTTTAAGAGTGCATGTGGAAACAGTTGTTTGGGTGACTGATTGTTTTTATTTGTGTGTTGGTGAGCGAATAGATGTTTTAGTTGTACATCTTCAACAAAGTAAAAAAATAAAGGGCATTGTATGTGAGAGTTGGTGTATATAAATAAGTATATGTAAGAGTCAGTTATTGTGAGAGTAACTATATGAATGTGTGTATAATTGTAATGGTGATTTTTTAGCATAATAACTATGAGTTACTATGTGTTTGAATACATGAGGTGTTGTTGGATAATTGTGTAAGTGATTAGTAAGTGTGATTAATTTTTTTCATGAGTGAGTAGGATGACTGCATAACCAACTAAGATGACTGCTGATGTGTCAATGTCTATATATGTGTATAAGTGCATTTGATAGTGTTCTATTAATTAGTGACAGCATGTATAAATTATTATTTTGTTGAATGGGTTGTTGTGTGTGTAGACTTAGGAATCAGTTAATGGGAATGTAGTAACTGATATTTGTGTGTCAATCGTTTTAAAGCTGGTACTCTGTATTTTACAGTGAGTGATGAAAGGTTATACTAGTGTGTGATGAGATGTATGAGATTGTCACGGGGATGATGTCATCAGTGAAGGATCCGCGTACGGTGTGCGACGGCTGCGTGTTTTTCAGTTACATCAAATACATTTATTATTACGTGATGTGCGCGATTGGTATGCGATCAGCCCGCAACTGCTGCGCATTTTTGACATATGTGCATTACAGTACGAGACGCTTGCGTGGTGGCGGGCCCCGCATGACGTCATATACGTGCCGCAAAAAAATGTATGTTCTAAAATGATATGTATAGTGTCTTTAATATACATATTAGGGCAAGAGATTATCTTAGATATTTAAAAAAATAAATATCAGTACTTATAATAAACATATTATTTTTAAATATATTTTCACGAAGTCGGTGCATTCATCGTGAGCACAGAGTCCTCGGGTCCCATATGACCTAAACAAAAAAGATTTCATTGGTTCATAACAGTTCCCACTGTAACTATTGAAGGACCCCACCCATTTTAATCATTCTTGTTGGAGCATCTTTAGAGAGACTTCTCTTTTCCTACAAGAACCCTTTTTGCTTGTTTTTTTGGTGTTTTTCAAAAATTATCAAACAAAATGGCATCTGGACAGCAGCAGGAGGAAGTATCTTCTGAAGCAGAATACTTGCAGAAGGCACCACGTCCACAGAGGCCGGAATCTGTTGTGTGGAAAGTCTTCACTTTTCCACCTGGCGAGAAGAAAGTAAATGCGAGAAAGGTGACGTGCAAAATTTGTGACCGAGTCCTGTCAAGAGGCAGTGAAAAAAAATACTCTTGTGGCACTGCTTCTATGTACAAGCATTCCGGACCACACATCCTCTCAATCTTGCTCGGGAGGAAATGAGGCGAGCTGCTTTGAACCCCTCACTTGCTGTGGCAAGTACGTCTGGAGCGTCCTCAGGAACACCTGCAATGGACATTAGGCCAGAATTCGCCTTACTCGAGCAACACTGCGTAAAGTGTAAGAAACGTATGCTTCGGTGAGCAGTCGGTGGATGCAGTTTGTGCTGTGCAAAGCAACCATCGTTGTTAATTTTTGTTTTTTTGATTTTTGGAATAATAAGTCATTCCTGTTTTATTCGTTCTTTTTTGTTCATTTTTTGAAAAAAAACACCCCAAAAAATTAAAGATTGTTCAAAAGAAAAAAAATACAAAAGAAAAAAGAAGAAAAAACATTTCTTATCAGAACTACCTTAACTGGTATAATTGTAAGGTAATGTGTGAAAGTTTGGTTGAATATATGTATACAGCATGATTGACTGAAAGAATGCATTAGTAGTGTATGGTGAATTTATAGGTGGAGATTTATGAGGAAGTACTGCAGCATGACACTGCAAGCTCTTTAGCTGCACTGCAGCACTTCCGAAACACAGGGATGTGATATATGTACATGAATATGTTGCAACTCTGTGCTTCCCTCTGCACTGCTGCACAAACTGCAGCCATGTGGTGAAACAGGTACCCTTGTACCATGGTGCAAGGATGTCTGTGTCATGCGGAGATTGTTTTTGTGCAGGAAGGAACACCTTTGTGCACAAAAACAATTAGTAAAGGCTGTTTCCTCTTTCAATGTATGCTGTGGAATGGAGCATGCATTGAAAGAGGAAAAAATGAGGAGAAATGAAAACAATTCTCCTCGTTGCGCCTTGCTACACCAACTCTAGAATGGCACAGCATTCACACACATCTCCAGATTTACGATTTGTCATAAATCTGGAGAAGTGTCTTGTTCTATGGGTGTTGCGTGGGAACACCCACAGCAACACCTATGGAACGCCCCTTCAACGCAAAGTTCTGTGTATGAAGGGGTCGTATTCACAAGGAGAGGAAAAACCACGCAGGGTGGCTTTTCCTCTTCTTGTAAATATAAGGGAGTGCCTGGCGCCATCACTACATTACAAAAAGTGATGTACTGGTGGCGCAGGGTGCATATAAATCTGCCCCATAAGTGCTTAGGTATTGGCAGACTGATAGAATAAGAACATAGTGCTGGATGGGTGATTGAAGAATTGCATGAGACTGACAGGAGGTATCCTACGCTGCATGGGTACTACTTCAGTATTTAATGGAGTGGACTAATAGTGTGTATCTGCTTAGAGATTTGTAGGGATTATGCACAGAATATTTTATGTGTACTTGTGTTGGTGCCTAGGTAATTTTATAAGAATACCACCAGTAACTGGAATGATGACAGTGCTGCAAACAGAGGGAATACTTAATTTATACGTGCTTACCTATTGGTGGAGTGATAGGATAAGTAGATTGTGGTAGATAACTGATCAAAGAAGTGCATGGGACAGACTGGATGATTCCTACACTGTATGAGTACTAACTGGGTATTTAGAAGAGTGTATCAATAGTATGTAGCTAGTTAGAGGTCTGCTTGGATAGTGCACAAAATATTATAGCTGTACTTGTGTTAGTAGCTAGGCCATTCCATAAGTTCATGACTAGTAACTATAATAATTACAGTATTTCAAACTGAGTGTTTGATGAATTTATGTGCTTATGTATTAGTGGAGTAATAGGATAAGTAGATAGTGCTGGATGGGTGATTGGAGAAATGCATGGGACAGACAGGAGGATTCCTACACTTATAGGTACTAACTGGGTATTTAGAAGAGCGTATCAATAATTTGTATCTGGTTAGGGGGGGGATGCATAGTGTACAACAAATTGTACCTGCACTTGTGTTAGTGACTATGCCGTTCAATAGGTATACGACTAATAACTGAGTAATTTCAGTGTTGCTAAGAAAGTGCGTGCTGAATTTATAAGTGCTTAGGTATTGGTGGAGTGATAGCATACGTAGATAGTGCTGGTTGGGTAAATGGAGAAGGGCATGGGCCAGACAGAAGGATTCATAGACTGCATAGGTACTAACTGTATATTTAGAAGAGTGTATGAAAAGTATGTAGCTGGTTAGAGGTCTGCATGCATAGTGTACAAAATATTGTACCTGCACTTGAGTTAGTGGCTAGGCCATTCTTTAAGTATATGACTAATAACTGGAGTAATGTCAGTGCTGCAAAGAGAGTACATGCTAAATGTATTAGTGCTTAGGTATTGGCAGAGTGATAGGATATGTAGATAGTGCTGGATGGTTGAATGCAGAAGAGCATGGGACAGACAGAAGGATTCCTAGACTGCATAAGCACTAACTGAGTATTTGAAAGACTGTCTTAATGCTATGTAGCTGATTAGAGGTCTGCATGCATAGTGCACAGCATATTGTAGCTGTACTAGTTTTACTGGCTTGGTCATTCCTTAGGTACATGACTAGTAACTAGAATAACTTTTAGTGCTGCAAAGAGAGTACATGTTGAATTTTTAAGTGCTTAGGAATTGCGGAGTGATAGGATACGTAGATAGTGCTGGATGGGTGATTGCAGAAGTGCATGGGACAGACAGGAGGATTCTTAGGCTGCATGAGTAGTACTTTACTAAGTAGCTGGTTAGAGGTTTATATATATAGGGCACAGCTGAATGTAATTGTGCATTGATAGTGTTTGGATGACTTAATCTTATCTTGACAGTAGTATATATCAAAAAAGCTAAACATTTGGATGGTCAGAGCCTTTAGAGCCAGAGTATCAGGTCAGCAAAGCTGTTCTAGAGGCAGAGAACCAGGTCAGCAGAGCTGCTCTAGAATCAGAGAACCAGATCAGCAGAGCTGCTCTAGAGCCTAAGAACCAGATCAGCAGAGCTGCTCTAGAGGCAGAGAACAAGGTCAGCAGAGCTGATTTAGAGCCAGAGAACCAGGTCAGCAGAGCTGCTCCGGGGCCTAAGAAGCAGGGCAGCAGAGCTGCTCTAGAACCGGAAACCCAGGTCAACAGAGCTGCTCTAGAGCCAGAGACCCAGGTCAGCAGAGCTGCTCTAGAGGCCAAGAACCAGGTCAGCAGAGCTGCTGTAGAGCCACAAAAACCAGGTCAGCAGAGCTGCTTTAGAGGGAGAGAACCAAGTCAGCAGAGCTGCTTTAGAGCCAGAGAACCAGGTCAGCAGAGGTGCTCTAGAGCCAAAGAACCAGGTCAGCCGAGCTGCTTTAGAGCCATAGAACCAGGTCAGCAGAGCTGCTTTAGAGCCAGAGTACCAGGTCAGCTGAGCTGCTCTAGAGGCAGGGAACCAGGTCAGCAGAGATGCTTTAGAGGGAGAGAACCAGGTCAGCAGAGCTACTTTAGAGCCAGAGAACCAAGTCAGCAGAGCTGCTCTAGAGCCAGAGAAACCAGGTCAGCAGAGCTGTTTTAGAGGGAGAGAACCAGGTCAGCAGGGCTGCTCTAGAGCTAGAGAACCAGTTCAGCAGAGCTGCTGTAGAGCCAGAGAAACCAGGTCAGTAGATAGAGCTGGTTTAGAGTGAGAGAACCAGGTCAGCCTAGCTGCTTCAGAGGAAGAGAACCAGGTCAGCAGAGCTGCTTTAGAGCCAAGGGACCAGGTCAGCAGAGCTGCTCTATAGCCAGAGAACCAGGTCAACAGAACTGCTTTAGAGCCATAGAACCGGGTCAGCAGAGCTGGCTTAGAGCCAGAGAACCAGGTCAACAGAGCTGTTGTAGAGCCAGTGAACCAGGTCAGCAGAGCCACTCTAGAGCCAGAAAACCAGGTCAGCAGAGCTTCTGTAGAGCCAGAGAAACAAGGTCAGCAGAGCTGCTTTAGAGGGAGAGAACCAGGCCAGCGGAGCTGCCTTAGAGCCATAGAACCAGGCCAGCAGATCTGCTTTAGAGCCAGAGAACCAGGTCAGCAGAGCTGCTTTAGAGCCAGAGAACCAGGTCAGCAGAGCTGCTCTAGAGCCAGAGAACCATGTCAGCAGAACTGCTTTAGAGCAATGGAACCAGGTCAGCAGAGCTGCTCTAGAGGCCGAGAACCAGGTCAGCAGAGCTGCTGTAGAGCCAGAGAAACCAGGTCAGCAGGGCTGCTTTAGAGGGAGAGAACCAGGTATGTATATTGCGACTTATATAGCGCACGTATCACCCGAAGGTATCAAGGCGCTTGCTTAGGGAACCCGTCCTGGTATTCCCCTATGAGATACCCCGGCAGGGTATCCACAAGGTGAAAGCCAGGCATCCCGCCGCGAGGGGCCGTAGTGGAGATTAAGCAAGCTGTTGCCCAGAGTCGCAGAGTGTGACCCCGTGAGTCGAGTAGGCACCGGAGCGAGAATTGTCGAGTCCGTGGAATTTTTGAGCCCGAGACCCGCCGAGGCGGGGAATCGAACCCTGGTCCACGGCCGATCTCAGCTTCCGGGTCTGCCGCCTCTAACCACTGAGCCACACTTCTCCAGCAGAGCTGCTTTAAAGCCAGAGAACCAGGACAGGAGAGCTGCTCTAGAGCCAGAGAACCAGGTCAGCAGAGCTGCTTTAGAGCCAGAGAACCAGGTCAGCAGAGCTGCTCTAGCTGCCACGGACTGACTGACACTGACTGACACTCATTGACTGACACTGACACTTACTGACACTGATTGACTGACACTAACTGACACTGATTGACTGACACTGACTGACAGACAGTGATTGACTGACACTGAATGACACTGATTGACTGACAGTGACTGACACTGATTGAGTGACACTGACTGACTGACTGACACTGACTGACTGACACTGACACTGACTGACTGACACTGACTGACACTGGCTCACTGACTGACTACTCTCTACTACTCTACTACTCACTCTCTACTACTCTACTACTCATTCTCTACTACTCTCTACTACTCACTCTCTACTACTCACTCTACTACTCTCTACTACTCACTCTCTACTACTCACTCTCTACTACTCTCTCCTACACACTCTCTACTACTCACTCTCCACGACTCTCTACTACTCTCTCTCTCTCTACTACTCACTCTCTACTACTCTCTACTACTCACTCTCTACTACTCTCTCTCTGCTACTCACTCTCTACTACTCTCTACTACTCACTCTCTACTACTCCCTACTATTCACTCTCTACTACTCACTCTCTACTAATCTCTACTACTCACTCTACTACTCACTCTCTACTACTCACTCTCTACTACTCACTCTCTACTACTTACTCTCTGCTACTCTCTCTACTACTCTCTACTACTCACTCTCTTCTCTCTATTACTCATTCTCTACTCTTTACCTCTCTACCTCTCTCTACCTCTCTACCTCTACTTCTCTACCTCTACACCTCTACCTCTACACCTCTACCTCTCTACCTCTCTCTACCTCTCTCTACACAAACACATATGCACATATATATATGCATATATATGCATATGCATTATATATATGTATGTATATATATATACATACATATATAAACATATAAATAATCTGCATATCTATATAAATACAAATATAAATGCATGCATACATATGCATGTTATGTACATGAAAGTTTGAAAAACACTAATACAAGCAAAGTTAAAAAGCCACCTAATTACAAACAGAATTGCTTTAACTTAAACGAGGACAAGACCTATTGTATTTTTTAATGCTTGTTTACTTTGGTTCCATCAAGAAGGCATTCAGATGTGTCACATATTTGCCATAAATTCTGAATGGTAGCACTCGAGTTGCTCATTTGATCACGGTAGTAAAGCTACTGTTCACAAGGGAAGTCTGCTGCTGGTATTCAAAGTGCATGTTTCAGTCTGCATGTCAGAATGTTTTAATGAAATAGAAGAGGATTTGAGAAGTAAAAATGTGCCCTAATTTTTCTTTCTGCAGCACTAATCATAATTTCTATGGCAAAATGAACCCCCTCATTTGTTCCCTGGCAAATTAAATGTTTTCAGTGTTACCACTTTATCCCAATCAAGATGGCTTCAGGTGTGCCATACTTTTGTCATAAGTAAGACTGTTAGCGCTCTAGTTGTTCTTTAGAACACTCTGGGACATTCTGTCATTGGGCTATACTTGGGCTACATCTGGGTGATATTTGTGCTACTTGTGGGCTCATTTGTCTCTGATGGCTATCTAGTGAGAATTATTTGTCATGAAGTTTCCTAATTTCCTCATTTACTACAATCGCCTCAGTAGGAAATAATTTCAGTGTTTTACTTTGATTCCATCAAGACAACATTCAGATGTGTCACACATTTGCCTTAATTTCAGAATGTTAGCACTCTAGTTGCTTATTAGATCACTGTAGTAAAGCTACTGCTCACCAGGGAAGTCTGCTGCTGGTATTGAAAGTGCATGTTTCAGTCTGCATGTCAGAATTGTTTTAAGAAATAGAAGAGGATTTGAGAAGTCACTCAAAATGTGCCCTACTTTGTCTTTTTTCAGCATTAATCATAATTTCTATGGCAAAATGAACCCCCTCATTGTGTTCCTTTTAAATTAAACTACTCACTCTCCACTACTCACTTGCGACTACTCCCTAAAACTCACTCTCTACTACTTAATCTCTCCTACTCTCTAGTACTCTGTACTACTACTCTCTACTACTCACTATCTACTACTCTCTACTACTCACTCCACTACTCTCTACTACTCTCTACCACTCAAGTTCAAGTTCAAAAAGCTTTATTCAAAATGTGAAAACAGTTCATAAAAGCATACAGTAAAATCACAATCGTTAAAATTAATTAAAATCTATATTCACAATGTTTTAAAACAAATAACACTAAGCATTCAATGGAGGCAGATAAGTTTGACGTGGCAAGAGCATAGCATTAATTCATTAATTCATCAGGGATACAAAACTTATTCAGATATAATGGTCCGTCTTAATTTCATTATTGCTCTTAAATACATGATTACAGTATTAATCGTGTAGTGATCTTCCAGAGACCGTAATTTGTTATAAGCCTCTCTCGATTTTCTTATACCCCATGTTAGCAAAAGAGGCCTTAGTATTTGACGCCTTGGGTACAAGTATAGAGTACAATATAAAGTGCAATGGATGTTGGATTGAATTGATGTCTCATCACAGGGACAGATAAGTTTATCCTTGGACCAATCGTTACATCTTGGGAGAGTTATAAATCTAAAAAATGTTTCAAATCGGCAAGATGTTAATATTCTACGGTAGAAAAAGGGTTGATCGACAACAAGATACAGCTGGATGTTTCTATGCAATGTCACTTCATCGTGATTTATAACTGATATCTTGGACCTTTGACTTTTCCATCTGGTCGATTCAAAGTGCTCCACCAAAGGTTTTTTTAGGCTGGATCTGGAAACAAAGTCCATTGTGGCTGGATTAGAGAAGTATTCTGGATGATCAATGTCAGAGAAAGAATTCTTAATATAGGTAAGCCAAGCAATGTGTTTTACCCCATCACATAGCAAACAGTCCTCTATTACAGTTCTATTCAATATTGTGGCGGGGTTAGTCCAGATGTTATGCCACAATAAAATTGGTGCCATCTTAATGGTATCTGAGATATGTTGTGTGGCAAGCTCAGCATGAAGGACGTATGTTGATGTGCTGGGAGGCATTGCCAGAACATATCTTAAGAATGTAATCTCTATTCGTTGAATAGTTTCCAGGGTCTGCATCCCCCATAACCCTGCACCGTAGGTGCCAATGGAGACGCATTTAGATTTATAAATTTGAAGAAGCTCCCTGGGTGTCCTTGATCCTATCTTCTTAGCAAAATTTAAAAGTGCTCCTGTTGCTTTAGTGAATGCTAAAGCTCTCGCTTTAACTGCTGGTTTTCAATTACCTCGTCTATCCATATGGACCCCTAAGTAACAAAAAATATCTGCTAGTTCAACACGTTTATTTTCCAAAATTATATTGCATGGTACTCTGGCTTTCCTTGGGCCACAAGACATAGTGAAGGTCTTAGAGACATTTATAAATAGCCCCCTTTTACTCATATATTGGGAAAATGTGTTTACCGCATTTTGTAGGCCTCTCTTGGTCTGTGACAGGATTGCCGCATCGTCGGCATAGAGGAGTATGGGTATGGGTTTTCCTTTAATAACTGGATAGTGATTGTAATTTCTTGCTAAAAAGGTCCCCCCATAATTTATATATAAGAATAAAAGAAGGGGTGCAAGAATGCACCCCTGTCTTACTCCCCTATGAATAGGGAAGAAATTAGAGCATTCTCCTTTTTTTACCAAATATCACACGAGCACCTGCCCCAAAATAAAGTTCTTTAATAAAAGTTCGGATCCTGTTGTCTAGCACAATATCCTCTAAAATTTGCCACAAAATATCATGCCTCACGCAATCAAAAGCAGAGCTAAGGTCTACATATGTTACGTATAAATTGACCTTTATGGCATGTATATATTTTGACATAATAAGGGCAAGATTTAGTCCTTGTTCAATTGTTCCCTTTCCTCTACTAAAACCATATTGCATTGTGGATAGAATGTCTTTTTCCTCGAGCCATTCCTGAATCCGAGTAAATATGATCGGATCACTGAAATAATATCGAGGGACAGAATATCGACCATCAAACATATCGTTGACTAAATATTGAGAGACAAAATATCGAGTTTCTATCTACAAACAGGTAAGTACAAAAATATCGAGTTAAAAATATCGTTTACAAAAATATAGTTGTAAAAAATATCGTATTTACTAAAAACAGTGTTAAATTAAATGAATATTAATAATTAAATACAAAAATATACTTAAAATTACTTAAATTAACTTATAATAATTAAATAATTAATGAACGTTAAATAAATATTTTTTTATTTCATATTTATGAACCCTAAAAATACCCCTTTACCCAAAAACTGAAAACTGACCCTGAACCCTAAAAATACCCCTTTACCCAAAAACTGAAAACTGACCCTGAACCCTAAAAATACCCCTTTACCCAAAAACTGAAAACTGACCCTGAACCCTAAAAATACCCCTTTACCCAAAAACCCAAAACTGACCCTGAACCCTAAATATAAAAACGATTTTTTTTACTATCTATATTATATACTTACATATTTTCACTTTCTATATTATTTACAGTCAATATTACTTCACTTACCTTAAAAACGATATTTTGGCTGTCTATATTCTGTCCTGTCGATATTTTGTCCAAACGATATTTTAAACTCGATATTCTGTCCAAACGATATTTTGGAGTCGATATTATGTCTGTGCACCAGTATGATCCTGTCTGCTGTTTTCATTTGGCCATCTAAAAGCGAAATGGGCCTATAGCAGGCAGGATCATTTCTATCCCCTTTTTTGTATATGGGGACCAAGATGGCCTCTTGCCAGGTCTTGATGAAACCAACTTTATTAGAGAAATTGAGTACATTTGTGAGGATTGGGGCCCAGCGGTCAGGGAAGTTTTTAAAAACATCTATTGGAACTTTGTCGGGTCCAGGGGCTTTAGCCGCTGAACTTTCTTTTAAGGCTTTTTGAACTTCTTCTAGATTAAAAGAGATATCTATCGGATAACTAGATCCCCCTTTTTTATTTATAGTTTTTGTCAGGATAGGATCATCTAAGGGAACAGTGATACTGTAGAGTGCCTGGAAATGTTGGACCCATTCCTGTGCGGAAATTGCATTGTCTATTAATGGGCCTAAGTGCTCCTGATAGAATGGTGCGTTCACGGCCTTCCAGAAGGCAACATTATCTTTTTTTTCACACGCCTCATGCAAGTTGGCCCAGGCTTTTAATTTCAAGTCTTTTTTCCTAGAGGTTAGGGCAAGGCGATAGTTCTGTCTAGCAGTTCTAATCTCTGCTCTCGTAGATGAACTGTTATGGAGAGTATTTTTAAGTGTAGTAAGTGTACTTCTACAATTTCTATCGAACCAGCCTTGTGGGTCTTTTTTGATATTACGAGGGGTTCTTGAGAGGAGATTTTTGATACTGCCACAGATATTGCAAAAAGATCTAAGAACAGATAGTGGGTCCTCTTCTAGGGACAGGCAAATATTAAAATCATCCAGGGTGGAGCTCACCAAACTTTTAATGAAGTTTTCTGGAATTACCTTTTCCCATTTAATTGTAAAACCATTTTTTTGCCCAAGAATCGGAGTAACATCATAGCATATGTCAGGGGATTGAAATCGGTTGCTATGATCAAAATTATAGGAGACCGAGATGGGAAAATGGTCGCTCATGGGTGTACTGAGAGTACACCAATCGGTTACCTGGGCTGCATACCGAGTTGAGTATAGAGCAAAATCTATAATTGATTTTGCTCCTCTTCCATTAAAAGTAGGGGTGAACATTTTAGGTGGGTTACAGAGCTCATTCGTAAAAGCCAGGGAGTAATCACCCATTATTTTGTTCATTAAATCTCCAAACTTTGTGTGGCTGAAGTGATGGTATATTGCCCCATGATCTTCTCCTTCTAGACCACACACCCCCTTTGCCCTCATAGGGCATAGGGAACAATTAAAGTCACCCACCCAAATAATTGTCATATCCCCGTTTAGTGACTCTTCGATGAAATTAAGCGTGGTAACCAGTTTCTTAAGTACATTTTCCACTTCTGATGGTAGGATATTATTATAAAAATGTATAATTATTAGGTTTTTTTGAAGACCCCATGTGGAGATTAGTATTTGAAAATAATTATTGTCCAGATAGCTTTTTAAGTAGTTATTGAGACATATAGTGCTAGTCCTCCCTTTGATCTACCTCTTCTACTGGGTATAGCTGGGGTGAAAAATGTTTTATATCCCAATAGATGAAATGCCTCAGTTGCCCATGTTTCCTGGATGGCAATCACAGAGTGAATTGTTGTGATTGCCTGCCAGTGCATATCATCTATTTTTCCCGCTAGACCTGCCACATTCCATGAAACAACAGAAGCCGGGGTTTCAGTACATGTCGAAGAAGACAAAATCTTTTGGGGGGTTTGAGATTGTATGGTGTTATTAATTTGAGAACGTGGTTCAATGATTCTACTCTCAGCGAATCCCAGTATTGGTTGGGCTAATGCTTGATAGTCTACAGAATGTAATTGTGAATGGGAGGTAGACTTAGGGGGAAGAAGTCCCTGGGTACGTCAGTCTACACAATCTAACCCCATAAGTGCTTGATATCTATTTGATAGGGAAGGTGAATAGTAATACTCCTCCTGATGTCTCTGATGTGTGGGCTCATGATGACGATTAGGAAATATCAATGACCTAGGGTAGAAGTATTTTAATTGCTGTAGCTGTATACCCAAGTTATCCCTTTCCTGGTACCACTCGTTTAGATGGTTCATTACTCTGTAGTCTCTAAAATTGATGATTATGACATCTCCACTGATGTCTTTTGGTCTAACACCCAACCATTTTGTTGCCCTTCTAACATGGAGGATATCTCCGTTTATATTTGGAGGAAGGGGTCTGTTCTTTTTGAGCCAGTGTATTGTTTTATTTTTAAGGCTCCCGTAATCCTCATATTGAGTTGGGAGAAGCTCAGGGACCCCTGTCAGCACGGCAACAAATGGAGCTGTTGAAAGTTGGGCTGAGACCGTCAACATTATCGGCGCCCTCTTGCTCTCCTTAACCTTTTTGTGCGCATAAAACAGCCGCCATTTTGAACACCATGGTTTCCCTGCTCTCGCCGAGAGCCAGCGCGCCTCTCTCCCCCTCCTAGCTTCGCCGGCATCCCCCGCATACTGACAACCCCCCCTGCCTGCACCTGCCGCGAATCATAAAACCCCTCTTCAGCGCTGCTCTGCCCCGGGCCCTCGTCCTGTTCTCAGCGCAACACCTCCCCTCTTCCCATTTATGATCCCCGGGCCCTTTGATGCAAAACCCCTTTTTTCCCGTGTGCCCGTTCGTCCTCCTCGTTCCCAAGCCGACACCCAGCTCTGCCGATACTGTTCCTTGCCCCTCCCCGTACAATAGAAAGTTTCCCCCCCAGCAAGGGATCCCCGGGTTGATCAAAGCCCCCCGCCCTACGAGATCCGATCGAACCCCACACACACCATGAATCGGCGGAATATCCAGCTGCGCGATGATCACCACCTGTTGTGAACGGGGCAGGGACTTCCACTGTAACCTTGCGTGGGAACGGGTTGGGAAGGGGGGAGTCTGAGGATGTCTTTCCGTACATCAAAGTACCGACGAGAATGTGTTACGTGCAATAAAGAGATAAACTTGTGTATAAGAGGCCAGGCCTCAGGGATGCAGTTAGAGCACCTCAGAACGATACCTTCTGTCTGTTTCGTTGTGTTCTCCTCCGGAGAGAAATAAAAATCTTGTTTCCTGCCTTCCAGTCTCCAGCGCCTGCCTCTTCAATAGTTTAACTTCTTTATGGGTTCAAGAGGCGACACCGCCGGGCAATACTTAGAGATCGTATATTCTGGTTGGTAGTGCCACCCCCCTATTTCAACAATTGGCGTCCCAAGCGTGGGGCCCATCAGCGACCCATGGATCCAGTGGGAGAGGTCCTGACGACAAAGTGAACGACTGCAACGATCGGGAACGCGTCTGTCCGATAGACCCTCGTCTGACAGCCGATCATCCGAACTTCACTGGTTCCGAACAGACCTCTCTCGGGTGATCTACGGTCCTGACTGGGAACCATAAGGAGTGCCGCGAGGATAACGGAGAAGAGAGGACGATCGGGCGCTGGATTCGGAAGACAAGAAACTGTCCATGCGGTCCGGGTAAGGTCGTGTAATCACGACAAGTTGCGAAATGATTGCTTGATTGCTTGATTGTTTAAAAATACTAGTATTGCTCTTTTTATTTATTTGGAGATTCACTGTCTGCAAACGGAGAAACAACGGGCTCTCTCTTTGCAAGCAGTGGAGGATAGGTAGGGCAGCAGCCGTGCTTATTTTTTTTCTCCCCCACTCAATAATTACTTGAAACTGAACTGTTGTTCGCAAAACTATTGTTTCCTGGAGATTCCCTGTCTGCAAACAGGGAAGAGACCACCCTTTTTGCAGACAGTGAAAAGGGTAGGTAACGCAGATCTTTGCGGACCTACTCATTCTCCCCATTGTTATTTATTGGTCTTTTGTTATTTTGATCCATGAGGTATTCACTGCCTGCAAACAACGTAGAATAGAAATATTCTGTCCAGTCTTTGCACCTAGTGATAAGATAGGCAGTGCTGACTTTTTAGTCCCTCGTTACGAGCCGTCATGTCTGTCTTCTCCCCACTGATTAGTAGCCTGTTTAGCCCGGACCGCTTATTAGAGATGGACCATCCAGCCCCACTGGAAGGCACCCCTAATAAGGACATGTTCATGAAGCATGGATTGACCGCCATAGCCTATAATAAACTATGGCATAAATATACGAAAAAGGGTCAAGAAAGTCAGTGGCCCCTGATAGGATCCTTCGATGATGATAAAATAAAAACGCTAGAAACTGCCCTGGGTAAAAACAAGACAACACCCACTATGCTTGACAGTTTCGGCATGTGGCGAAAAGAAACTGAACAACGTAAAAAGAAAACTGAGAGTAGGCTGGAAAAAGAGCTGCGAAAAGCAGCCCACCTAGCTGCCCAGAACTTAGAAAAAGAGATAAAGGAAAGAGAGAAAGCTAAACAGAAACTAGAAATGGAAACGTCAAGCCAGTGTCCGGTTAGAACTCCCTCCATGCTCTACCCTGATTTACCCTCGAAACAACGAGCCAATGAGGACCTGCTGTTAGGTCCTCCTATCATCTACATGCCCCCTCCATATGCCCCTTCTCAACCCTTGGCGCAGCACGCGCCACCCCCAGGTACAAACGAAGGTACCGCCACAGCGTCGGCCCCAATGGCCTCTGTGCCAGCCGAACCCCTTGTATTAAAACCCGCATCAACAACAACGTTAGACGACCATGAGACTCGAGGGGCTGGCCCTGCAAGAACAAACAGACTAGACAAAGATGAGCGAGCGGGGATCGACAAAATAGCAAGGACACTGGTAGAAAGGAAGGATGATGAAGAGTACGTCACAGATATGTTCAGCTCGTATACAGGGAGTCACAGACGACATTTTACCGTACGACTGTGTTATCATGTCTTGAATGCATACGAGGACCGATATCGAGACAAAGGTCCCGAGAGCCTAAGGACTCTGTACCGGAAGGTCGATATCGGGGATGAGGGCGAGTGTGATGTGTCGGACCTCCTTACGCGTACGCTTGAAGTTTTCCGCCACCTCACTGAACGAAAGCCGGGAGCTAAATCCGCAACCTCCGTAGTGACCGAACCACCAACCGAGCAATCTAACACCATGATGCCGATACGAGAGGCTGCCCCTTACTGGGTTCCTCCTCGGGGTACAGGGACTCACGATGATGCAAACAACCAAGATGCGAAGGGAAGGGTAGTGTACAACTGGGTCTACCAGCCATGGGACCGGCAAGAGATACTGACATTCCGGAAATCTCTACCCGACCTACGTAAAAACCCCACTGCCTTCTATACTGAATTGGGTACAGCCCTGGGCTCAACGATTATGACCCTGGCTGACATCGACTTGTTCTTCGGGTTATGTCTACCAGCTGATGTGTGGAAGCAAATCCGGAAAGTCGACCACCTTGAGCTGTTTGGACATACCTGGTCACAACTCAATGACCTGGATAAACAAAGGGGACCAGGACAAAAGCCTTTGAAATCCATTCTAGACCTTCCAGATAAAATCGTAGAGAAATTAAAAACCCTAATCCCAGAAAAGAAAGTGGACTGGTCGATAGTAACAGCCTGTCGCCAAAAACCCCAGGAGGATGTATCGGAATACTTCTCCCGGTTTGAAACGGTGTTCTCCGATTACAGCGGCCAGGACATGACCACTGCAACCGGACACCATCTGTTTGTCCAGAATTATGTTAAGGGCCTATCATCGGAAATCTCCCAGAAACTACAGGCCAGCGAGAGTAGTTGGGCAGCCTCCAAACCTACAGCGATTCTCCAAATGGCCCAATATTATGAACATCAGAAAAATGAAAACGATAGGGCGACAGAGAAAAAGAAGAAGGACTTAAAAGAGAGGGTGATGATTGCCAAACTGCAAGGGGTGACTATAGGACGAGACCAATACCGGGGAAACTACCAGACGAACGTCCCTAAGACTACATTTCCCCAGGACCGCACTCTGACTTCCTACAGTGGACGCACAGACCTTAGAGAAAACCAGTGCGCTTTCTGCAAAGGGACTGGCCATTGGAAATCCCAGTGCCCAGTTCTTCTGGAAATGATCAGAAACAAAGACCCCAGGGATGTAGCAAACGGACCGAGACCTAAGGGACAACAACGAGGGCCCCCAAATGACGCGACTAACGACAGATCAAGCAGACCAAATACGTTCGATCGACCCAGGCAGAACCAATATCAACAATCTGACTATGACGACACTCACACCTTCGCATAGGACAGCCAAGGGCGAGGGAGGGATCCAGTCGAGCTCTATGTTGACCAGCAGGGCCCTTATGTCACTGCTAAGGTCCTGGGTACCAAGTCTCCATTTCTGGTAGACACTGGCGCAACACGTAGTGCATTATCTAAACGACTGATTCCAAGGGCACCCTTGTCTGGCTCACTCATAACATCGACAGGTTTCGATGGAACGCCCTCCACCAACCCTTTGTCTGCCCCGATTCTCTTTGACGTAGAAAACAACACCACCGACACCACGTTCTTGCTTTCCTCCAATAACCCTGACGCCATTATGGGACTTGACTTACTGAAACACTTCCGAGCGACGATCAGGTGTTCTCAAGATGGAGTTCGAGTGTTTCTTTACGACAACCCCGTTCTGCTTAGACATTGCTCTCCCCGACACATGTTTTCCATCACCGACGCTGACGCGTCCCTGCTTGACACTCTACCTCCGTATCTGTGGGCCAAAGCGGATTCGGACGTAGGGCGTATGTTAATTGACCCAGTGCACATTACTGTCCGACCAGACGCAACACTCCCAAAACTCCCACAATATCGGATATCGCCAGAGGGCGAGAAGGCATTGGTAATGATTATCCAGTCACTGATAGACGCAGGAGTGGTAGAGGAAGTGGTTAGCAACGTTTGCAACAGCCCTATCTTGCCCATTATCAAGAAGCAGGGAGAGGGAGATGAGAAAGCATACCGTTTTATCATCGACCTCCGAGAGATCAACAAAGTGGTGGTACCCCAGTACCCTGTGGTCTCAGACATCACCACCATCCTGACTTTGATTCCATCCACTGCCACCACCTTTTCCGTCATCGACCTCAAGAACGCATTCTTCTCCATCCCCATCCACCCAGACAGCCGATATCTCTTCGGCTTTACCCTAAAAAGCCCGCTCATATAGGTTTTGCCGAGCGCCTCAAGGCTCCACGGAAAGCCCTAGCATTTACAGCCAGGCCCTCAAAAGACAGCTAGACCAAGTCCAGTTACCCGACGGAGTGGTGTTGGTACAATATGTCGATGACATCCTTTTGGCAGCCGACACCACCCCTCTAGCGGTTACCGCCACCATTCAACTCTTGCACTTCCTTGCGGAAAATGGCCACAAGGTCTCCAAGAAGAAGTTGCAATTCTGCCTACCCCAGGTCACTTACCTAGGCCACCTTTTGTCCAAAGATGGAAGAAAACTCACCCCTGATCGAATCCAAACCATTCTAGATACCCCTGTCCCTAAGACCCAGAAGCAGGTTCGCTCCCTATTAGGCCTCACCTCCTTCTGCCGACAATGGTTACCAAACTTCAGCCTCGTTGTAAAACCACTGCTTTCTCTGCTAAACAAAGACGTCCCTTTCCCACTCCCTTGGACCCCTGAGTGTCAGACTTCCTTCACAGAACTACGAGATGCCCTTTGCTCAGCCCCTGTCCTAGGTACCCCAGATTACAAAAAGCCCTTCTCCCTTTACACTCACGAAAGGGAGGGGTGCGCTTTATCTGTCCTGACCCAGGCCATCGGCCCTAAGCAACGACCGTGCGCTTACTTCTCTGCCACTCTTGACCCTGTCGCCAGAGCCTTGCCTGCCTGTCTTCGAGCTGTAGCTGCTGCTGCAATCTCTATCCGACAGAGTGAGGGGATTGTACTCTCGAATTCCCTCACGGTACTGGTACCCCATGCAGTCGACACCCTCCTGAACCAAACCAAGACGCAACATCTGACGAGTGCACGACTGACTGGATACGAACTGACCTTGCTTTCCCCCCATATCACCCTGAAAAGATGCACCACACTGAACCCAGCAACTCTGTTACCCTTGCCAGAGAACGATCCCAATGTGCACCCCGTACATGACTGCGTGACTCTTACGGACGAACAGACCAGGAGCAGGGTCGATCTCAGAGACACGGCTTTCCCTGACCCCGACGGGGAGCTGTGGGTGGACGGTTCTTGCATCAAACTCTCCGATGGTACCACTTCCGCTGCCTATGCAGTCACCACGGCTCGAACTGTAGTAGAAACAGCCCGCATCACCCAGCGATCTGCCCAGGCAGCGGAACTGATTGCCTTGACGCAAGCCTGCATCCTGGCAACAGGAACCACAGCGAACATTTACACCGACAGCCAGTATGCCTTCGGGGTGGTTCACCATTTTGGGCTCCTCTGGAGGGAGAGAGGATTCTTGACCTCACACGGCACACCCATTTTGCACGGGGATTTAGTCTCCGCCTTAATCGAAGCTGTCCTCCTCCCCAACAAACTTGCCGTTATCAAATGCCAGGCACACAAGAAAGTGACAGACATTATTGGACAGGGAAATGCACTAGCCGACATCACCGCCCGAACGACAGCTGAAAATAGAACGACAACACGTATGTACGTGACCAGGTCACAAGCAGAAAACTGGACTGACGCCAAGGACACAATTAGAGACATACAAACGGCTAGCACACAACACGAATTGACTGAATGGACACGGGTGGGATTGAAAGACGATGAAGGCTGCTGGCGGACAAAAGACACGAACAGATGGTTGCTACCTGATTCATACTTGATTCCCATATTAACCATGGCACACTCCCCTGCCCACATAGGATCAGCCCCCATGATCGAACTTGTCTCCAGGGTTTGGCACAATGACAAGATCCCAGATTCCGCCAAACGCCTGGTCCAACAATGCTTAATATGCCTGCAACACAACCCCGGGAAAGGAACTGTAGTACCCCGGGGGGGATTTGGGGTCCCAAACCACCCATTTGAAGTCCTGCAGATGGACTACATCCAGCTAGACAGATGCCAAGGCTTGAAATATGTGCTCGTCGTGGTGTGCGCATTTAGCAAGTGGGTGGAAGCATATCCAACCCGTGACAACACCGCTATGGTCACTGCAAAGGTTCTGTTAAAGGAGTTTTTCCCCCGTTATGGCCTCTGTCGTGTTTTATGGAGTGATAATGGCCCCCACTTCGTAGCCAAAGTTATCCAGCTCATCCTAAATGGGCTGGGTATTAAACAGAAATTCCACGCAGTCTTCCACCCTCAATCTGCTGGGCTTGTCGAACGACACAATGCCACACTAAAGCTTAAACTGGCCAAAATAGTGGCTACCACGGGCCTGAAATGGCCAGACGCCCTCCCATTGGCATTGCTATCGATGCGCTCTACCCCCACCCGACATCACTTAACCCCTTATGAAGTTGTCTTCGGTCGACCCATGAGCGTCTGGTCTGCCCCGAAACCAACTTCCATTCATGACGTTCCGGACGTCCTAATGTCTGATTATCTGTACAAATTGACTGAAACTTTGTCTGTCCTTCATCAGCAGGTGCAGCAGGCCATCCCCGATGCTTCCAGGGGTCCGGGTCACGCCATCCAGCCAGGGGACTTCGTGCTGATCCGAAATTTTCAGCGATCAAAGAGTTTGGAACCCCGGTGGACGGGCCCCTGGCAAGTGCTGATCACCACTCGGACCGCACTTCGAGTGGAGGGGAAGAAACACTGGCTGCACGCTCATCACTGCAAAAAGGTCTCTCCAGCCCTGGCCACGACAGACACCGTCAACACCCAAGAAGAGCTCCTGAACCAGGACCGACCATCGTTGAACTGCTATCCTGATACTGAGACACTTGAACTTTCAAAACATCCTGACCCCACTGTGCCATCTCGAGAAGGGTATTTCCTGCGTCGAAAGGAGGGAGCTTCGGCTAAGTAGGCCACGGACTAGGTTAAAGGATCTCAGAACGGTGACCCAAACTACCAAGGGTTACCTGGAGAGAAGCTAAAACTAAGTCTGTGGTCCTGCCCACTACCGAGCACCTTGAAAACGAAGATGATGGAAGCGCCAGATAAGAAGATGATGGAAGCGCCAAACAAGAAGCCGACGGGGACAGCAGGAAATACCCACAACAGAAATCCGAGAACAGACAGACTCCATAGCGCAAAGACAATTGCACTCTTCATCACAATCCTCTTCTGTTTTCTCCTCATGACCACGCTCTGGATTTTGGAAGAACATGCACCTGCTCACGAAACATTCCTAACCACTGCTCAGCCTACCACCATGAAGGACCATTATCTAATTTCGCTCTCTCCTCAACTAAGAGAGAGGCGAAAGGAGTTTTGGAACAACTCTTTCGTGCAGCTACTTCACCAGCACAATCTTGCCACCAATACCACCAACTGCTGGATCTGTGGGTTGCTACCCCATGCCACTGGACATTCAATACCATTCATCCCTTCACCCTTCTCTGTCCACGGCTCCTGCCTTGCTTGGCTGATCCTCCTGCAAGAAAGCTATACGGGCAATGCCACCTCCAGCAGAACTGCAGCACATTCTTCTCACGGGGCCGGGCGAAACAAGACAAAGACACACTTCTGCCCGCTGACCCCCAGCGACTCGATCCAAATGGACATCCCGGCTAAAGAACGAATCGAAATGCAGGTGTTCAACAATCCAACCAGACCCACCTTCTCCTATCTGCGGAAACGAACGGCTGCCACTCTGACTGTGGCCCTGTCGGTCATCAACGTCACAGGCCACATGTGTGTAGAAGGACTTGGGACACAGCTGGTGGGTCGCAGCGCTTGCCGCTTTACCAGAACTTTGGATTCCACGGATCCACCTTCCTTTGTGTCATCCCCAAACATGTATTTCATCTGCGGCACGAAGGCCTACACCTGGCTCCCCAAAGGCTGGGGGGGCACTTGCTACATCTCCTTCGTCCTTCCTCCGACTTATGTAGCCCCAGCGAATCACCACAGGCAAAAACGAGCCAAAGACATTGAACAAGCCGACTCAACAGGGGCGCAGTTCCTCGATGCTATGAAAGGACTCGTCCCCCTCTGGGGCCCGATGGCAAACAGCCGTGCCATCCGACATTTGACTCAGGCAGTCGAGACGACCATGAACATCACAGCGGGCATCTTTGCCAACAACACTGCCGAGCTCCAAGCGGTCCGTTTGGTGGCTCTCCAGAACCACCTCGTTCTAGATGTGGTTCTGGCGGACCGTGGAGGAGCATGCCGCATTATTGGGTCCAGTTGTTGCACATACATACCGGACAACTCACCCTCAGTGTACAAAGCCATCGAACATCTTCACAGACTCTCTTCGGAAGTTCACCAAGAGCAAGAAGAATGGTCGCTTGGTGGTTGGTTCTGGGACACCGTCAAAAGCTGGGGCTGGAGACTGCTCACCATTATCATGATTCCCGTAGTTGTAATATGTGGCCTGTGCTTGGGAATTCAATGTCTGCCACCTATGTGTTCTTTATGTGCGAGTTGTATTTTTCCCAAAACTGTGGACTTCGGAAGCGAACACATGAGAGCATTGTATGATACCGAAGTTAGGAATTTGATGAAAATTGACATTGAGTAAAGCAAGTTGGCTAGATATGTTGAAAAGGGGGGACTGTTGAAAGTTGGGCTGAGACCGTCAACATTATCGGCGCCCTCTTGCTCTCCTTAACCTTTTTGTGCGCATAAAACAGCCGCCATTTTGAACACCATGGTTTCCCTGCTCTCGCCGAGAGCCAGCGCGCCTCTCTCCCCCTCCTAGCTTCGCCGGCATCCCCCGCATACTGACAACCCCCCCTGCCTGCACCTGCCGCGAATCATAAAACCCCTCTTCAGCGCTGCTCTGCCCCGGGCCCTCGTCCTGTTCTCAGCGCAACACCTCCCCTCTTCCCATTTATGATCCCCAGCCCTTTGATGCAAAACCCCTTTTTTCCCGTGTGCCCGTTCGTCCCCCTCGTTCCCAAGCCGACACCGAGCTCTGCCGATACTGTTCCTTGCCCCTCCCCGTACAATAGAAAGTTTCCCCCCCAGCAAGGGATCCCTGGGTTGATCAAAGCCCCCCGCCCTACGAGATCCGATCGAACCCCACACACACCATGAATCGGCGGAATATCCAGCTGCGCGATGATCACCACCTGTTGTGAACGGGGCAGGGACTTCCACTGTAACCTTGCGTGGGAACGGGTTGGGAAGGGGGGAGTCTGAGGATGTCTTTCCGTACATCAAAGTACCGACGAGAATGTGTTACGTGCAATAAAGAGATAAACTTGTGTATAAGAGGCCAGGCCTCAGGGATGCAGTTAGAGCACCTCAGAACGATACCTTCTGTCTGTTTCGTTGTGTTCTCCTCCGGAGAGAAATAAAAATCTTGTTTCCTGCCTTCCAGTCTCCAGCGCCTGCCTCTTCAATAGTTTAACTTCTTTATGGGTTCAAGAGGCGACACCGCCGGGCAATACTTAGAGATCTTATATTCTGGTTGGTAGTGCCACCCCCCTATTTCAACAGAGCTGATTCCGGAGGGAGCGTGATTTGAATTTCCTGTCTAGATCTGATTCCTTGGGTATTTTGGGCCATAGAGGTGTTCTTAGCCATTACAGTATTGGAATTATTTCCGGGGCCAGGAGCATCTGTTACGTTTTTATTGGGATCTTTACGTGCAGTATCTACCCTTATAATATTTTGCCCTGTGTTTATTGGACCTTGTTGGATTTGTGTTGGGTTGCTATGGCTGTTTTGAGACTGGCCTGATTGCGGTTGGACCATCCCTGTTTTTTCAGAAGTAGATTTTGAGTTATTTTGAGCTGTCCTTGTTTTAGTTACAGCTCTAATAGGTTTTTCCTGGGGAGCTGAAGTAATGGTAGGTTTCCTACCTACTGTGCTCTTGGATGTCTGCTTCATAAGTTCTCTGGTCAGATCTACGTTAGTTTGTGTTATAGTCTCTAGTTCACCTAGTTTTTCAGAGATGATTTTTAATCTGTGAACTAGCGGTAGAACTAGAGATGTAACCCGGTGCCGAAAATTCTCTACCAGTTCTTTAATTGGGACGGTTTGTGCTACAGGTTCATTGGTAGTGTTTGTTTCATTACGGATAGATTCTTTTGGGGTTTTCTTGGTGTTCCCACGTTTGTAGTCAGTTTTCTTCCTTGATTTAGCACTTCTACCTTGATCAATTTCTGCCTCCCGTTTCCTCTTTCTGTGATCGGGGCAGATCTTAAAGTTTACAATTGGAGTGGTGAGTTTTTGCGGTTGTAACAATGGAGACGAGGCCCCTTCTAATGGAGCCTCGTTACCTACTAGGTCTATGATAGGGATGGGTGAGGTGATCTGGTCACGTAACTGGAGGGGGATACTAATATCTCCCGCCTTTTCCTGTAAAACGGGGGAGTATTGAGAAGGGGTAATTTACTTGGGTATCTCTACGGAGACCATGATGTCATTGATCAAAGAAGGAGATAAAGCCGTGGAATGCAGGGAAGGGGATTCAGTGGTGCTAATATCCTTTTGTGGAACTTGTGAGTGTGTTTCAGGTGGGATAGGAGAAATACCTGCGAGGGATACAAACGATGGCAGTAGGTAGGAATCCTGGGAAATGTTAATAGTATCAGATGAGTTAATAATGGAAAATGGGGGCAATGAACCAGCAGGTAACGACAAACGTCTTTCAGTATGTTTTATAGCAGTTGTCACAGCTCCTATGGTCCTTTGCGACATACGATCAATAGCAGTAAGGGATTGCAAGTTGGTTTTAGATGATTTAGCTGATTTGACATGGGGCATTTTGACTTGCGTAGGAATTGCGGGGACAAATAGTTCCAGTGAGCATAGGGATCAGTTCTTACTTACTCAGGGCGTGTAGTCCAGCAAGTTGAGGAGGTCCGGTATCCAAAGGCTAAAGGGGTGGCCCAGCCCGGCCTCCTACGGCCCCCGAACGGCCACAAAATGGCCCGCCCTTTGCCCGGGCTTCGCCCGGCGCTCTCGCGCAGCGTATGACTGGTGCGATTATATTAAGTTGCAATGCCGTCCAGGGGGCGGGGCTAGCAGGGGGCGCAGACCAGCTGAGAGAGGTCAGGCAGGGACTCCTGGGAAAGCGAGTCCCTGCGGCGCAACACCCCTGTTACAATGTGTCCTCTCACCCCAGGCACACTCCAAGTCACAAGGCAGTGTTTCAGAGCGGCAATTCACAAGCCGCGCAGCGGCACCCGCGAAGCGGGTGCGTCAAGTCGTAGCTGCGGTGGTGATGGCAGAAAGCAGTGTTCCCAGGTAGGGTCTCCACGGCAAATTCAAAGTTCCCGCTTACACCAGGGGATGCGATTTGATTTGTAGTCAGTGCCGTCCAGGGGGCGGGGCTAGCAGGGGGCGCAGACCAGCTGAGAGAGGTCAGGCAGGGACTCCTGGGAAAGCGAGTCCCTGCGGCGCAACACCCTTGTTACGATGTGTCCTCTCACCCCAGGCACACTCCAAGTCACAAGGCAGGGTTTCAGAGCGGCAATTCACAAGCCGCGCAGCGGCACTCGCGAAGCGGGTGCGGCAAGTCGTAGCTGCGGTGGTGATGGCAGAAAGCAGCGTTCCCAGGTAGGGTCTCCTCGGCAAATTCAAAGTTCCCGCTTACACCAGGGGATGCAATTTGATTTGTAGTCAGTGCCGTCCAGGGGGCGGGGCTAGCAGGGGGCGCAGACCAGCTGAGAGAGGTCAGGCAGGGACTCCTGGGAAAGCGAGTCGCTGCGGCGCAACACCCCTGTTACAATGTGTCCTCTCACCCCAGGCACACTCCAAGTCACAAGGCAGGGTTTCAGAGCGGCAATTCACAAGCCGCGCAGCGGCACTCGCGAAGCGGGTGCGGCAAGTCGTAGCTGCGGTGGTGATGGCAGAAAGCAGCGTTCCCGGGTAGGGTCTCCTCGGCAAATTCAAAGTTCCCGCTTACACCAGGGGATGCGATTTGATTTGTAGTCAGTGCCGTCCAGGGGGCGGGGCTAGCAGGGGGCGCAGACCAGCTGAGAGAGGTCAGGCAGGGACTCCTGGGAAAGCGAGTCCCTGCGGCGCAACACCCCTGTTACGTTGTGTCCTCTCACCCTAGGCACACTCCAAGTCACAAGGCAGGGTTTCAGAGCGGCAATTCACAAGCCGCGAAGCGGGTGCGGCAAGTCGTAGCTGCGGTGGTGATGGTGATGGCAGAAAGCAGCGTTCCCAGGTAGGGTCTCCTCGGCAAATTCAAAGTTCTACCACTCACTCTCTACTACTCTACTACTCACTCTCTACTACTCTCTACTACTCTCTCTACTACTCACTCTACTACTCACTCTACTACTGTCTCTCTACTACTCACTCCCTACTATTCACTCTCTACTACTCACTCTCTATTACTCGCTCTCTACTACTCACTCTCCACTACTCACTCTCTACTACTCGCTCTATACTATTCTCTACTACTCACTCCCTACTACTCACTCTCTACTACTCACTCTCTACTACGCTCTACTACTCACTCTACTACTGTCTACTACTCTCTACCACTCACTCTTTACTACTCTACTACTCACTCTTGACTACTCTCTACTGCTCTCTCTACTACTCACTATACTACTCTCTACTACTCACTCACTACTACTCTCTCTCTACTACTACTCTCTACTACTCACTCTCTATTACTCACTCTCTACTACTCACTCTCTATTACTCATTCTCTACTACTCACTCTCTACTACTCGTTCTCTACTACTCTCTACCAGTCACTCTCCACTACTCACTCTCTACTACTCGCTCTCGACTACTCTCTACTACTGACTCTACTGCTCACTCTCTACTACTCTACTACCCTCTACTAATCTCTCTACTACTCATTCTCTACTACTCACTCTCTACTACTCACTCTCTACTACACACTCTAGACTAATCTTTACTACTCACTTTACTACTCACTATCTACTACTCTCTATTGCTCACTCTACTACTCACTCTTTACACCTCTAGGGTCTACCCTAGGTCCCCCAAAGGTAGGGTGCCTCTTAATAAAACCAGGGACAATATAAAGGGTGTTTTATATGCCCTGGTAAGGAAAAACAGTCAATGTTGTGTTCTCTATTGTAGTGCTGCTATCCCCAAAGGCTAACATGTGGAAGGATTTATTAAACTTATAAAGTCTATTTTTGCTTTGGAGCCAGTTAGCAATATCATTCAAAGTATCAAATGTATGGTCACATTTTATCCAACAACTTTGCAAGGTTATATTGAATGTAAATTTTACAGCAAAGTTGTTTTAGACCTTACTATCCTGAAGTTACCTAATGCAGCCCTGCAGCAGTCTCTTCTGATCGGCCAATCTTCGACAGCCTGGGCCAAGAAGCTACCTGAGTATGTGTGAAGAGGCATGGGGCTGAAACAATAAAGCAATTTGGTTGGAGGAAATGTGATTCCTGGCGAAGCCAGGGAGGGGAAGGGGCCTGGAGAGATGAGCTAGACTATAAAGGCAGGAGAACAGATGTCAGTGGATCTAGGCCATTCCCACTTTCTAGGTTCCTAGCCAGATGGGAGCCCCCTAATAAGAGTAGGAGAGGGGCTGGAAGGGGAGTGTAGTCAGATGCTAGCCACACTTTCTGGGATGGTTACACAGACACACACAACAAGGAGAGATTTTCTCCATTTCGATTTTTGGAGAACAGTACATTCTGGGTCACAAATATGCCTTACTTTGCTGGAAATGGTAATAGTAGATTGAGGTAGATGTGCCCGTATTGGTTGTGGTGTCCCCCTTCTTGCCAGCCCAGAACAGAGGATTAATATTGGAGGGCTGCACTGTCAAGCCTCCACAAAGAAAGAACTGTGCCTGACTCAAAGGATAAGGAGTGCACTCCCTGATCTGCAACAGTTGCAACAGAGCCGGAAGAAGTCACCTATAATCCAAAAGAAAGGATCACCTCATCTGACCAGTTGTAACGGAACATTTCCTGGACTCTGCTGGTGCACTGTGGGAATTGAGTCCTAGCCCTCAAAAGGCAATCCAAAGTCTCTGAATTCCTGGATTGAGCTAGTGGACTCTTAAAGTAACGAAGAAACTTCAAGATTCAAAAGTTTGGAAACTTTCTGTACACTTCTGCAGAAAAGCTCCAGGAGGAGACCAGCTCGACGTCGAGAGTCAAGCCACCATCGCTAATCGGCCTGACCATGCTGTTTTATCCTGCTGAAAGCCCTGGAGCTTCTGACCATCGAGAACAAAGACTTTCAATGACTCACCACCGAGGCATTGCACTGCAGCAGGCCGCCATCGTTGAATAGAGCTTCGGATTTGAGAAGCCTAAGTACCTGCCCACGAGCCCGTCGATGAGAGGAAAGCTCCAAAAAAAAGACTGAAGGCTTGATTTCGATATTGACAGGCGGGTTACTCCATCACAATGGTGATGGATATCCCATCCACCTAAATAGAAAATCCTATAGGATATACTGGAACTTATATTTCGGCAAACGGGATATTCATCACCGTTATGGCAGAGTAACCCGTTCACCAATGTCTAAATCAGGGCCTAAGTCTGAAGGTAAACTTTTGATTGGGACCTAGCACTCAGCGTATCTGAACTGTGCTCTGGTTCCTGGCATTGCATTTTTGTAATTTTGGTGTTGTTTTAAAGATGACAAAAATCTCTAATTTTATAAATTGGTATTGAGTTTTTATTGTGTTGTGCCTTTTATTTATTTACGGTTTTGGTGATATAAAATGCTTTACACATACCTGTCTCCTACGTGAAGCCAAATTGCTCATTTGCTACACTACCAAGGGTTGAGCAAGGATTAATGTATTGAGACTTGACTGGACCTATTAGTGATTGTGTTATTATTATAAGCTGAGAGTGAGTACCCCCGCCTACTAATAATCCACTTTCCTACATTTGTGTGCCACCTTTTAATTGCAAAAGCCACGGACCTTCATTCACTGGCACTCATTACTTTACAAATATAGCACTTAGGAAGCAGTGCTTGCAACAGTCATGCTGAGTAAGTATATACTTGACACATTTTATGTTCTGTAAAATAAAGTGGTTGTTCGATCATTGTAAACGTTGTGATCGTTCTACATACTGTTTTCCAGAATGGATGGCAGTGTATTGACTGATGAAAGCACATAGCGCAAAGTATGTGTGGGGAGAATCTTATGCCCTGATTTAAAACAGAAAAAACTCTGATTTTGAAGAAAGTGCCAGCATGCTGCTCATGTTTATAGTCTGATGGTGGAATGATTTCAAAAATACCCTTCCTATGGTGACTCCACCAAAGTAAAACCTCCAAAGCCCTTATTATCATTGTTGGAACTTCACCCTAAGCAATAATCCTGGGTGACATTCCATTAAAGGGTCTCTGGACCCAGAATTACTCAGTCTGTCAATTCTGGAGCTAATAATTCTGGATATTGGATCTGTCAGAGGGTGCAGTTGCAGGAGCTCCCTGTAGAAAGACACACACCCTTCGTGACCGGCAGCCCCAACCCTTCGCTGCACCTCTCTAGTCCTCCTGCTGATATTTTGCATCTGCTCAGATTAGGTAGATGGAAAATATCAATGGTTATGTTCCCGGATTCGGGAAAAATGCAGGGTAAAAGGGCTGGTATTGCCATGTCCATGCAAATATTGCCCATTTTAGTAACAAAACTTGGAATCAGAAGATTTTGGTGCGGAAATATCAGGGGAATCAGAGATTCCATCTCATTGGTATTCCCACACCACATTCCACTGAGCTAGTAATGAGGGAATGAGAAAGAATGTATCACCTCCTTAACAAATTAGATAATTTTCCTTTAACTCCAAGCACTAAATAAGACTCCAGCCAAAAATTCCTACATTTCAAATATATGAATTAACAGGAACAAATTAGAGATTATTGTCATAGGTTGAATTTTCTGGTCTTTGTGAAAATACGTGGACTCAGAGCTATTTTGTTGCATTGCAGTTCTGTAGGAGGGGTAACATCTAAACGACATCAGTAAATTTGGAGAGCTATATGTATAATTTTAATTTAATTAACTTATTTGGCAGTCTGTGAATGCAAATGAATAGGGATGCCATCACAGTGACTTCACACATACTGTATTATGAAGACATGTAACTAATATTAAGTCATTTGTCTTTAATGGTTAAAGATATTTAGTATTATTATTATGAAGTTGTGTTGTAAACCACTTACTAGTTACAGAACTCAGCCAATATGGTCCCCCATCTAAGAAAGCTCAAGCTTAGTAATAATTATTTTTTTTTTACTACTAAGGGGTCGATTCCGTTCTGAAATCGGCCTGATCGACTTGTACCAGGAACGGAGTCCGACCGACACCTACAGGCACCGTCCGACCCGTGCAGTACGATGTAAAGCCCATGATCTACAACCAAGCCGTAAGGAAAACAAGCCGTACGACCGAGCCTTACAAAAACAAGCTATCCGGCCGGAAAATTGACACAAACTGCACCGAGCGACACAAACCCGTAATGAACCCGACCGATACGTACCCGCAACGTCCGACACGCACAGTACGATGCAAAACGCATGAAACCTAAGAGATTCGCACAGAGCCCAAGTCGCACGACCGACACGGCCCGGAAACGTACCTAAAGCGAGAGAGACCACCGCGATTGACTCGCATGCAACACAGAACATAATCAGCGTAAAAGGCACGGAGCAGCCCGCACAAGCCAACATGAGCGTCCGACTTGGTCAAAAGAACGTCTCCTACATGCCCACCTATAAAAAGGTAAAAAACACTACCATGACCCTTTGCAAATACAACAGAGCAGCCAGCACAGAACAGCTTGAGACACCAACCACAGACCCACACACAAATCACCCATCACACAACCCACACACCATCAGCACCCCTCCAAAAGCTCTCACACATACACCTACCAAAACAGACAACCACCCACCCACCCTCATTTGCACCCACTCACCCACCCACCCACATCACTCCTCACCATCACCTATCACCATGCCCCCTAAGAACAATCCACAGATCACAGATACTGAGTTAGAAATATTGGTAGATGAGATCCTCAAAGTGGATCGAAATTTCTTTTGCACATTGGTACAAAGGACCCCCATGTCACAGAAAACCAAGATGTGGGACAAGATCGTGGACAAGGTGAACGCACAAGCACCAGTGTATCGCACAAAGTCCGACATCCAGAACAGGTGGTATGACGTGCGCAGGAGGGTCAAGAAGCTCCTCCAGAAGGAGCACGCCTTGAGCCAGATCACTAGCAGTGGCCCTCCTGCCAAACCAGTCTACTTCAGGTCCTGGGAGGAGAAGGTGTGGGGCATCCTACCACCAGAGGGCATCCATGGCCTACCAGACATACCAGAGCCTGGTGAGTACACAACAAATATATTGAATATTGTGTCGCAATATACACACATCACCGTTAAGGGGACAGTGAAACCATGCATAATAAACCAAAGTCCAGGCATAATAAACCAAAGTCAATTAGCCCAAGAAGTATAAGCTAGTCACACAAACATAATAATGGCCCCCTCATAGTGATTTGTAAGTGTGTCATGCCATGTACAAACTTACCAACAAATAGGGCAGCGCAGTGGCACTAATCTGAGTAAACACTGTCAGACATCCCTGCCACCACAACCACTATCTCACAGTGAAGCTCACTGACAGGAAGGAATAGTTGATGTGCTGGTGAAGTGAGTGTATACAAAAGCATGATGGGGTTGTCACAGATAATGCCCTCCTCACAATTGCACCATCAACAACTCTCTGAAGAATGCTCACCTCACAGGGAAGTCAGAAGGAGGGAAGTGAGGGCATGCTGGGAAGTGGGGTGTAGCCCAGAGCATGCTGGGAGTTGCAGTCACTCACAATACCCACCCACCCACATGGCCCAGCAAGTTCACACTGAACCATGGTCACCTCACAGGGGGAAGGACTGACAAGATATCTGTGACTTGGCACTGTTGTGGGGAGCACAAACCTCTACTGGGAATTGGCCACCACCAAACACCAGGACTCCACTGTCAGCCATCTTTTCAGCACAGGCACACCCCCTCACAGAGAGGCAGAGTCAGAAGGAGGGAAGTGAGGGCATGCTGGGAAGGGGGTGTAGCCCAGAGCATGATGGGAGTTGCAGTCACTCACAATACCCACCCACATGGCCCAGCAAGTTCACACTAAACCATGCTCACCTCACGGGGGGGGGGCTGATAAGATCACTGTGATCACTGTTGTGGGGAGTACAAATCTCTACTGGGAATTGGCCACCACCAAACACCAGGATTCCACTGTCAGACATCTTGTCAGCACAGGCACAGCCCCTCATAGGGAAGCAGAGTCAAATGTCAACAGGGATCACACTCCTGTGTCAGCCACCTGATGGCCCTTGAGTACCAATGACCATGTACATCGACATCCATACATGAGCTGGGTATGGGCACACATCAACATGCACACTGAAAGGCCTCATGTTGGCAGGACAACGTGCTACCACAATATCAATCTCTGTCTGTGACGACTGATCACAATGCAGTGTTCAGGCATGCATCCTGACGTCCTGCTGCAAATCTCATGTATATCAAACATTGTTACAAAAATCAAGGAGGGGTGAATGGTCCACTCTTCCTGTGCAACCTAGTTAATTACTTATTATGTTGCCCCCATTGAAAGTCTCACATATGTACACATGCGTCGTGCGTGATATCATGCTTTTCCGCATCAGTGTACAGTAGCAGCAGCATCATTGGCTCCCCATTGTTGCAAATATGCTGTACCTCCCCCTGGAGGTAACCTGGCTGGTTCCCCAGCAGTGTCTAGAGATGAAAACTGAGAGAGTGTGTCTGTGCTAAAAGGCCGTGAGTCAAAATCACACACAACACACAAAGGCAAAGGAAAAATGTTGAACATTGTAATGTATGAAGTTACAAACAAAGGTGTTACGTGTGTGGATCCAGCTACTCATCCACCGCACCAGGGTCGGTCACTGTTGGTGAACATGTTGCAGCCCCATGTGATCCTAGAGCTAATATCTCCTCTGGACACTACTGGGAAAGCAGGCAGTCTACCTCCAGGTGGAGGAACATAATATTTGCAGTAATGGTGATCCAAATGAAATGCTGCTACAGTGCACTGAGGCAGCAATCCAAGAAGCACAGCCCCATTCCTGTATACGTATAGGATGGAATTTACTAAGGAATTAAATCATGTACATACCGTTTCTGCACAGGATGAGTGATACCTTGCCCCCTCCTTCATTGTTAGTACTACCCATTGCAAGATGAATGTACCAGTACCTCTCTCTCCCTCCCTGTTGCAATATACATAGGTTAACCATTGATATCTGTAGTAACATAACTGACAATGTCTCTCTCATCCAAACACAGGTGCTACTGGGGAAACAGCAGCAATTGAAGAGGAGTCCCTGTCCCAGACTCTGGTGGAGGATGAGCTCCCTGGTGTGGATCTGGCTCTGTCCTCTTCGGATGATGAAGGTCAACCTGGCATCTCCGGTGTGAGTCATCATACAACCCCACCATCACAAACACCTGCACCCCTTGCAGCCACACCAACAACATCTGGCCACAGGCCTAACCCCACCATCAACACCGACAGACCTAGGACACCAAGTTCTGACAGAACAGGGCCACCGGCCACCCAGGAAGCTATGAACAATGAAACCAGTAGCAACACCCAAGGGGGCCCCAGGTCATCTGTGCCTGCCACCACAGGTCCAGCCCGTGTGTCTAGGGGTGGTGGGAGTGGTGTTAGGCAGAAGTCACTGTCTGCAGAGGGGCCTGGACTGCCTGATGACCCCCAACAGGTACGCATCATAGATGCGTACCAGGATAGCACCGGAGGATTCAGCCAGGTAGTGGGGGTCCTCAAGGACATGCAACAGGAGCAGGCTGGCCATCATGCACGCATGGAGGCCAAGTGGGACAAAGTTACTGGTGTGCTAAGCGACATATTGACTTGTCTCCGCCAGAACAGCAGCAATATGTCCACACCTTATTAAATGTTATATATGTAATTTTTTAATTGAGAAGAGAATGAACCTCAAGTTTGATGTCTCTGGAATCACATTTTGAAATCACAACTTATAGTGAAGTTGGATTTTATTATGCAATTCAGAAAATTCCACTTTCAGAAAGTTGGATTTTTCTTACTTTAGTTATTTGATGCCTGTCGTTGATTGCATGTCTGGGTTGGGTGACTGCTGGGCTTTGTGCATTCCCTCTAGACAGCCACAGAGAAAGTAATATGTACAGTGGCTCATGACACATCGCATTGCCTTGTCGTAGAGAGCATAATGTAATTCGTAAAATAAGTTATCTCAGTAGTCTGTACAGTGTCTCATGTCGCTTCACGTAGTGTCGTCACAAAAGCACAATGACTCGAGACAAGATTGGATTAGGGAGGGGGGGATAGATGAGGTAGTCATGAGGAAAGTGGGGTAGAGGTTTTAATGTCAAAGTGTCTGCGTGCTGCGGTGGCCAGGCTTTGGTGATTAGGCTGTAACTTACCATTCAGGAGAGATTGATTGAGGAGGAGGTATTTGGGCTGCCTTTTGAAATTTAAGTAGGAGGGGTTAGTCCTGATATGGACTGGTATGGAGTTCCAGATTATGGGAGGCATTTCCTGCAAAGGAACAAGATGCGTTTATTTGTTTGCGAGTTTTCGGAGAGATATGGGGTAGAGTGTTGGTACTCCTTATTCTTATTGTCTGCCCGGCCTTCTAGAGTTTGGAGGCCAGGTATGCAGGTTTCCCAGTGTGTTGCGCTTTGTGCGTCAGTATGTTTTTGATTTTTATTCTTTGGGTGCGGTTAAGTAAAAAAGAGGTGAACCAATGTAAGACCACCTCTTCCGCTTCAACCCTTTCTTGAAGTGCTTTAATCAGTAGTTTGTGGTCAACCATGTCAAAGGCTGCCGATAGGTCCAAGAGTATGAGTAGGCAACATCCGCCCATATCAAGATATTTGCGCATATCATCAATTACATTTAAGAATGCTGTCTCTGTGCTGCAACCTTTTCTGAAAACCGATTGGTGGGGGTCTAAAAGGTTGGTGCTGTCTAGGTGTTGAGTAAGTTGGAGGAGAACACATCTTTCCAGAATGTTTGCTAGGAGAGGGAGGTTGGAGATGGGCCTGTAGTTCATCAGATCGCTTCGGTCAGAGTCCGTTTTTTTCAGTAGAGGTGTGAGTTGACTGGTTTTGAGACAATCAGGCATGACTCACGTACTCAGGGAGCTGTTTATATTCTTGGTCCAGTGTGGTTCTAGAGAAAGTTTGAGCTTCTTGGCCAGTTGGGCAGGTATGGGATCCAGGACGTGTGTTGAAGGTTTGGCACTGGAAATCATTTTGATGACCTCTGCTTCAGAGATGGGATTGAAAGATTGCCATAAATTTGGGGGGAGATTGTGTGTGATATCTTCAGTCCCTGGGGTGATTTACTGTCAGGGGAACTGCGGTGTACGTCCAAGGAGAGTTCTATCTTGGTGACTTCCTGTGTACTGATTTGAGTCTAGCTCGTAGGATTGTAGGGGGGTTGTTCAGCCAGAGTCTTTCTGCTGCTCTTAGTTCTCTTCTTTCGGAGTTTTGTCGGTGTTGAACCATGATCTATATGGTATGTTCCTGCCTCTTTTTAGTTTCATGGGGGCTACTTGGTCCATAATGGAAGTCATAGTGATGTTGTAATGAGTTCAATTGTTGAGAGCTCAACCGTGTGGATGGGGAGGAGGGAGCATATCCTTTCCTCCAGGTCTGCAAGGGGAATCTGACTTAGATTTCTCACCCAGCAGGGGGGGTCCTGCATACTGGGCTGGCATTGGATTGTTTGGTTGAAGTGGAATAGAATGAAATGGTGATCATACCAGTCCATAGGCAGGGTGAGGACAACAGAGACTATATCTGCTTGAGCGATAATGACATCCAAGATTGAGCCTCTGTTGTGGGTCTTCTCTGTGCAGTGTTGGGTGAGGTTGTTGTTGATTAGAAGATCGTTTAAGGTTTTGATTAGCAAGTTGTTTTCTTCATTCCAGTGTAGATTTAGGTCACCTAAAATTATGTTGTTGGAGTCACAGAGTGAGCAGTGAGTTATCAGGTAAGAGAGGTGTTCTTCGAATGAGGAGGTGTTTCCTGGTGGATGGTAGAGGAGATGACAGAACAATGTTTTATTGTCACTCGTCTTAATGGTGGCAGTAAGACATTCAAAAGAGTTATATTTGAGGGCATCAGTGTCTGTCACGGATATATTGTTCTTGTGTATGATTGCTATCCCTCCTCCTCGTTGGTATTTTCTGTCTTTATGGATGATTGCGAAGCCCGGGGGCACAAGCAAGGCCATAATTGGGGAAGAGAACTTGTTTAGCCATGTTTCCGTAATGAACGTGATGTCTATGTCGTGGGTAAGGATGGTCTCTGCCAGTTCTGGAGCATGTTTCGTGGCTGATCTGCAGTCAATTAGTATGCAGTTGGTATTGGATCCCTCGTTTTTGAGTTTCTTCTTTAAGGGGGCCCTGGGGATGTTAGTGAGGAAGGCAGGGGGTCTTGAGGATCTGGGGGGGTAGCGTTTTCTTCCAAATCCCGTGATAACCTGGATCTTGGAGCTAGATGTGACAGTAGTGAATGTGTCATACAAGGTGGCAAGATCCATTGCTTTGTCCATGGACATTGCAGCTTTTGTTCTTTTGGGTCTCTGTGTCTGGTTCCGGAGGGGGGTTGTGGACCAGCTTAGCTGTTGGGTCTTGTGAGGCTTTGAGTGATAAGTGCTGGTGGATGTGGGTGTCGTATGTGGGTGTTGGTTGGGCGTTCGTGGTGTGGGGCGGTTCAGTAAGATTTTGGTGAGGCCCAGTATTACCATTTCTAGCTGGCTTTCCAGCAGGGCAAGTCGCTGGGTCATTTCTATGGAGGAGGGGGTGGGGGCATCCCGGGAGGACATTGTAGCTCTTGTTCTTGTGGGTCTTTGTGTCTCGTTCCAGGTGGGGTTAATGGACAAGCTAGGTTGTTGAGTCTTTGGAGGCCTTGCGTGTTTGGTCTCAGTAAATGAGGGTGTTGTGTTAGGGTGTTGACTGGGCACTTGGTGTTGGCTTTTGGTGTTGGAGTTGCCCATGTTATCCCTATGGGTAGTCCTGGATATGGGGTGTGGAAGATTGCGAAATGGTTCTAGAGGCCCTCTCTTATGTGTCAGTGGAGGGAGAGATTTAGGAGTAATTGACTGCGGGCCGGGTTTGCAGGTTGTTTGTTGGGAGTGGTGGTTTGAGAATGGAGGGGGTGGGTGTTGTTGTCAGCTTGGTCGCCCCACTCACTGCTGCTGCTCCTGGCTGCCTTTGCCGCCTCCTACCTGCAGATTCCTTCGCTCGCTGCCCGCTGCTCCTGGGAATTTCCCACTGCTCCTGGGAATTTCCCGCTGCCCGCTGCTTCTTGGAATTTCCCGCCGCTGCCTCCCTGCGGCCCGCCCCCCTGTGATTCCATTCACCGCCCCGCTCCCGCCACCCAGCTGCTCCTCCCTCCCGGCTCCTTACTTATGACGCCCCCAGAGCGACCGCGCAGCGGACGCGCGCAGCGGGAGCACCGATTGAGCGGCGATGGTGCGCCAAAGGTAAGCCCGTCTGCACCCGTCCGCGCATGGACCGCGCCCAGCGCCAGGACCCCTGGCCCTCCACGCCGAGGCAAGACGACCCGACTGACCTACGACGCCGCAACTCTCAACGCACTCAATTCCGGCCGGACCCACGCCTGCTGCCGAGCCACCCCGAGACGCACCCACGGACCCTTCACCTGCTGCACCTGCAAGTTCACCTGCCTCCGAACCTGCCCCGCACCCGCCAAGACAAACACCAGCAGCAACCACCTCAAGTGCATCCTGATCAACACCCGCTCCGTCCACAGACACGCCGTGGAACTCTGGAACCTCCTCGACGCTACATCACCGGACGTCGCCTTCCTCACGGAAACCTGGATGAACGCCTCCTCTGCACCCGACATCGCCATCGCCATCCCGGACGGGTACAAGATCATCAGGAGGGACCGCATCAACCAGACCGGAGGTGGCATCGCCATCGTCCACAGGATCACCATCCGCATCACGACCGACGCCAACGACTCCTTCGCCGCAGCCGAACATCTCCACTTCCAGATTCCCACCGACCCTAAGACGACCCTCAGAGGCACCCTCGTGTACAGACCCCCGGGACCACGCACACAATTCAGCGAAGACATCACAAACTTCATCAGCCCGCACGCCCTCCCCTCCACTGACTACATCCTCCTCGGGGACCTCAACTTCCACCTGGAGAACAACAAGGACCTCAACACCACCGCCCTGCTGGAAAACCTCGCCAACCTCGGACTCAAGCAACTGGTCAACACCCCCACCCACTACGCCGGCCACACGCTTGATCCCGTCTTCTCTTCCAGCAAGTACATCACCTTCAGCCAAGCCACCGGACTCCACTGGACCGACCACAGCTGCGTCCACTTCAGCTTCAAAAGATCCACGACCCACCACCACCCGCAACAGGTACCTCACAGGAATTGGAGCAAGATCACCGAAGACCAGCTCACCACCTCCCTCAGCCAGAGCCCACCCGCCAACACAACGGACCCCAACGAAGCAGCCTGCGACTTTACACAGTGGCTGACCGCCTGCGCCGACGACCTCGCGCCACTAAAGAACCCTCCCAGCAGACCCAGAAGCAAGAAGGCATCCTGGTTCACTGACGACCTCAAGGACTCCAAGAAGACCTGCCGCACCCTCGAGAAAGCCTGGCTCCTCGACCGGACCACCGACAACATGACCGCCCTCAAACATGCTACCCGCAAGCACCACCAGCTCATCCGCACCACCAAGAAGAAATCCCTGAAGGAACGACTGGACAACAACGCCCACGACAGCAAAGAGCTCTTCACTATCGTCAAGGAGTTCTCCAACCCCAGCACCGGCACCAACGGCATCACTCTGTCACAAGACCTCTGCGACTCCCTCGCCTCGTTCTTCCACCGCAAGATCGCCGACATCCACAACAGCTTCGGCGCCCCACCCACGCACCCAACCGTCGAACCAACGCCCCCCACCGCCACCCTTCGCACCTGGACCATGGTGACCACCGAAGACACAGCCCGCACGATGAACACCATCCACTCCGGATCACCGACCGACCCCTGCCCACACCACGTCTTCAACAAGGCCGACTCCACCATCGCACCCCAACTCCGGAACATCATCAACGCCTCCTTCAACACCGCCACCTTCCCGGAGAGCTGGAAGCTCGCCGAGATCAGCGCCCTCCTGAAGAAACCTACAGCGGACCCCACCGATCTAAAAAACTTCCACCCCATCTCGCTCCTCCCTTTTCCTGCTAAAGTCATCGAGAAGATCGTCAACAGACAGCTGACCGCCTTCCTCGAGACGAACGGATCCCTCGCAGTCCGGCTTCAGAGCCAACCACAGCACCGAGACCGCCCTCATCGCAGCCACCGTCGACATCCGGACCCTGCTCGACAAGGGGGAAACAGTGGCCCTCATCCTGCTGGACCTCTCCGCTGCGTTCGACACGGTCTGCCACCGCACCCTAGTCCAGCGCCTCAGCAACATCGGTATCCAAGAGAAGGCACTGGAGTGGATCATCTCGTTCCTCGCCGGAAGAACACAAAGAGTCCGCCTCCCCCCGTTTCGCTCCGAGGCCACCGAAGTCATCTGTGGCGTCCCGCAAGGATCTTCACTCAGCCCCACCCTCTTCAACATCTACATGAAACCTCTCGCAGCCATCGCACGCCAGCACAACCTCAACATCATCTCTTACGCCGACGACACCCAGCTGATCCTCTCCCTTACCAGAGACCCCGACACCGCCAGAACCTGCCTACACGAAGGGATGAAAGACGTCGCCGAGTGGATGAAGGACAGCCGCCTGAAACTGAACTCAGACAAGACGGAAGTCCTCATCCTGGGATCTTGGCCCTCCGCCTGGGACGACTCCTGGTGGCCCCCAGCCCTGGGCATCGCACCCAAGCCAACCGACCACGCACGCAACCTGGGCTTCATCCTGGACCCCTCCCTCTCGATGACCAGACAAGTCAACGCCGTCTCCTCATCGTGCTTCAACACCCTGCGTATGCTTCGCAAGATCTTCCGCTGGATCCCGACCGAGACCAGGAAGACTGTCACCCAGGCACGCGTCACCAGCCGACTGGACTACGGAAACGCCCTCTACGCCGGAACCACAGCCAAGCTACAGAAAAGACTCCAGCGCATCCAGAACACCTCCGCCCGACTCCTCCTGGATGTGCCCCGACGCAGCCACATCTCCAGCCACCTGAGGAACCTGCACTGGCTCCCCGTCGACAAGAGGATCACGTTCCGGCTCCTCACCCACGCACACAAGTCTCTCCACGACCTGGGCCCCAAGTACCTCAACGACCGCCTGACCTTCTACACGCCCACCCGCCAGCTACGGTCCACCAGCCTCGCCCTCGCAGCCGTACCACGCATCCGAAGAGCCACCGCCGGAGGAAGATCCTTCTCTTACCTGGCTGCCAAGACTTGGAACTCCCTCCCCATCCACCTTCGGCTGACCCAGGACCATCTCGCCTGCAGGAAACAACTCAAGACCTGGCTGTTCGAGCAGTAGCATACCCCTCCCCCCAAGCGCCTTGAGACCCTCCCGGGTGAGTAGTGCGCTATACAAATGGCATGATTGATTGATTGATTGATTGATCTGAGATGGGGCTCCGATTGATTTGGGGGGAATGAATAGAGCGCTGTCGTGGAGGGGTAGACGGAGGGGGTGATGATGTCTTGAGGGGGGAGGTTGACTTTAGTACCAAAGGTCTTGGGGTTGCTCTGTGAGATCCCCTGGAGGGGTGGTCTATCAGGGGATTAGGAGTTAGACTGGCAGGAGCTGTGTACGCGTGATGGGGCATTGCGGAGCGAGGGGAAGAGGGAGTCAAAAGCTTCTAGGTTGTCATTCTTGGCTTGGATCATGACTGTGCTGTTGGTGTAGATGGTCACAGAGGTGTTACCGTTTCGTATAGGGCGGTTTGAGAGTCTGATCATTAGTTTGCAACTATATGGGGTGTTAGTTGTTTTGGTTATGTGGAGATGTGTTTTGAGGAGGGCATTCCAGTTGATAGGTCTTGCGGTATGGAAAATGAGATCCATTTTAACTGGCCTTTGGAAGAGCAGTGGTATATGTCCGCGAATAGAATTTCTGGGTGTTGTCTAATCAGTCTGTGTTTGTGGTTTCTTTTTGCTTTTGGTGTGAGGTTGGGGTGGATTTGATGGAGAAAGAGTTCGGGCTGTGTGGTTTTAATCCATTAGGCGTGGAGGGGTGGGGGGTGAGGTCTGAGGTGGTATTTTGTCTTGGTTGGGAGGGTGGGTGGTTGTCTGGAGCTCTGTACAGTCTATTGATCTGAGAGGATAAGACTCGAGGGAGTTGGGGGTTATTAACCTGTCTCGAGTCTAGGTAAGATTTGGGGATGGATTTATTGCTCTTTCTGACCATATGTGCTCAGCCTTAGAGCCAGCGGCGAGAGTTAGCTGTGATTGGGGGTGTGGGAGCTACCTAGATTAGGGGGTTGTTTTGTATGTGTGAGATTGATCGGGGTAAGACGCGCCCATTTTAGGGACAGGCAGGAGTTAGTGTGTCTCGTGTCTCCCGTGGCCGGTATTGCGGGTCCGTTGCGCTTTTGCACAGAATCCCGTGTTCCAATGAGTTCCGGGGAGAGGATAGAAGTGGTAGAAGGTAAGGTGGCTTTACTGGGGAATCAGTGATTAGGGGCGGGCAGCCATCATCTTGGGGACAGGCCCCGGGTTGTGGTGGTGCGAAGGGGTGTGCTGGGCCTCCTTTTGCTGAGATCAGCACATCTTTGCTAGATAGATGTCAGGTTCAGGGGAGAGGAAACATCTAGTGGAGGTGGTGAAGAGAGAAGAGGGGGTTGTTTTGTAGTAGGGAGTCTGATTATCGGTTGGATGCCTCCATCTTATGGTCAGGTAGGAGGTAGCTTGTCTCACATTTCCCGTTGCTGGGATTACGTGTCTGTTGCGATTCTTCACAGGATCCTGGGTTCTGGTGAGTAGACCTTTTCGTATTCGTTTCTCGGGGTACTCGCCTGAGTTGGTTTTTGTGGGTGTTGGGTGAGGGCTCCTGGCCCGCTTCTTACCTGGGTGTGAAGGACTGGACCCACATCACTTGAACTCAGAATCAGAGTGGCTCCAAGGGCTTGCTGGCTTGCCTTTGTCTGAAGTCCCAGCGGCAACTTCTAACTCACCTGTCACAGTATCTGGAGTCTTCCCTGCCAAGAGGTGCCACCCCAGTCCTGAGCTTTTGGAAGTAGGTTTGAAGTGCTGCTCCAGCAGAATCCACACATCACCATCAACTCAAGGACTCAGAACCGGCACATCATCCATTGCATAACTCGGAACCTATGCATCACCTACCAATGTGTATCGACGATGACGCATCGCTTCACTTGCACCCCACATCTCGTATTCAAAGATGACGCAGCCAAAGTACTTTGCAGCGGCCCAAGCTGGCCCCTGTATCCAACCCATGCTCCATCACAGTCAGCCTGATTTTTGGTATTTGACCCAGTCTAGCGTAACCAGATAGCCCTGGTTGGCACTTTATGCTTTTACGCTCTATATTCCAGCTTAGTATTTAAAACTTCATAACTCTGATTCTACTTATTGGGTTTTTTCCAATTTGGTCCTGTTTTGTTCATTAAATTAAGCTCCAGCAAGCACACTCACCAGATGGGATGTATTCATTACGTGTGGAACGAATATGATGAGGGAGTGATATATAAACCTGAAAAGAACTGAGCGAATAATTTGTGGAGGTTTGCAAATAGCACCACCTAACATATTCAACCTGACAGTGGTGGCGATTGCTCTTGAAGACAGGAGAGTACAGCCAAGACCTAGTCATAATAGGCTCGTTGGCCTCTACTCCCTAGGTGAGACGTGGCCTAATGCATCCCGCTGGCTCCTTGTCATTGTCTGTGAAAGGTTCCTCAGTCATTGATTAATTTTATTGCTGGACAGCCCTGTGACCTGGAATGATTCTCATGGCTGGAGTCATCTAATTTTCAAAAGCACTTCTATGTACGTGAGATTCAAAATGGCCACCAAGCCCATTCATGGTAATTCTGTTAGTCGACTGTTTATTCTGCACCAAACAGCCACACCACACCAATGTCAATATTAAAATGGTTGCTGGATGGTGCAGATGGATTCTTCCTATTTAGTACGCCAAGATTTATTTGCTCTTGATCACCTGGTCTTGGATCTTTACTGTGGATGTGTCACCCTACCTGAGTCTCACTCTCAGTAATTTCATGGTAAATTGGAATGCGCTGTCTTACCACCAATGTCTACCTCTTTAGATGAGACAGCTGAAACGCAGCTAGGGTAAGGCACTGGGCTGGTTAAATGTGTGCACACACGTGTGCGCACAAGTGCAGACTGCACCTGAGCGACTACAGTCATGCGCATCCTGGTGGCTGCAAACAGGTAACCTGTCTGTGGCAGTTTTGAACTGCAACTTTGACCTATCAAAATACCTCTTTTGATGGGCCTAAGCCTTTTTTTATATATTAATAAGTCCCCCATATTCAGACATTATTTCCTATGAAGGCAGGGTGCAAATATTTAATAGTAGGTTATGAAGAAATTATTGGTGAGCATGTCTTTACAGTGAAATATCCCCCAAAATTATTTTCACTGTAGCGAGGCTGGCTGCTACTATTGGGCTACTATGTTACTTGTATTAAGTGCTAAATTTGTACTGGTAGCAGCTAGTAAAATATTTCTTCCACTCTTTTTTGTAAATATTATGAATTCCCCAGGGCTTTTTTTATCTTAAACCTATTTTAAAAAGATTGCAATTTGTACAAGCTCGCCCTGCCCTATTGTATCTACAATTGTTAAAACCTGATTGCATATCTCATGTGATCGGCTTTTTAAAAAGCTCAATGAAGTATAGAAAATGCATGGATACATAGAATTGTATAAGAAGGCCCCTGAATGATGTCCTCCATAATGTGCAACAGAAGGATTTTAATGTTATGGAAAATTTGTTTTAACAAGTGTATATTGTAATATGTATTTTAATTGAAAGTTTGAAATATATTTTGTCTTGTGAAACTTTTATGGTGTTTATACAAAAAAAAAACTAATAAAGTACTTTTGAAATTTGAAATTCTTCCACTCTTTTAAAATGTAGTTTAAAGTCCTCTTTAATGGTGAGGCCAGATTTAAAATTATTATTTTAGAAAGTTGCCAATTTTTCTGCCTAAGGGTTCTGGGGGATACCAGTTGCATGGGCTGGTGATGGCTCCCCTACTCCGAAATGCATATTGGAGCCAGACAGTGCACAAAGGGGATTAGGTGTCGAAAGGATGGACCATCCTGACAGGATGACTGGGGGGGAGTTAAGTCCAGCTCTGATTAAACTTCAATGGAGCTTTACCAATCACATAGAAAGAGGCCTGACACCAGCCGTTTGTGTCAGCAACCTGAGCAAAACTCAGGAAAGGGGGAAGGTTAGACCAAGGAGAAATACCCCACAAACATGTTGGACTGGGCATAAAAGTAGCATTCCAGAACATGCAGAGGAGCAAGACCCTTGACCCATACTGCAATAGCAGCAACACCATGAACAACTGGAGGGACCTTGATGCCCTAATGGACTGAGGACTCTGTCTACAGTTGACACCAGGATAATGGGCCTCTCCAGGGGCCAGTGCTGCTGGCCCCTTTACTCCCCCTCCAACCCCTGAGGACCAGTTGGAGGAGGATCTGGACTTCTGTGCCCCAGCAGGAGATGGGGAGCATCAGAAGCCAGGCACAGGAGGAAGTTGTTGCAGTGAGGCAGGGAACCAGCTCCCCACGGAATGTGTCCCTTGTAGATGAGGAGGCTTGATAAACCTTTTCTATGTGGAGTAAAACATAATTGACCCAACTGGACCTAAGTTATGAATCTGCAAAATTACCCATTTTTATGTGCTAGAAATTGAGTGCATGGGGCTCCACCGCATTTTTTAGTTTTCTCACGGAGTGGTATGCATGGGGCTGTTCCTCATGTGGTCCTAAAGAAGAGGTTTAGGGGACACCTCGAAACAAGTCGACCAAATACTAGAGAAAGTATACACATAACAGTTACACTTCCTCCTTAGTATTAACCCCTTCTTATCCATTCCAACTAGGAGCAGGAATAAACGAATCGCTCACTAGCTAGGTATTTTTAGCATCACCATCACCACTCCCCCAAACACTGCACTACACATTTTTTTCACAAAAAGTGCACCTACCTTGTTCCGCAGGTTGCAGCACGCCCCAGACAGTAGCTTTCTGGGATGGCCCCAATCATGAAGCATGTCACCTAGGGGCAACCCTTGGTGAGTGAGGGGACTAAAGAAGAAAATGTTCTCTTCTTTGTTTTGGGGTGTTGGTTTGCACATTTAGCGGAAGCCCTTTCCTTTGGTTAGGTTCTCTGATCTGTCATTTACAGATTCGTTAATAGCTAATAAAATTTTCGCCAGCTCCACTGAGCAGGGGCTTAATTTGCATGGTTTTTCAAGCTCACTGTGGACAGAGGGCAAGAGAACCAACTTGAATGTTATGTAATGTGGGGGCAGGAGGGAGTGCAGCAGCCTCACCCATGGTGAATTTCAAATCTGACCCTATGTTTCTGGGGTCTTGGGATCTATTTCCCCCTGGCTGTTTCAGACTTATTTTTAAACATTCCCAAGGCTGGAACATTTGTTCTACAGCCTGAGAGTGGAGTCATCTATAGTAGTTGGTTCTATGGCTGCATTTTATGTTTTTAAAGGTGTACGTGAATTTTGTGATTACCCCTTGACAAAGCCAATAGGCTTGCTTAATATTATTGGGGTGACACCCCTTAACAAAGCCAATAGACTTGCCTTATATATTGAAGTGGTGTCCTTTGACAAAGCCAAAAGGCCTACTTTATTTATGATAATTCCCTCTATTGTATTAAGTGCTAAATTTGTACTGGTAGCAGCTAGTAAAATATTTCTTCCACTCTTTTTTGTAAATATTATGAATTCCCCAGGGCTTTTTTTTATCTTAAACCTATTTTAAAAAGATTGCAATTTGTACAAGCTCGCCCTGCCCTATTGTATCTACAATTGTTAAAACCCGATTGCATATCTCATGTGATCGGCTTTTTAAAAAGCTCAATGAAGTATAGAAAATGCCTGGATACATAGAATTGTATAAGAAGGCCCCTGAATGATGTCCTCCATAATGTGCAACAGAAGGATTTTAATGTAATGGAAAATTTGTTTTAACAAGTGTATATTGTAATATGTATTTTAATTGAAAGTTTGAAATATATTTTGTCTTGTGAAACTTTTATGGTGTTTATACAAAAAAAAACTAATAAAGTACTTTTGAAATTTGAAATTCTTCCACTCTTTTAAAATGTAGTTTAAAGTCCTCTTTAATGGTGAGGCCAGATTTAAAATTATTATTTTAGAAAGATTTTTAGAAAGTTGCCAATTTTTCTGCCTAAGGGTTCTGGGTGATACCAGTTGCATGGGCTGGTGATGGCTCCCCTACTCCGAAATGCATATTGGAGCCAGACAGTGCACAAAGGGGATTAGCTGTCGAAAGGATGGACCATCCTGACAGGATGACTGGGGGGGGAGTTAGGTCCAGCTCTGATTAAACTTCAATGGAGCTTTACCAATCACATAGAAAGAGGCCTGACACCAGCCGTTTGTGTCAGCAACCTGAGCAAAACTCAGGAAAGGGGGAAGGTTAGACCAAGGAGAAATACCCCACAAACATGTTGGACTGGGCATAAAAGTAGCATTCCAGAACATGCAGAGGAGCAAGACCCTTGACCCATACTGCAATAGCAGCAACACCATGAACAACTGGAGGGACCTTGATGCCCTAATGGACTGAGGACTCTGTCTACAGTTGACACCAGGATAATGGGCCTCTCCAGGGGCCAGTGCTGCTGGCCCCTTTACTCCCCCTCCAACCCCTGAGGACCAGTTGGAGGAGGATCTGGACTTCTGTGCCCCAGCAGGAGGAGGGGAGCATCAGAAGCCAGGCACAGGAGGAAGTTGTTGCAGTGAGGCAGGGAACCAGCTCCCCACGGAATGTGTCCCTTGTAGATGAGGAGGCTTGATAAACCTTTTCTATGTGGAGTAAAACATAATTGACCCAACTGGACCTAAGTTATGAATCTGCAGAATTACCAATTTTATATGTGCTAGAAATTGAGTGCATGGGGCTCCAACGCATTTTTTAGTTTTCTCACGGAGTGGTATGCATGGGGCTGTTCCTCATGTGGTCCTAAAGAAGAGGTTTAGGGGACACCTCGAAACAAGTCGACCAAATACTAGAGAAAGTATACACATAACAGTTACACTTCCTCCCTAGTATTAACCCCTTCTTATCCATTCCAACTAGGAGCAGGAATAAACGAATCGCTCACTAGCTAGGTATTTCTAGCATCACCATCACCACTCCCCCAAACACTGCACTACACATTTTTTTCACAAAAAGTGCACCTACCTTGTTCCGCAGGTTGCAGCATGCCCCAGACAGTAGCTTTCTGGGATGGCCCCAATCATGAAGCATGTCACCTAGGGGCAACCCTTGGTGAGTGAGGGGACTAAAGAAGAAAATGTTCTCTTCTTTGTTTTGGGGTGTTGGTTTGCACATTTAGCGGAAGCCCTTTCCTTTGGTTAGGTTCTCTGATCTGTCATTTACAGATTCATTAATAGCTAATAAAATTTTCGCCAGCTCCACTGAGCAGGGGCTTAATTTGCATGGTTTTTCAAGCTCACTGTGGACCGAGGAGGGCAAGAGAACCAACTTGAATGTTATGTAATGTGGGGGCAGGAGGGAGTGCAGCAGCCTCACCCATGGTGAATTTCAAATCTGACCCTATGTTTCTGGGGTCTTGGGATCTATTTCCCCCTGGCTGTTTCAGACTTATTTTTAAACATTCCCAAGGCTGGAACATTTGTTCTACAGCCTGAGAGTGGAGTCATCTATAGTAGTTGGCTCTATGGCTGCATTTTATGTTTTTAAAGGTATACGTGAATTTTGTGATTACCCCTTGACAAAGCCAATAGGCTTGCTTAATATTATTGGGGTGACACCCCTTAACAAAGCCAATAGACTTGCCTTATTTATTGAAGTGGTGTCCTTTGACAAAGCCAAAAGGCCTACTTTATTTATGATAATTCCCTCTATTGTGTTGTTCTACATGGTAAAGGTGGGCCAGGAGGGTACTGTGATTTTGAGGGTTCTGACCCATTAGAGGTTAAAAGTGTGATTTCAGAATGTCAGCTAAAGCAATTCTATCTACCTGGTGTATATATTTGTAAATTAATGGCTACTATATAATGTGTTTGTAATAAATGCAGTTTTCATTGTTCAAAGAAAAAGCAATGACCGGACAATCATTTATTGGGTGCTGTTATTGCATGGCAAGGGATGGTGAGTACTAGCCCGCACCACCTCTCATGGGTAGGCCTAACCTGAGAGAGTCAATTGCTAAAATGGGGTGCTTTGTTTTTGGGGGAAAAGTTCATATATTGTCTAAGATGCACTGAAAAGTCCAAAGTATCCTTTCTTGGTCTGGCATAGACAAAGCTTTATCTGTCTTGTCAGCCTTATCTAATACAAGAAAAAATTGAATTTGTAGCTGAATTCTCTTTCCTGTATTACTTTATTAACTTCTTAGTTGCAGAACGGCAAATAAGTACAACTGTAAATATGTCTGGTTATCCATGTACTCCAGCTTCTTCAGCTCATGCCCCAGCCCCACCAGGAGCAGCATGTCTGCTGCTCAGCCCATCTCCAACTGTCACCACTCATCCACACAAGCACCCAGGTATTTCATGCATCACAGACACACCAACATTCCAATAGCAACTCTCACTCTAGCTGAGCAGCAGGGAAACAGCTAGGCTGGAAAACATATACCAATACATTCAGGATATAACATTCTCCCCCTCGTTTAAATGAAAAATTAAAGTGCGTTAAAACATGAGAGTAACTATAAACAAGAATATACATCAGCGGAGAAATTGTTCAAGACTCGGAGAAGCAAAACTCAAATACAACTGCGTAGGAGTCTGAACACTAAGAAATCAGAAAGGAAAGGTAACATATTGGCAAGCAATAATAAACCCATCATCCCCAAAAAAACATTTCAGAAAAGCGTAAGTAGAAAGGGTAGACTCACCCTTAGACAAATACCCATGACTACAACTATAGGGTGAAACCAAGTGTGAAAGGGACAAGAACTAAAAGACCAACCCTGTGTAAGGGTATGAAACCAATGTACAAGTGTAGCACAAGGTGACTTACACACAAAGTGTACAGGAAATGAAGCTCGAGGCGGCTTACACACCCAATAAGAACACGTTAGGCGCAAGGTGGATTACACACTAGACAACACGTGTGACACAGGGCTACTTACTTACAAGACAATAAGACGTGAGGCGCAGGGCGACTTACACACAAGACAACAACATGTGAGGCACAGGGGGACTTACACACAAGACAAACAGGAAGTGTAGCGCATGGCCACTTGCACACTAAACGTGCATGAGGTGATGCGGAAGGCAACTAAACAATGACAAGACGAGATGTGTAGCACATGACGACTGATACACAATTACCAAACACAGAGAGTAACATAGTGTAAAGTTGTGAACACCACTTAGAGAAATAGGAAACCACCCACCAAAACATCAACCACCCTTGCGTAAAGGAACCTAAACTGTAATATCACAAAACAATACAGAAAGGATTAACATTTGTCCATGCTAAACTCTTAAGAAAGCAAACAATCTTTGCCCATAAGCATGCACATTTTTAAGCTGTTACTCATCGCCTGTGAGTGACCTCTCACCCGAGTAGTACAGCTCTGTGCACACACTGGTACAGTTCACCCCACCCGAAACTTGTTGATAAAACAAATGCAACATGTAGAACCATGGAATCACTAATACACATGCGAGAAATGACTAAGACGCCAATGCAAACTAATAAACACATTACAATATTCGCCCACGTCAGCATTATGCTTGAATACACAGTTTTGGAAGCTGAAACAGACACCATCTAGCATGTTTACTACTGTGAGCCCCAGAGCAATGTCAAACGTCATAAATTGTATGAAAATAACACATTTTATTTTTTAAAGATTGACAGACAGGCTTTGGGTCAGTCCTCTTCATACTTGGATCTGTTAAGCGGTTATTCACATTTTTCTTCTGACTGTCACACACCAATCTAAATTAAAGGTATTTCAGGGGGAGCAGGCGTGCATGGCGCGTATTCAGGAGAGGTGGTGTGGGCTCATAATATCTATCTATCTATCTATCTATCTATCTATCTATCTATCTATCTATCTATCTATCTATCTATCTATCTATCTATCTATCTGTCTGTCTGTCTGTCTGTCTGTCTGTCTGTCTGTCTGTCGTCTGTCTGTCTGTCTGTCTGCGTGCGTGTGTGTGTGTGTGTGATTTTAAGGTTTAGCCTTTTCTCCCAGTCTGTGACAGGACGCCCTGCCAGATTTCTGCTCCTGCTTCCTGACTCAGCATCTGCAGTAGGAACCAGCATCTCCCAGCGTAATTTAGTCATTTGTTTCCTGTCCAATCTGGAACCGACGACAGCCGCCCCACCCTTCCGGATCCCCTCGATCATCAAATCTATTCCCACTCGTATGTCCCCCGCCCTTAAACAGACGGAGCTTCATTCGACTTCCTACTGCTAACGCAAGCAGCATGTCAGAAATGAAACAATCGGCCAGGGCGGGTTTTAATCAGTAAGTAAGGAGGGTTCACTGGTAAATCACAAGGAGGGGTTCCCCTTTCTACTCGGAAGAGACAGAAAGAAACCTCACCCATGCCCTTAACACTTCTACAACACGGCAACACAGCACCTTTTTTTCCTAATATCTAATCCATACATATTATTATATGTTTGACTCACAGTATCGAAATTGAAAAAAATACAGTCTCATTTTAAATCAACTTCGTTGTTAATAATGGCTGGGATGCCAATTATATTCACACTCTAATGTTATATTCATATCGTGTTCGTCATCCATTTGTGTAAAGTTTCTTTCATATTATTTTTTTCCTGTGTTTATGAAATGTTTCGGGTCGTGTGCCTCTGCATTGACTTATTTTTGAGGTGCCTGTGCCAAGCCAGCAGGAAGACCAAGAAAGCATCATTCAGAAGAATCATTCCTTTCGTTATAAACAGCAATGAAACCTTTATGTGGCACTGACACACTTGCCAAAGTGCAAGACAGGCAGGCTCGGCTGTCAGTCTCTCTCAGTTGTCTACAAAGTGAAGCTCGGTGTCAGTGACCTGCGCTAAACGTGCGTTAAAGACTCTCGGGTTCTCCAGCGTGTCTGTCGAGAACTACCAATAGGGGGTTAGAGTAGCTCGCGGCCTGAACATCCAAACTACCCCACTTTGTATCTATCTAGCAATCCTGCACTCTATACCACTGGGAAGCCGGGCTGAGGGATCAGGAGTGAGATTCATCCCACACTCTTGCTAAATAAACAAGTGTGTTGCTGCCTCCCCTCAAGACTCCCGAAAATAAAGGCCTAAGTGCACATTGTTTGTAAATCTCTACCCTAAAAAAGAGCATCACTGCATTTAAGAGTGTTCCCCCTTTTTTCCCATTTTTTTCTTTTCTTTTCTTTTCTCTTTCTTTATTTTTATTTTTCTCTTCTTTTTTCCTTCCTTTTTTCTTTCTCTTTCCTGTTTCTATTTCTTTAACTTTCTGTTACTTTCTTTTCCTCTCTAACTTCTCTTCCTTTGGCTGTCTTTGTTTCTTTGTTTCTTTCTATCTCATTTCTCATTTTCCTTCTGTCTTTCTTTATCTCCTTTGTTCCTTTATTTCGTTCTCACATTTTCTTACTATTCAGTCTTTCTTTCCTTTCCCGCTTGACTCCTTTCCCTCTCCACTCATTCCCTTCCATTCTCTTTGGCCCTTCGTTCCTTTTCTCCTGCATAAATCCTTCTTTCTTCCCTTTCTCTTCATCTCTCTTTGATTTATCACTTCCTTTATCTCTGCCCCTCCTTTATTCCTTCCTTTCTTTTATCCCTTCTCTTCTGTTTCTTTTCTTTCTTCCTTTATTTCTGTGACGTTCTTCGCCATTAATTTCTTGTCTCCTTCTCTCTCTCTCCATTCATTCTTTCCATCTTTCTTTCTTTTCCCATACTTCGGATATTTCTTCTCTCCTTTGTTTATTTTCACTGTTCCTTCCTTTCACTCCTACCTTCCTTTTCTTCCTCTCCTTTCCATTCTCCCTTATGTACATCTAGCTAAGCCATATATTATATAACAGCTCAGGATAGTTTTCATTCATCAGAAGTAGTCTGCATGACTGAAAACGGTAGGCAGACAAAATATCGAAATTAAAATATCGATATACAATAATATTGATGTTTTAATATCGATGGTATAGTATATCGATGTGCCATAATATCGACAGACAAAATATCGAGATTAAGGTATGTATGTTAGTAATATCGAAATTTTGTTGTTTAGTGTTATGTATTTTATTTTGTTGTTTATATGTTTGCTAAATATGTTTAGAAATGTATGTTTGAAAATTAGTAATTTTGTTAACATTTTGCGTTTTAGTATTAGAGCGGGTTGTGGGTTTATAGGGGAATAGGGTGGGAAGTAATTTAATAATAATTAATTAATTAATATATGTTTGTAAATATTTTTAATTAATAATTAATTGGTAATTAAATAATATTAATTAGTTAATTAATTAATATATGTTTGTAAATATTTTTAAATAATAATTAATTGGTAATTAATTAATATTAATTAGTTAATTAATTAATATAATTTTGTACATATTTTTAATTAATAATTAATTGGTAATTAATTAATATTAATTAGTTAATTACATTAATTAGAGTATTTTTTTATATATATAATTTTTTTATTGTTAATTAATTATTTGGGAAACATTAATATGAATTAGTAAATTAAATTAATTATAGCTAATGTGCTAATATATTTACTTTATTGTTATTGTTAATTAATAATTAATTGGTAATTAAATAATGTTAATTAATTTTGGGTAAAGGAGTATTTTTAGGGTTCAGGGTCAGTTATCAGTTCTTGGGTAAAGGGGTATTTTTTGGGTTCAGGGTCAGTTTTCAGTTTTTGGGTAAAGGGGTATTTTTAGGGTTCAGGGTCAGTTTTCAGTTTTTGGGTAAAGGGGTATTTTTAGGGTTCAGGGTCAGTTTTCAGTTTTTGGGTAAAGGGGTATTTTTAGGGTTCAGGGTCAGTTTTCAGTTTATGGGTAAAAGGGTATTTTTAGGGTTCAGGGTCAGTTTTCAGTTCTTGGGTAAAGGGGTATTTTTAGGGTTCAGGGTCAGTTTTCAGTTTTTGGGTAAAGGGTTTTTTTACGGTTCAGGGTCAGTTTTCAGTTTTTGGGTAAAGGGGTATTTTTAGGGTTCAGGGTCAGTTTTCAGTTTATGGGTAAAAGGGTATTTTTAGGGTTCAGGGTCAGTTTTCAGTTGTTGGGTAAAGGGGTATTTTTAGGGTTCAGGGTCAGTTTTCAGTTTTTGGGTAAAGGGGTTTTTTTAGGGTTCAGGGTCAGTTTTGGGTTTTTGGGGTACAGGGGTATTTTTAGGGTTCAGGGTCAGTTTTGGGTTTTTGGGGTACAGGCGTACAGGGTAAAAATAAAATAAATTTAAATTTATTTTAAATCAATTAAATGAAATTAAAAAAAATAAAATTACATTACATTATTAAGTTTTTAATTTATTTTAAATGTATATGTATTACTTTTAATTTTTTAATTATGCTTTATTATTTTTATTTAATATTTGTTAAATTATATGTATTTTAAAATTATTTTTACATTATTATTAATACATTTAAAAAAACGATATTTTTAATTTCGATATTTTTGTACTACGATATTATTTTTTCGATATTTTTGTACTTACCATTATGTAGATATAATTTCGATATTTTTGATTTCGATATTTTTGTGTCGATATTTTTGTATGTAGATATTCTGTCTGTCGATATTATGTCAGACAATCACTGAAAACTTCTGAGATTCCTACTCTATGTGATTCTGTACCAGGAAGGTGTACCAAGGCTGCACAAATTTACTGATGCCGAGCAAACACCCCCTAGAAAATTAAGGGAATCTTAGTTGCAATTTATGTGAACCTATGTAAATTGCAAGTGGAGTAAGTAGCATCCATTCCGAGTTTCGGATATGGGAATGAGGCATTAAATACGAGATCGGTGCGTTGCACTCTTGCCTGCTCACATTTTTCATGGTTTACCTAGTCTTGAATGTTTTGCAGAACATACATTCTTCTATTTCACTACCCTTCATTCTAATTATTTGCAACCTTCCCCGAGTCCTGATGGTGGTCCTGACTAACTACCTAAATGCAGCCCAAATGTTGGTTAGATAAATATAATATATTGTTGTATTTATTCCTGCTGCTCAGCCTAGAATGTTTGGTGTGAGAGCTGGTTACAATGTTGAGTGTGTATGACTGTCAGTTGGATGGAGGGCTGAACGGCAGCAGGCTGCTCCTGGTGGGGTTTCCCTATCTTATTCTTAACTTACCATCGTCCATAAATAAAGTAACTACAAGGAATTACAAGGACTATGCTACCTTTATTTACAACATATATATACTCATGAACTATATATGTTTTTTTAGTTGGACATTTCTCTCCATTTGTACTCATGTTTGGTTGTGATCATTTGACTTTTTGATTCACTAAATACATTGATGCACATATAAACTATTGGCAAATGCATGAGGGACACTTACATGTTGTTTTATACTAGTTACTCCTCCACTGCTGCTTTTGTAGGGTACACCATATGTTTTGTATTTACTATTTTCCAGCCCATTATTCACCAGGTAAATGTTTCCAGGTTTTTCCTGGCAAACTGTGTCTGGGAAAAATGTGGGTATGTTATAAGTGTTGCCAAGCTCAGAATACTGATGGGGCGAGATTTTCTCACTACTTAGAATGGTTACTTTAGATTCTTACCTTTTCAATAATTGTCTTTACTCCACCTACACACTCTTGTTGGTATGTGTGAAATGCTAAAAGTTTCTCCATGTTCCTATTATGGTGGTGCCTGTAGAGGGTCATAATATCTGTCAGGCCTACTGAAGTGTGGATTAGGTCTGTATTATGAGGAGAGTGGACACCTGTCAAATATACATGGGTTGAAGTATCCCCTGCTATGTATTAGGAGAATATTGTAACTCACCGAGGAGTTCCATGACTATATTGAGGAACGAGGCCAAAGGCCAAGTTCCTTTACAAAGCCATGGAACTCTGAAGTATTATTTATAACATGTTGCAGGGAATACTTTATTTCTAATAATACATGTTTATACCATCACCCTTCCCACAAACTGCTTAAACCCTTGCTTTATTACTTTTCCATGTTTATCACAGACAAGGAAAATAAAGCAGAATATGTACCGTGAAATTAAACACACCGAAAGTACATAGTAATTTTTGCCCAAAAAAGATTGGAATCAGTTTATCATTAGCCAGTTTAAAAATGTTATGGTTCAAATTGTGTGGAAATAATTAGAGATTCTATCTTCCCTGCAATGATCAACAGCTTGAAAATAAATAACATTTTGTAATAATTATCCCCTTTCTGCTGAAAACTTTTTTCTTTTTAGAGAATTGATATTAGAAAAAGGAAAAACCAGATCCCATTTTCCTTGTTTAAACTGCAGCTGTATTTAAGCGTCATGACCTGCCTTTCACCGTGGCTGCTGGCTCTGATAGTAGGAATTGTGACATCAGAAAACAACTGTAAAAAGGTATAAGAGTAAAGCAGCTACATCATTTCTTTTTTACAGGCTACTAGAGCTGTCACAAGGTGAATGTATTAAGAAATTAGTGGCAGGCTTTTATATAGCAATTTCAGGCTCCCACTGAATGATATTGGGACTAATTTAGAGTTTGGCAGTCAAGTTACTCTGTCAGAAACCTGCCTGACACCCGGTGTGCCTTATTACAAATAGATTACATTATGTGGCAATTGTAATAAGGTGAACAGGATATCCATTGTTTGTGACGGACTAACCCATGTACCAAACTCTAAATCGGGCCATAGCACATAAAAGCAGACTGCTGCTGCACATCAGTGCTCCATGTCTTTACACTACTTTTGGAAAGTACTGATGTTCCTTCCTAGTGCCAAGCTATGCCAACCTCCATTGATGAGCAATGCTCCAGTTGGAAATCGCCCTTTTTGCAACGTTATCCCCAAACGTTTTGCTTCTTCCTCCCTTGTTTTTCCTGACCTGTGGTTGTTGGCAATAGGACTCTGGGCACTTTACCAACGCTGACCAGTGCTAAAGTGCATATGCTCTCTGTGTAAATGTTTATTGTTATTGGTTATCTATGATTGGCATATTTGTATCACCAAGAAGTCCCTAGTAAAGTGCACTGGGTGTGCCAGGGCCGGTGATACAAATGCTACTAGTGGGCCTGCAGCACTGATTGTGCCATCCACATGAGTAGCCCTAAAATGGTGTCTCAGGCCTGCCACCGCAGTGCCTGTGTGCAGTCTGTGAACTGCCATGTCTTCCTGGTCAGTGTCCCCACTGACCAGGCCTAACCCTTCCCTTTCTGTGCACATTGGTCACCCCTATGGAAGGCCCAAGGTACCCCCTTGGGCAGGGTGCAGCGTATGTGAAAGGTAGCGCATGTACTAGTGCAGATGACATGCTCTGGTAGTGAATGACAGACATTTTTGTTTTTCACTATTGTAAGGCTACCTTGCCCATAGGCTGTCATGGGGAATAATGGCTTCAGTGGCTACCAGCATATCTTCCCATAGGAGCAAGGTAGGACATAAAAGTCTGAACTCAGAATGTAATAACACATCTTTTAGGAAAGGTGTTTTTTAAATCCTGTGTTTCAGAACAGCACTTTTAGAAAGTGGCTGTTCTCTTGTCTGACCTTTATGTGTGCCTTGGCCTGTTTGTGAATTGACTGTCTGGTTTGTGAGTGACAGGGCTGGGGGATTCCAGGAGACATAATGAGTCCGCCCAGTGAGCCTGTATTTCCTGCACTTTGCCTGCCTGAATCACCGGGAGCACGTATTCTCTGCTGGGGGGACCAGGCCTACAATCCCCAGGCTGCCTTGCGGCACGCACGCCGCCAACTACCAATCTTTGCACCAGGAGGCGCTAATATACAAATCAGAGCCCCCGCAGCACGAGGCACGCACGGGCGTGCCTGCAACGCGCCCAGGCAAAGCCCGGGCCTTCTGTACCCATCAGCGACAGGAAGAGATGGGACGGGGCCATCCCCCTTAGCTGTTTTGGTTGCTGTTGTTAACTTTATCTGACTGATGAATGGGACAGCTCATTGGGAATTTGCCGCCACCGCCGAGAGTCACTCCCACCTTGACCTTACTTGCTGGGGCACCGTTGCTGCAGGAGCTGCCACCGCCGAGAGTCATCGGGCCATTTTCGTGAGGACGGATGCCGGAGGGGAGGCAAACTACACCTCCCAGCGTCCCCTGCGACGTGCACGCCACTGACGCTAGCAGACAGTGCCAGGAGATGCCCAAAAGGACGGTCGGGCTCCCACGGCGCGGGAGCTCAATAGGAATTTGCCGCCACCGCCGAGAGTCACTCCCACCTTGACCTTACCTGCTGGGGCACCGTTGCTGCAGTAGCCGCCACCACCGAGAGCCATCAGGCCATTTTCGTGAGGACGGACGCCAGAGGGGAGGCAGCGTCCACTGCGGCACACGCCGCTGACGGCAGCAGACAGCGCCAGGAGGCGCCCAAAAGGACGGTCGGGCACCCGCGGCGTGGGCGTGCCCGGGCGAGGCGCGGGCCAAGGGCGGGCCTGTCCGGTGCCTGTCGTAGCCAGGAGGAGACTGGGCTGGGTCACCCCCCTTTCATCTCTCCTGTACATCATGGAGGACTCGCGGGTGTACTTGGTCAGTTACTTTTTGACTGGTTGTGTACAGCTATATTCCGGGACCATCACATTTGTGTTCATAAATATATAAATATAAAATATATAAAATATAAATCACGCTCTGGGGGGCTGTGAATTGCAATTCATAATAAGTGTAAGATTAATGGCCTGATTAATTGGGGTTTATGGCCACAACACGAAATTTTGTGTGTCAGAGAGTAGGGGGGGAAGTGGTAGGCACATTGGATGCCTTTCTATCCAGGGCTGAATCCGTGCTTCAGCACGAGATCCAGCTCACTGAAAAAAGATTATCTTTGGGAGCCAATGTAGATCAAAAAAGATCATCTCTGGGGCTATAAGAATGGCCAAATCACCTATGGTAGCTATCCAATTCCCAAGCCACCCAAACATAGACCCTACTGAAAATCCGCAAGGTAGCATGGCCGATATGACCCAGAGCTTGTACCTAGAACGGAGAAATGCCCCCGATTTTTGTGCTATGGAGGGCATTAGTTCCCCGAGATTGTCCTCACATGGTGCTATACATGGCCCCGCAGTGGACCTTAGTAACTTGCAGAACCCAGATTCCCCTTTGGCTCAAGTTCCACCCCACGCTCAATCCCACCCCCCTATTATTACTGGGGCAGCTCGAGATGATGGAGCTACTAGGCCCAAGAGACTTGCAAGGGACATCATCGGGACGGTGGGTGGTCCAGGGGAACTTTTGGCGAAGCGTACCAGGGTTGGCCTAGCCACGAGGGATAAAAATAAAGACAAAGGAAAAAATAAGCACCAAAAATGGAAGTCGCCGCCAATATCTGAGCCTGGTGTGCCCGCATCAGTTAACCCTAATGCGATTAAGCTGGGGGATAGAGGGCACAACCAGGTTTATTGGGAACGTATGGAAACATTAATTGTAAATATCCTCGCACCGTTTTGGACCAAGTTAGGGGCTATAGAAGAAAAAGTTGCCCTCCTGGCAAAAGGTGTAGAAGCAAGGGTAAATACAGACATATTGAACGGTGCAGGGGAGGTTTGTGTGCCTACAACAGGTTTGGGGTATAAAGGATCAAGCGGGATTCAAAACAAGGCTTTGACCCATGCTATTGTGGATAGCGTCAATGGATTAATGTGTATTCCAAATCCCCTAGCCCAGGCAACAAGCTTAAACCCTGGGGGGCAGTCCCCATTACCTATTATCACACTTCAGGGGTCAGGCCGGCTGGTTATCCTGCCGTGCGTGGGTACTCATAATTCGCAAATGCCAAGGGATTTGCCCAAGGCACCGACTGTTTCCGCGGCGTGTCCTGGTGGTGGTCACAGTAAAACAAATAATGCATTGTTTAAACGTGCAAGAGACATCATAGACCTTCCGCCAGTTGCCAGTCCCCTCGTTGTGGTCCTGGCTGGTGTTCCCCCGTTGAGATCGGACCAATCCGAATCTTAGACCCAGCTAAAAAACAAAACTGTGGACTGGTCAACCAGACACAAAGGTTTTAGGTTTTCCTTGACCAATAATATCCTGATGGTGTGTAGAGTTGCATGGGTTGGTCAATCGCAAAAAAAGATAGGGGGGGACTGGTTATTGTTAACTTTCGAAGTCCTGTAGTTGCCCAAATGGTTCTTAAAGCACATGACCATCATTTTCCCTCTGCTACTTCTATTGCGGCTCTCCCACTGGGGTATTTGTATAGGCCCCCGTTGAGACCCCAAGGGGAGCTTACCCCTCTTATTGTGGTGTTAAATAGATTTGAGGCTTTGTCCAACCTAGATGATCGGGGCTGACTGTTAGTAAATCAGGTACCTACAGAGTAGTTATCAATAAAGGGGGCAGGGGTAGATATCGAACCCCCACTCACTATGTCCAATCCGGCATTGTTGGTATTACCCCATATCGAAGAGCCCAATCCTACGGTGTTGGCAGACACCAAATTTAATCCTATGGGGCAGACTGCTACCGTGCCGGAATTAAAAATCTTTCTTGGAACATAGCCGGTTTGCGGTCAAAAAGGGGGGACACCAACTGGAAATCTTTCCTTTCTATCCATCACATTATTGCTCTGCAGGAAACCTGGGACCCAAATGATTCTTATTCCTTGGACGGGTATTTCTCCTTTAGTAAAAATGCTGTACCATCGACTATGGGGAGATCTAGAGGGGGGCTTCTGTTATTGATTAGCCTTAAACTTTTGTATAAAACAAAGTTAATAGATACAAGCAAATCAAATATTTTAGCAGTCGAATTAATAGGTGAAAACCTACCAAGCCTCTTAGTGGGTAATTTTTATAATTCTTTTACAAGAATTGACGATTTGGAGCACTTAAGATCTCTTGCTACCTTTTTGGATGATTATGTGGCCAAGGATGATGTGCTCTACCATTTATTAATCCTTGGTGATTTTAATACTCATGTTTGTCCTACCAATTGTTTGCTAGGTCTAGAGGAGGAGTATGGCCCGCAGGGGCTAACTCATTTTGAACACACAAAGTCTGGGGCTTTTCTAGAGAGTTTTTTATCTGTTTATAACTTGTTTTGCCCTGTACAGTCAGATGCTTCGTCTCCTATTCCTACATATACTGGTCAAGGTCACCGAAGCATCATTGACTTTATTTTAGTTTCAGGCCCATTGATGGACCTACTAGGCACCTTTTGTGTAACTCATAGATGCCTGAGCGATCATAACCCCCTGATTCTGGCCATTAACATTCAGGCCGTTGAGAATGTCAAACCCCTGGCACTCATATCCAATCCCAACATTGCCCCTAAAGACCAAGCTTGGAGGTTAAGATGAGAGGTAATCACTCCAGTAAGTTTTCCTGATAACCTATACAAAAGCCACCTAGAGGACTTTGGTATATGTTTGGATAAGGATTCTGATCCGTCAATATTCTTAGGTGCTTTTTACCGTATTACGAGAGAGGTAGCAGCCAATCTGATGCTCCACTGTAAATCAAGGCTCAAGAAAGATAAAAATTGGTTTGACCAAGCGTGTGCCAGTGCGCACACAGCTCTCTTGGGGGAGCTGAAAGATACCCCAAGGGATGTTAATAGGGTTAAACAGGTTAGAAGGGCTTATAAAATTGCAGTTAAAACAAGAAAGACACAGTTAAGAGAAATGGCATGGGAGGAACTCAGCCAAGTGAGCGTTTTGACCAGTAGCACCAGATTTTGGAGAGTGGTTAATAGCACAAAGTTCGACGAGTCAACCAATTGTGTTAAAGATTGTCTTATTCCTCCGGAAAGGTGGGTTGAACATTTCAGGGGCATACATACCAATGTAAGTCAGGGGCTGTCTAGCTGGCAGGGAGCTAATACCTACACCTCAAATGTTGTGTTCTCAGAAGGGGACGTCACTGAGGCAATTATGTCAACCTCAAGGGGAAAGGCACCATGCCCTGATGGTGTACCGGCCGATCTTTACAGGGCAGATCCCATTGTGTGTGCCAAGATTTTAACTTTTGTTTTTAACGCTGCGACACAGGTCGGCTTTCCCCCGTCTTGGGCTAAGGCTGTAATTATCCCAATATTTAAAAATGGCTCAAGAGAGGATCCGGCCTGTTATAGACCGATCTTACTCTTATATTCTGCAGCCAAGATAATGGGGAAGGTCGTTCTTGCCCGTTTAACAGATTGGCTAGATAAAAATTCCATCATCTCTGATCTTCAGTACGGATTTAGGCAGGGAAAGGGCATGATGGGACAATGCCTTAATCTCCACTTAGTAATAGGGAAATACACGGTCGTGAAGCATGGGGACATCCATTTGGCATTTATGGATCTATCCACTGCTTTCGATCTTGTAAATAGGCAAAAACTTTGGGCTTTCCTTTATACTATTGGGCTAGAGCCGGCCTTGATTACCTTTTTGACATCCATTCATGAAAATACTACGGCTGCGGTCCGTTATAATGAGGACGGTAGCCTAACCGATGCATGGGCCGTCAAGCGAGGGTTGCGACAGGGGTGCATTTTGGCACCCCTGTTGTTCACACTTTATATTAATGAACTGGGGCACACCTTGACTTCCTCCTGTAAGGATGTCCCAAGAGCTGGCACAAAAATGATTCCTGCATTACTGTATGCAGATGAGGCGGTTTTGGTAGCAAGGACGTCGCGAGGGTTACAATCTCTTTTAGATTGTTTTATTGATTTTATGGACTCTCTAGATTTAATTACAAACCTCAAAAAATCACATTCAATGTCAATCGGTACGGGTAGGGCAAAGAAGGTTACATTTTATTGTAAGGGCTTGGAACTCAGGAAAGTCCCCGCCTTTCCATATCTAGGCCTTATTTTTGACGAAAAATGTTCGTGGGTTATGCAGCGTGCACATAAAAAGAATACCCTTGAATAGGCTCTAGTCTAAACCACTCCCGGCCCTTATGACGATTTATAATGCCAAGTGCCTCCCAATTGTGACCTATGGGAGTGATGTATGGGGTTATACCGAGACTAGTGACATACAGGCAGTTGAAAATAACTTCTTTCGCATGTTGCTGTTGCTCCCAGCCTCCACTCCAATTTTTAATCTCCATGAGGACCTAGGTGCCGGCTATATCTCAGACCAGATTGCGGTCGCCCCACTACTATGCTGGCTGAGAATTTGGGCACAGCCGTCACCTAACTTGAACCAGTTGATCATTCAGGACTGCGTGTCTCTAAACAAAGGGCTTGATATCCCTTGGATCCATAACATTAAGACACAAATGGATTCATTGGGCTGCCCTGACTTATTTTTAAGTCCTAGAGCTCTCGGCAAGGGAGCCATTAGAGGTTTGAAGCACCAGTTCCTGAATAGATCGATGTTAATAAGGGAGGAAGGGGAACTAGCCAAACCCTCAGTGAGGAGCTTTGTTATGTTGAGTTTAGGTAGGCAGATGCAGCCATATCTAACTTACATAAATAAACCCTATCATTTATTCGCCCTAATCAGATTTAAGTATAACATGGTGCCCTGGTTACTATCGTTCCCAAAAGGCTTTTTTAAAGAGGGGTCGCGGGGTCCCTGTCCTTGCGATAACTTCTCAGAGCAGAACATCCTCCATATGATGTTTTTCTGCGATTTTTATGTTATGTTACGCAGGAAATGTATCTTACCACTATTAAGAGGGTGCAACTTTGAGCAAGTTAGGCCAGTGTTAGCTTATTTGCAAATGCTGGGTTTCCCGGTTGTTTGTTTTGGGATAGCCAGTTACATCATAGGGGCAATTAGGCAACGAAATAACCTTCAATCATAGTCTTGGCTTTCTTTATTTTAAGTACCCTAGGTAAAATCGACTTTTTTAAACGACGGATATTGGATTGTAACAAACTTTTTAATATATTTATTTAAATACCAAGGGCTGCTTTTTGGTAGGAATGTGTATTACATGATGGTGCATGGTCATCTTGTGAATGGCATGTGAATTGAAATGAATTTTAGTATTAATTATAATGTGTCATAGGTATTATGCAATGTGATCTGCATTTTGATGGTTTTAAATTTTAACCGAATAAAGTAATTTTTGACTTAGACTTTGAGTCCGTCCAGTGGTGAATAGAGAGATCTGCATCAAGATGGGAGGGAGGAGTTGCACCTGGGACCTGACTAGGACTGTGCCTGCCCCCCACAGTGCTGGCTCCACCCCCTGTGGTGTGTCTGATGTCTCTGCCCTGCACTGTGAAAAGAGGGAAGGAATCATGTGAACAAGGTGCTCCAGGGCTGTGCTTTCGCTCCACAATACTGGCTCCACTTCCTGTGGGGCGTCTGATGTTTCTGCTCTGCACTGTGAAAGGAAAGAAGGAGTCATGTAAACAAAGTGCTCAAGGAACACCCAGAACTGGTTCAGACCGGGCTCAGAGCCCTACTTCACAAAGGGAACAAAGACTTTTAGGGGTATAAGTACAGGACCCCAGACTACAGAAAATTAGATCATCCTGGAATCAAGAAGGAACCTCTGCCAAGGAGAAAGCTGGAACACTGAAGAAGGAAGGCTGTCCTGCTGTTGCTTTGCTGGACTGACCTGCAGTTGCTTTGCTGCCAAGGAGAGGGGAAGGAATTTGCTTTGTACTGTGTCCTGTTCCTTGAAGGAATCTCCAAGGGCCTGGAAAAGAGCTGGCTCCCTGTTAAGAAGTCCAAGGAACAAAAGGGCTTCACCCCTAGCTTCCCTGAACTCTGCTGGGAGAGTTCTGTACTCCCTAGGGTGCTTGAGCCAGTTGTGGTGCCTCTGGAAGTTGTACCTGTGTTGGGAAGCTGGAAACCAAGATTTTAAAGACTTTATGCAAGTTTTAACGCATCGCTCGCTTGCGGAGCGCATCCTCGTCGGTGCCAGGAAATTCCCGCCACCGCGAAGGCCGAGATCGTCGCAGCGCCTGTTGCTGCTGCCAGAATCGTCGCATCCTTCGCTTGTGGGACGCACCAGTCCGGTGCGGGAAGATTACCATCGCTGCGAGTATCGTGGCAGAGCCTGTCGTCACTGGGTGAGATCATCGCACCGCTTGCTTGCGGACCGCATCACGTCGCTGCGAGAGTCATCGCAGAGCCATCGCATCGAGGGGCCGCGAAAGGAGAAGATCGCCGCTGAGCCGCGCATCGTCGCCACACCGGAGATCGTCGCTGCCCCGAAAATCGTTGCATCGTACCTTTTGCGAGCCGCTTTCACCAAAACCTGTGCACCGGAATCCGCACAAGGTATAGCATCCCTCCCCAAACAGACCAAAGACACCTCAACACGCCCGCTACGTCCAGCGGGGTTGTCGCATCGCCTCCCCAGGGTCTCAGGAGTGACGCATCACTTGCTTTTCAACACCACAGCTTTCACTTGGATCTTTTGTCGCATCTAAAGGTACTGTTGACTAAACCGTGATGCAAGTGTGGATTATTTTAACGCAACCTTAAGAACGCATTTGAAACCATATTCTTGAACTGTGTATGTTGGATTGTTGTACTTTTGGTCTTGTGTAGTTTAGATTAAATACCTTTATTTTTCTAAACTGTTGTGGAGTCAGTTTGTGGTGTTTTCACTGTGTTACTGTGAGTGTTGGTACAAATACTTTGCACATTGCCTTCGATAAGCCTGACTGCTCGTGCCAAGCTACCAAGGGGGTGAGCAGGGGTTATCTGAAGAGTGTATCCTTCTTACCCTGACTAGAAGGAAGGGTCCCTATTTGGACAGTGATACCTACCTCTGCCAACTAGAGACCTCCGTTCTAACAGCTCCCATTTTGTGTTTGCAGAAAAAGTATGTTAGCCTGGTAGACTTTAATTATTTAAAAAGTGCAACTGTAACCCAAATGATAATGATTCATTGTTTGTATTGCTACAAAAATAAAAATGTGTAACACTTGGCTATAAAGAAATAAAACGTGGTATTCTCCTTCTAGCACAGGAGGAAACATACAAGGAGCAGATTTCCAACTTTTAAAAAAGCATATGCAAGCTAGGGCCAATGGGTTACCTTTATAAATTAGTTGGGGGTTGCGGAATTCACTTCTGAATTTACAGCAAATTTACACAAAATTATGCGTAGTTACTTGAAATGCAAAGCCGTCATTTCACACTAATTTGTAGCCGAGGCCTACAAATGATTCCTACCCTAATTCACAATATCATGTGTTACTCACCAAATGTCATCAAAAATACACCTAAATCAAAATAATGACACAGCTGTTCACCAAATAACATGAATGCAGCCCCGAGGATTTAAAGCAAGGTAGCAGCTAGTAGCAGTTGCTTGCATGTGCTTTCATTTATTGGTGGTAGCCCCAGCTGTTCAAGTTCAAGCTGTACTGTCCATTTTGGGCCATGCCATGGCAAGATTGATTTGGTTGTGGTCGGTCCCTATCAGTAAGGATACAAGCGAAAGATAGACAGAAAAGACGAATGTCTGGAGAAACTATCTATGGTTGTGATTACTTTAATCTTTCCAACCATCACCCTTTGTCCTGCCTAATAGGCTGGAGGCGTCTTACATTTGTAATGGAAACATAAAGAGTCTGCTGTTGTTCCTGTTAGTGTCATTTGCCTTTTCCATTAGTTTGTCAATTACAGTATTTGCAGTTGCTTAGTTCTGAAAATTACAGGTTTTAACATTGCCCAATTTTATTGAATTTATTATTGTAGTTATATATATACTACCCCAACGAGGTGTTGATGCTCTTTACACTGAGCAGCACACCACTCTGCAACCCATTTCTTTCCCACTAATTATAGCTGGTCATTGAAATGAGTTAGGTGTGAACTTTAGTGGGAGGAGGTATTTATTTCATGCATACGGTTAGCAGTATTAATAGATCAGCGACAGGGGATTAGGTATGGTTATTTTGCAGGGGTATGGCTTGTACAAGAGAGGTTGGGATCTTTGAAAAGATCATGCAAACATGCATGTGACATGGAATAAACTATAATTAGAGGACAAGTCACGAAGAGGATGTAAATTAAGAAGAGGTTTTTATTTTAAAGAAAAAAAGGCAACAATTAGAAGTTTAAGACAAGATCAGTTTTCATGGGAAAACAGATGGGAATTCTTTAGATAGCATGGAATCTGAGGATGCAAAACCAGAATATGAGAAAACATTATTTGCAAGTGAGATATTTCTATATTTGTTAATTTTGATAAGCAGTAGAATCAAGTGAGTAGTCTACCCCCTGAAAGGCTACAACTAGATTACTGCTTTTTCCAGAACTGCTGATGGACTTAAGGACTGCCAGCCTAAAGGAATGGCTGGATGAATACATAGGGAAATATCGAAAGGTTTAGGCTGTGCTCAAAGACAGTGGTACTCTCACTATCATAGGACTGTGAGAAAATATACTGGAGTAAAAAAATGAAAGCATGAATAGAAGAGATTCGACAAATACTGGAGTGCATGTTTTCTAATGTTTCCTATTGAAGTTTGGTTCACATTTTTAATTATGAATTTGAGGTTGGGTTCATTTTACATGCCCCTGTTTGTGGCATGGCACACACAGCAGGGGTGAGAACGGTTCCCCAGGCAGGGGCAGAATTCCTGTGGCTGGTGGGTGGAGACCCAGAGAATGAAGTGAGGAGAATGTAAACAACTGTATGTTTAGCAGTTCCAAAAGTCTTGGTAGCAAGAGGTTGTTGATTAGCTCTTCATGAGCAGCCATTATTTGGTAGAGGTTTGGATTGACCGGTGGAACTGTAGTTGCTGTTGTTGAAAGTGAGGAAGTATATAGGCCAGACCTGCCCTTTGTCTGTCCCTAATTACTTTCCCTACTGTACAAGGGTTGGCATATGAACCCACCAAGAGTGTCCATCTATTATGATCACCTGAAATGAAGAATATTGCACCTTTGCCATTTAAGTTGGTGTAAGCCTAATGTAGATGTAAGCCTAATGTAGACGAAACAAAGCTAAATTACAGATATTAAATGTAAATATGCATTATGTAAAGTCAGTGGTTGCAATTGCATTGTGATTTACTTAAGTTAACACAGGACAATGGTTTTTCAACATCTTAGCTACCCAGTGAAGTATATCTCTTTAAGATTAATTTACGCTGCTCCACTTCCGTGTAATGTAGTTCTTGAGTGTTGTAGAAGAACTCATTTTGATGACATCATCGTGTGAGTTCTCTAATGGCTATTTATTTCTGAAGGATAACGGCTGAATTGGCTTTGCTAAGGCTAGACATCATAATCTTCAAGTCACACAATTATATCAGCAGTAAGTGCTTCGCTCACTGAGCAACCTAGACAACTTCTCACTGTCAAATGCACAGTCAAAAACAAGTTTTAATCATGGTCTGCCTACGTGATAAATAACTACCGGTTGTCCATTTTCCTAAAAGCAGGCATTTTTCTCAACTCTGCATGGACTTTGAAAGCTACAGTCCCTACTGTGGCAATGTTGCAGAAAGACTGATACAAGTACTGAAAAAATCCTGGCATTTATTCACTGTCTTGTATTACATTCTGTGCAGTGTATCATTTTAAACGGACGCTTGAAAGTGACCAAAATAAATTAGGTTTGCAGAAAGGCTTGAAAGTTCAATTGAAATGAAGGAAATCTGCCCCCCTTTCAAGTCACAATGCCTGGGGGCAGAATTAAAGTTGATGTACTGGTGCAAGCAACAATATCAGCTTATCTTGTTGTCATTCAGTGGAGCAATAATGTCCCTGCCTAATGGTCCTTATTAAACAGCTCTCTTGGTGGGAAGCAATGTTCCTACTTACAGGTTCAGGAAGTCAAAGCGAAAAACTGCTATCACACCTCATTTACTCTGCACCCTTTTGAGTAGGGGAGAATCCTATAGACCACGCGGAGTGGGTGGCGCTTTTCTCCTCTTGCTTGACTCGTGCGTTGAATTAGTGGTATGCTTTAACAAGGCTTTCTAAGAAGTGGCATATGTAGTGGTTTGCTTATGGTTACCGGTTCCCTATGCTTAGATACACCGCCTTGAGAAACAATAAGTAACATTTCGAGACAACACTTCGATTAGTTATGATAGATAGAACTATTATTCAGTTATTTACCGGGCTTTACGATTTTTGTCACCCTCCTTCTTAAATATTAAAGGCTTACCTTTTACAGTTTATTTTAAATATTTTGCTTGGCTTCTCCAGCTCCCCCTGCTGAATCTTTTTGGCTATTTGGGGTAGGTTGGGCTTCATAACTTTTTTTCGACGTAAGCTATCAATGCCAAATTTGAGTCCATGTTTTCTCTAAATTCTATGGATTCGACAGGTACCCAGGGCTTGTGGGTTCCCCTGGTGGGGACCGAGAAAATAGGCAAAATATAACAAAATCTTGAATTTGGGGGAAAAATAGGAAAGAAGTACTCTGGAAGAAGTGATTATTTTTTCCCCTAAAAATTGCATCAAACGAAAGGGTTTGCTGCGCTAAAGTCACCATCTTCCAAGTTTTAAGGAACATGCATTTTTTAAAGAGGTAGCACATTATTCCTCTTTTATGTACTCTCAACCTACTGCTGAAATAAATACTTATTGAAAATATGTAGGGAAAATGGCCACTTGTGACAACCTTTTCCTCTGTAACTTTTTGTCGCAATAGCAGGTTTATAAAAGCAGCATATTATTACGTCCACTAGGCCCTTCTGGTTATGGGGTTATACATGGTTTGTAGGTTTTCAAAGAACCCAAGGTAACCAGATCCACAACTGAGCTACATCATACAATTTTTTTTATTGCGCACCATGTATACTAGATCAATTCACAATTTTGGTAGCTGTAGGTTTTGGGCTCTAGCTTAACAAGCAACTAGGGAAACCTAGCAAACCTGTAAATTTTTTAAAACTAGACACCTAGGGGAATGCAGGGTGGGGCGACATATGTAGCTCTTACCAGGTTTATTTTTATCCAGAATCCCTTGCAAGCCTCAAACTTTGACAAAAAAAACAAATGTTCCTCACATTTCTGTGATGGAAAGTTCTGGTATCAGCAGGAATTGGCAAATGTCTTTCCACCCAGCATATACCCTAATGCTCCCGATAAAAATGGTGCCTCGCTTGTGCGGGTAGGCCTAGTATACAAGACAGGTAACGGCCGAAGCTGTAACAGGGATACCTCACATTTGTCCACTCAAAACGGACTTTTTTTTGCAAAGTGGGTAGCTGTGGATTTTTGACCCTAGCCCAGCCAGCAATCAGGAAAACATAGCAAACCTGTACATTTCTTTAAACTAGACACACAGGGAAATCCAGGGTGAGGTGACTTGCATGGCTCTCACCAGTTTTTTAAAAAAAAAAGAATCCCTAGAAAACCTCAACCTTTGACTAAAAATACATTTTCCGCACATTTCTGTGATGAAAAGTTCTGGACTATACACCAAGTCACAAATTCCCTTCCACCCAGCATTTCCCTAATCCTCCCAATAAAAATTATACATCACTTGTGTGGACAGGAAACTGCCAAAAATGCAACATGGATACATCACATTTTTCCACTCTAAATTGACCCTCTTTTGCAGAATGGGTAGCTGTGGATTTTGGCACCTAGCTAAGCCAGCACCCAAGGAAACCTAGCAAACCTATACATTAAAAAAAAAAAAAACACCTAAAGGAAAGCAGGGTGGGGTGACTTGTATGACTCTCACCAGTTTAGTTTTACCCAGAATCCCTTGCAAACATCCAACTAGGTCTGCTGCTGCTAGGCCTGCTGCACATTTTTTAATTGGATATAGTACTTTGGCACCAACCTAGTCCGAGCGTCATTTTTAAGTGGTGGTTTCTTACCTACTGTGTGTTGGGTGACGTGGCCTCTGCACCTCCTCCGTCCACCGCAGCCATTAGCGGGCTGATTGTTGTGGAGAGAGCACTGCTCTTGCCCTGCCGGCATGGACTTTTTCCACTTCCGGTTTTCCATCCCACGTTCGCCATCTTGTTAGGTAGGCGGGCTAGTCTTTCCTCTCCCTGATTACAACTTGCTATATAGACTGTCTATGACGCGGGAGCGCACCTACTAAGCCTGCAGTTGACGGCAGAAGCGATCGGCTCCTCCTATGCTTCATGCGCTGCTACTTGCGTATGTTTGGTTGTAACAATTTTTTAAATATAAGGAAATTTGACCTCTGCTAGGCCTGCTGCACATTTTTTAATTGGATATAGTACTTTGGCACCAACCTAGTCCGAGCGGCATTTTTAACTGGTGCTTACCTACTATGTGTTGGGTGACGTGGCTTCTGCACCTCCCCGGTCCACCGCTGCCATTAGCGGGCTGATTGTTGTGGAGGGAGCACTGCTCGGGCCTGGCTGCGTGGACTTTTTCCTCTTCCGGTTTGCCTTCCCAGGGCCGCCATCTTGTTAGGGAAGCGGGCTAGTCTTTCCCTCTCCCTGATTACAACTTGCTATATAGGCTGCCTATCGCGCGGGAGCACCGGTGGCGCCCCAAAGGCGCGCCAAAGGCAAGCCCGTCTGCACCCGTCCGTGCCTGGACGCCGCCAGACGCCAGACATGCTGGTGGATCCCAGTCAGGGGTGCTAAGTTACACTAGGGAGTCTTTGATGTCAATTGGGTTGCGCAGCGGCTCATGTGGTCAACATCAGGGGTGGTAGCAGAAGGTCCTTTCTGCTGTGCAGAATGTGGCTATAGTTTCTGCCCCCCACTGTCCCCTACCCCTCCCAGACCTCCCATGAAAATGTTACTTTCTGCTCCATGGTTAAACACTATATGGAGATCCATGACCTCATCGAGTACGAGTCCCCTGACGTGCTGTCTTGGTTGACTGATGCCTCAGTGGCTGGGGTACAGTATTTTAACCCTCAATAGGGAGTCCAGAGGCGGGGGGATAGCTGTGATCTTTAAAACGTGTTACAGCTGCTCACTTATTAAGGAGGAGGTGGCCGGGTGCGAATGTGCCCGCTTCTATATCTCCTTTAATGCACACTCCTCCATTTCTGGCCTACTAGTCTATCGCCCCCCAGGATCAACTTCTGATTTTAAGCCAGCTATTATCGATGCGGTTAGCTCCCTGGCGCTTAAGGCGTCTAATTTTTGCCTCATCGGGGACCTTAACCTTCATTCTGACCACTCTAATGACCCCGAAATCACCAGCTTGCTTGCTGATTTCGGTGCGTGCCAATTAAAACAGTTGGTGGTGGGCCCAACCCACTCGGCCGGACACTTGCTTGACCCGGTCTTTTCCAACATCCCTTCACTTTTGCTTAAGACACCTAGCCCGATGAGTTGGACTGACCACTTTTTAGTTACTTTCTTTGTCCCGCTTTCCAAGGCCATATCTAGAATTAGCCTCAAAGCTACATTGAGACGTTGCTGGCATGAACTGAATATAAAAGATCTGTGTTCCACCCTGGCATCCTCCCCTCCTACTTTAGTCACGGATCCCGAGCAAGCTTATAAAGCATTCTGTGACTGGATACTCCATGCTTTAGACTCTTTGATTCCAGCCAAATGCTCAATGGGTCGATGCTTGAAATCTAACCCCTGGTTTGATGACACCCTGGTAGTTCTGCGTAGTTATTGTAAGAAGCTAGAACGAGCCTGGAGAAGGGCCTACGACCCTGGGGCAAAAACTCTGTACCACAATGCGATTAAACACTATCATAAGGCCATACATCAGGCATGTACGGCCTTCCTTACCAATGAGATTAAGTCCAGCAAAATCCCTGTCAAAAGCATCTTTAAAATCCTTAATGATTTTAAAACCAGGAAAGATCCTTCCACTCCGTGGATCGCATCTGAACAACAATGTGAGGACTTGGCCATTTTCTTTGTCTAAAAAGTTGAAACTTTTTATAAATCTTTTGTCACTGGCCCTACGGATTTTGCAACCTCTGTTGTTCTTCGGCCTACTATTACCCTGGCTGCTATCCGTCCTATCTCCCATGACAAATTCCTTACTTTAAGTAAGAGGGTTAAATCTGGTTTCCCCACTGATCCCATGAGGCATACACAATTTAGAGACGCTCTACCTGTTCTATTGACTCCATTATGCCAGATCATAAATGCCTATTACAATATGGTGGTGGTGCCCCCGCCATGGAAACAAGCTAGGGTGGTTCCCTTGCTGAAAAAATCAACACTGGACCCAACTAAACCAGAACACTTTCATCCCATATCCCTCCTGCCCTGGGTAGCAAAAATTGTGGAGGCCCACACTAATAACATTATTTCGGTCCATCTGAGTAACATTGGCGCCTTAGATCGCTCCCAGAATGGTTTCTTCCCTGGTCATAGCACCGAGAACGGGCTTGTAGCGGTGAGTGAACACCTACGGACCATCCTGGATGAGGGACAGACTGCGGCCCTCATCATGCTCGACCTCAGCGCCGCGTTCGACATGGTCTCGCACAAGATCCTCCTGCGCCACCTGGAGGAGGTGGGGGTGGTCGGCCTGGCCCTGAAGTGGTTCCGCTCGTTTCTTTCTGACAGGTCATTTCAGGTCTCGGCCCCACCTTTCCTCACTCATACTCATGTCATCAAGCAGGGAGTTCCTCAGGGCTCGGCATTAAGCCCTGCCCTGTTCAACCTCTATGTCCAACCCCTAGCAGCGGTGGCACGGGACTCTGGTCTGACAATGACAACGTACGCCCATGATACACAGTTGGTGGTGGCCCTCCCTGAAGACCATACTCAGGGCGCCGCGCATTTCCAGGCTGGCCTTGCAGCTGTCGCATGTTGGATGACTACCAACTGCCTTCAACTCAATGCCAGCAAGTCAGAAGTGCTGCTGGTGGGTAAAGACAAGGGGCTCTGGAGTAAGCATTGGTGGCCGGCATCTTTGGGCAGTGCCCCAACCCCTAAGTCGGCGGTAAAAAACTTAGAGGTGTGGTTCAGCTCTAATCTTGGGTTTCAGGAGCACACCAAGAAGATTGCTGACACCTGCTTTGGTCTCCTCAGGGGTCTGAGACTTATGCTGCGCTTCTTTGACCCACCCACCCACCCACCAGCTGATACTCCAAGCCACCGTTCTGTCCAGGTTAGACTATGCTAACTCACTGCTGTTAGGAGCCAACAAGACAGAAGTGACGCTCCTCTCTCGGGTTCAGAACGCAGCTGCCCGTGTCCTATTGCGACTCCCTAGTACGTGCTCTACGGCGGGCGCATTGCTGCGCTTGCATTGGCTGCCTCTGCCTCAAAGGATTCAATTCAAGGCACTCTGCCTGACCTTCAAAATCTTAAAATGGTCTTCCCCTGAGATCTTGTCTAATCTGTTGATCCCCTATGTACCCACACGCCATTTGCGCTCGGCCGAGCAACTCCTGGCTACGGTCCCCCGGGTGAACCACACCAGAGCTGGTGGTCGGTCCTTTCGGTACCTTGCTGCCAAACTATGGAATTCCCTCCCAGTGCAGATCCACCGGCTAGATTGCCTTCTGTATTTCCGTAAAGCTATCAAAACCTTTCTATTTCCTACGGTCTAGCTTCCGTGCTCTTCTGACATGACTGCAAGCGCCGGGTCGCCTCTTTGCTGAGGCAGCTGTTGCGCTATACAAGTTCACCTAATAATAATAATAATAACTTTGACTGAAAACATATTTCCTCACATTTCTGTGATGGAAAGTTCTGTGCTCAAACTTCCTTCCACCCAGCAAGTCTTCCAATAAAAATATGACCTCACTTGTGTGGGTAGGCTTAATGCCTGCAACAGGAAATGGCCTAAAATGCAACGTAGATACATCACATGTTCCCACTCTAAAGTCATGTGTTTTTGCAAAGTGTGTAGCTGTGTATTTTAGACCCTAGCTCAGGTGGCATACAAGGAAACCTAACAAACCTGCACGTTTCTGAAAACTAGGCAGCTTGGGGAGTCCAGGGTGGTGTGCCTTGTGTGGATCCCATGAGGTGTTCTTACCCACAATGCCTGGCACCCCTCAAATTTTGCCAGAAATCACATATTTTTCTTGCATTTCTGTGATGGAATTTTCTGGAATCCACAAAATTCCTCCCACCCAATATTACCTAGTGCCCATGATAGGAATGGATCAAACCAAGGTAAATGGGAGCAAGGGACTAAAGCTCCAGGGGGTCCCTTATCACACTCCTCAGTATTGACCAATGGCCGACAACTGCAGTGGGGAGGGAGTGCAGCTGACAGCCGCACTAAAGGGGTTAAGCTTTTAAGGAATACATTGCGAAAAAGCACTGTTTAATTTTAGCCTGTGCTTGCAGGTGGGGCCCACTGACACTAATTTTTGGGAACTGTTAGACCTATCAACTTTAGGGTGGTTTTCCCCCAAATATTTTGCTTTCCTCCTTCTTTTTTTGCTAAACTAGTTTTTGCTGCCCTTAGGGCTCCTTACAACATAGTAACATTGGCTTATTCCCAACTGGCATATTTAATTTACTTGTAAGTCCCTAGTAAAGTGGTGCTACATGAACTCAGGGCATGTAAAATACATGTTACAAGTGGGCCTGTAGCACTTATTGTGCCACCTACTTAAGTAGCTCCTTAAACATATCTCAGTTTTGCAATTGCAGCCTCTGTGTACAGTTTTAAACTGCCGTTTCGACTTGGAAAAAGCCCTTTTGCCAAACTCTAACCTTCCTTTTTAATACATATCAGCCATCCCTATGGAAGACCCTGGGCAGCCCAGAGGGCATAGTTCAGTGTATTTAAAAATGCTTTAAGTGTTACATGTCCTGGTAGTGAAAAACTCCAACATATGTTTTTCACTACTACAAGGCTTACCACTCCCATTGAAGTTACCTTATTACACATAATAGGCTGTAATTTCCCAATAGAACAAGTAACCAGTTCATTTGTCTTTGGAATTGAAATGAAAGTTGGCATTGTTCTGCCTCAGCAATTTAGTGCCTGTAGCCTGTCCTTGACATGACTGGGTGTAGCTGATAGTAGGGCTTTGTGTACTCCTCCTAAACAGCCACACGCAATAGAGAGCTTAGATATGCCTGGATGAGCCATCACTTGCAGGCTAGAAGGGCAGAGCTAAGCAAAGCCCCAATTACACTTACATAGACTGTATCCTGTCTCCACACAAGGGTTGCATACCCCCTGTAGTTAGTCCAGATCCAGGAAATGCAGGATGCCTATGGACATCAAAGGGAAGCCTCTAAATGCTTTAAATACATAACTGGGTATAAATGTTGGACCTCAGACACAAACTCTTCAGTACACTTCTGGCCCTTGTGGATACTCTGCCAGGAAGAAGGACAGCTGTACTAATGAAAGGACTGCCACCCTGCTGGACAGCTGCTCTAAAGGAACTGCTGCCCTAATGTTCTGACCTGCTCCCTGAGGTGAGATCAATCAATCAATCAATCAGAGCATTTGTATAGCGCACTACTCACCCGGAGGGTCTCAAGGCGCTGGGGGGGGGTCCGCTACTGCTCGAATAGCCAGGTCTTGAGCTGCTTCCTGAAGGCGAGGTGGTCCTGGGTCAGGCGGAGGTGGGTCGGAAGGGAGTTCCAAGTCTTGGCGGCCAGGTAGGAGAAGGACCTTCCTCCTGTGGTGGCTCTTCGGATGCGGGGGACGGCGGCGAGGGCGTGGCTGGTCGATCGAAGCTGGCGCGTGGGAGCTTAGAAGTTGAGGCGGCTGTTGAGGTATCCTGGTCCTTGGTTGTGTAGGGCTTTGTGTGCGTGGGTGAGGAGCCGGAAGGTGATTCTCTTGTTGACCGGGAGCCAGTGCAGGTCTCTCAGGTGTCCGGAGATGTGGCTTCGGCGGGGGATGTCCAGGATGAGTCGTGCTGAGGTGTTCTGGATCCGCTGGAGTCTCTTCTGGAGTTTGGCGGTGGTTCCAGCGTAGAGGGAGTTGCCGTAGTCCAGACGGCTGGTGACGAGGGCCTGGGTGACCGTCTTCCTGGTCTCGGTGGGGATCCATCGGAAGATCTTGCGTAGCATTCGCAGGATGTGGAAGCACGACGAGGAGACGGCGTTGACTTGTCTGGTCATGGAGAGGGAGGAGTCCAGGATGAAGCCCAGGTTGCGTGCGTGGTCAGTTGGTTTGGGTGCGCTGCCCAGGGCGGGGGGCCACCAGGAGTCGTCCCAGGCGGAGGGTGAGGATCCCAGGATGAGGACTTCCGTCTTGTCTGAGTTCAGTTTCAGGTGGCTGTTCGACATCCATTTGGCTACTTCTGTCATCCCTTCGTGCAGGTTGGCTCTGGCGGTGGCGGGGTCGTTAGTGAGGGAGAGGATCAGCTGGGTGTCGTCGGCGTAGGAGATGATGTTCAGGTTGTGCTGGCGTGCGATGGCTGCGAGGGGGCTCATGTAGACGTTGAAGAGAGTTGGGCTGAGCGAGGAGCCTTGAGGAACGCCGCAGATAACTTCGGTGGCCTCGGATCTGAACGGGGGGAGGCGGACTCTCTGTGTCCTTCCGGTGAGGAAGGAGGTGATCCACTCCAGTGCCTTCTCCTGGATTCCGACGTTGCTGAGGCGCTGCACTAGGGTGCGGTGGCAGACAGTGTCGAAGGCCGCGGAGAGGTCCAGGAGGATGAGGGCCGCTGTTTCTCCGTTGTCGAGCAGGGCTCGGATGTCGTCTGTGGCTGCGATCAGGGCGGTCTCGGTGCTGTGGTTGGCCCGGAAGCCAGACTGCGAGAGGTCGAGGGATCCGTTCGTCTCGAGGAAGGCGGCCAGTTGCTTGTTGACGGTCTTCTCGATGACTTTGGCCGGAAACGGGAGCAGCGAGATGGGGCGGTAGTTCTTGAGGTCGGTGGGGTCTGCTGATCGTTTCTTGAGTAGAGCGCTGAGTTCAGCGTGCTTCCAGCTCTCCGGGAAGGTGGCGATGTCGAAGGAGGTGTTGATGATGTCCTGCAGGTGGGGTGCGATGACAGCGTCGGCCTTGTTGAAGACGTGGTGAGGGCAGGGGTCTGTCGGAGATCCGGAGTGGATGGAGTTCATCGTGCGGATGGTGTCTTCGGTGCTGATCGGGGTCCAGGCGCGGAGGGTGGTGGTGGGGGGCGGTGGTTCGGTCGTGGCGTGCGTTGGTTGAGTGCTGAAGCTGTTGTGTATGTCCGCGATCTTGTTGTGGAAGTAGGAGGCGAGGGAGTTGCAGAGGTCTTGCGAAGGGGTGATGTCGTTGTTTCCAGCGTTGGGGTTGGAAAGCTCTTTCACGATGTTGAAGAGTTCCTTGCTGTTGTGTGCGTTGTTGTCCAGTTGTTCCTTGAATGCGGTTTTCTTGGTGGCGCGGATCTGCTGGTGGTGTTTTCGGGTGACGAGCTTGAGGGCAGTCATGTTGTCTGGTGTTGGGTCTGTGCGCCAGGTTTTCTCGAGGGCTCTGCAGTTCTTCTTGGAGCTCTTGAGTTCGTCGTTAAACCATGGGGCTTTCTTGCTGCCGGGTCTGCTCGGCGGGGTCTTCAGCGGGGCGAGTTCGTCTGCGCAGTCGCTGATCCATTTCGTGAGGTTGGTGGCTGCTTGACTGGGGTTCGTTGTGCTGGTGGGAGGGTTCTTGCTCAAGGACGTAGTGAGCTGGTCTGCCGTGATCTTGTTCCAGCTTCTGCGGGGAGCCTGTTGCTGGTGATGGTGGAGCGTGGTCCTTCTGAAGCTGAAGTGGACGCAGCTGTGGTCCGTCCATTGGAGTCCCGTGGTGTGGCTGAAGGCGATGTCCTTGCTGGAGGAGAAGACGGGGTCGAGAGTGTGTCCGGCGTAGTGGGTGGGGGTGGTCACCAGCTGCTTGAGTCCCAGGTTTGCGAGGTTTTCCAGCAGGGTGGTGGTGTTGCGGTCGTTGTTGTTCTCCAGGTGGAAGTTGAGGTCCCCGAGGAGGATGTAGTCGGCTGAGGGGAGGGCGAGCGGGCTGATGAAGTCGGCGATGTCCTCGCTGAATTGTGTTCGTGGTCCCGGGGGTCTGTAGATGAGGGTGCCTCTGAGGGTGGTCTTGGGATTGACGTGGATCTGGAAGTGCAGGTGTTCGGCGGGTGCGATGGTGTCGTCGGTGTTGGTCGTGATGCGGATGGTGTTCCTGTGGATGATGGCGATGCCTCCTCCTGTCTGGTTGACGCGGTCTCTCCGGATGATCTTGTAGCCCTCTGGGATGGCGATGGCGATGTCGGGCGCTGAGGAGGCGTTCATCCAGGTTTCCGTGAGGAAGGCGACGTCTGGGTCTGTGGTGTCGAGCAGGTTCCAGAGCTCGACGGCGTGTCTGTGGACGGAGCGGGTGTTGAGCAGGATGCACTTCAGGTGGTTGCTGCTGGTGTTCTGCTTGGTGGGCGCTGGTGCAGTGCAGGTCCGGATGCAGGAGAACTTGCAGGACTGGCAGATGAAGGGTCCGTGGGTGCGTCTCGGGGTGGCTCGGTAGCATCCAGGAGTTCGGCTGGCGTTGAGTGCGTTGAGGGTGGCGGCGTCGTACGTCCGGCGGGTGGGCTGGGGTCTGCGGGGGCCAGGGGTCCCGGTGCTGGGCGCGGTCCATGCGCGGACGGGCGTAGACGGGCTTACCTTTGGCGCACCTTCGGCGCTCAATTGGTGCTCCCGCTGCGCGCGTCCGCTGCGCGGTCGCTCTGGGGGCGTCATAATTAGGAGCCGGGTGGGCGGGTCAGCTGGGTGGCGGGAGCGGGGCGGCCAATGGGCTGGTGGTGGGCGGGGCCGCAGGGGGGCAGCAGCGGGAACCTCTGGGCGTCCGGCGGCGGCGGGTCTGTCCCTGGTCAAGCGTGGGAGGCAGGGGGAGAAGGACTGTCTCTGCACCTGTTGAACCCATGGACTGCAAAGTAACTCCAAGGGATAGTTGGCTGACCTCCTGACTAGGTCCTCAGGGGACAGAAGGGCTCCAACAAACTTGAACCCAACACCTGGACTCTGCCAACTGTGAGTCCTACTCTGCCAGTGATGCCACTCCAGTCCTGGAAGCTTGTAAGTGGACTTGTAAGTGATCTTCCAGCCCATATGTGGACTCAATAGAACCAACTCATCTTCTCTGCTGTGTGGCACAGACCCAAGCAGAACCAACGCTTTCTCCTCTGCAGCAAGGGTTCACCTGACGCAAAGGACTTTGCAACCCTCATCGGAACCACCACCTGTGTGAAGATTTTCCAACGCAAGCCCTTGAATCACAAATCTCTCATCAATGGCACCCTCAACAATGATACCGAATCACACATTGTCGGGTTGGTGCTCCGCAGAACCATTGCATGGCCTCGACTGCCTAACACATCCCGAACACCCGACTTCTCAAAACAAGCCCTTATCAACGGGATCCTCGAAGATGATGCCAGACCTCCCATCACAGCTCTGCAGCTCCTCAGAACTAATGCATCTCCTCAGATCCTAAATGTAAGGGGTGGGTCCTCCACTAGGGCGGAGGAGTGTGGCCCCACTGCTTTCTCGCAGTGTGAGAATGAGAAACATAAAATGGTAATAACTTACAGTCATTACAATGTTATGTTTGGTTGCAGGCGGGCAGGTGGGCGAGGCCGCCCTGTGAGCAGGGGAGGAGTGATGTGCCCACTCGTGTCCTGAGTGCGCAAAGACTATTTGGTCGGCCCTCTAAGGCCGCTCAAACCAGTCATGCGCACTCTGCCCTTCTCCATGCAGGCTGCAATGCACCCTACATGGAGAACATGGCTTATCCATAAGCTCCTGGCTAGGCACCGTCCCGACCAATCACAACCCTGTTTGCAGCATTGTGATTGGCTAAGGGGAGTGAGCCGGGCTCCCTGCTCCCAGTTCTTGCCGAAGGCAGGACAGCAGGAGAGCAGGAGCTGAGAAGACGCAGAACCTGACCAGCAGAAAGGTAAGTTTAACATGTTGTTTTTTAAATTATTTAATTGACCCCCCACATGACCTCCCCCTGCCCCCCTCCCTGAGCGACCCCATGCGCCCGCTCCCCCACCCGCGAGCCATGCCCGCCTCAACTGCTAAATGTATCCCTGTATTCGGCCCATACTCCATTGCGTCAGACTGAACTTGTGACTTTGTCCTTGTCTGGCATGACCCGATATCCATTGTTGGCGCTTTGGTTTTTTTAGTGCTATTTAAAACTGCATATCTCTGGTGCTACTGATTGCATTTTGTTTGTTTGGTGTCAAATTATTTGTTAAATTTTACTCTATTTTTCTATTGGTGTGTGATTTTTCCTGTGTCGCGTTTTAACTTTATTAATGTTTGAGAGTTCATAGATACTTTACACAGTCCCTCTAAGTTAAGCCTGACTGCCCTGCCCTGAGCAAAAGTTTATTTGTGTCTTCACCCTGACAAGAATTGTGGGTGCTGCTGGAGAAGCATTTCGCTCCCTTCAACCAGTAACCTAATTTCTTAAGGAACCGACAATTATTTTTCTACAACAGGCTTTGATCCAGAACAATAGAGAGAAAAAAACAAAAGAGGGCATGAAGGGGGAAGAGAAAGATGGAATCAGTGAATAAGAAGAAAACAGAGATGAACAAGAATCCAGAAAAGCGAGATAATGAGGTAGAGAGTGTCTGCTGGTGAATTAAAGATGCATGAGGTGGAATTAAGTCTAGAGGTCATGATAATCGGCTCTCCAACTTTTGGTAGCCCTACATATTCCCCTTGACCCTCCACACCTTCCTGTTTCTAGCCCTACAGGGCCCCTGTTGCCTGAGGACCATGGGATGCTTGCAGGGGGGCACATGGTGTGCCACCCTGTCTGCATGCAGACCTTTTCTTGCACGGCATGTTCGGTACAGTCCATGCCAAGCAGGAACGAGCTTTGGGGCACCCATTGCAGTGCCTTTTTAATAGGCACTGTCGTCGTAACGCCAAAGGACCACCTTCCAAACTATAAGGTAACTCGTAATCTGGCAGGTGGTAGGCGGTGAGGTTTGACAGTGTGGGAGGAGGTCGGTGGCTTGGCGGCTCACTCTCACATCACCAAACTCATAATCCGGCCCTAAGAGTGAATTCAATAGGGCTATACCTAATCTGTGAGAATCTTAAGTGGACAGATTTACAAGCCCCTTGCGTTAATTTTGAGCAGCCATTGCGTCACTTTTTGTGATGCGGTGGCAATGTAAATATGCAGCCCATTTACAACGTGACACATCTAGGAAGATGTGTCATATTGTAAAGCCCTGCATCACATTATACCTGCGTCAGGTATAATGTATGCAGGGTGGGTGTTCCCATGCAGGAAAGCCTCGTAAAACTGACAGAGTGAAATCTACAAGATTTCACTGCGCCACTTCTAGGACGCCACTGCATCAAACCCTTATGCCTGCTTGAAACAGATGTAAGGAGTGATGCAACACAATGAGGATAGGCCTCAACATGCATTGCTGTAATTGCGTTGTGTTTTCAACACGACTTCAGCAATGAATGACTTTTGCGCCAACAGATGCCTCAGAATTTCTGACGCATCTGTTAATACTTGAGCCATGGTGCGTTGTATTGTAAATGTGGTGCATCCATGGTGGCGGAAGTGTTTCTCAGGGTAGCACAGGAAAAGTGAAGCATCTCTACAGATGCGTCACTTTCTTGTAAATCTGCCCCCAAGACTTTACTGGTCTGATGAAATCTGCTTCACCAACAAAAGACTCGGCACATCGGATGTCCACTTCTGGACAAGATCTATCAAAACATTTCCGGCTAAACATAAAGTCCTTACTGCCTCTTAACGGGATGGGTCATTTTTCTCTTACAGGAGTAAAGGGGCCAATCGCAAAACCCAACTCATTTTTATCCTGTAGATAATTTGTCATTCTTAGCAAAAGTCCTGGAAAGATGTGTCACGTCATATCTTCTTTGATAAGCCACAAGCTAGTTTAGTAACCTGACATAGCACAGAATCAGCAATTCTTCAAAGCAAATTGTGGAAAACAAACTAGTCATAACTGAGAAGAATGCTTTGAGTCTATGTATCCTCCTACTCGTATGAATGTGCTTGAGAGAATTCCCATAAAACTCTTCTTATCACACGTAGGTCTCCACTGTGAGTTGCCAAGTACAGTACTCCCACAGTTCATACCCATCTGGGCAACTCTCAGCATTCTGGATTTTCCAGATCTGAAATGTCCTATTCTGTAAGCAACAGACTCATTTTCTATTGGGTCAGGATTCACAGGTAGAATTACAGTGGCTGGAAGAGGGGCTGCAGACAAAGGCATAACCAAGTTCCAACCTGCCCCCTCCTCCTCTACAAGGGGATCATACAGTGTTCCTCTGAGATAAATTACAAACTCTGTGACTGCCCACCCTCAATGCCACCTAAGACAAACATACCCACACAGATATTTACCACCTGTGTTACATTTCTGCATTAAACTTGAGATCCAGGATCAGAAAACACCTGTGCAAAAAGACCCTCTAATTCTAGATCCAGCAGGTTATTCCCAAAAGGGAAGTTCAGATTGTAATCCATACTATCTAATGGGTATATATTGCCTAGACCTATTCATGCAGGTCCAGGTATCCCCCCATTTAGATAACATCATCTCTTTATGCTGCCAATACTCTGCTCCACCTAAAAGCCCCCTGCCCACAAGACATATTCAGTCTATGGTATGCTGTAGAAGACATTCAATCTTTGATGTTATTTCAACACCTGAAATAAAACCCCTAAAAAATAAAGTTCTTACTTATTGCTCACATCATTAGATCTCAACCCCTGGGGGTGAGCATGAAGCAGTGATGCAAAGAGTAGACAAGCAGCTTAGGAGTAGCTATGTTAACTGTGTGACATCAGTAAAAACACAGCTGTATTAATGGAAGGTTTATAGGCATGTTAGAAGAAGGGCTGCGAGAAAGTGAATTATTAGCTGGGGTGGATTGTATGCCATCACAAGTAATGATGAAAATATTCTTGTTAGGCCCAGAAAGGTTTCAGTAATGTATACCTGAGCTTAATCCCTGGAGCAGACAGGCCTAACTTTAGAAAATGTGTAAAACACCCAGATGTATAAACACAACACAATAAAAATCACACTCCAATGTATACAAATGGAGAATAATCTGATGAGCCCACTGGCACCTAAACGACAAATATCCAGGTGAAGTGTAGGTTTTCAGGCCAACCAAAATGAAGTGTCCTCCAGATACCAGGGCCAGGTTCATCCTGGTGGAAAAGTTAACTAGCTACAGACCATTGTCAACAGCCTCTAGAGAAAGCTGGCAGTGGGCTGGTGTCAAGAGAAGGGCTTGGCATCAACAGATTCCAGTGTTGGGATGGAGTCGCAGTGAAATAATCGGATTAGGTGGAAAAAGCTCTGGCAGGAAGAGTTAAAGTTTTAGTCCCTCGGAGGTCTCTAGCATTGATCTTTGACTGCAGCTCTGATGAAGCTGAGGTTGGGAACTAAGGAGGGCCTGGTGTCAATGGATTCTAGCATTGAGAAAAGAACATAGCAGGCGGTGTTCGGCATTGACAGATTTCAACATCAAAAGAAGAATACAGCTGGAGTTATGTAGAAGTCAGGTTCAGCGGTGATGAACACTTGTCTGATTGGCTTAACATGTTGGTTGCTATCTTCTCGTGGTTCTGCAGATAAAAAATGTGTGGAAAGTTTCTAAGGCCCAGGTTTCTCCAGAATGTAAGATGGAGTACACGTTAACATAGTCAGGGGTCCTAGGTCTTCAGAAACAGCAAATGGGAGTCAAGACTCACTCCTGTAGAAGCTACTAGCATGGTCATTGGCAGGTCCAGTTGACATTTGTCAGCTGGGCTCTTCGGGAAAAGGGGCTTTGTGCATCTTGTTGTGTCTCTGTAACTTAACAGGTCAGCCAACTGGGGGTGTGGTGGTATGTGTAACATGGAGGACACATAGGGAATGAGATCTCAGCTTTTGTTCTGTAATCAGCTGCTGTACTCTGTCGACGTGTGACCCAAGCCCAGGAATCCTGTAGCGGGGACATCATGAATCACCTTAGACATCCCCGCAGGGGTTATCAGCATCGAGGAGCCCTATCAAATGGAGGAATATTCAGATAGCTTGGTCAAGACAGTGCACTGTTGGGAGGACCAGTAGCCGAGGAGCCGGCAATAGTGACAGCGCCTATCCTTTGGGCCTTGAGCAACAGAAGGGAACACCCGACTGGGTGTTGACCACCGCGCAGTGATCCCAGCTGGGATCACTGCCTGGTGGTCACTTTACCGCTCAGTGTATGCATGGCACTTCTTCTTCTGATGGCGTCCAGCCCAGGCGACGATTCACCAGGAGCCTTACATTTTCTAGAAGGCCTTCACCAGGGGAGGGCCCAAGGACACCTAGGAGATGCCGACCGGCCAGCCCCCCGACCTGGACTCAGCTGCTATTGGGGCAGTGCTGGACAGAGGATACTCTGGGGACCTCTTATAATGTGAGAATACCCCACAGCACAGGGAGAAAATGTACCTTTGGCACCCACACGTAGGCATTTCCCCCTTGCACCATTCAGGGCTGCTTGTGCTGATCTGTCCTGCAACTGTGCTAGTGGCCCCGTGTGAGATACACATTTTCTGCCCCCATAGTTGGCACTGACTCAACCCCCCCTGCATGCCTCGTGGGGACCCTGCCGACAGACCAGACAACCTCACCAGGATGAAGGCATATTTTAGGGACAGATATGGAGGACACTTCCCCTTGTTCTCTTCTGCGAGGAGAGGCACAGAGAATGCTACTGAGCCGGGCTGCTTGTGCTGCCTCATTTGCCTAGGCACTGTTAATGGAGGGGAAATTAGGCCTGAGCAATGCCCTAACACTACCCAGGACCACAAAATGGGGTGTACAAAATCAACCACGATGCTGGCGCAATAAACACGATCCATAAACTGAGATCCACAGACAGCAGAGGACTCACCACGCCAAGGTAAACTAGACACAATCTTATCAGCGATCGAGACTTTGCGGGTTCACCTGTAAATAATAGTGGATGTGGTGGCAGAGGGCATAAAGCTACCCCAACAGGGCCATGGAAAACTGTCCGAAGGAGTCACTCTCACGGAAAGATCTCTAGCTGACCTCCAGCCCAAGATATCAGACTTACAAAAGAAACTGTGGGCATACATGAGCAGGTACAGTTCCTAGAGGATCATGCAGAGGTAACAGCCCGGTGCAGTAGTATACACATAATTGGTCTTCCAGAGGGGAGCGAGGGGTCAAACATGTTGGACCACTTGTAAAAGTGGTTTAGGGATCTGGTGCCAGCAGAGGTACTCACCCTCTTTTTCTCCATTGAGAGAGCCCACTGAGTTCCCTTAATGCACCCCCTCCGGTGGCTCCTCCAAGTCCGATTGTTGCCAAGATCTTACATTGGAAAGACCATGCTGCAATCCTCATGGTCGCTCAACAGCCAAACCTGGTTCTCCAGGATAACCACTGGGTTCTTCTGTTTCTGGACTACACGTTGGCAGTCCAATGCCAGAGGGCATCCTTCCTTGGGGTCAGACAGAAACTAAGAAACTTTCAGCCTTAGATAAGCTCTCCTATTCCCCTCTAAATTGAAAGTGATAAGAAATAATTAATCATTTTTATTCTCAGAGTCATCTGAGGTCTGGTAATGGCTCGGCGCAATGGCCCCGCTCTCAATCAAGCCAATGGACCAACACGGGCCAACTAGCTGATGGTAAAGACGCCAGTGGCACATGAGATGACACTGACCCAGACAGTCCCTGGTATGGGGGCACCCACCACAGAGCAAATTCAGGACAGCTATCAATCTGCTCCGGAGTTGACAGCAACTCTTCAGGACCCAAAGGTGGATCACGTGTCAGTCATATCAGGGAGCAGGAGCTCCCGGGCTTCTTTCCTATCACACTCAGGCTTTCGCCCACAGATAGCCCCCAAATGGCATATGCCAATATATAGACAGATGGGGTTCACCTATATGGTGACTTAGCTAAAGCTTGAACTTAGAAAACTGACTTCACTTGACCCGGGGCTTGGATACTCTCCTGAACTGGAGTCACCCCTTCAATCCATCCCCACTCTCAGGAGCCTAGTCCAAGTTCAAGTTCAAAAGACCTTTATTCGAATTTCATAAAATTCATAAAAGTACCGCAGTTAAAACAACAAATCATCACAATATACATCCATACAAAGGAATTCAGAAAAAGTTTTTAAAAATACAATACTTTAAAATTCCTAACAGTTCAGCTCCAGTAAAGCTAATTTATAGTTTCAAGGATTTTCCATCATTTTACGCACTCTTACAGTCAATCTTAAAAAAGTACTGGTACGAAAAATCAGTTCATCAGAATCCAAGGAAACCAACATTCTATGTGACTCAGTAAGTGTGAGTGGTCTATGTTTCTTAAAATAAGGGGTTAAGAGCCATTTAATACACCTGAGGTAGAATTTACAAAAGAATAAGAAGTGCAAATCATCCTGTGGACTGACACCATCACAGGGGCACGGGTTAAAATCCATGCTATGTCGATACCCCAGGGGAAAAGACAACAAAAATGTTACAGTACCCGCCCTTAAACGAAACAGGAGTGATCTCTCCCAACTAGTCAAGGGTAGGGAAAGATAGAGCGGGAGAGGTTGTCTACACAGTTCATTTCCTAAATATTTGGCGACAGTTGATTTCTGCGATTCTCTTCTTAACCGTTCAGTTTTATAAAGTGCATATAGTGCGTTTTTAACCTCAGCTTTGTCCTTGGGTTCAATAAGCGTAGGGTCATTGAATAAATTACCTCTGTCCACAGCGCTCAATGTTTTAAAAACTTCTGAGAGCCAAGGGATCGCCATTCCGTGGTCACAATTTAAACAATCTTTCATAATGTTTTGGGTAAGTGCGGCGGCGCTATTCCTCCAGACTTTAATCCAGAAGAGTGCCGGTCTGGCTCTAATAAAATCACTTATATATGAAAGGTTTAGTTCACTATGGCAAATGTAATCAGAGGATGAGATCGGGGCGCCCAGTATTTTCCTACAGAAGCGGCTTTCCTCCCGCTGGATACTGTGGCTGCTCACCGACCCCCAAACCTCCGCTCCATATGAAGCAACAGGTGAGCACTGCAATCTAAAAAATTTTAAAATGGCTTTTGTGGCACCAATTTTCTTTGGGCGAGGGAGGCTCAAGATAGAATTAGTGGCTTTCGAGAACTTGCTCGTGGCGTGGGCCAAATGCCCACTCCACGAGCCGTTCGCAGCGAAAACCAACCCTAAGTAAGGAAATGTAGAAACAGATTCAAGATTGTCTCTACCTATCTGTATGGTGTTGAGCTTCCTTTTGCCGGGACCGCAAGACATAATAAAAGATTTTTTTAAATTAACCCGCAAATCAAGACCCTCCATGAAATGGACAAAGCTATGTACAAGCAGACGAAGGGCATTTGGTGTGCGGGCCATAAGCACCGCATCGTCTGCGTATAGAAGCACTGGTAAAGGTTTCCCTAGGATTGATGGAACATCCGTGGTGACTTTTTTCAAGCAGTTTGATAGGCCGTTTATATAAATGATGAACAACAGGGGTGCTAAAACGCACCCCTGTCTTACCCCCCTGCCTATGTCAATGGCTTCTGAGACTTCACCACCCATCCCAACTCTGACCCGTGCTTTCAGGTCGGTATGGAGATAGGCTAGAAATCTAACAAGGGTGTCATCTAGGCCATTTTGTGATAGGATTGTCCAGAGTTTGGATCTATTCACAAGATCAAAAGCGGATGAAAGATCCATAAAAGCAAGATAGGTGGGGGACGATCGAGCAATGCTGTACTTATCAATTATTAATTTCAGATTTAAGCATTGCTCCACTGTTCCCACCCCACTCCGAAATCCCATCTGACATGAATCCAAAAAGTCTGTGTCTATAGTCCATTCAAGTACTCTATTGTAAATTATACGTCCCAACATTTTTAGGGTGTTGTCCAAAAGGGAGATTGGGCGATAATTGGCTGGTTCTGTCCTATCTCCCTTTTTAAAAATTGGGACGATAATACTGGTTGTCCATGTGGCCGGTACAGCCGCTGTTGGCAAACAATTAAAAACATTGAGGAGAATAGGCGCCCACAGATTAGCATTATATTTAATAATTTCTATGGGCAGACCGTCGGGGCCAGGCGCCTTATTTCCCAGGCTCTCTTTTATAGCTATCTCAACTTCGTGGGCTTCGATCTGTAGACTGCCCAATTGTCCTGAGTTTAAGATAGGCAGCTCCTCTATTGGAGCTGTATAGATTTTGGAGAAGTGGGTCTCCCATACACTGCTGGTTATATTGCAGCTAATGGGAGTAAGCTTCTTACCCATTTCTCTTGTTTTCCTAACAGCGGCCCAAAAAGGACCGCTGCCACCCAGATTTGCGCTGATCACCAGCGATTCCCACTGTTCAGAGAGTAGCATTGCCTTTTTTATCTGCTATTTTTACTTTATAATATTTCCTGGCTAACTGGACGGTTACTTTGCACCTGGGTTTAGCATTGAGTGCCTTCCTCAATTCCCTGTTCGCAGAAGAGCAGGCTGTGTCGAACCACCTTGGATCATTACCTTCCTTAGGTAATGGAACTGACAAAAGAATTTTTATGGTAGAACACAGCGCTTCGAAATCAGCGATTATGGTATCATGATTACCACTCGTGGACAGGCAGGACTCAATCAAATGCGGGTATAAAGCTTGAACACTGTCTAAAATTGCCCCACAGTCAACTCCCCTCCATTTTAGCCGTAGGCCGTCAATTGAGGGTGTAATGTCCCTTGCACCATTCAAATTCATAAAAACAGGACTAGGTGCGAGATTCAGAGTAACTATTAATGGATTGTGATCACTAAAAGATGTCACCGTCACTGTGGTCTTTACTATACAATCTATTAGGTGGGGAGACATGAATATGTAATCAATAGTGGAGCTCCTATCCCCACTGGTAAACGTGGGGGCATGGGGGGAACTTGGGCTATAACCTGAACACATGGCGTCATCAAGAGCAAATTCAGTTATTATTTTAGCTAATTCAATGCCCCTGCGTTCCGCTTGGTCCCGAAAAGTCCCATCCTCAACCCCATATCTCGTTGTTAATTTAGCATTGAAATCACTCCCAATTAGAAATCCTGACTCTGTGTTTGATAGTAAAGTACATTCCAAATTACTTAGAGCCTTTGACAGTGCCAAAAAGTTCTTGTTCGGTACATGGTAAAAATCATTGTTGTAAAAATTAATTAAATAAATTCTGGTCTTTGACTTTAGCTTAAATTCAAGGATTTGAATATTAGGATTATCGCTAGATAAATCTCTAACTGAACCACCAATCAAAATCTTAATCCCAATAAACAAACCTCCCACTGCTCTACCAAAACTAGGTTTGGATGATGTTAAACTAAAGCAGTGGTAACCTTCTATATATAGATTCCCAACAGCCCATGTGTCTTGGAACATTAAAATATCCATGCCATCAATTATCTCCGCCCATGCAGGATCTGAAAGCCTAGATTCCAGGGCTGCCACATTCCAACTGAGAATTGATAGCCCATGATGGGTGTTACTAAGTTTGGTGGACTTACTCACAACACTCCTGGGCATATCCTTGGTAGTACTATCAACTGGAGATGGGGCACTATTAGTATTCATGATCGTCGCTGAACTATCCTGATCTAAACATTCTTCAGGTATTAGTCAAGTCAGTCAAGTCAAATAATTTATATAGCGCGCTACATACCCAGAGGGTCTCAAGGCGCTTGAAGAAGGGTGGGGATTTACTTGTCGAATATCCAGCTTTCAAGTTGCTTTCTGAATGCTAGGTGGTTTTGAGTGAGGCGAAGGTGAATGGGGAGTGAGTTCCAGGTTTTAGCTGCCAGGTAGGAGAAGGATCTTCCTCCCATGGTGGTTTTGTTGATGCGAGGAACAGCAGCAAGGGCTTGGTTGGAAGAGCGTAGCTGGCGGGGGGGGGGTGTAGAAGGAGATTCGTGCGTTGAGGCATTCGGGTCCCAGTTCGTAAAGTGCTTTGTGTGCGTTGGTGAGGAGGCGGAATGTTATCCTCTTATTGACAGGGAGCCAGTGGAGGTTTTTCAGGTGACCAGAAATGTGGTCTTTACACGGGATGTCTAGTATGAGTCTGGCAGATGCGTTCTGGATGCGTTGTAGTTTTTTCTGAAGTTTTGCGGTGGTACCGGCGTATAGAGTGTTTCCGTAGTCCAGGCGGCTTGTAACCAGTGCGTGGGTGACCGTTTATCTGGTTTCGGTGGGGATCCAGCGAAATGTTTTTTTGAGCATGCGAAGAATGTTGAAGCAAGATGATGAGACGGCGTTGACTTGTCTGGTCATCGAGAGTGAGGAGTCCAGGATGACGCCCAGGTTCCGTGCGTGGTCCGTTGGGATGGGTGCTTTTCCAAGGGCTGCTGGCCACCAAGACTCGTCCCAGGCGGAGGGGGAGGTACCTAAGATAAGGACTTCTGTTTTGTCTGAATTCAGTTTTAGGCGGCTGTGCTTCATCCACTCTGCTACTTCTTTCATTCCTTCATGTAGGTTGGTTTTGGCGGTGTTAGGGTCTTTGGGGAGTGAGAGGATCAGTTGAGTGTCATCAGCGTAGGAGATGATATTGAGATTGTGTTGGCGTGCGATGGTCGCGAGGGGGCTCATATATCCGTTGAAGAGGGTGGGGCTGAGTGAAGATCCTTGTGGCACGCCGCAAATGACTTCAGTGGCCTCTGACTTGAACGGTGGGAGGCGGACTCTCTGAGTTCTTCCGGCAAGGAACGAGGTGATCCATTCAAGTGCTTTTCCTTGGATTCCGATGTTTCTGAGGCGTTGTAACAGGGTGCTATGACAGACTGTGTCGAAGGCTGCAGAGAGGTCGAGGAGGATGAGGGCGACTGTGTCTCCATTGTCCAGTAGAGTTCGAATGTCGTCTGTTGCTGCGATGAGTGCAGTCTCAGTGCTGTGTTTGGCTCGGAAGCCGGACTGTGAGGAGTCGAGGGATTTGTTGGTTTCGAGGAAGGCGGCGAGCTGGTTGTTGACTGCTTTCTCGATGACTTTGGCCGGGAATGGAAGGAGCGAGATGCGGCGGTAGTTTTTGAGTTCGGTGGGGTCAGCTGTGGGTTTTTTCAGAAGGGCGCTGAGTTCGGCGTGTTTCCAGCTTTCCGGGAAGGTGGCGTTGTTGAGGGAGCAGTTGATGACGTCTCTGAGGTGTGGTGCTATGATGGAGTCTGCTTTGTTGAATATGTGGTGAGCGCATGGGTCAGTGGGGGATCCTGAGTGGATGGAGTTCATCAGGCGGATGGTGTCCTCCGTGGAGATTGGGTTCCAGTCATTAAGGATGTTCAAGGGGGGTGAAGGTTCGGCATACGATTGGGAGGGTTGGTCTCCGGTTTGGTTGTCGAAGCTGTTGTGGATGTCTGCGATTTTGTCGTGGAAGAACGAAGCTAAGGAGTTGCAAAGGGTTTGAGAGGGAGTGATGTCATTGGAGTTGGCATTGGGGTTGGTAAATTCTTTGACGATGTTGAATAATTCCTTGCTGTTGTGGGCGTTGTTGTCAAGTCTGTCTTTGAATGCGGCTTTCTTGGCTGTCCGGATCAGTTGGTGGTGTAAACGGGTGGCGTTTTTGAAGGCGTCCCTGGTGCTGTTGTTTGGGTCTTTTTTCCAAGCCTTCTCAAGGGAGCGACAGAGTTTCTTGGATTTCTTAAGATCATCGTTGAACCAGGGGGCGTTTATGCTGCCTGGTTTGATTAGACGTTTTTTCAAAGGTGCTAGGTTGTCGGCGCTGATGGTTAGCCATTGAGTGAGGTTAATGGCTGCTTGGTTGGGGTTCGATGAGTGGGCAGGGGGGTTTTGAAGAAGCAATGAGGAGATCTGGTCGATGGTGATTTTGTTCCAGTTTCTTCGCAGAGTAGGTTGAGGATGGTTGTGGTTTGTGGTTTTTTTGTAGACAAAGTGAACGCAGCTGTGGTCCGTCCAGTGGAGAGTTGTGGTGTGACTGAAGGAGATATGTTTGCTGGAGGTGAAGATAGGGTCGAGTGTGTGTCCTGCATAGTGGGTGGGGGTGTTAACTAGTTGTTTGAGTCCGAGGTTAGCGAGATTGTCCAGAAGAGTGGTGGTGTTGTTGTCGTTGTTCTTTTCCAGGTGATAATTGAGGTCTCCTAGTAGAATGTAGTCCTCGGAGGGGAGGGCGTGAGGGGTGATGAAGTCAGTGATGTCTTCACTGAATTGTGATCGGGGTCCTGGCGGCCTGTAGAGGAGGGTGCCTGTGAGTGTGGTCTTGGGGTCGGTGTGGATCTGGAAGTGGAGGTGTTCGGCGTTAGCGAGGTTGACGTCTGAGCTGGTTGAAATGCGGATGGAATTCTTATGGACGATGGCGATGCCTCCTCCTGTTTGGTTGGTGCGGTCTTTTCGGATGATCTTGTAGCCTTCCGGGATGGTTGTGGAGATGTCTGGAGCTGATGAGGCGTTCATCCAGGTTTCTGTTAGGAAGGCGACGTCTGGAGAGATGGTGTCTAGTAGATTCCAAAGGTCGATGGCGTGTTTGTGAACTGAGCGGGTGTTGAGAAGGATGCATTTAAGGTGGTTGGTGTCGGATCTCTGTTTGGTGTTTGTGGATGTGGAGTTGGTCTTGGTGCCGTCAAACTTGCAGGAGTTGCATGTGAAGGGTCCATGGGTATGTCCAGGTGCGGCTTGGGCACAATTGGGGAGACGGCCGGGGTTTAGTGCTAAGAGGGTGGAGGCGTCGTATGTAATGCGGGTGGGCTGGGCATTGCGGGGACCAGGGGGTCTGGCTCTGGGCGCGGGCCAGGCGCGGACGGGCGTAGACGGGCTTACCTTTGGCGCACCTTCGGCGCGACCGCTGCGCGTGACCGCTGCGCTGAGGTTCATCTGTCTAAAATGGAGAGTGGAGGGGGGCGGAGCGTGGGAGGGGCAGCTGGGAGGCGGTAGCGGGGAGGGTAGGCGGGCCAAGGGAATACACAACAAACCAGATGACAAAATGGAGAATGGAAAGTGAAACGGCAGAGTTCGGTTACTCCAAGGCTTAATTCCTCAAAGTAATGCACACAGTGAAAGCAGCACGAAAATACAGTATGAGTGACCACTGTGCCTCTCGAGGCCGGGTCACCCCCTTCACTCGCCTGCTGCCCTGCTAGCCAGCCTCCTTGCCCTGCCTGCCTGCCTGCCGCCTGCCTGCCGCCACCGCCGCCCCCCCCAGCACCCCCGAGCGGCCCAGCCACAGCAGAGCCGGCCGCTCGCCACTTTTCCCGCCGCTGGCCCCTAAGGCCCCGCCCACCACCGGCCCATTGGCCCGGACGCTTGCCCAGCCCAGCAGACCCGCCCTCCCGTCCCCCTTCTTAAGGGGAGCGCCTGGGTGACCGCGGGAGTGACCATTGTGCCTCTCGAGGCCGGGTCACCCCCTTCACTCGCCTGCTGCCCTGCTAGCCAGCCTCCTTGCCCTGCCTGCCTGCCTGCCGCCTGCCTGCCGCCACCGCCGCCCCCCCCAGCACCCCCGAGCGGCCCAGCCACAGCAGAGCCGGCCGCTCCCCACTTTTCCCGCCGCTGGCCCCTGAGGCCCCGCCCACCACCGGCCCATTGGCCCGGACGCTCGCCCAGCCCAGCAGACCCGCCCTCCCGTCCCCCTTCTTATGACGCCCCCTGAGCGACCGCGCAGCGGACGCGCGCAGCGGGAGCACCGATTGAGCGCCAAAGGTGCGCCAAAGGTAAGCCCGTCTGTGCCCGTCCGCGCCTGGACCGCGCCCAGCGCCAGGACCCCTGGCCCTCGCAGACCCCAGCCCACCCGCCGGACGTACGACGCCACCACCCTCAACGCACTCAACGCCGGCCGAACCCCTGGATGCTACCGAGCCACCCCGAGACGCACCCACGGACCCTTCATCTGCCAGTCCTGCAAGTTCTCCTGCATCCGGACCTGCACTGCACCAGCGTCCACCAAGCAGAGCACCAGCAGCAACCACCTGAAGTGCATCCTGCTCAACACCCGCTCTGTCCACAGACACGCCGTCGAGCTCTGGAACCTGCTCGACACCACAGCCCCAGACGTCGCCTTCCTCACGGAAACCTGGATGAACTCCTCCTCAGCGCCCGACATCGCCATCGCCATCCCGGACGGCTACAAAATCATCCGGAGGGACCGCGTCAACCAGACAGGATGAGGCATCGTCATCATCCACAGGAACACCATCCGCATCACGACCAACACCGATGACACCATCGCACCCGCCGAACACCTGCACTTCCAGATCCACGTCAACCCCAAGACCACCCTCAGAGGCACCCTCATCTACAGACCCCCGGGACCACGCACACAATTCAGCGAGGACATCGCCGACTTCATCAGCCCGCTCGCCCTCCCCTCAGCCGACTACATCCTCCTCGGGGACCTCAACTTCCACCTGGAGAACAACAACGACCGCAACACCACCACCCTGCTGGACAACCTCGCAAACCTGGGACTCAAGCAGCTGGTGACCACCCCCACCCACTACGCCGGACACACACTCGACCCGATCTTCTCTTCCAGCAAGGACATCGCCTTCAGCCACGCCACGGGACTCCCATAGACGGACCACAGCTGCGTCCACTTCAGCTTCAGAAGGACCACGCTCCACCATCACCAGCAACAGGCTCCCCGCAGAAGCTGGAACAAGATCACTGCAGACCAGATCACCACGTCCTTGAGCAAGAACCCTCCCACCAGCACAACAAACCCCAGTCAAGCAGCCACCAACCTCACGAAATGGATCAGCGACTGCGCAGACGAACTCGCCCCGCTGAAGACCCCGCCAAGCCGACCCGGCAGCAAGAAAGCCCCATGGTTTAACGACGAACTCAAGAGCTCCAAGAAGAACTGCAGAGCACTCGAGAAAACCTGGCGCACAGACCCAACACCGGACAACATGACTGCCCTCAAGCTCGCCACCCGAAAACACCACCAGCTGATCCGCGCCACCAAGAAAACTGCATTCAAGGAACGACTGGACAACAACGCACACAACAGCAAGAACCTCTTCAACATCGTGAAAGAGCTCTCCAACCCCAACGCCGGAAACAACGACATCACCCCTTCGCAAGACCTCTGCAACTCCCTCGCCTCCTACTTCCACAACAAGATCGCGGACATACACAACAGCTTCAGCACTCAACCGACGCACGCCACGACCGAACCACCGTCATCGAGAAGACCGCCAACAAGCAACTGGCCGCCTTCCTCGAGACGAACGGCTCCCTCGACCTCTCGCAGTCTGGCTTCCGGGCCAACCACAGCACCGAGACCGCCCTGATCGCAGCCACAGACGGCATCCGAGCCCTGCTCGACAACGGAGAAACAGCGGCCCTCATCCTCCTGGACCTCTCCGCGGCCTTCGACACTGTCTGCCACCGCACCCTAGTACAGCGTCTCAGCAACGTCGGAATCCAGGAGAAGGCACTGGAGTGGATCACCTCCTTCCTCACCGGAAGGACACAGAGAGTCCGCCTCCCCCCGTTCAGATCGGAGGCCACCGAAGTCATCTGCGGCGTCCCTCAAGGCTCCTGGCTCAGCCCAACTCTCTTCAACGTCTACATGAGCCCCCTCGCAGCCATCGCACGCCAGCACAACCTGAACATCATCTCCTACGCCGACGACACCCGGCTGATCCTCTCCCTCACCAACGACCCCGCCACCGCCAGAGCCAACCTGCACGAAGGGATGACAGAAGTAGCCAAATGGATGTCGAACAGCCGCCTGAAACTGAACTCAGACAAGACGGAAGTCCTCATCCTGGGATCCTCACCCTCCGCCTGGGACGACTCCTGGTGGCCCCCCGCCCTGGGCAGCGCACCCAAACCAACTGACCACGCACGCAACCTGGGCTTCATCCTGGACTCCTCCCTCTCCATGACCAGACAAGTCAACGCCGTCTCCTCGTCATGCTTCCACATCCTGCGAATGCTACGCAAGATCTTCCGATGGATCCCCACCGAGACCAGGAAGACGGTCACCCAGGCCCTCGTCACCAGCCGTCTGGACTACGGCAACTCCCTCTACGCTGGAACCACCGCCAAACTCCAGAAGAGACTCCAGCGGATCCAGAACACCACAGCACGACTCATCCTGGACATCCCCCGCCGCAGCCACATCTCCGGACACCTGAGAGACCTGCACTGGCTCCCGGTCAACAAGAGAATCACCTTCCGGCTCCTCACCCACGCACACAAAGCCTTACACAACCAAGGACCAGGATACCTCAACAGCCGCCTCAACTTCTACGCTCCCACGCGCCAGCTTCGATCGACCAGCCACGCCCTCGCCGCCGTCCCCCGCATCCGAAGAGCCACCACAGGAGGAAGGTCCTTCTCCTACCTGGCCGCCAAGACTTGGAACTCCCTTCCGACCCACCTCCGCCTGACCCAGGACCACCTCGCCTTCAGGAAGCAGCTCAAGACCTGGCTATTCGAGCAGTAGCGGACCCCCCCCCCCCCCCAGCGCCTTGAGACCCTCCGGGTGAGTAGTGCGCTATACAAATGCTCTGATTGATTGATTGATTAAGTTGCGGCAGCAGCTACAATTCAAACAGACAAAGTTGCGCTTAAATGCAAATTATCATGCGAGGTTCGGCGCTATATTTCAATCAATGCGCTATGATTAAATGTCTATTTCAATCACAATCAAAGCGCTATGTTTAAATGCTAGTTTCAATCACAGTCAGAGCGCTATGTTAAATGCCTACGATACCACAGTGAATTCGGCAGAGGCGCTTCAAAACGAGGATTGCAAGCAGATTCTGTGGCCAGGGAGCGTGGGGGGAGCGACCGCTTAGGATCAGATCCAGACGGTCACAGCTGCGAGATGGAGGAGGTGAGCACTGTATTACTGAGTGTCCCTCATGGCTGTTATTTGTAATTTGACTGCTGGTGATGCTACTATCAGCAATTTTATCCAGTCAATCCTGCTCATCTAAATTTGAGAAATAATCAAACCGATTGTGAGTAGGAATGTTAAATAGTGACCTACATTCACTCATTGGTGTAAATTGATTAGAGGTGAGTGCTGAATATTGCCTTTCTCTATGGTCATAATAGGGCATGGTTGAAAATTGTGGATAGTGCGGAGAAAAGGCTGGCGTTTGAGGCTGGTAACGTCAAGACTGGGCATTCTGATAATTGAAGTCTAGGTTCTGGGAAAAAAGCGGAGATTTAATTCTAGCTCCAAAATTTGAATCCTGATGTGAAATGGCGAAATTGTTCGCCATGGTATGTTTAGGAGGTATCAAGTGTCTGTAAAAATAACCCAGTGGGAGGAGGGTAGTGTTAAATTCCCTCGGTGAAGGTAATGGTGCACTTCCCAATGTTTTTTCCGCCCATTGGGGATTTTTAAAGCTTATTATAACACAGTCCCCCTCGAACTTCTTCCTCAGTGGACCTATCCAGCCCACTCTCTGGGTGTGGGTGATCTCCCTTGCCCCTTCGATAGGAAAATGACAGTTTGCAATTAACCAGTGTAAGGTTTTGTTTTTAAGCGATATGGGAGTTTCTTCTTGGTCCTTCCTTAATTTTAAAACGTTAACTAGGACCAACACGTATGCCCCACACTCAGGTGGTAGGTTAATGCGTGGTGCAATCTGCCTGATGGTTTTTGGGGGGGGCTGAACCATAAGGGAGTCACTTGGAGGTTTGTGGGGTTGACTCATAGAAATCCCCTTCAATTGTTTGGTGTTTTTGTCCTTCCTTGGCTCCAGGGCCACATTAGTACTACTGGAATCAGCTGCTGGCTGATTAGCGATGGTCCCTTTATCTGAGGCCTGCGGGGGTTTGGGTATTATATTTGTAGTTATAATTGGCGCTTGGGTGTTTTTAGGTTTGGTGCCTGCAAGTGTTGTAGGACTTGGTGTACTTGGTGTAGCTCCCATTCCATTAGGAACACTATCTCTAGATGTATTCTTAAAGGGAATACTTAATTCTGCTAGTTGTTTTTCTATGCGTATGAGCCTACTTTCTATAGGTGACAAATAGATACTAAGTAGTTCGCCCATTCTAACCAACATGTGGTCATTTGCAGTGTTGACAGTATTAGCTTCAGAATTTCCATCTGTGCCTATCTTCCCCTCACTATCTACCTCAATGGTCTCCTTTGTCCTGTTAGTACTTAAATGGGGGCTAAGGTTAACACCTTCCCTAGTCTTACTTTTAGACCTACTATGTTTTCTAACCTTGGGCATGCGGGGTTTTGGTACATGTTTTGCTTGTTTTGGAATAGCACCCTCCCGTCTTCCTCTTAGTTGCCTCGTGCTGACAACAGATATCCCATCTGGGGTAGGATTAATAGTTAAATTAGGAGTTTTCTCCAAATCCGTACTTATATCTGTGTCAGAATCAGAATCTATCAGTGGGATTGAGGCAGATAAATTTACCTCATTAGGTATAGTATGAATATCGGCACGTGCCTCAATTAGAGGTCTAATGTTACTAGGCATGACCGGGGTCGGTGTAGGTGTGGTTGCCAGACCAATAAGGCCGAGGGATGAACGTCTAGCATGGGCTAGGTCTCGTGAAACCCTACGTTCCAAGAGTATGATGCCCTGGTCTATAGCATCATTGGCTCTAGTAATGAAATGATCTATAGGGCCAGTCACCGAGACACCCCCAGCTGCAGTTTTACTGCGACTGCCCCTTGGAGACATATTGGGACAGTGTAGAAAGTGCTACTCAATTCACAATATTATTAGTCCCAGTGGCTATCTTATCCAGTAAGTCAATATAAAAGAGGCCAAACACCGTAAATTCTATAGTGTTAGATGGAAGCAAGTCTGGTGGAAACAAGTGTCAGTAAGTTGGTCCTCTCAAAACGGGAAATTAAGCAATGTTTCATCTGCAAGACCAGACAGTCAATGGTGAGTAAAGTACCTTTAATGGAGAAGAAGTAAGAGGGGTGCGCCCGACCGCCCTCCTCTGGCCTCTGACGGCCTAAGACGGCCCACCCTCTGCCCGGGCTCAGCCCGGCGACACCCGCGCGCGTCCCGCGATGCGGGGGCTCTGCAGTGTTCTTATCTCGCCTCCTGGCGCGAGATTAGCGTCAGCTGGTGAAGTGAAGCCGCTGGGGATTCTGGGGAGTGTGGTTCGACCCCTCCGCTCGGCGGCCGCTCTGATGGCGTGGCGGCAGCGGGAGGGGGAGCCGGTTAATCCCTGTAGACAAGCCCAAGCAGGTAAGGACAGCAACGACCCCCAAACAGCGCAAGAGAGCCTAGTCATGAGAAATCCATGGACACTCCTCTCATTGTCCCACCCCTCCCATAGGATGAGCTGGTTACACAGTTTGCACGACAGGCCGTTGCCATGCCTTCTGCAGTATTACAGTTTTTGTTATTTGTTCTTTTTATATGTGCCTTGTGGTTCTTGTTGATTATGCTATCTTGCTGTCCCTCTAAGGTGGGCCCCTCTAATGCAGCATACCCCTCCTTAAGACAAAAAACATGTATGACTCCTCATGGGAACTGGGGGAAGGTGACCCTATCCTGGGTTTGGTTGTATGATTATACAACTACTTCCTAAGTTACTAGTACCTAAACAACGAAGGCTAAACAACGATCAATGCCAAACCACTAAGTATTAAAACCACGACTTCCTGAACCACGAAACACATTCAATTTACATATTTACCAAACCTACCAATACCTTCAAAACAGAACATACCATGAGCAACTTGCTTTCTGGCTGCGCTTTAGTGGACTTGCAATATTTAAGTTTTCTTGCTTCACTCATTTGTAATTAGCCTTCTGTGGGCCTCATTTGCAACGATCTGTGATATATTTTTTTTACATTTTGAATACCACTATACGATCTGCAATGTGCCAAAGGATTTTCCTCCTTGATTTCTTTCTACAAGGCTGATCCCCGGAGACACTGTTTATTATACAAAGATCTTCTGGGTACTTGTTGCCATGTGTGTTATCAGCGGTGTTCTTTCTTTATTTTGGAGGTCTGCCCGGTACTTTTTTTAAATCGGTGCCGACTAACTCTGCCTGTTATTTTGGGGAAATGCTGCTATTCTTCCTCTGTGTGTAGAAATTACACTGTGGGCCACCTCTCTAAGGCATAACTGGTCTCATGACAGACGACACACTCCCCCATGCCATGCCGGCATTTCAGCCCAGAACAGTCAGTTTTCCCGTGGAATAGCCATTCTTATTAGCGTTATTATTATTACTGTTCTCATTATTTTATTACTAATTATTACAATTACTATTCATAGTAATACTCCTATTGTCAGTAGTAGCAGCGCTCTCGTTGTTCCTCCATACACTTAAATCGTGGGACCCCTGCCTTGCGCAGGGAGCTGCTGACGTGTTCATACATGAACAATAGCCTGGATATTCCACACACAGAGGAAAAATGGCAGTATTTCCCCAAATTAACAGGCAGAGTTAGGCACATCTCGTGAGCTTTGACCCCTTTGCCATATCGCCAGAAGTTGCAATTGTTTTGGTCTCAATTATATCGCACATCACATAAAGCCACCTTTGTCTCTGGGGAAATCTCAGAACGTCTCACACATTTTATGACATTCTGATATGTAACTTCAAATTATCATGTGTATTCCCAGCAACCTTTGCTCTGAAGTGACTCTCCTTACTAAACAAATAAATATGTCTAAGAGGATCTCACTTATCACAAAGTTACAAAAAAAAAGTTACTAGGCAAAAGTCAGTGAAAATCGGTAGTTCAATCAGTCGTTGTAAATGAAGTAGTGGTTAAGGAGGTCGTGGTTCAGGTCAAGGTCGTTGTTTAGGAGGTGTTGTTAAGTCTACTCGTTGTAAAAAAATCGTTGTTAAGGCTGTTTCCCCCTGGGTTTATCACAATCCAGACAAATAATGTGCTTTCCTGGAAGATTTGCGGGATGCATACCCCGATTACAAGCTATTGCATCCATACGCACCTCAAGCAAAAGGGGGTACAAACTGCACAATCCAAGAGTCGCACATCACTCAGGCTTAGAGGATCAGACTTCAGAAATGGTGGAGGGATCAGATTTACACTACCAACTTTCCAGCATATGCTAAAGATGTGCTTGTTTGAGTGAGAGCTGGGACCCCACTTTAGGCCCTATTCCGAGAAGCGGATCCAGATAGCAGATTTTCCTCCTCGAAACATGAATGAATGAATGAATGGCAACCCCATCCTTATTGGTAGCATATATGACCCAAATAAAGAAAAAAGAAAAATTCTTACAGCGACTCTCCTTCCGTCAGGCTAAATGGACACATATCCCACGGCTCCTGGGAGGGGGGGCGGCTTTAACTCTCTTTTGGTCCCCACTCTATATCACTTTTAGCTGCTGTTCCCTGGCACCCCCAAGATCACCAAAGCCAAGAGATTGTATCTCTGGTTGCAACATTGGGTCCTGACAGATGCTTGGCGTAATCAAAATCCATGTACTAATATCTACTTATTTTACTCTCCACTGCTAAGGGTCTGTTTTCTCCATTTCTTACACAGGCTATCTGGGAAGGAAGCTCTCTGACCACAGCCCCTTAATATTAGGCCTGCAGAGGGGAAGGACCCCATCCCCGATTATCATCTGGCAACAACAACCCTCCACCCTCGATGTGCCGCCATTCCCAGTTACCCTGGCTAGAAAGATTCAGGAATTCTTTGAGTGAAATGAAGGTGCAGCTTCCTCCTCGACTGTGGAATGGGAGGCCTGAAAAGTTGTTATCTGGGGAGATAGTTAGTATACAACCAATGGTAAAGGTCAGAACCACAACCATCTTGGACTTTGAGGTAGCACAGCGAGAGTATACAGACACAGACAGACAGGCAGCCACGGATTCTCCACACCCTGACTCCACTTTAAGAGAATGAGGCCCAACTCTTAAAATGTCTCCCTTGTTTGAATTACATAGCACACTCCACTAGGGCCCACTCAGAGGGAGACAGGTCAAGCAGACTATTGGCCTGTATAGCCAACAGAGACATTAGACTGCCATCTGTGACCAAGATCTGTCACCTCCTGTTATACGTATGTCTATGGTCCCTCTTTGGATCTCTTTGGATCTCTCCACCTCTGACCTACAAACATGTTTAGCGGTGTCACTCCTCCCAAGACTCTCCCTTTCAGTCCAGGAGGTGCAGGCTGAGATAACCACCATGTGGACCTGCAACCCCCCGGGAAAGGATGGTCTTCTGGCTGAATTCTACAAGGTGTTCCAGGGTGCGTTAACTACCGAATTACACCAGCTATATGAGACTGCCATGCAAGTGGAAGTCTTCTTGCCAGACTCTGTGAAGCTTTCATGGTGTCTCTGTTGAAACTGGGTAAGGACCCCCAAGACATGGCTTCATTACGCCCTATTGAGATACTGAATAAAGATTATAAAATTCTGAGTTTTATACTAGCCCAATGAGTGCAGCAGGTTCTACCACAAGGACCAAGTCTAATTTATTCCCAGAAGGAACACCTCTATGTGTATTCACTGGCTGTACCGAATTATGGAAGCTGTCCAAAACAGATGGCCTAGAAAAACTGCACTAGTGCTCGGCAATCACAAATCATTTGATTCCCTTAGTTGGGAATATTTATTCCAGTTTTGGCAAAGCTTGACTTTAGCTTATACATCACTAAGCGGATCTGGCTATTATACACCTCCATGATAACACGCATTGCTTGCGGGGGGGAGGGGGGGGCCTCCATGACTCTGTACAGACCTGGCAAGGTACCAGAAAGGGATGTCCCCTCTCCTGTTCACCCTGGCGATGGAGTCACTAGCTGCCAGGATGTGGGTGGAGGGAGTGGAAAGGGGCAGTGCTTTAGCAGAGGACCCTCATACAGTTTCCCTATATGAGGACAAAGTTTTGCTCTATCTAAGGGACATCACCTGCAACCTCACTTCAAATGTTTCTCTCCTGACAGACATCGTGTTGGAACTACTAATCAGTTGGGGTACATCTTGTTTGTTCCACTGCTACCCGGAGCCACGCCACAGATTAATGACTTGTGTGGCAGCAATTGATGCAAACCCTCTTCAGTCTGCTACCTGGGAATCCGGATATACCATGCAGTTCCAGACCTTCTTGAAGGCAATCTGTCGGCAGCAGTCAACTTCATTAGATCGTACCTGTCATTTTGGAAGCCCCTCCCCCTGTCGGTGGCAAGCGGTAAAGCTGTCACCAAAAGGATGATACTTCTCTGCCCACTCTATTGCTTCACAAACCTCCCAGTGCTTCAACCTCGATCATTCTTTCAGGAGCCTAATGCCCTCTCGAATGAACTCTGATGGCATAATTCCGGGAGATGAGTTAATATTATTAAATAAATAAATAAAACTAAAATGTACCTGACACAACGTGCTCACTCCGGATCTCTTCTTTACTGGAACTGTATGCTGGAACTCCCTTGCCCAATGCTGTGAGCAGCACCAGGATTGGTGGGAGCAGCCTCATACAGCGCTCATCTGTGCACTGGAGGCTTGCACTTACTTTCACCCCAGCTGTCTTGAGACAGCTGGGTTGAGAGGTTTAAAGTGCGAATGTGTTGCTGTAAGTGGTAATCCAGCTGGCCAAAAAGACATGTAAACTTTAAACAGTGCATTAGCTAGCATGCCCTCTTCCCTGCTGCTGTCACTCAACAACGCCTCACCCAATCAGAGGCGTAGCTAGACCTTTGGCCGCGAATAGCGGTCCCTGCATATGTAAGAGGGGGTGCTGGTAAAACGTGTGTTTGCTGCTCCGCGACAGTCACAGTTAAGAACTGGGGGAGGAAACGCCCCCAAAACTCGTCCCACCTGGGGTAGACCACCCCTTGTCCCCCCTTTCGATGCCACTGGGCCCCACCCCTGTCCTGCACTCAGCTCGGGAGACAGGGGAGGAAAGATTAAATGGTAATAAATTACCATTTTATTTTTCATCTCTGGGGCTTTAGGGGGAATTTTAAGTGTGGCAACGCTCCTCCACTCCAACTGAGGAGCCACCCCTGCTTGGAAACCACTCTTTTATCCCATAGTGCTCTTCTCAGACTCCTACGCCCCAATGTTTTCCCACCCCTATATTCACCTCTCCTTTTGCAGGCCGCCCTCTTCTGCTTGATGAAGGCGATCCATCTCACCAAACACCTGCCTTACTAAGCCACAGCGGTTCCGCTGCTTGGATTTCCAACTAGGAGGGGTCACATCTCCAGCCAACAGATACATGCGTGGGAGGAAGCCGGACTGTGTAGCATGGAGTACTTCTATTAGAACGGTCAAATAAAGACGTTCGAGAGGCTAACTAAACAGTACCCACTCCTGAAGGCTAATTCCTCATTTACGTCTCCCTGAGGGATGCCATAGGGGACACCTGGGCAACCTATCATTTACCAACGTATAGAAACATTGCAAACCATGATTGGCGACCGAAAATAAATTAATTGGCTCACCAAGGCGCCACACACACAGACACAGCTTTCCTTACAATCCCTGAGGGACACAAGGAAAACGAAATTTGACAGGCAGCTCCATGACAGGGAATATGAAAAGGCTTTGGCATACCCATGGAGAGTGTCCTGTAACGTGTGCCTGAAACTGACCAATACTACATCCTTCATAGGCCTTATCTCTCCCCATAATTGGTGGCCCAAGTATTTCGGGGTGCTCCAGACATTTGTGCCATGTGCAGCACGCCAGGAGTCGACATGAAATATATGCCGTGGGATTTCCCACAGATATGGACGTACTGAAACATTATATGGCCCCAATTGTTACACGTCACTGGGGTCACTGGTGTCTCATTCTGGAAGGCTGGGGCCATGGGAGTATATGCGAGACCATGCAAACTTTGGATCCACAGCGTGCTTCCTAATTCAAGCCCTAATTTTGGCCATAAAAATTATCACTGACCGTCGCAAACGTTTGACTTTGCCAAGCCCAGATGACTGGCTAGACATGTTCACCTGCTGGGCAAAATCCGAAGTCGTGGCACTACATAGAGAAGATGGCAGAGGACTGCACTGCCACCTGATGGCACAGGGCTGGGAGACATTGCTCTCCCACTTGACCAATCCATCCCTAACATCCTTTTCGGAATCTGCAACTGCAGAATCACGCTCTCCTTCTCCTATTGGCATTACCAATGCTTGTTTACATGCTGGAGCAAAACGTATATGGCTGATGGGCTATACATATAGGGATTGTGGGAACTGACCTGACAATAGTGGTTTAAATGCTCAACAATGTGGAACTGACCTCGCAATGGCGTTATTTTAATAGTTCTCCTTCAGGACTGCTTGTAAAATTGCATTGCTTTACAGCCAGTAAACGGTGTTGTAAAATATATCGCTAGGGTCAATTTTCACAAACGTTTCTCGAGATGGTCATCCCCTAACTCCCTCTGGAAGGACCAGGCTCGATGGATGCATTGAGTGAACTTTCTGCAATTTAAGGCTCGCATTAAACTATCACCCAAGGCTGTTTGTCATTCCCAGCCCATCCCACTTGTGAGTCTCTGGTTCATCCTAGATACAATCATCATCGCACATGCGCAGAGCTCAAAGTCGCCAGGAGACAGCGCTGTGGCTGGTATAGAAACCAGATATAAATAAGGCTTTTAATTTTGTGCTTTGTAGCCAAATGCAAAATAGATTGATTGGTCTATGTTTGTCTTCTTCATGAAAGTGGGCTTTGGTATGTAAAATGTGCTCACCCGACCCCTGAAACAAGGCAGTCAAATACACCCAACAAATGAGTGAAATGAATTAGTGCCTTCAAGACATTATACAGCAAAGAACAAAGAGAGCTCTTATTGATTTCCTTTCACACAGTCCTTGATAACGAGCTGATATGGAAGGTTTTTTGTTAATTTGTAAATTGTGTTGTGAGAAGACGGCCACCAGGGCATCTCTTTGCTTTGCGTGGAACAGACTGAATGGCACCACATGCATCATTCCTTGCACAGACAATTAGTAAATGCTCATAACAAATCATAAGTGAAGCTGGGATGGGGCAGCAATGAGGCAACATTGGTCAGGATAACAGTGGCAGCTCCTCCGCTAAGGCGCAGGAGCTTTGCCCCACTGTGCGAAAAGAAAAAAGAAAATGACAGTAACGTATTGTTATTGTCATGTTATTTTCCCTATTGCACGCAGCAAGTGTGTAATGTAAAAAATGTAAATTGATACGTGTATAGCGCACTACTCACCCACAAGGGTCTCAATGCGCTTGTACGAATACCGCTGTGGAACCCATCCTGGCTTTCCCTGTGAGGTGTCCACTCCTCGGCACCCCCAAGGTGGAGGCCAGGCATCCTTAGCGTTGTGGGGGCCGTTGTGGAGATTAAGCAAGCTATTGCCCAGAGTTGCAGAGTGGGACTCCATGATTGGAATAGGCACCGAGGCGAGAATTATCAGGTCCGAGGAATTTTTTTCTTTGAGCTCAAGACCCGCCGAGGCGGGGAATTGAACCCTGGTCCCGGGCTAGACCTCTGCATCAGGGTCTGCCCGCACTTCTCAAGTGGCCAGAGCAGAGGAGGAGTGGTTTACACTCCCAAAGTCCACATGAACTCTTTGGCAAGCAAACAGTTAATGAGCGCCTTGCATGTTACTCCCAGGCTGCATTACACATCATGGTAGGAACGTGCACTGGCTCCCTATTCGAGTCTGAGCGCCGATCCACGGAGCTCAGTCCAATCACAACGCTGCATTGCAGTGTTGTGATTTGCTCAGGGGAGCCTGTGTGCCGGGTGCTTCTTGTTGCCGGCCGAACGGCAGGAAGAATGAAGATGCAGGGGAGGTCCGGTAGCAGCTGCGACTGCAGGATAAATTAGGGGCTTAAGGCAGAAGAGGACCATCGGACCTCATTTACAATAAATCTGCTCCTACAAACTGGAGCAGACTGTTTACTTTTTGCAATGCACTAAAAATAGCCAGTAGTATGCTGAAAAGGGGGGGCCCTCGGCCCCCCCGCACGCATGGCGGCGCGGCGACCGCCTCACCCACTCTCCCCTCGGGTCCTTCGACGGTGGGGGCGTGCCCTGGGGGCGCGGCCCACCGCCGATTGGCCGGCGCCCCTCCTGACCCGGAATCAATGGACTGGTTCCGGGTCGGGGGGGGCGGGCGTTAGGAGGGGCCACCCGGCCCCTCGGGAATAAGAGGTAGGGAGCGCCCAGGAGACCCCCTTGTCCCTGGACGCTCCCTCGCTGAACGTTGTGCCCCGCGTTCGGGGCTTCTTTGTTTTAGTGAATTTCTCCCTTTCTTTTTCAGGTTGGGGAAGCGGATCCGGAGCCTAGCAGCGCGGAGCCAGCCGCTTTTGTGAGATCGCCAGGAGATCGTCGGCAGGGACGCGAGGCGACAGCGTATATTTTTCTCTGTCTTTCAGATAATCGCTGGGGGCGCTAAGGACTTCCGGAGGCCAGCCGCGTGGAGCCAGCCGCCAGCCGCGTCGCTAGATCAACGGGCCAGCCGCGTGGAGCCAGCCGCCAGCCGCATCGCGAGAGCAGCGGGAGATCGTCGTTGGCAGCAGAGGCGGCGGCAGCAGAGGCGTTCGCCCAGGCCTGACTTTGTAACACGAAAGCGGCGCGCCACCTGATTGTGTGCACGGCGACCGCATAAGGTATTTGTTGGCGCGGGGGGCAGGGACGAGCAGCAGGCCGGCTGCTACATATCGAGCGCAGGTCGGAGGGGTTCTCCGGTGCTCTGTAAGGGCGCGAAAACAGTGTCCCTACGGGCGATTATGCGCTTTACAAAAATTGGTGATTATAAGCGCTGGGCAATGATGCTCATTTAGGAGCTGTTTTTATCGTGCACACTGGGTTTTTTAACGGAAAATACGCTAGTTATATAAGCCTAGCGAGAGTTAGAGGTAATTTAGCAAGGTATATTTACTTGCTTGTGCTGGGGTCAAAAGCCACAGGGCTGGTTCACTCGTGCGACTTGGTTTTCTTTTCACCACTGTTTTAATGGGATAAAGCGAAGTGCCCTGTGATAACTATTATCCAGGACTGTCTGACACTAAGGGGCACCTGGATTGTGGGAACTGTGATAAGATTGTGTAACTGGAAGGAAAGTATTTGAGTCTTCATTACTGATTTGTTTTAATTGGGAGTGATAGTGAATTGCTGCTTTATAACTGTTTTTAAGGCGGCCATTGTTTTTGTGCTATTGTGACCGCTACCAACTGAGCAGTGGAGGGAAGAAGGGGGGGCACTGTGGGGCTGTAGTTATTCGGTCCTGAAGGGAGTGTGGGTTCCCGGTTACTGAGCAAAACGAACCTCAGTAGGGCACATCCCTAAAAGAGGTTGACAAGGGGGGGTTCAGGCCTCCAGTGTATTTGAACTGAGTTATCCTGAAATTTGCCTCTGCTTTACCACACGGTGTTAATACAATTTTCTATTCCAGGCTTTAGCGACATTATTGGTCCAATCCATCCTTCAGAGAGGACGTAAGGAGAGTAAACGCGCAGCCTGGTGGGGGACGTGATCACAGACGGTTATCGCCGGCGAGTGCACGGGACTGGTCGGTAAGAGGGGTACGGGGGGCTGGCATTCATCGCTCCTGGTGGCCGCCGGGTGGGTCTACATTAGGTTTGCTCACCCCTTACATAAGCGGACAAGCCGCTAGTGTTGCGGTCGCCGTTGCATGGTGCTGAAAGCCCCCTGGTGACCCTCCATCTGAAAGGTACACACAGCTGACCTGTTGGGAACTAAGCAGGCAGCGGGTGTTTTTTGGGGGTTAGCATCATGCCAGGTCCAAGGGGTGGAAAAAGGGGGTCCAACATGGAGGCTATGATGCGGGCTATGATGCGGGAGATGAGCGACATTAAACAACAGCTAGGACAAATTAAGGAGCGGGAAGCCCGGCTGGAGGATAGAGATGGCGAGGCACCGGGCCCGTCCGGGAGACCGGTCCGCAAGAGGGTGGCACCAGTGCCAAGAGGGGAATTTGTCACCCCGCAAGGGAAACCTAGGTCCAAAAGACCCAAGGAGGCGGTCCCCACCCCAGGCCCGGGGGATCCGTTACCCGCCGCACCGCCCGCTGTGGTCCCACCCCCGCAGGTGCCTACACCCATGGCCCCTGTGGTGCCGGTGCCGGCAGGTCAACCAGTAGACGCTGGGGCTGCTTCCGCACCGGTGCCCACAATCCCGGGTACAGGCGGGCCACACCCGACGCCCGCTCTGCCAGCTGTGCCAGGACCACTGGGCATAACCCCAGTGGTACCTGTTGTCCCGGGGGGTAACGTAGATTCAATGCCACCCGAATTGGTATCTCAGTTAACGGCCATGATGCCATGGCTCCAAAAAGGAGGAGCCTTCCCGAATTCGGCAGACCATGCAGCAGAGGCGGCAAGGTTCGTAGAAAAAATCAGGTCGGCACCGATCGCCGACAGTGTTGCATTGCCAATTTCTTCTCCCCTTGCAGGTCCAAGTGTTCCCCAGCTGGACGGAGTACAAGGGCAGCCGCCCCCGGTGCCCGCACTTGGTAAGGAAGTGGCATTGCCGCTCTTGGGGGACGGCGTAGTACCTTCCAGGAGCGAAAATCTGGCTCAACATGTGTCTTTAGCTGTTAAGGAAATGATTTGGGCTGATAAATACGTGTACATTTATTCTTTATTATTGGATAATAGGGAAATGGAGCAGGCAAAAGCACTGAAAGAGTGGATGCTCCCGAGTGAATGGAGGGCGCAGTGTACTAGATTCAGGGTTGAGGAAAATCTCAATAATTGGATGCAAGCATGGGCCGTTTTCACTGCAGTTAAGGCTGAGCGTCCTCCAGATCTGCAGGCTGCATTGGCTTGCTACTCGAGCAGGATTGTGGGGTGGAGTCAACAGTATTCTGGGGAAGCATGGAAGGGTTATGATGTAAATTTTAGGAAGGCATTGGAATTCAATAGAGCATTACCATGGGACTCGGTAGATTCCATGGCCTGGCACAAACAGTTCTCTGACACTGCACCTCCCCCACAGTTCGGGGCGGGCAGGGTGTTCACTAGACCGCAGCAGCCCTTTCGGCCCCCCCAAACGAGTGAAGTACCTGGGAAATTTAGGGCAGGTGGGCCAGAGAAGAAAGGAGTGTGCTGGGATTTTAATAAGCGTACCTGCACAAGGGCCGCGTGTAAGTTTAGGCATGCATGTGCCTCCTGTGGGCACCCCTCTCATCCAGAATCTACCTGTAGGTCCAAGCAAGGTAACACGGGACAGAGGGGTAGGGGAAAGCCACTATAAGTCAGACACGTCACGCCCCCCCACTCCAGTGGATGTGGTGGCAATGATTCCATTCTTGAACAGATACCCTGACCACAAAGCGGCCACCCTACTCCAGGAAGGTTTTTCTAAGGGTTTTAGGATCCCGGCCGGGGGATACACAGGCAGTGCGCACTGTAGAAATCAATTATCAGTCACACACAATCCGGCTGTTGTGGCCGCCAAAATTGACAAGGAGCTTTCCTTAGGCAGAATATCTGGCCCTTTTTCTGCAGTACCGGTACACAACTTTGTGTGTTCCCCACTGGGAGTTGTCCCCAAGAAAGAGAAGGGGCAATTCAGATTGATTCATAACCTATCAGCGCCAAGGGGGGCCTCACTGAATGATGCCATTGACGAAGGGATCTGTAGTGTTAAGTACGCCTCTTTTGATCAGGCTGTGACCTTATTACAGGCCACTGGACCCGGGGCGCTGATGGCGAAATCAGACATAAAGTCCGCCTTCCGCCTCCTCCCAGTCCACCCGGCAGACCAACATCTTTTAGGTTTCACCTTTAGGGATAGGTTCTACATGGACAAATGCATGCCTATGGGTTGTTCTATTTCTTGCGCCTACTTTGAGATGTTTAGTTCATTTCTAGAATGGGCCATGAGACAGGTGACAGGCCATCAAAGGGTCATGCATTACTTAGATGATTTCCTCTTCCTCGGGACAGCGGGTTCTCAGGAGTGCGCACTGGCATTGCAGGAATTTTGCGTGCTCATGCGGGCTTTTGGGGTCCCGCTTGCGCCTGGGAAGACGGTGGGCCCGACCACCTGCTTGGAATTTCTGGGCATCGAGATTGACTCGCTGGAGAAATGTTTTAGACTACCTAAGGACAAGGTGCGCAAATTCAAGACGTCGCTACAGTTATGCCTCCGCAAGGAGAAGGTCACTTTGCAGCAATTACAGGAGGTGGTAGGGCAACTGAATTTCGCACTACGAATCATCCCAATGGCTCGCCCCTTCTCTCGCTCCATCGCGCACGCGATGAAGGGGCTGAGGGAAAAGCACCACCGCACGCGCCTATCGTCTGAAATTCGCCAGGATATGCTTATTTGGATGGCATTTCTGGAGGATTTTAACGGTAGGGTGGTCTGGCCCGGCCCGCTCACTACATCAGCGGAGTTAGGACTATGGACCGATGCGGCCGGTAGTGTGGGCTTTGGTGCCATCCTAGGGAATAGGTGGGTCGCTCAACAATGGCCAAAAGAATGGAACACATGGGGTTTGCTCGGCAACATTGGCTTCCTGGAACTTTTTCCAATATGGGTGGCACTGATGGTTTGGCCCGAACACCTATGTAACCAATCAGTGGTGTTTTGGTCAGATAACATGACAGTGGTGGAATGTATCAATCAGCAGGGGGCGCGGTGTCCTTTCATACTTCGTCTGATCAAAGAGATTGTACTGCGGTGCCTTAAACTGAATGCTAATTTTAGAGCCAAACATGTCCCTGGTGTTTTAAACAATGCTGCTGACTCCCTTTCTCGCTTCAAAATGCAGGTTTTCAGGGAACATCTCCCCACAGCAGACCCCTCGCCAGCACACTTCCCAGCGGTACTTTGGCAGATTGGTGCCCCAGATTACAAGACCTCGTGGTCGCTAGCTTAGCCCCCAGGACCAAGACGGCGTACGAAGGGGCGTTTCTGTCTTATTGTTCTTTCTTGGGGCCGCAGTGGGAAGTGCTTTGGGCGAAGGAGGATGGGTTTGCAGCCTATTTAGAATGGATGCACAAAGAGGGGCGCTCAGTGGCAGCGGCAACCAGACATAGGGCAGCAGTGTCATTCTTCGCTCAAGCTAGGGGCTTCCGGGATCCCACCAATACCTTTATGATACGCAAGGCTCTAAGGGGATGGCGCCGTATTCAAGGACACCAGAAGGATAAGAGGAAGCCCATGGGGTTGGCCCGGCTAACAGCCTTACTGGGCACGCTGGAGATTGTTTGTAACTCAGAGTGGGAAGTGCTTCTTTTTAGGGCGGCATTCTCCCTGGCATTTTATGGGGCACTGAGAATTAGTGAACTTGTGGCAGGATCTAAGGCTGACATACTAGGTGGCTTGCAGAAGGCTGGGGTGACGATAAGGGGTGACACCATGTGGGTGATTATCCAGAAATCAAAGACCGATCAAGAAGCTAGGGGTCACACCATAGTTCTGCAACGGGCCCCCGCCAACCCGTGCTGCCCGGTGAGGCACGTGGAGTCACTCATGGGATTATTGGTCGGTTCAGCAGGCAGGGCGTTGCTCTGTCACGCCGACGGGAGCCCCTTGACCAGGTATCAATTCAGGAGAGTGTTCGAAATAGGGGTTACAAAAGCGGGTCTTGATCCTAGAGATTTTGGATCTCATTCCTTCAGGATTGGGGCAGCAACTGAGGCGGTGGCGGGGGGCCTCCCAGTGGAAAGAGTGAAGACAATTGGGAGGTGGTCGTCAGACTGCTATAAACGTTATGTTCGGATTGACATGCTATGATTACCTGTCACTCACGCTTGGTCTCTTTTCCGCTCTCTTACAGTTTCTCAGACCTGTTACGCAGGGGAGGAATTTGTCGTCGGGCACCGCCAATATTCATCGGCACGGAGCGGCGACCAGGAAACAACAAAGAACAATGTCTGGATTGTTGGTCATTCATATGTTAAGCGAGCGGAGTGTGTTTTCCTGTCAGGTGACAAGAAGGAAAGGGCGGCACAACTAGGGTTGAATATCACGTTCTTTGGCAGAGGAGGGTTGTGTCTTCACGAGTTTAGGGGATTCTTCCAAGGGCTGTTAGCACGCCAGCGGGCTCCACCGTCAGTGGTGATACTTCACCTTGGGGAGAACGATTTGGCAACACTGGGCAGGCGCATCTTGATTGAGGAGATTATCTCAACAGCGGGTTGGATAGCTAGGACCTGCCCCGGGTGCACACTAGTGTGGTCACAACTAATACCTCGACTTCAGTGGCGGGGGGGCGATTCAGTCAGGGCGTTGAATCACTCGGTAAAGAGGATCAACACACGGTTGGATAGGTTGTTCCGAACCCCCGTGTTACAGTCAATACCTCATGGGTGCATCTGGGGTCAAAAGTATTACTTGAAGGACGGGGTTCATCTGACAGAGGAGGGTAATGTCCTATGGGCTGACAATATCTGGGCTTGGCTAGAGGGCTGGGGTAGGAGGATGTGTCCTTAGATAGGGGCGAGAGGGGGAGGCCAGATCGTCGGTTAACAATACTGGCCTGTGGCGGTAAGGTCATTATCGGTGAGCACATATTTGAGGTCTGAGGGGGCGGGCATCATCCTATGGAGGTTCCCGCCCAGGGGGAGGGGCCTGCGGGCCACTCCCAGTACTCCAGGGGCAAGGTAATATGCAAAGGAGCGCGGGTAGGAGTAGTTCACGCTTTCCTTAGGCTGGTAGCCACCCCGCGCGCGTGGACTCATGACGCCACCGGCGCAGAGTAAGGGCCCTCCTTTAGTGGGTAAATGGAGTTTGGGGCGTAGACCGGGCAATTCCCGGGGTAACACTGCGCATGCGCACTTCTAAGGGGAAGGCGCAGCTTGTAGGACCTGACACCGGTAGTGACCCTGCCATATGGCCAGAAATGTACAAAAATCAAGATAGGATGTTTAGTTAAGCTAGGAACAACTTGTATTAGAGTTATGTTAAGGTCAGGCTCTCAAACTTGTTGATAACGATTGTATAACTGAATGTCCTGCTGATTTTTGTATTTCATTGTTGATTATGCAATTAAAACCCTTTTTAATTTCATACTTTAATAAATACGGCCGGGCGACTAGCGCCCGCCTTCCAAAAAGTAAACACGTCTCGTGTCCACGTTCCTTGGTGTGGGGTGCCGGATTGGGGGGGAGGCGGCAGCTAGTCGCTGACCATGTGAAAAGGGGGGGCCCTCGGCCCCCCCGCACGCATGGCGGCGCGGCGACCGCCTCACCCACTCTCCCCTCGGGTCCTTCGACGGTGGGGGCGTGCCCTGGGGGCGCGGCCCACCGCCGATTGGCCGGCGCCCCTCCTGACCCGGAATCAATGGACTGGTTCCGGGTCGGGGGGGGCGGGCGTTAGGAGGGGCCACCCGGCCCCTCGGGAATAAGAGGTAGGGAGCGCCCAGGAGACCCCCTTGTCCCTGGACGCTCCCTCGCTGAACGTTGTGCCCCGCGTTCGGGGCTTCTTTGTTTCCCACCCACCATCCCTTGGTACAAAGTTTAAGCTGCGTTATGTCCGGTCTAAATGGTAAGTTTCATAGGTATAGACCACGGGAGAGAGTAGGCTGTTGTTGTATTTTGTGATCTGTTGTCAGGACTTTTTTCCCTTTGTAGAAAAGCGATGTGTGAAGTGAACTATATTTGAAGATATGTGTCTTTAGGCCTTTTTTCCCTTTGTAGATATACGTAGATATTGTGATTATGAACCCCTTTAGCTATGCGTGGATACTGTTATTTATTAGCCAGTGTAGTTGTCCTTTAGACTTTTTTCCATAGGTCGTCGTATTTATTAGGTATGGGGGCATGCGGTAAGGTCATTATCGGTGAGCACATATTTGAGGTCTGAGGGGGCGGGCATCATCCTATGGAGGTTCCCGCCCAGGGGGAGGGGCCTGCGGGCCACTCCCAGTACTCCAGGGGCAAGGTAATATGCAAAGGAGCGCGGGTAGGAGTAGTTCACGCTTTCCTTAGGCTGGTAGCCACCCCGCGCGCGTGGACTCATGACGCCACCGGCGCAGAGTAAGGGCCCTCCTTTAGTGGGTAAATGGAGTTTGGGGCGTAGACCGGGCAATTCCCGGGGTAACACTGCGCATGCGCACTTCTAAGGGGAAGGCGCAGCTTGTAGGACCTGACACCGGTAGTGACCCTGCCATATGGCCAGAAATGTACAAAAATCAAGATAGGATGTTTAGTTAAGCTAGGAACAACTTGTATTAGAGTTATGTTAAGGTCAGGCTCTCAAACTTGTTGATAACGATTGTATAACTGAATGTCCTGCTGATTTTTGTATTTCATTGTTGATTATGCAATTAAAACCCTTTTTAATTTCATACTTTAATAAATACGGCCGGGCGACTAGCGCCCGCCTTCCAAAAAGTAAACACGTCTCGTGTCCACGTTCCTTGGTGTGGGGTGCCGGATTGGGGGGGAGGCGGCAGCTAGTCGCTGACCATGTTGAAAAACTGCACCAATCACAGGCTCCTATGCATATTATTGACAATGACATATGACATTTTTACACACTGCTATTTCCCCAACGGACAAAATGCATAGTAAAATTCTTTACTGGTGAAAGAACGTGTGTATGCATAATTACACACATTTGCTTTCTTTTTGTTCTTTTAGTTCCTTGCCCTAGATCCCATGAAGTATGTGGTGTTCTGCTCCCCAAGTCACGATTATTCCAACTGTTGGTTGGAGAAAACCTTCCGCAATTTCCCAGGAGGAAATGGGCCAGAGTGGATTTTGTGATAATCTCCAAAGCAGTGGCAGTTGGCATGTAAGGAGAGTGGTAGCGGTGGGGGATATAAACAAAAAATAAGTGAAAAAAAATATTTCCAATTACCTTCCTGGCTCGACATCGTCTTCTCTCCAGGCAGGAAGACAGGCGGGTTCCCCGAAACTGCAGTAACTGACAGGCGGGTTCCCGGAAACTGCAGTAACTGATCCTGGTGCTGCTCTCATGCTGAATGAAAGCAGTGTCAGGATTGGAGGGAGCGGCCTCTCCCACCGCTCCCGAGGATGCTGAAGCTCCAAGCTGTCTCTAACTCAGCAGTCATAGACAGCTGGGTTAGAGAGGTTTAAAACGTGCATGTCTGGCTGGCCCTCGCAAGATGGCCAGCCAAAACGACATGGCACTTTAAACTTAAAGTGCCCTGCCTATCACTGCTTTTCTGCTGCTGCATGACTGGCAGTAGCCCCCCCCCTCGTCCAGATGCTAGGATCAGGACAGGGTTTTGGAAAATAAAATGGTAATAAATGAACTTTAGTACCATTTTTTTATTTTCTATCTCTAGGGGCAATTATTTAGTGGGGTGACGCTACTCAGCTTTCAAAGAGGAGCAGCCCCTCCCCCAAAGCCAAGAGTTTGTGGGTGCTCATAAACTCTCATTAGCATTAGCAAATCAGATGCCCACAGTCTGTAAACTGGATCAGTTTTTAACTTAGAAAGACAAATACACAGCTGTTTTGCAATGTTTCTCTTGGTTCTTGGGTTCATTCCACCTCTACCTATCTGCACTAATACATCTTTACTTCCACAGGACCTCACGAAAAGGAATTTCCAACAGAATGCATGTGGTTATAGATATTGGATCCAATGGTTAGTTAGTTGTGGAGGCAGATTATTGGAAGAGGTTAGTGATGCTTGCTTTTAAGACACTGTATTGCCCATTGCGTCCTTTGAGGAAACTCTTCATTATATCGCCAAGGAATCCCTGAACTATCCTCCAGACAGTTTACTTCGATCATCCTCTACTCTGGGTCTACATATCTTTCACTTTCAGAAATCCTGATTGGGTGAGCGGGCTCTGCTATTTCCGGTAGATATGACCCGGAACACCCCACCAAAACACTTGCAATATATGTCAAATCATGTGACCTTCAAGGAGATGGAAACAGGCAAGCAAAAGAAAACAAACAGCCTAGCCACCTTTAGCTCTGGAAATTACCATGGATTGGACAGCAGTTCTGTAATCAGACAGGTTCTATTCCTTTAGCAAATAAAGTCATGTACGCCGAGTTTGTGACACATACATTACTTTATAGACAGGATATATAGCAGGCAAAGCAATATAAGGTATATTCACCTGTAAATAACAGACGAGATTGAAAATCATACAAATATATCAATCAACAGGCTCCCGAAGTGAACAGAAGCGAAATCAATAAAGCAATAAAGCAATTTTGAAAATGTAGGAGAGAGATAAGGGCACGAATGAGAGGGAAACCATCGTCAACGTAAACAAAACATGTGCTTGTTGGATGTAGAAGGAAAGGCCATCATCATATTTGTACATTTTTTTTCTATCAGTACTTTAGGAACTGGCTTGATAAATGAATCACAGAGCAAGTCATATTCCTGGCGTCTTTTGAATTACAATGCTTTCAGTTCGAAGGCTCGTGAGATTATTTGAGCCTAGTTACAATAATGTTGACTCCAAATCACTGGCATTGCGAAAAGTGTTTTTAACCTCCCCGAATTCCAATGTTCTGCTGAGGAAAGCCAAGATAATGTTCAAATCCACGCCCAAGCAAAGAACCATTTGCCAATGTTCTTATGGAAACGATTGCGTATTTAAGCCTTTGTGGATTAAAATGTTTTTTTGCTAAAATGGGCCTGTGCAACAAATGTCTATTTCATGGAAAAGCTAGTGTATTTCTTTCTCGTGGAATATTTTCATTCTAGTGCAAGAACATGACCTATCCTCATACAGTACACATTTTAATGAAGCAGTCTGTGTATTTAATTATACAGGTTTAAACAAGCATTGACAAAACATATTTGTCTCTTTCCTTTTTTGACTGCTAAATTTTTATTTGTGATGATATGGAATGATGTGTGGGTGAATGTGATAATGAATCAATAATTTGATGGATGAGTGTGTCCGTTATTGGATGATGACTAAGTGAATGAGTACATTCATAAATACAGGGTGTGTTTTTAGATGCATACATTGATGGATGGCTGTATGAACCGGATGGTGCAAGAAAGAATGTAATAACAAATTGGCATGTGGGAGGATACAGAAAAATTACCCCGGTGTTGAGGAGGAAGTCTCAGATATCAGTAGTAGTACTATAAAAATACTAACATATATCAATATTAGGCCATAACATTCCTTACACCGTGGCTGGGCACCATTTGCCAAGAGTGCACACATTGATCTAAAAAAAGCCACCAACAATATGCCAGCTTAAATATTACACCAAGGATAGGCAACATTATTCCAAGAGCGCCTGCAAAATGTTAAGAATAACAGTCATTAAGCCAGTGCAAGGATAATGCAGAAGGAGGCATTATTATGCAAAAAATTTCAATAATTATCACCATTACACATTTTCAGATTCACCCCATCAGTCGGTAATCCCTAATGCATGTTAAGGTTTGCATTTTCACTCATTATTCGTAACAGTATCAATGTGTATGTGCTTAAATTAGTCCTCAGCAATCATTAGTGCACGCTCAGATTTACATCATCACTCATTCCTGTTGAATGCTTGTCAGATTTGCACTCAAAAATCTTGAGTATCCGTCCCAATTGTGTGTATTACTTAGAAGATGTGGCTGCATGCACTCACTAACTCCATGACTCGTTAATCCTAGTAGATGTTCAGGTTTTCATCATTACTCAGTAATCATTAGGACATGTTGAGATTTTCACTATCACTCACAACTCATCAGAATAAACCGATATGCGCCACATCACTTTGTAATGCTGGTGCATTCCCTTTGCAAATCTATGAAAGGAAACCAGAGAGTTGCAAACATTATAATAAGCAATTTTCATATTTAAAGGGCATAATATTTATGCTGGAGATACTACGTCCTTTCCATCGATACCCAACAGGATCTAGGTTTATCCAATCCTCCTTATGCTGCCAGCTTCACACAGGAGCAGAGTTACAGGTTGTTACTAGATGTCCCTCCAAAGAAGGCAAAGATTGGGCATTATCTCAGGTATGTAGTAGGAGCCTCATTCATGAGAAATGACGCATAGCTGCGTGAAAGCAGAGATGCGTCACTTCTCAGTGCGCACTCCTTGCGACATACCTGATGCGTCATATTTAATGTATGACGCATCATGTCGCAAGGAGTTACAGATACATCAGTATTTCTGACGTATCTGTAAGCGCAAAAGTGACGCATTGCTGGAGTGTGTCCCTAAAGTGACGCAACTCCAGCAATGCTTCCTTTCGCATGGGGCAAGCCCATGTGAAAGGGCTTGCGTCAGTCTTACGCCTGCTGTGAGGCAGGCGCAAGATTTTGACGCAACGGTGTCCTAGAAGTGACGCAGTGAAATCTCATAGATTTCCCTGTGTCACTTCTACGAAGCTTTTTGCGGGGAAACGCCCCCCCCTGCATACATTATACCTGACGCAGGTATAATGTAGCGCTGGGGTTTACAAAGTGACACATCTGCTTAGATGCGTCACTTTGTAAATAGAGCGCAACAGGAGGCATGTTTTACGCCGCGCATCGGAAGCGCAAAACTGACGCAAGGCCTCATAAATGAGGCCCTAGATGTCCCTCCAAACTCAGCAGAAGGGTTTAGTGCCATATTCCAATATCAGATGTCTTGTGTACTTAGAAGCCTTGCCTTCCTTCTTGCATTCCACTCCTCATCAGGAAGATAACAATGTTCTTTCATTTTTGTGTCCTGTCTTTGTCACATTGTAAGGATAGTTCTGTACCAAGAAATCATTTCTTCATAAAACATATGTTGTGTTCTTTGGCAAATGCCTTAATAAAAACAGTTAATAAAAGATCCTACAATGCTGCTATTGGAAAGAATGGGTTGAGGAGCTAGCAAAGCCCTTATTAACTGGTATAGGGATCATCAGGGGCTCTTGGAGCAGGTACACTGAAGAAGGTTGACCCAGCCTTTCAATAGGTGCTGCATTCAGGTTCTTGGGCTGTGCTTTACGTCATTTGTGTCAGCATGCACGCTTGTGCCCTTTTCAATATATGTGTCTGCATGAAAGAGGTAATGCAAGACCACAAATGCATAACAGTTATCTATGTCTGCAGAAAAGCTGTCAACTCACAGCCATAGGGGTTAGCTACGCTAATGAGTGGCCCTCCCCACGCATAGGGGGGCGCCTGTTAGAATTGGGGGTCTCTAGTTGTCACAGGTAGGTACTTGTGACAAATAGAGACCCTCTCCTCTTGTCAGGATAAGGGATTACACTCCTCAAATAACCCCTGCTCACCCCCTTGGTAGCTTGGCACGAGCAGCAAGGCTTTATTTCAGAGGCGTTGTAAGTTAAGCAGTTGTGACCACATACAGTAACCCAGTGACAAAACTACAAATGGACACCACACAAGGTTTTATATAAAAAATAAGTATATTTTATATAGAGTTACCTCAAGACCAATAAACAACAAAAAGAATCCACAGTACTATTAGATTTCAAGAGTTCTGGTTAAAAGGCTTAAATCAAGATTCTGTGCGAGTCGGTAGCCTGGTCCGGCTACAGCGTTGTTGAAAATAACACAGAGTCTAGCAAATCCAGCAGACCGCGTCGGTACGGGCCCACTCAAAATGTCGACAGACTCAGTCACAGTACCTTTTACTTGAGGCGGCCGGCACGGATGTGCGAGCCGGTTCCGGGGTTTGTTGCGGTGCAGAAAGGAAGCGTTGCAGGATGCGTTGTCCCTCGATGCGGTGCAGGCAGCGGCCCGTTGACAGACTCGGTGGATCCAAGGCTTGCGTTGCAGGGTGAGACGGTGCTTCATTGCGGTGCTTGCAACTTGCGGTGCAGCGAATGAGCCGGAGTTCGGGAGCTGGCGTTGATCAGTCCGGACAGCGAGCAGTGCATCGCAAATTGTGGGAGGCTGTGCCCAACTCCGGTGCGGTCACAGGACTTGGAATCAGTAGCAGGGACCTCTTCGGTCAGACCAGTACGAGTCGGTGTAGCGAGGCGTTGCACGTCGCGGTGTCTACCAGTCGTGGTTTAGGCTACGGCTCGGTGACGGCATCAGGACAGAGACGGTGAGCACAGAGCTTGCGTTGTTCGAGGCGGACGTTGCATGATGCAGTGTCTACAGGACACCGGGCCGGTCGTGAGAGTTGGTCACAGCTCCCTTCCTCTGTAGCCACTGAAACAGCGTTTCCAGCAGCAATTCACAAAGGCTGGTGAAGTCCACTAGTGCTGGGACTTCGGTCAGGGGGCAAGCTCTCTTCCAAGCCCTTGGAGATCTTTTGTACAAGTTGAAAGAAAAATCCACACAGTTCTTTCTCCTCTCTTTGGCAGTCAGGCAACCACTGCAGGCCAATCCCCCAAGCAGCACTTCAGCTTGGGAATAGTCTCTCCTCAGTTTCTTCAGGTCCTTCTCCTCAGCAGAGGTTTCGTCTTGTAAGTCAAGAAGTGATCTAATTTCATGGGATCAGGGTCCCAATACTTATACCCCAAAATCCTTTGTTCTCTGAGGGGAGAGGGGCCTGTGCCCAGTTCAAGCCAGTTCTGAAGCACTCTGTTTACCAGACTTCTCCATTCCTTTCACAGAGCAGGGCAGGCACATCAGACGCCTCACAGGAGGTGGATCCAGCATTGTGGAAGGCAAGTACAGTCCTGGAGCACTTTGTTGACAGTCTTCCTTCTCTTCTTTCAGTGTGCAGGGCAGAGACATCAGACGCACAACAGGAGGTGGAGCAAGCATTGTAGAGGGAAGGCCCAGCCCTATTCAGGTCCCAGGTGCAACTTCTCCCTCCCATCTAGATGCAGATCTCTCTATTCACCACTGGGCTGCCCCAGCCTGTCTCTTGCAATCCCCCAGCTCTGTCACTCACAAATCCAGGTAAAGGAATACACAAACTCGCAGAGGCAGGCTCAAATTGTTAGGTAAGCAAATACCTACAAAGTGGTATTTACAAACACAGAATATTAAAATGAACTTCACTAAAAGATGTATTATATTATTCTGAGTCCAGGCATACTAAACTCGAATTTCTACCATGTTCTCTGAGTCTGCTAGGATTATAAACATGTAATAATCGAGCAGCCCATTCTGGCCTATGAAGCACAGGTAGCCTTGCAATAGTGATTAACAAAAATGGCTGTAATTCACTATTAGGACATGCCACACTCATTAGGGCTTGTCCTACCTTATACTTACAATGCACCCTGCCCGTTGACCTACCATAGGGGTGACTAATATGAAGACAAGGGAAGGTTTAGGGACTGGCAAGTGGGTGCACTTGCCCAGTCAGCATGACAGTACCAGACTGCACGCAGGCTCTGCAATGTCAGACCTTTAGACACATTTTACAAGGCCGCTTCTGTAGGTGGCACAACCAGTGCTGCAAGCCCACTAGTGGCATTTGATTTACACAACCTGGGCACACTCAGTGCACTGTACTAGGGTCTGACAAGTAAACCAAACAACCAATCATGGAACCACTAATCAATATATCAATTTACAGTAGGGAGCAATCTCGCTGTGGCACTGGACAGCAGTGGCACAGTGCCCAAAGCATGTAACACCATCAAAAACACATTAGGCAACAGTAAAAATGGATCGGAGACCCACACCAATGGTGCCAGGTCTAACAGTGCCTCTAGTAGGATTTCAGGCAAGAGGGAACAGTTTTGTTTCCTATGAAGTGGTGAAGGGGAGGGAAAGGGCGGGGACTTCTTTTTGGCAGAAATGGGCTGACCCTGCAACATGCGTCAGTCATTGGGGCTCTGGGCTGGCGGGAGAGGGGGCCATCCTGCTGGTGGTCCTGGACTCTCCGGCCCTACCCTAGTAGCCGGTGCTTGGAGGAAGCAAGATAGGGAGAGCGGTTCTGCCAGGAAGGCGCTAAGCAGTGCCCTGGTGGCCACGTCTAATGGGTAGACAACGGATAGTTACCTCAAATGGAAGTAATGGAAAAAGGGGTTGGGTTGTGTCCTGCTGGTACAACACCCCTCAAGAGTGGATCTAGTGATGCCGAATTGTATATACATGGTAACCTGTGGCGCAACTGTATACAGCGCCACCTATGTTCAGTAATGTGTTGGTTTGGTTTAATAAAAGTTGGTCAAAATGTTGAAGGTTTATCAACAAATAAAGATGGTGTTATTTGACAAATAATAAAAGCTACACAGTGAACACCAATCACTTGTAAAGTGTTTCTGTGATGGGAAAAGGGGGATAAAAGTGTTGAGGACGAATTGCACGTCATATGCCCACTATAATCCTTTCTAATAGTCCTATCTGAAATATAGGATGGGGAACCCTGACCATAAACATAGAGAGGGTGATAGAGGTCTGAGAGGGAAATGTCAGCAGGATCAGACAGGCGCATACCCATAATACTTTCTTTTCTTAAAATCTGCATAAGCACTTTATATTTTCAAAAGCAAATTCAGGAGAATGGTAAACATTTTGCATGCAATATTACAATGGCACAACATAGGTTTCAAAAGCAAATATGAATGAAATGGCTTCTTCAGTGTTAAGCAATAGTTCACTCAAAAACTATTGGTGCAAGAGAGGCGCTCCCCTTGCAGCAGAAGGCCATTTTCAAATACATTATAATAAATATCAATTTATTTTCTGGTTTTCAGGTGGCATTTTTCATGCAAAACAACAAATGATTTTCACTCAAAATAATACCTGCTAAACATTACGATGCATTTACATACTTAATTGCATTATACGACTTTTTAAGATGGCTTGTATATTCAACATAATAGTTCCTACCAGATGATGTTGCTACTAAATCAATCAAACTCATGCATTGTAATAGAGGTGCCCTGGTGCCAGCATAAAAAAGGAGTAAAAGCAATGTATTGCACTCAAAATCCGGGAATTTATAACCGTATTTTACACATCAATATATGAAATCAAATTCCAAGTTTCTGTTCCCAAAAACTATTTGCCATGTCAAGATGGTTCACTTGTAGAAGCATGCAACGGCTTAATAAACCCTATTAGTAAAGTCAGCTTTACATAATAAGTACATTACAATCTGCAGAATTAAACGAAAATGCTTACTTGATGTATCATCCAAATAATTATGGAACACACACATTTTAATAATTGACAACTTTCATTTTTTGAATAAAATCGTTTCTTTTTTCTTTTTTTTGTGGATAACTAAACGGAAGTAATGCTTTTTTCTTAGGAACCGAGGTAACATAGTATGTGCTTCTGTGGAAAATGACAATGTATATGTACATAAGCGGCGTTCATTTGTGTTCACCCTCGCCACTGTTGAAGGTAAAGCGAAAGTCACATAACAGTGGCCCTGCCATCTTGTCCCCTTTTAGGCCCCATCACGAACATAGATAGTAGCCATTTTGTGTGTTATGACCTCTCTGCCCACTGCCAATAACCTGCGTCTCTCTCTCTCTCCCCCACTCCCCAGCCTCGCGAGTATTCCCCCGTGCCCCGACAGCCCCCGGTCTCTCCTGCTCGGGCCATAAACGCACCTCTAAACACGACCCTGTCTCCGTGCTGAACCCCTGCCCCCTCGCTCTTTCATCCTACCCACAGAACAGGCCCTTTTGGTAACCTCTTCCTCCCTGCCCGATTGCCCGGCCTGATCCCAGGCCGTCACCTAGTCCAACAGATGCAGTTTATTGCCCCTACAGTAGGACCTCGCCTCACATCAGAGGAACGGTGATTAATCAAGGCCTTCACACCCCTAGATCTGACCGACACCCCTGCATTCCTCCCAGGAACACCCTTCCTCTCTTCTGATGACCCCCCCCGGCTACACCTGGCCTCTCGACCCAGTCCCATGTCGTAAACCTCGGTCTCGTGGATGTACCCCCCCGGCCCCGCATAGCGAAACGTGATCTTATCGCCTGCCCAACCTTAGATCCGACCACCCCTCTTGCCCTCGTGTCCGGTTGGAATGTCCGGCTGCAGATTACGGTCACATGTTACATTTGGGAGGGGGAAACAACATCAGAGCGACCGGTATGGGAATAGGCCTGAAGCTGGGATTCCAAACATGCCTTTTCCGCACTTCAAAGAGTCTTTATTGCAAATAGGAATGTTTGTACATCATAAACCTGTGTATAAAAGACAGAGCCGTAGAGACACTTGTTAGAGCACCTCGAGAAGATACCCTGTTGTCTGATTTGACGTGTCCTGTTCCGTCGGAAATAAACTCCTGTTTCCTGCCTTCCAGTCTCCAGCGCCTGCCTCTTTATTTGGTAATCGTGAGTTGGGTGAGAAGCGGCTAACGCCGGGCAAACCTAGGAAAGGGGTAAAACGACCTGATCTGCCTGAACCCTTTTTCATCAATTGGCGTCCCAAACGTGGGGCTCATCAGCGACACGTGGATCCAGTGAGAGAGGTCCCAACGACAGAGTGAACGACTGCAACGATCGGGAAGAGCTCCTGTCCGATAGACCCTTGTCTGGCAGCCGATCATCCGAACTTCACTGGTTCCGAACAGACCTCTCTCGAGTGATCTACGGTCCTGACTGGGAACCATCAGGAGTGCCACAGCAATTACGGAGAATAGAGGACGATCGGGCGCTGGAAACGGAAGACGAGAAACTGTCCATACGGTCCAGGTAAGGTCGTGTAAACACGACAAATTGCGAATTGATTGTTTGATTGTCATTGGAAAATACTAGTATTACGCATTTGATTGTTTTGTCCTGAGAGATTCTCTGTCTACAAACGGGGAAGGATAGGAGTATTCTCCCTTTGCAGATAGTGAAGGGTGGGTAGCGCAGGCTTTTGCCCCCGTTGTAACCCGTCGCGCCTATTTCCCTCTCCATTTGATTGATTGTTATCCAAGCATTTATTGTTTTGGAATTGGTTCTCTTTGGATCATTCTCTATTTGCAAACAAGCACAGAGTCGCCATACTCTGTTTAGTCTTTGCAGATAGTGAAGGATAGGTAACGCAGGCCTTTGCCCCTGTTGTAATCCGTCGTGCCTATTTTTATCCCCCACTGATTGATTGTTTGACCGAACATTGATCGTTCGGAATTGGTTCTCGGAAAGGATCTTCTCTGCCTACAAACAGAGAGGAACAGGAAGATCTCTCTCTTTGCAGATAGTGAAGGGTAGGTAGCGCAGGCTTTTGCCCCCGTTGTAACCCGTCGCGCCTATTTTATTCCTCATTTGATTGATTGATTGTTTGTCCGAACTTGACTGTTTGGAATTGGTTCTCTCTTTGGGTATTCCCTATTTGCGAATACTGTAGAATAGAAATATTCTATCTAGTCTCTGCAAAGTAGTGAAGGATAGGTAGTGCTGACTTTTGTCCCCGTTGTAACCCGTCATGCCTATCTCCTCCCCATTGCTCAGTAGTTGGTTCAGCCCGGACCATTTATTAGAGGTAGACCATCTGGCTCAACCGGAGGACACCCCTAAAAAAAAGGACATATATAAAGAAATATGCGGATTAGCCGCTGTATCGTGCTAGCAAATAAAAGAACATAAAAATCGTTAGGAAAAACAAAAGGAATCAAGTAAAATCAGTAGGCCACTGATGAGATCTCTTTTCGACCTCACTGAAATGGAAGCATTAGGAACAACCCCTCAGGAAATATGAAACTAGTGAGGAAAGCCGAACTCAACGCCATGATGACTGCGAGACAGCTCGGCTCCACCGCCCACCCCGCCCAATTAACGACAAACCCTAGGCAAATATTAGAAATATACAACACTATAGCAAAGTAACAGGTTAAAACGTTTTTATTTGAACAAAAATATATTAAACAACTATTTACATGGCAAAACGTCTGCAACAACAAACCCACAATGCATTTCGCCGTCTGCTTGACACCGTTCCTGTCCCTCCTTCCCCAAAGTAGCAATGTTGGGCTACTTTGGGCTACTTTCTAGTAGGTTTTTGGGCGTCAGAAAGTCTACAAAAGCCGTCGGCGGCGGCCTGGGGTGGAGGACCATTACGCGAATAGTCCGGAGGCGACACCACGCACCAAGGCCTGTCCCCAGGATGAACCAAGGGACCCGTTCCTGGGGCCGTGGCAAAGAGCGGCCGGCCGCAATCGGCCGGAGAAGGCATGGGCCCGACCCGAAATGTACTGGTCTTCCCGTTCCCTTCTTCTTTCGGCGCCTTGCAGGCCACGGGGGAGGGGGATGTCTTGCATATGCCTCTGACCCACCCCCGCCCTCTTCTTCATCGCCTGGTCCGGCCATAACAAATGTCAGCGAGACGCCGTGGGGTGCACTGGGAGGGAGAGGCGGTGCGGACGAGCCTCTCCCGCCTCCCCAAGTGGAGGCCCCTCAGCTGCATCCCCCAACGCTCCACGCACCCGGCAAAGGGTTTGTCCACTCTTGCGGTGCAGCGACGCTCCACGCACCCGGCAAAGGGTTCGTCCACTCTTGCGGTGCAGCGACGCTCCACTCACCCAGCAGGGTCTCGTCCACTGTGGCGGTGCAACGACGCCTCGCCCGGCAGGCTCGAGTCCGTCTGCTCATTTGACCCAGTGACTGCCGGTAGCTGCAGAACTCCTGAAAATGGCGGTCGACTTTGCAGGAATGGGCCTGGCGTGAAAAGTTGGCCTGGTCGCCTGTCAACCAGAAAATGGGCCCCCGTCCAGATGCGTTCTCCTCAGCTTTGAAGATTCTACGAGAACTGCGGAGGGCCCTCGACCTCCGCGGGACCCCGACCGCCCCCCGATGGGAAATGGCTGCCATGATTGCCCGCAGAACGACCAAGACGTAGCCACGAGACGTTGGCGCTCTCATGCTGACGCCAGCCTCAGTTTGAATGACCAAAAATCCTGCAGACTACTGATTTGATCAGTTCCGGTGGAACACCAGTATGACCCAGTAGGAAAGATTGTTGCCCCCTCCCTTTTCTTTGATTAATGGTTCATGTCACCGGTCCCTTCTGTTGCCCCTTAGCGGAACTTCTGGACTGCCGAAAGAGATTCTGGTCCAACTCCGAGTTGGTGGAGACATTTTGACTATACTTGGACCCGCCTGACCCCACCCAAAATGGCGCCGGTACAAACGAAACCTGCAACTCCCCGTTGTGTTCCGGATGCTCAGACTTGATATCATGAGAGATGTATGCAGTTTTTGAAGCACATGGCGGGAGGGGATGAGTATTGCTTGAACATTCGGACAATGAATTGATATTAAGTTCTGACGCATCATTGATTACCGTATTATTGAAAGTTCGAATTTTTTTGACACTGATGGTGCTTGCCCACAATGAATTTTCGATATGATTTTATTGCACTTATCGTACCTTGATGAAATAAAACGACCACCGACTCAGTTATGTTTTCCTCAGATAAATATGCCCTCATGTACAGTTCCAGTCTGCTCCGTGGCTGGCCCACGTGGTTGTAGGCCTGCATTTGTACGTAAACATTTTTTAAATAAAGATTTTGTGAAAAACAAATATAGTCGTAGCTCTTGGATTGGTAAGTTCGAATACATAGCCATTGGTTCCGAGCTACGTAAAATACAGGCAAAATAAAGCAAGTCGATTACTGAAAGGTTAAAAAGCAAAGTAGCCCTGTAGAGGCCTGGCAGCAGCCAGGTCTAACCGGGAGCTCACCCTTAGTCCCTTAGGTTTCAAAACATGTAAATCAACTTCCACATAGATGGTCCCAAATCATCATAAAAAATAAATCACATTATTCCATTAATTTCACTTGTTTTCAAAAATTTACTCTTGTTCAGTACTAATCATTCCAGCTGTACTTAATGTACAAGACACAAATCAAACAATGGTAAGTTCCACACTGTACATAAAATAGAAACAATAGGATAATTTACAAAGAAAATTCCCAATGCATTTCGGGTCTCTTTGACCCTTCTTCAGGGGCGTATAACTTAATCTTGAAAACAATATTCATTCCGATGACATGTACGTCAGTTCCGTGTCAGGGCACTACAAAAGTAATATTATATGATATCACAATCAAAACTCTCGCAATGTATATATTTCAGATTTAGGTTTAGCTACAATTTCCCAGTGCGTCTAAAGATGACAACATGTGCTGAACCCGTTACTAACACCAAACAGACTGTGAGGCTAATGAGCCAGTGCCAGTGTTCAAAAGATTAAAAAATGAGTGCGAGTGAACAAAACTCCCAAACCTTAACCATCAGTGTGTCGTCTTAACAAGCACCCAAGTTACCCCCTACAAGCGCCATAAGTATCTAAGCACCAACCGGTTCCCATCAGGTTAATGTGTCAAAGGTCTTCAGACCACTCACCATGACCGTCTAGTTTGAAAAAACTGTGTAATACGCTGTCAACGTCAGTAGTATTCTGCAAATAGCCAGCAACGAATTAGATACTCTGATGCTGCATCAATCACCATTGAGTTTGGCATTTCAATGCATAAATCTTACAAACGCTTACCCCAATGTTGGCGGTTCACCCTCTATGCTGTTATTCATATGTGTGCGTCGTGAAGTGGTTACCTCCAAACAGCCGTCTTGAAACAACTACAAGCCAACAGGTCCGCAAGAGTCTTGTTAGTATGCGCGTTTTTACTATTAAGTTGAATGATTAAGCGGCTCTAATAATCTAAAGCAGTGGTTACCTGGCGGTCGCGTAATAGCGTGCCTGCAGCCCTGGGTCGAGTGTCGGCGTGTGCATCCGGTCCGTCACCGGTTTCTACAATCAGTGACCTAAAAACACCCAGCTATCATGGAGCTAGAAATGGGACTTATCGAGCTGCGTGGAGTGAACATTAACGTGTGCTTCCCTATGGGCCCAGTACGAAACGAAATATATTCAACAGACATGTGGGTCATTATCATGCGTGCATAGTCGTCTATACCGTTCTGATGTGCAAAAAATCATTTAAGCCATAAAATCAAATAGTGAAGAAATATATGTGGTTGGGGCTCCCTCAGTGTCAAATAACGAACAGAGAAATTGTAGTCAATCCTGTACACAAGGCGTTAATATCATATTTGCAAAAACGTCTATTTCTCACAACCAGCTATAACATTCAGAGATGATCGTTTATTGATCTTATAAACAACAACAAGAACAAGGGTTATCAACATGCGTCAATCTCTTCTTTGTTGCATGCATGGTCTCAACTGTTATACCAGGAGATTATCCTGATCTCCTGTTTGATAAACAGCTCCTGATCAGTCATGACTGAGGATCCAAAAATACAATTCAAACACTATACACAAGATGGTACATAGATGTAAAACAATGTTATCATGCATTATAGAGTATTTACTTTAGGTATTGAGTTCATGAAACATTCACATCGATTACCGCGAATTATCATAAGAGGTAAACATGCTACCCGACCGAGTGACACGGTGTCACTGCGTTTTAAAGGAAACATAGCATCTCATACTGATCATTGAGCCCACCCGGTGTCATGGTCCCCAATTTCCTGATCCAAAATGTTTCTCGTCGGGCTAATGCTGTGTTGTGATCTTTGCCTGTGTATTTCTCAACTACTTCTAATACTGTGAATCTTATTTGTGGAATTGTGTGATTGGACCTGGTCCAGTGCGTTGCTAGACTAGAAGTAGATGACCTGTTGCGAATTGTGCTCTTATGTTCAATGATGCGCGTTTTTATTTTTCGCGACGTCCTTCCCACGTAAGTTAAACTACATGGACATGTGATCGCATAGATCACACCTGTGGTGTTACAGTCAGCATTATGTTTAAGCACTATGTCTTTGCCTGTGAATGGATGATGAAACGTTTTGCCTACAGTAACATTGTTACACTGACCACAATTGTAACATTTTCTCATCCCTTTAAAGGTCATTCCTTGAGTTTGTCTCGGGTTCTTCAGTATCTCCCTGATGTTTTTAGCACGTGTGTGTGCTATGATTGGAAAATTTCTAAACAGGTTAGTGAAATCTGGCTCACTAGCTATCATCTCCCATCGCTTCTTCAAGATACGTTTAATCCTTTGGGATTGCGTTGAATGTTTCATCACAAAAACAATTCTGTCATTTGGCGATTTTTCTGTCTTTTGCAAAAGATTCTTCCGGTCCATCTTCGAAACTTTTAGGACAGCGTCCTGAAGTATATTCATAGGGTAACCTCTTTCTGTGTACCTTTCTATTTGTTCTTTGAACAGTTCGTCACATTCTGTTTGATTAGATGTTATTCTTTTGATGCGTATAAATTGAGATGTGGGTAGGTGATTCTTCAAATTCAAAGGATGTGCGCTGGTGTAATGTAACGCATTGTTCACATCTGTGGGTTTACGATGCACGGTGGTGGAAATCCCTTGTGCTGTTTTACAAATCTCTATATCAAGAAACTGTATCTTGTTTTCTTGGATGTTATGTGTGAACTTGATTCGGGGGTTACATTCATTGAGTTCCCTGATTCTGTTTTCCAGCTCATCTTTGCTGCCACGCCAAATCACCAGGATATCATCAATGAATCGCAAGAATAGGATCAGATGTTCTGTCCACCCTCTGTTGGATAGGATGTGTTGTTGTTCGAATTGTGCCATGAAGGTGTTAGCATAAGAAGGGGCACCAGAAAAGCCCATGGATGTACCTGTTTTTTGTAAAAAGTATTGTGATTTCCAACTGAAATAGCTGTGAAATAGAGAAAAATGTAGAAGCTCCAGTAAAAAAACACATAATGGTTGATCTAAGTCGGATTGTAACAATCTCCATTCTATGGCTTCTAGGCCCTCTGTGTGTGCTATCGATGTATAGAGTGCCACCACGTCAATGGTGCACAGAATGGTAGTGTCATCAATCGAATCATTCACTTCTGAAAGTTTAACCAAACAATCAGTAGTGTCTTTCAAATATGTTGTCCAGGATTGTACCAGTGGTTGTAAATAGTAGTCGACAAAGTGTCCAATGGGTTCATGAATAGATCCGCATCCTGCCACGATGGGTCTGAACGGTGGGTCATGGAGACTCTTGTGAATTTTGGGCAACATGTAAATGTGTGGCACTTGTGGGAAATCGGTTCTCAAATATTTACCAGTCTTAGCATTGATGATGCCAGAATTTTCTGCTTTCGAAATGATCTCATTTAACAATTTAAAGAGTTCATCTGTAGGGTCACAATCCAGTTGAATATATGTCTCAGTGTCTTTCACATGGTCATTAACTTTTTGATCATAAAATGATGTGTCCATCATCACGAGGGCACCTCCTTTATCCGCAGGTTGGAACGTTATCGTGGTGTCCTGTTTCAATTTGTTGAGTGTCCGTTTTTCACTTATTGACAAATTCTGTTTCTTAGGAGGTTCATACCTAATGGCTTCCAAGTCTTTTTTTACTAATGTCTCAATAAAAACCACAAAAAAACCAATGGAAGGCGGACGACCACAACGCACGGTAACGAAGAAACTAACCTAGTGGTAAACATATCTAAACGGAAATTAACGCAAGAAGAGACACAAGTTTTGAACAAGGGGACATCATTTGTACCAACTTACGTCGCAAACGGATTAGAGACTGAAATTGCTCTATTTAAGTTTTTACGTAAACTACGGCTAAAATGGTTCTTCTCCTCAACTACCACTGATGGTAGTGGACGCCCACTTGACAAATTCAGACCTAAGAGTAAATTTATGTCCCCTATCTCACATAAGATATTAGACAACTTTGAGACATTAGTAAAAAAAGACTTGGAAGCCATTAGGTATGAACCTCCTAAGAAACAGAATTTGTCAATAAGTGAAAAACGGACACTCAACAAATTGAAACAGGACACCACGATAACGTTCCAACCTGCGGATAAAGGAGATGCCCTCGTGATGATGGACACATCATTTTATGATCAAAAAGTTAATGACCATGTGAAAGACACTGAGACATATATTCAACTGGATTGTGACCCTACAGATGAACTCTTTAAATTGTTAAATGAGATCATTTCGAAAGCAGAAAATTCTGGCATCATCAATGCTAAGGCTGGTAAATATTTGAGAACCGATTTCCCACAAGTGCCACACATTTACATGTTGCCCAAAATTCACAAGAGTCTCCATGACCCACCGTTCAGACCCATCGTGGCAGGATGCGGATCTATTCATGAACCCATTGGACACTTTGTCGACTACTATTTACAACCACTGGTACAATCCTGGACAACATATTTGAAAGACACTACTGATTGTTTGGTTAAACTTTCAGAAGTGAATGATTCGATTGATGACACTACCATTCTGTGCACCATTGACGTGGTGGCACTCTATACATCGATAGCACACACAGAGGGCCTAGAAGCCATAGAATGGAGATTGTTACAATCCGACTTAGATCAACCATTATGTGTTTTTTTACTGGAGCTTCTACATTTTTCTCTATTTCACAGCTATTTCAGTTGGAAATCACAATACTTTTTACAAAAAACAGGTACATCCATGGGCTTTTCTGGTGCCCCTTCTTATGCTAACACCTTCATGGCACAATTCGAACAACAACACATCCTATCCAACAGAGGGTGGACAGAACATCTGATCCTATTCTTGCGATTCATTGATGATATCCTGGTGATTTGGCGTGGCAGCAAAGATGAGCTGGAAAACAGAATCAGGGAACTCAATGAATGTAACCCCCCAATCAAGTTCACACATAACATCCAAGAAAACAAGATACAGTTTCTTGATATAGAGATTTGTAAAACAGCACAAGGGATTTCCACCACCGTGCATCGTAAACCCACAGATGTGAACAATGCGTTACATTACACCAGCGCACATCCTTTGAATTTGAAGAATCACCTACCCACATCTCAATTTATACGCATCAAAAGAATAACATCTAATCAAACAGAATGTGACGAACTGTTCAAAGAACAAATAGAAAGGTACACAGAAAGAGGTTACCCTATGAATATACTTCAGGACGCTGTCCTAAAAGTTTCGAAGATGGACCGGAAGAATCTTTTGCAAAAGACAGAAAAATCGCCAAATGACAGAATTGTTTTTGTGATGAAACATTCAACGCAATCCCAAAGGATTAAACGTATCTTGAAGAAGCGATGGGAGATGATAGCTAGTGAGCCAGATTTCACTAACCTGTTTAGAAATTTTCCAATCATAGCACACACACGTGCTAAAAACATCAGGGAGATACTGAAGAACCCGAGACAAACTCAAGGAATGACCTTTAAAGGGATGAGAAAATGTTACAATTGTGGTCAGTGTAACAATGTTACTGTAGGCAAAACGTTTCATCATCCATTCACAGGCAAAGACATAGTGCTTAAACATAATGCTGACTGTAACACCACAGGTGTGATCTATGCGATCACATGTCCATGTAGTTTAACTTACGTGGGAAGGACGTCGCGAAAAATAAAAACGCGCATCATTGAACATAAGAGCACAATTCGCAACAGGTCATCTACTTCTAGTCTAGCAACGCACTGGACCAGGTCCAATCACACAATTCCACAAATAAGATTCACAGTATTAGAAGTAGTTGAGAAATACACAGGCTAAGATCACAACACAGCATTAGCCCGACGAGAAACATTTTGGATCAAGAAATTGGGGACCATGACACCGGGTGGGCTCAATGATCAGTATGAGATGCTATGTTTCCTTTAAAACGCAGTGACACCGTGTCACTCGGTCGGGTAGCATGTTTACCTCTTATGATAATTCGCGGTAATCGATGTGAATGTTTCATGAACTCAATACCTAAAGTAAATACTCTATAATGCATGATAACATTGTTTTACATCTATGTACCATCTTGTGTATAGTGTTTGAATTGTATTTTTGGATCCTCAGCCATGACTGATCAGGAGCTGTTTATCAAACAGGAGATCAGGATAATCTCCTGGTATAACAGTTGAGACCATGCATGCAACAAAGAAGAGATTGACGCATGTTGATAACCCTTGTTCTTGTTGTTGTTTATAAGATCAATAAACGATCATCTCTGAATGTTATAGCTGGTTGTGAGAAATAGACGTTTTTGCAAATATGATATTAACGCCTTGTGTACAGGATTGACTACAATTTCTCTGTTCGTTATTTGACACTGAGGGAGCCCCAACCACATATATTTCTTCACTATTTGATTTTATGGCTTAAATGATTTTTTGCACATCAGAACGGTATAGACGACTATGCACGCATGATAATGACCCACATGTCTGTTGAATATATTTCGTTTCGTACTGGGCCCATAGGGAAGCACACGTTAATGTTCACTCCACGCAGCTCGATAAGTCCCATTTCTAGCTCCATGATAGCTGGGTGTTTTTAGGTCACTGATTGTAGAAACCGGTGACGGACCGGATGCACACGCCGACACTCGACCCAGGGCTGCAGGCACGCTATTACGCGACCGCCAGGTAACCACTGCTTTAGATTATTAGAGCCGCTTAATCATTCAACTTAATAGTAAAAACTCGCATACTAACAAGACTCTTGCGGACCTGTTGGCTTGTAGTTGTTTCAAGACGGCTGTTTGGAGGTAACCACTTCACGACGCACACATATGAATAACAGCATAGAGGGTGAACCGCCAACATTGGGGTAAGCGTTTGTAAGATTTATGCATTGAAATGCCAAACTCAATGGTGATTGATGCAGCATCAGAGTATCTAATTCGTTGCTGGCTATTTGCAGAATACTACTGACGTTGACAGCGTATTACACAGTTTTTTCAAACTAGACGGTCATGGTGAGTGGTCTGAAGACCTTTGACACATTAACCTGATGGGAACCGGTTGGTGCTTAGATACTTATGGCGCTTGTGGGGGGTAACTTGGGTGCTTGTTAAGACGACACACTGATGGTTAAGGTTTGGGAGTTTTGTTCACTCGCACTCATTTTTTAATCTTTTGAACACTGGCACTGGCTCATTAGCCTCACAGTCTGTTTGGTGTTAGTAACGGGTTCAGCACATGTTGTCATCTTTAGACGCACTGGGAAATTGTAGCTAAACCTAAATCTGAAATATGTACATTGCGAGAGTTTTGATTGTGATATCATATAATATTACTTTTGTAGTGCCCTGACACGGAACTGACGTACATGTCATCAGAATGAATATTGTTTTCAAGATTAAGTTATACGCCCCTGAAGAAGGGTCAAAGAGACCCGAAATGCATTGGGAATTTTCTTTGTAAATTATCCTATTGTTTCTATTTTATGTACAGTGTGGAACTTACCATTGTTTGATTTGTGTCTTGTACATTAAGTACAGCTGGAATGATTAGTACTGAACAAGAGTAAATTTTTGAAAACAAGTGAAATTAATGGAATAATGTGATTTATTTTTTATGATGATTTGGGACCATCTATGTGGAAGTTGATTTACATGTTTTGAAACCTAAGGGACTAAGGGTGAGCTCCCAGTTAGACCTGGCTGCTGCCAGGCCTCTACAGGGCTAGTTTTCAGAGAGTTATGGGCACAACTCACAACCGGGTTGCTCCTAAAAATAGTTTTAAAAAAAAGTACACACGTTTAACTGGTTGACAAAAGGAGTGCAGGTCAGTTTCAATACATTGCAGTTTAGATACAGCCCACCCCACAGACCAGCACCCATCAAACTAATAGATTATGGCTTCTTTTAGAGAGATATCTAACCTCACATTGAATCAGGCTGAAACTAAAGTTTATGGAACAGAAGAAGCAGCAGACATTTATGCATTGATCGAACAAGTTCGTACGTTCAGTACATCGAAGGGCACCACTTCACAAATGTTGAAGCAACTAGAATACACTATGCGTAAGGAGGTGAATCAACGTTTACATGCGACAACATTGATAGAATATCACAAGGTTAAGAGAATACCCAGAGGATTACGCATAGCGTTGAAACCGATGTTGTTCAAGTTCAATAAAGCATTTATGATAAAGTGGCAGGCTATTCTAAATAAATGTTCATTGGACTTAATTCTCTTGATAATAGAGGAACTTTCACAAATATTAAAAGATTTGCAAGAAGATATATTCAAGCTCCAGCAAGATCTCACAAAGAATATACCAACTGAGGATTGGACGAAGATACTGGAAGACATCAACACAAGGTTGGATGTGCATGCGAAGGAGGTACATGATCGAAAAATTCGAAAATTCCGGAGGGATACAATCGATTATAAACTTGATGAAGTTTACACGTGGGCGGAAGCCTACGCACAGAAGAGATACACTAGCAGACCGACCCCAAGACAAATGTCTTCTGAAGAGAGTGTAGTACAGGAGGATGAACTTTCATTGCAAAGAGCACCTGTACACATCCAGATGAGCACCGATCAAACAGCAACAAATGTGGCTGGTCCATCAAAGAGTACTCAACCGTCTTTTTTAGCAGAAGGTCAATCCTCTATACACCTGCCAGACCCACCGGTAGAAACAAGACCAGACGTACCCGGAGGGGACAAAACCACCAAAAAAACAATGGAAGGCGGACGACCACGACGCACGCTAACGAAGAAACTAACCTAGTGGTAAACATATCTAAACGGGAATTAACGCAAGAAGAGACACGAGTTTTGAACAAGGGGACATCATTTGTACCAACTTACATCTCAAACGGATTAGAGACTGAAATTGCTCTATTTAAGTTTTTACGTAAACTAAGGCTAAAATGGTTCTTCTCCTCAACTACCACTGATGGTAGTGGACGCCCACTTGACAAATTCAGACCTAAGAGTAAATTTATGTCCCCTATCTCACATAAGATATTAGACAACTTTGAGACATTAGTAAAAAAAGACTTGGAAGCCATTAGGTATGAACCTCCTAAGAAACAGAATTTGTCAATAAGTGAAAAACGGACACTCAACAAATTGAAACAGGACACCACGATAACGTTCCAACCTGCGGATAAAGGAGGTGCCCTCGTGATGATGGACACATCATTTTATGATCAAAAAGTTAATGACCATGTGAAAGACACTGAGACATATATTCAACTGGATTGTGACCCTACAGATGAACTCTTTAAATTGTTAAATGAGATCATTTCGAAAGCAGAAAATTCTGGCATCATCAATGCTAAGACTGGTAAATATTTGAGAACCGATTTCCCACAAGTGCCACACATTTACATGTTGCCCAAAATTCACAAGAGTCTCCATGACCCACCGTTCAGACCCATCGTGGCAGGATGCGGATCTATTCATGAACCCATTGGACACTTTGTCGACTACTATTTACAACCACTGGTACAATCCTGGACAACATATTTGAAAGACACTACTGATTGTTTGGTTAAACTTTCAGAAGTGAATGATTCGATTGATGACACTACCATTCTGTGCACCATTGACGTGGTGGCACTCTATACATCGATAGCACACACAGAGGGCCTAGAAGCCATAGAATGGAGATTGTTGCAATCCGACTTAGATCAACCATTATGTGTTTTTTTACTGGAGCTTCTACATTTTTCTCTATTTCACAGCTATTTCAGTTGGAAATCACAATACTTTTTACAAAAAACAGGTACATCCATGGGCTTTTCTGGTGCCCCTTCTTATGCTAACACCTTCATGGCACAATTCGAACAACAACACATCCTATCCAACAGAGGGTGGACAGAACATCTGATCCTATTCTTGCGATTCATTGATGATATCCTGGTGATTTGGCGTGGCAGCAAAGATGAGCTGGAAAACAGAATCAGGGAACTCAATGAATGTAACCCCCCAATCAAGTTCACACATAACATCCAAGAAAACAAGATACAGTTTCTTGATATAGAGATTTGTAAAACAGCACAAGGGATTTCCACCACCGTGCATCGTAAACCCACAGATGTGAACAATGCGTTACATTACACCAGCGCACATCCTTTGAATTTGAAGAATCACCTACCCACATCTCAATTTATACGCATCAAAAGAATAACATCTAATCAAACAGAATGTGACGAACTGTTCAAAGAACAAATAGAAAGGTACACAGAAAGAGGTTACCCTATGAATATACTTCAGGACGCTGTCCTAAAAGTTTCGAAGATGGACCGGAAGAATCTTTTGCAAAAGACAGAAAAATCGCCAAATGACAGAATTGTTTTTGTGATGAAACATTCAACGCAATCCCAAAGGATTAAACGTATCTTGAAGAAGCGATGGGAGATGATAGCTAGTGAGCCAGATTTCACTAACCTGTTTAGAAATTTTCCAATCATAGCACACACACGTGCTAAAAACATCAGGGAGATACTGAAGAACCCGAGACAAACTCAAGGAATGACCTTTAAAGGGATGAGAAAATGTTACAATTGTGGTCAGTGTAACAATGTTACTGTAGGCAAAACGTTTCATCATCCATTCACAGGCAAAGACATAGTGCTTAAACATAATGCTGACTGTAACACCACAGGTGTGATCTATGCGATCACATGTCCATGTAGTTTAACTTACGTGGGAAGGACGTCGCGAAAAATAAAAACGCGCATCATTGAACATAAGAGCACAATTCGCAACAGGTCATCTACTTCTAGTCTAGCAACGCACTGGACCAGGTCCAATCACACAATTCCACAAATAAGATTCACAGTATTAGAAGTAGTTGAGAAATACACAGGCAAAGATCACAACACAGCATTAGCCCGACAAGAAACATTTTGGATCAAGAAATTGGGGACCATGACACCGGGTGGGCTCAATGATCAGTATGAGATGCTATGTTTCCTTTAAAACGCAGTGACACCGTGTCACTCGGTCGGGTAGCATGTTTACCTCTTATGATAATTCGCGGTAATCGATGTGAATGTTTCATGAACTCAATACCTAAAGTAAATACTCTATAATGCATGATAACATTGTTTTACATCTATGTACCATCTTGTGTATAGTGTTTGAATTGTATTTTTGGATCCTCAGCCATGACTGATCAGGAGCTGTTTATCAAACAGGAGATCAGGATAATCTCCTGGTATAACAGTTGAGACCATGCATGCAACAAAGAAGAGATTGACGCATATTGATAACCCTTGTTCTTGTTTATAAGATCAATAAACGATCATCTCTGAATGTTATAGCTGGTTGTGAGAAAGAGACGTTTTTGCAAATATGATATTAACGCCTTGTGTACAGGATTGACTACAATTTCTCTGTTCGTTATTTGACACTGAGGGAGCCCCAACCACATATATTTCTTCACTATTTGATTTTATGGCTTAAATGATTTTTTGCACATCAGAACGGTATAGACGACTATGCACGCATGATAATGACCCACATGTCTGTTGAATATATTTCGTTTCGTACTGGGCCCATAGGGAAGCACACGTTAATGTTCACTCCACGCAGCTCGATAAGTCCCATTTCTAGCTCCATGATAGCTGGGTGTTTTTAGGTCACTGATTGTAGAAACCGGTGACGGACCGGATGCACACGCCGACACTCGACCCAGGGCTGCAGGCACGCTATTACGCGACCGCCAGGTAACCACTGCTTTAGATTATTAGAGCCGCTTAATCATTCAACTTAATAGTAAAAACGCGCATACTAACAAGACTCTTGCGGACCTGTTGGCTTGTAGTTGTTTCAAGACGGCTGTTTGGAGGTAACCACTTCACGACGCACACATATGAATAACAGCATAGAGGGTGAACCGCCAACATTGGGGTAAGCGTTTGTAAGATTTATGCATTGAAATGCCAAACTCAATGGTGATTGATGCAGCATCAGAGTATCTAATTCGTTGCTGGCTATTTGCAGAATACTACTGACGTTGACAGCGTATTACACAGTTTTTTCAAACTAGACGGTCATGGTGAGTGGTCTGAAGACCTTTGACACATTAACCTGATGGGAACCGGTTGGTGCTTAGATACTTATGGCGCTTGTGGAGGGTAACTTGGGTGCTTGTTAAGACGACACACTGATGGTTAAGGTTTGGGAGTTTTGTTCACTCGCACTCATTTTTTAATCTTTTGATTACTGGCACTGGCTCATTAGCCTCACAGTCTGTTTGGTGTTAGTAACGGGTTCAGCACATGTTGTCATCTTTAGACGCACTGGGAAATTGTAGCTAAACCTAAATCTGAAATATGTACATTGCGAGAGTTTTGATTGTGATATCATATAATATTACTTTTGTAGTGCCCTGACACGGAACTGACGTACATGTCATCGGAATGAATATTGTTTTCAAGATTAAGTTATACGCCCCTGAAGAAGGGTCAAAGAGACCCGAAATGCATTGGGAATTTTCTTTGTAAATTATCCTATTGTTTCTATTTTATGTACAGTGTGGAACTTACCATTGTTTGATTTGTGTCTTGTACATTAAGTACAGCTGGAATGATTAGTACTGAACAAGAGTAAATTTTTGAAAACAAGTGAAATTAATGGAATAATGTGATTTATTTTTTATGATGATTTGGGACCATCTATGTGGAAGTTGATTTACATGTTTTGAAACCTAAGGGACTAAGGGTGAGCTCCCGGTTAGACCTGGCTGCTGCCAGGCCTCTACAGGGCTAGTTTTCAGAGAGTTGTGGGCACAACTCACAACCGGGTTGCTCCTAAAAATAGTTTTTAAAAAAAGTACACACGTTTAACTGGTTGACAAAAGGAGTGCAGGTCAGTTTCAATACATAAAAAGCAAAGTACCCAGAAATATTGAAAATGTGAATGGTCCAAGTTTGTTGCGTGTGTTTTTTTTACTTTTGTGCAACGTAAGGCAATCGACAAAGGTCCCGGTGTTCTGTTTTACTTTGTATGCCACATATCTCAGGGAAATTGTTTCAGATGCCCCTAAACCAGACCCGGTACCACTGTAGACCACCCCCCTCCTCGAAGGAGAACACGAGTTCACCCCACTTTACACTGACTGCCCTTTTGTTTCGACACCCCCCCTACACAAGATCCGCAATACCACACGTGGGCAATCTATGCAATGTGCAGTCCATCAATGATTATGCCTCCCGCACTACCAGTCCCTCTGGGCTTAAAACGCCGAGATGGAAGGGACTGCACCCGGCGGAGATAGGTCGAATACGTGGTAAGTAAAAGCCTTTTGGGTTTATGCGCGCGGATGTGCCTTAAAACGCTGCCCCCACCCCTTCTTTTTCCCCTTCTTTCTGCAGGTCACATCGGAACATCGACTAAAGAATGGAGAAGACCCAAGCAACACGCCATGGTTCCGCGGGGACAAATGATACATTATCCATGGGGACTGCCCCTGAGGACATGACGACTTTGGGTGATATGAATGCACGCGTGTATGACCGGATGTGTATAACTCGACTGGATATACGTTGCACGCGTTGACTCGATAAGAGAGATGTTTTCGTACGACTTGAGTGATGAACGAACGACCGATGGAATGGGGAAAAAGGGGGTCTGAGCATGGCACCTATACACGACGAACAATGCAACCAAGAATGACGTGCACCTACGAGTAGGTTCATACGGTAACTAAATAGGGGAAGGTTCAGGACTATTCCAGGGTGAGGTTCACCCAAGTACCCTCCTCCTGGAAGACTAAGAAAATTATCAAATGTCTAAGATTTACCACCTCCCACTTGCACCCTCATAGACGTGAAACTCGAAACTGCCCATTGTTCCCCCGACTGACACCCCCGTTGCCTCAGCCTGGATGCCCATTCGCTAAAAACGATCCTAAGATCCCACCGTAAGTACTAGCCCGACCAGGTTAGTTCCCGAACAATTGACGAAAGTGTAAGTATTTGCAACAGAGGCCAACTGCAAAAGACAGCCAGGCGAATTAAATAGGATACTAAGGATGCGCAGCATGCAGGAGGAAAATTTTTGGCCAAGTACTGTTCTATGTTTTGTCTTGAGTTCTGCATATAATCCATGTACCCCCCCCCCCACCTGAATTCATGTGTACGTAGTGTATGGATTTACGTTGTCCCTCAGTCTGTGTTTCTATATAACGTGACCCTACTGTTTCGTGTTGTGTGCGCATTAAATGGCCTATTACTGTACACGTTTCTCTCTCTCTCTTTTTCTCTCTCTTCATGTTGTACGTGTACCGAATAGTTCATTTAAAATGCGGACGACTCTCCCTCCGAGGGTCCCCCTGTTCCCTCTTCCTTTGTGTGGTAACGTTGTGCCCCGCCGGCACGAGCCTAATTGGTTTTCGAACACAAAGGTGTTCGGCAAATTGACAGAAACTAAAACAATTGTAATTTGCCATATTACTACCTCTCCTTTCTGTAAAATGATGGAACTTGAATTGGCTATGAAGGAAAGGACAGGTTAGACGACTGAAGTCCCCTAATCTGGCCTTCTTACAGGAGGACTATATGTCAGTTGCTTTCTGTTCTCAGCTCGTTAGAAACAATGCCCAGATTGCCCCACCCCTCTGCACCCAAGTACGGATGTCCAAACGTCCCCGTTTTCTCCCGATTGGCCCCAGCTCCATAACACGAAGTATAACTGATGACCCCGATTAACTGTTGCCCCCCCCCCCGAGAAAAGAATGTTTAGCCACTATCCCCCTCTCTCATGTTGATAGAAGACTGCCAGGGCTAGGGTCAGAAAGCCACATACGTCATGAATGAACGCCAAATAGACTTAGTACAAACTCAGTAGACATGCCTGTATACATGCTCCACAGTGATAACTCCTGACCGTGACCGATGAAACGTACCCCCAACTACCTAGATCTGGGACGGAATTGAAATGTATAAATGCCTTCTCTTGCCAGTTCGCTAAAACCTGTTTTGTACCCATTCAAGGATACACAGTCACCGGAGGAGAGGGGCTGGACGTGACGCACAGCCTGGCCACAGATCATGAGGCGCGTGTGACCTCGACCTAAGATGGAGCCGCAGAGCAACGGGACGCGGGACGATGCACCACTCTCAAACGCAGAAAATGAAGGAACGGAGGGATGCTTTGAAGCCCTCTACTTGTTGACCCACGCGTGCCAGAAGTCCCCGCCCCTTTGAGCCCGATTGATGGACCTGCCTGCGCATCACCCTTTGCTCCCTTGGTTTGTCCCAAAGATCTGGTCCCACTCCGTCCTCTCTTCCCCCGATTATCCGACAAAACCTCTCTCTTTTCCTTTTTCACGTGGATTTTTGACTCAGAGAAAAAGAACAGCATTTAGGTAGAGTAGGGTTTGCCGCGAAAGGAGAAAGAAATGCAGGTGCCCAGCATGAGGCACCCTTAAAAAGATTAGTTAGGAAACAGGACTGTGGTCTAACAGCAGAGGACAGATCACACCCTGCGACGTGTAAAGGAGGATCAGAGCTGGACCTATAGCTCCACCGCCGGTGCTCAACAGCGCCAACGAAAGAAAACGAACTACCAGAGCCTACCAGTGATGACTCACTACCAAACAAAAAAAAAAAAAAGACACTGTGACGAAGACCCCCCTTTGGTTCGGAACTTTCTACACCCCCCCTTGACTAATTGCTTGTATTGGACTAAATTCCTCCCTCAACCACTTTTTGCCTGTAAAATGTTTCATCGGTCACTTTTTAAATACGACAAATGTAAATTTATATGTATTCCACCTCGTATGTCGCATCAACTGCACACGATTATATGCAAATCCACCAGTATTGACAAACGCTATTCCATTGACAACACACGACTATATGTACACCCCGTCAGCTATGATAAACACGCAAATGACCTAACTTATGTTAAAAAGCGGCGACTGTGGAAAATGACAATGTATATGTACATAAGCGGCGTTCATTTGTGTTCACCCTCGCCACTGTTGAAGGTAAAGCGAAAGTCACGTAACAGTGGCCCTGCCATCTTGTCCCCTTTTAGGCCCCATCACTAACATAGATAGTAGCCATTTTGTGTGTTATGACCTCTCTGCCCACTGCCAATAACCTGCGTCTCTCTCTCTCTCCCCCACTCCCCAGCCTCGCGAGTATTCCCCCGCGCCCCGACAGCCCCCGGTCTCTCCTGCTCGGGCCATAAACGCACCTCTAAACACGACCCTGTCTCCGTGCTGAACCCCTGCCCCCTCGCTCTTTCATCCTACCCACAGAACAGGCCCTTTTGGTAACCTCTTCCTCCCTGCCCGATTGCCCGGCCTGATCCCAGGCCGTCACCTAGTCCAACAGATGCAGTTTATTGCCCCTACAGTAGGACCTCGCCTCACATCAGAGGAACGGTGATTAATCAAGGCCTTCACACCCCTAGATCTGACCGACACCCCTGCATTCCTCCCAGGAACACCCTTCCTCTCTTCTGATGACCCCCCCCGGCTACACCTGGCCTCTCGACCCAGTCCCATGTCATAAACCTCGGTCTCGTGGATGTACCCCCCCGGCCCCGCATAGCGAAACGTGATCTTATCGCCGGCCCAACCTTAGATCCGACCACCCCTCTTGCCCTCGTGTCCGGTTGGAATGTCCGGCTGCAGATTACGGTCACATGTTACATTTGGGAGGGGGAAACAACATCAGAGCGACCGGTATGGGAATAGGCCTGAAGCTGGGATTCCAAACATGCCTTTTCCGCACTTCAAAGAGTCTTTATTGCAAATAGGAATGTTTGTACATCATAAACCTGTGTATAAAAGACAGAGCCGTAGAGACACTTGTTAGAGCACCTCGAGAAGATACCCTGTTGTCTGATTTGACGTGTTCTGTTCCGTCGGAAATAAACTCCTGTTTCCTGCCTTCCAGTCTCCAGCGCCTGCCTCTTTATTTGGTAATCGTGAGTTGGGTGAGAAGCGGCTACCGCCGGGCAAACCTAGGAAAGGGGTAAAACGACCTGATCTGCCTGAACCCTTTTTCATCACTTCCCGCAGGGGAAACTACCATAACAATGCATGCCTTACATCACATGCCTTTACAACGCGGTCGTTGAAATGATCGCGTTGTTACAGCACGAACCATTACATCGCAAGTCGTTGCAACGACTTGCTGTAGGGAGCGCACTGGTGATGGATTTACAATCCAACACCTTCCATGCTGTTGGAAACAAACTGGAGTAGGTATAGTAAATTATACTATTCCTAAGTCCAACGCGCCCCCTACAGCAAGTCGTTAAAATGACTTGCGATGTAATAGTTCACATTGTAACAATGCAGTCATTGTGACAACCGTGTTGTAAATGCATGCGATGTAAGGCATGCAAAGTAAAGGTATATATTTATCCCTGAGCAATGGTTCATATTAATTCATTATTGTATAAAATGTGTCTACAATACATCTTGCTTCCAGTAAGTGTTTAGACAGACCTGGCAGCTCACAAGGCATTGACTTTCTTTACAACGTCTCCCTGTGAAGAGCTGATATCACCTCTTGGTAGACAATATGAGACAGAAAACCGTGAACAGAGTGAGTTTTCAATTCATGCGTGGAGGCTCTCCTTGTCTGATGTCCATCAGTGTTCTTCAACCACTCCAGGGCAGGGCATAAGCGGAAGTCTCTAAAGCATTTGTCTTGTTTGGGGTCAGAGGTGTGGCGGGCAGGGTGGCTCTCAGGCAGTGCTCAGCATCCCCTCTCCATGGCCCTGTCCATATGGAAGCTCCCTCATGGCTGATGAAAGAAATGGACTCGGGCCCTGAGCCCCTCACCAGACTCCACGACCTAAGCTCCAACTCTGACATGGTGAGAGTTTTCTCAAAATTGGTAGGTCTGGATTTGGGGATTATGTAGAATGTGTGGCCTTCAACGGGAGAAGCCTTATTATCAAGATGGCTTCTGCATCCCTTAAATAGTGTTGGATGCTCCTGAAAGCAATACTCTCCATGCATTGAAGAAGAAACTCTCCATAGTCGGTGGAATACTTCACCTGGCAGCCAATGTTGTGATGGTGCAAAATACTTCCTAGGACAGAACCAAGACTGTCGATGCCTTTTAGCAATGAATAAAGATGCTGACACAAAGCGACCAATGGACAAAGGCGGCTAACCCAAAGTCCACTCTCTGTTTTAATTAGTAGTGTCAGAGCTATAAAGAACAGCTGAGTATTAATCCTGGTCTCTTTCCATATAAATGCAATATGAATGTAAATTGTAAGTAAGAAGCACTTATAAGGGCACGTGATGAGGCAGTTTTCCCAGAGATGTGGTCTACATTTTGCCCTTGGGCTCAATGAAGCCGACTGGGTTTAACTTGAGGCTCACAATTGTTGATGCTTACGTCTGTATGCCATCCTGAACTGCAGGGTTTGGGGTTGTGCTGCATGACAAAGCAGTGCACCCCCATCACATGGTTCATGCTGAATATTCATGTAGTCCTAAAGCACCAGCACTGAGAGGAGGAACACCTGCCCAGAATAGGAATACTTTTTGAAGATCATAAGAGACACCTGTTACCTCTGTCAAGCAGATCACGGAGGGCGTCCCTGCAGCGAAGGTTCAGCTCAACACTTCATTCCACTGGATGGTTTGAATGAATGAAATCAGCTAGGTTTGGGAGGACGGGTACATTGTTTGCCTGAACGGACATCGATTCTTTTATGTAATCTGGCTGCACTCTGGCGTTATTCTTTTGAGGGTAGATTAGTACCATAGTAGGGCCCAGGGGGCAGATTTACATGCCCCTTGCGACAGCTTTACGCCGCCATTGCGTCACTTTTGTGACGCAGCGGCGGTGTAAACAATGCGCCACTATTCGACATATTTACAATGTGACGCATCTAGTTAGATGCGTCATGTTGTAAAGCCCTGCGCAACATTATACCTGAGTCAGGTATAATATGCAGGGTGGGCGTTCCGTCGCAAGGAAGCCCCGTAAAGGTGACGCAGTGAAATCTACAAGGTTTCACTGAGTCACTTTATCGTCCCCGCTGCGCCAAATCCTTATGCCTGCTTGAAGTAGACGTAAGGAGTGATGCAGCATATTTGGTATAGGGCACCCCTGAGCACTGCAGGAGTTGCAACACAACTCCAGCACTGCATCACCCTTACTCCGACAGATGCGTCACGCATCTGTCTATCCTTACGCGATGCAGCACATCCATGGTAGTGCATGGGATTTTTTGAGTCACGCAAAATAACTGGCGCATCCCTGCTAATATGCAGGGATGTGCCAGTTATTGTAAATCTGCCCCTAGTTCTTTCTATCCCTGTTGTTTTATTGCAGGTTCGGGATTGTGGTTGCACATCGAAGCACTGTCTAGGACATATTCATGCCATTGGCCCTTAATGATGACTTTCATTCTGAGGGCCAAGGTAATCCTGACTCTCCTGATTTTGGCACTGGCGTAGAGGTTTCCCCCTACAACACATGTTGCCAGGATTTACGTAGCAACATTTGTACAGGAACATTTGTTTGGGAAAAGTGTGTGATTCCGAACTTTACAAACTGGGGAAAACTCGTGGACTACATTGCCCCCCATTCCGACCTGCAGAGCTCAGAATGGGGAGCTAATGTCGACGAACCGAACTGAGGCACAGAAAGTTCCCCAGGCAGAACTATCTACGCGTTGCTATTGTGTCACCAGTAAACAAAACCTTTGTATCGTACAATACATAAGATTATACAGTAAGCACTCGCAGAAGCAAATATATTTTTCACTACAGTAAACGACAAGCACAAACTTCACTCTAATTTTCTGGGTGACTGCTCCCAAAACAGCTAACTGAAACAAAAATCCCTTTGCACCTGTTGTAATAAGCATGTGTTTCACTGCAAAATTCAGCGTTCCCATTACAAATTTCCGTGCAGAAAAACAGAACTCCATTCCAACATTTGTTAGCAGAAGCAAAACATCTGTAGCTATTTCCCTACCGAGTCGTTTGCCAGCACAGAATGTAACACAAACATGCATTTCTCTCTTTGTAGGAGGAAGACGGCAACAGGATAGATACTCGGAGAAGGTCAGAGGCTGCTAGCAAAAAGGACAACTCTCTGGAGCAAAGCCCCTCCTGCAAGTAAGTCTCCTCGTGTTTGCAGCGTGACGTAGCTCCGATGCTCCTGGAGGGCTCTGACGCTGAGCAGACACTGTGGGATTTTCATTACTTAGAGCTGAGGTACCTCCGGTCCAGCAGTCAGTGATAGGAAGCAGGAGGCTGCTGCGGCGAACGGATTCACTTCCGAGCGGTGGGATGGAGGCACTTTTATTCATAATTCGGGTTTAACAATTGTTTGTGCTTTGCCTCTGGTATGTACACAATTTCTACAATTTGACTTACTTTTCATCTTGCCTCTAAATATTGGCTACTTGCTGGGCACAGATTGTATGGATTAAAAATATCTAAGGCCTTATATACTACCAGCTTTACGTAAGTTACTAAACACGATTGCCCTCTCATTACATGGCTGGACTCCAGTTTTTTTCTGCTGATTTTGACTGTGTTGCAGTTAATTGATAAAATGTAAAGGTTTCTGACCTGAGCTGTTGTTCATTTGTACTGTATCTGCACCAGTTGTGGCTTAGGTTGACGATGCTATACGTCAAGCTGCCTTGACTTTGCTTAAAGGTATGATAGATTTTCTGTGACATTGACACTTTAGTTTGACTGATGGCGCCATGTCTTCAGGGACAACATTTTTTCTTCATTTAAGTTGCTTCTTTTAGGTGACTTTGTGATCCAGAACTGTAGTTCTCTTCGTTCAATTTAAGTAAAGCATCAGCATGCTATCAATTCCCAGAATGCACTACTACATGCTTAGATGAATGTTTAGGGTGGTACACGGTGTCCCTCATGATATGATACGAAGACATCTTGTAACCGTAATAATACCTTTTATGGATCAGTGACAGCTGTGATGCAGATGTTACAGGTGTGTATGAATATACTGACACAGAAAGGGTTGAAGTGACATAGCATACCCATGCATGTGATGAACTGTGTCCGTCACTGGTCACTGACTAACTTGGAAAGAGACTGACTGCTCCAACAACTAGATGGAACTGATTGTGTCTCTACTGGGCAAAGTTAGGCAGGAGCCTGCACAGGAGGGGGAAATATTATGGGATATTCGCATTTTACAGTCAGAAGACAGAAAGGGCCTACTGCGCTCGCTACACATACAACACACTGAATTTAACTATATCTGGGATGCTTCTTCGTCTTGTAGACTACTACATAACTGACTAAGAAAAACAAGACATTTTAGTGATTACTTCATTTGAAGTCATCATTTAAGGATGCTCTCCAGTTTTAAAGGATTTATAACCCAAACAGGGGATAGAAAATTATTTTTGAAGTTTAAATTAACTTTGAATGTTTTTTAAGAGTTTCTCCTCCTTGGTTTCTCATATTGTAATGTAAGCAAAAAAAGGCATTGTTTTCGCATGTGGACGTATATATTCAAAACGCTATTGCTTGTAACTGGAATCAGAAACAACCATTTACTGCAACGAGGTGGGGAGAGCCCTTGAATTCAGGTATAACTTTTGTTGGAGACCTCCCTGAGAGCTTTTCATGCTTTATGCTATTGATGTATATAATGGAAGGCTGTTGAAACAATATAGAGGATGGGGAAAGAGGCGAAGGATGGCAGTGGAAACAGTGTGAGGGGAGGTAAGGAGTTGATAAGAAGAAAAGAGAGAGCGCAGAAAATGGGAAGGGTATTTGGGGAAATGGAAACCTAGTGGAAAGTAGTGAGAAGAAGGAAGCTAGAGAAATAAGAAAAGAGGAAAAGCAGATGGGAAGGAGCAGGAACAACGACCTAGGAGGTGATGGGGGCGTCTATAGCCTGTGGTGGTTGAAAGCAAAATGTGAATGACACTTGAAGGGGGCTGACCCAAACCCCTCGATTTATGGAAATGGTTTCTTTATTTAAAAGTTTTACATGATGCCGAGGAGTCAGTCAATGGTGCTTTTAAGCCAGAGCTAATAAGGGTCTGACGGATAGAATGTCGATACTTCCATGTAGAGTTGTCTCTTTGCTGTTACAACACTATCTTTCCAGTCCAGGGCTTCTCAGACGTTATCAGATTTGTCAGGGCAGTTGGGTTAGTGGAAGCAACGAAAGACCAGAACCTCCAAAAGACATTAGTTTGTCATTGCCATCAGCTTTTTATAAATTCTTTGCAGCTTATATCCCATGAACTGTTTCGGTGTGTGAGTCGTATGGTGATTTGTTTTTATCATTCCACTATACCAACACAGTTATGCTAACATCACCTACACAGATCTCAAAGCTGCAGTTAATTTCACTAGACACCCCGACCATAGAATAATCCAAATATGTTGCATCTCTTTTAAAGGTACTATGTTTGGAATCCAGATGTAAGTCTGAGTGAGGCATCTTTTTAATAAAATGTGCCATATGTATGGTATCGCTTTTTAGGGTCATATCCTGAATCCTAAAGTACTTCATACGGAGATGTGTAGTTTTATAAAAGATCTTCTTGTTCAAGGTACTGATTGCTTCATAAGTCTGCTTGTTCTGTTTATAAGTCTGCTTGTTCTGTTTGTGCCAGCATCCTCATGTCCGATCTCCTGATAGGAGCCACTCTCACCATGCCAGGGCTCATGCTAGGTCAGGATTTGGATCCTACCAAAGTTCTGATTTGGGCACAGTTTGTATTATACCAAAATCAAGGATTGTATTTGTGTCAAATGTATGAATATTAACTGCCTATGTTTATGAGTGGCCTCTATTAAGGAAAGCTTTTTGATCACAATAGGGCTCTGAATAGGACAGCGTCTTTTGTTAAGCAGGAGCTCTGATTAAAGTAGAGTTCAGGGTAGGGCAGCTGCTCTAACTGTAGTCACACATCATGGATTCGTGGGGTAAGTCGTGAGGGGGTGACACCATGCGTTACCCGCACTGGGTGACACCAACCCTAGTGACGCCACTGGGGGGGCGAGACTTTATATGAGGAAACAGTTTGGAGATGGTAAAATAGAGAGGCGAAGGAGACGAAAGTGGTGGATGCAAAAAAAATTAGTTTGGTCCGATTTGAGTAATTCACCAGTCCTGAATTTTTTGGGGCATTTATAATTTTCTATTTTCTGTGAGAAATACATAAGTATAAGTGCTGAAAGACACAAAAAAACAATGCATTGTCGACTTTTACCTGAAATATGGCAAATTGAAATCCTTGAGGGAAGATGGATGGTAAAGTGGTACGATAGATGGCAAAGTGAGAACGTGAGAAAGTGGACTGAGAAAGTGAGTTAAGAAAGGGAATGAAATGAGAAAGATGAAGAAAGGGAAAGCAATAGAATGAGATGGAAAGAAGTATAGAAATGATAGAGAGAAAAGGGAAAAGAGTCCGACAGCAACGGAGTGGGTGAGCAGAGGAACGACTGGGTTAAGGAAGAGGCACGGGGTGGGTGGCAGGAGACAGTGATATGAATTTATCCAAAGTCAGATGTTAGTAGCTTATAGAGTTCTATATTTTACTGCATTTTACCTTTGGATTTGTAAGTCTAAATTGTAGGTGCCAAAATGGAAACGAGTAACAAGAATGACTGGGTCACATATAGCTGGTATGGGACGCTGTAAATGTGAAAGGCAAAGAAAGTGAGGTGTATAGAAAACAGTCAGGCGGAAAACTGAGAAAGATAAAGGAAGAAGAAAATGACTGGGGAGGAAAGATGAGAAGGCAAAGGGTGAGAGTTATTGAGGCAACGGAAGTGATACTTTTAAAAGTTGGAGGAAGAGGGGGTAAGGAGAGAGAGCTGTGGCAGAAAGACAATTGAGATTGGGAGGGGGAGAGTAAGAGTGCAGAGGGCAATATAGCACGTGTATTTCAATGGTAGTGGTGGGCATATTCAGGTCGCACATCAGTATCTAGTGGCTTAAATTAATAAATATATTAGGTATACTTTGGGTGGGCTCTCACAAACAGTACACTTCGCTTCCAAAAAGGACAGTATGGAACTAATTATTCAGGATAGTTCCTAGCAATATCAACTGCAGTTTGCTGCTCCTGCACACCGTTTATAAGTGCTTTTTAAATTAACACATTCAAAAACAGTTTAGAATCAGGCATCCAATTAGTACTTACTTTCCTTATTTATTGTTCTTCTTTGGTACAGGTGGATAGTATTTTCAGTAGTTGAATTAGTAACCCAAAACACACCAAAGGTGATGGGAGGATGCATGCAATAAGTCTAACCACTGCAAATCACTTGAGGTAGTATTTCAACCCATCGATCTTTTGCTCAACAAGCTACCTCAGTTTGGACCCACCCATATGCAAATCAGTCTTGATCCTGTTCAAATATGAACAGTCAAGCCAAACTGCTAAACGAGGCCCTCTCTGAACTGGAACACAAGCAACCCAAGACTGCTTTTGCCCTGATAGGGGCTATTCATTCAGGTGGAGTCTTCTTCCAGTGGCACAGTGAGCACAGGACCCACGTCTGGGAATTCCCATGACCACTTTGGGAGTTACAACAAACATGCAAAAGGTAGATGCTTGCAATATGTCTAACCTTTGGCAACCGCTTGGCGTAGTATTTCAAACCATTATTAATTTTCCCACCATGCCAACTCAGTTTGTCACTTCCTATTACTTCATCTTTGCACTGCCACTTGAACCAAATTTAATGAGTTACATCCGGAGTGAGTATATTTACATTTCGAGTAATTTGTGACTTCTTTCAAATTTAAAGTTAGTATATTCTATGATCTTTTCTACTTTCATATTATTCCCAAACTATAAGATAAACTTACTAAACGGCTGACCATCAACCTATTTTACTTTTAAACGTCTTGTATTCTGAGGTGACATTGCAGGTTCTCTTGCAATGAGTTTAACAAGAACTATATCATTATTTGCTTCACTGGCTCAGTGCAAAACCTAGCTCCTGTTTTTATGTGCCTGCAGTGTATAAAGTAAATTCATTCAACTAAAAATGTCTCAGAGTCTTTTAGAAAGAAAGAACTCAAATAAATATACTTTACTCAGGGTTTCAGAGCTGTATTGTCTGAAATTAAAGCTGTAACCGATTAAGCAGAATTACATAAGGGATATAAACCCCTTGCGGTAAACCCCTTCACCTAAAGGTTACTGTTGGACCTGGCCCTCTCTGCAGGGTCACTCTGAAATGTTTTGCATTCAACCTACCTTTTTTCTGAAACTGCTGTTGCTGGTTTTAAGGACTCTGTACACTTTCCCACTGCTAACCAGTGCTACAGTGCTTGTGCTATCTCCTTTAAACATGGTGAAATTGGCTTGCACCCAATTGGCATATTCAATGTACTTGTAAGTACCAAGTAAAATGGTACAACATATACCCAGGGCCTGTACATTAAATACTACTAGTGGGTCTGCACCCTTAATTGTGTCACAACTTAAGTGTCTCAGGCCTTCCATCACAGCCTGTCTGTGCAGTTTTAAACTGCCATTTCGCACTTGCTAAATAAACCTTTTCAAAGGCCCTAACCTCTCTATGTAATACATATAAGTCACACTCAGGGTAGGCCATAAACAGCCATAAGGCAGGGTGCAGTGTATTTAAAAAGCTGGAAATGTACTTTTAAACTGTACATGTCCTGGTAATAAAGATGATCAGATACCGCTGCCAGTCTAAATCCGGCAACCAGTGCCCCACCCAGTCCACCGGCAGTGCACTCAGCAAGCACTGTCGTAGATGCGAACTCCTGAAAGGGATCAGAGCCAGTTACCTGCGAGGCGAGAGCGGGGCTGTCTGGCGGCTCAATGGGGCTTCCCTGCGGGGCAGACTGCTTCTCCTTAGCACTTCTCGGCCTCCGGTGCCGATCTCTTTACTCCGGCAAACGCAGCTCACTCAAGGGCGGTGAGCAGCGGTGTTCTCCATGAGCGCTGGGCCAATCCCGGCGCGGTGCTGCAGGCGAACCCCCGACCACGTGGCACTTCTCTCCTTCCCGGCCGGGCCCAATCGTGGCGTGGCTCCTCAGTCAAGCCTCCTGCGATGAGCCAATCAGAGCGCGGCCTCTCCGATTACGTCAGCGGGCCGGGGCCGATGGCGGTGGTTTCTCGCGCTGTTCTTTGTCCCGGGCAGCGGCAGTGATTTGTAGACCTGGCGATTCGGGGCACAGCAGCCCCCCCCACAGGGCGCAGGCTATAGGCAGGCCGCCCACGATGTTACCAGTACACTCGGGGATTACTAACGTGGGGGGACAGCAGACCTACGGCTGGCGTCAGTTGCGTGCCGATGAACACACAGATCCTCCCACACGGCGGGCAGTTGGTAGTATAGCACAGACTGAATAAAGACGTGCTCACAGCATCTTGGTTCTTCTTGGGAACTTTTGTAACCCTGTGTTCCAGAAAGAGGAGGCCAGCTCTTCTCAGGCCCTTGGAGACTCTAGACAGACACAGCACACAGCAACGTCTTGGTTTCAAGCAGGTGGGGGGAATCACAGCACACATCAAAGTTCCCTTTTTCTCTCCTTTAGTTGAATCAGCAAAACAGCAGGTCAGCCCCAGAGCACACAGCAAAGGCAATCTTCCTTAGTTTCTCCAGCTGTTCTTCTCCCGGCACAGGCTTCTTTTGATTTCTAAACACAGGATTTAAAAAACATCTTCACTAAAAGATGTGTTATTAAATTCTGAATTCAAGGGTACCAGACTCCATGTCTCCATCTTGTTCCTATGGGAAGATAGGCTGGTAAAATGGTACACAGCCTTCCCCATTTTGTCCTATGGGCAAGATGGCCTTTCAATAGTGAAAAAGAAATTGGCTGTATTTCACTATTAGGACATGTTACACACATCAGTACATGTGGAAGAGGTGTGGCGCCGCGGCCAGGGCGACTGACGCTGGCATCTGGGGATCAGGGTTCGATCCCCGGCTCCGGTGGCAGGTTAGCCCAGCACCATGTGACTCTGGGCAATAGCTCACTTAATCTTCCCGACGGCCCCCAGCGCCTAGAGACCCTTACGGGTGATTGTGCGCTTTACAAATGTGGATTATTATTATTATTATTATTATTATTATTATTATTATTATTATGTCCTACCTTCCACATACACTGCACCCTACCCAGGGGGGTACCTTGGGCCTACTATAGGGGTGTCCTAAGTGCACAGAAAGGGAAGGGTAGGGCCTGGCAAGTGCGCAACATGGCAGTTTAACAAACTGCGTGCAGGCACTGCAATGGCAGGCCTGAGACTTATTTTAGGGCTACTCATGTGTTTGGCACAATCAGTGCTGCAGGCCCACTAGTAGCATTTGGATTACCAGCCCTGGCACACTCAGTGAACTCTACTAGGGACCTTACAGGTAAATCAAATATGCCAATCATGGAAGACCATTCATGTGTAATAATTTACACAGGGAACACTTGCCCCAGGCCACTGATTATTAGTGTCCAAAGAACCCAAAGCGTCTAAACCAGCAAAAGTGAAATCCAGCATAGCATCAAAAACACAGGAGGCAGAGGCAAAAAGTCAGGGGTAACCACACCAAGGATGTCAGGTCTAACAGGCCCTCTCTGACTTTATGGGGGGAGGAGCTGTCATCTATCATATTTGCACTTGCAAAGGCTCTGGCTGAACTCACACACATTGGATTTCACACTAGACTATGGTGGCCCCAGACAGACTGAGACCACACCAGGGAGGCAGAAGACTCCAGACATCTCTCTAGGGGGAAACCCCAGAAGTATCTTCGCACTTCAAAGTGTGAACCAGGTATAACAAGCATTTGCAATGCAACTCACATTTGTGAGAGTTAGATCTATTGGCATTGTAAATGATAATGTTTTTTACCCATGTGATTTGGTTTGTAGTGGAGTTGATGTATGTGGTGTGGAATGCGTTGGATTGGAATTGTTAGTTGGGAAATAGTGTCTGGTGGAATTGTGTTGTGTGGAGTGGATTTGTGCAGTGGAATTATATGGCATGGAGTGCCGTGGAATTATGTGGCTAGTAATTATGTGGTATTGTGTGTACTGGAATGAAGAGGAGTAGGATTGTGTGTCGGAGTGTAATTATGTAGAATAGTATTTTGTGTTGTAGAGTGGTATGTTGTGGCTAAAGCTGCTGGATTGGGGAGTCTGAAGGGGCAGGCATTATGTTCGGCTTCTGCTGGTAAAACCCAAGGCAGCTTACTCTACATGGCATTAATAAATAGGCTGGAGAATATTAGATAACGTTAAGTGCAGGGATATAGTTTCTCAGAATGAGATGGGATTCATGAAATGAGGTGAGGGCAAGTTGAAGGAATGCAATAATATAGCCTTATAGTTCGCCATAGCAGGCTATACCGGCTATTAAATGCCCGCTCCTTCGGCTCGGGCCTTTAACAGGCGAGCAGGACTTTATTAGCCTGTATAGCCCAGCTACGAAGGGCTATAAGGCTATTAGAACATTCTCAAATGTGTCCCACAGACCTGAACACTAATATGTACTGCAAGATTAAACTACCAGCATATTGCACAACCACAAAACAATTTGAATTGACTAAACATTCCTTATGTCAGCTATCATCGGAATAATACAATTAGACCCAAAGGTTTGATATGTCAAAAAATATTTTTTTACAATTTATTACACAGGTTTAAAATACAATTTACTCATAAAATTCATAAAAACATAAACAATCAATACATAAACAATTTATTAGAAAACAAAGGTCGACGCAGCATTTCTGTGATTTCGTTTGATGTTCACCTTCAGGACAGTTTTCTAAACAATGGAGAATCTTTGTATTATTACAACATAACCGAGTAGCTGACATTAAACAGTCTAAACTTTCTACGATATACATTTCTTTTATATCACAAACACTTGAAATATCCCACCCTGTCTTTATATCGCATAGTCATAATTTATGCTCTCACTCTCTATAGGCACAGATACCGTTCATCTCATCTTTGTTGAAGTGCTTCATTTTAATTAGCATCTCCATTATGTTACACGCTCTAATGCAAATAATTATTTCTTTTGTCTTTACACAAAACACTTTTTATGTCAAGACAAGCATTTGAGGTCTTTCCCTACCTTTATAAAAGCGTAGAGTTGCTACATTGGTCGAGGGTCAAATTCTTTTCACTTTTAGAGAGATCCCTCCAGATATGTATCTAAAAATATAATATAAAAAGTGTTTTGTGTAAAGACAAAAGAAATAATTTTTTGCATTAGAGCGTGTAACATAATGGAAATGCTAATTAAAATGAAGCACTTCAACAAAGATGAGATAAACGGTATCTGTGCCTATAGAGAATGAGAGCATAAATTATGACTATGCAATATAAAGACAGGGTTGGATATTTCAAGTGTTTGTGATATAAAAGAAATGTATATCGTAGAAAGTTTAGAATGTTTAATGTCAGCTATTCGGTTATGTTGTAATAATACAAAGATTCTCCATTGTTTAGAAAACTGTCCTGAAGAAGGTGAACATCAAACGAAATCACCGAAACGCCGCCTTGACCTTTGTTTTTTAATAAATTGTTTATGTATTGATTGTTTATGTTTTTATGAATTTTATGAGTAAATTGTATTTTAAACCTGTGTAATAAATTGTAAAAAATGATTTTTTGACATATCAAACCTTTGGGTCTAATTCCGATGATAGCTGACATAAGGAATGTGTAGTCATTTCGAATTGTTTTGTTTGTTGTGCAATATGCTGGTAGTTTAATCTTGCAGTACCTATTAGTGTTCAGGTCTGTGGGACACATTTGATTTTGTTGTTGTGCTTACCCAGTCCCTATTGTGAATAGTAGGGTACCTCCCTCTATGTATAACCTATTAGAACATTCTGCCACTGGAGGGCAGAATGTTCTAACAAATAAAACAAAGACCTCTGGGAGCCCGAGAGGTTTAAATCCCGTCGGGCACCGAGAGGCTTTTGTAAAATAACATTGGAATGTTGCTTTGTGGCACTTCACCGGCCCGTAGAAGCATGGAGCACTCCATTGTATTCAATGGCGTGCTCCACATTTCAATGTTCTAATATAGATTAAAGGAGACAGGCATGCGACTTAGAGAGGTACTACTCGGAGAGACGAGGTTAGCAGAGGGTAGAGGCAGGCAGAGGACTTGGTCAATTGAAGGAAAAAAAGGGGAGGGATCAATTTAAAGTTTATTGATTTATTTGTTATGCCCAGTCTCTGCCTTCATGTCGGTATCAATTCTGCCAGCTTATTTCATCCTCTAGCATTTGTCCCATGCTGATGACCCCTCCTCTACCCCATTAAGCAGTGCAGGTATAATGAGGAAGAAATAATGCACCCATGCCACTGTATCCACTGGCAGATTTAAACTTGCCACCACCTTGTTGCATGATCCTCTACAAGAGGGACTCCAGGACGGGCTACACACACTGTATCTGTTCTGGCAAGAGCAGCCAGAAAGCTCAGAGGGTGGTCTTGTGTACGTCACAGTGCCTGAATGGAAGTGTAGAGGTAAGACCTCATTGACCAGTGACTGAGGTTTATTTGTAAGTGAAGTGTGGCTCATAGGCAACTGTACCTTATAGATCCGCAGGGGTGGCATGGTAGCTTTCAGGTCTTTATCTTGCAGCCTGCACATCCCTACAAGTAGTTCTGTTGCTAGTAGCCTACATTGCAAATGCCAGAGTGACTAACATGTTGGTCTCACTTCCCCATCTACTACGACGTGCACCCTTTTATTAATGTGCATGAAGCTGTCCCAGATGTTGTCTGTTAAATTCTGCACAGTGTGTCTGTTTTCTAGTTTTATTGTGTATTATACAAACCAGAACACACACACCTTTTTTGACTTGTACTTGTGCTGGACACCTATTTACCTTCTTTTATACCATTGTGTGCCTTCATAAGATTTGTCTGTAAAATTGAGCCATCACCCTCATTAGTTGTACTGACTTTTTACCCATTTCCTTGAATTTTTATAGCCGTTGCCCATAATTTGCCTCTACGCTATCTGGCCACCCTAACAACATATGAGGACAAATCGTGTCTGTGCATGCAAGTATATGTATGTTTGCTCATGTGTGCACAGGTGTAGCCCACACCCTTTTAAGTTTGTAGTGATGGCACTGTGTGAATGCACCAGACAAACCCTACTTGAGTGTGGGCGGAGTGCACTATGGTTACCTCACCTGCCTACACACATTTTTTATGCGATTTTGAGTACTTTTAAGAATGTGTTTTAAAAATGTTTTAATGTAGAAGTATTTACATTGGCCACAAGGACATGTGTGTTTGTTTGTGTACGTGTGTCTATCTGTGTGATGATTGCACATTTGTGGTGTGTGTGCATGTGTTGTACCTGAATGTGTTTTTATTTTGTGGGAAGAGAAAAATGTGAAAAGTTAGAAAATAAGAAAGTAAAGAGAAGGAGGAAATGTTCAATGGTTGAAATTAGAACCAGGCGTAGGTTAAAGAGAGTAGAAGAGGGATGAGGTGTAATAGGGGGATGCAAGAGGGAGGAAAACTATGAGTAAGGAAATACAAAGAGAAAGAGGCTTAACTCTAATGAGAGCACAGGAAATCCCCTAGAGAAGGTGGAAAAACATATGATAAGACCTTTGTTGAGTGTCTATAGTACATATGAGGAGGGAGACAAGAAGAGGATGGGAATATGTGAGAAGAGAACAGGGACTAGATACCGAGGACAACAGGAGGAAGGATTGAGACAAATAGGGAGGAGGAAAAAGACTAAAGAGAAAGTGGGCAGGAGAAGTAGTGGAAGAAAGTGAGAAGGGGACATAAAGGAGTAAAGTGAATGGGAAGAAAAGGCTATGGGAGAGATACCAAGAGGAAAGGATGGAAGAGGGAACATCAGGGAGGAGCAGGGGAAGTCTGGGAGGAGCAGTGCTGAATTTGAACCAGTCTTTGCCGATGATGGCCACCACACTCATTTTGATTATTCCGACATTTAGTGAGAGCAACAGAGGTACAAGGATGAAGGACACCTACTATCACTAGACAACTGTCTCTGACCACCAGCCACCCTGCCATTTGTGTGCTGCAGAGCAGTGTAGGCGGTGGCAGATTAGCTGCTTCGGAAGAAGAGGGGAGGTGGTCAAGTCAGAACCCAGCTCAGCAGTTGATCACCGTGGTCCCTGTGGCTCTAGAAGTGATCCTGGGAGAGGTTGAGCCTGGCCAATAACGATGGTGCAGTCTCCCTAACCCAGCAGTGGGTTCGGTAGGAGTGTGCAATAGGCAGGGTGTCTTGGGGTGGGAGTGAGGGCACCCTACTGGGAAATGCCGTGCTAAAGCTGCAAGTAAAAGATAACATGTGGTGCTTGTGAAATAGACGGCGCGCTGAGAGTTAAAGTTGAGAGTTTAAAAAAAATGGAGGTGGGCGAGCCATACCGGGCAGAACAAAAGAAAGGTGTAGCCGCCATACTTCAAGATAAAGTGCAGCATTTTGCACAGCAATAATTTAAAACAAGCGTTTGCAATGCAATAGGTCTCGCATTAGTGAAAGTTTGAGCTATTGGCGTTGCAAATTATAATGTTTGTTAGATTTTTTTGGGGGGTAAAAAATATATCCCAGCAGTAGCATAAGTAATGAAAGAAATTCAACGAAACAAGGAAAGAGTGCAGTACCACAGGCTGTGACTAGGTGTCCCTGTGGAGTTGTAAAGGGACCTCTATTAGCCACATAAAGTACTGCACCCTTAATGCAATTATAAAATAAAAAGATTGCAGCTGACCATACGTTTTCATTTGATTATATTGGAGGTAAGATGCTAAATAAACAGCAACATAAAAGGCAAGCTAACAAAATCCTCACTTCCATTAAAAACTATCTGACCACACTCCCACTGCGATGTGATGCTTGTCACCTATCTCCCCCATTTGGCCGTGAACAGCACTGGCATCTACAGCAATCAGCAGGCGGATGTTCCCAACTAATAGTCTTAATACCAACACTGGCACCAATGATCTAGTCACTACATGGACTAATGGACTCAGTGGGGAGGGAGTTGTAAATAATAATAATTTTCGTACTTTCTCACTCTGTGGTTTAATGTCTGTCAATTGGTAAATACAATTATCTCCGTTTTGTCTCAAATTCATTCACTTCCCCCAAAAGATGGCATTTTAGGTACTTTAGAGCTATACTGCATATACCCTAATGTCAGAAAACACTCATTCGCTCCCATGCGGTTTCTCATACTTTCAATGACGTGACATAATTTTACTTTTGTTGCCCATATTCGGCACAGTTGCATTTCACACCCCTTCACCACTACTCTCCCCACCTGAATAAACGAATGAATGAATGTTACATATACAATGCACCAAGAGAGGTATTCTGGTACTAAGATCAACATTGAATACTGAAGGACTAAACTGAAAAGTGAATAAATAAGAGAAGCAAGGTTTTCAAATCCTTGCACAATATGAGATGAGTGACCACACAGTTGAGGAGGAGGTAAAGTCCTCAGTAGTGCAGTAACAAACATGAGTAGACTACAGTTGGTGACTTTAGGTAGTAGTATCCAGTGGAGGGCTGCAGGGGTTGGGGTCTGATATAGTTGTACCACTGAATAACTAAAGCACCAGACAGGCTGTGTAATTCTGCACAAATTGCTGTCTGATGAGCAAGTACTTAGGAAGGCCAAGATAGACAGCATTCCTATAATCAAGGTAGGGACTGACAATGTCCTGAGCCATATATTTCCTAATAAATGCGGAGGCTGACAATGGTCCGAGTAATAGTGTTCCTAAATTCAATGGGAAGCAACAAATCAGGAAGGGGCTAATTTGGCTATTCAGATATTAAAAAATATTTCAACATTAAAGGAGACCCACCTTGATTTCTAACATTCCTAAGATGGTTATGACTTTTGATTGATTGACTAGAGCCCATCAACCATTTCAGTGTGCAGATACATGTATGTGCATATATTTATGTACTGTATTTATACATCGAGAACCTAGCTATAAAACTAAGGAGTGTTGTAAAATTGAGTAGTATTACATACAAGTAGATGTGAAGGGGTGATGAAAGGGCCTTTATTTTTATTTTATTTTTTAGACTATTATATAGCGCAAATTCGACCCGAAGATATCAGAACACTTTACATGAGCACCAATTTTGCTCAGAATCACAGGATGTTGAGCGACATTGTCGAGACTCGAACCCTGGCCCCAGCTTCGAGGTCGACCAATCCAACTGTAAAGCCACATCTTCTCCCCGAAACAAGGAAAGGGTGCAGGACCACAGGCTGTGTGGAGGCTAGCTTTGTATTTGGTGCAAACACTTTGCTTGGTTTGCCCTAAGTTGGCAGGGTATGCCCAGACGTGGGTCCCTTGCTCACTTTGCCACTGGATTGAAGCTAGCCTGGCTGATGAGGGGTGTTACCCCAAAACCGGACCCAGCATGATTGTTTCCGGTTCAGGTAAGACCTGGCCTGGCAGTTCGGGCTAGACTGTTCCCATGAGGCACAGGGTCAAGACTGATTTGCATATAGATGGGTCTGAACTGAGGTGGTGAAGTGAGGTAAAGAATGATGATGGATTAAATCCAGATCTGTGACTCGGGGCGAGTGTCTGAAAAGTTTCAGTGCTCCGTCCATCATCTCCTTGTGTTTGCTTCCTATATGGTTCCCACTGATTGAAGTGTTGCACCCTGCACCAATCCAGACAACCCTTATGGTGTTTTTAGGGGTTCAGACAACCATAGAAAGCTCAGTAAGTAGTAGCTGTGGAGAGCAGCCTTCACGCTCAGTCTCAGAGGAGCTTGGAGTGTCTACTTGGCCTGAAAGAACGGGAGTGTTGTGATGAGTTTGGTACCTCCAAGGGAGAGAGTTGTGCTTCACTTGCTTCAGTTTGGGGAGGGGTATGAGGTGACAAGCTGCTGATTCAAATGATAAGCGCCTTTTAGAACTTCAGAAACAATGTGGTCTGTGGGATTTGAATGGTTTTCCATATTCTATGCATGGGTTAGAAAAAGGTTTGATGGCTCATCTTTTCCTTCTTCCAGTTCCTCATGCCTATTCTACATATGGTAGTGCATGTTGTCCTGCAGAGATCTTGATGTTGGCTGAACGGTCTGGCAGGGTTTTGATGGTCTTCTAGATTTTGCAGTTTGTGCATAATTTATAAGGCCATTAAATTATGGATTTTTTAAATCACAGACTTAGAATGTAATAATATATTTAATAATAAAATATTATATTTTTATTTTAGCTTTGTTTATTTTCCCAAATGAAACACCTTTAAGCAGCATACGCATTCTTTTGTTGTTATATATTATTATTCCTAGCAGAGTGATGCATACCGGCTGCCCTGCAATGTATGCCATTGATGGATAAAAAAACACTAAATTAGACTATTTCACATGTTCTTTGTCTATATCTAATTATTTCTAAAAGAAGAAATACAAGTTTTGGCATTATTAGTAGAGGTAGTGAAGGTTGCAAGAGTCAATGCTGTGTCTTGGACATGGGAGCATAAAAGGGTATCAGAGTTCTGCACAATATGTACTAGGATTGTTTTAAATGAGGACGATATTGACTGTATTTGATGCACTGCGTATTCCTCCTGACAGAAAGTCTATCATACATGTATTGCTATTATTATCTATAATATTCCAAGAGTGATGTAAATGAGTAATTGGCAACCTCTGGCGTTTACTGGCGCTTGGATCGATAGACATCACTTGATAATAACCTTCTCTTCATTAGTTATAAGTCTGATTTTGGTGTTTGCGAATATTGTTATTCATGATAGTAAGTAAAACAAAAGCAATATGTACCGCATAGAGATGCATAAATGCAACACCATGCCTGTCAAATCGCGCTATTTGGATTATACCGCCCTCTTTCAATCATTCAGTCTTCCTAATGAAGAAAATGCTTCCACATATTTTCCTTAGGGTTGCCCTCTTTCGAAAAGTGTATGACTGTTCTGAAATAGTGCACTCGCCAATCACTTTATTGCCATTAAATGGGAATCCCCGGTTAAACAGCTGACTTCACTCTCAGTCGAGAACCAACAGATAAGACAGGAGTTTAACATCGCATCTGAGGGCATATTTGCAACGAAATAATGTCCAATTATGCACATTTCATTTGCATAGTCGTTGACTTTGTCTGCCTAATGATGTATACCAAGAATGTGTAACACTAGCTGTATTTGTAGCGTGTGGAACACTCTACAAATTAATATAAATGGTGTGTTGGTACTAACAGAGTCAGGCAACGGGAGAAGGCTGGTGGTGGGTCTCAGCGTTGGGTCTCCGCTGTGAGAAACCCACAACTCTGTTTGTGTTTGGAGGGTGGGGAAAGGGCTCCGAATATGAGAAGGAAGGGGGAAAGCCAAAAGCACAAACAGCGACAGAAAGGAAAGTTAAGGCGGCTCTAATATAAATCAGCCCTGCTAAGTACCACGCATCAAGCGTTACAGTAACTCATTTCAGTGAGGTGGTCCGCATCACGGCACTGAAATGCAATGTCACACATTATAATAGGCGTCCTCGCTGTCATCTGGAGCGCTGCTATAGTAATGCACTATATAAGCTGCAGTGGAAGCGCAAGGTGTGCTTAGGAGCCTGGGCTCAGCTCAGCCTCCACAGTGCTACAATCATCTAACAGCACTATGACCCCATAGCTGCAAAGGTTTTAGACTGCTTATGTGTGACATTTTCATAATTTCAGTGTAATTATTAGTGACATTGAATGAATATGAGTGACACTTTCCCACTAGCAAACTCAAGCAATGAGGACAAGGGAAACTTATAAATATCACAAATTATACTCATTTTAGCAACAAGAAACTCTAAGAACATCGTAAAACTGCTGCAAAGCTCCAGAAATGGAAGTGCACTAGGATATGAGAGAGACCCCCAGCACAGATCCTGAGCTAGCCTCACAACGCTGAACTCAGCTATGTGCAGACTGTAGACAGTGACTGCAATGCAGATCTCAGCTCAGGTGCTGTAACTTTACTTATAGGGCTGGAAGTTAGATACAATATCGCTGTGACACTCACTCCCCCACTATTACCTGCTGTCACCACAGACTCCATCAAAGACAGCTCGTTATATTCTGGCAGCAGCACCTCCTCTCAGATAGGGCTGTGGAAAAATACCCAGTGGAATAAAAGGCCTGGCCAGCCCTGACTACTACCAGATATATTTTGTATGTTTGAATAACAATCCTGTTCGGTGGGGTCCTGTCGGGAGTACAGTTGCAACAGTACACCCCACAAAACTAAAAAATTATAAAAACACATACACAAAAAGGCCTCTTAATCAAATAAAAAAATCTGCAATAAAAATACCAGTGAATCTAAAAGGGCAACACCGCTTTGTAAGAGTGTAAATGGTAGCAGTGAGGTCAACATTAAATAAAATACAATCATGCCTCCTGACTGTTATTAAACAGCCGTGCACACTGTGCTCAGGTGAGCACAAGTGTGGCTTTCACCAACTTTCTCATAACAAAACAAACTGCCTGACATGACTACCACCACTTTTCTAAATTCGTCCTTCTAGTATGATACAAGCTAAAAGAGACAGAGCAGGGCTGTGAATCACAGACCATGACATTCTGTTGACCCGTGTCGAGGCGGCGGGCATTGGGGGTACGGCCCATGCCTGGCTCCGGTCCTTTTTAACGGACAGGGAGCAGGCCGTCCATCTGGCCGACTTTGCTGCCCCCCCTCGGAGAGTGACCTGCGGCGTCCCCCAGGGTTCCTCCTTGTCTCCCCTGTTATTTAATTTATACATCTCACCCCTCATTTTTTCTTTACAGCAGATGGAGGTCTCGGTGTTCAATTACGCCGATGACCTCCAACTTATCTTCAACCTCTCCCACTCCCCCACTTCTGCCCAGAATTTCCAGAGGGTCATGCTTTTCATCCAAGATTGGATGAACTGCAACCACCTCAAACTGAACCCCGACAAAACCGAACTGGTTTTGACTGGGGGTGGCTGCAGTCCTTGGTCCTCTTCCTTCTGGCCCCACTCACTTGGCCCCCCTCCTTTACCGGTTCCTAAGGTCAAAACCCTGGGCATCTTTATCAACTCTCAGCTTTCCCTTCACTCGCAGGTTAACTCAGTGGTGTCTTCCTGTTTCTTTTCCCTCCGCACCATTTGTAAGGTTTCCCGTTTTTTTTCTGCTCCCGCCCTCAAGCTCATTCTCATGGCCATGGTGCTATCGCGCCTTGACTATGGGAATGTGGTCTATAATGGCGCCCTAGACTATCTGATCCGCCGGCTTCAACTGATACAAAATCAGGCTGCCCGCCTGATTTATGGTCTCCTCAAATTTCACCATGCCACCCCTCTGTTGCAGTCTCTGCACTGGTTACCGGTGAAGGAGAGGGCCCTTTTCAAGCTGGGCTGCATCACTTATCAGGCTAGGTCGGGGACTGCCCCCGCTTTCCTTTGTGAAGCTATTTCATCTTATCTTCCGACCAGAGAGCTCCGTTCCGCTCACCAGGCTCTCTTGTCAGCCCCCCGCTTCAGGAAGCAGAAGTCTGGGGGGGCAAGATTTGCGGTTCTAGCTCCATCCTTTTGGAACTCGCTCCCTCTTGCCCTCAGAGCTTCAACCTCCTATCTGGAATTCCGTAAACATCTTAAGACCTTCCTGTTTTCCAGATCCTTAGCAGTCTAGCCTCCCTCTCTGCCTCTATTGGTTCACCGCCGTCTAGCGCCATGAAACCGTCCCGGTAAAAGTGCGCTTAATAAATATTTTAAAATTCAAATTCAAAATCACAGTGTCTGGCCGCCTTCCTTCCTCCTAACTAGCCATCACTTCTCGAAATATGCCATGGAACAAACCATGATGTTACAATAATCTCAATCACTTTAAGGAATAAAATGCTTTTTTGGAAACTGATGGTCTAAATAAAAGCAATATACTGGAGATTCAAATAATTCCCGAACTCACCTGGCACTGTGTTCAGAAGTGCGGTGCATCTATACAGGATGCCACGCAGCTGACCTGCCTTGAGACTTCCGGGGCTGGCAGGACAGAAGGTGTCCTTCTCCATCCTGTCAGGAGTGGTGAAGTCCTGTCTGAGCTCTCAACTGGCTGTGGTGGGTGGGCTCAGCTCGGCCTGTGCCAGACAGAACAGGCGGGCTGGGAAAGGAACTGTGCATTCTGGGAATTGTAGTCAGGCCACAAGTCTTTCAAATAGCGAAGGATAAGCTCGGGCAGTTGTATTAACACTAGACGTGTGGATAATACAAACAAGGGACATGTGTTTATCACATATGATAACATACAAAGCAAAGGTGCTTACCAAGTAGCGTACACAAACGAAATGGGTCTAACATAAATCTGTAGTTAATACAAAGGAAACCCATTTACTGCATATGCATATAAAACACCCAAGTGACCACCCCACAAAGACCACATCTAGCAGCCACCACAAAGGATTCATATTTACCCTAAATTGGGCTCAGCCCAGGCTGGGCCAGACAGAACAGGCGGGCTGGGACAGTAACGGTTTAGTAAAACGTGATGTCCGCATAATGGTGCAGCAGCTGGTGAGCCGACAGAGAGCAGCAAAGTGATTGTAAGTGACTGCACCGGCAATGTCTACTCTGAACACCCAGGGCGTGAGAAGCGCCAGTTGTTAGTCCAAGAAAACATTGAATGCAGCTGAAGTGGTCACATAGACCATTTAGCTGTGGAGTGCACGCACCGTATGCCTGCAATATTTCAAAATAACTTCACCGCCGACTCCACTTGCGTTGGGCTGGTGCACACTTTCTGCTATTGTAAGTTGCAGAGACAGATTCTGTCTCTGCCTCCAGATCTATGAGACCAGAGATTGAGGCCAGTACTGGTCACAGCAGAGGCTGATGTCTAACAAGCATTTGCAATGCAATAGGACTCGCACTTATGCGAGACCTATAGCATTGCGCAAGGTAGTCATCACAGACAATGCACATGCGGGAGGGGGAGGGGAGGAGAAGGCACGGACAACAGGAGTGTGGGCGGGGGAGGGGAAGAAGGGGGCAAGAAGGCACAGACAACAGGAGCGCGGGCAGGAGAAGGGGGCGAGAAGGCACGGATGTATATCAGTACAACGCGATCTTTTAGATCGCGGTACTTTACAACGCTGCCATTACAACGCAAGTCGTTACAACGACTTGTGTTGGAGGGCGCGGATTGTGTAATATTATAATTTTATATTCCAACACCAGTCCACGTAACAGTAGGGAAGGTGTTGGAATATAAAATCACAATATTCCTTAACCAAACAGCGCCATCCAGCGCATGTCGTAGTAACGACTTGCGTTGTAATGGCAGCGTTGTTAAGGTAGTGCAGTGTAAACACTATGTTGTAAACAATGTTTCCCGAAGGCACGGACATCGGGAGTGCGGGTGGGGGGAGAAGGGGGCAAGTAGGCACAGACAATGGGAGTGCGGGCAGGGGGAGGGAGTGAGAAGGCATGGACAACGGGAGGGAGGGGGAGAAGAGAAGGCAGTAGGAGAACATCATTAAAGAAAATAGTGCTCACAGTCTAAATAACACGTACCGTGTTACACTCGAAGGACAGGGGCCAGTAACCATGGGAGGATACAAATGATGACATGGCAGTAATAAGGAGGGACTAAAAAGCCTGTAAACGAATTTGAAGTCAGCATTTACGAAGGACAAAGACACAAGCCAATGAAAAATATGGGTGGGGGAGTGGCCGAGGGTCCCCCATCTACTGAACTACAGCACATCTTCACCAGAGCAGTGCTGGTGCGCTAACTCTAGGCTCGACCTAAAAAGAAGAAATCTCTGAAACAACAGATGATGAATGAAAGCAGAAGGAAACCGTACTTGGCCAGTGCTCCTCTGCATAAAACGGACGTGACATATCGCTGCCTGAACCAGTTAAGAGATACAAAAGGGGATGATGGACGGAGCGTTTGAACAAATCAAACACTCACACCCAGTCAACTGATCTGGGTTTAATATGTAGGAGAGTGGGGTCTGCAATCCTATGGTCACCCCAGATTTTTGCTTTTTGCTTCACTGGTTTACGACTTTCCCTGGCTGTGGGCCTGCTAATAAGACCCACAGCCTAGCTGTTCTCTCTCTAAATTGACAACCATGTACTTTAGGTGCATTTACCAATTGGTACTGGGCCACCTTATCAGTCCCTGTACCCAGGGCATAGGTGTACCCAGGGCCTACCAGGGGCTGAAGCATGTATTATGCCACCCCTGGCTGGCCATCTAAATCTGACACAACTGGCTGCATGACAGCTGGGGCAAGGTGGTGTAAACACCCTTTGCTGTAGATACAGTATACCTATATCTAACCCTAAAATGGACACATATATTCCTATCAGTCACTCCTATGGAAGGCCTTATCAATCCTAAAGGCAGAGTGCTTGGAATTATGTGAGATGGTGCTCTGGCATGAGCTGAGCCTGTTTGCAGCTTGCGGAACCAAGTACTAATAGCTGTTCCATGATAACGCTATACCATATACTCTTAAGTGCATTATCTACCTCGCGGTAAAATGCTAACTCTGGTATAACATTATCAAAACATGTCGAGTAAGGTGTCATACGATTTGGAATACTACCCCCTCGCCAATTCTGGCGACGGGGGTAGCATTCCACCCTTCTAGAGGGACACGACATGTATGTAACTGTGAACCCCGGTTAAAGTTAACTCGAGCCTCAGCATCACAAAATGGATGCTGCCACCACAGACACAAGTCTGATCTCCTGCTGCTGGGAGTCCTTCCAGCGAGGATGGCTTGGACAAAGGGTTTCCTGCCTTGGGAGGTGCTAGCACCACCCCAGACAGGATTTTGTGTATTGAGGTAGGGAGGCCTGAAAGGAATGAGACATGCCTGGGGCACACAAGGTGCCCTGTGCATACACCGGTTCAAACCAGTTGCTGGGGCATCCCAGCCCCAGCTCTGGCGGGAAACCGGACAAAGGATAGGGGGTGTAACCACCCCCCTTCCTGGTCCCACCCAGGGGAGGGACCTAGTCAGTAGTGCAGCCCCCTTTAAGAGAATAAAGGTAGGAGCTGGTCCCATTCCAAATTAGATTATCCTAAACTATTCAACAAGAAGAAACTCTGGCCTTCGACGTTCTGCTCCACAGAAGACTGAAGAATCTCCCTTGTGGGCAAGGAGTGTCCACCCTGCAACTGCAGGCACCATCAAGCTTCCAGCAGCTTCACTTTGTCGTCTTCCCTCGAGGATCCAGACTTCAGAGCCGACGAGACCCGGATTCCCAGACCTCTCCGACCTCAACCTACATCTACAGCAAAGCTGAGACCCGTGGGTGCGACGAGACACGTGGGACCAGCCATCTTGAACGAACCTGCACTTCGCTTCCAGCACGACTCCCGAGGTAAACTCGACCAAGTGCTTTGGGGACTGAGAAGCCCCAACCCCGAGCAGTCCCTGCACCGAAGATCAGCCCTCCAGCATCCACGAGATCTGCGTGGGGCCCTTGTGCTTGGTTCCTGCTCGACGCGTTGTTGGGTCACTTGCCGGCTGGCTAGTGGCCTCCTAGATGAAGAACTTTTACATTTCCACTGCTGGTCTGGTTGCTCCAGACTGGCCCTTGCTCCCTTCCAAAAGAGGGGCACCCCGGACTCTCCTAGTCCGCACCAGACGCTTTCTTCACTCACCGCGTGGGTTGCCTTTCCCAAGGCCTGTTGAGACCCAGCCCGGATCCGACACCGCTGACAGTGAGAGCCTGCGTGGGACAGCTCGTGCCTCCATCCTGGTTGTCGAAGACACCTCCTGGTCCACGTGGCTGCAGAGTCAAGCGTCCACTCTTCACCTGATCCCGACGACGACATCTGGTTCCTTCCTGGTTCCACTCCAGTCACTGGCTAGTGACTGTGAACATTGTCCCCTCTGCTTTCAGGTCTCCTTCTTCAACAATCCACCCTTGGATTGCACCGGACAACTTCCTCCTGGTCGCCTGCAGCATCTTTTCTTTCAGGCTCCATAGACATCAACGCGAGAACCCGACGCACTTGGACACCTATGCACCCGCGGCCCGTGGGTGAGGTAACAAGAGCATTTCGGTGCTCAAGGGTAGTTTAACTGTCCTAGTGTCCAGTTCCACAGTCATTGTTGTCCTATCTAGTCAGGATTGTCTGTACTCACCTTTAACTTGAACTGTACTGTCCATAGACGTTGTTACGCATCTCGCGTGTGAGTTCACACTCTGCACACGCGTCCCGTGGGCCTCCTATTACTTACCTGAAGTTAGTATAGCGTGGTCCCATCGATCCTACAACCTCTGGACAGCTCCATTTCTATTATCGACTTTCACATTCCACTTACTTAGTATATGGTTTGTCGTGCCCCTAGGGCACCATTGTAATTTTGTGCGACTTGTAGTATTTTTCGTAAGAGATTGTCATGTGCTTAGCTCTCTGACCTCATAAAGAGTTCAGAGGTGTTGTTATTAATAAATAGACTGTTTATTTTTATACCAACCTGTGTGGTGTCCTTTCACTTGGTATTCAAGGGGTTATATTGTGGTAAAACAGCTGGCTTCACATGCCAAAAGAGTTTAGCCTAAGACTGCTTTGTCCATGCTACCATTAGGATAGCTGGTCTATAAGGTTGACTTACAACCAATCACCATAAGGGTTGTTTGGACTGATAAAAGGTGATCACTAGAACTAGTGAGCATCATATATCAGGCCAACTTCTCACATAATCCATCACCATTCTTTAGTTCACTCAGCCACCCCAGTTCAGACATGGCTATATGCAAATCAGTCTGACCCTGTGCCTCATGGGAACAGTCCAGCCCGAACTGCCAAGCCATGTCTTCCCTGGACCGGAAACAAGCATCCTGGGACCGGTTTCGGATTCATAATCCTCTTCAGCCAGGCTATTTTGAATCCAGTGGCCAAGTGAACAAGGGACTCACGTCTGAGCATACCCTGTCACACTTAGGGCGAACAAAGCGATACAAAAGGGGATGATGGACGGAGAGTTTGAACAAATCAAACACTCACCCCCAGTCAACTGATCTGGGTTTAATCCATCACCATTCTTTAGTTCACTCAGCCACCCCAGTTCAGACATGGCTATATGCATTTGAGTCTGACCCAGTGCCTCATGGGAACAGTCCAGCCCGAACTGCCAAGCCATGTCTTCCCTGGACCGGAAACAAGCATCATGGGACCGGTTTCGGATTCATAATCCTCATCAGCCAGGCTATCTTGAATCCAGTGGCCAAGTGAACAAGGGACTCACGTCTGAGCATACCCTGCCACACTTAGGGCGAACAAAGCGATACAAAAGGGGATGATGGACGGAGCGTTTGAACAAATCAAACACTCACCCCCCGTCAACTGATCTGGGTTTAATCCATCAGAATTCTTTAGTTCACTCAGCCACCCCAGTTCAGACATGGCTATATGCAAATCAGTCTGACCCTGTGCCTCATGGGAACAGTCCAGCCCGAACTGCCAAGCCATGTCTTCCCTGGACCGGAAACAAGCATCCTGGGACCGGTTTCGGATTCATAATCCTCATCAGCCAGGCTATCTTGAATCCAGTGGCCAAGTGAACAAGGGACTCACGTCTGAGCATACCCTGCCACACTTAGGGCGAACAAAGCGATACAAAAGGGGATGATGGACGGAGCGTTTGAACAAATCAAACACTCACCCCAGTCAACTGATCTGGGTTTAATCCATCACCATTCTTTAGTTCACTCAGCCACCCCAGTTCAGACATGGCTATATGCAAATCAGTCTGACCCTGTGCCTCATGGGAACAGTCCAGCCCGAACTGCCAAGCCATGTCTTCCCTGGACCGGAAACAAGCATCCTGGGACCGGTTTCGGATTCATAATCCTCATCAGCCAGGCTATCTTGAATCCAGTGGCCAAGTGAACAAAGGACTCACGTCTGAGCATACCCTGCCACACTTAGGGCGAACAAAGCGATACAAAAGGGGATGAGGGACGGAGCGTTTGAAAAATCAAACACTCATCCCCAGTCAACTGATCTGGGCTTAATCCATCACCATTCTTTAGTCCACTCAGCCACCCCAGTTCAGACATGGCTATATGCAAATCAGTCTGACCCTGTGCCTCATGGGAACAGTCCAGCCCGAACTGCCAAGCCATGTCTTCCCTGGACCGGAAACAAGTATCCTGGGACCGGTTTCGGATTCATAATCCTCATCAGCCAGGCTATCTTGAATCCAGTGGCCAAGTGAACAAGGGACTCACGTCTGAGCATACCCTGCCACACTTAGGGCGTACAAAGCGATACAAAAGTGGATGATGGACGGAGCGTTTGAACAAATCAAACACTCACCCCCAGTCAACTGATCTGGGTTTAATCCATCACCATTCTTTAGTTCACTCAGCCACCCCAGTTCAGACATGGCTATATGCAAATCAGTCTGACCCTGTGCCTCATGGGAACAGTCCAGCCCGAACTGCCAAGCCATGTCTTCCCTGGACCGGAAACAAGCATCCTGGGACCGGTTTCGGATTCATAATCCTCATCAGCCAGGCTATCTTGAATCCAGTGGCCAAGTGAACAAGGGACTCACGTCTGAGCATACCCTCCCACACTTAGGGCGAACAAAGCGATACAAAAGGGGATGATGGACGGAGCGTTTGAACAAATCAAACACTCACCCCCAGTCAACTGATCTGGGTTTAGATGCGGCAGGGTATGCTCAGACGTGAGTCCCTTGCTCACTTTGCCACTGGATTCAAGCAAGCCGGGCTGAAGACGGCTGTAATGCCAGAAACCAGTCCTCGGAAGCTTGTTTCCGGTCCAGGGAAGGCATGGCTTTGCAGTTCGGGCCGGACTGTTCCCATGAGGCACAGGGTCAGACTGATTTGCATATAGCCATGTCTGAATTGGGGTGGCAGAGTGGGCTAAAGAACGGTGATGGATCAAACCCAGATCTTTTGACTGGGTGTGAGTGTTGGATTGGTTCAGATGCTCCGTCCATCACCACCCCCTTTTGTACCGCTTTGGCCGCCATAAATGTGGCAGGGTATGCTCAGACGTGAGTCCCTTGCTCACTTTGCCACTGGATTCAAGCAAGCCGGGCTGAAGACGGCTGTAATGCCAGAAACCGGTCCGCGGAAGCTTGTTTCCGGTCCAGGGAAGGCATGGCTTGGCAGTTCGGGCTGGGGCTGGACTGTTCCCATGAGGCACAGGGTGAGACTGATTTGCATATAGCCATGTCTGAACTGGGGTGGCAGAGTGGGCTAAAGAACGGTGATGGATCAAACCCAGATCATTTGACTGGGTGTGAGTGTTGGATTGGTCAGATGCTCCGTCCATCACCACCTCCTTTTGTACCGCTTTGGCCACCATAAATGTGGCAGGGTATGCTCAGACGTGAGTCCCTTGCTCACTTTGCCACTGGATTCAAGCAAGCCGGGCTGAAGATGGCTGTAATGCCAGAAACCGGTCCTCAGAAGCTTGTTCCGGTCCTGGAAAGGCATGGCTTGGCAGTTCGGGCTGGACTGTTCCCATGAGGCACAGGGTCAGACTGATTTGCATATAGCCATGTCTGAACTGGGGTGGCAGTGTGGGCTAAAGAGCGGTGATGGATCAAACTCAGATCTTTTGACTGGGTGTGAGTGTTGGATTGGTTCAGATGCTCCGTCCATCACCACCCCCTTTTGTACCGCTTTGAACCAGTTAAGAGGCAGCAAAGAAGAGCAACACCACTGAATCAATTGCAAGCAGCAGGTGGGAGCAAAGTCCTTTATTGAACACAGCATGCCTTGCAGACACTGCATGTGCACTGCTAAGCTCGACCTAAAAAGGGGACCCTCAGACCCACTTTTCTGATCACTTCTGGACTTGTGGCCTCTACAAAGAAGGAATGCACATCTGCCCCATGGATGAAGGACTGCCCTACTGCCCAAGGTCTGCTCTGCTGCTCAGGGACTCTTCTGCTGCTGTGTATTGCTTGCTGAGGCCACCTTGCCTGTTTGAACCCAGCTCCTTCAGAATATCTACAAGGGTCACTTGGGTCACTTCCTGTTCTGAGCTATAGTGGCAAAACAGACTCCTCAGCTCAAATGTAACTCAATGCATCCCACCTCTGAACCGTGCATCACGGCTTCTGTTCAGAGGCTGTTCAGTCAGCTGACCCTTTGCAACGCATTTCAATGCCAACAACATGCCCAACTCAACACATCTTGATGCACCTCAAATCCAGACCATGCATTTCAGGTCCTGTTTGGTTGTTTCACAAATACTGACCCAAGGCTACGCATCTCAACAAAATGGTCCAATTGGATGCATCTCGAAACAGCACAACTCATCTTGACACAAGTTCTTGCAGTACCAGTGACTTCATCTGGCTCGACGCAGCATTATGCATTTTGACGCCTGCACTGCCGCTCCTGATTAGCAGATTCCCTGGGAACTGATGCAGCACAACACATCTTGATACAGGACTTTGCACAGCAAGCTCCTATCAATGGCTCCTTGACACTTGTGTCACTCAGGCCCATGCACGGGCTTTGTGTACTTTGTTGCCCTGGATGCAAGGTACTTTAACAGCAGACTGAACTCAGTCCTGTATCCGTCCCGTGCACCATAACGGTCGGTGTAACTTTGTGACTTGGACCCGGTCCACTATTATCAAATAACCACAAAAGTTGCTTCATGCTTTAAAACCTTTATATTGCATGACTCATCTCCTACTCTTCAAGCATAATCTATTTTTCTAGATTGGTGTGGCATTTTTGTTGTGTCGTGTTTTCACTTTATTACTGTTTGAAGTGCTGCATAAATACTTTCACCTTGCCTCTAAGTTAAGCCTTACTGCTTTGTGCATTGCTCCCAGAGGGTTAGTGTGAGAGATTGTGTTGTTGGTTGAGTGGGGTGTGAAGGGTGCTCAAGCAACAGCCACAATTCCTGTCAGGGTGAACCACTTAAGTCACAAAAATAACCTCTACTTAACCCTCTGGTACCTTGGCACAGAAGTAGTGAGGCTTAACTTAGAGATAATGTGTGAAGAATGTATGCAGCACACAAACTGTAATAATAAAGTGAAAACATAGCACAAGACAAATCCCACACCACTTTAGAAAAAGAGAGTTCAATTTTAATAAATTATTTGACATCAAAACGACGAGCATCTAATTAGTAGACTCATAGTTATGAATTTTTAAAGTTTAAGGTAAAATCTAGTGCCTAAAAGATCAAAGGGCATATCTATTTGCACGAAACTGGGTCAAAGTCGAGAAATATGGCCAACTGCAATGGAGTGCAAGTCAGATACATGAGGTGATTGGGCCTGGTTGAAGCTTACCTTTGGACTTAGAAGAAACTTCAGTAAAAAGTTGTCTGAGAAGGTAAAGTTCAGCTGGGCAAAGCTGCAGGTGGTGTTCCATGAGATTACATTTTTGACGGGGAACCATTGGACGAAGACGCAATGAAGATTTCAACGTATCAACTTAGTATATCTTTTGGAAGCAAAAACATTCCAGCGGGACGAGGCTGGAGGCTTAGTCGACAAGAGTTTCACGAAGCACAGAGGCACCTTTAGCAGAGGACTACTGAACAGGATTTACTGCTGTGGAGAAGAATGTAGCGGTAGCTGCCACAATGTCAGGCTGACCGTGTATGTACTTGGGCAGATAGACAAGCAGATTGGTCCCAGGCTTCTCCCGGTTCTCAGACTAGTTTTTAGACATAATAATTTCTGAATCCCAAGTTTTAGATTTTGGCTATCTGGACACTTTTAAACACCAAATAGCCAAGGACTATCGTCCAGGACTGGAGTGGCACCACTTGGGGGTTTAGGACCAACTCACGGTGGATCCAGGTGTGAGTTCCAGATGGTGGAGCATTTTCTGTCTCTGAGGCTCTGATCAGGAGGGCAGCCAACTAGTCCTTGGAGTCACTTTGGTAGTCCTGGTTTAAAGAAGTGGAACAGAGCTCAGGCAGCAGGTAATGCCTCTTAGGGTTCAAGGCAAGCTTGGGGCAGCGGAGCAGTCCTTCCAGGTGCGGCAAAGTAGTCTTCTGAAGTACACCGCAGGCCACAACAGTGGGCAGTTATCTGAGAGTCCATCCACAGGTCCAGAAAGTGAACTGAAGGGTGTGTCTGAGGGTCCTATTTTTAAACCTAGTGCCTTCTTTGAAATAGAAAAGTTTCTAGAGCATTTCTTTTAAGATTCTTGAAGTATCCTGTCCCTCCTGCTCTGGCTCTTAGCTGGCTTCATGAACAATGTAGTAGTGACAAGTTCTTTGTGTAAAGGCAGGGCACAACCTATTCAGTTTCAAGTGGCTCTCTGACCAGCTCCGTCTCCCTATTGTGCCAGTGATATCCCATCCAGGTACATCTAAACCCTCTATTGCGTGGCTGTCTGGGAGGAATTTAAAAAGTCCAGCTAACAACTACATCCAGTCATGTGACCCAGGAACAGGCTACAAGACCCAAGGGGCGGATCGACAAGGTCTTGGGCATCTCTGCAAATCAGCAGGGATGCACCAGAAAACTTGTGACACGCAAAACTACCCTTGCGCCACCACGGATGCGCTGCACATTGCAGCGTGCCGTGGCACAAGGATAGGCAGATGCTTGTCATATCTTCCGGCGTAAGGTTGGCACATTACTGGAGTCGCGTTGCAAGCGCGACGCAACTCCAGCACTGTTCCAAACCAGCCTATCTTTGACATTGTGCATCACACCTTATGCTTGCTTCGAGCAGGCGCAAGGTTTTGACGCTGCGGCGTCGTAAAAGTGACTGAAGGAAATCTTGTAGATTTCACTCAGGCGCTTTTCAGAAGCTTTCCTGCAACATAACGCCCACACTGCGATGGTACGTCCACATTATACCTGACGCAGGTATAATGTGGTGTTGGGGTTTACAGCGTGACGCATCTCTAGATGCGTCACGTTCTATATCCGTTGCCGGATGGTGCTTGCTTTGTGCCACCGCTGCTTCACAGAAGTGACTCAGCGGCGGCACAAATGCATCTTGTAAATCTGCCCCCAAATAGTTAGGTCAGGAAAATGTCAACTTTCTAAAAGTGGAAATTTTAAAATTGTAACTTAAAATCTGAATCTACCATGAAAGAGGATTTTAGATTACCCTTTCTCACACATCAAGCATAACATGTTTACCTGTTCCTAATTAAACGATAGCACTTCTTAAATGTAATAAGGCAACACAATGTCATCCTACAGGAGAAGTAAACCTCAAAATAGTGAATTGTGAATTTAGGGTTTTTTCATTACCAGGACAGGTAAAACCTGAAAGTACATGCCCAACCTTTTCTTTACAAGGCATTCTGCCCAATGGGTTACCTAGGGTCCACTTAGTGGTGACCTATATGCAGTAAAAGGGAAGTTTAAGGGTTTGCAAGAGGGTTATATTGGCAGGTCAAATTTAAAGCTGCATGCAGCTGCTAAGGCTGGCCTCAACGTGTTTTAAGGAACTACTTCCGACGGGCGGCACCATAAGTGCTGCAGGCCCACTTGTTGTATTTAATTACCAGGCCCTGGGTATATGGTATCTCACTTTACTAGAGTATAGACCTATAAATAAATTAAATATGCCAATCCGGTGTCAATCAATGTTTCGATTGTTTAGGAAGTGAGCACAAGCACTTAAAGTTTAACATAATCCTAAAGCCAACAAAATTGAGTTCATCAAAATAGGAGGGTGAGGGCAAACATTTTGGGAGAAGGCCACCCTAAGGATAACAGGTCTAACTGCTAAGCACATGATAATTTGGGGACTGCTTGCTTTTCACCCTTGCAAGAACTGTTTGTGTTGCTTATGTAGGGTTTCAACCCTCAACCATTTACCCAATTCCTCACATTTACAGATGTCCACAAAACATAACAACGAAGGACACTGTGCACCACACTCGTTCCTTGGGTGGAGCGCTAGTGGCCAGTGTTCACATCAAAGGGAACCTGCATAGTTTGGGGTGCATGTGGCACGCTTTCACATCGAACTACAGTGTGCATATATCTACATTAGGCTTCTCCAACAGGCAGTTATTGAGATATTTGTACCACACCAGCAACCTATAAGTAGCTTTCCTTTGTGCAGGTCAACATACTGAACAGGGGCAATTTTAGTAGGTAGTAACCCTTACCCTCTAAAAATCTGGACAACTGTTTTTTTTTTCTTGATTCAACACAGCTGCCTGCAAAAACTGCTAAGATTAAAACATTGGCGCCCGTCCCAGTAACAACCAGAGTAAGGTCAACGCTTTATTTGCACAACATGTACTATTACATAGCTGAGAACCCGCACTTTTATATTTGCTTTGTGTTCATTTTAAAAGATATGTATCTTCTACAATGGTGACAGCACTATTTAATTTTTATCTCAGGGAGTGTATTTATTATCAGCAGCTGGAGGAGGTGTAAATCAGTTTGAAGCAAACATTTTGGAATTTGCAAGATTCGTGACTGATTCTGAGGAAAGTATTCGGAGAAACAGGACAGAAGACCAAGGAAAAGTAGGAAAAGGACAAAAAACTGTTCTGATTGAATCACTTTTGCCAGAAGACATAGACTGACATCTGACGTTTGTCTTAGAAGCACAGCACATGTCACAAAATAAATACAGAATTTAAAGGCATCTTTACTTATTGCTTACATTTTCTCGCCACAGTTTGGGAAACACTGATCCAGCATATTGCCAACACCCACACTATTGACATTCAACTCCATTAGAAACCTGACTCCAGCCTGTGACAGAATCAACAAGGCATAAAGACACCCGAACTAGGCAGTCCTGCAAAGCCACCCTAACTGCAGAACATGTGCTATAGAAAATTCTAAAACATACTATGAACAGTCAATCCCAATAGCTGCTAAGTCATTAGAGAAGGTGACCCATTTGAAAGGAGTGAACATAGCTCAGTAACGGGCTCATCCCATACAACTATCATCCATGCACTGTCTGGTATTAAAGGCTATATGCCAAGTGTACAATGACTAGGGCTTTGCCCACGAGTATGCCTATGAAAGAAGTCATGGATGTCAGCTGGTAATCATTGCAATGGAGGATACAGAGGGTGATGGTGGGAGAGGGGTAACCAAGGAGTCTCAAGAGATTCGGAGCATAATACCTCATGTGATTTATTTGAAGCAGCTTCTTTCCTAATGGCATAAATTAACAGCTCTCCAGACATCAAACACTATTATAATATAGCTATAAATCAGACATGACAGCATCATTCTACCACCATAAGACACAGGTTCTAAGATGCTTGCCGGGGGTTTTGTGGCTCTCTAAAACTCAGAACTGAGCATAATTTAATAAAACAAGACTTTCCATTCTCAAGTGCCATTTCTCTTTTTTACAAAGGACTTCATCCATATGGGGCACATAATCTCTCCTACCTGATGGTAGTTTTCCAAATACATAGATACACTGACTATCAAAATACTAAGGGCTACATTTATATGTCAGCGGAGAGGTAACTCCGTCGCAATGGTGATGGAGTTTCCTCCATGTCAACCTAATAGTGTGCCGCCTGATTTAAATTTGGTGGACTAACCATAGCTTGGCGACAGCAGAGAATACTCTGTCCCCGCCATGGTCAAACTCCTCTGACACCCTGGCTGAGTAAGGGCCATTGGAGGTTTTGCTGTATGTCCAACCAGCTAATTTGGATGGGCTGACAAACATAAATTTTTCAATGCCCATCACCGCTGGGAAAAACCTGGCAGTGAGGGCCATTGAAAAGTGATTAATGCCCCGCTCGCCACAGGAGGAAACTCCTATGGTGAGGGGGGCACTGTTTCTTATATTTTTTTAATAGAAATTCCTGAATTGTGATTTTCTTATTGAAAATACATTTAAAATTGTAAATTTGACGTACGGCTCCATCAAGTTGACAGAGCTGCATGGCAAACTTACAATGCATTGGCAGGAATCTCCGGGGACAGCGGTTCCTGTCAGTGCTTGATATGTGCACTGGGCCAGCATACACTTTACAATTTGGTGGGCAGCACCTTCGTCAGGGTGACGGAGTAATTTATTACATCGCCCTGGTGGAGAACGGGTCATCCGCCATATATAATATTATGCCCTAATTTAGAATACAAAATAGCAGTAAATTACGCCATGATATTGCCAAAAATCGAAAAACATTGTCAAAAGCAAGCTTGCAACATAAGAGCCTGCAACTAAGGCCATAACAAAGGTGGGAGAAAGTTGTGACCCCTAAATAGGCATACTTGACGACAATCAAACCAAAATTTTAAAAAACCTTTTCTTGCTCAGTTGCTGCTTCATTGAGTGTGCTGCAAGCTTACACTTAGGGGCTGATTCTGATGCGGGTTGGAAATGCTTCCCGACTGAATGGGGTTGCAAATGGTTTCCAACCCACTCGGATCGGGACCGTCCGACGGACGGAGTACAACGCATCCGGATGCTTCCCGATACGATTTGGTTGGACTCCTATTGACTTCAATGGGAGCATATGTTCCTAACCGCATCATAATTGGGCCCTGGGTCGTTCTCGATCGAATTTGGAAGGAGGAAATGCCATTAGGAGGGCTTCCTAACCACATCAGAATCAGGCCCTAGGTGGGAAAGCTTTCCAACCCGCATCAGAATCAGGCCCTAAGAGTGAAAACAACAACCAAATAGAAACTGCACGTGTGCTCTCTGAGGCCAGTAGTCCATCAAATGTGCAAGGTTGCTATTTCTGTTATAGAGCAAGGGCACAGCTCGCAGGGGTATAGCAGAATCCTGTGTCTGTCTCTAAGCTCTAAAAGCCAGACAGCAGATGACACAGTGCTGCATCACACACACAGTGCGATTGACAACACAGGCCTTATTACAACATGGCCAGTTACCATGCGACTGCTGTGATTAGTTGGTAGTGTTACAGGGCTTCACGGCCATCTCAATGTTAATATCATTGTGCCTGCGAGTGTTAGGCCTGTCATGTGGAAGCTATGGCTGGATGGGGGATTAGAGGTAGGGAATGAGAACTGTGTGCATGAGCAGCATGCCAGAACCAGTGGGGATTAGGGTGGTAACGTCAAGTTAGTGGAAGAGAGAGGTGAGTACAATAACAGATTGGTGTGGTGACCAGGTAAGTTATGTGCATGGATGATTGTATATCTGTGAGTGTGTGCATGCACATATGCATTTGCTTGTGTCTGCGTGTCTCCTTGTCAATTTAAGTTCAGCCACTCATTGTCTAATCCCGAATGTTGCTCTTCCTCCTTTGAGTCTTCACAAGGGCTTGCTACATACTTTCCACCTTGGTTGCCAAGAAAATGGAGTCTATTTTCCATGGCTTTTCTTATGAGAATGTGCCTTATCTCACCCTGTCCGCTGGATGGTCTTCCACTCCTATCCTATAAGTTTTCACATTTATCTCATCACCTTACAGAAGAACATTTCTCTTCCACACATTTAGGCCCATTTCTGGAATCCTGCCCCATCCGTTTCCCTCATCTTGTAAAACTGTCATCACTCAAGTTATCCACTCTATCTGTAATAAAGTCTCTCCATGTCTCATTTTTGCACCTCCTAGTGGTCCCCAGCTAAAGAAACATTCAGCAGCTCGTTCTCTTCTGAGTAATTTGTGACCTGTCTCAAGGTTCTGCACCCACCCCTCCACAAGCGGCCAACATCTACATCCTGATGCAACACACAGTAGAGTTTGGGGGATTAGCTTGCCTTATGGCCAGAGTCTGCCCCCAAAAGTGCCCATGTGGCCAACACCGATATGTGTTGCCTTCTACAATGCACAGTAAGGCGGGCTTAACTCATGGCCTCATCTATGGCCAGGCCCTGTGCCAGCCCTCTATGACCACCTAACACCAAATTGTTCAGACTTCAGTAATTCACAGCAAAGGTTGACCACTGGGTTTATTCTTCAATGATGTACAGCGGCTAGCTCTGGACAAGTGACCTACTCCTAGTGCACCCATCCAATTGGTGAATGCAATTAAAAAAATACAATTTAGAAATAAAAAAAACAACCATCAAAAGTGCATCCCTTTTAAAATATCCAATTTTTGATGCAACGTTCTAAAGCTTACAGACAAGCTTATGAGTCCAACCATTGATGTAGATATTAGTATTCGTTCCCAAAGCCTACATCATAAGCACCACGACACGCACACTGCATGTCCGAGACTCAGTTTACTCTGGTGTGCCCACGATCACAAGGCACAACTTCTGTGGGTCTCAAGCTGCAAAAGCACGCGCACACCGCGTTGTTTGGGACTTCTCTGGAAACTTTTATTTTCCTGTGTTTCCAAACAGGGATCCAGATCACCTCGGCCCCTTTGGGATCAGGACATAGCACAAAGCACAGTCCTGTTCAAGGAGGAGGGACACCATCCACTGCAATGTTCCTTCAGTTTCTTCCTTAGTAAAAGCTACAAACTGCAGGCCACCCCCAGATCATGAAGCTAGGTTCAGTCCTATCTAGCAGTCTCTTCAGGAACTTCTTCCTTGACAGAGGTTCCTCTTGACCAAGAAAGAGGTCAGAGCCTTTGCAGACTTGACCTGTCCATTTCGCCATTCAAAACTACACTGAATTCTAGGGCTTACAGTTCTCTTAGTTATACCCCTTAGTGTCTTTGAAGTTTGTTGTGCTCAGGGGTCACTGACCCCTCCCTAAATCAGTTCTGGATGTCTCCCTTCCAGTGTCACCTTTCTCCCTTTGATACAGGGGGTCTGGATCCTTAATCACTCAGCAGGAGATGGGTCAATTGGTTTATAGCATCAGCCCAGGCCTTTTTGCCTCCCGGGCTTCTCATCTCCCTACTCTCCAGATGCAGGGCAGCCTGGTGCAATCTCAACTCCTTCTTGGGTCAAGACCTCTCCCAGCTCCTCTCACTTTACAGATCCAGTCAATGCACATTCATCAGAAACACACAGAAATGCTTAAAGCACAAAACTCAGCCACTTTCTAAAAGGGTGGTTTCTGAACACAGTGACAAAACCACCTTCACAGAAAGATGTGCTCTGACACTGTGAGTTCATACATACTAAACTTCGCCTCTCCATTTTAACCCCTTCGCTGTGGCGGCTATTCCGCCGCAGCGCTAAGGGGGAGGCGGGGCCGCATGGCGGTCCCGTGCTCGTGACTGAACCTCTCCGTCACGGCCCTCGGGTGAGCTGTGCTTGTGACCGAACGGTTCCGTCACGCCCATTAGAACGTCAGCGCAGGCGTGGAATTCGCGCCGCGGAGGCGCGGCGAGCGGGCCGTGACGGAACCGTGCCATCACCAGCATAGCCCACCCAAAGCTCGTGACGGAACGTTTCCGTCACGAGCATGGGAGGGGTTAAACTTACAGGAAACTAGGCTACCAAAACACAATATCCAGCCCCCCCCCCCCCATTCTGTCCTATGGGCAGAATGGCCTTTCAGAAGTGAAAAACATAATGGAGTGTCTTTCACTGTCAGGACATAACACACCTTAATATATGTCCTGCCTTTTACTTACACTGCACCCTGCCCAGGGGTTACCCGGGACCTACCACAGGGGTGCCCAATTTGTAAGAAAAAGGGAAAATAAGGACTGACAAGTGGTTGCACTTGTCAGGACAACATGCTAACTTAGCAAACTGTGTGCAGGCCCTACACTGCAGGCCTGAGTTCCCTTCCCCGCAGGCCTTTGCATTACTAGCCCTGGCACACACAGTGCAGATCACTATGGACTTTACTAGTAAGGCAAACATACCAATCATGGCCAACCAATTACATAGGGAACACTTGTACTTTGACACTGATCACCAGTGGCTAAGTACCCAAAGCACCTAAATTGGCTACTATGTCAGGAAAACGGTCTGGGGGAAAGCAAAACGTTTAGGGAACTTTAGCCAAAGGTATATAAATGTAATTAGAACATTGGAATGTTGGGAGCTCCCTTGAAAACAATGGAGTGCTCTGGGCTTATAATGGCTGGAATAAGCCTGGAGCTCCAACATTCCAATGTTTCTTTGTTCACAGCTTGGCTATGAACAGAGGCTTCAGGGAGACTGAGGGGATTCCAATCCTCTCACACTCCCATAAGGCTTTGTTTTTTTTGTTAGAACATTCTGTCCTCTAGTGGCAGAATGTTCAAATAGCCTTATAACCCTTCGTAGCTGGGCTATACCGGCTTTTAAAGTCCCTCTCCCAACACTGGCGAGGGCCTTTATTAGTCGGTATAACCCTCTTCGGCGGGCTATAAGGCTATATTAAAACCCACATATGGCAGCATTAGACCATGTGCCACTGAATTTAATCCAAGTGCATTTAATTGATTGAAATCAGAATGTTAAGGTTCACTTTTCAGTAATATCTTTTTCATAAAAATGTGGACTTATCTATGCCTAATTTGCCATATAATTTTCAGATTTCACAAAAATGTTTGATCTAAAATGGAAAAAGCTATTTATGTCAGAGACTGCAAGGTAATTTGCCTTTATTGCCACATAATTTATCTAAATTTACCACTTAATTTAGATACACATGCCCCAAAATCCTTGTGATGCTTACAATGACGAAGCACTGCAGAGTGGTGTTGAGGCTGCCATTGTGACGAAGAAACCAATATTTCACAATGAACTATAAAATATATTCCATAGTTCACGGCTGCCTGTGAAATAGTGTAAGAAATGGGGTTATTAATTGAGAGGGGTGAGAGCCCCACTCAAGTAATAATCACATCCTTGTCAGGATGCACCACAAAAGTCACTAAATAAAATTGTGCTTAACCCTCTAGTAGCTTGGCATAAAGCAGTCAGACTTAATTTAGAGCAACTGAGTAAAGTGTTTATGCAGCACCCACATAGTAATAAAGTGAAAACGAAATACAAGGAAAATCCCAAACAAATGAAATTGTAATAAAGAAAGTGACACCAAAATGACTTAAATCTAATAAGTATAACTAGAGAATTGGATTTTTAAAAAAGTCAGTAGATATAGCACCAAAAAGTACAAAGTGTCAATCACAGCTATCTGATTGCTGTAGACTGGCTCAAAGTCAAAAGTTAAGGCTGGTGATGGTGATGGAGCATAAACAGAATACAGGCACCAGGTCTGCTTGTCCCAGTGGAAAGTTTACTTTCTAATGTAGTTCTGTTTCATATGAGAAGGTCCAGTTGACAAGCTCGTAGGCAGGCGACTGCAGGATGGCCCCGGAAATGGGCTAGTTGATGTCGGGTTGCTAAAGATTTTTGGACTTGAAGGTAAAGGCTGATGAAGGCAATATCTTTACATTCATCTATATGAAGCACACAGAAAGAAAATTCACTACTACAATATCAAAGTCACCACTCAGGAGTTTGAAAGACAGCTTCCCTTTTGGCCGATTTCTGCGTATTCACAGGAATTGTAGCAGGAAGGAGGATTTTTCAATTAATAAAACACTCTCATACTACGTCTGCTGGACTGAGGTTATCCCAAAAGGCTGGTGCGACATCCTGGTAGAGAGCATTGGATAATCCCAGCAATGAACTCCTAGAGCTCTGAATATGGGAAAGAGGGGTGATATGTGTAATCTCTGTAAATACATTCAGTACAGTGAGCGGTGATTTCAAAAAGATTGTTTTTAAACTCTGAAACTAAGTTAAAGATTGTTAGAACTGGGGGTTTCTAGTTGGCAGAGGTAGATATCATTGTCCAAATAGGGACCCTTGCTTCTAGTCAGGGTAAGGAGGAAACACTCTTTAGATAACCTTTGCTCACCCCCTTGGCAGCTTGGCTCAAGCAGTCAGGCTTATTCAAAAGCAATGTGTAAAGTATTTGTACCAACACTCATAATAACACAGTGAAAACACCACAAACTGACTCCACAACAGTTTAGAAAAATAAAGGGATTTAATCTAAACTACACAAGACCAAAATGACAAAAATCCAACATACACAGTTCAAGAATATGGTTGCAAAAGAGTTCTTAACGTTGCGATAAAATAATCCACAGTTGCGGGAAAAGTTCACAGTTGCGTCACGTTTAGCCAACAGTACCTTTTAAATGTGACAAAGTTCCAAAGTAGAAGCTGGTGTGGTGGAAAACAAGCGATGCTTTGCTCCTGAGACCCTGGGGAGGCGATGCGACAACCCCGCTGCAGCAGCCGGTGTGTTGCGACGAATCCGGTCTGTATGGGGAGGAAGGCGGACTTGTATGGATTCCGGTGCGTAGGTTCCGTAGGAAGTTTTGTCTCGCAAAGGCACGATGCAATGATCTTTGGAGTTGCGACGATATCCGGGGCGACGATGCGCGGACCAGCAGTGATCTCTCTCTCACAGCTCCTCGATGCGATGGCTTCTGCGAAGACACTCGCAGCGACATAATGCGATCTCACCCAGCGACGACAGGCTCTGCTACGATACTCGCAGCGATGGTAATCTTCCCACACCGGACTGGTGCGTCCGGCAAACGAAGGATGCAATGGCTCTGTCAGCGGTAAGAGGCGCTGTGACAATCTCGACCTTCGAAGCGGCGGGAATTTCCTCGCACTGTCAGGGATGTGCTCCGCAAGCGAGTGATGCAACAAAACTTGCAGAAAGTCTTTTAAAAGCTTGGTTTCCAGCTTCCCAACACAGGTACAACTTCTAGAGGCACCACACATAGGCCACACACTCCAGGAAGGACAGAACTCTCTCAGTAGAGTTCAGGAAAGCTGGGGGTGAAGTCCTTTTGTTCCTGGGACTTCAGAACAGGGAGCCAGCTCTTCTCACGCCCTTGGAGATTCCTTCAAAACAGTGGACACAGCACAAAGCAAAGTCATTCCCCTCTCCTTGGCAGCAAAGCAACAGCAGGTCAGTCCAGCAGAGCAACAGCAGGACAGTCTTCCTTCTTCAGTTTCAGCTTTCTCCTTCTTGATTCCAGGATGATCTAATTTTCTGTTGTCAGGGGTCCTGTACTTATACCCTAATAGTCTTTGTTCTCTTTGTGCAAGTGGGCCCTGAGCCCGGTCTGAACCAGTTCTGGGTGTTTTCCTGTCTTCTCCTTTCCTTTCAGAGTGAGGGGCAGGGTCGTCAGCCACCCAGCAGGAGTTGAAGCCACCATTGTGGAGGGCAGGCACAGCCCTATTCAGGCCCAGGTGCTATCTTCTCCCACCACTCAAGTTGCAAATGCAGTCATTCAGTCCAGGGCTGACCCAGCCAGCCTCCTGGGGGCTCCCCAGCCTCTGTTACTCTCAAGCCAGACAGTCAATTCAAAAACAGGCCAAGGCATACAGAAAGGTCAGACAAGAGAACAGCAACTTTCTAAAAGTGCTGTTCTCAAGCACAGGAGTTAAAAAACACCTTTCCTAAAAGATGTGTTATTAAATTCTGAGTTCAGGGATACCAGACTTTTATGTCCTACCTCGCTCCTATGGGAAGATATGCTGGTAGCCACTGCAGCCAGCATTCCCCATGATAGCCTATGGGCAAGGTAGCCTTACAATAGTGAAACACGAAAATGGCTGCCATTCACTACCAGAGCATGTCACCTGCACTAGTACATGCCCTGCCTCTCACATACACTGCACCCTGCCCAGGGGGGTACCATGGGCCTTCCATAGGGGTGACCAATGTGAAACAGAAAGGGAAGGGTTAGGGCTGGTCAGTGGGGACACTGACCAGGAGGACATGGCAGTTCACAGACAGCACACAGGCACTGCGGTGGCAGGCCTGAGACACCATTTTAGGGCTATTCATGTGGGTGGCACAATCAGTGCTGCAGGCCTACTAGCAGCATTTGTCATCACCAGCCCTGGCACACCCAGTGCACTTTACTAGGGACTTCTTGATGATTCAAATATGCCAATCATGTATAAACAATCACAATAACAATTTACACAGGGAGCACATACACTCTGACACTGATCAGCAGTGGCAGAGTGTCCAAAGCATCTAAACCAGCAAAAACGAAATCCAGCACAGCATCAAAAATACAGGAGGTAGAGGCCAAAAGTTAGGGGGAAACCACGCCAAGGATGCCAGGTCTAACAAAGATCAACTGTATGTGCAGAAAAAACACTCTTTTCTTTTAAAAGTGCTACACTCCTGAAGGATAATAGAGTGAGAGCTGCTCCATAGGAATCAGTCAAACAACACTAAATTCACAATGGGGTTCACCACCCCTAGTGTTACACCACAAATGTGAGCATTACCTATCTTTCAAAAATAGTAATAACATTAAAAAACCTTCATCTATCCGAGTGTGATAATTAAATTGAAATGTTTCACGACCTGTAATTCTAGAAACGTGATCTATGCCAATTGGTGCCCTTGTGACTTCATATATGTTGGTCAAACTACGCAGATCGTCAAGAATCAAATACTACAATATAGGAGTTGCATCAATTGAGCAGTCACTGGGCACCTCTCGGGATCATTTCTAGTCATTGAGACACACACTGGAGGACATCTGCTGGTAAGTAGTGGAGCATATATTACTCGACTCGAGAGGGAAGGACATCTCTAATCTGATGGCAAGAAGAGAGCACAAAAGGCTTGTGCATGTGAACTCCATATCAAATGGACTGAACACTCTAGAAGACTCGGGACAGACAACACAGTTTGGACTATAAAGTGCTTTTTACCAATGATGTAGACATAGTTACATTTGTGCTCTGTTTTGGAGCAACATGTGTTGATGTTTTAGGCTCTCCATTTGCATTGTTGTTTTGAGAGTCACCATTGATACCTTATGAAGATCCTGAGTATTTCCTCTGTTTCTATTGCTGCTCTGGTTTGTCTGAAGAATGACTACTTTGTGAAGTTTTTGTGCTTCATCTATTTTGTTATTAAATCTGTTGGCCACATCATAGCCTCATATTTAATCTCACCCTTATTTAATGCACCCACATTTGCCAGCTTTACCACATTTGTTTTTGGTTTTCCTAGTTTATTTGTGAGTAACTATGATTACTGAGTGTTAAATGGAGTGTGTCTTCTGTGTTCTTTCTTGTCCCACATTTTTGGCAACTACAATTTTGATATTCTCTCTAAGCTTTTTCCAATGGGGCTTAACAGCCATATTCCTTATATTATAGAATTCTATACCAATAGTTCCGACCTGATGAACTTTGCCATGGGTTCACTGTGATCCACAGAACTGCACTGGGCTCCTCAAAACCAGCAATGGTGAAATCAGCTAACCTTTCTGCAAAAGCGACTAACCTTTTTCTATTTTAAATACTGGGGAGTCCCTTTGGGGCACTGCCACAAGGGCATAGGAGTCAGGATGTGAGCACCCTGCCCAATAGATGCCCTTTCACATTTTTTTTCAGAATGCTGGAATTTAGTTTTGCATTCCTGTTTAAATGGCAGAAACCTCACACTTTCCTCATGTTGCAGCCAGACATTTGTATTTTCTTTATTTTGTGGCTAAGACTCCAGATTGGACAACCCAAAATGGCAGACAGAAGCAAAAATAGTCTCCCTCAGCCAATTTGGATTTATTTGTGGAACTCAACAAACCAGGATTTGCAGAACTTCAGCCCCTTTTTTTTTGCTAACCAATTTTATTGACTTTTGATTGCAACAAAGAACACAGCACCATTTAGAAATACCCTTTAGAAAACAAGATCAAGACACAAGCAAATCCCATTGATATAAAAGATTTGCGGTACATACAGCCAATATCAGCAAACCCAGTTCCAGGCTAGAGATTATATCAGTCCAAATCAGTCTTCTATCACTCCGACCCATTTGCCGCACATTCGGCGAAATTTCTTAGGACAACCCCAGGCCACATAAAGAGGCCTTTCCTGTGCGGCACACCAGTCCACCCCCCTGCGCTAACGCGCCAATGTGGGTGCGGTATTATTCAGCCAGTGAGCTGCAATGTCCCTCTTGGCTACTACTAGTGCTGTATTAAGGTAGAGTTTCTCAGCCCTGGTGCCATCCAGCCTCTCTGTGATGCCCTGGAGAATATGTGTAGGGTCGATGGGAACCTCCCAGCCCAAGACCTCCGAGAGCTCTCCCGTTACTGACCCCCAATACCCATGTATCGCAGGGCAAAGCCAAACCATATGATAAAAATCAGCCTGGGAGTGGGAACAGCTGGGACAGAGGGCATCGGGACGAAGCCCCGCGCGGTGAAGACGCAGCGGTGTAAGATAGGCAGCATTTAAGAAGTATATTTGGACTAGCCGCAGCCTCGCCGAGACCATAATTATTTTAGGGGCCATCAGGGCATCCCTCCAGTCAGCATCATTCAGAGTCCCCAGCCAACCCTCCCACTTGTCTTGGAGTTGAGAGAGGGAGTTGGGAGTGTTGTTGGTGAGTGAACGGTAAATACGGGAGGTCCCTCCCTGTCCCAGATTTCCTGTCATGACCTGGGCCTCAGGTGGACTATACTCGGGCAAAGCAGTGCCATCTGAAATATAGGAGTGGAGGGCATGGCGCAGCTGCAAGTATCGGAGAAACTGAAATGAGTGAAGGGAATGTCGGATCTGCAAATCCGGGAAGGAGCGTAAGTGGGTACCGCTCCATACATCGCCTAGCAGGGAAATCCCGATGAGATCTCAGGGCCGAAAACCTGAAAGGTAGGTGAACTCCTGGAGCAGGGTGCCAAACCACAAGGGGGTATACCAGGTCAACTTACCTGACCACCGAGAATGACGCAGGGAGGCCCGCCATGCCAGGAGCACTCCACGTGTGACGTCAGGGAGAGCTTGGGGGACAACATCTCCGTATAAGCATACCCTGGATAGTGGTAAACCCAAGAGTGTGCAGTTCCAGGTGGTACGCCGGGTCGGTCCAGCCGCCGTTGAACCAATCGTGTACCATAAGATGCTGAGTCGCCAAATAATAAAGGTAGAGGCTTGTCAATCCAGGACCACCATCAAAGGGTGGGATTCGGCATTGGGCCAGGGCCAGCCTAGGCCTCCGTCCCCCCCAAGTGAGTGCTTTTTACATCTAAGTATTCATTATTTACCACCAACTATTAGTTGGTGGTAAATTCCGAATACCTTTTAAAAAGCAATTTGTGCTTTTTATTCAGTGCAATGTGGCAGACATACATGCCCTTAGGGAATGTATGTCAGCCACATGTGCACCCATGCACTATACAGGGGTGCAACAGGGTATCAATGTGACACCCTGCCACCCTTGTAGATCTACCCCCGATTACCGATTCTGTATTTACCAAATCGGTAATTCTCATTCATTCCTATGGGCCTCCAGGCCCATAGGAAGGAATGGGGAATACCGATTCGGTAAATAACAAATCGGTATTTACTGAATTTTACCGATTCAGTAAAATTTACTGAATCATTAGCTACATATCATTTACCGATTCTAAAATACCGAATCGGTAAAATTCGGTATTTTAGAATTGGTAAATGATATTTACCTACATCTGGCTCTTAGTTGCCAAACCGTCCATCTCCCGTAACCAGGACCTAACGAAGAAAAGATGCGTATTTGGAAGCATATATAAAAAGCGAGTTAAAATCATCATTTTATATAGGGCTATCCTGCCCAGAGGGTTTAGGGGTAGAGTACACCACTTAAGAAGGTCAGTGCAAACCCGCTTAACCAGAGGGGTGACGTTGAGTGATGACGCAAGATCATGGAGAAGGGCCACCCTGATCCCCAAGTACTTGAAGGACTGCCGTCGAAGGGGAATCATCGACTGCCATTCAAAGCACTCACGGGACAAGTGAAGGAGAACCAAAACAGACTTGGCCAGGTGCGCTCAAAGAGGTTCAGGGCCCGAAGGCATCTGGGCCCTGATTGGGCCGGGTCCACCAAGAACAGCAGTACATCGTCTGCATAGAGCGCGATCTTATCCTCCAGCCAGTGAGGGAGTGATGAGATCGGATAAGGCAGGCAAGGGGCTCCATCGCTAAGGCAAACAGGATCCGCGAGAGGGGGCATCCCTGCCGCATACCTCGTCTGATAGCGAAGGGATGAGATAGAGCCCAGTTGACAAGGACCAGCTACCCGGGCCGATAATACAGAGTCTTCACCAAGTTACGAAAGGGGATTCCGAAGCCCATCTGCTGCAGTACTTCCTCCAAATAGCCCCAGTCAACCGAATCAAAAGCCTTCTCAAAATCCACCAGAAGGAGAGACAAATAGGGGGACAGCAAGTACTTGTTCGCCAGAGCAAGATGAAGGTGTCTAAGACAGTGTCTAGTCCCCCGGAGAGGCATGAAGCTGCATTGATCTGGATGAACCAGGCTAGCCAGGTGCGGTCTTATGAGGTTGACCAGAACAGAGGCAAAGATCTTGAGCTCAGTATTTATAAGACAAATTGGACAGTAGTCCGAGTAGCAGCTCGAGGGGGGTTGAGACTTAGGGATCACTACAATGGTGGCCAGGTCCGTCTCTGGGCGAAATGAGCCGTACTCCACCGCTTCGCTATACATCGCCACTAGAGGTGAGACTAGGGTGTCTCGATACGACGCATAACTTTTTTGGGGGAGTCCATCCCGGCAGGGTGTCTTACCAGCCGCCATGCGTGATATGGCGTCTGACACCTCCTCTGGGTGATCGGGAGGTCCAGTGCCTATGCCTCAGGATCACTAAGACGCGGAAGGGGGAACTGTTCCCACCGGAGGAGCTCACGGAGCGAAAGGCAATGCGCCCGCACCGAATAAAGCTGGGCATAGTAAGCGGCAAAGCATTCGGCCACTGCAGTTGGGGCGCGGTGGATCCCGCCACTCGCGTCAGCTACCTCTGGAATTATACGATTGACCATAAGGTAAGTGGCTAGGTGGTGGAGGAGCTTCCCATTTTTATCTCCTCAACCATATACTCGGGCTGCGGAAGACCGCCAAAGCAATTTGGCGGCCTCCCGAGAGGTTTGCCTAATTTCATCCCGTAGGAACGCAAGCCTCTGATTCTTGGCAGCAGATCTATCTGCCGCGGGCAGTGTCTCCAATTGGGCAGCTTGGGCCTCCAACTGTGTGAGGTGGGAGTCATGCGCCGTCCGGGTGAGCTTGAGTTGGCCTTTGGCAAAGCCCCGAATTGGGGCTTTGACGGCCTCCCAAAGAGTGCGGGAGGAAGACACTGAACCATGATTCGTGGAGAAGGAGAGGCAAAGTGGAGTGGTGTGGCTCACTGGTTAGAGGCGGCAGACCCGTAAGCAGAGGACGGCCCGGGACCAGGGTTCGATTCCCGACGCGGCAGGGTCGTGGACCAGGGTCAGCGGGCTCGATAATTCTCGCCTCGGTGCCTACTCCAGTCAGGGACCACACTCGGCAACTCTGGGCATTAGCTTGCCTCATCTTCACAACGGCCCCCCAGACCGCCGGGGATGCCTGGTCGCACCTTAGAGATACCCATTAGGGACCATCTCTCAGGGTGAGCCAGGACGGGTTCCCCAGCAGTCGAAGCGCGGAGATACTCCTCCGGGAGTTGATTCTAGCGCTATATAAACCCACAATTAAATTAAATTAAATTAAAGCTCGGCACCCACTTAGTCTTTAAACTCCTCATCTTGGAGAAACCAGGCTTTGAGTCGCCAGATCGGGCGCAAGGACTGGGGAAGGGAGACGAATTGCAGCATTACCGGGGAATTGACCGACAAGCCCCTGGGAAGGATAACAATCTTTCGGATTGCCCGGCAGTTCTGGGCCGGCAGGAAGACGTAGCCTATGCGTGAATGTGTGTGGTGGGAGGCTGAGGTGTGGGTGGAGTGTTGCTCTGTCAGGTTCCAAAGTCTCCAGGCATCCCCGAGACACCGGCTGGCAGCCCATGCCGAGAGGAGGCCGGATTGGGCAGTCCTGGAGGTGAAGAGGGTCAAGGCGGTGTCAAGGCCGGGGTCCATAACTGCATTAAAGTCACCCCCAATGACCATCATTCCTAGGGGCAGGGCAGCGACCTCTGAGGTGAGTCTCTGGAGTGTGGAGGCCAGCAGAGTGGGAGGGGAATAGACAGCCAGTAGATTAAGAAGGCAATCTCCAAGGGTCCCCTCCAGGAGAAAAAAAAACCCTGAGGGTTGTGCGTCACTTTACGTGCCACCAGGGGAAGGGAGCGATGCACCAAATAACCACTCCTCATGACCCCCTACTAAATCCAGAGTGCCAGACTCCACCATAGCCATGCCTTGCCAGGGAGGGGCAATGATTGCCCATCAAGTGGGTCTCTTCAAGCTTGAGTATGTCTGCGGCTTGACACTGGACATATCGCAGGACAGCCGTGTGCTTGACCTTGTCTAACAGGCCATTAACATTCCAGGACACTATCTGGAGTCGCGAAACTCCATTAGAATCGCCGGGCAGGGGGAAGGGTTGCAAGGGGCTGGGCTGCAGGCAAGCATAGCAGAGATCGTGGAAGCGGAACTGCATCTAGAGCCAGTGAGTATGGTGTCATGGTGTAAGGTGGCGTGTGTGCACCAAGAGTAGTACAAATGCAAGGGGTAACAAACAGAGGATTGCAATTCTGAGCACTGTCAGGTCGTTTCCCAGGTATGCAGACATGTTGGTGCAAAAAACCTAAAAGAACAAACAATGAAACACGGGACAATGGTCCCCCTTCCCCAACCAAACTCCCAGCCCCCACCCTATACTTCAGGAAAAGAAGCATCTGTCGCCCGAACAGTAAGGTATTAACAAAAGGCCAAACTAGAACGCTTGGGAATAGGGGAAGCATGGAGGACCCCTCCTCATATCAGGATGTGCATAGGCAAGTCCGTCGGGAATGGGAGTAGCTGGCGTGTCACCTCCCGCTGCGGAGCCAAGCCGGCAGGCAGAGGCAGGTTCAGGTGGGGCCCAAGAGGTGCATCAGGCTACATGAGAGGCGGCCGGAGGAGCCAGACCGCCGCAGGGCCAGGTCGTTTCCAGGGACTGGTGTTCGCTGCCGAGAGGGTCCCAGAGGGGAGTCTGAGCGGGCACGTTGTGGCCACGGCATCTACGTGAGCAGTTGCGCTGAGGCCGGGGATCGGGGGGCCCCTGTCCGGTGTCTCCCTCAGCAGCACTCCTGGGTGATGAATTATGTGCACTGACTCATAGGGGGCACTCCTCTGTGGCCCAGGTCCAGGCCTCCTCAACGGTGTCAAAGAATAGGGTCCTGTTGGAATACACCACGCGCAGGCGTGCTGGGAAGTGGAGCCTATACTGGATGTTAAGAGCGCGGCGCTTCTGCTTGACCTCCCCAAACGAACGGCGCTGATCCTGGACCTCGTGAGTGTAATCGGGGAAAATTATGATGGTATGATTGTCGTATATGAGGCATTACTGCTTGCGGGCCTTGGCCAGAACAGAGTCACGATCCTTAAAATTGAGAATCCTCATTATGACCGGTCTCGGAGGTGCCCCCAGGGGCAGCTTGGGAGCAAGGGAGCGGTGCGCACACTCAATTGTAAACCACGGGGAAAGGGAGCCTTCAGGGATCCAGGAGCGCAGCCACTTCTCCACAAAGTTCACGGTCCGGCCCTGCTCCGCTCACTCCGGAAATCCTACCAGGCGGCGGTTGTTGCGATGGGACCTGTTTTCAGCATCTTCTGCCCACCAGTGCAGCTCCTGGGTGTGGGATTGGAGGCGAGCGAGCTATCTCTTGAGTTGCTGAACGTTGTCCTCCATGGTGGAGAATCGGGATTCAGTTTCTTTAATCCGAGCCGTGGCGTTCTGCCGGTCCTGCCGGAGGAGAGTGACATCCACCCGGACCTCAGCAATCTTGCCCTCTACGGAGGACTGTGAGGCATGGATAGCTTGGAAGATGGTAGTTAGGTCTGCAGCAGGTGAGGCATCCTTTTCCGCCACCAGATGCCCCTGAGTCCGTGGTGGTGTAAAGATCCATTTTGGTCTGGGTGGTGGGGATTTTGGCGGTTTGGTTGTGACCCATAGCCACAAGTCAGCAGGACTAGAGATCCAGTCATGCCTCTGACAAGGTCTCTGGAGCAGGGTCCACAGGTCAATTCAGCCGCAGAAGCCAGGCAGGCGCAGCGAATCAAGGCAGGTAAAACTGCAGCGTCCAGGGTCCAAGTCACCCTCAAAGCAAGCGGTCCATGCATGTGGGGGGCCTCCTGCAATATTGTCACAGTAGGGGCCCCAAGGGAGTGGCACAGGAGCAGCACAAGGGGACCATTAGGCGGCGCAGGTGCAGCAAACCATGGTAGGTAGAGAGATACAGTGGGACAATTCTCAAGTTGCAGCGTCCGGGGCCCAAAATCACCTTCGGGGCATCAATCCCTGTGCGTTGGGGGCCACGCACAACACAGACAAAGGAGAGGCCCCAAGGGAAAGTGGTACAGGAACAGCACCGGGTCCATTAAGCCGGCAGGCACAGCCAACCATGACAAGTAGGGAGACACAATGGGCCAACTCCCAAACTGCAGCGTCCAGGGCCCAAATCACCTTCAGGGTGGGGGGCCTCCCACACCCCAGTCACAGAGAAGTAGGGCAGGGGGCTGCAGGGGCCCCGTCCCAGGGAGTGCGCACGGTCCACCGGGTACTGTCAGATCCACTCGCCTCAGGCCTCGTCCCCTCACGAGTGGCGTAAGGACCCTGAGAGAAAGACACAGGGGCAGCTCCTGGGGCTGTCAGGCCAGGTGGGTGCAGCAGCTAATGGCAGGCGAGGAGAACAGGCCAACACCCAACCTGCAGCTTCGAGGGCCCAGGGCACCCCAAGAGCGGGTGGACCACGTGTGCGGCCTTCCACAACAGTCACAGCCTCTCCCCCGCCGCCACCGCCACTCACCAGGTCTCTGCACCCTCTGAGAATCGGGCCTCCAGTCCTGTGATTCTGAGGCTGTCAGACAGGCCTCTAACACCACCAACCCAGGACTCCCGCTGCCCGAGAATGGTAGCCGGCACCACAGCAGCACTGCGGGGGGAGCCGGGTGCACAGTTCCTGGCATCTCAGCCACCGCAAGCAGCAACTCCGGCTCCCTTGTCCAGCACCGGCGGGCCGCAATGAGCAGCAGCAGGAATGTGAACTCAGCCGGGCGGGGGGATGAGGGCACAGCTAGTACCACACTGGGGGAGCCCATATGTCATCGCCAATCACCGCGGCCCGGGAGGGTCACCTCCACCCACGCCGAGGCCAGGAGTGTGCTCCGACAGCCCGGTACGAGGGTCACAGGATCTCAGCATCGGAGCAAGGAGGCCGCCATATTGGAGGAGGGCACCCGGCAGGCAGCTGAGAACCGTGAGAACACCAGATCATTGGGTCCCCAAGGCCAGGACTTCAGCCAGGGTTGCAGCAGGCGGTCAGCACGAGGATGGAAGGCAGGATGATGCCAGGGACCAGCGGACTACAGTCGGATGGCGGAGGGGTCCAGGAGCACCCTCAAGGTGCGACCGCCATCTTAGCTGGGTAAGCCACGCCTCTTGAGCCCCTTTTAAACATTGCTTTCTCTAAATTACTGAGTGGTTTTTCACCAAAGCCAGCAAGGGCACTTCCTTGTGTAATGTTCAGCCTTCATACCAAATTTGCTGTAATGCTATTCTTCTGTTTTTTTTCTGAAAACTGGGAATTAAAATGAGAAACAGCATTTTCGAGAGCTCAGTCCTTCATTTTTTTTTGTCCTGGTATGACAGGTCTGCACAAAACTTGCCATGAAGACCAAAAATTGATGCACACTTTTTGGAAATTTTCATGAAGATTTGTCGAATGGTGCCAAAGTCAGTAAGAAAACAAAACATACTAGACTCAATGAGGCCGATTCACAGAACTAACAAGACAAAATCCTAAACTTACTACCATTTTGGTATTCACAGAAGGCACTTACTCATTTCGGTATTCACAGAAGTTAGGAGTCCTAACTTTAGGACTCCTAAATGCCTTCTGTGAATACCGAAAGTCTTAAAGAAAGGATTTCTCTCAGTTGAGGAGTAGTAAAGTTAGGCCTCCTAACTTTAGGGCTCCTAAATGCCTGCTGTGAATACCGAAAGTCTTACAGTTAGGATTTTTCTCAGTTTAGGAGTCCTAAATTTAGGAGTCCTAACTTTGCGACTCCTAAACTGAGAAAAGTCCTAACTTTAAGACTTTTGGTATTCACAGAAGGTATTTAGGAGTCCTAAAGTTAGGACTCCTAACTTCTGGGAATACTGAAATGAGTAAGTGCCTTCTGTGCAAATACCTACCCCCTGTGTAGGTATTTGCATATCTATATCAATATATGTAACTGTATCTATATATATATATATATATATATATATATATATATATATATATATATATATATATATATACTACATAAGTGGGTATAGTGCCTATGCTAATATTTTTAGGTCAGACTATGCAGTGAAAAGTAATTTTTGTTTTGCTATTAATATTGGCACCATTTGACAATTCTTTGCAACACTTTCCAAACAAATTCAAAGCATACAATGGTCCTTCACAGAATATTTCAAAAGAAAGAGGAGTGACTTAAGTACCTTATTGATTTCCTTTTTTCCTTTTCTTGATTGCCACATTTCCTTAAGTTCTCTGCATAATCTCTTTCTTTCTTTCTTTCTTTCTTTCTTTCTTTCTTCGAATAATGCTCTTCCTCTATCTGTTCGCTTTTACTGCTTTTTCATCTTTCCTCATTGATTCTTTGATCTTTCCTTTCATATTTCCTCAGAAGCAAAAGGCTGCTGTTTTTACATTCATTTGAAAGAATTATGGTTGAAAGAATATGTCCTTACAAGTTCTTTAGATATCTTTTTTATGGTTTTCCAAATTACCATTTGCACAAAACACAGACAGCATGATTTATTTTTAAATTAAATTTTATTTTAATCTTTTGTTGATTCATTCATGGAACTACAATGAAAAATATCTTCAGAAAGTGGAAATTGTTGTCCTTGACCTATTCCACAGTGGAAACATATTTGCAATCGGGCTGCCAAAACAAACTCTTAAACCGTAAACTCAAAGTAAAGGCAGACATAAACATTTAGCATACTTAATGGAGATTAGCGTGTATACCTCGATAAGCAAAGACACCAAAATATATATAAAACTAGAAAATAGACGAATCTCGATTGATTTAGTATATACTGCAATAACAATGTAAAACCTTACAATAGTGTCCTTATTAGGGTATGAAACTGCAATGAACACATTTTAGTTTACAGTATTTCTCCTGTTGGTTTTCAGACCATTTCCAAATCCAAATACAGCGTCTGCGCAAACACAACAAATAATATGGCATAAAGGCATGTTTTTACGGGAACAAAACGTTTATATTTAGGCCTGGTACAAGGGTTTCAGGGGTCCTAGTAACAGAATGTTTCAGCTGGAAAATCATGGAGCTTGGTGTTTACCTTCATAAATATGAAAACAATTTGACCTTGTAGGAAATTCCACCCCTAATGAGTAATAGAAAAAGGGAAGACATTTGTTTATTTTATTGATATTAAGAGTTTAAATGTCTCTTTAAAAGTATCATCCTGTATGCTTCCAAAGTTCACATCTAAGTAATTGGAATTGTTAGATGTAAACATGACTACGGGTAGAAGGATGGGTACATCGATAGTTGGATAGCTAAGTATGGAAGTGTGGGTGGTTGAGGGTGAGTGCGTGTGGGAGGTGGATGAATTATTGGGTATGTGGGATTATGTGGATGAATGGATGAAAACCTTCTGCTTTGCCAAGTGGTAGGTACTCCTTCTCGTTTATTTCTTCTCTTTTTTATTGTGATGATAGGAAAGTTAAATAGTCTGATGGTCCATTCTAAAATTCCAGATGATTGTCAGTACAAATAATATCTGTGGGTCACCAGCTATGACATTAAGGCATCAAGAGCTTCAATCAGTGGCGCAAGGAAAGTTGAGGGGCCCCCCCTACAAGGTACATGGAGGGGCCCCCATCCGGGTTTCATCCCGAGCACGTAGGCCCGTGCCCCCCACACCGCAGGGGCTTCAGGGCCTGTGGTACGCCCTGGCCTCAAGGTTCAGCTGTGAATAGTGTGTCCCCACCTCTAGCACATGACTCACATTGGGGGGACACCATCTTTTATGACCATTGAAGGCCAAGGTCATGAAATAACTATATTTAGTTATGATCCATAAATGTGAATAATCTTTCTGTGTGATACTACCAAAGACAATGGGACAAAGGTCTGTCTTGGAGGTTGGCAATAGAATTGAATTCTCAATAGCTGTGAGTCAAAGGGCCATGCACTATTGCACCAGCCTGAGTACATTTTAACTATCATCGAATAGGTACTATTTGCTCACTATGAGTAACCTCTACGAGGTCTGTGTGACAATATATGTTTGGTTTGTTGGCATAGCAAAAACAACACATGGTCAATTCACTTGTGAAAATGAGTATTAAGTCCACAGTAACAGCAGTATCATTAAACAAGCCATCTCACAGGGTGTGGGGTCATCAAGTAACATATTTCATTTATTTTTTCCTTTCCATTACTGTACAGAATAATGGGACACGTTTGACCTGTGGGCCTCACACCTGCCTTTTAAAGGAGATCATAGATTAACTCATTTCCGTCATGTGAAATTCTATCACTGGTATTCTTCACCTAGAGAAATATAATTGAAGACACTACTACACTTGCCGGCTGTATTATGCTCATTCAGGTAGTAGTTAAGACTACATTTGAAAGATTTAGAAGTTGATTCCTGAGTTTGCAAGCTGTGGCAGCAAATTGATGTGACTGTGGATAGTGCAGTTGGTGGATGTAGGGTGAGTCATCTTGCAATTAATCCTAGCATAGAAAGGTGGCCAATGCATACATTTGAGAAATAGAGAGGTGCAATGCGTTTAATTAAAACCAATAAGCAGGAAAACAGAAGTATATACTTCTTTTTGAAACAAGGGGGTTAAGATGCAGAATACTGTAGCAGAGAGGACTGGCGTAGCCTACTCTGGAGTGGAATAGAGAGAAAGAAAAGCAGTTATCACCTTGAAGTAGTGGAAAGAGATAAAGGTAGGACTCGTTTTAGCTCTTCAATGATTAATAATCTGCTTTTATCTATAATGATTAATAATCTGCTTTTATGGGGTGACTCTGTGCTGGTGAAATCCGAGATTTTTTCAAATTTTTGGTGCAGTATTTAAGTATCCTGAGAGAAGTTGGAAACATAGATGGACATTTGCGAAGACATGCGAGACCAAGGAGGAGACTTCATTTTAGAATGCTTTATTTTGGGGGTTTAGTCCCCTTCTTCTCTCCAGTAGACATTTATCATATTTTGATGGTGTTCAGTGGATCTTGGATGCAAAGCTGATTTTTGTGTCCTGTCCTTATGAGGGAAAGTTAAGAAAATGTTTTTTAATGGAGGAAGAGAGTGAATATGTTAATGTCGATGGGGTAAGAGGTGAAGTGTAGCATTTATTAATTCACATGTGAATGAAGGTACAGAGGCCTTGAAAGAACTGACCTTCATGCAGTAAAGGAAGAGCAATACAAATCATGGGTGGGCATTGAAGGGATTTGCCTTTTCGTGTGCTCTCTCTTTATTTTTTATTTATATGCCATAGTTTGATTCTGTGCATTGGCGGGCTCCTAAACACCTCCCACATGTACTTCCTGACCCTTAAATGTGGTGAATAATTGGTTAGCCCTGATGGGCATATCTGATCCTTATCTGAGTTCATGATATAGATGTGCATGAAGCAGTGCTAGAGACATAAAAGGATTGGCACGAACCGCATGGAAGATTTAAAACTATAGCTTCAGATTTTTCTCTGCAGTCTGAGCAGATGTCGGTCTAAAAGCTACAGCAAGGACGTGTCAGAATAAACCTTCTAAAAAGTACGGTTTCAGCTATTATAGGGCCTTTTGATTTTACATTACTGGTAAAATTGAGAGACTCTGTATGTCCCAGTTAAAGCACCATTGATTTTTTTATATCCAAGGCTTCTCCATTAGACCTTCTGCTTTCCATGAAACATACATATTGATTGGCTAAATGTATCCGAAGATGTGGAAAGAAATAATGAAGGTGATTCAGGGGATTTATTAAGATGATATGTCTTCTTTATAGAATAATTCAGCTAAAAAATAGATATCAACATATAGTCGGAAAAGGTAACTTTGAAGGGTATTTTATTGATCATGGATGTGTAATGAGTGGCTCAATAGAATATGTTGAGGTCCTTAAGTGTAAGTATAAGATAAGGCGTAGTGGAGGGAAAAATATTTGTAAATAGGCTCAGTGCAGGATCAAAGTGCTGCTTTTCTGCTGGGTAACTTCCTTAATCGACTAGCAATTCTTACAACTTAAAATCTCATTTAAATGCAACTAATTAGATAGCTCCTGTTTCAGGATGAACACAGCTCATGAAAAGGCATTGATGTTGTGTTTTGAACAAAGTTGTGAGGCATGCTCTGTAAAAGCAAAGTTGAATTTCCATATTTTCAGAATGCAATTTTCAAAAGTAGGTAAAGGACAGATTAATTATAGAAGAAATCACGTTGGGTGGTCTGATTGTTTCTCGATCCGAAAGGACGGTTTGTCCTGGGAGAAAACTCTTCTTCTTCATACAAATGAAGTAAGGAGGAGGACGTACGGTGGTCTAACCTACAGTGCAAATGACATCCAGGAGTACATGTCCAGGATTGACAAATCTAGGAAAAACGTGTTTGAATCGCTACAAATTTATGATTCTCTGTAGCGGTACATCCCTTACTACAGATGCATCGACACCAGAACACCTGAGTTGAAAGCATAACCAGAAAAATTGTTCAATGTGAGCCATATGCCTTTTTGTGATCATAAAGCCTGTGAGTGCAAACTAAGAGCGTTTACGACTGCAAAAGGGCTTTTTTTAATGTGTGAAGGTTATTTTCTGAGGCATGAAAAATGACCTTAATAATAAAGGGACTTTTGCAATACATTCTGCATCTCAAATAGAAAGGGAGACTCCCTCCCAATTTCAATACTGAAAGAAATGTATCCATAGTTTACAACCGTGCGATCACAAAACAAGTTGTGGTGGTGATTGATTTGCAGAGAGAAAGGGGCATCCTTGGTGTTCTTCCCCTCTTTAGGTCTCGCTAGACAGTGCATGTACTGTCTCAAAGATACATTTTGTTTTCAATCCATGGTCTTCAGTCTGCTCAGAGGTTTACCATTTGCTCGCTCCACCGCCGCACTCCTATTCTTTCTACCCATTTGTCTTTGGCATTGATATATCATGCCTCTTCTTGTGTTTAGCCCTCTCTAGAGCATGGACAAATTACTAATATCCATCCATGGCTCCCATTTTAGTAGCTGTGTTAAGAACTCCTTTTTTATTTGTTTTAAACACTCTACACAGTGCTCGTGCTTTTACCAGCTCTTTCTTCTTCAACCCAGCCTCATTCTCTCAAAACCCAGTGACAGATGCATTTCTGCATTTGACCTTAGCGATGAGTTTCCTCAATTCTGCAAACCATCACCTTTGCTCCTTTATATCTGACTCTATTTCAGCTTCTTAGTAACTAAGGGTGGATTATATATATACATATCATGTGATCAAGGCCGCATGTCTGGCGGCCGAAACACGTCATTTGGACACTTGATGCTATAATAAATCAACATTAATCTTCAAACTTTTCCTGTGGAGTCTGTTTCCTGGTGTTGCGCCATTCCTTTGGAAGGTTGTAACCCTGGGATCCTGTTGTGATATATATATATAACTCCCGCGCCCGCAATGCACTGCTGATGACGTCACATATTACATCACTCATGACATGGTCAGTGACATCACTCATAACATCACTGATGACATCTCAAATGACATCACTGATGGCATAGCTGATGACATCATCCAGTGAATGTGTGTTTTTCTGAAAATTAAATATGTTTTATATATGCATATCTTAAGTTCGATGGAAGAATAAATGGGTATATAAGTGTCTAAATAGATCATTTTCTTTGTAAAATTGATTGTATAACTGACGTTTTAAGTGTATCTTAGTGAATACATGGGTTAGCGAGTAATGTTTGAATATGTAAAGATCTGTATCAGTCTCTCACTTTGTGTATAAATGACTGCATGGGTTGGTGAGTAGCTACATGAGTGTCTATATGGGTTATTAGGTGTATTTTGAGTATCAGTATGAGTGTGTGAGTGTCTGTGTGGTTTGCTGATGGCTATTAATTAGTACATAGATGCATGAATGAGTGAGTTACTGCTTGTATGTGTTGAAGACAGTATGTGTGCAGGACTGTATGGGTGGATGAGTGTGTGTATGGGTGTGTTAGTGAGTGAATGACTGTCTCAATAGTGTCTTTATAAGTAACTACATATGTTGTAAACTAGTATATGTCAGTATTTGTGTATATAAGTGAGAATATGTGAGAGACGAGAGATTGGAAGAGTTCCTGTATAAATTAGTATGTGTTTTTATAATTGATTGTTTAAGAGAGTATGTGTAAGTTTCTGTAGAAGTATGTGTGGTGGTGTGTGTATAACTGTATATGCAAGTAAATGGATGTGTGATACTTTGTTTGCATGTGTGACCATGTGTGTGACAAACTCTATGGATAAGTGGGGTTGTGTAACAGGATGTATAGGTATATGAGTAGATATGATGAGAGAGTACATGTATGAGTGACTATATAGGACTGTTGGTGAAGGAGTGGATGTGTGTATAGATCTTGGAATTACTGAATAGGTGTGTTGTAACTGGTATTGGTATGTCTATTGTTTTGAAAATGTTAGTTTGTATTTTTGAGTGTGTGTATCAAAGGTTATATTAGGGTGAGAGGATGTTTGCCACTATATCACAAGGATGATGTCATCAGTGATGTCATCAGTGATGTCATTTGAGATGTCATCAGTGATGTCATGAGTGATGTCAATGACCATGTCATGAGTGATGTAATATGTGATGTCATCAGCTGTGCATTGTGGGCGCGCAAGTTATAGTTAGCTGAACTAACTATAACAGGGGAATTTCTATGGTTCTGTACGAGTGAAATGTCCAACTAACTACAACCCCCCTGAAACCTATGGTTTTTCAGAGAATTTCTAAGGTTTTTTATTTGCTAATTTCTAACTATAAGTGCCTGACACCTATGTTTTTTCAGTGAATTTCAATGGTTTTTTAAATGCTAATTTCTAACTATAATGTGCCTGAAACCTATGTTTTTTTCAGTGAATTTCAAAGTTTTTTTAAAGGCTAGTTTCTAACTATGCCTACAGAGGTAGGACATGTGAGGAAAGAAGAAACAACGCACAGAAAGAAAATAAAAATGCAGAAAGAAGCAGCAGAAGTATACGAAGATGAAGAAAAGTGCAGGAAGAAGAAGAGATGTGCAGAAAGAACCAACAGAGGAGCAGAAAGTCCTCCTTTGCCACAACTTTTTCAGACGGGTTCTGGTGGTAACTGAATCTGACTAACCAGGCCTAAAGCCAGTGCTATGCTAAAAGACACTTAGAATATAGTGAAAACACCTACATACACTAGGGAACACTATGCATTGGGGTGCCCCTGTGATTAGCACTACCCCCTCTGTGAGACCCTAGTACATAAATGGGCAGGAGGATTAAAACTACCTCTTAAAATGCGCCACAGGGTGTGTTTGCACACTGGTGAAGGCAGGGGGGGCCTGAGGTGACGTGTGCAAACACGCCCTGTGCCTGTTTTAAGTTGGGGGATAAAGTCCCCTTGAATCCTGAGGGTCCCTTGGGTCTCCAACTAGCCCACCAGGTATTTACAGTAAGCACCACAGAGCTGCGTTGCAGAGAAGTGTAAAAAGGGGCATGGCCTGGACCACCTCTCTGCAACGCAGCGCAGTGGCGCTTACTTGAAGCACCTGGTGGACTAGTTGGCCCCCAGGGGCCGTCAGTATTGAAGGGGACTTTATCCCCCAACTTAAAACGGGCACAGGGTGTGTTTGCACACATGTCACCTCAGGCCCCCCTCCCTTCAACATTGTGCAAATGCGCCCTGTGGCAGTTTTAAGTTGGAAGATTAAGTCCCCTTGAACCCTGAGGGTCCCTAGGGTCAAACTAGCCCACTAGGTACCTCCAGTAAGTGCCACAGAGCTGTGTTGCTGAGAGGTGTAAAAAGGTGCGTGGCCTCTGAACACCTCTCTGAAACTCAGCTCCCTGGCGCATACTGGAGGTACCTAGTGGGCCCCCTCAGGGACCCTCAGTATTCAAGGGGAATTAATTGCTCAGCTTACAACTCACCAGGGGGCGCGTTAGCACAGTGGTGAAGGAAGGGGGCGTGGTCTGAGGTGTCATGTGTGCAAACACGCCCTGTGGTGCGCTTTAAGTTGGGGAATTAATTCCCCTTCAATCCTGAGGGTCCCGGGGGCCAACTAGCCCACCAGGTACCACCAGTATGCACCAGAGAGATGTTCAAAGGCCACGCCCCTTTTTACAGCACTCTGCAACGCAGCTCTATGGTGCTTATTGAAGGTATCTGGTGGGCTAGTTGGCCCCCAGGGACCCTCAGGATTGAAGAGAGATTAATTCCCCAACTTAAAACATGCCACAGGGTGTGTTTGCGCACATTTCACCTCAGGCCCGCCCCCTCCCTTCACCACTGTGCAAAGGCGCCCTGTGGCACATTTTAAGTTGGCGGATTAAGTCCCCTTGAATCCTGAGGGTCCCTGGGGTGCAAATAGCCCACCAGGTACCTCCGTTAAGCACCACAGAGCTGCATTGCAGAGAGGTGTAAAAAGGGCCTGGCCTCTGAACAGCTCTCTGCAATGCAGCTCCCTGGCGCATACTGGAGGTTCCTGGTGTGCTAGTTGGCCCCCAGGTACCCCCAGTATTCAAGGGGAATTAGTTCCCTATCTTACAAAGCACCAGGTGGGGGGCATTTTCTAATAAAGCATTGGAGGGGGGCTGCGTGGCCCCCCTCCTCAGGCCATTTATGCTCCCACCCTGTAATAGCAAACAGCAGTGTCCCATGGGTGGGCACCCCGGGACACTGCAGGAACCGGCCCTGGGGGGTGGCGGTCCCCAGGGCCATCAAGTGCTCTTGGAAGGCGGCCGCGCGGCCCCCCTCACATTACATGCAGAGCCCCGGCGGTGGTCCCCAGGGCTCGGGGGTCCTTAACGGACCCCCAAATTTACATATTAGTGCCCAGGGGACGTGGCAGTCCCTGGGGCGGGTGGAGGGCTCTAGCACCTCCACACAGGTATTTAATTGAAAAAAAAAAAAAAACAGGGTGCCAGTCCCCGGGGCAGTGGGGGGCCGTGAGCCCCCAGCACAATAATTAGAGAAAGCCCAGGGGTGGGGCTGGGAGTCCCTGGGGCTGTGGGGGTCCCCCTGGGCCCCCGCAAATATTTTTGAAGATGACCCCGGGGCTTGGACCACCCGGGGTGTTAATTAATAACGAAGCACTTCATTTTTAAAAAAAATTCGCGGCCAGATCCGAGGATTCATTGAGCATTTCACCGTATGCCGTACACAAAAACATTAACATTGACAATGCTTATAGCTCTCGGATTGCCAAGACCTATTTGCTTTGTCAATGCTTCTTGGATCATGTTGGCAGCCCTAGGGGTAAGGCAGTGGTCCACAGCTCTATTGCCTGCTTCTTTTGAAGTGTTCCAAAATGTTAAAAGTATTCATTTTTTAGAAGCAGCACTGTTTTCTCAAGGAGCACCTGATGCTTAAAAAAAATAATGTTCCATTTAGGAATGCAATCATAGGGTTGGTAGACTGTTAATCCTTGCAGGACACCATCCATCACAGCCATTCACAGGGGGTCACAAATTGCGACCAGCCTAATGAATATTAATTAGGCAGGTCATTCTGTGGCCACCTGCAATTCAGTATTTTATGCACCGACCTCTTAGAACATAGGTCTGTTTCCAAAATTGATTATATTATCAGAAGGTGAGTGTGCAAAATCCTTCCTTCTTTTCTAGCTCCCTCCCTCTGTTTATACCACCTGTCCTTCCCTCCCTCCCTTTACACTGCATTGACCAGTCATGCCACAGTGTAGGCGCGGCCGGTACAGGTAAGAGCAGTGAGGAAGGACGGGGTGGGGGGAAGTTGACAGATGACAGGATAGGTAAAATTAAATACAAAAATAAATAAAATTACTTACCTTGCGCTTGTTGACTCGGTAGTGGGGCGATTGCATGGCAAGTGGTTTTATTTATTTTTACTTTAATTTTATCCTATCCAGTCATCTGTCTACTCCCCCCCCCCATCTTGCCCCACCCCGCCAGCCCACCACTCTTACCTCTGCCAACTGCACCTGCCACAGTGTAACATAACAATTTTTTGATGGCTGTCGCTGTCACTGACTTTTTTCGTGAACTAGTGCCTGCACACATTTTTCAAGCTGTAAAGGCAGAGGAGGCATCACACGAAGGCCAAAGCTTCAAACTCATCACAAGCCAAAGCCGTGTAGATCAGCGCTGTAGAATAGCCTTGGCTAATGCATATGCACAGTCTGGAAGCACTAGCTAAATATCTATGCCTGGCTTTGAAAGGCATTTTATCAATCTTCCTTCCCGCCTTGAAGGTCAGCCTCTTCAGGGTCATGGAGATGAAAAAGGTAATCTTTCCCAAAAGAGCAATCTTTCAGTATTATGATTCAGTGAAGCAGTATTTCTTCATAGCACGTATCTGTGCTAACTGCTTCACTGGCACCTCAAGCTGAAAGAATATTTGTTTTTTCATAACAGAGTTGCAAAAAATGCATTTTTAAGCATTCGGAGCCACAGTGAATGACATCCTTCTTTGCAGTTCATGCAGGGCTACATACCATGCTCCTGTTTTGGTTAGCTGAGGGTGTGGGGGTGATCTAAGTTGGTATGATATCCGTTTTAGAGAGGTGCAGCGTACGAACCTCTTTAAATTCAGTTGAGTTCAATTAAATAAAGTTTATGTCTTCTCTATACCAAGAGTAGTAGCAGCATCGCTAAGCGTCCGACTAGTATACTATACTCATCATTGTAAGGTGACTCCAACACACCTGTCTCCCACTTCAGATGCAACAGGTCATTGACGAGTCTAAAGAAAAATGGCAAAAAAAAGTGACGGTGTGCCCGGGCGGGAGATCTGCTGCTATATTTGCAATGATTTTTAATGTAGTAAGTAGAGGAGGTGGTGTTCAAAGGAGGGGTGTCCAGAGGCCGGATGGCTGGGGATATGGAACTTGTCCACTTCTTATAATAACTGTACATTCATTCAGTTTATTTTTTTTATTTAATGGGACCTCCTCGTATTGCTTTCGATGAGGAACACATTGTTGTGTTTCCCTTCTATTTCCTTTCGGTGTCTGATTCATGGTTATACTGAGGTGTGTCCTTTTAATGGTGTAATCATCCTGAATAAATGTTTTCTCTATTTTGGGATCAAAGATATTTCATGTTCGTCTTTGCACGCTATTTGGAACACTTCAGTAGTTGTGCAGAGAACCCAGACTTACAGAAGGGGATACTAGATGCTGCCACTTATATAGAACACTTTTTCTGCTCACAGCGTCCTTTTTTATTTCTTCCTCCACTCAACTGAGAGATCCAGATGGCTCCGGTCACTTGCGCATAACTTGGGGAAAGATGCGGTTTATCAATGGATGCTCAAAGTAGCACTTGGTCATGAGCGCCTTGAGACCTGCCGGTGAGTTGGCGCTATATAAACCAAAGCTAACAATAACAATAACAATAACTTGCCTATATGGCTCATACCTTCCACAGAAGCCAATGTATGGCAATGTATCTGTTTTCCAGACAGGGTTTGAACCTGCCAAGCATGGCGGCTTTCAATCTTACCTCTTCCTCTGAAGCGTTTCCTATACAAGACTTAGAGAAGCGACATTGGTGACAGTGTAGCAAATATATGGCCAGCTCCTCTGAACTGCATGCTTTTCGCTCAAGGATCTTTGTGCTTCAATTCTTTGTATTGGCGCCCTCAGCTGATGCAATAATGCCCCTTCCTCAAACCTTCTCAGCTTCTACTGTTAAAATCTTCCACCCTTCAATTCCAGTCCAGAAATGATAAGCTTGAAGAATGAGCATCTAACCAGCAGCTTTGATGCAGTATTTACAAGCATTAAGACTCTAAGAAATGAAATTGTGTTGTTGAAAACTCTTTCACCTGCTCCTATTTCACAGTGCCCTCCAGTAGGCATTCGTCTGTAACATTCTGTTTCTGGTCAGAACAGGCCATGTTGGTTAGCTTCTGATAGGAGTTATTCTTTCTCCAAATGTTTAGGGGTTTACCCTTGTTATGGCCCTTGGCAATCACTGAATGTATTTATTTATTTATTTATATATTTATTTATTGGATTCACCTATGACATTTAATTGACTAAAGTTAAATTGGCAGCATAATTCCAGTAAATGAGCTGTCCTGAGCTGGTGTCCTTATTCAAAGTAGGTTTTTTTCTCGATTACAGGAGTGCTTGAAGAAAGGAACTTCCACAAACAAGAGAATGCTGGACTGAACAGTCCTGGTTGGAACGAATGGGGTTAGATTGTGCAATAAAAAAACATAGGGCCTGCTGGACTTGGCACTTTCTGCAGGGTCATCCCCAGACTATTTGCCTTCTCTCTTCCATTTTCTTGCTGAATTCGTTTTTGTTTGTCTTAGTACTCTGTGCACTTTACCACTGTTAACCAGTGCTAAAGTGCTTGTGCTCTCTCCTTAAATCATGGTAGATCTGGCTTATAAAAAATTGGGATTGTTAATTTACTTGTAACTCCCAAGAAAAAGTCCATTCTCTTTTTCTTATAGGAGTTTGTCTGGCCCCACTTGTGGGACACCCCTGCAGTTAGGCACCCTGTACTTCTTTTTTGGACTTTGCAGTAGCCCAGCCTGCACACTGAGGCTGTCTCCCTACCTGCCTGGCACCACTCATTCGTCAAGCATGAAAGGCAGCTTTTGTTCTCACACCCTTTTTTCTCTCTCTGCGCTACTCCTTCTTCAAGTGCTAAAAAAAAATGTAAAAAAAATGTGATACTTGTATAGCGCACTACTCGCCCGCAAGGGCCTCAAGGCACTTGTACGAATACCGCTGTGGAACCCATCCTGGCTTTCCCTGTGAGGTGTCCACTCCTGGGCACCCCCAAGGTGGAGGCCAGGCATCCTTAGCGTTGTGGGGGCCGTTGTGGAGATTAAGCAAGCTATTGCCCAGAGTTGCAAAGTGGGACTCCATGATTGGAATAGGCACCGAGGCGAGAATTATCAGGTCCGTGGAATTTTTGAGCCCAAGACCCGCCGAGGCGGGGAATTGAACCCTGGTCCCGGGCTAGACCTCTGCATCAGGGTCTGCCGCTCCAACCATTGAGCCACACTAGAAGCAAGGAGAGAGTTAGGCAGCGTCAGTGCTTCTTTAGGGATCTCCACTTCCACAGGGCCATTGTAGGGAGGACTGAGGACTCCCCCCGGGCAGGGAAGATTTGTGATTTTCCCTTGCTGCTTGTGGAGACGGTCCTTTCTCTCAGGCATGCAAGATCAATGGTGCTATTGTGTGAGCAGTCATCCAGGGCACTGGTCCTCTTAGGAGGCATGGACAAATAAATCCTTGGTGTGAAGGTACATCCAATTAGCTCATTCTATTGGGCACTGGCCCTCCCCAGTGGAATAATGAAAAGAATCACAGGACTTCGCAGAGGCTTTCTCTATCCCGCAGCACCAGGAACCCACCGAGAAAAGTCTCCCAAGAGTGAGAGAAACACAATCTACTACCTTGAGAACTGTTGGGTCTTTTTACATTGGGGTTTGTTGAGGTTGTCCTAGTGGTGTGCTCCAGCCACCAGCAGTAACAGCTATGGCCTCCTGGCCTCTACATTTGTAGCAATTTTCCTGGAGCTTATTTTAAACTGCTTTCTCTCTGTTGAGAGAGAGGCTTAGAGACCCCACTGCTGCCCCTCACCTCTTGATAGCTCTTTGACGATGGGCCTTCAAGAAGCAGCATACCGCAGATCTCAAGGTACACACAATGCCTGTCTAGACTCCAATTATCCCAGCATCTGGGCCACTATCACCGCACCTGTGTGTCTTAAAGCAGTCTAGGGTTCTCCCTCCCGGGGCACCTCCAGCCAGAGCTGATCCACAGAAGTCCATGGGAAGCCTTTGTAAAAGGGGTTCCAGCATGTCCACTGTTTACTATCCCCAGAGAGAGTAGGGAGGCAAGTGTCACTGGCCCTGGAGACAAAGTCCACAGAGTCCCAGAAAGTACAGGTCCAGAGACCTCTCGAAGAAAGGTTTGATTAAAATTAGAGGGTTTTCCATTCCCTTCTGTGTATATATAGCAAGGTCCATGCACAACAATTGTCACAAGATAATTAGGGGGGGCCAAACTAGGTCCTGGATGCTTGTCTGGCATTTGTTGAGATCCTCTTGTGATGAAAGGTGAAATCCTGATGTTTTGAGCCGTCCATGAACCCAAGCAGGCCCGTTCGAATTGAGACACAGCCGCCCGTGAAGAATGCTAACACAAAGCCATGGTGAACCTGCTACTTCACACTCCAGCATTCTGCAGTGACGACCGGCAACATGAGCGCTGCACTTTATAGCTCCAGCACCGACAGTCCGCAATGACTGCCAATGCAAAGCTTCAACAACGACCATCTGCAATGCTCAAACCGATCTTGGGGCTACAGCTATGACTTCCGCTACACCAGACCTGCTCTTCATGCCACAGTGAGAACCATTTTTGATGCTTTCCCTGCTAAGCACAGCCTCTTCTACCACAACCAGGACTCTTCTCACTGGACTATGAGAAGGCAAATATTTGGGCGGGACTAACCTGGTCCCTGTATGTGGCCCACACTCCATCAGGGGTAGCCTGAACTTGTGACCTTCCCCTGCTTTAGCGTGACCAGATGGCCACAAGTGCCACTTTGTGCTTATAGGCACTACATCGACCTAAAACCTAAAATTGAATATCTCCAGTTCCACTGATTGGATTATTGCCATTATGGTATCATTTTATTTATTAAAATGTATTCTATGCTTTCTAAATTGGTTGGGGATTTTTCTTATATTGGGTTATTACTGTTTGTGTGCTGCATGAATGCTTTACACATTATCTCTAAATGAAGCCGAACTGGCTTAGTAGTTTAGATACCAGAGTGGTAAGCACAGGTTAATTTAATTACTTTTTTGTTTTACCTTGACACGGATTGTGATTAATACATGAGTGGGGTATCCACCCCCCCTCAACCAATAACTCAGTGTATTGCAGTTAACTTGTGCCAGAGCCGCCATAATAATTAGAAGCATACAGCGGCCAAAGGCAGGGCCCTCTCTTGCGTCTGTTTTGTGTTTTTGAAGGATGATTGCGCTGCTGTCTTTGTTGTGTGTGTGCTTAGTGCAAGCACAGCTAGCAGCCATGTCACCAGTGTCATGTGGATTTTGGAGGTGGCTATGTAGATGAGTTGATATTGCATGTAGAAATAGGAGCCTTGTCACACAATTGCTTGTCGTATAAGGAAATATTGATCTATGACTGTTGGAAATGTATGCAGTTCATGCAGGTGGGAGTTCAATCAGAATATGGGTCCAAGGGCAGGTGTCCTGTTGGATTATGAAAAGGTTGGCATCCATGATTTGAATGCTTACTGTTGCATTACTGTGCTACTGCATGTATTATTATTTAATGTATTTATGGTGTGCATGGCAGCCCAGAGGGCTAACCAGCGCTAACACAGAAAGGTTATAAAGATAAAGGGCACGAACTACTGACTAAAAGAGCCAGGACTTAAATTTCTTACGAAGGATGTCAAGAGAGATGGCAGTTCTGACTTAGAGAGAAAGCAAATTCCAGAGTTTGGGAACTCAGGGGCATATTATCAAGGGTGGTGATAGGGAATTTTCGCCGCTTTAGCGGCCGTTTTCAGCCGCTAAGCGGCAATAATTCTATCGCCCTATTAGCAAGCTGTCGCTAACAGCAGTTAGCGACTGCTTTTAGGTGATAGCGAGCGGTTTGGGGCCGGCTTTGCATGTTAGCGATATTTATCGCTAATGACACACAAAGTGGGGGTCCTCAAATTGTTAGCAACTGAAAATAGTGCTTTGAACTTGACCTGTTTATTAATGGTTGGTCAGTCAGTGAAGTTCATGCAGATGGGTGGAAACAGAAACACACTCCAAGGAACATGGCAAAGATGCCTGGCGGCAGCGCAGTACACAATTTGCAGTCTATTTAAGATGTGAAGTTATTAAAACATGCATAACAGTTCTTTGAGCAGAAACAGGGAGAATCCCAACATTTTAAACAGGCATTGAAGGAGCCCAAAACACGTGTCAGACACCTTGTTGATCTGGGAACCCATCCTGAGTCTCCCATCCAAGGAGCAGGCCAGAACTTTAACAACCTGCTTAAGGGTAAATCCAGTACTTGTATAGCGCACAGCTACCCGGAGGCATCCTGGCGCTGGGTTCCGTTGGGAAGATTAAGCAAGCTATTGCCCAGAGTCACATGGTGCTGGGCAGACCCCTACCACCGGAGCAGGGGATCGAACCATGAACCCCCGCGTCCGGTGTCAGTCACCCTGGCCGCAGCACCACACCTCTTCCCAGACCTAAAACCTCCTGCCAGTCTGACAGCCCCTAGAGCTGAGTTTGGGTACCCACCACCAGAACCTAAGTTGCATTGCCAATCAGCTTTAAACAATTCTCTTTCATCAAAAGGGCCACTGATGTTAGGCATGGTCTCAGCACAGGACTGATTTTGTCCTCTGTAGAAGACAAGTAAAACACAATTTGGTTGTCATCTGCATGTGAAAATTGAGTAATGCTGCAAGCTTCTACAATGTCTGTTAAGGGTCAAACATAAGCATTAAGAGTTCAGTAGTGGATTGTCCAAAGTGTGTCAGAGGAGTGACCCATGGAACTGAGGACAAGGAAACTTTAAATGTAGGCACACACATTTGGAAATATTTCCCAAACTTACCTGCACAGCTAACCTCACACCTATGTGATTCATGTGTAAGGGGTGTCCAATGTTTGGCCAATTTCATGAACCTCCCCCACTTTCTCTGTCAGTGTTATGAGGGATTTCACTGAATGTGCAACCCAACAAATGCAGATTGGTTGAAATGTGGACATTCTGCACTGGTAGGTTTGTGACCATTATGCATGTCCCCAAAATATACTTAATATTATTAATTACTTCTTTAAAGTTCCCAAGGTCATAGACGGGCATACAGCTGGTAGGATAACAAATCATGCAATCAAAAATAGATTGTTTTGTGAATCAGGTCACAATTGCCTCGTAGATGGTTGATGCTTGGGTGGGAAATATATAACCATAGTATGTGATGCCTGCACTCTTTTCCAATACTTGATTGACAGGTATCAGTTCCCTAACCCACTTCTCCTAACATGTTCGGGGATACCATTATCAAGAATACACTTCTGCCTATATCTGTGGCTTCATAAATTCAAATTCCATCCCGAGTTTTGTGAAAAATATGTATAAAACTATCTAAAACAATATCTAACTTTTCATCATGTATACACATTTAAAAAATATTGCTCTTTTTCTCCATGATGTCTTTTATTTAATTGCTTTGAAAAACAGCGTCATTGTCACTCCAAAATAACCTGCAGAGGATAGGTGTCAGTGGTTTTCATGAAGCAACACAGGACACAGTTAACTCTGCACTCCTGTTCATCATGGTGCTCTACTCTGCACCTGTGGAAGAGCAGAAGAGATTGGAGTCATGTACAGAATATAGGTGCCATCTGGACAGAAACCTCGCTTCTCAGAGAGACACACTATGATGAACACCTGAGACAAGGAAAGAAAGACTGCATGTCCCATGGAACCACAGGCATCTCACAAGATTTGCAAATGATAGTGAGCATCTTGAATGCCTAGAGTAAATGTTCTTCATAGTCAGCCAGGACTTGCTGTTACAATTTGTATAATCTTTTTTTCTGAGAAGTCAACACAAATCATCATTGGAATCAGAGTGCAACAGTGCGCGTTAGGTCAAGCGGTTTGCGCTTGAATTGTTGTGTTAATAGTTCATGCACGAGAGGGACATCGTGCCTACCTGCGCAGCACGCATAGATAAGTTAAAGCTAAAAAGTTTAATTATCTCAAAGACAGGTGTGCCCAGCCTCTACCATATCAGTTATCATGAAAATCTTTTTGACCTATATGATAGTATTGAATTATTTTCACATTTCAGCTATCAATCTGTTAAATTGAAAACAACCAGAACTAGGGAAAGTTATTGCATAATGTAGATAATGGTGGCTGTCTTTAGCAAGAAACATATAACTCGGAATGTTGGTCACAACTTCTCTATCAACTTTAAATATATTACAGATCACTTTTTATTGCAGCATAGAAAGTGGAAAATAATTAGAGTGTGAAAGCAGGTATATCATATACAATATCTATGAAAGTTTTCTTTTGTTTTTAGACATGAATGCTCCTGTTATCCAGATTAAGTCAGGTTGTGCATTCAGGGACTGTGATGATATCCTGTGTCTCAGAATCTAGATGAGGCAATTAGGCTCAAACAGGTTAGTATAATAAGGTCTGAGAAACAATGCTACAAAAGGAATTAATACAGAATAAACTGGCTATTTATTAAACCTGCCAAGATGGACACTAGTCAAGTATTGTTAACTACAGAACCTGTTGCTACTGACCCTTGGGCCTTTCCATCTCTTATAAAAGACTGGAAGGCTAATGTGTAGACATACACCCAAATTCTACCCATAATACCCTTAGCATTGCCTGAGAAATTTACATTGCCTCATAATCTATCTCGGTACAAAAGGGGGTGGTGATGGACGGAGCATCTGAACCAATCAAACACTCACACCCAGTCAACAGATCTGGGTTTAATCCATCACCGTTCTTTAGCCCACTCTTCCACCCCAGTTCAGACATGGCCATATGCAAATCAGTCCGACCCTGTGCCTCATGGGAACAGTCCAGCCCGAACTGCCAAGCCATGACTTCCCTGTACCGGAAACAAGCATCTTGGGACCGGTTTCGGGTTCATAACCCTCATCAGCCAGGCTATCACCACCCCCTTTTGTATCACTCATAATCTATCTCAGAACATTTCATGTGTACTCTTATGAAGATTTCAGATTATCAGACTAAAGTAGATTTTGCTTTAATTTCCTTAAGTAGAAAGGCTGCCACATGGAGATTTTCCTTAATATCGAACAATGAAGTTGGCCGACCTCCTGTGTAGCTCCTGGTCCACAACAAGCTCCAAGAAGCCTTTTCCTTGAAGTGCCCAGATGGCCAGTATCAACTGAACCTGCCTGGACCCCGCTTGTGGCCTTCGCTGGAATGAATTTTGATCCCTAACTGCTGTTCTTGAGACGCTAGAACCTGTGTCTGTGTCTATGTCAACTTCCCCTATCCTGGGACTTAAAAACGTGTTGGACTTCCAACCACTGGAGGACCAGGACCAAACACCCCAGCCTATCTGCCCAAGGTGTGACCTCACTGGGGTGAGAAAGGAAGTTTCTCTGCTCTGCGCACAATATTGGATGCAGCTGCACCTTTGCCCCACTGAAGAATTGTGAGCTCCAAAATAGAGATTAAGTGCCAAATTACAATGTCGGTCAGACGGCCATTGCAGCAGGAATGGGACTGGCTGACTAGTAGTCTGCGGTTCCACCTGCCAGATTAGAATGAGAACTCCGTGTAGGCAGTTGGAAACATCCCTTCTTATAATGCGACTTGTACTGTGGCCAAAAACAGGATGTTTTTAAACATCCATGCACTGTGTGCCAGGTACCATGTGGTGCCTGACACAAGATGCATTGATGTTTAGGGGGGGGCACCACATGTGTCTCCCAGGCCATATAGCAGAGGCTGAGGGGTGATGGAAACCTGCTAGGGGCTTTTGGTGGATCCCTCGGGACGCAGATAGACCCCCGGACTGACATTTTTCAGAATGACTTAACAGCCTTGAAATGTATTTATATGAGATGCCTCTTATTTAAATAGCCCGTGTTTCACTTTAGTGCATACTGGGGCAACGTGCTCTCTGTGCCTTACGGGCCTTTATATTCATGATATTCTTGCTCGCCTCATCCGTGGGAAGGTAATCCTGATACATTTCTGAACCTGATGGTTCCTTTATATTTTTCAGCCTGTGTCATACAATGTATGTTTATGTTTTTTGATACGTTGAGTTAAAGGAGCCCCCAACACCACTTTTTATATATATATATACTAAATAAACCCTGGATGGAATTGTTACCACCTCGTGAACTATACCTCCTGCGCCCTGACAAAGGAACTGTTGGTTTCATAGTCCCTTTCCGAAACACACGTCGGCACTTTCCGTTTTCTACATTTTGTTATCATCTATTGATGTTTTGAAATATTTATTGTATGCTTTTTTGCATGTATGATTTGTCTCGTATTTTGTTCTCTTTTCTATTACATGTTTGGTGTGTTTGGTGTGCCTGTGATTTGTTGTATGGCCATTGATGTGTGATCATTCCTGTTTTATGTCTTGGTGGGGCTGCTTTAGTGATTTCATGTATGAATATGATTAGATTTGGCACAATTGAATGTATATATACAACTGTCATATAAAAAACCCAGACATTTTTGGATAAAATAAATGAAGAAAAGAATGTTGTCAGTGGGACAATGATGTTTCTCTCATATTTGGATGTATTACCTATACATTAATTGATTGATAGGGGGAGGTTTGTTGTTATTGTTCTGTTAACCTGCTAGGGGCTGCCATAGTCCCTTTTTGGCTGCCTGGAGCCGTCATGACCAGGCAGTCGGAAAGGGATATCCTAAATGTTGTGGCCTGTGCAGGCACCGCCCCCTTTGTAGGGATTAGGAATTCCAACGCTATTCTGACGGGGCCTTTGATCCTGTTGGAGGTGGTGGTCGTCCCCCCATCTCTGCGGTTCAATCAGCTGCATTATTATGCAGCGATCGGACTGATACCCTTGATGGTGGGTAGACCACCACCAACAGCCTGTCGATGGCGGTATGCATGACATCGTAATGAGGGCCTAAGTTGAAGATAAAAATCTTTCCCAAGCGAAGGCGTTAAAAGTACCTGATCAGCAAGAGGACTTCCCTGGGCATGAATTTTGAGTTTCTCACGACCTAAGCTTTTCCAGCCAAAACCAACAGCTTAATGAGCGCTTCTCAAATACAGCGTGCTACCTTGAACCCGCTGAGAGATTTTGAGTTCCAGAAAAAAGGTAAAACTTCCAACCTGTTTAAACCTTGTTAGTGTATCCCCTCTGCACTCCATTGTAGTCAGCCTGAAAATGTATGTCTACCACAATCGGTAACTACCATTTTCTCTTTGGCAATATTTTTCCTTATCCTGTAAAAAATCATATCTCTGGCTTCCTTTAATGAATATTTTGTTAATGAAATGTAACTCTTTTGTCTAAATTGGAAAGGGGTTTTTTTTGTGCTTTTTTTTTGGCTTTTTACAATTTTGGCACTTCTCAACGGATATACATTTCCTCAAAGTTAAGCCTGTTTGTCTCTACCATATCTACCAGGGCCTAAGTTTAGATTTAAATTAAGGACTTTGACTGGACCTAACAAGTTAATGACTTTATCACCCTCCCCTCCTCTTTCCTGCCTTCATTATCTGTCTACTTCCCCTGCTCCTACCCCCCTGCCCTGAATCCCTCCCCTTTCCTGCATTTCCCCTTACGCATTTTTGCTTATTGTTTATCTCGACCTTATAAGTAACTATGTTGCCTTGCTCTTATAACTTTGTAACCTTTGTAATCAATGTAACTTGTAACTTTGACCTGATACTCATGTAAAGTGCTCTGATACCTCTAGGTCTAGCCAGCGCTATATAAAATCTTTAAAATAAAAATAAAATAAATAAACTATCCATCCCAACCAATAATTCACTTTCATACCACGTCAAAAAGATGGTATCAGCCTAAATAAATTACAAATGATGTGAGCTGCAGGTGCTCAATAAATTTCTGATTATGCAAGATTACCTATGAGTGATAACATTTACTTGCAGGTCTAAATATGAATAAATGGGGAAGGGGTGCACTCTTTTAGAGTGAAACAAATAAAGGACAAAAAAATAATGTACTTTGCCATCAGCTTCAGCATATCTGACACTATCCTGCTTTCAATCAATTAGTGATGGCGTGCACGAAACAAGTTGTAAAATGCTATTTTCTAGTCTGAACATCAAATAATATTATAATTTGAAGGTCTTAAAGGGAAATAATGGGGGACTCCATAAAACGGTGTTATAGATTAGACATGACTAGACAGTTTGGAACATAATCTTCTTTCATCTATCAGTGTGTTCCAGGAGACAGAGTATTTGTTGCTTCCAAGGACCCCATACCAAAAGTGTCATTCTGAAAATGATGAAGAGAAAAGCACTCCTCATATTTAAAAGTTGGCAGTGTAAGGACAATCTTACAAGGAAAGACAATAAACCACATACCTATCAAAAGGGACATGGCTATTAATGAGCTCTTTACAACACATGTTGATGTGGAAAGAACACATTTATTAAGAGAATTTTAACACAGTATAATTATTAAAAAGTTCTATGGTACATATTAATAATAACAGCAATTAACAACTTACTACTACTGCGTATATTAACATTAAAACAATGGTGATGATAATGCTGATGATGATAATAATAAGCTTAGAAAAAACAGAGCCGTAGCTACCACTTGCCGGGAACATTTACGCACAGAATTATTTGGGGAACTACTAGGTTTTTACTGATTATGGGCCCCCACATAGTTTATTCACCCCAGAATATATATGACATCAATAATTTGAATGTTTTCAGCTGTTTTGTTGAAAAACATAATTTTCAACATTTTCATAATCATCATAAAATATTAATAATTACAAATATAATATTGACATGCAAAATTTGAAATCAATTTACTTCAAATTCAAATGTCCAAAATGCAAACTTCAATACTGTTGGAATTGGCTCTCTCTGCAGGGTTGCCGCCAAACGTTTTGCCTCACCCCTGCTGTTTCTAAACCTATTTTTGTTGGATGTTTGGGCTGTGAGCAATTTACCACTGCTAACCAGTGCTAACCAGCTTGTGCTCTCTCTAAATGTGGTGAAATAGGCTTACACCCAATTGCCGTTTTTATTTTACTTGTCAGTCCCTAGCAAATGGAATACCATATACTTAGGGCTGGCATAGAAAATGCTACTACTGGGGATTCAAAACTTATTGTGCCACGCTTTTACATAGCCCTTTAATCCTGTCTCAGGCATACTGTTGCAGCCTGTGTGTGCAGTTTAAAAAAAATAAAAATTATTTCAAAGTAATTTATTAAAAGAAAACTTTTTTACATATACATTTAGCATTGCTTACACTTCGCTGGGTGCCATCACACTCTAGGTTTACATGAGACTATACAGGTAAGTTGTCTACATGGTCGGATGACCCCTTTTAGCCTGTCCTACTATGATAGAAAGTGGGGAGGTGAAAGAAAGAGTAGAAAAAGAAAGAAGTGAAGAAACAATAAATGCACATGGAGAGCTGTTGTCTGCGGTTCCATCTTAGTCAGCAGGAGCGTGCCTTATGGGCATACACCCTTTTTTGGTTCTCTTCATGGGGGTTCAAAGTGGCCCAAGTACTTGTCAAGTGTTGCCCACATGCCCCTGGTTGCTGGTATCCAGGGTGAGTTACGTAATGCTATACTGTCTGCTCCTCCAAGGTGTGTGATCAAGTTGAGCCACCCGTTAAATGTTGCCTTGCGTGTTTCTTTCCATCTGGAGACAACCATCTTAACTGCTGCGGTCAGCAGGAGGTCCAGCAGGTCCCTGTCTTGTTTATAATCTGGGTCTGCGGTTATGAACGCCGTGGTGAGGGAGGAGAGCTCTGGCCTTAGTGTGCAACCCAGCATTTTGTGTATAAACGTGAAAATCTCCTTCCAGAATTTTTTTACTTTAGGGCAGTGGAAGATGAGGTGGCCTTCGTCACCTTTCTCATTCTCACAGTTCCAACACAGGTCATGTTCCCTGAGGCCTAGTGTCGCTAGTCGAGCTGGGGTCCAGTATGTTTTGTGTAGTAGCCAGAATTTTGTCTGAGCTTGAACTGGGGTTATCTTGTTCCTTGAGGGGGAGGCCCAGAGGGTTTGTAGCTCATGCTCATTCAGTACGGTGCCGTGGTGTTTTGTCCAGTATTCTGCTGGTTTGTCATTGATTTTGGTAGAAATAGGGTGTAGCAGTTTATATATGTGTGACACCTGGTGACCTATTCTATTGATCCTTGTCATGTATGGTATTATTGACGGGCTGTGTTTGTTCAAGTTTGCCTTTGTTATTGCAGTTCTTATCTTTAGGAAACTATAGAACTCGATGTCTGCCAAGTTGTGTTTCTCCTTTAGGGTGCTGAACTTGGCGGGGGTATCTCCTTCATCTAGATGTGCTGGGAATGAATGTCCCAGCTTCTTCCAAGTCTCTATGGCTTAGGGTCTACCTTTGTATTTGATCTTCGTGTTTCCCCATAAGGACTCCCACTTCGAATCTCCCATACTGTCTTCCATTTTTGTTGTCTATTTTGAGAAGGGCCACTTTTGTTTTCTTAAATAGTGGGTTAGAGGAGTGTGTGTGTTTGTTGTCTGTTAGTAGCACCATTGGGTCTAAGTTGCCTGGGATTGCTCTCTCTATTTGTAGCCATACCGGTGTGTATTCCATAGGGGGTGATAGCCAGTAAGCATCTTGCTTTGCTATAAATGCTGTTTGGTACGTTCTGTAGTCTGTGGTGAAAGTCATCCGTGAGAGTAAGTGGAAGCATGCTCAGTAGGTAGTTGATCAATGGCGAGATCATTACCTTTATTGTTTCAACTCTGCCCCACCATGTAATAAATTTTGGTGACCAGGACTCTAAAAGAGTCTTTGTCTTCTCCAATACCCTTTTCTCGTGACGTTTTGAGTTCCTTGCCGAAGTGGATCCCTAGGTATTTAATAAAGCCCATTTGCCAGGCCAACCCCGACTCCCCCGGGGCTTCTTTGTGAGTATAGATGTTGAGGGGCTTGCACTCAGACTTCTCTTTGTTCAGTTTGTATCCAGAGTGTATTGAGTATGTGTCAATTGATCCTATCAGTGCTGCAATGGAGGTCTTTGGTTGCTCCTTTACGATGAGGATATTGTCTGCGTACGCGGCTAGTTTGACCTCCACCTCGGTAATGCGTATCCCTTTCACACCCTTGTAGGTCTTTACGGCCCTGATTAGGTGTTCAAGGCCAGCAGGAAGAGTGAGGGGGACGGGGGAAGCCCTGTCTTGTTCCTCGCTGTAGGTCAAAGGGCCCTGAGACCGCCCCATTTATTACAATGTGCGCTTTGGGGTCTCCGTATAGGGCCATTACCTTCTTAGTGTATGCCTCCCCCAGGTTGTATGTTCTCATGCATTCTTCCAGGAAATCCCAGGATACCCTGTCGAAAGATTTCTCAGCATCTAGTGTGATTACCACTGCTGGTTCAGCTGATGTAGAAGTATTGTCTAGTATGTGGCAGAAGAGTATAGTGTTGTCGTGCGACATACGGATTTTTAGAAAGCCCACCTGTGAGTTAAATATTAGTTTCGGCAGAATGTTGCCTAATCTTATTGCTAGGATTTTCGAGTATATCTTGCAATCTACATTAATTAGGGATATCGGTCTGTAGTTCTTGGGGACTAAGGAGTCTTTGTCTTCCTTTGGTATCACAATTATGTTTGCCTCCGACATGGACTGGGACACTAGACCCTCCTTCTCACAGTGGTTGAATACCTTTTTCATAGTTGGGAGCAGGGGTGGCAGCAGTGCCTTGTAAAAGGCTGCAGTGTATCCATCTGGACCCGTCGCCTTATTGTCCTTCAGGGATCTGACTGCCATCTCTATTTCCGCTATACTCATTTCCTGGCCTAATGAATGCGCTTCTTCATCCTTGATTTTAGAGAGGTCGAGTTTATCTAGGTACTTTGTAATTCCCTCTCGATCTAAAGCCTGATCTTTCCTATACAGGTCCTGGTAGAACTCTTGGAATGTCTGCACGATTTGTTTGTGTTTGTGTGTGTTTTGCTGTGTGTGTCTGTGATAGCTGAGATGGAGAACTGTCTTTGTTTATATTTTAGGTATGAAGCTAGTAGCTTCCCTGCTCTGTTCGCCTCACAGAGGTTAATTGCCTTGTACTTGTTCACCCACAAGCCTGCCCTCTCGCTCAATATTTTATTGTATTCATATTTCTTCTTTGTGAGTTCTAGTAGAGTTGTTGCATGCCCTCTCTAGCCCTTTGATGTCCTGCTCAAGCTGGGACATGCATAGTTTTGTGTTTCTATTGATTTTTGCTTTAATGTTGATTATTGTGCCCCTTACTGTTGCTTTCAGTGCGTCCCATATAATCCTGTGGTCCATGTCTTTATCATCATTATGTAGGAGGTAGTCCTTTATTGCCTACTCTATTCTGCTTTTGTTTTATTGGTTCTTCAGGACATCACAATTGAACCTCCATCTACGGGGAATGTTTTCATTATGACATCCCCCCAGCATCAAGCTGATGCATGAATGGTCCGAGACAAGTCTAGGTGCAATGTCTGTGTCTTATATTAAGTGTGTATGTGTGCCTGTGATCAGCATGTAATCTATCCTACTATAAGAGTTGTGTGGGTTAGAGTAAAAGGTATAGTCTCTCGTGTCTGGATGCTGGAGTCTCCATGGGTCTTTGAGGTTGTATCTGATGCACATGCTCTTAAGCGTGTTGAGAGCCTTTGAGGGCTGGGTGTGGCTGTGTGACTGTCTGTCTAGGATATGGTCAAGTGGGATGTTGAAGTCCCCTGCTATCACCGTTAGGTCGTTCTGCGGGATGTCTTCTAGTTTGCGTGTTATCCCCTCCCAGAACATTGGGTCGTCTGTGTTTGGATCATTTATGTTTGCCACGTGTATGTTTTCCTCCCCTCTCTTTAGGTGAGTTATCAGACTTCTCCCCTCATCATCGTGGTGTTGTTTTTCTATTGGTAGGTTTGAGTTCCTTTATATTAGAGTGATCACCCCTCTTTTCTTCCCCACTGACAGTGAGCAAGCTACCTGGGCTACCCATTAGGTTTTCATCCTATTTGAGTCTTCTACACATAGTTTTGTCTCCTGCAGTAGGATGATGTCCCCTTTGGTCTTAGCTAGGTAGTCCAGTACCTTCCGCCTTTTGACCAGGTGGTTGAGACCTTTAACATTGAGGGAGACTGTCTTTAGGTTAGCTGCTAGTGTGTGTTTGTTCGCTTGAGTCATTGTTGTTCATGTGTAAGCGCCCTCTCTCTCAGTGTTATCCCCTCCCCTGTGAGCCTGGTGCGCGTGTACCCTCGACCGGGACTTCTAGTCTTTTTTTTGTTGCTCTGGATCTATTGTTTGCTCCTGTGCAGATATATAGAGATAGCAGTGTATAGGTGGTATAGAAAAGAGTCAAAAGAAGTAAGACATTTAAGCACGACAAGCACTCCCACCCCCCCACACCTCTTTAATTTTTTTTTATTTGCTGATCCGTGTCCTCTATGTCACTGATTCGCTTCTAAGCCACCATGAGTCTGCTATTTGCCACATGAATATCAGCTCTTACTGCCGCCAGCTCCGGGTCAATCACCTTGGTTGTTTATTTAGTGGTCTTGGCTAGGTCGTGGACCTCTACTAGTATTTTCAGGATCGATTCAAGTGTCGTGTTCATGTCTGATTTTTGTTAGATCGGTGACTCTATTTGGCTGTCCCCTTTGTTTCGTTCCTGTATTGGGTTTTGATTCTTTCCCTCGTTTCCTGCCATGTTTGGTAGGCCACACCTAGCCTGCTGTATTTTGAATGTGACCACTCCTCTCTTGTTACCAGGTTGCGGTTTGATCCCTCGCACTGAGCACTTCTGTTCTCTTGAGCTTGCCTTAGGTGGGTCCCTCGATCTCGAGTGTGCTGGTCTGTTGCATAGGAAATGGAGGCTTAGGTTTGTGGGGGCATTTTGTTGGTGTTTCTCCTGTGCCTCACACAGTTGCAAAGCCTTGGCCTGCGCCACTTTCTTTGTTTGCGGTATTTATTGGTCCGCTATTGCTGCATGTCCTCTATCTCAGCTGTGCCCATTACCTGGTTGGGCTCCCCCCTCTGGACCGATCGGTTGTCCCGTGCTGCGATGCGGCCACCTGGCACTGTGGTTTTGTTTGTCTTCTACGCGTCATTGTTTCCCAGCCTTGGCCGCACATTTGTCTGGTTTGATCCCTGTGACTCGCACAGTTGCGGAGTCTTGATTTGTGCCACTTCCTTGTTTGTGGTATTTATTGGTCTGCTATTTCCTCATGTGCAGTGTGGGTTGGGATCTTGTTTGCTGCCTGCCCCCTCTCCTTTCCTTTCCTGTTGTGCCTGGTTGGGCTCTCCCGCACACCGGATCGATCAATTGTCCCGTGTCGGGTTGCGGCAGCCCGGCGCTGTGGATTTGTTTGCCTTTTGGGTGTCCTTGATCTCCAAGCTTTTCGCCCCCCCCTTTGTCGGGTTTATATCCCCACTCTCGATTCTCCCTTTTTGTCCGCTTAATCGCTGCCCGTTTTTGGGGGTGTGTTTGATTGCTTCTGGGGGGGTCAAGCTGCTAAAATGGTTGGATAGTCACCGTGCATCCTCCCCTTGCATCCCCTGTGTTTTTTGCAGTTTTCTCGTGTCGACGCCTTCCTTCTTCCACCTCATTTCTTGGAAGTGCCGTTTTCCTTTGCGATGGCTGTCTTTAATCACGGGTTGCTGGTGCCTGGGCGTGTTCGATCGTGTTCTAAGATGGCAGCGCCCTTGTCTCCCTCAGTTTTGCTTTCGGTACCTTCCTTGATCGAGGTTGCGGGCTATAATACGAGGGTATATTCACCACTTCCCCTCTCTACGACTTCTTGAGGGAATGCCACTTCATGGAGGGGTTTCACCTACCTCCGGTGTGACCCAGGCCGTTGTTCGTGCCCGATCGTAACGGCCGGCTGCTGTAAGATGGCGCCTCTGCTCTGTGTATGCAGCAGTTTGGGTTTTTGTTCTGGGCTTGGGGGCTTGGGGGCTTGGACACTTGCTTGCTGGTGGACTTGATGTATCTGCAGTGGTTCTCTTTATCTTCTTCTCCTATGCTCCCAGTGTGCCCCCCATACATTAGGATGGAACCTTTATCCGTCCAGCTGTCCCTCCTACTCCGGGCGTATCTTAGGCTGTACTTGTGCCTGTGGTTGGGGTCCCACCCGTACTTGCGCTGCGGGCACGGGGCTGAAGGGGGTGGTCCTGTGTGTGCAGAAGGTTTGTGCCTTGTGTCACCCTCGGGTGTGGGGGTTGAGTTTTCTCACCGTGGTGATCGCCTGTTCTACCTCGGTTTTCCACTCGTTAATGGGTTTGTCCTCGCCCCGCCATCTTCCTTCTCTAAACGTATGCGGTGACGGTGGTGAGCAGCTCGTACGTCTTTCTGAGTGGGCTGTGCTTAATGAAATTGACTTCACGGCATGGAGGGGATCTTCCATTGCTTTTATCTGTTACCCCCTGTCATTTCATATGGTGTTTAGCCGTGGGATGCGTTGTTCTGTTCCCCGGGGTATCGGAGCGGCTGATTCAGGCAGCCATTCCCCTTGCCTTACAAGCCACGCCCCCTGTGTGCAGTTTTAAACTACCATTTTGACCTGGCAAAATAAACATTTAACAGCCCTACACCTTCCTTTTTGATACATATAAGACTTCCCTAGGGTAGACCCTAAACAGCCCATAGCGCAAGGTATGTTGTATCAAATAATTGGAGTTATACTTTTAAGTTTTACATGTCCTGATAGTAAAAACTCACAAATTCATTTTTCACTGTTCCCAGGCCTACATCTCCCATAGGATAACATTGGGTTACCTTATTACATTTAATAAGTGATAACTTAGAGCCGGTAGACATGTCATGTTTGGTGTCTGAGGAATTGTAATTTAAAACCCTCTTTAATGATAAAGTCAGGTTTGCAGTAAATTCTGAAAATGCCACTTTTAGAAAGTTGGAATTTTCTTGTCCTAATCATAAAGTGTCTGCAGCCTGTTCCTGGTTCACATGACTAGGTGTAGTTGGCAGTTGGCCTTTGTGTTTTTCTCCCAGCCTAGGTGTTGGCAGGATGGGCAATGTCTGACAGGATGGGTGGTGGACCTGTCATCTTCCACACTCGTACTTCAGAGACACTGGCCCAGCTTACACACAAAAGACTTTACATTGGCCTATTGTGCCTCAACTCCCAGGGCAGCGAGGCAAGAAATTCGAGACAACTTCCTAGGTGGAAACTCCAGAAGCTTCTCCCACTTCAAAGTGTGCATCAGATATACAAGCTATTGCACCTGTGGACACTGCTGCCCTGCTGCTTGATGCCTTCCCTGCTTTCTGAAAGGATGCCTGGACATTTCCCTTCAATCCAGGCAGAGTGACTACAAGGGTCAGCTGGCTGCCCTCTGTTCAAGGGTACAAGGAACCAAGAAGCTCCAGTCTCCCCTGCAACTGCCCAGCGGACCTGATGCACTAGACCTGCCTTGGCCTGCAACTGGATCTGCCAGACCCCTGCTGGCCTCTACAGGAGTGAGTCCTTGCCCCCTAACTGGTGCCTCCCCAGTTCTGGCCCCCTTGGCTGGTATCAGAGAGAGCTCCTCCTGGCTTAACTTAAGGTTTTACGAAATCCAGCGTAAAGCCCTTTAAAGTCTCGCTGCACAGCTGAAAGGCTTATCAGAATCCATGCTGAGTGATCCGAAGTCCGGCAAAGCCTCATTGCATATCTGGCAGCATCATCAGAATCGACACCAAGGAAAGCAAAGCCCTGCAAAGCCTCACCGCTGCCAGCTTCATCAGATCTGATGCAGCGTAACGCAATCGAACACAGGACTTCGCAACACAGCCCTCGCCACTTCTCATTGGAACCGACGCATCTTGATACAGGACCTCACATCGCAGCCCTCACAGTTTCTTTGAACCAAAGCCAGATAATGTGCAGCCTTGCAAAATAATGCCATGCAGATTGCATACCAAGGACATAAGGTACAATTCTCAGTGTGCCAAACCTGGTCCTGTTCCTGCCCAGTGTTCCATTGCAGTCACCCTGAATTTGTGACTGTGTCCGGGGTCACAATGACCACATACCCTCAGTTGGTGCTTTGCCCCTTTTGGCGCTAATTTAATTGACATTTTTCAAATGTAATATCTCCACTACTACTGATTGGATTTTTGGCATTTTGGTCTCTAATAATTTATAAAATGTTACTCTATTTACCTAAATTGGTGTGGGATTTCTTGTGTGTTTTGTTTTCACTTTATTTCTGTTTATGGCCTTGACAAATACTTTACACATTGCCTATAAGTTAAGCCTCACTGCTTTTGAGCCAAGCTACCAGAGGGTTAAGCACAAGTTAATTTAGAGAGACATTTTGTGGTTCATCTTGACCGGAACTAAGCCGGTTGCTTAAGGAGGGTTTCACCTTTCCAAACCAACAACCCAAAATCTCTCCAAAACAAAATTACTAAAATAAAAATGTATACATTTCTAATTTCAAAATCCAAACTTCAAATATTGTGTTTCTATACATATATGTGATTCACCTTTTGACTTTAGGGACTATTGCTAGCATATTTTTTTTGGTTGAAATCTTATTATCCTAAATAATACACAAAACATACAAATCCAACAAAGAGAGCAGTAAATTGCATCTAGGCTTCCAATAACCACAATATATAGTGTAGATACATGTATAGGCATTGGGTAATCGTACAAAAGGCAGGTAATATCATTCCACATTAGCGCATTTAGTTATCTTCATCGGCTACCATAAGGGGGGTAGGGGAGATACCAGGAGTACACAACAGACCACTACTTTCATTCCAAGGACCCCAGATTTTAGTCCACTTTTGCAGCCAACCCCTACTTTCATATACCACCCTCTCTGCCTGCATGCACCAATCCATATCCTCCGTCCAATCCTTGCATTGTAACTGAATTCCTCCCCTCCATGATCTAGCTATGTTGTGCTTCGCAACTATACAGCCCAAAGTAACCCAGATCTTCTCAAATGGTGCCAGATCCGTGGCATCCCAGTTGTTTAGAAGACACATCTGGGGGGGACCATCTATAGGTGAGTTACAAATACGAGACATACCAGCAATGATCTTTTTCCAGTATTCCTGGAGGATAGGGCAGTGCCACCAATGATGTATATAGGTACCCTCCCAGCCACACCCACGGGGACAATCAGGGGACCCCAACACACTAATTTTTATCAGAACTGTGCTAGTGTTATATGTACAGTGCAGCAATTTGAGTTGTATTAGCCTTAATCGTGAACGGATTGCTACTTCGCGGGGGGAGGCCAATGCATCTCTCCACTTGTCATCATCCAGGTCCCAGACATTGTCAGCCCACTTTGCACGCATTTTCTCCTGGGCATCTGGAGTATGACTGAGGATTTTGCAGTAGGTCAATGAGATGGCCTTCTCAGGGAGATAGTCATCCAACAATCTAACCTCCAGAGGCAAGAAAACTAGTACTTCCGAACCCTTGGGAATGGCTTTATATAACACATTTCTGGCCTGGAGGTAGCGGAAGGATTCTCAATCGTGCATCGTGATATCAGGTAGAGCAATGCCACCGTCGTACCAACTCTCTGTCAGTTTTGTACGGGCAATACAAGGGGTGCCCTGGTTCCAGAGCAGGGATTTAACCTCCGAGTCGATTACTTGAAAGTATCTCACTGGGACTGAATATGGCGTATTTTGTAGCGCATACAAAAAATGTGGAAGTGGCATCATCTTGTAGAGGACTGCTCTACCTAAAAGCCTGAGGAGTAATGTTTTCCAGTGACTTATATCTGCCTTAAGGCGATGTAAGCGGGGCAGTAGGTTACATTCATAAAATATGGAGGAGTCCGGTGTTATATACATTTCTAAATTTTGAAAGCCATCTGTAACTATTCGAGCATCACATCCTGCCGGAAAACTCGGATGATCACCACTCAAGACGTAGATCAGGGATTTATCCCAGTTAATAGTGTATCTGGAATATGTTTGAAATAGCGCAAAGATATGGAGCACCCATTGAAGTGAAAAGCGAGGCCTAGCCAAATATAGCAGAATATCATCAGCATAGAGGGAGATCTTGTCGGACCATTCAGCTGACCAATTAGGACCCCTAACAAGCGGGTCTCCCCTTATTCAAATAGCCAAAGGCTCCAATATTGCTAGCATATTTTTCTAATCAAAATTATGTATAGGAATACTCCAATCTAGCATATTCTACTTCCTCTCTCTCTGAACTAGTAGATTTCTCAACATGAACGATTGAGAAAATCAGACAAGAAGATGAGATACCTTACTTCACCCCCAGCAATCCTTGCTTCAGATCACTTGTTATTGCCCTCTTGCCAGATGGTCCTACTGCTAAGGCCCACTGAATTCCTGGCAGAACCTCTCCCAGCTGCATTAGTAAATTTAACTTTACAATGCATGATTCAATTTTGACTTAACTATTTAACCCTAGATTGGTGATCAACCAAGCCACTGGGAGGTCCAACCACTGAGAGTGTAGCTACAAACTTTCCACCATATTTAAAGGTCCCTGCCAACCCAGTGGGGATTTTTTACTATTGTGCTTCTTCCATTAAGGTGAAAGCATATTTCTCCATTCCATGAAAGCATGTCAGACCAGAAGGTGTTTCTTTTTCCAAGGACGGCAATGAAGAATCGATGTCCCTAATGCTTTGAGAGCTTTCTCCTAGACTGTGGAACACATTAATCATACATTTCATTTTCTCTATATATAACTTCTCCTCCCAGGTACACATTGGATACAGCTTCTCCCCAGCCAAACCTAAAATGCTCTTCAGATTGGGCATACTTAATCAGCATACTTGTTTGGGGTCTTATCTTTTTGGTATGTATAGATTATAGAGCACCAATTCATATGCCTGCATATCGCTAGAGCACACAATTAGCTATTTAGAGCTGCACATCCCTTTCCTTGGTCTGGTACATGATTCCCAATTAATTATCGACTGACCATAGGGTTATGTAAAGCATCTGATCGACTTCCAGTGATCCCTGCATCAAAGGACACTAAAAGTAGATCAGCAGCCATGACCACCATGAATATATGAGTGTTTCACCTGTAAACTTGCTCATATTTGCACTTTTCTACTACCCGCGGTTTTGGACAGCCCTTATTTTTCACCCCAAATTTCTGTCCCTCTGTAATTCACAGCCGAATAGCACCTTATGCATCTGTCTTTGTGCACAAAGACTAAGGCCTCATTTCACACGTTGTAATTAGCATACATCGTCTTCATCATCAAATTTCCTGATGTCCGTGGGTAGTGCTTCAAATGCACATTCTGATCTCAAACTAATGTGTCCCATTACATCTTTGCCAGTACATTGATGAAAAGATGCCTTATCCGAAATGATAATTTAGGAACTTTCAAATTGTAAAAATATGCAATTGCTTCTGATTATGTCTTGAGGAGCAAATTATTCTTGGCAGGTAAAATACTTGGTCCTTCTGCCTAGTGATTTAACTTTGAACCAAATGCAGTGCATCATTCTGCCATTTTTTGGCTGAATGATGCTCAGCTTTTCACATTATCACATTTCTAAGTAAATAGTCCATCCCAATTCATATGCAGAGGTCACTATTGCTACAAATCCAGATTTTTATTGCCTCTTCCTAACAAAGGATAGTTTCCTTAGACATATAAACTACACTGTACTTATGTGCATTTTCTTGGAGACTGTCCTTTAAAGACTGGGTGGAGTGATATGTGCAAAAGCAGAAACAACTTGTGTGTTTCTAAACTGGTGGCACAGGATTGCTAGCATTAAATTGACAGTCACTAATGTCCCTAGGAAAAGAGAGCAAATGAGGGTACTAACCAGGTAGGGCAGAGGAATGTACCATTTCTTTCTTTAGCTAGCCAAACACGTTAGTTTGCTCTTCATGACATTGACACTTCAATTTTCATAGAATGTTATACAATGGGGCTTTCTCCTTAACTGAATATACGAATAATGAACTTGGTGATCTTCAGGAGGATCTATGACAGAATATCGATTCCAATAATATTGAGGTGCCTAAATATTGAGCCAAAAATGTTGACACAAAAATATTGTTTCCCGATACGTATAATCATAAGTACAAAAATATCAGAAAGAAATATTTCTTTACACTGATATCATGCAAAAAAATTATATATATATATATATATATATATATATATATATATATATATATATATTCACTGAAAAAACCATAGGTTATAGACCATATATAGTTAGGAATTAGCATTTAAAAAACCTTATTTTACTCACACAAAACCATTGAAATTCCATATATAGTTAGTTGCACTAACTATATATCGCGCACCCGCAATCCACTGCTGATCATGTCACATATTACATCATTCATGACATGGTCAGTGACATCACTGATGACATCACTGATGACATCTCAAATGACATCACTGATGACATCACTGATGACAACATCCAGTGACTATGTTTCTGTAAAGTTAAAATATGTCTTACATATTGAAGAATGAGTGGATGTATAAGTGTCTGAATGAAGGATTTAGTAGGTGCATGCCTGACTGTATGAGTGAGTGATTAAATGTGTCTCACTGAGTGCATGGGTTAGTGACTAAACTGTCTTAATTTGTGCATCATTATGTCTGTTGTTCTGTAAACTGCTGCATGTGTTGATCAGTAGCTATATGAGTAACTATATGGGTTATTGATTGGTTGCCCAAGTATTTGTATGGGAGACTGAGTGTGTGTGTGGGTGGCTGGGAGGTGTATGACTCTGTGCATAGATGTGTGAGCAGTTGATTCACTAGATGTATGGGTTCAAAAGTGCATGTGGAAACAGCTGTATGGGCGGTTGACTGTGTGCATGAGTGTATTGGTGAGTGAATGGATATCTCAGTGCTGCATGTCAAAGTAAGTACATATGTAAAACACAGTACATGTGAGAGTTGACATATATAAATAACTGTGCATAAGAGCCAGTGAATGTGTGAGTGGCTGTATGGATCACTGTGAACTTGTATCAGGGATTGTATAATAGAGTAAATATGTGTTAGTATATGTTTGAATAAGTAAGGTGTGTATAACTGTATAGTTGAGGAAATGGAGGTGTGATTGATTCTTTGCATGACTGACTAGGTGTGTGAGTAACTCCATGGATGAGTGACAGTCTGTGAGTGTCTGTTTACACTGAGTGTATCTAAGGTTATATTAGAGTCTGAAGAGGTTCATCGTATTATCACATGAATGATGTCATCAGTGATGTGATCAGTAATGTCAAATGAGATGTCATCAGTGATGTCATCAGTGATGTCATTTGAGATGTCATCAGTGATGTCATCAGTGATGTCATTTGAGATGTCATCAGTGATGTCATCAGTGATGTCATTTGAGATGTCATCAGTGATGTCATCAGTGATGTCATCAGTGATGTCACTGACCATGTCATGAATGATGTAATATGTGACATGATCAGCAGTGGATTGCGGGTGCGCGATATATAGTTAGTGCAACTAACTATATATGGAATTTCAATGGTTTTGTGTGAGTAAAATAAGGTTTTTTAAATGCTAATTCCTAACTATATATGGTCTATAAGCTATGGTTTTTTCAGTGAATTTTCAAGGTTTTGTAAATGCTAATTCCTAACTATATATGGTCTATAACCTATGGTTTTTTCAGTGAATTTCAATGGTTTTTTAATAGCAAATATCATAAGCTGTCGAATGTCAAGTACGTGGTAAGTGAAAACATTTTCGTGTTTATGCACACTGATCTGCTTTGAATGGTGCCCCCCCCTCATTTCTATTAGGAGTACTCTCTCTTTGCAGATAGTGAAAGGTAGTTAACGCAGGCCTTTGCCCCCGTTGTAATCCGTCGTGCCTGCTTCTCTCTCCATTTGATTGATTGTTATCCAAGTATTTACTGTTTTAGAATTAGTTCTCTTTGGTTCATTCTCTATTTACAAACAAACACAGAGTCGCAATACTCTGTTTAGTCTTTGCAGATAACGAAAAATCGTGTAAAAAAAAAGAAAAGGAATCGAGTAAAATCAGTAGGCCACTAATGGGATCTCTTTTTGACCTCGCTAAAATAGAAACATTAGGAACAACCCCTCATGACAAATACAAAACTAGTGAGATGAACTGAACTCCACACAATGATGGCTGCAAAACAGCTCGGCTCCGCCACCCACCCCGCCCAAAATAACGATAAAGAGCGGCTGCCATGATTGGTTGCGGAATGGCCACAACGGAGCTACGAAATGGTGCTGCTCTCATGCTAACCCCAGCTTCAGTCTGAAACATCCAGAAACACTGTAGACTACCAATTCGATCAGTTCCGGTAGCTCCCCAATGTAACCCGGTAGAGAAGAACTAGCCCTCCCCTCTTTGACTGATGGTTCTTGTTGCCTGTCCCTTCTGTTGTCATTTAACAGAACTATTTAGCCTGCTGAAAGGGGTTGTGTTTCGACCGCTGGTTGGTGGAGACATTTTGACTATATTCTGGACCTGCGTTGTCGCGTAATGCGTCATATGACGCGCCGCGTTAGCGCATCCGGAAGTCATCCGGGGCGCGCAGCGCGTAACGTAAGCATAACAAGTCATGTGACTTGTTAATAAAACTTTTCATTGGTTCATTTTACTTTTCTTATTGTAATGATGAAAGGCTTGGTCATATCACCTAAAAATTACGCTTTTAATTACTTCCGAACATTATTTTTTCTTAAATATATGTTATAATGTTCCAGGCTAATGTACTTTCCCGGAAATTTTACAACTGTCCTGCAAGTAAAATATATTCTTTTTTCGAGAAAAAGAGCGTTTCTTCGTCCCATGACGGAGCCGTTGAGCAAAAGAGGGTCGACCTGCTGTCTTAGTCGCCGATACGCCTGAATATGAGATTCTTATCGATCACTTTATGTTGCAGGAATAGAAAACACAACAGCCCTTGACCATTTATCTTTACTGCGTTCCTTCGTATTATACCTTTTACCCTTCATGTAATTGGTCTGCTTTATTTCACTTGCCTTTTAATGATTCTAAAACAGTGACTATTATTAAAAACTTTACCAATGTATATACTACTACTATGTTTTCTTTTAAAAACCTTTATTGTGAAAATTTCATTATACAAATACGAGCCTATAACCACGTGGGCCTGCCACGGAGCAAACTGTAATCGTATATGATGAATAGACATTTACACTGTAGAGGAACGTAACGGGCGGGCCATTAGGTTGCAAGAACTAAGGTGTCTAACAGTTACGGAATCGGTGGACGTACATTTTATAATTAAAATACGACAGGGCCAGTTACAATAAAATTATCTAGATATACATTTGCGGGCAAGTACCATGGGTGACGTTAATTCGAATTTTCAACAGTACAGTAATCAATAACACATCAGAACTTAATATCAATAGGGATGTCGAAATATTCAATCAATTCTCGTCCCCGCCCGCCATGTGCTTCAAAACTGCATACGTATCTCGTGATTTCAAGGTTCTGCAACCAGTACACAACAAGGAGTTACGAGTCCCATTTATTCCGGCGCCATTTTGGGCGAGGACGGGCAGGTCCAGGATATAGTCAAAATGTCTCTACCAACCATCGACTATGATGATGTTCATATGCTGTATTTATTAGAGTAACACTCATCTGTCCACATGAAATTAATTTACCACAATCTAAACATGTCATTTTAATCTTTCCAAAGTTCTTCTAAATATTTGGGACCGTTTCCCTTGCCTCTGAAGCTCTCAGTGCCACTTCTTTGATGAATGTACTAGCAGGTCGGGGGTTCTCCTCCAAATCTCTCTTTTATGCAGCACTATAATTAATTGGTGCCACCTCTACATATGACGATGCATGGTATAGTTACCACAACTATATTTTTTTTCGGTTCCTCTGGAGAGTTCATCGTGGCAGATGAAGCGTGTAACGTACCGGGCATTTACCTTTTTTTGCATGTACAGGAAAGGAAAAAAAAATCGAGCGTCCGAGTTCTAAGCTGTCCCAGGGCCATTTTAGTGGACCAGGCCCAAATCCAAAGAACAGGCCGCCATTTTGAGAGTCCTCTTGCAGCCGCCTGTCGCTGTAGCATCAAGAGCAGCCGAAACTCAGCTGAATGGCAACTGAAACGGTAAAGGGGCGCCCCACTACATTTCAGCATTGTAGGATGACCACACCAGTACAGCAACTTGCTAGACATCACCTCGGTGCCATCCGGATCTCGGCGCCCCACTACAGATGAAGTGCCTCTCAACTATGAAACCACCACGGTGACATCCGGATCTTGGCGCGTTGTGCTGCCTTCGGCCTATTCGCACATCGGTCCGCTACTGACGCCATCTCACAGGCTAATGGGGCGACCCACGCCGAGTTTCAGCATTGTAGGATGACCACACCAGTACAGCAACTTGCTGGACATCACCTCGGTGCCATCCGAATCTTGGCATCTCAACGCCTAGTGGTATCTTCCATACAGAAAATATTGTTACGCTGCCTTTGGCCCCATTCGCACATCAGTCCGCAACTTAGACATCACCTCGGTGCCATCCGGATCTTGGCATCTCAGCGCCTTGTGGTGTCAGTCAGAAAATATTGTTGCGCTGCCTTTGGCCCCATTCGCACATCAGTCCGCTACTGACACCATCTCACAGGCCAATAGGGCGCCCCACGCCGACTTTTACCATTGTACGATGGCCACACCAGTGGCACAACTTGCTAGACATCACCTCGGTGCCATCCGAATCTTGGCATCTCAACGCCTAGTGGTATCTTCCATACAGAAAATCTTGTTACGCTACCTTTGGCCCCATTCGCACATCGGTCCGCAACTTAGACATCACCTCGGTGCCATCCGGATCTTGGCATCTCAGCGCCTTGTGGTGTATTCTCTTCAGAAAATATTGTTGCGCTGCCTTTGGCCCCATTCGCACATCGGTCCGCAACTTAGACATCACCTCGGTGCCATCCGGATCTTGGCATCTCAGCGCCTTGTGGTGTCTTCTACTCCGAAAATATTGTAGAAAATATTGTTGCGCTGCCTTTGGCCCCATTCACACATCAGTCCGCTACTGACACCATCTCACAGGCCAACAGGGCGCCCCACGCCGACTTTTACCATTGTACGATGGCCACACCAGTGCCACAACTTGCTAGACACCACCTCGGTGCCATCCGGATCTTGGCATCTCAGCGCCTTGTGGTGTCTTCAAATCAGAAAATATTGTTGCGCTGCCTTTGGCCCCATTCGCACATCGGTCCGCTACTGACGCCATCTCACAGGCCAACGGGGCGCCCCACGCCGACTTTCAACATTGTAGGATGGCCACAGAAGTGCGACAACTTACTAGACACCACCTCGGTGCCATCCGGATCTTGGCGCGTTGTGCTGCCTTCGGCCTATTCGCACATCGGTCCGCTACTGACGCAAACTCACAGGCCAACGGGGCGCCCCACGCCGACTTTCAGCATTGTAGGATGGCCACACCAGTGCGGCAACTTGCTACACACCACCTCGGTGCCATCCGGATCTTGGCATCTCAGCGCCTAGTGGTGTCTTCTATTCCGAAAATATTGTTGCGCTGCCTTCGGCCCCATTCACACATCGGTCCGCTACTGACGCCATCTCACAGGCCAACGGGGCGCCCCACGCCGACTTTCAGCATTGTAGGATGGCCACACCAGTGCGGCAACTTACTAGACACCACCTCGGTGCCATCCGGATCTTGGCGCGTTGTGCTGCCTTCGGCCTATTCGCACATCGGTCCGCTACTGACGCAAACTCACAGGCCAACGGGGCGCCCCACGCCGACTTTCAGCATTGTTGGATGGCCACACCAGTGCGGCAACTTACTAGACACCACCTCGGTGCCATCCGTATCTTGGCGCGTTGTGCTGCCTTCGGCCTATTCGCACATCGGTCCGCTACTGACGCAAACTCACAGGCCAACGGGGCGCCCCACGCCGACTTTCAGCATTGTAGGATGGCCACACCAGTGCACCTTACTAGACACCACCTCGGTGCCATCCGGATCTTGGCGCGTAGTGAAGCTGCAGCAGCTGCAAATAAGCTTCAGACAGTGTTACAACCGCTGCTCAGAACTCTCAACTATGACACCACCTCGGTGCCATCCGGATCTTGGCGCGTTGTATTGCCTTCGGCCTATTCGCACATCGGTCCGCTACTGACGCCGCCTCACGTGCCAACGTATTTTCTCCGCATTTTATACCCTATGCCGCATAACAGGTCATGTGACTTGTTTATAAAACTTTTCATTGGTTCATTTTACTTTTGGTTTCCTAATGATGGAAGGCTTGATCATGTGACCTAAAAACAACACTTTTCATTGGATGAAAACTTTTTTTTTTTCCCAAACGATGAAAGCCCCACCTTGTTTCTGGATGTTTCAGACTGAAGCTGGCATCAGCATGAGAGCACCACCATCTCGTAGCTCAGTCGTGGTCATTCCGCGAGCAATCATGGCAGCCGCTCCCCACCAGAAGCCTGCAGGAGTCGGAGCCCCCAAAACTTTTGATGAATTCTCAAGGCGGAGGGGACGCTTTCGAGAATAGCAGACAAGCGTCCGATTTCCAAGGTGTCCCAGGGCCATTTCAGTGGACCAGGCCCAAAAAGGAAACAGCCTGCCGCCATTTTGAGAGTCCTGTGACAGCCGCCTATCGCTGCACCGCAAGAGTGGGCGCAACTCAGCTGAATTGCGGCTTTTGACACAGTGGACCAAAAACGGACGGAATGGCAACTGAAACGGTAAAGGGGCGCCCCACTACAACAGATGACACTCCACCTGGAGAGGCCCGTTCACGCCGCCTCCCCCGGGGCGCCCCACGCCGTTATTCGGAGCAGCATTGTAGGATACCAAAACCAGTGCGGCAACTTACTGGACATCACCTTGGTGCCATCGTTCTGCTGCCTTGGAACTATTCGCGCAACAGTTTGCTACTGATGACCCACCCCCCGCGACGCCCCATGCCGTTATTTGCTGGGTGGCAACTTACTAGACATCACTTTCGTGTCATCTAGATTTCAGCGCGTTCTGCTGCCTTGGAACTATTCGCACAACAGTTTGCTACTGATGACCCACCCCCCGCGACGCCCCACGCCGGAAATCTGGACGTTGTGCTGCGTTGGGACTATTCGCACAGCCGACCGCTACTTCGTTGTTTTTCCCTAAAAATGTTTATATGTTATTACTATTTTTGTTTTCTTGTATATATTTATAAATTATTAAAGTTTTATAATCTTACTACTTTGTCGGAGTGCTATATATTTTTAATGTGACACATAATTGTAAAAACTTTGATGTACAAAGAGTCATCCCTGGAATCTTCCGCTTCAGGCTCGGTCCCCTCCCCAATCACAATACAGGATGGTTTTCAGATAATAGCAACGCTTCTGCTGTGACGGATCTCATCGAGTGTGGGCCTTGATCTACTATAACTCCTTTGAAGAGGGGTGATTCTTTACAGCTGTGGCCATAAACTACATCTGCAGGGCTAGCTGATACCCTAGGACCAGCCTGGACAATCGGACACAGAGGAAAAGGAGTGTCAGAGGGTGCGGTAGTGAATAGGGCGAAAGGGAGGTGTCGGGCGGGCACAGGGTGTGATTCTCAGGGAAGAGCAGCGCAGATGGGGGGAGGTTTATTACCCATGCATAAGACAGAGAGCGGGGGTGACCACTGCCTGGGGGAGATGCTTGCGAGGGTGGGGAGCCATGCTAAGGATCGACAGCGTGCACAGAGTGGGTCTGGTCAAGGCATCTAAAATGGCTGCCGTGCACGACAAAAGTGTGGCATTTGAAAAAAGACAAGATGGCGCAGACAATGTTTTTCAACACTTCCTGATTTCCTTCGAATCGAACGTTAACAGACGTTGGGGCATATTACCAAAGTTAAGCGATATTTATCCCTAACGATGCTTAGCAACGATTTTTTTACCGTCAGAAATTATCGCAGATAAACCTTGCTATTATCAAGGTTTATCGCAAATACGATAAAAAACGACCGCAATGCATTAATATCGCTGAAAACTCAGCGATATTCATGCATTACCGAGCTAATGCTCTTAGCCATGTTATCCACCTCCCATTGGATAACATGGCTAAGAACTGCTCAGGGCAGGTGGTAGCTTTTGGAGATATTCGCGCTTATCTCGAATATTTCCAAAAGTTGATAATAGGAGATAGCGATGTTAGCGACTGTTTCCAGTCGCTAACATCTTGGCATGCCCACTTTGCATGTCATTAGTGATAAATATCACTCACATGCAAAGTGGGGCCCAAGATGGTCGCTATCTTCTACTAGCCGTCGCTAACTGGTGTTAGCAACAGCTAGGTAATACACATATAATTTTATCTCCGCGAAGCGGAGCGCTGTTACAGATATATATCTTGTTTTTGAACGTTAATTTCTCAAAATGCACTGAAGCACATATATTGAGACCTAGCAAAGGCACATCGGGCTACCAGTCCCTACAATTTTGCCAAGTTTCGTGCAAATCCATTCAGCTGTTCGATCCTACCGAGAGACAAGATGGCGGCCGCTACGGACTGTTTGGAATATTTACAGACACCGGAGAGCCAATCAGCTTCGCTTCGCAAAGCTCCGTAACGCACATATAATTTTATCTCCGCGAAGCGGAGCGCTGTTACAGATATATATCTTGTTTTTGAACGTTAATTTCTCAAAATGCACTGAAGCACATATATTGAGACCTAGCAAAGGCACATCGGGCTACCAGTCCCTACAATTTTGCCAAGTTTCGTGCAAATCCATTCAGCTGTTCGATCCTACCGAGAGACAAGATGGCGGCCGCTACGGACTGTTTGGAATGTTTACAGACACCGGAGAGCCAATCAGCTTCGCTTCGCAAAGCTCCGTAACGCGAAAAGTACGCGAAGCGGTGCGCTGTTACAGATATATATCTTTTTTGGAACGTTAATTTCTCAAAATCCACTGGAGCACATATATTGAGATCTAGCAAAGGCACATCGGGCTACCAGTCCCTACAATTTTGCCAAGTTTCGTGCAAATCCATTCAGCTGTTCGATTATTATTATTTTTATTTTTTTTTGCCCCGCGGGGCCCTTTTAAAACCTCCACATCAAACCTAAACGGTCAGGGAGGATCTACTATGCCCCCTTATGGTCATTTGCCCCTTCGGTTTGGCCTCCGCTTGTCTCTCGATCCTACCGAGAGACAATATGGCGGCCGCTACGGACTGTTTGGAATGTTTACAGACGCCGGAGAACCAATCAGCTTCGCTTCACAAAGCTCCGTTGCGCGAAAAGTACGCGTACTGGAGCGCTGCCCGGTCCGCTGTTACAGATATATATCTTTTTTTAAACGTTAATTTCTCAAAATCCACTGTAGCACATATATTGAGACCTACAAAAGGCACATCGGGCTACCAGTCCCTACAATTTTGCCAAGTTTTGTGGAAATCCATTCAGCCGTTCGGGCTAAAAGTGAGGCCAACCGCCCTATGGAAAACTCAATGTTAAAAACACGTTTTGGGACCCCCCTTTTTTCTCGGCCCCCCCTTGACGAACCCCCCCAAATTTCCAGGGGCTGCTCAGAAACAAAATTCTCCATTTTCCAGAAAATTTCAGCCAATTCCGTCCACAAACGCCAAACTTATTAGACATAGAATTTTCAAAAATCCCATAGAGAAAAAATCCTAACTATATATACCTACTGGCGACCGCCAGTAGGTAATATGATATATATATATATTCACAGAAAAAACCATAGGTTATAGACCATATATAGTTAGGAATTAGCATTTACAAAACCTTGAAAATTCACTGAAAAAACCATAGGTTATAGACCATATATAGTTAGGAAATAGCATTTAGAAAACCTTATTTTACTCACACAAAACCATTGAAATTCCATATATAGTTAGTTGCACTAACTATATATCGCGCACCTGCAATCCACTGCTGATGATGTCACATATTACATCATTCATGACATGGTCAGTGACATCACTGATGACATCACTGATGACATCTCAAATGACATCACTGATGACATCACTGATGACATCTCATTTGACATTACTGATCACATCACTGATGACATCATTCATGTGATGATACAATGAACCTCTTCAGACTCTAATATAACCTTAGATACACTCAGTGTAAACAGACACTCACAGACTGTCACTCATCCATGGAGTTACTCACACACCTAGTCAGTCTTGCAAAGAATCAATCACACCTCGATTTCCTCAACTATATAGTTATACACACCTTACTTATTGGAACATATAATAACACATATTTACTCTGTTATACAATCCCTGATACAAGTTCACAATAATCCATACAGCCACTCACACATTCACTGGCTCTTATGCACAGTTATTTATATATGTCAACTATCACATGTACTGTGTTTTACATATGTACTTACTTTGACATGTAGCACTGAGATATCCATTCACTCACCAATACACTCATGCACACAGTCAACCGCCCATACAGATGTTTCCACATGCACTTTTGAACCCATACATCTAGTGAATCAACTGCTCACACATCTATGCACAGAGTCATACACCTCCCAGACACCCACACACACACTCAGTCTCCCATACAAATACTTGGGCAACTAATCAATAACCCATATAGTTAGTCATATAGCTAATGATCAACACATGCATCAGATTACAAAACAACAGACACAATGATGCACAATTTAAAACAGTTTAGTCACTAACCCATGCACTCAGTGAGACACATTTAATCACTCACTTATACAGTCAGTCATGCACCTACTAAATCCTTCATCCAGACACTTATACATCCACTCATTCTTCAATATGTAAGACATATTTTAACTTTACAGAAGCATACAGTCACTGGATGTTGTCATCAGTGATGTCATCAGTGATGTCATTTGAGATGTCATCAGTGATGTCATCAGTGATGTCACTGACCATGTCATGAATGATGTAATATGTGACATCATCAGCAGTGGATTGCAGGTGCGCGATATATAGTTAGTGCAACTAACGATATATGGAATTTCAATGGTTTTGTGTGAGTAAAATAAGGTTTTCTAAATGCTATTTCCTAACTATATATGGTCTATAACCTATGGTTTTTTCAGTGAATTTTCAAGGTTTTGTAAATGCTAATTCCTAACTATATATGGTCTATAACCTATGGTTTTTTCTGTGAATTTCATTGGTTTTTTAACAGCTAATATCTGTAGCTGTAAAATGTATTCTTCTTTAAATCCAAAAATATATTTTATATGTTTATGAATAATTTTTTTTTAAAATATTTTTTTTTCTTCGTTCCCGCTTCGCGAATCGGGAAGCTTCCCGTTAGCTGACCTTGATGCCGCGAAATAGACCGCGAGCCGGTAAACGTTTCTTTACCGCAAGTGCCGCGTTAGAAAACAACATCGTGACGCCTCCCGTCCGCATGACGTTCCACGTTGTCGCTTGATACGTCATATGACGTGCTACGTTAGCAAACTGGTACGCGAAGCGAGTGCCAAAGCGCAGGTTTCTGGAAGCAAACCGGGAGGCCCTGCAAAGCGCTTAACGTAAACACAGCAAGTCATGTGACTTGGTAATAACACTTTTCATTGGTTCATTTCACTTTTGGTTTCCTAATGATGTAAGACTAGGTCATATAATCTAAAATGAACACTTTTGATTGGTTGAGAACTCTTGTTTTTCCCAAATGATGAAAATCCCTCCTTCTTTCCTCACTCTGACTTTCATCATTGTGAGAGAAAGACCCTTTGTGATCACTGAGCAATGGCTTCTTTAGTAGCTTCAGCTGGTGCTTCCCCACCACCTCCACCACATCCAAGGAAGAGTGGACCACCTGCTCAAGTTGTAATTCAACAAGAAGAAGAAGAAGAGGAACAGGAGGACGAGCACGAAGAGAGGCAGTTTTTGCCTGAGCAGCCCAAGACGTCTCACCGGAAAGAAAACTTCATTTGGCAATTTTTTAAAATTCCCAAAGGTCAGAAAAAAGTAAATGCAAGATACGTAACTTGCCTTATATGTCAAGATAGACTGTCCAGAGGGACCGACAAAAAATACAGTTTCGGAAACTACACAATGCATCGCCATATGACTAGGTGGCATCCTAACAACTACAGTGCTGCACAGTTTCGGAACGACCTAGATAATCTCCCTATTATGGCCAGAAGATCTGTTGTACCGGAAGTAACGGGACCAGAGGGCAGGGAGATGGTGCCAAATATACAAATGAGATTTGGTGAAGTAAAACACACCTGCGTATTTTGCGATGGATTCATTTCCTACGGAGAAAGAAGCATCACTCTGATCAACAGAGCTATTGACTATCATATGCAAGTTTGTCCGAAACGCCCAAAATAATAAATACTTCTTTTTTTTGTTTTGTTGCTCCTGTTGAGCCCTTTACAATGAATCGTTTTCATTGCCCCCTCCAAGAAAAACCCCAAAAAATATAAAACTGTTCCGAAAAATTCAAAAACAGTAAAAAAATGTTCAGAAAAATAAAAAAAAAAGTTCTTTTCAGAACTACCTCCCCGTTATTAAAAAATTGGTACAATATTTGGAACTGTGCCAACCTCTATTTCTCTTAGTTCGCTTCCTAGTTCGCTCGCTGGTACGCGAACTGGAAACGAACCAAAAACAGTAAGTATAAGGGAAGGAAACACACACTTATGTTAAAAGAAAGACAGCTATAGGGGAGTAAACTAGAGATACTATTACCCATAATCCACTACTGATGATGTCACATATTACATCATTCATGACATGCTCAGTGACATCATCAGCAGAGGATTGCGGGTTTTTTGGCAACATGCCTTATCCACGGTTTAATAACGCTGCCTTTTGCTTTATATAAGTTTTCAAATTGTATGAAATATATACCAATAGGTCTTTATGAACCTTTAGGTAGTGCTTTTGTTCATGAGGTCTGGTCGCTTCCATACACATACAGATGTTTCAAAAATGATCAAGAAGTTTATCTGAATGGAGAGGAATGCACTGAGACGCCAGATCATTCACTAATGTGTAGGCACATACAGTTACACGATTCATGCAACAAACACCGACCAAATATGGCTTGCGTGTTGCAAGGCACGCCAGTTCCTGCTATCATCCCCACGTTCAAGTTGTTGGAAAATGGTAGTTATTTGATGCTCAATAATGAAGATTGTTCTGAGTTAATTAAAAAGTATTCCTTTTATCGTAACAGTAAGTGAACGGGTTATTTGCTGCAGAAATGTTCTATTTCCTCCCACACATGAACATAGGGAGTTTTCAATCTGGCCACAAATACCAACCTTGGGACACGTTTCAACGGCATGACAAGAATAAGAGCTCTTTTGTCTCAGAGAGAGGTGGCCTTGAGTTCGGCCCGTGAAACTTTCGTACTTCACATAGCGAACACCCGTACACAGGTTTGCCTTTCAATTTCAGCAACATGTTTCCGACTATCTTTAACGCATCCTCCACAAAATCCCTGGCACACTTTTTTAAAGTTGTTACCAGTGGTCTCGTGACTTCATTTGAGAAAATCTTTGGAGTCATCCCTGCTCCCTTTCATTCCATTTTCTCCACTCTGGTTCGTGGATTGCATTTTTACTTGCATTACCAGCGGACGCTCTTGTGCTTTTTTACATTTTTAAATATGGATGTCCCTCCTATGCAACCTCCGACCCTGCAGCTGCTGACACTGTTCCGCAATCGCATGCTAGAATATTATGGCACAATGCCGTTGGCGATATTAAGCACGGCATATGGATTATCTTTTCGGTTCTCCTACTTCACCTGTGTCCAGCCTGTATTTCACTGCCTGACCTGTGATTTCGATTGGGCCATTGATTTGTGTCTCTGCGGACCGGTTTCTCCTGACGTCGACTTTAATCAGCTGATGACTCCTATCATTACTCACGAGTTGATTTGTCCTGGCGAAAGGATTATGGCTGTGGCATTGATGCATGGACTACTTGGTCCCTGGAATTTACTGGCGGCAGCACAGTCTTTCTTGGAACACAGCTTTCTTGAAAACCCACCGAGCTGTCCTCTGATGGTGATAGAGGATCCGGTGCTGGGAGAGCACGTATGTTCTTTTCCGCTTTTAAATTGGATGGCTGAACTGTTTTCGGATGAAGACGGTGACTTCCTATTGGAGGCTGTTGCAGCTTATTTTGCATACACAGTTATGTCATAGACCTTTTTCATGTTTGATATGCTGAGTACTAGCATTTCATTGACAATTCATTGACTTATTTGTCAAGTTTTTATTATTTACCTTGCCTATTGGCTTAAGACTCGATAAAGTACTTGGCTGTTTTATTTTTCTTTAGCATTGAATTTTCCTAGTTTTTAATGCTTTACCTTGCGGACCGTCCACATATAAACTTGCAATCTGCTCTCATGAGATGGCACTTCTATTATCTTATTCAGTTCGTTTCCGGATCATGAGGAGGTGTCATCTAGGTCCTGGATATCTTTACACCGTGTTAAGTTAGCATGGGCTCATTACCGGTTTAAACGCCATTTTTCCTTTTTTGCAACTTCTGCACACGACACTTAGTTGTTGCTTTAGCTTTCCACCTAGTAGTTCATCGTGGTTTACATGAGAATAATATGTTATTGGTCTACTATCTGCTTTACTTGTTAAACTATATCTGTACAGCGAGTGCTAAAGTTTCAAGAACAACACGATACAGAATTGTTATGAGGTCTGATCTCCACGACTTCATACTCATAACATAAGTGCAACTTCTGCCAATTCTGGGCATGAGGCGGGTTTTATATTGCTTTGCCGAACACACATACACAACAGTTGATGCGGTTCACATGAAGAGAGAGCTGGTGTATGCTGATGTGATTCCTTCAAATCTAAGACACTAAAGTATGGACACGCCCTAAACCAACACAAAGAGACCTTCTTAGCAAATAATATAATATGTGTATTAGGGAGGGTGAGATATAAGCAGCCGCGGGCCGTGGAGGGAGTTACGATGGGGCAGGGAGGCGGGGAGGGGGAGAAGCAGGGTGGAGCCCTCTCTACCTTGCCCCTCCCCCTCCCCGCCTCCCTGCCCCACCGTAACTCCCTCCACGGCCCGCGGCTGCTTATAAGTGTTGCTAACTCTTATTCATTTACAGCATGTTAACATACTGTCACCATTCGCTTTTTATGTACTAGTAACTATGCTGGTAATTTTGCTACTGATAATATGTTTACTTGTATTCTCCACCCTGCTTCTCCCCCTCCCCGCCTCCCTGCCTCACCGTAACTCCCTCCACGGCCCGCGGCTGCTTATAAGTGTTGCTAACTCTTATTCATTTACAGCATGTTAACATACTATCACCATTCACTTTTTATGTACTAGTAACTATGCTGGTAATTTTGCTACTGATAATATGTGTACTTTTATTATCTAAGGTACTACGCCTGAGAAGACGGCATTAGTAAATAAACATTTCAAATACACATGTGTTCTTCTTAACTCCATGTTCTGGTTTCTAAGAAATATATAACGACCGACTGTTCATGAGTTCCACGTATCCTGAGGTACTATAAGTTCATATTCTGGATTGTCTAAACATTGAGAGTTTGTTATATCCAATGTGACACTGTACCTAGCTTGCTAAATAGTTTTTGATTACTAACGTGAGTTTTGGGACACCCTAATTCGCCGAGGTTCCAATCCTCTGTCCACAGTTCTGTGTGAGAACAGAAACCCTGCGACAGGGGCACCCCCGACCCTTGCTGGAGCTTCATCACACTTGCGATACAACTCCAGCAATGCGCCACCTTTACGGCACAGATACATCACGCATCTGTGCTGTTTTTGCCCCATGATGCGCCGCATTGTAAATGCAGCACACCATAGGTGACGGAACAGCGGCACAGAATGACTAACACATCCCTGGTGATGCGCCAGTCATCATAAATCTATCCCTATGCTTCTTATCTTGTTAGAGATGAACCGCCATATGTATCATCAAAGTTATTTGCATTTCCTAAATAGCGAACTTTAAGGAATAAATAGCGATTCTTTACCATTCCTAGTTTGCGATGAGCTATTTGCTAATTAGCCGAATGTAGCCCAATGAAGCCCAATGTAGCCCAATGTAGCCCAAAGATGGCCGCCAGACACACAAAAAAACAAATGTAGCCCAAATATCAGCCAGATGTAGCCCAACTATAGCCCAGTGACAGAATGACCAATCAGCTTCGCAAACCTCCGTTACGCGAAGCGGAGCGCTGTTACAGATATATATCTTTTTTTGAACGTTAATTTCTCAAAATCCACTGGAGCACATATATTGAGACCTAGCAAAGGCACATCGGGCTACCAGTCCCTAATATTTTGCCAAGTTTCGTGCAAATCCATTCAGCCGTTCAATTATTATTTTTATTATTTTTTTTTGCCCCGCGGGGCCCTTTTAAAACCTCCACATCAAACCTAGGGGGTCAGCGAGGATCTACTATGCCCCCTTATAGTTATTTCCCCCTTTGTTTTGACCTCCTCTTGTCTCTCGATCCTACCGAGAGACAAGATGGCGGCCGCTACGGACTGTTTGGAATGTTGACAGACGCCGGAGAACCAATCAGCTTCGCTTCACAAAGCTCCGTTGCGCGAAAAGTCCGCGAACCAGAGCGCTAACCGGTCCGCTGTTACAGATATATATCTTTTTTTAAACGTTAATTTCTCAAAATCCACTGGAGCACATATATTGAGACCTACAAAAGGCACATCGGGCTACCAGTCCCTACAATTTTGCCAAGTTTCGTGCAAATCCATTCAGCCGTTCGGGCTAAAAGTGAGGCCAACCGCCCTATGGAAAACTCAATGTTAAAAACACGTTTTGGGACCCCCCTTTTTTCTCGGCCCCCACTGGACGAACCCCCCCCCAAATTTTCAAGGGCTGCTCAGAAACAAAATGTGCCATTTTCCTGAAAATTTCAGCCGATTCCGTCCACAAACGCCAAAGTTATTAGACATAGAATTTTCAAAAAACCCATAGAGAAAAAATCCTAACTATATATACCTACTGGCGACCGCCAGTAGGTAATATATATATATATATATATATATATATATATATATATATATATATATATATATATATATATATATATTTAATTGCTAACCGCATAAATGCGAAGGTTAATATCAATGCGATTGTCAACATCGAAGTGGCTCATTGAAAAGGGTCTGTTTTTTCCATAGCTATTCTGAAAAATACACAGGACACAATAAATAACAATAAATTATCATTCACTGTTAAATAAGTGATGTTAAAACAATAAATACATTCTAATAATTTAAAAATCGTTCATTAATGATTGCATGTGCAAAAAAAGCAAAACCGTCCCCCTGTCGCCATCTTTTAGTTATTTCTGAATAAATTCGTACCTTGATCTGTATATGATAAAGTTTAAATCCTATAAATATGTGCAAATCAAGCAATATAAAGATCATGTAAACAATTAGATAGCATCCTGTCTATGGAGGCTATGGTGTGCAAATGCGCTAATTTTAGACTGTGCAATGATGTGCAAAAAGTTAAAATTAACCCCTCACCTATGAAAAATGATTGCAAGAAAATGTATTTAAAAAGGAACGGGTAGGGTAAGTTACAGCTGAGGAAGAAAACTAAAAAACTGGTTAAACAGTGCCTATTGAATGCTTTAGCTATCTATCAGGATGTTACAGAAAATTATGGAGATCTTCAGTATTGTTAAGACCCCTTGGCTGTTTGCTATCCAACTCTAAGATCGTTTTTGACCCGAGTTGCCTCAGAGTCCGTTCTCGATTTCCTCCGCGCGGGGTAATGGGGACGGCTGCAATGACAAAATATCTGAGGCATTTGAGGTCATTACCATGCACTGCTTTAAAGTGCCTGGCTACCGGGTATGCAGTGTCGTTATTAACAATAGCCCTAAGGTGTTGTAGGATCCTGACATGCACCTGTAGTCTGGTGCTGCCCACATATCTTAACCCACAGGTGCATGTCAGGACATACACGGCATACTCGGTTTTGCAGTTGTAGCTGCATTTGATCTTATATTCATTGGAGCTGAAGGGAGTCTTGTATTTGGTGGTGTTGATACCAAATATGCAAGTGGTTTTCTTGACAATGGTTTCTGGGCTCTTTTTGACTAGTTGTGTCCTCATTGAAATACCTTTTTTAAAGGTAATAGTGGGGCAGCTTGGTAAGCCAGGTGCTAAGACTGCATCTGTTAAAATGATGGGCCAATTTTGTTTTCTGATCGTTCGAATATGGCGCTCTAGTTGGTTAAATGTTAAGATGAGTCTGGGTATATTTTCTTCTATCTCACTTGTATTTTTAGCATTAGGCTTGTAAGGTTCTAACATGGGAATCTCTGTGTCTATTGTTAACTTTTGTGACTGCTTGATTAATTGTAGATGTTTTGTACCCCCTTTCTCGAAATCTTTGGATGGCTTCTTCAGTGCATCTATCTTGTTCCTCTCTAGTACTGCATATTCTTTTGATTCTTAATAGCTCTCCATATGGGATGCTTTGTACTAGATGTTGTGGATGTGCACTAGAGGTATGGAGCGTTGAATTGCCTGCAGTCATTTTTCTATGCTGTGTGGTTTGTAAGTTCCCTTCATGTATATAGACCTTTACATCCAAAAAGACCACTTCCTGTTCACTGATATAGGAAGTCAATTTTAGATTGGTTGAATTATTGTTGATATCATGTACAAATGAGTTAGCACTTTCCAAGTTGCCCTGCCACACCACAAAAACATCATCAATATAACGGAACCATTGTAGGATTTGACCACCATATTTCTCACGTTCTAAAGTCTTAAGAACCCGCTCCTCCCACCAGCCTACCATCAAGCAGGCATAGCTGGGGGAGAAGCAGGATCCTATTGCCACACCCCTCAATTGTTTGTACATTTGTGAGGCAAACATAAAGTAATTGTTATTGAGGCACCAGCTTATTCATTTTATCAATGTCTTGTTCTGTTCGTAGTATTCAACAGGTCTGGTCCCTAAGAAATGTGTGACAGCCTCCAGTATATGTATATATATACTACTGGTGGTCGCCAGTAGGTAGTTATAGTCAGGACCTAGTTAGGAAAAGCGTGTTTTGTTTTCCCAATAACTTTGGCACCGGTTGACGAATCTTCGTGAAATTTTCAAAACTTACTGGTCAGCTCCTACCTTGAAAGTTTTGGGGTGATTCAGCAAGCGGTGGCCCAGAAAAAAGTTTGGATGATGAATTTTCTAGGAACTGTGTTCTTATCAGTTTATTTAGTAGTTTTGTATTGAAAGCTAATTTTGGCTTTTTGTTTTGGATCTTTGATGATCTTGTTTGCATCAATTTTTCCTGCAGTTTTTGTGTTAATTTTTTTATAACCAATTAAAAATGTATTATTGGGTTTGTGGAGTGCATTGTGTGTGGAGAAGTGTGGCTCAATGGTTAGAGGAGGCAGACCTGGAAGCAGAGGTCAGCCCGGGACCGGGGTTCAATTCCCGGCTTGGTGGGGTCTTGAGTCCTAAAACGTCCATGGATTCGACAATTCTCGCTCCGGTGCCTACTCGATTCACGGGTTCACACTCTGCGACTCTGGGCAATAGCTTGCTTAATCTCCACAACGGCCCCTCGCGGCGGGATGCCTGGCTTTCACCTTGTGGATACCCTGCCGGGGTTATCTCACAGGGGAATACCAGGACGGGTTCCCTAAGCAAGCGCTTAGAAACCGCTTGGTGATTTGCGCTATATAAATTCCTGTACATTTACATTTACATTTACATTACTTGAAGAAGTTGCATTGAATCGATTATGGAAGTTATCTTATTAAGCGTAGCTGAATTCCATTGGATCCGCCTTTGTTTTGGGTTTACCATCACCATGCTATACCTGTACATAATTTGAGTAGACAGACATAAATGTGTTTTCCATTCTGTGCGTAATTGTAAAATAGCATGGTCGCTACCGTGGACAAAATTAATGTTAAGTTGTGAGATGGACCCAAACAAGTCAAGGCTGCAAATCATATAATCCAGCAATGAGGAACTACTATTTCCCTGTCTCGTATTTGAGGCAGGAATGTCTCCTTCCACATTGCCATTTAATATGATTCCATTTAACATTGGGAGCGAAGCTATTAGGATTTTTCCTCTTTTATCCACCTTATTTCCTTTAGGAAATAGTGGTACAGATATTTCCAGCTGCTCTTCTTTGTACCAGTTGCCCATTTTTGTAATTTCTAGTTAGATAATTTCCCATTAAGGTCACCCATAATGAGAAACGATGGATAGCCTTGATTTTCAATTATTTGTTCGATGTCCTCTAGTATTTCTATTGCAAGTGCATCCATTTTTACTGCAGGTGGGATATAAACATTAAAAATTAGTAAATTTTCTAAGGATTCTGAAGAATTTGTCCCACAATTGGTCTTAATACATTGATAATTATTTGATTTAGTTGGTATTATTTCTTGGGCCCAGTTAAATTCTTGATTTAATAAAATCGCTATCCCGCCTTTCGCATGGCCCCGTTCGACCCGTGCTGCAGAGATATCATATACAAAAAAATTCTCTTGGTTAAAATTTTGTATAGCCATGTTTCTTGTGGGGCGACTATAGCTGGAGAATCTTTTACTAGTTCCTCCATTTTTTCTTTAGTTTTTCCCGCTATGTTCCAGTCCCATGACTGGTCCCTCTTTGTTATTTCCTTGTTGAGGGTGTTTTTACTCCAAATTTCTCTTTCGCCATTCTTTATGGAGATAAATATATTATCTGTAGCACGGTCTAAGGAGTGGATCATTGTGTTTGTCAGTTGATGCATTTTTTGAGATACTTTTATTGTATATCTCTCATCTTGAACTTCGTGGTGTAATACTGGGATCAAATCATAGCCATGTTTGTGGAGAGTCTCACTCTCCATCAATATAATTCCTGGTAAGACTGGAGACCAGAATTCTACAATTGCAGTCTTTGTTTTTGCTGTATCCGGGAACATAACTAATTTAATTTCATTTCGCGCTAGTGATTGTAGTGGCTGAATCTTTTGGAGTAGACTGATGATTCGGCCGCGGTTGAGTGGAACTTCATCGGTAGGGAATAATTCTGTGAATTGTAGGAAATTAGATCTAATCTCAGCTGCTTGTGGGTCTTTTTTCTGGGTATTTAAAAATCTTTTGGGGGTCCCACTTCGTGTCGGACTTGCAGGGTCGTATATAAAATGTGTTGCCATTGGATTTAGTAAACTCTGTTGATTAGGATTTTTGCTTTGGGTTTTTGCCGGCGACTTCTGGTCCTTTATCTTCGGGTTTTGGGGCAAATCTACTCTTCCTTCATTACCTGATAGACTACTTGGTGGAGGAGTATTGTTCTGAAATTTAATTTTGTTAGCCTTCTTCTTCTTAAATCTTCTTATTGCCTTTCTCTTTTTCAGTTTGATCTTCCTTTGATTTTGCTTCTTATTTATATTTTCAGGGTCCTGTACGTCATCGTTAGTTAGGCCAATTTCGGCACTTACTTTAGGGTGAGATATTACAGGACTATTCAAATTGAATTTGATTTTGTTTTTTGTGAAAATTGGATAGTAGGCCACAGGGTGATGATGTGGTACTGATTTGATTTCATCCTTAAAAAGGTTTCTAAGAGAATATGTTTTGATGTCTTCATGCTTGCCCTTAGTTTCAACAGTTGGTTTCTTCCCGGTTTGTGTGGCACTTTCTTTTTTCAGAGGGATTGGCAATTTTTTTTGTTTCAGCTTTTGAGTTATCACGGTTTTCCCCTTGACATTTACCACAAACTCCTGTTATTTTTGATGATTGTGTTTGCTCTTTTTTCTTTCTTTTCTCGACTAGAAATTGTAGAATTCCTAGTTGTGTGTCCAGCGTTTGGTCAGAGTTCTGCAATATGTTACCCAGGTGGATAAGAACTGATTCCAAGATATTTTGCAAGGTAAACAGTGATTTAGATACTGGGGTATAGTTGTTGGTCAGACCTGCAGTTTTGAAGAGAGAGAGATCTGGCGAATTGTCGAGGAATCCTTCTAGAGCTGATGGTTTTTGTGGTGTACTGTTCTGTATATTATCAGTCCCCTTTTGGGGTTCCGTGTGAAATATTAAGTCCTTGATGTTAATATCTGGGCAAGTAATATTGTATTCTTGAGATTGTTGTATTTTAAATGAATCCGGTATTATTGATCCTGTTGCCATTAAATTCATAATTGAATCCTTCTGGTCAGTTGGGATACTTTTTTGTACAACCTCAGGAGTTGTTTAGTTTGGAATTTGAGTTTGATGTATTCCATCTTTTTCGTCCACAATATTCCCTACTATTTCCTTGTTTATTTGATCTTTTAGCATTTGCCCCTGGTCGTTTGGGTTTAATTTTTCAAGATACTTTCTAATCCCAGGAGTTACTACAGTCTTTCCATTTCTTATCATCTTGTTAGTGCTCTTTCTGATTGCCTCTTCAGTTCCCATCCTTTTCATGAAGATGGTTCTAGATCTTAGTTTTTTGTAAGCCATTACGGTGTAGTAGATCCCTCAGTTTGGTTGATTTTAATTGAAACTTGAACATGGAGAGTTGTTGCCTGTGGGACTTGACTGGGCCTATGCTTTATATATTATCCCCTTCTGCCCCCTGCTTTAGATCCAGCGCTAGAGAAGCAGCACTAGCCTAATTCCGGTTGATACAGTCACGAAGGTTAAAGCTCCAGTGGCCAGTTAACCGGTGCGCCGCTCATGCCACACTGAAGCTAGTACCCTGTTCCGCTATCTAAGTCCGTTTCTAATAAAGTTATATTGTTTAAATAGCTCAGGACTCCTCGCAGGACTCCTCGCAGCTCCTTCTGCACCCAGGACTCTCACAATTGTTTTCTTTATTTGGCGCTGGGGGTACTAGGCGCTTCTAGGTGCTCCTTCCTTCCCTGCTATGGTTTACTAGGATTCTTGGGATTCTTGGGGGTTGACCACTGGTTGTTAGAAAGTGGTAGGTAGTGTCAGGTAGTGTCAGGAGGCTCGCGGGGGCTCGCGGTGGGAATGGCACCGAGCGGAGCACACAGGGCGGACCACGGGCAAGCCGGACCTGGTCAGACAGCACTCCGGACATTACCTTCCTGGGCTCTTACTCTGCAGCCGCCTCTATCGGCGGCCACGCTCGCGTCTTGACTCCCACTTGCGTCCTCCGCCCCTCTCCCACACATCGGGCGCTGCCTCACCACTCCTCTCCTCACCTCTGCCTCTATCGAGCTGCCGAGCTGACGAGCAGAGCGGGGCAGGGAGAGCTCGGATGCTCGGTTCCTCACCTCGACAGACAGGACAGGGCTGGATTACTGCTGCAGGCTGTCTGAAGGAAGATTCCGCCGTCTGCCGCTAGTCATATAAATAATTTGTAATACATTAATTAATAATTGATTCTTAATTAATTATCATGAATTAACATCCTGTCCTACACCGCTAAAAAATTAGCAACCCACTAAGACAATATAAATTATTATTAGCAATGAAATTAACAATTTATAAAGCACTTAAAATTCAAACTATATTTAAAAATATTATTGGCAATTATTCCAACAAAAGTAACACATACAATTAATATATGAACACACATAAAGATAATTAAAAAACAATGGGCCCAATTCACAAAAGTAATCTGAGACAAAATCCTAACTTTACGACTTTCGGTATTCACAGAAGGCCTTTAGGAGTACTAAAGTTAGGATTTTGTCTCAGTTAATCTTACAATTTGGTCCTAAATTAAACTTAAGACAAACTTACTTATAAATAAGACAAAACTCTAACTTGACAACTAGGATTTTGACTAAGATTTAGACTAAAACTTGTTTTAGGATTTTGTCTCAGATTACCTTTGTGAATCGGGCCCAATATTTTTTACAACAATGTTATTGAAAATGATATTAACATTAATGAAATTATTGAACCAATATTACCTTCCTGGAAAATCGATATTCTTGACAACGATAGTTCTGCATCACAATCTTTGGTATCACAATATTCTTTCTCCATCATTTCTGAATCTTGGTATTTCGAATAAAATATTTTGTCCAGGATCGTCAGAGTACAGGGGGGCTTTTTCCACTCTCAAAGGAGTGGAAGGTCCAGCATAAAGAGGCCCCAGTGTAAGTAATCAAAGAGTGGGATTATACTGTTTCTCTAGTGTCAGGATTGCAGAGTCAAAAAAGGCAGGAACCAACCGTGCCCCAGCTGGGGTTTAGAGTTGGGAATCGATATGTTGGATTGTAATGCCCTCACACACCCTTTCAGGTGTCATGCTTCATCATTTGGGCTGCTCCTTGTTGGGTCGGCGGTGCAATACCCAACGGGCTCTCTTTGGTAGGGGCACTTTATCGGAGATCTTTTATCCAACAGCCGTATGATGAAGTGCGGGTGTGGGTCCAGAACTGTGTAGATGTAGGAAGGTGCTTTAAAACAGGTTTTCAGAGTACCTAGAAGGACATACTTTTATTCTGGGGGTCTCCTACCCTAACTAAAAACATATAACAAGGCACTCACCTGAGTGTAATATCTTGCGTATGGGTGTTCATGTTAGAAAGTGTGGGTCAACATGTTTCTCGCTTGAGGTTAATTAGACTAGCGATTCTTCAGGACCGGAAAGGATAGACTATCTACACCTAGAATTAGTGGTATTGAATTTACTCACAATAATTGTGTCTACTAATTATTGTACCTGTTCTGAACCTGGATCTACCTGTAATGGGAAACAAAAATGTTGGTATCATTCAGGCTAATACTGTACACAATAAACGTAGACCCGGTCTTTGTGGTGACTCTGATTTTTGTTCTTTACTCATGTGAAGTGAACGCAATTGTGTTTGAGGACATCTAAAAACAGTGAAGCTAAAACAAGTGGTGAGTTCCCACAGTGAACTATTGTGACTTATTGCCCCTGTTGAATATCAGTAGTGCGGCAGAGATACATTGGCATGGACTCACCCTAATCAGTAGCGTACCCAGGCATCACCAGTATCCGGTGGGTCAGGCATAAGGCTTTGCTCATATGTGTGATTGACTAGACAGGAATAAATATAGAAATAGAAATAGAGACAGGTGGCTTCAACATTACTTGGTTAGTTACATCGAATGTTTCCAAAACACAACTCATATAGTAGGTGGAACATCCTCACCGTAGAATCAATCTCCCTGATAAAGAGCAAAATAATTAGTTTAACCATTTCAACAATCTCTTACACACTGGCTTACCCAATCCAACCTATTCCAAGCCTACCAGCTCTGTAGATGCTCTAGCGAGCAGGGTGTTATAGGTTCAGAAGGCATGTAGTAGCTTTGCAGTTTGGGACATCAGACGGTAACCCCTCAACCCCATCCTTTCTATATGCCATCTAAGCAAGAAGAATACATTAGTCTCTCTCCTTAACCCCTTAATCATCTCCAAATGCTGTTGAACCATGGATACAATTATCTTAGAGAATCGCTTTTCCTTCCACACCTGCTACGTCTTTTCCTTCCCACTTCTAGCATTTCTTTATTTTTCCTTACTTATCATGCCATTACACTGTCTAACACTATGTCAGCAACCATTACTTCACTTTGGTTACTGACATCAGTGGTGTACTCTTCCTCCAGAGGAAAGCCCCTTAACCCTTTCATCAGAAATGCCCTTCTCAAAACCTTTATTTTCAAATTCCTTCAGAGTTTATTAAACATTTGTACCTCATTTTTCAGTCTTAACTGCTTAGTTCATAAGTACTATAAATCTTCGATACTGACACATTTGATGTCTGCGCTGATGCCCTTGACCACACTACTTGAATGAAAGAGAATTCAAGTGGTGTTTCAGGAATAGTAAAAAATCTCCATCCATTGCTGGTCAAGACTTCCCCAAATGCTCAAAGCAGATGCAGTTCCAACCTGTCATGGTAATATTTGTATTTATTTTATTTTAAATTCAATATATTATGATGCTAACCAGTCCCCCAGCCCTAGTAATAACATTTGAATCTGAATTTAAACCCCCCAGCCCTATTGACAATGTTTAAATGAAATATTACTACATTTTCGAACGTTTCCTCACATCATGTACACATCACAGGCAGCAACCCCTGATCTTCTCCATTTCACTGAAGATGCTGCCGTCCTGCATTAGGATCTAACTTACCTCCTCATTCATCACTACCGCCTCCAATCAACTGACTTGCTCAGTATGCAATTGCTCAATATGTCCTATTTTATTGCTTCTGCTTTTGGTTCTCCCACTCCAAATATGGATCTGTCTCTTCACACACCATGCCTGTCATATTCTAACAGCCTTCTCAGGTTTAGCTCATAGGGTTAAAACAACCAATAATATTCATTGCCTCACCTAATATGAAAGGTGGATCCACCACACCTAGATGTTATTAATTGGCCAAAACGATTAGATGTTGCCAGCCTTTCCTTCTACAGGGCTAACAGTACCCCTGCACATAAGGGTAGGCTCACTGAGGGAAACACCTCCTCAGACAGATCTAATCTTCACTACAACGTTTACATCACCTCCATTTGAACTTTAAGTGTCAAGCTCCAACTCAAACAGACTATTGTTTCCTGCTGCTATTTAGTAGAGTTTGAAAATATGAGTCCTGACCTTTTGCTAATCCTTTCAATTCTAGCCTTCTTTAATCCAAAGTCACTTTTCCTGTCAGAAATAGGAACAACCAAAGCACGTTCTCCTGTGACATTTTTGTCTTATGGACGTCATGACCACACTTCTACCTTACTGCTCCTTTATGCACGCTCTGACGCTCTCATACCCTTTTTGGGAGAAACCTAAACTTTAAATTCCTCAAACTCAGTATACATAAACCGTCATTAAGTAGCCTGACATACAGCCATATCAACCTTGCCATCAAATCCACGCAAGCAACCCACAGAGTAATGTCGTCCAATCTCATGACCTTACAAGTCTTCTGCCTTGCATACATTGCTGCTGAATCTCTTCTGTTCAGCACTCCCAATACAACACTACATCCTAAACACACATGCATACTTGCATAGGTCAACTGTTGGCACTCTTTGAAGTCCACAAGGGATCAAAACAAACTGCACTTATTTAGTGGTGCTTTGTACAACTTTATACAATGCTAGATCAGCTTAGCTCCTCATATCAAACCTCATATGAGATTCTGAGATTGAAGATGTCCAGACCTGAACACTTTGCTTGGTGTTGGGACTGTTTAACATAAGCTTACTGAGGTCAACAGCAGTCAAACATTAATATAGGACTCAAATCATAATTTGGGTTTTTTTTACTCATACTCGCTCTGTTGGCCAACTACCAGCACATCTGATACCAAACTGCTTCTTTGATGCTAACCACTCACTTTCCATCCCATTTGCTGTGGTTCTGGCCCTCTCAAATCTTTTTTTTAAAACATAGATTTCTTTCTAAACTCACAACCTTTGGCTCTATCAGATAGTTTCTGTTTCTTCAGTCTGATTAGGGGATGTCCGACATTGGCCTCTCTATTTTCTCTCATGGTGGCTATGTTCATCAGACCCATTATAGGCTTCCCTTCTCTGCCCTGTGTGCCATCTTTAACATCTAAAATTTGAAAAGGGTGCAACAATGTTCTTTACATAAATTAGTAGTACAGTAATTCCTTTTACAGTTTATATATTGTACTCATTCTAAATCATGAATAATTATCACTGCTACGAGCAAGGTCTCAGCTACTCACATTATGCATCACATCATCAAACATAACAGTAGGCTTACTTTCAATTTTCTAGGTGCAATACCTTTAATTATGTCTTAAGCACTATAGCCACAAAGGCATTATGTAACGTCTTGCCGCTAAATGCATAATACCAGCGGATGGACCTTCTGTTATGGTTGACGGCATTATATGTGATGCAGGCCACTTGACCGGTGCTGGTGGCTACGAGTGGGAAGGAAGGAAAGCTGCAAATGCCTTATCTCCTCTACATAAAAGTAAATTTACATAACTAATATAGTTGTAATGATCAGGTGGCAAATATTCAGGAGCAATCTTTATCTGTTAATATTTGTACATCACCTGGAATTTGAGATGAAAATAAATAAATCCCCAACCACTATCCCTCCCCCTAGCTCTTACCTCAAGCCTACACTGTGCAATTTGTTTGTATACCTCAAGATCATGTTAACTTAAATGCAAAGTATCTGGGCCCCCTGGAGGCCTTCAAACTATGGGGCCGATTCCGATTCTGGTTGGATTGCTCCGAACCATGTTCGGAGCCCTTATGACCGAATTGGTCAGTGCCGGCTGGATTCTATTCCGACCGAGCCATTCTGACGGGCTCGATCGGAATGGAATCCAACTCGGATTTACTGATGGCCTATGATGGGCTCGGAGAGCCCGTCTGCCATCCGGAAATCCTTCAGTACTCCCCCAGTCACCTCTTTACGACCGAGGGAGTAAGATGGCAGTTTTTCACTGCCGTTTCGTGCCGGTCTGTCCGGCACGAAAAGGCAGACAGAAACTGTCTTTGGGGGCCCCCAGCAGGGCCCCCATGGGTGCAAGTCTGCCGAATGGCAGCCTAGGGGCACCTATGGTGCCCCTCTGTTGATCCCTGCACCCGGTAGCAGGCACCTTGGGGTGCCGGCCACAGAGTGCAAGGATGAACTGCACCCCTGCTTTCAACAATGCAGGCATGCATTACGCTCGGAATACATGCTTGTATTGTAAAGTATTTTAATGTGACCGGACCCTGTTCGAACGCATCGTACTAGCAGGGCTGTAACCGACGACAGCAGGTTGGTCGGTTACAGCTCCTGGCTGATGTCGGACGGACTCAGGTCCATCGGACATCGGAATCGGCCCCTATGTATGCTTATTGCACTTTAAGATGACTTTTTAGGTCTCAGCTACAGACAGCTCTGGCTATTGTTGGCAAGCCGAACTAGTGTACCCAATATTGAGTTCGATTGAGCTTTGGATTCACCCCTTGCTTATAATTGGATGACTTTCTCATCAGGCTCATTTCTAAACTCCTCAATCAATGGTTTCCTTGCAATTCATATGTGCATCCCTCCCAAGGGACATTTTGGTTTCCCTGGGTTTTGATTGGATGACTTAGATCTTTCTACTGCTGACTTCAAGACTTTGCATTTAGTGCATTGTTTCTCTTGTTCTAGTCCTACTTGTTTTCTCTGTTCTCTATCCCCGTTTACACCCGTTGTAATTATTATTATTATTTTTTTCATTGTTGGCTGCCCCAAGAGTTCACTTGGTGCCCGCACTCCACCAATCATCAATATGCGGACTTCTTTGAATTCTCTTCAAAACCATTCCAAAGTGACTGCCTTTGTGTGCACATGTGCACACGCACACACCCACGGCGGCCATCTTAGAATGCCTTTTCTTATTCTTTATGAGAAGCTATTTCAAGACGGCCACACTACTTTTGTGCACATATCATCCATCTTGAAACGTTTTTCTTAAAGCATGCATGTGTGCAATTGCATAGTGGCCATCATAGAATGCTTTTTCTTTAGCTGTTTGAAAAATCACTCCAAGATGACAAAATGTGCCCACATGGGCAACTATCATACAATTTGTTTTCCCTTAAATGATTCACTAGTAATCTAGGAGTACACCAAGGATGTCACACTAAAATCTTTCTGCCTTCCAATTCAGTAATCCACCTAGCCACACAAACAAGGTTACCAATCAAAGAAGAAGCACTTTCATTTATCAAAATGGCAGACCAATTGGATTTGCCATTTTTTTTTATTAAATATGCTCTGGTCCCACATACATTTACCTTCCTAAGTGGCCATGATCTGTCCTTGATTGCTGCCATTCAGGATCTTTTTTTAGGATCCTTCCGCATAGAAACTGCTGGAGAGTACAGTGACACCCGGTAACTGCTCGCCCCTGTCCAGGGTGGATGAGGAGAGTGAGCAGTGCCAGTGATGTGCCACCAACTACACTCTTATCTTTTCTTGTTACATGAGTGGCTAACAAATTGAACTCCAGCGGAACGCAGACAAACAGATTAGAGAAAAGGGTCCAAGGGGTTAGGGAATCTTTTTGTCAACAATTTGAAACACATTACTAACAAATCAAAATCAGTGTTTCAAAATCTTGGGTAATATGTATTTTTTACAAACGTACTGTTGATGATGGACGAGGAAAAGAGGGCGATTCTCAAAGGAAAGATAATCATGCCGTGATTATTTCCCGTCAAAGTTGCTACATCGTTTTATCTCATTTTGGAGAATGAATCACACAATATAACAAATATGTAACAATAGATTACACAATTTATTGCAAAACTGGCAATATCTCAAGTGATAACAAGGAGTACATCCCTCATGACCTCATTGCTGATAGCAGTAAAGTAAATGTAGAATGTGCAACTGAATATGAACTGAAATAATCAAAATCTGAATCTAAACCTAGAATAAATTAAATAAAACAGAAACGAAACAAAATGTCACACAACTATTTAAACAATGTAAAAGTTCAACACTATTTTCAACCTGCATTTTATACCAATTCATACCACAGTTTTTTGCTCTCAAGTATTGTACGTTCCGGATTGTTATTGGCAAATTTAAAGGTACTCAAGTATGGAAGGAAGCAAATATGGAATACTTTATCCTGGATTAGCACGTGACGTATCATCTGCAAAACACATATGATTTCAGCAGTGAGCATTCAACACACTGAGCTGTCTTGCTAGCTCGAATTTCCACACTAAATTATACTGATAGATATTGAAAAAACGATGCAGAAGTATTGTATTAATCCGACAGTCTAAAGTTGATGGCACTCTAGGACTCCATTATATGCATTCTGAGTTCAAGAAATCTACTTTCGGACAAAATGTGCAGGAAAATAAGCTGACAAACTAAAACACGGGCCATCGTCCAAAATAGCAATACATGCCAACAAATGATTTGTCAATTTTTCATTAAAAGATTAGATGTTTCAGCTCCCGGCGAGCCTCCACGCAAAGCATTTTTTTTCGTCTAGGTCCTTCTTTTTTCATATCCGCTTCTCCTCACCAGTTCTCGTGTCTGGGGAGCAAATCCCTGTAAAGTGAGATGAAGCCTTTGTTTACTAAAAAGGTTGCTTGGGTAATGGAGCTGACACACAGAATTGCAGGGGCATGCGTTGTAATTTGTTCTTGGGGAAAAAGGATACATAAATACATTCTGAACACCAAATTAATGTGCATACATTTTGCCTGGGCTGGCTCGCGGAACAGCCGCCGCCATTTTGCTGGGCCATGGAGAATCTGACTGACTGCAAGGTGAGGAATAGAGCACGGAGGGTGAGCGGCACAGTGGGGTCTCCAGCTTACTCTGGCAGATGATGAATCCCTCCCCCAAATGCAGGAGAACCTTTGGGTGTGTGGGAGCGATGGGAGAACAAGAGCTTCCACAGCCTCGCTGTTTGATGGTGCCAGGAATGAGAAGGCCTCGAGGACGTACCCAGAGGACGGTGGGTGCTGATTGCAGACCTGGACCTCAGTGACAGGATAGGGTGCATTTTGGCCCAGGGAGAGACCCACTTCTACATAGAGCGGAGGAAGTCTGGGACTGTTTGGAGAGAAATGGGGGCAGATGTATCAAGATTCCATTTTGCGATTCCTAAATAGCGATTTTTAAGGAATCGTTATTTAGAAATAGCAAAATGGAATGTATGAAAAAAATCGCTATTTTTTTGCGATTCCTTAAACTTCCTTATTTGCGAAATCGCATTTTGCGAATTCGCAAATAAGGAATATTTTCCCATGCATTCCTATGGGCCAGGAGGCGTGAGCCGGTATTCCCTGAGGAAAGAGTAGATCGCCTTCTCTAGGGGAGCCCCTTCCGCATGGGCAATCCGGATGACATTATTTAGGGTGCGCATAAACCTTTCGACCTCTCCATTTGCTTGAGGCCATCGGGGCGTCACTTTTCGGTGTTGGATCCCCCGTTCAGCGAGATAGTCTGCGAACTCTTGTCCCTGGAAGGGAGGTCCGTTATCGGTCTTAACCCACTGGAAGATGCCGTGGGTGGCTATGGCTTTCTCAAACTTGGCTATGACCTCTTTGGCTGCAAGTGTTGTCACGATTTCTACTTCTGGATATTTAGTGAAGTCATCAATGATGACAAGCATATGTCTTCCATCCGGCAGGTGTCCGAAGTCTGCGCTCCCGCGCTCCCAGGGTCCTCGCGGGTTGTCTTCGGTGATGACTGGTGGTGGGCAATCTGGCTGTCCTGCCGCTTGGCACCATTGGCACTCTTTGACGGTTCGCTCTAATCTGTTGTCCATGTCCAGGAACCATATTTTTGCCCGAAGTCGACTCTTGGTTTTCACCATGCCTTAGTGCCCATGATGAGCGAGTTTGATGGCTTGTTGTGTTAGGCTCGTTGGCATCACAATTCGGGGCCCTCTCAATAAACACCCTTGGTTGTCCATGGACAGTTCTTCCTGTACTCGCAGTAGTGCTTCTAGAGCGGTTCTTGCCTGTGGTGTCCTTTTGCTCATCGACTCCTGAAGAGCTCTCCAATCATTAGCCTGCAGGGCATTCACCGCTAGCTGGAGGACCTCGTCGTCGCGGGTTGCTTCAATTATCATATCTATGCTCATGGGTAGCGGCCTTGACCTCTCTATCACTGCCTTGACATATTCCTCCGTCTCCTCTGCATCTTTTTCTTCTCCCTTCGTTGCTGCCCGGGGGTGTCGGGAGAGGTAGTCCGCGGGATTTGTTGCCCCTGGTTTGAATTCCAGTTGGTAGTCGTATTCCTGTAGCTGCAGGATCCACTTCTCTATTCTGGGCGGTGGTTTGGAGACCGACCCTCGGAATAGGGGGAGTAGGGGCTTGTGATCGGTGGAGACGGTGAATGGATGTCCATACACGTAGACATGAAAGTGTCTGCAGGCCCAGTGGATGGCAATGGCCTCCCTCTCGATCTGGGAGTACCGCTGCTCCGTCTCGGTCAGCGACCGGCTGGCGTATGCTATGGGCACCCAGTCTTCCTCTCCTTGACGCTGCGTCAGGACTGCTCCCAGGCCATAGGGGCTGGCATCGACTGCTATGTTGGTCGGTTTTGCCGGGTCGAAGTACGACAGGGTCTTCTCCGCTGACAATGCGGCCTTGGTGTTGTGGAATGCCGCACTCTGTTCCTCGCCCCACTGCCAGGGCGTGGTACCCTTGGTGAGTTCCCGGAGGGGCCTGGTGAGATTGGATAGATCTGGGATGAACCTCCCACAGAAGTTTACCATGCCCAGAAAGCTTCGCACTTCTGATATGTTCGTCGGGGCTGGGGCTGCTTGCACATCCTTGACTTTGTCAGGGTCTGGAGCAATGCCTTGGTCGGAGAAGGTGTATCCGAAGAAGCTGATTTTCTTCTGGAGAAATTGGCATTTCTCCCTGTGCAGTGTTAGGCCTGAGTCTTTGAGTCTCTGCAATACCCCTTTTAACCTTTGGTGGTGCTCCTCGATGGTGTTTGCGTATATGAGCAGGTTGTCACTGATGTTCAAAACTCCTGGGAGTCCACTTAGCACTTCTCTGATGGTGTTTTGGAAGACTTCGGCTGCGCTAGAGATGCCGAAGTTAAGACGCCGATAACGCCTGAGGCCCACGTGGGTAGAGAAGGTGGTGATGTACCTGGAGTCTGGGTGTAGAGGCAACTGATGGTAGCCGGACCGCAGATCCATCTTGGAAAACCACTTTGCGCCGTTTAACTCTCCCAGGATGTCATCAATGGTGGGCGTTAGGTGTCGCTCCCTCTTGACTGCCGCGTTGGGCAGGCGCATGTCAACGCATATGCGGACTTGTCCTGGCTGTTTGGGTTTTTGCGCCACCACGATTGGCGATACCCATGGGGTGGGTCCGCTGACCTGCTCGATAATTCCTTGTTTCTCGAGGGCCTCGAGTTCTTCTTCCACCTTTTTCCTGAGGTGGAATGCTATCCTACGGTGCCTGAGGGCGACCGGTTGGATGGACGGGTCTATGTGTAGGGAAACCTCTTTTCCTTTCAGACATCCAATGCCTTGGAACGTGTCTTCAAATTCATTGAGGATTGCATCCAACTCCTCCTCCAGTACAGCCATCTCAAAAAAGATTAGCTGGAGTTCTTCCGCCGCCCGTCCACTGAGGAGCATTCCGCTGCCTTCCTTGGTCACGTAGACGGTCGTCGGGACCCTCCTGTCTAGATGTTGAAGCTCCGTTTGGAAGCATCCGATTAGCGGGATTGGAGTCTTTTGCCCATAGGCGAAGACGCGGATCTTTGCTGCCTTGAGAGTGGGTTTGTCCCGTAGTTGGTTGTACATGTCTGCTGCCATGAGTTCGATCGAGGCTCCTGTGTCGATGGTGGCTCTCACTTCTTGTTGGTTTAGCCTTATGCGGCATCTTGGGATGCGCCTCTTCTTCCTTGGTGGCTGGTTGATGGCAAACACGTAGTGGACCGGATAGTCGCTGGAATCATCGTCCATGTCTTCGCTATCTGGATTTTCTCTGATCGCGTGGGCCGCCTTTGGTTTTTGTTTGGAGGACCTGCAGACCGATGCGAAGTGGTTCAAACGTCCACATGCGCCGCACTTCTTCCCGCGCGCTGGGCAGTCGTAAGCGCGGTGGGGCATGCCTCCGCAGTATCCACATTCCTTTCTGCGTTCTTGCGGCTTCTTTCCTCCAAATTGTCGCTGCTTTGACCGGACCACATTCACTTGCTCAGCCGTGTTGACTTGCTCTGCCTTCACTGGTCTATGGAGTGCTGCCTCCATGTGGGATGCTCTCGCCTGCGATAGTTCTTTTGAGCGGCCCAGTTTTAGGATTGCGGCTAACGGTTTTCCATCCTCCTGGAGAATTTTGAATCGCAAGTTGGAAGAGTAGCACCCTTGGATTATTTGGCCACGTATCTCCTCTTGTTCGTCCCTGAAACCACATGTGCTGGCGAGTTCTTTCAGCCTGCCGTGGAATGCGTCAAGTGACTCATCCGCTTCCTGCCGCGCTTGTCGGAAAATGAAACGTTCGTAATCCTTGCTGGCCATGGGCTCAAAATGAGCGTTGAGCGCATTGAGAAGCGTGACGTAGGTGTGCGGCGTAGCTTCTGTCAGGGTCTTGTAGATTCTGTGTATATCCTTTCCCCCTAGATGAAGAAGAAGCGCCCTGCGCCGTTCCCTCGCCGTTCCAGCACCTTCGAAGTAGAATTGTAACCGCTCCGTCCAGTCTTTCCATCGTGGCGCCAAGGAAGCAGGCGCACCGTCGACCACAAATGGCTCGATGGGAGGGATGGCCGCCATGTTGGCACTCGAGGTCCCTGCGTGAGCTGGTGGCGGGACACGGACGCTGTGGTCGCCAGGAAATGACACCCACCTGGGGGGACTTCCAAACAGTCTCTGAGCAGGGCTTACGCTGTGGAAATGGTGGGCACAGGGCCACGGCTGGTGACAGGGATCCTCCTTTTTATTGCTCAGTTGGAGTATTGCACCACAAACAGTTGTGGTGCTCAGCGCACTACCTGCACCTCCTGCTAGCGTAGTCCGAAAGTCCTGTCCGCGGGTGCACAACCACGTGGGGTCACCAGCGCTGAGGGCGTCACCCGCCGACTTCTGTGGCCGGGGCGGGGATCTTCAGCTGCGCCGGCCGCATTCGGGGCTCCGAGCGCTGAATGGGCATCGGCACTCCCGCGTGGCAGACCTGAGCAGCGTGGGGTCTTTCATACTCTCGTCGCCATTGTCGGGAGCTGTGCTTGGCGCGGCGCACGTGTGATGGGCGCCGCCGTAATGACAGACTCGGGACACCATTTACATACTCTGCGTGGTCCCGGACTAACTCCAGGGGCCACGCCTCCTTTATTTATAGCCTCTCCGTACGACACCGCATATGCGCACGTCTACGTGCGCGATAGACTAGACTGCACACATGCAGTATCGCGACATTACAGATCCCAGCTCCTGAGGGCCATCTCCAGAAAGGGATCCACCCCACACAACACCAGCAACATTTTTTGGGGAGGAATGACACATGGACAAGTACTCCAACTGGTCACAACAGACCACTAGACAACAGGGAAAAAAGGGAGCCAAAGAGGAGTGGCCCAAACAGGAGTCGGCCCATGCCACTCTCCAAGATGTAATTGTCAGTGGTATTGATGTGCAATTAATGATTAATGCTACACTGCACAAATGCAACCTCTTGCTCATTTTGGAATCTGGAAGTGCAATTTAGTGAATAACATGAATTATTTAATCAGTGCACACTACTGCTATAAAACTGGCATATGTGGACAAGTAGGCTCCATAGTTAGGGCAGGGCTGCGAGCTTTGAAGCAGGGACTCCAGCTACCAGGAGTCCCTGCGAGCCCCATTGGACACACCTGGGCTGCTCTCCCTGCCGGCCCCGCCCCCCCGTCCACGGAGTGAAAAGGGTGCTTGGAGTTCCTGTTTGCGGGACCCTTTTCTGGGGAATTGCTGTTAGATTTCTGTGCCCGTCCAAACCTGGTGCTGCCACTAACCTTGGGAATCTGTGCAGGAGCTTAACATCTCGCCGGACCCGCTTCGCGGGTCCCGCAGCGCCCTGCACCCGGAGGTGTTGTCTGTGAGGAGCAGCAGCTGAGAGGTCATCGGGGTGTGTGGTGTTACCGGCAGGGCTGCGAGCTTCGTAGCAGGGACTCCAGCTACCAGGAGTCCCTGCGAGCCCCATTGGACACACCTGGGCTGCTCTCCCTGCCGGCCCCGCCCACCCGTCCTCCATCTTTCCTTATTGATAAAAAGGAGGTCCCTTTGCCGCTGCGCGGGAGCGCGCGGGAGCGTCCCGGGAGAAGCCCGGGACAAGAGCGGGACCGTTTTGTGGCCATTTGGGGGCCGAAGGAGGCCGGGCTGGGCCAGCCCTCCAACATTTACTTTTCCGCTCAACCATTCTCATTTACAAGTAAGCCGTTTGTTTGCTCATCTTTTTCATAGACTTTGTTTCATCTAATGGCTGCCATGCATGGGAAAATTTTGTCGCCTGACCCTGGGGGAAACAACAAAGGGACTTTGGACAAGTACTTTAGAAAGCCCGGTGGTGATACAGACAGGGAATGTGATCTGGCAGAACGAAGGGCAGAGCGCCGACGTTCCATTGAATCCATTAAAAACAAATCGATTAGGGGCGTTTCACCGGAGAACAGTCTAGTGCAAAGGGTAGAGGGTTTGATACAAGTAAATGAAGACTCACAACTATCACAGGGATATCCCATGCTCCTACGAGAAATGACCCCTCCACCATTATTAGTCATCAGTGGTATAGAAGGAAGTAACACTGTGGGTACTAGTGATACTACCATTTCAAATGAAACTATACCTACTAACACACGAATACCACCACCTGGGAAAAAGAAACTTGGGAAACAGGGGGTTGGCCAAATTGTTGGGCCACCACCAAACAAGAGACAGAGGAAGGGAGAGGTTCAGCAAAGAGCCAAAATCAGTCATACTGATTTCGGTAAGGGAAGATTAGTGACAGCTGTTCCCGTACCCACAAATATTGTGATCCTACCCTCTGACCTGGCCCAGGTCGCAACACATGACTTATCACTCTCCCCAAATACTTCTATACTGCCTGAAGTCGGACCAAACTTAACACCTGGTAATATTTCTCCCCCTACTGATAATTTGTCAAAACTCTCCCTCGAAAATATTGAACATCCATTGAGGGCATTCACATCCCCCATATTAGAGAGGTTGAAGAGGTTAGAGGATCGTTTGGGGGTCATAGAAACAACGATCACTAAAAAAACAGGACAGTTGGCAGTACCTCTAAAGCAAGTTCTAACGCCTACAGCTGTAGTTCCTACACCCACAGTCCTTATACAAAAGACTTTAAAACCTCAAAGTAACCCTGTGAGCAGTACTGACCAAGGGGTGAATCCATTCAAGGCAGCTCATCAGCCCACCCAAACTAGTAAGAAGGACAACAACAAAGGGGTCAGCACAGTGGTTGCTAGAAATAGTCAGGAGGTAGGTGGGAAAGTATACTCAGGTAAAGTAGGGAACCAGAGGGTCCGCCATGTTGAACTACCACCAGAGGCAGTCCCCTACGTGGTGGTACTTACGGTGGTCCCTAGGTTGGCAGACAACAAGAGGGAAGGGTTTAGCCAATTAAAAAATAAAACTATACATTGGATCGGGCAACATAGACCGCTCCCATGTTTCATCAACCACGAGATAGTCCATGTAAGGCGACTCCCATGGCTGGGGAGTAGAGTAAAAGATATAGACGGGGATTTAATAATTATAAATTTTAGAGACCCAGGGGCAGTGACACACATCCTTAATTGGATGCCAAGGACCACTGGCTCACTTATTGTCCCCTGTGATTTAACCTATTTCTACCCTAGATCCCAGGTGCCTGCAATAACATCCATTGGGGTACCTTTTGGTCCTCCTAAAAACCCTCCCGGAACGTTTAATAACCAACATATGTGGCAGGATCGAAAATACAAAATGTCAAATCCATTTGGATGGAACATTGTACCACATAGGGAGAACAGGAATAATTACAGAGGTACGGACCATTCACAAAGTGTAGGTGGAATGAATCATTTGTTGCCCTTTACCCCTTTTGAAACCTCGAATAGGTTTGAAGCGTTCTCTGGGCTAGACGATTGTGAATGACGGTCGGGGCCCCCTGCTAATAGGTCTGAGCCGAGGCGAGTGTCAAGCAGTGGACTGAGTTCCCCAACTGCCTCTATATCTGGGCCTATGCAGGAGATCGACACGCACTCAAGTAAATTCCTTAGTTGGAATATAGCTGGTCTAAGAGCCAAAAAGGACGATCCGCTATGGACGAATTTCATCACCTCCTTTGATGTCATAGCTTTACAAGAATCCTGGGAAACCTCATGCGATGTTTGGTTGGATGGTTTTGTTACCTTTTTTGTTCCAGCGATACCCAGTCAAGCTGGGAGAGCTAAAGGGGGTTTAATTTTTCTTTTTTCCCTTAACCTCGCAGGGTCTTTTAAACAGTTAGACTCAGGTTCCCCTAACCTTTTGATTGTAGAATGGACTGTTTCTTCGACCCATTCAATTTTATTACTTAATTTTTATAATTCCTGGGAGAGGGCAATGGATACTGATCACATTGCACACCTAGAGACATTTTTATATAATTTCAGTCTTAATAAGCACACTGTACTTGAGCTCATCGTGTTAGGTGATTTTAATACGCATTTATGCAATTTTCCCTGTCACTTGGGTGAACATTTGGGACCAACTGGAACATTCACACCCCATTTTGAACATACAAAATCTGGCGAGGTCCTGGAAGTTCTAATGGCCAGTTTTAACCTTTATGAACCACTAAACACAGATGGGAGGGAAAGAGTCCCTACATACAAAGGATCTCCGCAAGGGTCTATAATTGACTACATATTTGCCACGCCGGTGTTACTATCAAAGGTACTAACCTACAGAACAACTCAGTCACCTTATAGTGATCACAACCCTGTGGTAATGAAGATGAGTTGGGGGGAGCTTAAACGAGTGGGGACGGGCTGCCAACAGGTGCAGGCAATACCTGTGCCCTCTGATCAAGGGAGAAGGCTCAAGTGGGGCAAGGTGATCCCAGATGACTTTATGGCAATCTTATCGCCTAAAATTGAGGGAGAAATAGAGGTATGTTTGGATCAAGAGGCCTCTAATAGCTCAATTGTTCAAGCCTTTGAATCCATATGTGCCCAAGTCAGGATGGATTTGACTGTTATGCCCTCTAAGAAAATTTCTAATATGTCAAAATGGTTTAATGCTGATTGCTCACGGATACATACCCGTTTAATGCATGCACTGAAAGCTATACCAAGGGATAGGCTGCTTATTGCCAACTTGAGGAGGGAATATAAAAATACTCTAAGGGGAAGAAAAGATGAAATCAAAAGTGATGCATGGGATAGACTTCTTTCTGTAGATGTCCTGCGTGACAGCAAAAAATGTTGGGAAATTATTAACCATCCTTTTTTTGCAGATGAATCAAATGTAGCCACCGACTGTGTTATCCCGGACGAGAAGTGGGTGGGTCACTTTAAAGATATCTACAGTGAGAAGAATGGCATAGTCCAGCACTGTCAATTGACAGCGCAGGCCGCCCCCCCGATAGTCTTTTTAGAGGAGGAGGTTTTAAAGGCCATATTGGAGACATCCAAAAATAAGGCGCCGGACTTATATAGACATTCCCCGAAAATCTGGTCCAAGATATTAACCAAAGTCTTTGTCGCAGCAAATGATAAGGTGTTTCCAAATACCTGGGCAATCTCCATCATAGTGCCAATTTTTAAAAAAGGAAAACGTGATGACCCGGGGTGTTATAGACCCATTTCCCTTCTTGACTCTGCCATTAAGATCTTGGGCAGAGTCTTACTGGCTAAACTTAGGGAAAATTTGGAGATCTGCGGGCTATCAAACATACAATATGGCTTTAGGGAGAAACGAGGCACCCTGGACCAATGTTTGAATTTGCACCTTCTAATTGCCAAATATGCGGTGGCCGGGGAGGGTTCACTTTATTTGGCCTTTATGGACCTCTCCTCGGCCTTCGATTTGGTAAATAGGTCCAAATTATGGTCAAGCCTACTTGAAATGGGGATAGATTCTTCCTTTGTTGCTTTTTTAGCCTCCCTACACCAGGAGTTATTCGCCAAAGTAAGGGTCACAAATGAGGGGAGATGTACGGGGACCTTCAGGTCAGAGAAAGGGGTCCGCCAAGGGTGCATCCTGGCCCCCCTCCTTTTCACCATTTATATAAATGGGTTGGAAAAACAGCTGGAGGAGGGGGGTGCAGATGTGCCGCAGGCAGGAGGACAGTCGATTCCGGCCCTCCTATACGCAGATGATGCGGTACTGATTGCTCGTACAGGCATCGGTCTGCAGACATTACTGGATAGTTTTGGCTCCTTTATGGAAAAACTTGACCTGAAAGTAAATGCAAAAAAATGCCACACAATGATATTGGGGAAGCAAAAAGGGAAATTAAGATCTAAAACCTTTAAATGTAAGGGGGAGGTGGTTTCCAGGGTTCCGGTTTTTCCATATTTGGGGGTCCTTTTTGATGAAAGGGGGTCGTGGGCCCCACAGCTAAAGGCAAAGAGTTTAGCCTAGCTCGTTCAACATCTGCTTTGCTGGGTTTTACCAAAAGGCTGGGGGCCAGGCCGATGGAAGCACTTTTGAAGGTTTATAACACCAAGTGCATCCCTATTGCCTCCTATGGAGCTGCCCTGTGGGGTTATGTTAATCAAGAAAAAATCCAAAAGGTAGAAAACAGGCTAATTAGAACATTGCTCTCAGTGCCAAAATCGTCCCCCACATTTTCTATCCATGAGGAAGTAGGTTTGGGTTACATCACAGACAAGCTGAATTTGGCACCTCTTTTATTATGGGCAAGGACATGGCTGAATCCAGAATTAACTTTAAACCATCTTATTCTGGAGGACGTCATGTCCTTGGACCATGCTATGAAAATACCCTGGTTGAAGTTTAAAAAAAATACTTTTTCAGCTTTGGGTAGAGAGGAACTTTTCTTATTCCCTCGCAATATTAAGAGAGAGAACGTAAGGTGGATTAAAGTCCATTTTACAGATAGGGTCCGCCTTAGTAGAGAGGGGAGGGAAATGATGAAACCATTCATAAGAGCCCATGCTATGTTAATTACTACCCCAACCCTGGAACCATATTTGAATTTTATTACAAAACCCCTTCACAGATTTTTATTAACAAGATTCAGGTTTAATTTAATCCAATTCTCTCTCGGTTACTACCCTTCATGGAATCACCCGAAAGATGCACCCCCTTGTGACTGTGATAAATTTTCTGAGCAGGATACCATGCATTTTACGATGTTTTGTGAGTTTTATACTGCTGCCAGGAAAAAACATCTATTACCTGTGCTGAGGGAGGCTGGTTTTACTCAAGTTAGACCTGCCTTAATTTACCTCCAGATGTTGGGCAATATCTACATTACTTTTAGTGTGGCCAGTTTCCTAGCAGAAGCCTTCCATTTTAGAAAAAAACGAGCTCCACTCATTTTATTGTAAATAAGGTATCTTTTATTAGTATTAGACATGATGTAGCTTAGTAATATTTTAGGTCATCCTGTTGTATTATTTAATTATGAAATGTGATTTTAATGTATATGTATCGTATGTGCTTTTTATGGTTTCTTTGTAAATCGAATAAAGCGTGCTTTGACTGACTGTATGCTCCATAGTTTTATAAACCTGTCTTTCACATTAACGTTTTACTACATTTTAATTTAGCATTTTTTTCGGAGAACAATTGGAAACAATAGTCTTAACGTTGTATTCATTTTAGGTAATCGTTGTCACTAATGCGAAAAGGATAAATATTAATTCACATTGAATGTCTTGTGCGGTTGTCACGCAGCGGCGGCCGACACAGGTAAAAGCGGTAGGGTAGTGGGGTGGACAGGGGCGGGAAGAGTGGGAGCCGGAAGAAGTCGACAGATGAAGGAATAGGTATGATTAAATAAATAAATAACACATTTTCCGTTGTCTGTCGCCCTCCCGCCACCCCCCCCAACCCCATCCCCGCTGCGCCCTGCCCTGCCCCGCCTCCCCACCTCACCACTCTTACCTGTCCCGGCTTCCGCTAGTTGTCAGTGGATGTGCATGATGAGCTAGTTACTTGTGTATGTGGTAAATATTTAGTACAACGCTGCCTCCGCAGCCTACACAATGAGCAGCCTGAAACTCGACCTGCATTCTTCTTTTTATTGAGCGTAAAGCTGAAAAGTTGCAAAGGTCTACACAAGTATAGGCAACTCATTCCCTTATGTTTTTAGTCTTGCAATGTACAGAAATCCATATGAACATTACGCTGCAGTGAAAAAGCAGAGAACGTTACCTGTAGAAAGGTTTATGCAAGAAATGCTGGTGCTATACAAAAGGTTTGCACACATGCAATGCTACGTGTCATAAAGTGCAATAAATAACGGTGCACAGACATAATATCGACTCCACAATATCGAATGGACAAAATATCGAGTTTTAAATATCGTTTGGAGAAAATATCGACAGGACAGAATATTGACAGCCAAAATATCGTTTTTAAGGTAAGTGAAGTAATATCGACTGTAAATAATATCGAAAGTAAAAAATATCTTTTTTTATATAATATGTAATTATTTATAGTGTTTTTATGTTATATGTGTGAAAAGTGTCATTTTATGTTATAATTATTTTTAATTAATGATTTTTTTTAATTAATGTGTAATTTTATTCTGTAGCGGGTTGTGGGTTTATAGGGGAATAGGGTGGGAAGTAATTTAATTATAATTAATTAAATATGTAAATTTATTAATTGGTAGTAATAATTAATTAATTGGTAATTAAATATTATATGTTAAATATTTAAAAATTATTTGGTAATTAATTTATTTTAATTGATTAATTGCTAATTATGTAAATTAAAATAATGTATTTCCTGTAGCGGGTTGTGGGTTTATAGGGGAATAGGTTGGGAAGTAATTTAATTATTATTTATTAAATATGTAAATGTATTAATTGGTAGTAATAATTAATTAATTGGTAATTAAATATTATATGTTAATTATTTAAAATTTAATTGGTAATTAATTTATTTTAATTGATTAATTGCTAATTATGTAAATTAAAATAATGTATTTCCTGTAGCGGGTTGTGGGTTTATAGGGGAATAGGGTGGGAAGTAATTTAATTATTATGTATTAAATATGTAAATGTATTAATTGGTAGTAATATTTAATTAATTGGTAATTAAATAATATTTGTTAATTAATTAAAATGTAATTGGTAATTAATTTAATTTAATTGATTAATTGCTAATTATGTTAAATTAAAGGGGTATTTTTAGGGTTCAGGGTCAGTTTTTAGTTTTTGGGTAAAGGGGTATTTTTAGGGTTCAGGGTCAGTTTTTAGTTTTTGGGTAAAGGGGTATTTTTAGGGTTCAGGGTCAGTTTTTAGTTTTTGGGTAAAGGGATATTTTTAGGGTTCAGGGTCAGTTTTTAGTTTTTGGGTAAAGGGGTATTTTAAGGGTTCAGGGTCAGTTTTTAGTTTTTGGGTAAAGGGGTATTTTAAGGGTTCAGGGTCAGTTTTTAGTTTTTGGGTAAAGGGGTATTTTAAGGGTTCAGGGTCAGTTTTTAGTTTTTGGGTAAAGGGGTATTTTTAGGGTTCAGGGTCAGTTTTTAGTTTTTGGGTAAAGGGGTATTTTTAGGGTTCAGGGTCAGTTTTTAGTTTTTGGGTAAAGGGGTATTTTAAGGGTTCAGGGTCAGTTTTTAGTTTTTGGGTAAAGGGGTATTTTTAGGGTTCAGGGTCAGTTTTTAGTTTTTGGGTAAAGGGGTATTTTTAGGGTTCAGGGTCAGTTTTGGGTTTTTGGGTAAAGGGGTATTTTTAGGGTTCAGGGTCAGTTTTGGGTTTTTGGGTAAAGGGGTATTTTTAGGGTTCAGGGTCAGTTTTTGATTTTTGGGTAAAGGGGTATTTTTAGGGTTCAGGGTCAGTTTTGGGTTTTTGGGTAAAGGGTTTTTTTAGGGTTCAGGGTCAGTTTTGGGGTACAGGGGTACAGGGGTACAGTGTAAAAATAAAGTAAAATTAAATTTACATTAATTTAATTTAATGAAATGAAATTAAATTAAATTATATTTAAATAATTTTAAATAATTTAAATAAAAAAAAATATTATATACTTACCAATACTTACGTTGTAATGGTAGTGCATTGTAAAAGTTGCGTTGTAACGTCATATATCCACTGTTGCACTCTTTGCAGTGGAAATAGTAATTTTTACTCTTTTGTATTCGTACGTTAATAATATTGGCTATTATTTAATAAAATTTTGTTACTATATATATATATGTTTTAAGAAATATGCTTAAAAAAATATTATTTTTTTACTTTCATTAATTATTTAATTATTAAAAGTTATTTTAAGTATTGTTAATTATATTTTAGTAATTAATTTTTTATATTAATGTAATTAAACATTGTTTTTATTAAATTCGATATTTTTTACAACTATATTTTTGTAAACGATATTTTTAACTCGATATTTTTGTACTTACCTGTTTGAAGATAGCCAGTCGATATTTTGTCCGTCGATATTTTCTCATCGATATTTTTGTATCTCGATATTTATGTGGTCGATATATTTTCAGTGATCCGTACACAAACACTGTTTTGCGCTGAAAGTTGACCCTCGCCCAATGCCCAAACCTCTTTGTGCTTTCTTCCAGCTAATGTTGGCAAGGGGGTGTTTCTGGGACGGGCAAAAGTAAAAACCATGGGTTTTGGCACCAAACTTGTTCTACTAAAATAGCGTGATCTGGCTCTAACCAAAATCCTAATGCCATGTGAAAACAGGCGCAAGCAAGGGGCTCAAGCGAGTACCACATGATATACCAATGGGTAACGTGTGTGCTTTACACCTACTGTACCTCTAGTACAAGTTCAGTACAAATCCTAGGCTAGATACTCGGCTCGCCTTTGCACCATAGCGTGAGGGTGAGTGTTACACAGAGCAATCCGATGTTTTGTGGGCGACTCTTGCTAAATCTGGTGCAGTCACGGTGCTATGTTCTGCCCTTCGCTCCAACACTGCACTGCAATTTTTTACACAGCACTCAACTGCATGATTTGCAGTAAATCTGTTTGCAATGTTTAGATGGGTTACTGCAGCAGTTTCCCATGTGAATTCATCACTTTTGTACAAGAACGTACAATGCGGTGTAAAGCAGTGTTTCCTATCTGGATGTTGGATGTTCGGTATGTGAACATATGGAACTTTGTACTGTAACTGTGCACTGCTGAAGCTTTAATCTAGGAGCATAGGTTGGAATAGGACATTGGGCCTCTTTTCCTGGATTGTGCAGCACATTGTTGTTTCACTGAACATTATTCACCCGAACCAAAAGGTTTTTAAGGGGCAAAAGAAGATGCTTTACATCTTGTACAATGTGGACAATTCAAATAGTCTTCTAGAGAACTGACTTTGTATCCCTTTTTTCAAATTTACAAATACGGAAATTTAAGTAGAGGTCCCACCATAATGAGTCCACTATACCATTCGTAGGACATGGGGCTTTCAATTTGTATGTAACAAAGTTCACTTTTACAATGTCAACAACATTAAAGGTGATTTGAAATTGTCAAGGTAATAATGTGTCCTTCATTATTAGCTACGACAGTACCAGAAAAGTCGAATTTTAAAAGTTGTTTTATACATACATTTTTTTAATTTATCCAGGAGTAACCTAATAAACCCTTAGTACCCCAAATGCTTCCAAACCCTGAACTCAAATTCACCCTTACTACCCATTAACAGTACCCTTCCATGAACCTTATAAAATCCTTACTTTTCCTTAATGCTACCCTTCCCTGAACTCTGAAAAACCCTTCACTACCCTTTTATTCTACCAATCCCTGAACCCAAAACTACCCCTTATGCCTACATTCTCTAAATCCTACTAACCCCTTAGAACCCCTCAACGCTAACGTTCCCAGAATCCTAAATAACCCTTACTAGTCCATCATCCACTTCTCCACTGTAGGACATCGGGTTACTGGTTGAGGGGGGTGAACCCCTACTAAAGCAGGAACCACAATTCCTGTCAGGGTGAAGTCACAAGCAAACCTCAAATTAAGCTGTGCTGAAACCTCTGTTAGCTTAGCACAGAGCTGTCAGGCTTAAATTAGAGGCAATGTGTAATGTATACATGCAGCACCTCAAAAATTAAGAAAATTAAAACACACAACAAAATGAATCGTACGCCATATTGGAAACATAGAATAATAAATAAAACAAGGCCAAAATGACAAAAATCCAATCAGTACAACTGGGAAAATGCAATATTAAATATTTAAGCAAACATTGCACCAAAAAGCATAAAGTGGTAACTGTGGCTGCCTGGTTGCGCCGGACTGGGATAAAGTCATAAGTTCAGAAGGGCCGCAATGGAATGAGGGCTGGCTACAGGTACCCAGTTAGGCTCCCTGAGCAAGAATACCTCAAATCCTGTTTGAAGAGCAAGGTGTTGCTTTGTTGGTGTGTCGATGCATAAGTTACGAGGAGCTGCGAGGCTGCAATGTGAGGACCTGAATCATCGCCGAGGATCTCATCGAGGGCTTGCAATGTGAAGTCCAGCACTGAGGATGCGCCTTGCAGCCAAGGTCAATGCATGGATTTCGAGGAGCTGCGAGGCTGTGATGCAAGGTCCTGCATCGTTATGGAAGTTCTTGTTGATGAGGGCTGCCAATGCAGAGTCCTGTGTCAAAGAAGCTTCCTGCTGCTGAGGTGATGTGTCAGTTCCGAGGAGCTGCAAGGCTGTGGTGCGAACTCTTGGTGTCCGGAAGGTCCACACAGCAGAGACGATGCATCGGTTGTGCATGGTTGAGCCGCACACAGAGGAGATGCTGCTGTTCTTCTGGATCCAAAAATGGGCTTGCAAAGTACCTTCAGGCCCTCTTCCAAAGGTCCGGGACTGGGGTAGCACCATGTGACAGGGTAGGACTCACAGTTGCAGAGTCCAGGTGCTAGTTTCAAGTGACTAGCCCTTTTATTCATTCTGGTGGTTCTGCATACAGGTTGCAGGACCAATCCTTCTCATCAACACAAAAGGCTGTAGGTCAGCACAGCAGGCAGCAAACCTTTAAAGTCCAGCAGAGTCATAGTCCTTTCAGTGGCACAGCAGTTCTTCTTCCTTTCTGAATGTTCCATAGGTCCAGAAGTGTACTGAATAGTAAGTCTGGGTTGCTTTCGCAGAGTTTCGCTAAGCAGAACTTAGCAAAGTGACCAAAAGAGTGCGCTTGATCATACCAGCCCCTTTTGATTTTTAGCACTGGGTGTTTGTTCTGCGCTTGAAAATCAACATGAATGGCACCATGCGCAGCGCAAGAGGGTGCTACTTCTTTTCTGCCGCTCGAGTAGATTTTCTTCTCGAGCGGCAACTTTCTCAAGCAAACAGAAGGTTTTTCAATGCGAGCGGTTGCGACCACCTACAACCGCCCGCTTTGAGAAATTTGACCGCCGCATTGAAAAATCTCGCCGGGAGGTGGATTTTTCTTGCTTGCGCTTGCCAACTTGACTTTGGGGTGCATGAGCAAGGAAAAAAACTCAGCTCTGTGGAGCATGGAGTACGGAAAACTCAGAGAATAGAGTGGAGTTCACCGCTTGGGCTTACTAAAAAGTAGCTGCCTGAGGTCCAATATTCATACCTGTTGTCTCCTTTGAAGAGGGAGAAGCTTCTGGAGGTTTCCCTTTGAAGTGCAAACATTTTCTGCATCCCTTCCACTGGCTCCAGACTAACTATAGGAGGTATGCCATCTTTTGTGTGAAGGCAGAATACAGCCCATTCAATTGTAAAGTAGGGCTGTGCCCAGCTCCAACCTCCCATCCTGCCAGTGATGGCCCAACCATGTACACCTGAGCATTCTATTGTGTATGGCTGTCTGGGAGGAATACACAAAGCCCGACTGGTAACCACCCCCAGTCATGTGAGTCAGAGACAGGCTACTTTCTAAAAGTAAACAAACTTGGGGGTTTCGGTCCTTCTCCATAGCCACTTTGGACTGCTATCAAGTTGTACAAAACAGAAAAAATGGCTGTAATTGTTTACATTTCTTCATTAGATAGCCAAGCCAAGGGAATAAATTTGCTTTGCACATGTGTTTATTTTACTGTTCCTGTAGGCATAATCAATGCCCTTTCAATATATAATGAAAAGGAAAACTTCTCAACTTTTACATTGAAACAGTATACCACAAAACCGAATATAACAACACATTCATAAAAGAAATGACTGTAAGTTTGTGCCACTCACTAACCTAAGTAAAGTCCTACGAGTCCCATGCTAAGTCCGCCACTGGATTCAAGCTAACCTGCCTGATAAGGAGTGATACTCTGAAACCAGTCCCAGGATGCTTGTTTCCGGTCCAGGGAGGACCTGGCTTGGCAGTTCGAGGTGGACTGTTCCCATGAGGAACAGGGTCAAGACTGATTTTCATATGGCTGGGAAAAAGCTGGGGTGGCGTGGTGAGCAAAAGATTAAACCCAGATCTTTGTGAATGGGGGTGAATGTTTAAATTGTTCAGCTTTCTGTCCATCATTTGTTCCTTTTGCCACCATAATTGGGAAGGGTATGCCCAGACGTGGGTCCTGTGCTCACGCCGCCACTGGATTCAAGCTAGCCTGACTGATGAGGGGTGATGCTCAGAAGCTGGCCCCATGATGCTTGTTTCTTTCCAGAGACGACCTGGCTTGACAGTTCGGGCCGGACTGTTCACATGAGCAACAGGATCAAAATTGATTTGCATATGGCTGGGTCCAAGCTGGGGTGATGTGGTGAGCAAAAGAACGATGGATTAAACTTAGTTCTTTGTGACTGGGGTGAATGTTTGCATTGTTCAGCATTCCGTCCATCGTTCGTTCCATTGGCGTTTGTCACCCTAAGTTGGAAGGGTATGCCCAGACATGGATCATTTGCTCACTGCACCACTGGATTCAAGCTAGCCCGGCTGATGAGGGGTGATGCCCTGAAACCGGTCCCAGGATGCTTTTTCCGGTCCAGGGAGGACCTGACTTGGCAGTTCAAGCTAGACTGTTCCCATGAGGAACAGGGTCAAGACTGATTTGCATATGGCTGGGTCTCAAGCTGCAATGTGTGCAAGTTGTAGATCTTCTTTTCTTCTTGTCCTGCTCCCCAAACAGCAGGTAACAACCTCCAGAGGCCCCACAAATGGACCAAGCACCTCAGGAAGTACAGAACTCACACAGCAGAGTTCAGGGGGAAAGGTTGAGGGTGAAGTCCTTTTGTTCCTGGAACTTCTTAACAGGAGGCCAGCCTTTCTCAGGCCCTTGGAGATTTCTTCATGCAAGGGGACACAGCAACAGAAAAGTCCTTCCCCTCTCCTTGGCAGAAAAGCAACTGCAGGTCAGCCCACAAACACATAGCAGGACAGTCCTTCCTCTTCAGTCTTCCAGCTTTCTCCTTGGCAGAGGTTCCTTCTTGATTCCAGGATGATCTAAATTTCTGAAGTCTGGGTAGCCCTTTTTATACCAATATTCCCTTTGTTCTCGGAGGGCAGAGAGGCATTGGCTTAGTCAGAACCAGTTCTGGTCAGTCCTGGAGCACTTTGTTTACTTGACTTCTTCTTTCCTTTGAGAGAGAGGGGCAGGGTCATCAGCCGCCCAGCAGGAGGTGGAGCCAGCATTGTGTAAGGCAGGCACAGCCCTAGTCAGGCCTAGGTGCTATCTCCTCCCACCACTCAAGATGCAGATGGAACTATTCAGCCTAGGGATGACTCACTCAGCCTCTGGGAGTCAGCCCAACCCCTATCACTCACAAACCAGACAGTCAATTCACAACAGGCCAAGGCACACAGAAGGGTCTGACAAGAAAACAGCTACTTTCTAAAAGTGCTGTTTTCAAACACAGGATTTAAAAAAACATCCTTCCTAAAAGATGTGTTATTAAATTCTGATTTCAGGGATACCAGACTTTAATTTTCTATCTTGCTCCTATGGGAAGAGATGCAGGTAAACATTATACACAGCATTCCCCATTACAGCCTATGGGCAAGATAGCCTTTCAATAGTGAAACATGAAAATGGCTGTAATTCACTAACAGAGCATGTCACCCACACTAGTATATGCTCTACCTTTCACATACACTGCACCCTGCCCAGGGGGTACCTAGGGCCTTCCATAGGGTTGTCCAATGTGTAGGGAAAGTGAAGGGTTTGGCCTGGCCAGTGTGGACACTGGTCAGGTCAGCATTGCAGTTAGCAACTGTGCACAGGCATTGCAGTGGCAGGCCTGAGACACCATTTTAGGGCTACTCCTGTGGGTGGCACAATCAGTGATGCAGGCCCACTAGTAGCATTTGAATCACCAGCCCTGGCACACTCAGTGCACTTTACTAGAAACCTACTGGTAAAACAAATATGCCAATCATGAATAAGCAATCACAATAACAATTTACCTAGGGAGCACTTGCACTTTGACACTGATCAGCAGTGGCAAAGTGCCCAAAGCATCTAAACCAGCAAAAACAAAATCCAGCACAGCGTCAACAATACAGGAGATAGAGGCAAAAAGTCAGGGGAAACCAAGCTAAAGATGCCAGATCTAACAGCTGGGTCTCAAGCTGGGGTGGTGTGGTGAGCAAAAGAATGATGGATTCAACCCAGGTCTTTGCAACTGGGGTTGAATGTTTGCATTGTTCAGCATTCCGCACATCATTTGCTCCTTTTGCTTTTGTTGCTATAAGTGGGAAGGGTATGCCCAGACATTGGTCTAGTGCTCATTGCACCACTGGATTCAAGCTAGACTGTCTAATGAGGGTGGTGCCCTGAAACTGGTCCCAGGTTTCTTGTTTCTGGTCCAGAGAGGAGCTGGCTTGGCAGTTCAGGCTGGACTGTTCCCATGAGGAACAGCCTCAAGACTACTTTGCATATGGCTAGATCCAAACTGGGGTGACGTGGTGAGAAAAAGAATGATAGATTAAACCTAGATCTTTGTAACTGGGGGTGAATGTTTGCATTGTTCAACATTCAGTCCATCTTTTGTTCATTTTGCTTTTATCACCCTAAGTGGAAAGGGTATGCCCAGCCTTGGGTCCCGTGCTCACTGCGCCACTGGATTCAAGCTAGCCTGGCTGATTGGGGTAATGCCCTGAAAACGGTCCCAGGATGCTCATTTCTGGTCAAGGGAGGACCTGCCTTGGCAGTTTGGGCTGGACTGTTCCAATGAGGAACTGGATCAAATTGATTTGCTTATGCTGAAACTGGTCCCAGGATGCTTGTTTTCCGGTCCAGAGAGGAGGTGTCCTGGCTGTTCGGGCTCCACTGTTCCCATGAGGAGCAAGGTCAAGGCTGATTTGCATATGGCTGGGTCTAAACTGGAATGGTATGGTGAACAAAATAACGATGAATTAAGCCCAGATCTGTGACTGGGGATGGATGTTTGACAATGTTCGGCATTATGTCCATCATCTTTTTGTGTTGCAAAGGGTTTATTATGCCAGATTGCAATGGCAGTTTAATTCTGCACACACAGGCTGCAATAGTAGTCCTGAGGCAGGTTTAAAGGGCTACTTAAGTGGGTGGCACAATCAGTGTAGCAATTAATTTACAGCCCCTGGGTACATGAAATACAGTTTAATAGGGACTTATAAGTAAATTAAATGTGCCTATAAGAGATAAGCCAATGTTAAGCAGTGAGCACCAGCACTTTAGCATTGGTTAGCAGTGGTAAAGTGTAAAACAGCAATGCCCTCGCACACAACAATCAAGGTGTTTAAACAGTGGTTATGAAATAGACAACATTCTATGCATAGAGCCAATCATTAAGACAATTGCAATTCTGTTCCGTTTCTTGGGAGATGGATATAAGTTTATTGGTTCCACAACCAGCCGACACGTGTTTCGTTGCGTGGGAACCATTCACTACGACTCCTCAGGGCTGGTAAAGAAACATAATAGTATAGATATAGAACACTTGGTCGAATTCAGTGCATATATATAAATTTTCAATTTTTGCACGCGCTGCATGAACAGAGGTGGGTATGTATGGTGATCAGGGGCTTAGAATAGAGAAGAAAGAACGAAGGATCCCACGAGCCATGATTGGAAAATTCCAACAACCGTGACGGAAGTGGCGGTATGGAGAACAAAGATATTGGTGGCGAACAAAGGCTTACGTCAAAAAACATTAAATTCTCCATTATAAACACAATGGTTAAGAATAATACTGTGGGATGCTGAAGAGTTACGTATTACAACAGATGAAGTACTTCACTACAAAAACGAGAAAGGAACACCACAAAAGGCCTAGTAAGGTGGCGTGACATGCACCCTTTGAAAACATTTTCACGTCTGTTTTGTGGAGTGAGTGCATGCAAGCCCAATGTGAATAACCCATGATAAAGAGATTATTAGCATGTTAAAAAATGTGCATACCTTAAGACACGACCTACAATCGTGCAGGTCTGGAGTGATATTTCTAAAGAGTCTGATCGCTGTAGTGGGGAAGAAAATTATAAGGGGGCAGGGATTAGTTGGAGGGGAGGCAAAAAGGGGAGAAGATGAACCGGGGAAAACATCTGTTCATGTTTGTCCCTAGTCATCATGTATCTGTTGAGTCACAGACATCATTCGAGTAAAGTCTAGATGTCTAACATAGTTTATGTAGACATATGTATGCAACATAACCTCTCACCGTGTAAGATTGGTAATCCTACCCGTCTCAGCCGGGTACGTGTGTTGAAGGAAAGGAGAAGAAAAAACGCTAAAAGCGTCTAGGGAGGTTCCAGGTGTGGTGGCACCTTCCTGTATAAGATAAAAAGGGGTCTTATCCGCTCGCCCTTCCGCACCACACCATAACGTAGCTATTTGTACACACCAACGTTCGCACTAGGCAGTGCGCCCATTCTTATCTGAAATACTAAAAACCCCGCTTGTTGTATAGCAGTGGTAAAGGGCACAGAGCCCAAGACCAACATAAGCGAAATCACAAAAAAATATGGAGGAATAAGGTAAAATGTTTTGAGGAACACCACCCTAAGGCTGACAGGTCTAACAACCACATCACTGTAAATCATCCACTCAGCTTCAGCAGGAGGATGCCCCTCTTGTCCCTGCTCCCATTCAACCTGATTTGTCCTATAAGGCACAACATTGTTTGATTTTTACTTTCAGCCATAATTTGTTTTTTATTCTGTTTTACAGTAGAAGCAATTTTTGACATCACTTCTTTTCGATGTGCTTTTGCCACACAACTTCATTTCTGAAAATCATTTTATACTGGAATCTATCAATATATTACTAACTCCCTCTTTTTAAGTCAGAGTCGTTACTGTGGGGAGCCTATTTCCCAGTATAGGGGCCAGATTTCCAAAGTCAGTATGTAGGCTATGTCATCCCTCTAACTTCCTCATATATCTGCATTGACACTTTCTGGCTGTGAAATGGTTACTTTTCAAGAAATTTGCATCTCATGTTGAAGAATGCTCTAATCACATATGAGCTATTCGTTTTAATTTGTTGATTTCGAGACTTGGGATTTTGTGTGCTTCGTCTAACTCCTGTGGCTAATGAAATGCATACCTTAAAGCCCCCTTTCACTGTTTATATCTCTGGAGGAATAGACAGCTCAAGCTAACAACTTTGTGGTACCAACAGCAAGGAGTAGGTATGTTTAGGTGGCAAGGCAAGATGTACCTTTTGGAGTATGTGTGACTATAAAGAACATCCTCCCCTCTTTGACCAGGAGGCCAGTATCCACTGAAATTTAGGGTTAATAAATAGATTTACCACCACAGGTAGGACTCACCTGGGTGTATCCTATGTTTTTAGCATCACATATTTCGGAAAAACGGCCACCAGGATATACCTTTGGATTCTTGTCCCTGAAGAGTGCCCTAGACCCGTTACAGCTACTTAATTGGGTCAAAACATGTTGGCCTAACTATTGAGACTGTTTGAACCATTGTTCTCAATACGCCATCTTGCCACGGTTTTTAAGGTATACAACCTTTACCACGCATTTTTTACCACGCAATACCATTACAACGCTGGTGTTACAACGCAAACCATTACAACGCATTGCGCTGGGGGGCGCTCTAGGATAGGGAATAAGTTTAATTTTCTATCCAACACCTTCCCTAGTGTCCACGGGGACTGGAGTTGGAATAGAAAATTATACTTACCACTATCCAGCACCTCTAAGCGCTATGCGTTGTAAAGGTATGCGTGGTAAAAACCGCGTTGTAAAGGTATGCGTGGTAAAAGTATGCGTTGTAATGCCATACATCCGGTTTTTAACCATACCTGCAGTCCTCGCTCAATAAAGGTGATACAGCAGGGAAACTGCAAGGCATTCTTAACAGACTGATCTGGATCCTGTCTTTGTCCAATAACTTTTTATCAAAGAACTCATTCATCCCCTGATTCCAACAGGAGGTTGAGTCCGCACTGGTGGCATTGTCCTACTAGGGTGGGGAGAGGATGAAGATGATGAAGGATGCCACAATTATGTGTGTGAGGCTTCCCCTTCAATGATAAGAATGATCTCCCACTCCCTAGGCACTTGGATAGGAATTCGGTAACGTCCAAATTAGACCTGCATCTGTTTTTTCGTAGGACATAGCTACGAAACTCATTTGTGGTTGGTGTATGATTTAGGATGTGCAGTAGCTTGACCTCCCTGTCTCCTTTTTGTGTTAAGAGAAGGCCTGCCTGGAAGACGTCTGAAGCCATGCTTCTTTTGGTTATGAAGAGGACATTCTCAAACAAATCAACTCATCAGTTTGAAATCCTTTTGAAGTGAACTGAGCTGCGCTTGCTGGGTGTGGGAAAGCTAAAACAACTATTTTGCTTTAAAGCTACCTTGTTCCATTTCGGATTTTAAGACACCCATTAGTTAGGCGTTTACAAGAAATAAGCCACCTTGGTGAATTTTTAATTTGTGCTGGTGTAATATGCATAATTTCAGGAAATATGCGTTAGACGTGTTATGCAACATTCTGGAAATTAAATGATTACACTACTTCTCATAATTAAGCATCATTTGTGGTAAAAATGTGCTGTGAATGTGCCATTTGCTGTATAATATTTACTGCAAACACATGCAAACCACAGACAGTGGGTGCCTACTGTTTGTGGTACTTTCCCCTTTGCCCTATTTTTAGCACTAAATGTGTCCTTGCGTCAAAAATTAATGCAAGGATGCATTTCTTGTTAAAATCTAGTGCTAAATGAAGAAGATTTGTTTTGTTTACTTATACCTAAGTTTGTTGAAATGCGTAACTAGGCAAAAGGAAATTACGCAAATTTACTTATCATGTATATTCTCAAAAATTACATATGTGCCGGCAGCCTGGTGATGCAGAACTAAGTTGACTGTCGCACACCCACAACTGTCACGTGCTTATTGTGCATGACTGATAATACATCTTTAATATATGATTTGGACATCAAAGATGTCCCTCAAATCCTTCACGAAAAGGCCCCATAGACTTTAGAGAATAAATATGTTGGTGTTATTAAATATAGAGGCATATTTAGGGGAAAGTCAACCAGCGCAGCAAGTCCCTTGCTGCACTGCCTGACAGGGATTTAAAAATATATATATATATGGTGCATTCCTGCCTTTGTCCCTGCACTGGCGCTGTTTTGGCTGCCTAGCACCAATTTAGGCATCCTGCACCGTGGTGCAATATTTTTGAGCAAGGAAGGGCATCTTCCTGCACAAAAACAATCCTGAGAGGCATATTAATTTTTCTTTGTGTGCAGAATTCAGTACACATAGAAAGACGAAATAACAAGAAGAAATAAAGGTATTTCTCATTACCCCTCCCCTGGGCATTAATATCTGTTTGGTGCATTGGTAAATCAGGGAATGCCTCAAAAGCCATGACAGATGCATGGGAACACCCATGCAATGCCCATAGAATGCGTTCCATGGGAAGAGTACCGCAATGCAGCGATTTGCAATGCGTTACGTAACTTGCATGGCCTCATAAACTGCATTTTGGGCTTGAGTGGTCCAAGTGCGACGCAAATCCCTACATAAATGTGTTCCATTATTCTACATCCAGGCGGAAATTTGCAACACCAATGAATGAAATGAAGTAGTTTAAATTAGAAAGATTTTGAAAACTCACAGTTTGTTAACATTATGTGTCAATCACACCCTGGAACACTAGTATGGTGAATCTTTAAACAGTTTGAGCACCTCGGTGTCGAATGTTGCATGGGTACTGTTTAAGCCCAAAATAAAAGTTAAATGTACAAGTGTACATTTCGTCTTAAGTAGTCGCATATATTTATTGAGGTCTCACTATATTTCCTGTCTACATCCTCCATGCACAGGAATAACATGCTGAGATGTCATCTAAATGTTGGGAAACATAGTTGGACGGGGGCACCAAGGGTCTGGCGACAATTGAGGGCGGCTAGGGCTCAACTGGCTGGTGTGGGTGTACGCAGCAGTCCGATTGAAACACTGCTATTACATTGGGGCGACTGCATGGGCCGACTATTGCCAAATAGGCTTCGGGCCCAAAGACAGAGGACAATGGTCTCCTCACTGCATAGGAGTGGTGAGGCTGACGCCATGGGGTACCAAGAGATAGCTCAAACTTTTTGAGCGTTTTATAAGGTCCTCTTTACCGCAGATAAACAATCGGAACAGGACATCGCCAACTATTTGCAGTCTGACCAGATGTCCTCATTAAACCCCTGACCAGGCAGCAATCTTAGATGTGCCCATCCGCATAGAGGAGGTCATCACCGCGATCTCGCGCCTCAAGGTACTTAAATCGCCGGGCCCAGACAGGTTTTCCGCCCTCTTTTACAAGAAATTCAGTTCCATTCTAGCACTGGTGCTGACGAGATTGTGTACCTCCCTCGGAAGCACACACCCGATACTGGCCTCAATGCTAGCAGCGGCGATAGTGGTTTTACCAATGCCGGGTAAAAATAGTCCACAATGCTGCTTGTACCGACCAGTCTCTCTACTCAATGTGGATCTCAAACTATTCACTAGCATACTCGCAACACACCTCGGTCCCTACATGCCGAATATAATAGAACCTGACCAGACCGGGTTTATCCTGCCCGCAATGCGGAGACAATACCTAGAGGATACTCCACCTCATAGACAAAGCCCATCAAACAAGAATGGACGCGCTTTTACTGACGATAGACGCTGAGAAAGCGTTCGACCGGGTGGACTGGGGATTCCTGGGGCACGTGTTGGTGAAGTTTGGGTTGGGGGAGAGATTTCGGTATTGGGTGCGGTGCTGCTATAATGGGCCCACAACATCCATCAGAGTCAATGGCACTACCTCGAGACCATTTACCATTCAAAGAGGAACTAGACAGGGGTGCCCGTTGTCTCCGCTCCTATTTGCTCTCTTCATTGAGCCACTGGCACAGAGGATCAGGGATTGCCCTGGTATTAGAGGCATACGGTTTGGGGGGAACACACCTCATAGGCTTATATGTGGATGATGTGATAGCAGCACTGTCGGAGCCGCAGTCCTCACTCCCCGCCTTCTTAGAGGAGTTAGAAGCATTTGGTAAGTTTTAGGGTTACCGGGTCAATGTATGTAAATGGCTGATCGTAAATCTGCCACGACACGTCCCGCACCGGACCCAAATACGGGGTGGCTATCCGGCATTAGAGTGGTAGACATTATCCCATACCTAGGGCTGGAATTAGCTGCCACAGTATGCCAGACGACCTTCTGAACTTCGCTAAATTACAACGGCAGACTGAAAATAGTCTGGGAACCTGGAGCAAGCATCGCCTTTCCCTTATTAGGAAGGATAGCGGGGGTTAAAATGACGCTGCTGCCAAAATATGGGACAGAGTAGCGAGCTCCAAGAAACTTACAACATTTCCCTCTCCCCTGACCCCCTTATTTGGGAACAGCAAGTTTTCACCAGGAGTGTCCGACAAGGCGTTTGTGGAGTGGCAGGGAACCTCATGCCAATCGGTGGGGCATCTCTTTGACATCTCAGGTATACTCTAATTCCCTCAAATGAAATTAGATTACGGAATTTCCAAAACCGAAAGGTTTAGATACCTGCAACTGAGACACTGGGTGCTTCAGGAGGGGATTAGGGAACAGGGGGGTGCCGCAAACTCACCAAATATGAAAAAAAATGGCTAATAACCAAACTCACAGATAAAGGGCTGATCTCTGAAATGTACGACATGTTTCGGTCCCGCCCGCTGTCCCAGGCCACGCCAAGTCAAAAGAGGTGGGGGAGGGAACTAGGAGCTGACCTCTCACAAAAGGATTGGGAAGGAATCTATTACAGAGCAAAACACACTGCTTGTAACGTGGTCAGTACCGAAAAAACTATGAAAATAGCTACGTACTGGTACCTTACACCGGCGCGTCTTCACAGAGGTATTCCGAATAGAAGCCCCACCTGTTGGAGAGGGTGTAATAAGGAAGGTACATTGCTTCATATTCTATGGGATTGCCCAGTGTTGTCCAGCTACTGGACTAAAATCTTAGATGAGGTGGATGCGCTATTCGATACAGAGATACTGCAGCTCCCAGTATATGTAGTTTTAGGTCTCCCTAATCCGATCACATTCCTACTCAAAAGTATGAGAGGTCATCAGATGGGGCTGGCATTGGGGGCAGTTTTACAGACCATACTGGCACACTGGCAGACACCCACTTCCCCAAAACATGTAGGATGGCTACATCGAATGTGGCACATATTAGGGATGGAACGAATACCAGCTACACTGAGTAACTCCAAAACCGCTTTTCAGAAAGTTTGGAGCCACTTCTTGAAACTGCTCTCAACAGAGTTCAATGAAGTAACACAACCCAAATACCTCAGAGTGTTGCGACTCACAGATTTAGGGACGGAACAACGAACTTTCCCAATGGCCCCATAGGGGACATTAAGGTTAAGAGGCAGGGACGGGACGGGCATACACTATGGACTATCGGACAGGGAAGGGGGTGGGGGGAGTTTAAGGTTAAGTTTTTGTTTTGCTGTACTAGGCAGACTCTTCAACAAAGCAATTCATGTACCGCTTCAGAACCTTTTACATTGCTTGATGTAGGACAATGGTACTATGTTAAATCTGGCACAAGAGCATATGAGACATGTACACCATGCAGCAAGTCTAAACCTATGTATGCGTACTGTGTTGTCTTATTGAAAATGCCATTAAACACATCCAAACCTAAATGTTGGGAAACAACTTTCAGTGCATCAGGGACATTAGTCAGTACTTGAGCTGGGAGGGCTCAAAGATTATCTTCAGAAAAGGTTTTTACTGGTCCTCTCTGGTCCGCACTGTCTTTGCTCACTGGAGCAGTTCTTTTTCTTGTTCTCAGGACCAGTTTTCCGACCTGTGACCCTATTATACATAGATCACACTTTTCCTGTTTGCACCACTGCACTCCTTTAAATAGGTATCACTGTGAATGCTCCGCCCTCAGGGCAGCCGCAAACTTGTGCTGCCCTGGGGGCAGCACATTCTAGTGAAATACATTGCGGCTGCTTAAAGCTGCTGCATGTTTCACTGTGCAGGTGACAGCCTGCCTGTACTTTTAAGAGGGATCCCAAATATTTTGGCAGGCAGGTGAAGTGAGTGACAGCACCCGCCTGCAAGTGGATGTCAGTGGGACCATAGGACCACCTTTCAACCCTCGAGAGGGCTGCTCTCAGGAGGCACATTGACAGTATGTAACCTTTTTGTAGCGCACTTTCAATGCACCTCCTGACAGCTTCTTTGCCTTTGTGCCCATGTCCATAATATGGTGTGAGAGCAGATTGCCTCATTTCCATGGGACCACCCTCCCATGCAAACGCGGGTACACCCTCTTGAGACAGCGCTGGTGCTACATGTGTTCCAGCCCTGTCTGTATTACAGAGGGGGCTGCACCACTGTCTGCAGCCCCTTCTGTATTACCAAAGTGCCCGGGGTGCACAAAGTGGGCACACATGCCTGTTGCCCCCCACCCCTTGGAGGATTTCTGTAATACGACCCCTGGTGTGAAAAGGTAAACCGCTGGCTGTGACTGTGCCTCGAGCACAATGGTGGTTTGGAACCCAGCCCTCTAATGCACAAATGAAGGCTATATTCAAAACCTGATCTACATTTAAATTATTGGGAATATCTTTCAAACACCCTAAGAGCATATGACATGTAGAAACTATGGTCCTCATGTACAAAGATTCCTTTGAAGAAATCACAAATTACATTTAATGATCGTTAACAGGAATGTACAATAAATGGATTCAGTAAAAGCACACCAAATTTTACCGAATGCGACTGTATTTTGAGAACCAACCCTTGCACTAATAGGTCAGTTCTCAAAATATGGAATCATAGTGGGTCGCAATTCGACCTACCTCAATACTAGCCATGAGAGGTTGTGCATTGTGTCCCACTACAATTGACCACTTTTACAGGCATGGTGGCCTGCTGTGGTCAGCAGATCACCACGTCTGTGATTGGATTTAGATGAAGCAAACTTCTTTTTTATTTCTTTTTAAATGCAGCCTGTTTTGCTTAAAGGAAAAGGGGTACATTTAAAAAATAAAATACACAATCCTTTGTAATGAGCAGGCTCCACGTGGTCCCTTTCCATTTGCAAATGTCTTACCACCACCTTTGAGGAGGTGGTAAAATCCTATTGTTTTGTGACCGGATTTCAGTTGCAAAACATTAATACATTAATACATACCTTAAACATTCAGTACCTGGAAGGGACACCCTTAACTCCAAATACCAAATCGTTATTTATTACCATAGCCAAGTAATGATTCAGTAAGATTTGGTAACATCTTACTGAATACTTATTCAGCTTTGGTGAATGTAAAGATGCCTTTTGTGGTCAGAAAGGCTCTGATTTTATGAATTGGAGTCTTACCGAACATAAAATTGCTTAATACATGAGGGCCCATATGTTATAATTACTTCACCACCATTACATCGCAGGACATTGTTCAGCCTTTTACTTCACAGATCTTTACTCTGCAGGCAAGTTACTTTTTCATTGTTATACACTATATATGTGAATACATGCATCTATGTTCAAATATATACATATATATATTTAGATCTGAAATATATATTATGTACATAGACATGCATATGTATTGTTTCTTAGGACAAGAGAAGTACAAATAAATGCATTTTAGTATACTTTTAAAATAAATACATAAAATAAGTTTAATGTAATTAATAAAATAATTTCATACTTTTAAATATGAATGTATTTATATATTTCAAAATTGTAATCGAATATATGATTATATGGTTCTAAGTTCTTTTCATTTATAATTTTTGTAAGAGTTATAGGTTTCAGGGATCGGTATTGTATAGGAGTAGTGAGGATTTTTAAGCATTCGGATTTAGATATGGGTGTGTGTAGAGGTAATAATGAGTTTTTAGGGTCCAAGAATGGACCGTGTATAGAGGTAGCAGAGAAACGTAAGGTTCAGAAATGGTTACTGTACATCAGTAGTAAACAGTTTTTATTCGTCATGGATCGGTAGTGGATAGGGCTATTAAAGAGTTTTTAGGATTTAAGGATGGGTAATGAATAGGGGCCGTAAGTTGTTTTTAGAATTCCATGAATAGTTAGTCTGTAGGAGTAGTGGGGAGCTTTTAGGTATCAGGGATGGGTAGTGTTTAGGGGTAGTAAAGGGTTTTTACGATTTAGGGATGGGAAGGGTTTATGGCAGTAAGCGTTGTTTAAGGTTCTGAGTGGGTAGTCTATAGGCATAGTAATCAGGGCCATAGTCGAGATATTTGTTTTGTGGCCCTGTCCACAGTATTAATAATACGAATGTAGGTTTACGGGAGAAATATTCTGGACTTTTAAAGAAAGCTACTGGCAAATCTGCCTCGCAATTCATGATGCATATGTACAACATTGGCAGGGCTGTAACCACAGTGTCTGCTTCCTTCCTTGCTACTAAGCTACCACCTGTCATGCCCTTATTTCCCCAGAAGACAATGACTCACCCCTATATGCATCAAGCATCCATTTTGTGATTCCTTATTAGCGAAAAATAAGGAATCGCTAATAAGGAATATCAAAATGGTATGCAAGAAGAAAACACTTTAAAAATAGCGATTTCTTAAAATTCCTTAAATGCGATTCGCAAATTGCGAGTTGCAATTAAGGAATACATCCCTATTCATTCCTATGGGCCTAGAGACCCATAGGAATTAATGGGAAGAATTTTCAATTTGCGAATCGCAATTAGCGAATCGCAAAATGAGAATGCGATTTCAAGGGTGCAGGGGTGTCCAAACGACACCCTATTGCACCCCCTGAAATTGATCTGTGCACATATGTGGCGCACACACATGCCTGTAGGGCCCGTAGGTGCGCGAAGGTGTACTTCATGGTAATTTGCGAGCCCTATTAGCGAAATCGCTATTTTTTAAACTTTAATGCATTGCATTTAAGGAATCTCAATGTGAGATTCCTTAAATGCAAGTAATCGCAATTTAGCGAATTCTCAATTTGCGATTTTTGCATTTGGGATGATGCATCCCAAATGCAAAAATACCGGTCGCAAAGGGGCAGATTCTGAGAATCCGCCCCCTTTGCGAGCTGTTTTTAGCTTCATGCATCTGGGCCTCAGTTCTGTATGTCTAACACTCTAAAGTGATAAGTAGGTAATATTTAAGCACAATCAAACACCTCCATACACCAAACACCTCCATGATATATATGTATTTCACAAATCTCTATATAAGCCCATTGATTTTCAACAGTCCGGAATTTAATGGCACTCAGAGTGAATGTAAGACCTGAAACATGTTCAATTCTCACAAAAACGAATGTAACTAAACTCAAACAAATGGTCACAAAATCATGTCTGGCCTCAGACTATTAACCAGAGATGAGGCTCACCCCTCCCCCTCTTCCTTTCGCAGCACTATACTCCTGTTGGAGGTAAATGGCTGGTAAGGAGTGAGTGCAATTCTTCACCCCTCCTGCATCAATAGGATGGCTCAGTGAGTTGAAAGATTACTACTAAAAGATGTGTCTGAAAGATGGGGTTCATCTGGAGGTCACTCCTGGGAATCCTGGCGAAGTTGAATCAACCTTCCATAATTCAAAGTTTGGTAAATGGTGTACCAATACATTCAGTACCAGTAACACCAGCTATCTACAACAGCTGGAAATGGCAGAAATACGAAATGAAGCACTATTTAAAAAACAAGAAATTGTCATTATTATTATTGTTATTAAAGGCAGCCACTCTGACAAGCTTTCCTGTATTCTAGAACACTGCATTTACCAATGTGATTGAGCACAGAGACTTTTCCCTCTTTCAAGAATTAGGATTCTAGGTGTGTCTTGTTCCAGTTTTGGTTTCAGCCATGTATTTCTAGTCAGTTTATATTGTATTTAGCAAAGAATGACTGACTGTTGTAAACTCTCATTACATTTCAATTAAATTTAGAAAAATACTCGTATCACTCCATAGTCAAATGATGCACCAGACCGTCTGCACATGTGCAACATTATATTATATGTACAAAATGGCACCACGTTTATCTATAGACTAGCAGCCTGTCCCGACCTTGTCCGGGAGCTTTCAGGCTTCCCCCTGTGCCCCCCTGCCCCAACATTGCCCAGCAGCCCGTGCCCCCTGAGTTCTAGTTGACAACACTTACCATGATCTACAGGTCATGGGCTTGATCCAGCCATATCCACTTTAACCTTCCATTCATCTGAGCTTGTTAAGCCTGTAACATTTTGTATGGTAATAATATCACCTTTATTTGCAGCGCTTAGAAATAAATAGCTGTGCAGTCAGAGGTGCTATCAAAACAAGCACTGGTAAGGCCAAAGCTCTGGCATTGGCTGCCAACATTTTAGCTTGTCAATGCTTCTTTTGTTTGTCATGGGATTTATAAAATGTTATTGTTGATGGATGTTGGAAAGGACCATCTTTTGTGTGATATTCCTCAGGCTGAACCGATTTCTGTTGGCCTGGGTTGCCTAGCAACGTTCCATACACACTTAAAAACCCCTGCACAGGCGAGAAACAGGGAGTAAGACCCTAGATTGTGATGACACCAGAATCATGTACAGCTCAAAGGTCAAGCCACTTGATGTCCCTGATTGACTAAGGTCTTTGCCTGCAGCTGACCCCCAGTATTAGTTGGGTCTCCCAAGGACCAGGAGCGCTGGCTGGCTTTTGCTTCCTGAGGACCAACTGAAGGAATACCTGGGCTCCCCTGTTCCCCAGATCCTGCAAGACAGCCAGGAGGCCATGGTGTCTGTGGGGGGCAAAGCAGAGGATAAGGCTGGTGTAGGGAGCCAGTGAAACCAGATCCCCATAATGTGCGCTTTTTTGAAAGCTAGGAGATTGTCCGAAAGTGGTCCTGGTGACTAATACTTGCAACCCAAGATCATGGAAATTGGGCCATTGAGGCAGGAGTTGTGCAGCTTTATAGATTTTGACCTTTGACTTCTGCTATAGATGCAGATCATGTGGGATTCCGTCGAAGATTTTGATTTTGGAGTTCATGTGCAACTTGTTTTGAAATGTGATTTCAGAATGTCACCACAGGTATTTTCATACACATTGTACATATTTGTAATTTAATGCTTATTTAGTAATGTGTGCTAATAAATGTACTTCCCTGTTTTCAAAGAAAAAGCACTGACTAGTCAATCATTTATTGAGTGTTGTTCTTGCATGCTAGTGGGCGGAGATCTCTAGCCCGTATCACCTCCCCTGAGTAGGCATTTGTATTCCTCGCTTCACTAGTCTAAGACAGTGAAGTACTAAAATGGGATATTTGGTGCTTGTATACGGGCCCCTTGGGGTGTGCCAATTTGTATGATGCTCCGGTGGCGCAGGCCCATATCTACAAGGCCACGCAAAGCCACTTTGATGGCTTTTCATGGCCTCATAGATATGGTCTAAGGCAACAAAGCGCAGGTTAATGCGTTGCCTTAAAATGCTTCAGGGAGGCATTACATGGGCATTGCAGTGGGTGTTCCCACTCAACATCCATGGGTTTTGAAGCATTCCCAGATGTACAAGAATCTAGAAACCTGGGAATGCATCATAACTGTATGCCTCCACAGGGCAGGCGTAATGAGAAGAAATATGTTTATTTCTCCTACTTATTTCCTCTTTCAAATGTGCTGCATTTGGCAGCACATTAGAAAGAGGAAAATGTCTCCATGGATTGTTTTTGTGCAGGAACGTGTCATATTCTACACAAAAATCATCCTGCCAACAAAACAGATACTCTTGAGCCATGGTGCAAGGACAGGTATGCACCGTATCTCGTAAATACGGATGTATGACGGTACAACGCGTGGTATTACCACGCGTACCGTTACAACGCAGGTTTTTCAACGCAAGTCGTTACAACGACTTGGGGGCGCTGGATAGTAAATAGTTTAATTTACTATTCCAACTTCAGTCCCCGTGGATAGTAGGGAAGGTGTTGGATAGTAAATTAAACTATTACCTATCCTAGAGCGCCCTCCAGCGAAAGTCGTTGTAACGACTTTCATTCTAAAACCTGCGTTGTAATGGTACTGCGTTGTTAGGGTTTCGTTGTAAAGGTTGTTAACCGTAAATACAGTGCATTCCTGCCCTTTCAATTTGGCATTGGGCAGCGCAACAAAAAACTTGTGGAGCTACCCTATGCCAAATCATTGTAAATTAGGCCCTTGGTCCAAGGTAAGGAGACAATTTTGGCCCTACTACTTGTGCAGGCCTCGCATCCACATTTCTTACGGTTGGGTTGTCAGGCTCTTAGCAATACATAAGAAAAATTATTACAGCCAGTGTCATCTTAAGGATTTCGGGGGTCCCAGGGAAGAAATATTTTGGGGGGGGTCCTCTTTGGAACAACTTTGAATTGTATTACCCATTTTCTGCTTATTCCAGCCCTTTGTTAGCTAACAGAATCAAATTTTATCTTGAAGGCTGAGATACAGAAACACACAGAAGTGAGCTCTAAAAGTCTCCTCAGAAGATAGATGGGGGCATTGAGAAATTGTCAGCTTTGCACATGCCTTAAAACATTTCTGGTTACAGCTAAATCATTTCTGGGTCTCAATAAGCCCACATTGCCAGAGTAGTACTAAAGGGAGTTATTTTGTGTGCAAATGTACTCCCTGAAAAAAGCAGAATAACATAACTCATGGTGAGGATAGCAAATGGCTGAAGGTGGCTGACCCACTTCCACATGCTATATGCTGTTGTGGGCTAAAGACAAATATGAATGACACAACAGCAGATCAATGGATGAAGAGGGGTGACTGAACATCTCATTAAGTAAATTAAATCAAGTTGTAAGATCTTGGCTATCACCTGACCGAAGAAAGATTGCCAACCAACAGATATACATATGTATTGAATTCCAGTGTATTATGAGCTATAAAAACCAGATTGAGGGAAATATACAAATAACCTAAGTTGCTGTGCTGTGTTGCATAAGAGAGCAGGAACGTGCCATAGCTACAGAGATATGGTGCTGCTGCTGTCTTCTCAAGGGCTTCACCTAGCACTAGGCACGCACCTTTGCATCATTGTGCTGCACCTGATGTCTAGCATAGACTCTGTAACGTTTTTGGCACAAAATGCTTTGTCAGACACATTGAACACATGCAACTTCTAAAACGCTTGATGAAAAAAAACTTTTGGCCTACTTTGTGCCTGCCTCACTGAGGAGTTTTTGTGGTACAAAGTCCAGCATACAAATGTTAGTGGATAAAGCTGTGTATAAAAAAAACATAGATAGTAGTAATGAATGTCCATGTATTGCCCATGATGTGCTCCCTAGACGCAAAGAAGAGCAAAGCTCTCTTTGCAATATGTTTACAAAACTCTGCAGCACCAAACAAGTTTTGGCTGGAAAGTAAATTGTTCACCAAGTCTTTATGCCACTTTTTTGTGACTTTGCAACAGTGCAAAGTCTTGATAAATCTGCCCTAAGTGTTAGAAAAAAACTGGGTAATCTCAAACTAAGAGCAGATTATATATTTGGGATATGCATGAAACATATATTGAGGGAGAAGAAATGGGAGGGAAGATGGGTAGCAGATGGACATTGAGAAGAAAGAGACAATGAGTGAGAAAGACCACTGGGAGATGGGGGGAAAAAAGGGGAAGAGAAAGCAGAGGGAAGTAGGGTAATGAACACAGTAAAGCAACAGAGATGTCAAGGGGTCGATGCGAAGAAGAGAAAAAAAGGATGATGCATATAAATATGCTGCCACATTTCATATGTTGTAACACACAGACACTAGGGGTCTGAGTACAGTCAGGGTTTGCATTAACATCGGATGCTCCAGGTGCGACAATCTTTGTTGCCGCTCCGCTTGACTTCCTACTCCACTGATTCCCTCACTACCACCCTCCAACAGTGTCCATAATCTCACCTAAACCCATCTGTGACATTAATTTAATTTATTTTAAGGAGTTACTGATCCAAAAGTAGGGTGCTAGAAAATAAAATCACACATATACTGATCCAATGAATCATACAAGTGTATAAATCAATGTATAGGAAATGTTACATGAGAGAATGAGTGCTTACAGGTGTAGGAGTTACGCTATCCTTAATGGAAGCTATTATATGTTAAGGATGTCTGCTCTGGAGGCTATGGCTAATCCCACCTGCACGTAGCCTCAGGTGACCACTGCCCTGCCCCGCGTTGTGAATCCGCTGACCGCTGACCACAGATTTGTGGCTGTGCAAGGCTATCGGTGGCTGTGCGAGGCTGGTTGTTGCTGCTGTTTTTCGTTTTATTGTGAAAAAAGCGAACCACGGCTGGTACTGCTACGTGAGCGCTTGGTTTGTTTCTGGTTCTTGGTGTTCGCCTGCCACATTCCTACCACACAATGGGCCTCCTTAGTAGTTGGAAGCGGAGTAAGCTGCAATTGGAGCTGCATTTGGGAATCTGCTGCCTAGGAGCAAAGTAAGGCGCAACACTTCAAAAGAAGAGCAAGGCCTCATCAGCTACAGCCAGTAAGCATGCTGGGAGTAGAAGGCTGAAATAAGATACAACTGCATCTTAAACAAAGAAGGAAGCGGCAAAAACTTGAGGGAGTTAGACTTTTCCCTTTTTCTTTTTTCCTTTTTTTGGAGTATGACTGAATTTCGTTGGGGCTTTTCACTGAGAAGCTATTTGTTCAAACCATAAAAAGGGGGAAAAATAGATGAAAAGCTGAAGAAAGAGGAGGGAAGTAGAGAGGAAGGAAAAAGGGCAAAACACGTTTTCTTTGGAATTAGGCTGTGCTGGGCTCATCTGTGGAAACATATGTTGCCAAGGTTGGGAAAACATCTAAAAATCACTAACCCACGCACACAAATCCCTCTACGACCTAGGACCCAAATACCTCAACACGCGCCTGACCTTTTACACCCCCACCCGCCAACTACGATCGTCTAATCAAGCCCTCGCCACGATTCCACGCATCCAAAGATCCACCATGGGAGGAAGATCCTTCTCCTACTTAGCGGCCAAAACCTGGAATTCTCTCCCCACCCACCTTCGCCTTACACAGAACCACCTCTCCTTCAGAAAACAACTCAAAACTTGGATGTTTGATAAGTAACGTACCCCCCCTCCCTCAAGCGCCTTGAGACCCTCTGGGTGAGTAGTGCGCTATACAAATTTTAACTTGACTTGACTTGACTAATGTACTAGCTCAACCAGATTCAAATATGGCGCCCAAGTCTAAAATTCGAACATCACAGTTGAAGATTGCTTCTGCGATGGCAGTAGCTGAGCGCATGCAGAAAGCTCACCAGGGGTCAGCCCCAATTACGAGCCCCATCAGTTCTGAAGACAATGTCTTGGAACACAGCGCAGGGAGTCAAGGGACCATTAGTTAGGAGAGGACGGAAAGCTCAAGTCAGAGAGGAATGCATTTAAGTCCAGCGGTTATAGAATGAGGCACCGCATCATCTGGCTTAGCAACGTTGGGAGAAAGTCTGATTAATAGCTCACCGGCGGTGAATCAAGATGTAACAGCAAATCAGGTGAGCACTCAGGAAAATCCTTCCAGTACACCTGAGGGCAAAGTTAAGGTATATTCATTATTTATGAAATCAAATGTGCCACCAATCCATCCTCAGCCTCCTCTCCCTCTAATACATGAAGTAGCGGAACATGACATACAAGTTTAACCATGTCTCTCGTTGGCTGCTCAGGAATTCCCTTTACTTTTTCGACCATTGGCGAACCTTTCATCATCATCATCGACTGTTGTGGCCGATAGAAATGTATTATCTGGTCAACAACCACAGCTAGGATCAGAGGATCCATTTGGTGCTCAGCTTTTAGAAAACGGGACAAGCTTCCAGTGCGATATAAAAGCTATGCTGAATCTTATCCTTGACGAGATAAGGGAGATGAAAGCCACGCAAGCAACAGAGATAGCAGCACTTCATGCACATCTATCAAAAATTGAAGAAGTAGTCAGATCTAATCCGGCAAGACTCCAGGAGGCTGAATCAAAAATCTCTCTCCTTGAAAATCCGGTGACCTCGATGCAGCAGCAGGTCTCAATAGATAAAAAATAGAAAAACGTGCTGGAAACCAAGCTAGAAGAATTGGAGAACCATTCTCGGCGTTCAAATCTGCGGCTAGTTGCGGTTCCTGAAGGTTGCGAAGGATCAGAAACACTCCAGTGGGTTGAATCCTTAATCAAAGAGAATGTCCTTCCCGAGTTTTCAGGTGAACTCACGATCACACGTGTACACAGAGTTCCAGCGCCGCCATTCCCCAACTCAAAACTGCCCAGAACAATTTTAGTTAGCGTTGCGGGCTATCGTCTGAAGGACCAGATTTTGACCAGAGAGATTCAGAAGAAGCAATTCTCCTCTCTGGAAGTTCCTAGTTGTCACATTTTTTCATATATGAGTGCAGCAGTAGAACGTTGTCAGAAGGAGTTTGTTAAGCTTCCCTACCTGTTTAAAGCACAGGGAGCTCAAGCGGCCATTGCTCAACAATCGAAATTGAGAGTTTTGGTTCAAGGCAAATTTCACATGTTTACAAGTCTCGATGAAGCCCAGGAACTATTGCAGGAAATACTACGGAAAAGTAAAGAGATTGGACTGTCCGGCCTGATGGACATTGAGTCTTATGCTTTTGTCCTTTTTTTTCTTTTTGTCTCTCTTTTTCTCTTATGGGGCGGGGTAGGGTAGTAGGTCACAGTGGTGTGAAACAACATGGCACCTGACATAGGGGTTTCACAAAGAGGGCAGGCAGGGGGTAAGGTGGGCTATTCCCCATCTGCCAGGGGTAGGAAGGGTCATGGGTAAGTGGCAAGGGTTGGGGGAGAGTTCGGGTATGGGGAAGCGGGTGTTGGGAGGTAATTGTAAAAAAAGAGAGCAGCATTAGAGATGCAATGTTACCTAATAATGCAACTATTAGAGCAATGTGTAAGGGAGAAACAAAGGGACACAAATGGTATGCCTTTAGTTTTTTCTGATGTAATATGGATTCTAATCTAAGGATGGTATCGATAAATGTTAATGGAATATCTAATAAGAAAAAATATGATGGGCTGATTAGATGGCTTACTTCTTTCTCTAATCAGATTTTGTATCTTCAGGAGACCCATCTGAAAGCAAATATGCCCAGACTCCAAATACCTAAATACTATTCTAGAGCCTTTTTTGCCTCAGCAGGGCTTTCAGTTAGGGGGTAGCTATTTATTTTGGCCAAGGAACTAACTGCGAGATACATCAAGTAACAAGAGACCCTCAAGGGAGGTGGATCTGGGTCACTGCTAGGGTCAATGGGGCACTGTTTAATTTTGTCAACTATTACGCACCAATTAACGATGATCCAACAGCCCTTATAAAGAGGCAAAGAGGGCCCGATAGTGTTAGGAGGAGATTTCAACTTCATTCAAGATCTGAAAATGAATACCTCCAATAAAGGGAAAAAACTGTTAAAACCAAGGACAAAAAGGATGTTATGCTCTATGAAACAGGATTATCTTTATATTGATCCATGGTGGGAGTTACATTCAGGTGATATACAGTTTATTTGTTACTCCCAGCGGTATAAGACAGCTTCTCGTATAGATTTTCTTTTAAACCCTTGTTATATTAATTGTGTTAATGCTGAAATTAGAGCTAACTCATTTTCAGATCACTCTTTACTTATTATTGAGATAAGAATAGAGGTGGAGAGGCGGGAGAGATCCGGGTGGCAGATGGATCAGCTCCTCCTTTCGAAACCTAAATGGGTAGAAAAGATGAAAGAATGGATTAAGACAATATTTCAGGAAAAAAGGGCACAGCAATTCTTTTTTTTATATGGGGGCTTTTAAGGCTACAATAAGGGGCCAGATGGTGGCCTTTTCGGCATTACAATCCAAGATGAGGCGGAACCAAATAATTAAACTACAACAAGCTGAGGATCTAGCCTTAATACAGAGGGATAGTTGCAGGGGGGAGCATCTCGAATTATAGCAACAACTAATCAGAACAAAACAGGAATTAAGAGAATTCCGTATTCTTGAGGAAATAGCCAGGTCCAGGACATACCAGCAATGCGTATACGAGGAGAGTCAGTTAGTGGGAAAACTCCTTGCCTGGTAAAACAAAGCCAAGCAGGAGTCTATGATATTTTCAGAACTGATAGAACCAGAATCAGGGGCATTGATTATTTGATAAGAAAAAAATTGCACAAATATTTCTGAACCATTATCGTAAGCTGTATGCAACTAAGTTTATGGTATCTAACAAGGCGATAACCCAATATTTGGAAGACATTCATCTTCCGCTTATGACAATTGATCAGGGAGTTGAAATATGAGCTGAAATCACCCCAAGCGAAATCAAAAGTGCCTTTGCTTCAATGCCTGGTGGCAAGGCTTCAGGAAATGATGGCTTACCCACAGAGTTTTATAAGGAATTTTCAGAAGAATTAACACCTTTTTTTATTGGAGCTATTCAATTTCGTCAGAGTGGAAGGAGAAGTTCCCTCTATCTTTAAAGAGTCAACGATAAATAATATGTTTTGTTAAAAAGGATAAGTGCCCTAAAAATGTTAATTCGTACAGACCAATTAGTTTGTTGAATGTTGATTAAATTTTTTTAATGAAGATGTGGACAAATCGTTTCTCCCCAATAGCTCAGAAGATTATTCATAAAGATCAGACGGGGTTTGTATCAGGCAGTTATTTGTCATCAATCACTGGGTTCCTAGCCCAAGCGCTTGATTTTTTTAATTCAAACAAACTACCTTTCCTTATTATAATTACAGTTGATGCCGAAAAAGCATTTGACTTAGTTAATTGAGAACACTTTCTGCAGTTCTCACAAAGGTTGGATTCCCAATGAAAATAACACAAATGTTGGCAAATCTATATTAAGGGGCTCAGGCCAAAGTTATGATAAATTCCCAGTTAGTAGGAAGAGTGGATATTAGGCAAAGAACCATTCAGGGATGTCCTCTATCCCACGCTTTATTCACATTTTTTAAAGAACCTCTAGCTGCAAAAATTAGGGCTAATTTGCAGATACAAGCGCCCTTGGAAGGAATGCCCAAATTAAAACTATTCTCAGATGACATTATTTTTTACCTTAGGCCAGAGGACCAAAATATCAGGACAACTTTGACTGAATTTACTTAGTTTGAAGCTATTGGAGGGTATAAAATGAACCATAATAAAATGGAAATGTTATTACTCAATGCAAGTAGTCAAACTTTGTCTGAGTTTCTGCAACAGCAAGCCCAATCTTCTGTGCCTATACGTTATCTAGGGATTTACGTTACAAATAGTTATGAGGAACTTTTCAAATTGAATTATCTAGCATTGGCCACTAAGATTAGAAACCTAATAGAAAGAATGACTCTTCTTCCACTCACAATAATCGGCAGGGTAGCGCTTATAAAAATGTCCATCTTACCATTATTAGTATTTCTATTCTCAAATGTTCCCATTAAAATTACCATTGCATATTTCCAACAGTTGGAAGTTATGATTGGACAATTTATTTGGAGAAAAAAAGCATCGCGAGTGAAACTTTCAGTGCTTCAACTCGGTATCAGACAAGGGAGTATGCACTTCCAGAGATACGAACTTACTATGAGGCAACATTGGTGAATTTAATGGTTAGAATGCTAGATGGTAAGGAATCGTTGGATAGCTTTTCTATGGATAAGATGGTGCAGAAAGCATAATTGTATACTCCAGTTTTTATTAAAAAGGCCAAACTACCGAAAAAGACTTGTTATAAGACACTGCAGGGATTCGGGTAAAGAATAACTTCATTTTATCATACAAAGGCGAATACAGGGGGATATGAGTTTTTGAAGCTTACGTTCTGTAAAACACGGGGGCCGGATTCACAGAACTAACTTAAGACAAAATCCTAAACTTACTACCATTTTGGTATTCACAGAATGTATTTACTACTGTTGGTTTTCACAGAAGGCACTTTCCACTTTTGGTATTCACAGAATGCACTTACTGCTTTTGGTATTCACAGAATACACTTACTACTTTTGTGATTCACAGAATGGATTTACCACTACTAACTTTAGGTCTGCAGCCGGGCCGGAATTTCCGCACTCGGAGCGGGAATTCCGCTATTGGGTCGGAATTTCTGCTCCCGGGCTGGAATCTCCACTAACGGGCCGGAATCTAAGATTCGGCCCGGAATACCCGCACTGTGGCCGTTGATTATTTTCCTCAAGGGTAAACACCTATCCAAGTGCCTACCAACCCCACCATGCATCAGCTAACACATTGCAGCCAATCCCAGCCCTGCAGCATGTATGAATGCAGAGCAGACCCACACAAACCCTTTCAACATGTCGCTGAATGTGTTTGTTGCTCTGCCCCTTGCCATGCAGCAAAACTACTTGAGGAGGAGGAGGAGAGCAGAGAGGATCTTCAGACAGAGGATCAACTTATTTGGAATGTCCAGCCAAGATGTCAGGGCCAGGTACCGTTTCCCTCCAGAAGTCATCTTGGAGATGGTATGTGTGTGGGAGCAGGGACTTGACTGTGTGACCTGCTGCTCCCATTCCATTCCAGCATATCTTGAGATCCTTTCTGCTCTCCATTTCTTTGCCACTGGGTCATTTCAAAGGGTCTCCAGTGACCATGTGGGCATTTCCCAGCCAAGCCAGTCGCGGTGCTTGCATCGGGTACTGAGATGCATCTCTGCTCGAGCCCACAACCACATACAAATGCCCCTCACATTGGCCAGGAGACAAAGGGCAGCTCGAGATTTCTATCTCATTGCTCGCTTCCCACATTTGCTGGGTGCAATTGATTGTACCCATGTGGCCTTTCAGCCACCCCGCCGCATTGCACACATCTTCTGCAACAGACACCGATGGTATTCCATCAATGTGCAAGCTGTCTGTGATTCCATTGGGAGATTCATTGATGTGCATGCAGTGTTCCCAGGCAGTACCCGTGACAGCTTCGTATTCCGTAAGTCACTTCTTGCCTGGCAGATGGCTGAGGGAGAATTTGGCAACATGTGGCTACTGGGTAAGTACCAAGCACTGAAAATGAGGGATATGTGTAATTGAAAGGTCTGAATGCCACCTAACATTAACCATTGTACAATAAAAATCATAAAGCAACATACATGGTCTCAAGAGACACTGCATGTACCAAAGTATAGATCATGTCCTGTGCAATTCAAAGAGGGAAATGTAACCAACTGCCCTTTCTTCCCTTCTCAGGCGACGCTGGGTATGCACTCTCCCCACAACCCCTCACCCTTATAGGCGTGCAAACACTGTACCTCAGCGTATGTACAATAAGGCACACATTCGGAATAGAGCCATCTTAGAGCGCACTTTTGGTCTGTTGAAGTCGCGATTCAGATGTCTTGATCATACAGGGGGTGTGCTGCTGTACTCCCCTGCAGTCATGTGCAAGATCATATTAGCCTGTTGTGTTTTGAACAACATTGCTTTAATGCATGGCTTACACATACCTCTTGAACCTCGGCTAGCTCTGAAGCTGGGAAACCGGGCCATTGCACATAACAGAGGTCAGGGTATGCAAGTCCGTGATCAGCTCGTTGCCATGTTTTTCACATGAGCAACCTGTAGTGTCATGGACAAAATGTGGTTTGCAGTCTGTTGTCAATGATGAAACTTGGATATTTACGACTGTGTCCAAAAATTCCATCCTGAGACTACATTGCCATCCACACTAACTGCATGTAAATCACAGCTGTTGATAGTAGTCAAAAGGTTAAGTGGGCTTCAGGTCATGTGCCCGTGTCAGCGATCAGAGTAGTGGATGTCCCTAAAGAATCTATTGATGCAGATGAAAACAATACATGTTCTGAGAGACCTACGTGGACCTTATGCGGATGGGTTATTTAATTACAAAAGGGCATAACCATTACATTCTCAGGCCTGTGCCCTCAACAGATTTGTCTCATCCACAAATGATGGGCCCACAACGTGAGTGGTGATGTGATGGATGAATCAAGCACTATGTGTCTGTGATACACAGCACTGCTGCCCCCCAATTTTCCATAACACAACTCACAACTCTGTGTTGAGTACTAAATAGGGACTACATGTACCATAATGCAAAGTAGAAGAAAACGAACCTGGGATTTTGATGTTGTGTCAGTTGATCCCCCCCCCCCGCCCTGTCCATGCAAAAATGCCATTAAATGGTCTCTCCCCCTTTTGTTACACGTTTATGATTCTTACTTGCAATGTCATTTCAGGTTTTTCCATAACAGAACAGCAGGATGGCAGTGGATTTGATTTTTGATTGTGGATGGATCAGGATGAATACAAATTGGCTGTCAACAACTACCTGTGATGTATTTCCTGTCTCCCACTTCCTGCGCATATGCGGACCCACCGCTCCGGAAACGGAAACTACGTTTTCGGGCCGTAATCTCCAAAACTGAACCGGAACACATTATTTCACACAGGAAATGATATACAGGAAGTGGGAGATAGGAAATACATCACAGGAAGTTGTTGGCAGCCCTTTTGTGTTCAACCTGAGTCATCCTCTATCACAGATCAGATCCTCTGCCATCCTGTTGCTCTTCCTAAACTTATTTCCCACAAAATGGCTGAGGGTTGTGAGGAGAAAGCACCCCCTTTCCCTGAAAGAGAATTAGATATCTTGGCTGAGGGGGTGCTGTCCAAATATCCTCAGCTATATGGGGACCCTGAATACCAGCTGAGCAATGCAGCCCGGGCCAGGCTATGGGCCAACATCGGTGACCGCAGCATTGCAGTGGTCATCCACAACAGGACTGCTAGGGTATGCCACAAGCGCTGAGAGGCCCGGCACAAGGCTGAGGAGCTGGTGGGCAAGTCTTCCCAGCACCGTGTGCATCGTCCTCGCCTCTTCCCACTGTACAGGAGGGTCCTGCAACTAGCTTGGCCGACCCTCCATGCTCAGCTGGAGGAACATGAGCAGCAGAGACCTGGTAAGTGCATTATATGCAATATGTGTCTGAGAGTATGATATGAGTGAAGACAATGCTGTACCTTTGTGTGTCCCATGCCTCCATTCACCCATTCTGTGTCCATGCAGCAGCCATCATGAATAAAAAGGCACACTGTGGCATATGGACTGTACAGGGCAGAGTGCATTTTGGGAGTTGTAGTTTCTTCATGACAACTAGGGAACTGAGCCACACTTGTGCATTTGTATTGAAATTAGCACTGCCAGCACCACTAACAGTGAACCAAGGGAATCATAACCGAATGTGTGCATTGGATGAAGAATGGTACAGAAACTGTCCAGTGTGTTTATGGCAAGCCAAAGGGTATTGGATGCTGTGACTTGCATTGCAGGAGGAGGGACCCTCAACATCTGGAGGCAGGGGGATTGCGCCCACCCGGACTGACCAGGAAAACAACTCTGGTGCTACCGCCCGGGTGGAGGCTGTGGACATTGAAGTGGGGGGAGAACCCGACACCTCTGGCCAGTGATTAGTGGAGAGCTACTACCCCCAGACAATTCACCTGTGTGTTCTGTTGAGGTGTCCCCGGGGCAGTCCAATACTCAACCTGGGCCTGCCATCAGCCCCTCCCTACCTCTAGAGGCCCCCATTCCATCGAAGACTCCTGCTGCATCCCCTGCAACCAGTCCCCCTTATCATAGCTGCCAGCTCAACCACAACATTGGCTCTGAACCTGAGAAATCACATCCCTCCTGTCCCACCCAGGACCCTCCCTGTGTTGTTCCTCCTGTGGCTGTCCCAGAGGACTTGTTGTGGCTATGTGTTGGTCAGCCAGACATGTCCTCTCGTATCATGCTGCAGTTGTGTCTAGAGATATGCATGATGCGAGATGAGATTGCCCGAGCTCTGGCCACCCTCACTACTAGCACCAATTCCATGGCCACAGCCATGTCGTCTGTTGTTTCCCAACCTCCTTCCCATACCACTGTCAATGTCTCCCCCTGTCCGTTGGCCCATACTGTATTCCCCGTACTCCTCGTGTGTCCCGACTACATGTGGTGCCTGTTCCTGCACCGGCCAGCCATGGTCTTGCGCGGACTCAGAGGATCTGGACATTGTGGTAGTAGAGGATGACCAGAAGGACACCTGACTATTTGACAGAATTATCTTTGTGGACAATTATTTACTTTTCCCCTTGTAAATAGACTGGTTTCCCTGACACTCCCTGATGTGTTATATTCTTGTTGCCCCACCCTAATCCATCTGCATTAAGATAATCATTTTTTTTTCCTTTCTCCCTTCCAAATGAATGGTTCTTCTTCAAATCATGTATACATTTCTTTATGAATCCTACTTACTTTTACTTGTTTGACTTCATTGTGAATGTCTGATACCAAAAATGGAAACGTGACTCATCTGCTGTGCACATTATGGCTTGTTGCAATGATGGGTTACACTTGTACCTGTTTCCCACACACACATACCTCCTCACATCTCTAGGCCACCTACATTGGTATACAGGACATGATACACAACAGAATCTTGACTTGTGAAGATCTTTACTTTTTCTTTACACATATTCCCAGTAGTCAATTTGTTTTTGGGATGTTGTCAATGGCAATCGTGCTTGTGACATCACAATTTTGGCGGAGATGATCGCTGTGAGGGATCAGGTCTGGCTTGTCGCCTATATGTAGCTGGGTGTTGTGCATGTGCCTGTACAGAGTGACGTACATGTGCAGGGGCAGATGATGTATGTACTGTTGGGGGGGCATTGCTTGGCCGGCTGCAAGATGGCCGCACTCTAAGTGAGCTTTGCCGGCCAAGCACATTATCCTATACCATCCTGCAGACATTCCATCCATTGACTTTTAAATCTGCACCACCGCCACTTACCTGCTCCTGCTGCACACTTTGAGACCTTCGACACCTCCTGGGGGCCGCTGCTGGGCCGAGATCCACTGCTGTGCCTGGCCCGGGCCTGGGCCCTGTGGTGCGTGCGGACATCTTTGATCCTCGTGGTTGGGTCGGAGGATCGGCGCCGCCTGCATCCTGTGGACGACTACACCGTCCCTTGTGCGGGGGCCCTGCGGTGCCATCGATCTCCTGACGCGCTCTCCCACCTGCCTGCTCAGCCTGATGCTACGCTCTGCTGGGGCCGACAGGCGTTTTGCTGGTGCCCGGCTGCAGAGCAGCCTCTCCTCGCTGGGTCCAGCTAATCCCGCATGAGGCCTGTGCCACACATCGGCAGCCTGCTCTGCCCCAGTCCTGCACCTGCCTGAAATCTTGGGCCCACTGGGATATCTAGCCTCTCACCAGCCCAGCTGCCTGCCATCTACCGCCTGCTCCTGTGTAGCCCTCTGCTGCTGAACTTATTCTCAGGGGCTGGCTGCGGTGTATTGCCGGCTTGCCTGGGGTCCGGTGGAGGCGACAGGGGACGGTTCCTGCCCCGGCCCTGTTGGGGCTGGCGCCTGCCCTGAGGCGATCCTGAGACGCTTCCTGCCTTCTGCCTCACCCTCCTGTTGGCCTACGTAGCCCGCTGACTCGCCCCCATGGGGGCCGGCGGGTGCTTCATCTGGTGCCTCTCCCTGCTATGCCAGGTACCTCATGCTTTGGACATACACCTTGCCCTAGCTGTTTCTGCCGCAATTGACCCCTTGCCCGCCTCCGCTCAGGGACTTTGCTGCTGCCCCTAAGGCCACTGGTTCTGGCGCCCCTGCTCGCTACTGCTTCTTTCACCTGGGGCAGTATACAGTTGCCGGCCGGTACACCCTGGGGCCTGCCATGCCTGCTGCACCCCGCGTTTGTAGGAAGGGCGCCCGCATGCGAAATCTGCCCACCTCTGGAACAGCGGGCTCCTGGATTTCCTCTCCCTTCTCTGGTGTGCTTCTGAGGCCCCCACAGGCTGACTGCATCACTTCCATGCTTGGTTTCCCCTCTTCCTTTTGGTGTCTGGCTCCTGTCGTTGGTTGCTCCTACTCCCCATCTTGCTGGTCATGGCCAGAACCGACCCTAGGCAACCAAATATAGCGTTTGACCAACGCCATAATACTCACCAGGAGGGCGCCAGGGCGGACCGTGCTGACCTCCCAGCTACTACAGCGATGGCGCAATCTCGGGAGGATGACCTAAAGGCCATAATGCTGGAGGTCAAGTCCACGGTCACCACAATAGCGACACAGCTGGACCAGTTGTCAGATCGCCTGGATACGGTGAAGGCCCGGGTTGACTCACATGACGCTCGGCTGCTACATGTCGAGACCAGGGTGTCAGACGTGGAGGACGCTGCCATCTAGGACCGCCAAAAACGTCTGCAGATGGACAAGTTACTCACCATCATTCACGATAAGAATGAGGACCTGGAGGCATGTTCTCGTCGCAGTAACCTCCGCATCACGGGGGTACCGAAATCCGCCAACATCTCTCGCATGGAGGACTTCTTTGAACAGCTGGTCCAGGACCTCTTTCCTGATCTGCTCTCAATCGTCTTTATTGTGGAGAGGGCCAACCGTTCCCAGGGAGCCCGGCTGGGCCCCTGGCAGCTGGCACGTTCTATCATTGCCAAGATCGTGAACTTTAGAGACCGCGACACCATTCTTCGAGCTGCTCAAGAAAAGGGGGACATTCGCCATCAGGGAAACAACCTCTCATTCTTCCCGTACTACACCGTCACAGTCCAGGCAGCACGTCATGAGTTTTTACCAGCCAAACAGATCCTGCAGAAACACTAGATCCCCTACTCTCTTGCATACCCGGCCAAACTATGCGTTAAGCAGGGCGCTAAAACTCGTACTTTCCCAGATCAAAAGATGCATTGGCATATGCAAAGAAACTCAACAAATCCCACCGCTCTTCACCTGCAAACTCCCAGGCGAACGCTGCTGAGAACTTCAGTGACAATGACTGACTCTGCATTTGACTTCTATGATGGTCTCCATTGGTTCTTCTGTATCTCATAAGTGTGGTAATATGTTTGCCATTTCTTCCTGATTGATGTATGTTGCCACTTTGCTTGGCCACCCTGCTCTATTGCAGGAGAGTACACCTAGCCCTGCCATGCCCCCACAGGATGATTCCCTATTCTACTGTTGTTCTCACCCTTCCCAGTTGTGGGTCCCCGGGGTGGGGTGTGTTGGAATCTCAGCCTGATTGGGGGTTGAAGTGGGTGTGGGGGTCCTTCTTATGTTCCTCTTTGGAAGCAGAGGTTGGGAGGGTGGGTCGGGGCTTGGGGATTGTTTCTGATTACAGTTAGTTTTTCCTTGCTCTGTCAGAACCTAAGTTCCCTAGTGCAATCTTCTCCAGAGGTGGGGTCGGGTTGGGGTGGGGGGTATCATGGGGTTTATGCATTTCTCAATGTGTTCTGGTTCTGGTATGTTAGTTTTCAGTCAATATCCATTGCTTCCTTGTGTTCAGATTGCGTCACTGCACAGTGTTCCTTGCTTTCTTCTGCAATAAATCTGTCAATGATATTCTCCTTAGTACAGGTTGTTCTGCTTGTCCCTCCTCACTCTGGTTTGGTCAGCTCACCTGGTCTTTGCTTATTGGGAGTCACCTCTGTCCTTCGGCCTGTCCAGTCAACTTACTCTCTACTCACCACACCACTGACTGGGGGCGCTTCCCTTGTTCCCCTGCTGGCAGAAGACATCACGTTACCGCACACTATCTGGGTCTGCCGGTGTTTTTTCCCACTCGCGCTGCGTAACATCATACACAGGTATATGACAACATGACTGATACTATCTGTTGGACCTTGAATGTTCGTGGTCTAAACGATCACTAAAAAGCTAGGTTCATCCCCTCCCACTTACAGCGTCACAGAGTGGACATATGCCTCTTACAAGAGATGCACCTCATGTCCGGGTCTCTCTTCAGACTTCAGGTGCGCTACTGGGGAGAACTCCTCATTTTACTTCTCATACCCAAGGGGGTCGCCATTCTGATACGCAGGGGCCGCCCCTAACAAACTGTTCAGGCACTCACTGACCCCGATGGTAGATACGTAATTCTCCACGGTTCCCTGTTGCCTCAACCCATGACGATTGCTGCAGTATATGGTCCAAACTCTGATGATCCTGACTTCTTTACTCACATATGGCACCTTATCTCTTATTTTGGCCCAGCAGCTATTATCTGGGGGGGATTTTAATGTTACTCTTTCGGCAGTGCTTGACCGCTCTGGTCCTCACTCTTCTCACCTGCGCGCTACCGCATCTCTTAAGTCCATACTCACTGACAACTCGCTCCATGATGCCTGGCGCCATACGTGGCCTGATGCCTGCGAAGGCACCTGTGTCACAGGAGCCTGGGGCTGCTGGTCGGGCATTGATTTTTGGCTCACTTCCCCAGACGTCCTCACCTGGCTTATCAATGCGACTCATATGGCGCGCACATTTTTGGATCAAGCACCGGTTCAGATCAGTCTCCGTCTCCCCCACTCCCCACAGTGAGCATTCACATGGCGACTGCGAACGCACTCCGCGACACTGTTTTCTGTGCTGAGATCCAAACAGCCATCACCAATTATTTTGAACTAAATGTGGGCTCTGTAGAATCTGCCTCTGTTCTCTGGGAAGGCTTCAAAACTGTTATAAGGGGCGAGTGCATTTCCAAACAGGCCGGTGTCCTTCATTCCATCCGTACTACTCTTGCAAACTTAGAGACTGAAATTAAAACTCTGGATGCTGCCCAGGCTGCATGCCCCGGGCCCGAGACCCTCGCGCTTTTAAGAGAGAAACACACAGAATTCTCTGAAAAAGCTGACAGAGAGCTTGCCTTTCTGGGCAGAGAGGGCCAAGCTCGTCGTTCCGGAGAGGGAGACCGGCCTGAATAGACGTTAGCTAACCTACTACGCCCTCCCCGTGCTGCATTGTATATTATGGCTCTTAGCGATGGGGGCTCTGCCAAAACCACCTCCCCGGATGAAATTAAGTCCTGCTTCATGGATTTTTATTCGCAGCTCTATACCGCTGGCTGCCCCCCTCTCACGAGGACTTCAAACAATATTTCAAGACCATCTCGTTGATCAGGCTCGAGGATTACCATCGAAAATTTTTAGATGAGCCATTCACTAGGGAGGAAATACTCTGTGCCATTAGTAGCTTGCCCGGTGATAAGGCCCCCAGCCTGGACGGTCTCCCAGCCTCTTTTTACAAAACATATGCTTCGCTTTTAGAACCACATCTGGCGGCTATGTACAACGAATCCTTAGATAAAGGCCTCTTCCCTCAGTCCCTCAGAAAGGCAATGATTATGCTATTACTTAAGCCCGATAAGCCAGCAGACCGCCGCCACTCCTATCGCCCCCCCTCTTTTATTAACACTGACAATAAAATTTTGGTTACATTGATCTCGTTTCGCCTTCTACTACTCATGCACCTCATTACCCTTCTGGATCAATCTGGTTTTATTCCTGGCAAAGCCACTTCGCACAACCTCCGAACCATATTCTCTGGTCTACACCAGATTAACCCCAGCCTCCCTGCTGTGGCTGCTCTTTTGGACGCCACAAATGCGTTCGACACTCTTGAACGGCCCTTCTTATTCTTTCTCCTACCACGCATGGGATTAAGCAATATATTTATTTGTAAGATATCACTTCTTTACACTAGCCCTTCAGCTTACCTCCGAATTAACGGGCAGATATCCGATCCCATCTGTATTGAACGCGGTACTTGGCAAGGGTGCCCTCTATCACCTTTGCTTTTTGCCAATGCGATGGAACCTCTTGTGGCCAGGCTTCGACAGCAGCACACTCAGAGGGGGATTGGTTTCTCGGCCCACTCCCTCCTCGTCTCCATGTATGCGGACGATATAAACTTATATGTACACCATCTCCACAGCAATCTTAGCCCTCTAGTACCGTGAGATCATATGATTCGGCGGACTGTCCGGCATACAGGTGAATTGGGGCAAATCCGTGCTGTTTTCTCTCACTGATGCCACCAGGCCATTCACGCCAGATTTTCCTTTTGTATGGGCCTTTGGTCCCACTCTCTACCTGGGCATCTGGCTGAGTAGGGACTTAAACAAACTCTGGAGATCCAACTTCGGGCGTGCAGTGGATTGGCTGGAATCCAAGGTTCCGCATTGGAGTCGGCTTCCGTTATCCCTTGCCGGCCGGATCACCATTGCTAAGATGGTGGTTCTGCCTAAATTCCTTTACTTTTTGTTGAATATTCCTATCCTCCTCACTGCTCATTTTGTCCGCAAACTGCATTCATTAATCATCTCACTCGTTTAGGCCGGTAAACAACCATGAGTTGCGTATGATGTCCTCACTCTTCCCTTGTCAGTCAGGGGTATGGGCTCTCCTGACTTCAAGCTTTACGCCTTATGAACTCAAGCCAGCTTTCTGCATTTTTGGATCCATCCCTCTCCATGTCAGCCACACGTGGCTGTGGAGACTGATATTGCATCCCCCTGGCCATTGGCCCCGGCACTATTTGCTCCGCCGGGGCGCCCGCGTGCGGAGGTTGATACGGTCGAGACATTCTGCTGGGCCTGGTCTGGTCTGTGCCGACTCTCCAATCTCTCTATGCTCTTGGCCAACGCCATGCTGATTGTGCGTCATCCTGCTTTTCTCCCTCTCCAGCCATCCAGCATGTCCAAACATGCATCGCGCTTGGGTCTGTTGACAGTGGCAGACTTATATCCAGGGGGCACATTTTATTCTCTTCCTGACGCTTCTGGCCTGCTGGACACACTCTTATTTTATCAGTTGCGCGCTGTCTGCCGGGAGCTGCGCCCTAGATTCCCACAGCTGCCACCTACGATGCCGGCACTTGATTTTATGTACACATCCCCGACCCCACACAAAATAGCCTCTAAATTATATGCCATCACGTTGGCGTCCACTTCCATCTCCACCGATCGGGCGCGCCTGGTTTGGGGCATGGATCTGGGCATGGACATCGCGCAGGCCGACTGGCTCTATTGTTGCAATCGGACAAATAAACTGTCACCCAACTACAGACTTCGTCTTATGCGCTTCAATTATTTACACAGGCTATACCGCACTTCTGTCTAGATCCACAAACTAGGACTCATACCCAGTGACCGTTGCATTCCCTGTGCTGCCCTTGCCGCAGACTTTGCTCATCTAGCATGGCTATGCCCCAAGGTGTCAGAATTTTGGCGGGCAGTATGCGTCACCATCTCAAAAATTACTTCCGCAACTGTGCAGCCTGATCCCTCCCTGTGTCTGCTCAGATTTGTAAAATTCTTTCCAGATGCCTCTCGCTGCCTGATTGCGATGCTGCTTGTCCTTTTCCAGGCGTAGGGTGGCCATGTGCTGGGGTCGCAGACCAGCACCTAAATTAGATCACTGGTTGGAAGTCGCCTCAAGGTGCCAGACTTTGTTGTCAGAATTTTGGGACTTACGACCCGCGAGGTCTCGTCCTATTGACATATGGGGACCCTTAGTGACATACCTCCACTCCCAAGCCCCTACAAGCTGTGCTGCCTCTCCCGTGCTCCCAGCCGGCACCGAGCCCGCAGCGGCTGCCTGTGCTGGTCAGTAATTGCTTCCCTTTATCCCTCTAACCCCCAGTCCGCTGCACAGACCACCACCGCTACAGCCACGCCCACACCCCCTTTTGGGGGAGGGACAGTATGGGTAATTTTGATGTCATAAATAAGATCGTACAGAATTTGTTTTTTGCAGGTGGGAATGTTTTTTTCAATTATGATGCTTGACTTAGAAATTACTGTGTATGTTGATCTAATCTGATGCAAACTGTAATATGTTTGTTTTGCATTTCTCAATGAAGGTTTTGAAAAACAAAAAAACAAAAAAAATGTATGTACAGTTGGTGTTTGTGCGTGGACAACGGCTGGTTGTGCAGATGGTGGGAGTGCCCATTCAGGGGGGGGGGTGGTGGTTGTGCAGGTGGTGGGATTGCCCATTCAGGGAGGGTTGTTGTGCAGGTGGTGGGAGTGCCCGTTTGGGGGGGGGGTTGCAGGTGGTGGGAGTGCCCATTCAGAGGGGTGGTTGTGCAGGGGGTGGGAGTGCCCGTTTAGGGGGGGTGGTTGTTGTGAAAGTGGTGGAAGTGCTCATTCGGGGGTGGTGGTGGTTGTGCAGGTGGTGGGAGTGCCCGTTCAGGGGGTGGTTGTGCAGGTGATGGGAGTGCCCTTTCAAGGGGTGGTGGTGGTTGTGCAGGTGGTGAGAGTGTCTGTTCAGGGTGCCGGTGTGGATGTGTACCCTTGCTGTTGTCCTGTGCAGTTGGTGGTACAGGTGTGTTGATATGATGTCCTGCAGGCAGATATGATGGCTCCACTCCCTGTGTTGACCATGAAGGGAGACTTTGGATCAATTTCAGCATGCCCTCCATCATCTTCAAGGACAAGGCATGGTGTCTTACACTCGCTTCCCTTTGGATGGATATCATGCCTCTCATATTCCTGGACATGTCCTCCCAAGTTATATCCATTCTGTTCAAAATATGGGTCATTGTGTCCACCACCTAAGGGAATTGGAGCATGTCCTGCAGGGACTCAGACATGTCTGACAGGGTAGCCCCTATAGCACAAATGTCCTGCCTCACATCTGACTGCTGTTGGAAGAAGTCCTGCTCCCACTGGCCACCATAGCCAGGTGCAGGCCCTCTCTGTAGGTGTTGGCCATGGATGAGACCAGCAGGTCCAAGAGCAGGGGGGTGGCAGGTGGAAGCCTGTTGGAAAGAGAATGGTGCCCAGGGGATAACTGCACCGCAACAGGGTTGGTACTTCCCCCAGATGGTGGAGAGAATGCCAGGGATACACAGTATAGGGAAGAGCGTGTAGGGGAACCACCATGTCGGTCCTGGATGTGAGGGCTGTGAGGGAGTGATGTCTGTTTTGGATGCATTAGAGCTGTGGCTAGTTAGCTCTATGCTGGGGGCAGGCAGTTATTTGTTTTAGAGGAGGCTGACTAATGGTGGTGGTGGGCGGAGGATGTAATGCTGTGCAAGATTTGGGCATTGTGGTAAGATTTCTGTCCATGGCATCAGAATCATCATCCCCGGAGAGGATGGACATATAATCACCATCATCTTTCAAGTCTTCGTCCTCAGAAACTTCCTCCTCCTCTTGCGCATGACTTGCTGCCGAAATAACTGCCTGGAGAAGCAGCGGATTTTCTCCTCTGATTGCCCGTCGCCCAACACTGGTTGAAGGTCCATCCTCCTCATTGTCATCATCCTCTGGAACACAGAGGTTGCAACCGTATTAGTAATTGACCTGGTATAATATGTGGTGCAACACAAGGGTTGTATTAACTCTATTTTGCATCAACAGATGACGGTCATGTGACCTGGTTCGGGTACCACCACAAATGACAGCTCACACCATAGCACTGAGGTGTTAATGGAGATGTACATTCTTCAAGCAAACTCACCAGCTCCAGCCACAACTTTCTTTCCCTTTGCAATACCCCCTGATGTCAACTGCTGAACCTGGCTCCTCATAGATTTTGTTGACATAGCTGCCCCCGATCCAGCAGCTGTAGAGGGAAGTGACAACATTCTCAATGATCTGCTTTACTAATTGACAAACAGGCACATATGACACTCATAATATGTATGTTACTTTGTAAACAACAACTGCAGATTCTATACAGAAGGGGATTTTGATCTTTGTCATGGTTTAGTAATCTAAGCTAGTGACACACAATGCCTAAATTACCTGATGGACAGGTACGAGGGTTTCATTGCTGCAGCCAGTATGTAATGCATTACCCAGGATGGTGTATGCAGCACTGGTGTCTTCCTGTCAGCAGCTGTGATGAGACATACATGTCCATATTTCAGTACCAGATGGTAGCTATGAGCTAACATGTCATTCTCAATGACCATTGATGGGATAATCCAGGACAATGTGCGGCATGTTTACCTCATGGACTTTACATGTGGGCCCCTGCTCACATGCAGCAGTAGCCAGCTGTTACCTCCACTCAGCACTGACATCAATAAGATGACACATGAACAGACAAACTTGTGTGAGAAGGTTACTGATATTTCAAGGAAGGTGATAAATGATCAGGACTCCCCTGCATTACACTGATTACACCTTCACCATTAAGACTAACAGGTTTCATGAGTGCAATGTTGTCTGTTGACAAGTCAAAAGTACATGTGTGAGATGTGCAATAGTCAGGTACATAATGTGGGTCATTTGTGCTTCCCTACCCATGAAGCTAATTTTTGAATGAGAGAACACACATTTCTTATGTCCATCTTTTGAGTGTCCTCTGTTTGCATACTCCATTTCCAACATCATGGTAGTACTTAGCTGACAACGGATGGTGTCTTGTACAGCAGACATCCTAACCTCATATGTCAACCACTCACCTATATATGTGAATACAGCAGAAGAGGAGGCAAGCAGAGGCAAGCAGAATACAACATTTGGCTATGATCCCACATTATGGCTAAGTTGAGAAGCGTTGATGCTTTCCACCTGCACTGGATTAGCTTGTTGCTTTTCAGCCAAGTGATTTGAAAATTTAACTTCATGAAAATTCACCTTAGCAGCCCATACACCCGTCTCAAAGGAACACAACTGGCATCAGTGTGAGCCCCATCCATACCAATTTCAATATGATTTTACCATTGATATTTTGCTAGGGAGTTTTCATGTAATTAATTTGCAAGCCAGTTGTGTTTTGGACACTTCATATGACACATTGTACTATTTTATGTCCACTATGCACTCACTTGGCATACATTTTGTGTCATCCTTTCATTAGCCACCAAGGTCTGATCTGGTAGGTGGTTAAATGCCATATGTGAGCATATTGTGATGAGGACAACTGAGTTGTACAACACATACAACACAGTGGAGATTGAAGGCACATTTCATGAGCATTCAGATACATTATTCTTGGGTTTACTTACCATGGATTAGCACCGGCCCAGTGTGTGTGGTCCCTGACGAGATGTCACAGCCAACCTTATAGCAGAAGTCAATGTGAGTCTTTGAATCTGGGAGGACCTCATTGGACCTACAATGATAAGTGTGTTTGCAACTTTACATTTTTGCTGCCACATGTGATGCACTAAATTTTGGACCCAAAGGATAAGCACAAACAGTTGTGGGCACCACCGTTGCAGAAGTGTGTAGCACTTAATATCAGGAGTGATCCCACATATAACTTATAATGGGTCCAGTACCTAGAAGCGACGTCTATCAAAATGACATGACATGAATCCTGAAGTAAGGTCCACTATCGTGTTTAGTTGATGGCCAACAAACAAGCCATCCAATGAAAAAAGTACATGACCAGCTGGGTGGGCTGGGGGATTTATTGTATAGTGAAAAGATTATAAGCTGGACAGTGGATGCATTGTCAATACTCCTGACAATAGTATCTCACTTCTTGTTCATCATTGTCATATTTGTTGATTAGGTCTACAGAAACAATTACAATATAGTGGGGACCCCCTTTTGACTTGTGGCACTCGATTTCAGGATTGAGTTCCCAGGTTTGGGAATGTTATGTTCCCCAATTACAAAGGTATTATAAGCCAAAACATATTATATTTTGTCTTTCGCTATTCACAAATGTCATTTGCTAAAGGTGAATGTCCATTGACAACTCCAATAGTTATTAAGCTAGTTTTTCATCTCTGGTTACCTTTCATATTCAGGCACTATATGTCCCTCTGTTGTCTCCTGTATGCATTTTGACCATCTGCTGACCAGTTTGGCTTACCAGTTAGTGAGTGTGTTAAGTGTTGCTCTGGATGAAGTTGTTTCCTCCCAGAAGATGCAGGCACCTCTGCTACTGCAGTTGTCTGTGCTCTAGCTGAATGGGTCAATAGGTGAGAAGAGAGAAAAGTATCCAAATGGGAAATGTACATGTGGAACTTGTCAGGCATTTCCCCATATGTTCTGCATGCTAACAGTGGTGTGAAGTACTGTCGCAGCTGGTGCAGGTAGGAGCAGTGGGGCGTTGGGAATGTACTGGTGTTGGGGATGTAATGGCTGGCAGGGTGGGAAATGAACAACAGAAAATGTGGATGACATATTTTGATCTGAGGATTCTCTCACCTTCTGCTTTGTGATTTTAGCTGGAAAAGGGTGAGTTACTTTTTGGACAATTTGGGGCAGATTTACTAGCATCTTGCCATACATTTACACCACTGTTGTGTCACTTCTGTGCAACTTTTTTACAATGTGACACATCTAGGGAGACGCATCACGTCGTAAAGTCCTGCACCACATTAAACCTGCATCAGGTTTAATGTATGCAGGTTGGGCATTCCATCGAAAAAAGCCTTGTACAAGTGACACAGTTAAATCTACAAGATTTCAATGAGTCACTTTTTAGAGGCCGCTGCGACGAAACCTTAAGCCTGCTTGAAGCAGATGTAAGGAGTGGCACAGCATGCTAGGTATGGGCGGTCTCTGGACATTGCTGGAGTTGCGTTGTACTTGCGACACGACTCCAGCAAAGCACCGCCCTTACGCCATCAGATGTGACATGCATCTGTCTATCCCTGCGTCACGGTGCGCTGCAACTGGGAAGCATACGTGGTGGCACAAGGGTAGAATTGCATGTTGCATCGGTACTGGCGCGTCCCTGCTAATATGCAGGGATGAACCAGTCCTTGTAAATCTGCCCCTTGTATTTTCCCAATTCAGTTGTCAGTTAATTTTCCTATTCTCCGCAACCCCTACCCCCTTACGTTTGTGACTGACCCAGCCGGATCTGGATAAGTGGAAAGAGCACTTTGTCAATTGCTACTTAGCAGTACTAGGCCCATGTTTTAAAAAGTGGGAGAGGGATTTGCCATTTCTAATACAAAGGATTCTGGGACTGGTGGTGCAACATACAGAGGGTAACCCATGAGTCTCTGACTGTCTATATTTTTATATACACTTTGGACAACTTCCTTACTCACAATGGCAGTGCAACACAGACAATTCTTTCATATACTTATTCTTATATAATCCCATTTACCTGATACCACGTTGCAGACATCACTCACAGGCAGTCCATTGAGCTTGTGGGGGTGGATTATGATGAGGATATCCTCCTCTAGTGAGGTGAGACGGAGGTGGGGTCCAGAGTGTGGGGCAGGGAGTATCCTGTTCAACTCGACCCTGGAGTACTTCTCCTTCACCTTCTGTTTTTCGTCCTGCCACTTCTTCCTGATGTCCCAGACTGTGCAACTCTCCAACCCAATGCTGTGACAGCAGTGGCTAAATGCTGCCATAGAGATGCCTTCTGTGAACCGCAGGTGCAGTAAGGTGGGAGACCATATAGGCGTTTGTGGTGCCTCACTATGAACTCCATAACCATGGTGGTCTCCTCAGTAGTAAAGTTATTCTTCCTCCTCATTTGTTCGATTTTCCTGTGGTGATGTACAGCGAATGAAAACACAAACTCTCTGTGGCCAAACCTGTTCCTTCAATGTGTGCTGCTTTTATATGTTTTGTGGTACGGGTCTTGCAGTTAGTGTTTTATTGACTTCAGCTGGAGCATGGTGGGGGATGGTAGGCACGTGAAACGATCATCAGGTCAAAATGGAGGTATTCCGGTCCAAAATTGGGAATTCCGGCCCGGAAACAGAGATTCTGGCCCCAGAAGCGGAGATTCTGGCCCAAAAGCGGAGATTTCGGCTCGGGTGCAGAATTCCGGCCCGAGTGCGGACGTAAAGTTAGTAGTCATAAATCCATTCTGTGAATACCAAAAGTAGTAAGTGCGTTCTGTGAATTCCAAAAGTGGTAAGTACATTCTGTGAATACCAAAATGGCAGTAAGTTTAGGAGTTTGTCTTAAGTTAGTTCTGTGAAGCGGGCCCTGGGCCTTTATATCAGAAACAATCAGATAAGATTTTAGGAAAGTAAAGGCTTTAAGGAATTAGGTAATTTTGTAGTTGGGGTAGATGCATAAAATGGCAGGAGATTCAGACTAGATGTGGAACCAGTTGCAACTCTTATTTTTTGGGCTTTCTCCAAATTACTCAATTTGTGAAGAAATGTTGTTTTCCGTCGAGTGCTTCGGCCTCCCTATTGTGAGCTCTTTATAAAGCTAAATTAAGGGGTGTCAGAAATTGGTATAGATTATTGAGAGACCTGTAGTAAGTTTTCTATATAAAATCTCCCAAGAAACTCAATGTATTTTTTCAGAACTAGAGTGGCAGGAGATTTCACTGCATGGTAATAAATCATTAAGAGCTGCTAATTTTAAAAGAATGGCCTTTTTATCCCGCTGGACTACTTATTATACACAAAGGGCCTTACATAAGCTGTATCCATAGATAGAGGACAAGTGTTTTCATTGTCAACAAAGGGGGCTGGGGGCTGGATACATATTTTCTTTACATGTCTGTCTTTAACCCAGTTTTGGGAAGAAGTGTTCTCTGCTTTCATTGAAAGTCTACGAAGAACACTAAAACCAGAACGAGAGATTGCATTGTTTGGGTTTGTGAGGCAAAGATCGAATACTCCAATCTCAAAAGGAGAGAAAGCATTATAGCCATTTCTGCTTTGGTGGCTCGATCCTTGATCCTCCAGAACTGGAGGACAGTGAAAATCCCAACCTACCTAGATTGGTATAGAAAAATGCAGGGTACTAAAAATGTCAAGGAAATTTATGCAAAAAGGGTAGGGGCAACTAGGAAATTCTTGGCAGTTTGGAAATTTAAGGACAAGATAGAAAATAAAAGGCTCAGTGTTTTAGATCAAAGTGGGATGAGTTAAGTGTGTTAGCGGGTGAATTGTGTTTTATTACGTAAATGTTACCATGCACTGCACTTTATTCTATGTATTTAGAATGCGAGGGATTAGTCCCCACCCTTTAGAAAGATTTAATTTAAAAAGCTGATTATGGTTAAATGGTTCTGTGCAGCACTTTATTATTCATTATTTGCACTTTGCACCTTATTTGATAGGTACAGGGGATATTTCTATAGGCAATGAGAAAGGAGAGAAATGGATTTCAGCTATAAGTTAAGATGATATATTGAATTTTAGTTGTACAAATTATTAATAATTGCTTGTATTGTTGAAATGAAATAAATGAAATGAAAAGAGGATTTATAAAGTTCAGTAGCTGCCCTGAGGCGTCCTAGCGCTAAAAAGAGAAAGAAAAAGAAAAAGTGCTTTCTAGTGAGACTTCTAGCATCGAGAGTTTAGTGAGACTTCTTAAAAAAAAAGGTTTTTAACTGTTTACGAAATGAAAGTAAGTTAGAGTCGGATCTCGGGTGAAGGGGAAGGGAGTTCCACAATTTGGCCGCATCATAAGAAAATTAACGGCCTCCAGATCTTGATCTCTTAATTGTAGGAACTGTGGCAAGGAAAGCATGAGTAGAGCGAAGCTGTTTAGTGGGATGATAGGGAGTGGTTAGGGAATGGTTAATGACCGGGCCCGTTTTCCAGAAGGCTTGATGGGAAATGCAAAGAGTTTTAAAATTGATTCTTTCCCTCACCGGGAGCCAATGCAGGCTTCTCAGGCTGGGTTTTACCGAGAGGCTGCGGGGGAGCTGAAGCAGCGTTCGGGCGGCACAGTTTTGTATTATCTGAAGTTTTTGCAAAGTATATTCCGGGGCTCCCAGGTAGAGGGCGTTGCCAAAATCAAGGCGGGACTGGATCAAACCTTGAACCACGATTTGTCTGGCTTCAAAGGGCAAGAGGGGAAGAATCTTCCTAAGAAGTTTGAGAAGGCCAAAGCAGGTGGCTGATAACTTGATTGCCTGACTGTTAAAGCTGAGAGATTTATCCAGCCAGATGCCGAGGCTTTTTATAGTGTCTTTGGGCATTGGAGGAAAACCGAGACAGGGGGGCCAGATTGAGTTGATCGTGGGAGAGATGGAGCTACCGAGGAGCATCAACTCCGTTTTGTCTCCATTAAGTTTGAGACATGAGGCAGTCATCCAGTTGTTGACTGCTTCTAGGCAGCCCCTCATATTGACCTGTGCTAGTTGGCTTTCTAGCTGATTGAGGGATACCACTAGCTGAGTGTCGTCAGCATATGTGATGATCTTTATACCATATGGACGAACAACCTCAGCTAGTGGGCTCATATATACGTTGAATAACGTAGGGCTCAGGGATGAGCCCGGCGGTACCCCACAGCCCAGGGGTTTGCTAAGGGAGACGGTGTCGCCTTCAAAAACCTGGAATGACCGGTCGCTCAAAAAGGATTTAAGCCAAGTTACAGCTGTCCCTGACACTCCCAGACTAAGGAGTCGATGCAGTAGAATTCCATGATTCACCATATCGAAAGCGGCGCTGAGATCGAGGAGGATGACTGCCACCGATCCCCCCCCCCGATCCAAGATCCCCCTAGCTTCTTTTGTTACCGCAATCAGAGCGGTCTCCGTCCCATGTTTGGGGCGGAAGCCCGTCTGGGAATGGTCGAGCAGATGGTTACTCTCGAGGAACTCCGTCAGATGTTTATTGACATGTTTCTCGAGGATTTTGCTCATCCAGGGTAGCAGGGAGATGGGACGATAGTTACTGGGGTTGTTGGCGTCCAGGATTGATTTTTTAAGGAGTGCTCGTACCATCGCTTGTTTCCACAGGGGAGGGACAATCCCTGACGATATGGAGGCATTAAGGAAGTCAAGGATGGTAGGGAGAATGCTGTGAATAGCAGCAACTAGGGTGCAGGGGGGTGCTGGGTTACAAGGGGAACCGGAATTTACTTGGAGCATTATGAGACTAAGCATCTTTGAGTCCAGAAGAGGAAGGTTATCAAGGGTGTTTGGAAAGTGCCGGATGAGTTCTGAAGGGGACAGGGATGTACAGTCAGGATAAAGGTCAATATCAGTGGCGGGAAAAGAACTGTAGATTTGTTGAATTGTTTGGAAAAAGAATTCCGCCAGGTCATTGCAGCGAGATTGTATGTTGTGGTTGGATGGCGGATTTTGGGGGAACTTAGTGAGGCTTTTTACAATCTGATATATTTCTTTTGGCTTGGAGGTGGGCTCAGTGATTTTTCCTGTATAGAAGGCAGGTTGTACAGTTTTGATCTCGTTTTTATAAGATCTTATCGCTTCCCTATATATGATTTTGTCTACTGGGGAATAATGTAATCGCCACCTCCTTTCCAATTTTTTGCACTGACGTTTCATCTCCCAAAGTCCCGAGGAGTACCATGAGGCAGTTTTTGAGTGTTGTTTCGAGTTAGTGCAACGTAAGGGGAGTGTGGAGTCCAGTAAATTTTAAATCCAAATATTATAATTATTGTTGGCTGATATGGGGTCCTGATTTATTGGGGTTCTGGAGGTCTCTAGGGCTGCAATCCAGTCGTCTAGGGGAAGTTTCGACCAGTTGCGAGATTTTTGTGAAATAGGATTTGAGGGGGGGAGGTTATGGGTGTTCCAAATAAGGGGGATCGTCCATGGGAGGGGGACAGGCGAACCCATCTTATGGTCAATGCAATTACTAAAAACATGGTCAAAAAGGTGACCTTTGGCATGAGTGGGGGAAAGGACAAATTGTTCCAATTGTAAAGCAGAAAGACTAGCTATCAGTTCTGATGCCGTGTGGTCTGAGCTATCATCAAAATGGATGTTAAAGTCTCCTAACAGAGTGTAATTAGAGGGGGTTGTGGCTAGGTCGGCTGCAATGGAGATTTAGGTATTGTGGAACTGTTTTAAGGTTCCGGGAGGGCGGTAAATAAGTATTCCAGAAAAACTGTTGTTGGGGGAGAAATCAATAGAGAAGGACAGACTTTCGCAGTCTGGGATTAAGTCAGAGGAGCAGCGGCAGATGTAACAATCTCTACGGATATTTGCCAGGCTACCCCTCTTTCCATGAGAGCGGTCTTTCCATGTGATTTGATACCCTTGAGGAAGTGCTTGCACCAGATCAGGTTTAGAGTCGGTGGTTAACCAAGTTTCTGTTAAGAAAAGGGCGTCTGGAGAGAGTTCCTCTAGAAGCAAAGCGATTTCAATGCGATGCTTGGGGAGTCGGGAGTGACCTGCAATTCAGGAGAAACATTTTAAGTTTGAGCCTTTCTTTTTCATGGTGAATTGAGGTGAGCTGAATTTTACATTGGGAGCAGATGTTAGGCAAGTCTAGTGGGTGCCAGGAGTGATGGCATGTGGCCTTTACTGTTGTTCTTAATTTGAGGAGAAAGTTGGAACTATGGGCTAGATGTAGGTAATTCTATTTTACCACTTCTTAAATACCGAATTTTACTGATTCGGTATTTAAGAAGTGGTAAAATAGAGGGGGGGGTGTAGGTATTTCAGAATCTGTAAATACCGAATCGTTAAGATTCGGTATTTACCGATTCTGTAAATACCGATTCGGTAATGCCCATTGATTCCTATGGGCATTAAAGCCCATAGGAATCAATGGGCAATACCGAATCGGTATTTACCGATTCGGTAAATACCGATTCCAGCAAGGGTGCAGGAGGTGTCACTTTGACACCCTCTAGCACCCCAAATACAGGCATGTGCGCCATGTGGCACACAGACATGCCCTAAGGGCATGTATCTCTGTCACATGGCATAGGTGTGCATGCACAGATGTGCATGCACACCTGAATTCGGTATTTTACCACACAATAGGATTGTGTGGTAAAATACCGAATTCTGAAGGCCTGTAGCACTGTAGACAGTGCTACCTACATCTTGGATTTACCGAATTGGTAAAATTACCGATTTAGGGCCAGATGTAGGTCGGTCGGTAACGGCCGAAAATCGGTATTTTCGGCCGTTACCGAGCGGTATGTAAGAATTGGTATGTAGGGGCTAGATTTTACAGATTCTGTATATTTACCGATTCGGTAAATTTACAGAATCTGTAAAATACCGAATCAGTATTTTTACCGATTCGGTACTTTCCAGATGTAGGTGGGACTCTTCTGAGTCCCAAAGGCCCTACAAATTCGGTATTTTAACACACAATCCAATTGGGTGTTAAAATACCGAATTCAGGTGTGCATGCACATGTGTGCATGCACACCTAGCCATGTGACAGACAGACATTCCCTTAGGGCATGCCTGTGTGCCACATGGCGCACATGCCTATTTTTGGGGTGCCAGAGGGTGCCAAAGTGACACCCCCTGCACCCTTGCCAAATTCGGTATTTACCGATTCTGTAATTACAGAATCGGTATTGCCCATTGATTCCTATGGGCTTCAAGGCCCATAGGAATCAATGGGCAATACCGATTCGGTATTTACAGATTTGGTAAATACCGAATCTTAAAGATTCGGTATTTACAGAATCTGTAATACCTACATCTCCCCCCTTCATATTTACCGACTCTTAAATACCTGATCGGTAAAATTCGGTATTTAAGAGTCGGTAAATATGAATTACCTACATCTGGCCCTTGGTATTTTACAGATTCGGTAAATTTACCGATTCAGTAAATTTACCGAATCTGTAAAATGATGCCCCTACATCCCAAAAACCCATTTACCGGTCGGTAACGGCCGAAATCGGCGTTACCGGCCGGTAAATGGCCTCCTACATCTGGCCCTATAACTCCTAAAAGGGCTGATAAATGATGCAGGGGTTGTGGCCCCAGGCCCCAGCGGCCGCGGACAGGCGCAGACGGGCGCAGACAGGTTTGCCTTAGGCGCGGCCGGGAAGGGATGGTCATTATATGCTAAAGAAGGCGGGAGTGGCCAAGCAACTGCACCGGAGATAGCACTATGTCTAATGAGCGCGCGTGGCTTTCAGCACAACTTATGTGCTGGTGAGTGAGGGCGGGATGGGTCAAGCAACTGCACCGGCAACCCAGAACTTACCCCAAGATGGCGGCTTGCTCCCCGTAACAGCGCCTAGTAGGCTGTGAGGAGTATGGTACAGTGAGGAGAAGGTTGGTTGTGCAGAGTTTACAAATTTAATAATTACAACAGGTTTAAAAAAATATGCGGCGACTAACTCTCCCGGCTTCCGCCTCAGGCGATAGCACTATGTCTAATGAGCGCGCATGGCTGTCAGCGCGACTTATGTGCTGGTGAGCAATGGCGGGAGGGGCCAAGCAACTGCACCAGCAACCCGGAACTTCCCCCAAGATGGCGGCTTGCTCCCCGTAACTGCCTAGTCGGCTGTGAGGGGTATGGTGCAGTGAGGAGAAGGTAGGTTGTACAGAGTTTCCAATTTTAAAAATTACAACAGGTTTAAAAAAAACATGCGGCGACTAACTCTCCCGGCTTCCGCCTCAGGAGATAGCACTATGCCTAATGAGACTCAGTTAAAGTTACTCATTGTAAGTTTTAATTCTGCTCAATTAAATAAACAAAAAGAAAAAAGATGTCTGCTCTGGAGAAACCAAGGGGAGAATTTACTATGTTTCTTTGCAGTACAGCGCAGTAACAAAAGTTCCTGTGCATGTTGCATGAAGGGGATTGATCACATCAGCACCATATGCACTACGATATGGTGCTGTTGAAGTGGAAGTGTACCCTTCTAATACAAAATACTGTGCTTTACAAAAGTTGAACATTTTTCCAACTTTGCATGTGGAAAGTTTGGATAAAATAAAACTTTTATCTAAAGTTATGCTTTCTTCAAGGAGGCAAAGTTTATTGATGCAAGTCCCTTTCTATCAATGTTAGTAGATAGGGATTAGCACCAAAATCTTTGAGATAAAGTAGGATAAAGTATCGCATGGCACTATTTTGCCGTACTTTAGAGCAACTTTCAACTGCAAATCAGAATTTGTTTTAAAAAGTAGATTCCAAAACAAAACTTTTCCCCAGTAAATCTGCCTCATAAACTCAAGATTTAAAACTTACAAAAGGGTTTCATTGTGATAAGAATGTATTACTACCCAAACGCATCCTTCTAGAAAGCTTGTACTAACGAAAATTGGAAAAAAACATGAGGTTCTAACCCTGTGCCTTGCAGTTTGTTTGCAGCTCTTTTTGCAGGTTTATAGCTCATTGTGCTATATCAGAAGGATTGCAACTTATTAACGACAAGTAACAACAGGACCTCTGTGACAAAAGTAGTAACCCGCCTACCTATCTATACAAAATAGAAATCTGTGATGGGCATGTGACGCCTTATGCTTTGCAGCAGGAACATTAACGCTCAATGCTACTTTATTTAAGATGAGGCAACATTGTGACTAGACAAGTCACTGATCTCTCTCTTCAGTGCATTAACCACCAGAGGCATCTGATCATTATTATTTTCCTCTGAAAAATGCTGGGCCCACAGAGATCTTTGCATACTGCTCCTGCTTTGTCTTAGCATATCACGCAAATGACGTCGCCCTAAAGCTTGGTACAGTGATGTCTGTTTAAACCCAGAGTGGAAGATTGATGTGGGGGGCTAGAAGAAAATATAGACGTTCTTGGTACCTCTAGACCCTGACATAAGCTGAGCTGCATGGGTCTGGGATTTGACTCCAGTCATGTGATAATACCTCAGGAAAGCTCTCTGTTTCTTGAGCCCATAGGGAGGCTAAGGCTATTGCCTCCATTGAACAGATCACACCAGTCAGAGCTGCAGAGGAGGATAATGCAGCTTAGAGGAGACAGGAGAAAGGAGATTGTTGAATCTAACAGAAATTATCCAGAGCTGGGACCATGGTCCTCCGTTTTTCCAGACTGGTCTGTCCAGTACTAAGCTAAATTTTTCAGCCATGGCCTCTGCAGCACCTTCAGTGTGTGTATGGATTGTATGGCTGCCCAAGCCTCTTCCATATGTGCGGTAGGTGGTTTAGAGAGGAATATGAGCATATTATATCATTGATATGTGATAAATAAGCCAGACCAAACCACAATGTATGAGCATAATGAAACACATTGAGCTGCTTTTTTAAAAATTCATGTTTTATTAAGGATATGTACTGTGAAAGTCCTATATAATTCGTATTTTGAAAAAATGTACTTCTTTTTTTGCAGATAATGCATGGGCACAGCAGAACTTTATTCACATTTGACTACAATGATGAAGCTGCGTATACTGATGAATATGAAAACTCATCTTATCAAATTACATACAATGACACTGAATATCCTACCTTTCCTGATATTGATGATGAACCGCAGCAGTCAACAAGCAAGCACAAGATTGCTATACAGATATTTACCGTTGTGATCTACAGTGTTGTCTGCATTTTGGGGGTCCTCGGAAACAGCTTGGTCATCGGCATCATAGGGTTCAAGATGAAAAAATCTGTCAACACAATTTGGCTTCTCAATCTGGCCATTGCCGACTTCCTATTCACGTTCTTCCTCCCGCTAACTATTGTATATACAGCCATGAATTTCCATTGGATATTTGGAGTGGCCTTATGTAAGTTAAACTCTTTTGTGATGATTTTGAATATGTTTACCAGCGTGCTCTTGTTAACCATCATTAGTCTTGATCGCTGCATCTCAGTGATCTTCCCTGTTTGGTCGCAAAACCATCGCAGCCCCAGGTTAGCATATTTCGTCTGCCTGGTTGCTTGGGCAATTAGCTTCTTTTTGAGTTCACCATCACTTTTCTTCCGTGATGTTAAATATCAAAAGGATAAAACCCTGTGCTTCAGTAACTTTTCCCTATCTATTAGGAGCAACGGTCTACAGGAAATGAGACATACGGCTGTGGTATATACAAGATTCATCTGTGGGTACCTTATTCCCGTGATCATCATTACTGGTAGTTACATTACAATTGTACTCAGACTAAGAAGAAACAAACTTTCAAAGTCTAGGAGACCATTCAAAATTATTCTAACAATCATTGTGGCATTTTTCATCTGCTGGACTCCTTATCATATATTTAATATTATGGAAATTAAGCATGCCAGTATTTCGCATTCTGCATTGAGCATTGGGATCCCCATTGCAACTGCTGTTGCAACAGCCAACAGCTGCATGAATCCAATACTTTACGTATTTATGGGTCAGGATTTCAAGAAATTTAAGATGAACATATTATCAAGGCTGGAACACGCTTTGAGTGAGGAGGTGATGCACTCACGGATTTCCCACAGAAGCTTCTCAAAGATGTCTTCACTTACAGAAAAAGAAACAGTGCTACTCTGATCTTGTTAGAGGGATGTGTGTACATTGAATAACAGATCCAATGACTTACAGCGTTTAGATAGAAGGCAAGTGATCCACTAAGCTACAGGAAGGAAGAGGGTGTCTTAGAGTAAAGAAAAGGCAAATTCTTATAACCAAAGAACTGAAATTAATGACTTAAATATTTGTTTTGTATTATTGACGCATATGATGTATAAAGCATACTTTTTATTGGACTTTCACGTTCTTTTTATATAACACATTGGTTTTAGGTGTATTTGACTACAGATACAAAGTTGCTGTTTGCAGGCACAAGAGAAGTATTGTAACAGCATTTTATATCAAAGAGCACATTGACTTTGAAATTGTTTTCATATGGAAGGACAATATGTAAGATAGGAAAATCAATTATTATCGTTGCCACAAAATTCCATTTATGTTTACTGGCTACAAGATATAATCAAGCTGCTCTCATTTTATCAAGAAACAGCATTGCAATCTTTCAACTCTCTAACCTGTTCTTCACTTTTTGTGGTGGTGGCTTTAGTTCATGAGCTGCATTACAGTTCACCATTACTTATGTTGACATATATTAGCAATGTAGGTGGAAATATGTAGGGATAAACCTTTTCACCCGAATTAATACAAATTGGGTAACAATTTGATGAGTTGGGGTATGATTAACTACTCATTATTCCACAACATCAAACCAAAGGCTATGTATGTAAAGATGTATTGCAGCAGAAGACTGAAAATATTTAATAAAAAGTTCATTATTGCGATTGTGTACATGATCTTTACAAAAAATATAAATTTGATTCCAACTGAAATAGTCTTAGATCTGTAAGTCTTTACAAAGCCATTTGTGCAGGTTTCTCATGCTTTATAGGTTAAAGGATCAATTCGCTGTCCTGGTATTATTACTAAGAAATGTTGAACTCTTGTAAATCACAATGCACAACACCAATGTGACTTCTCGTCACTGAGAATGTGATGGCCTGAGATGGATGGAATGCCGAGCAAAGTGGGGGAGAGATTATGTACAAAATCCCACTTCTTTGTGGTCTTTAGCAGGGCACAAGTCAGGGGTACACGCTGGTGCATGGCATCCACTCACTATTTTCACAGGGTGAAAACCGTACACCCTGCTAAGAAGTTGGGCCCCACAGAAATATGTTGAACTTGTCCCTGTGTAATTTTGAGACACCAGGACACGTTCATCAGCTCCTGCACAATGTCTGCTTTCGATTCCCAGCAGCAAAGTGCATGCAGCAAGGTTTTTTTTTTCACCTCCAGCTGAGCAACGATAAAGACTGAGGTTAAGGGGCCAGCAGATTTCCTTTTGATCAAGTATGGGACTGGAGGCATCCTGGAACCTCACAAATGCAAAGGCAGCGGCGAGGAAACAAAAGCACACTGCTTGTTATCTCTTCACAGGCACTTAAGAGCTGCCTGCTTTTTACTTTGTTGTATTTAAGTGCAAGCACTTTAAGAATGTCAGATGAGTTGGTCTATCTCACTATTTAAACAAATAACAAGCTAAATAGCACTATTTTATTTCTACTATAGCGCTACTCATCCCAAAGCAGAGTGTCAGAGCGCTTTACATAACATACACATTATCCATTCCAAATAAATCATATGTATGTAATTTAATGTACAAGATGTGTTACATGAGACAGTCAGGGTTACAAGGTGTAGGAGTCAAATCCCTTCATAGCTCACTGTGGTCTACTGGAAGGATTGCAATGTATTCACTGCAAGTAACAAAAGGATCTGTGTGGTCAAAGCAGTAATCCACTTACCTCTCTACATAAAATAAAAATCTGTGATCTCCATGTTACATGATATGCTTTGCAGGAGACAACTTTTTTAAAAACATATTTTATTGCATTTTCACTTGGCATATGTTATAACATACACATATCAGATCATCACTTCCAATGAGGTCACTTCCTGTGATGCCACATGAAATGTTATGAATAATGACGTCATGTGCTTTGATAGCACGTGTCATGATGTCGCTTGCATGCTGCCTGACTTGGTTAGTCCCTCCACCTATTTTTTTAGGACTTGTGCCCTGGTCTTGTGGAAGTTCCTTTGAGGTCCAGGGTCCCTGAGAGACAGCATGTTGAAGGTCTTTTCTCCAGTCCATGTCTCCCTGAAGAGAGGGAGTTGTAGAAGTTTGGAAGTGAAAAAAGGAAATATGGGAGAGTAGTTGTTATATTTCTTAGTCAGCAAAGGAGTGCCTTGAGAACCAAAATACTATGTCTGTGAAGCCAATGGATGGAGATCAGTGCATCAAATATGTGCTTGAAATTGAAGTCGGCAGGTGGCGGAATTCTGGTCTCTCTGCCATTTGAAGACATAAAGTCATGGGAGACCCAGCAAGATGCCACACAAGTGTCTTTTTAATGACACGGATTTCCAGGAGGCCCAAAAATAAGTTGCCATCAATTTGAAAGCCTTTCATGAGGAAATTCTTTGATTGCCTGCCTCTGCACTACCTCCAATCACCTTTCTGAAGCATGGACTGTTAGGAGAATCAAGGACTTTCCAGAAGACTCTTCTGCTTAACAGATCAAATGTATAAATGATTATAAAATTCTGTTTCAGATTCAATTACCCTCAATACCTCTGCCACTTCTTCCAACAGGATTTGCATTAAATCATATCCTTAAATTATATTTTTTTTACGTGGAATATATCCCATTTATTTCTTGTGAAACAGAAAAATCTATGAAATCGGAATCTGTACTGAATTAGAAGTGTGAAACCTGTTTAAGAACATGTTTGTTGGTGCATATGAGAAGCAAATAGGTTGAAAAAAGGAAAACCCATCACTCTAAATCTAAGGGTGAAAATAGGGATTGTTAACTAGGGTAAATTGGGGGGGCAGGCATGGTTAAGATTGCATTAAATTAGCTGAATCAATACAAAATAAATATAAAAACATGCTTCAACCGGAAATCTTGGTTTTATGCCCATTTACTATAACTCAAAGTTAACAGGTTTTTTAAAGAGGAAATGGCTGTAAAATGTGTTAACAGTACTAACACAACATGAAAGTGAAAAAATTACGGGGCCGATTCACAGAACTAACTTAAGACAAAATCCTAAACTTACTACTTTTGGTATTCACAAAAGTTAGGATTTTGTCTTAAATTTGTCTTAAGACATACTTAAGATAGACTTAAGACAGACTTAAGACAGACTTAAGACAGTCTTAAGACAGACTTAAGACAAACTTAAGACAAAATCCCAACTTATGTCTGTCTTAAGTCTGTCTTAAGTCAGTCCTAAGTCTGTCTTAAGTCAGTCTTAAGTCAGTCTTAAGTCTGTCTTAAGTCTGTCTTAAGTTTGTCTTAAGTCTGTCTTAAGTCTGTCTTTATTTTGTCTTAAGACAAACTTAAGACAAAATCCTAACTACTGTGAATACCTAAAGTAGTACGTTTAGGATTTTGTCTTAGGTTAGTTCTGTGAATCGGACCCTACATGTATAATACAACAATGTAGTAAAAGAAAGAAATGGCTAATGATTTAAAAGAAATCAGAATTTCAACCATCTGTGTAGGGGATTGTTAGAACCGGCTATTTCTGGTAGGCTAAGGCTGACGCCAAAGCCAGGCAGAAACCACCATTCTAGTCAGGGCAAGGAAGTCACACGCCAAGATAAACCCTGCTCACCCTCTAGGTAGCTTGGCACGAGCAGTCTAGGCTAAACTCGGAGGCGATGTGTAAAGCATTTGCGCCAGCGTACAACAGCGACAACATACTAGGCACACCACAAAAGAGACTCCACACAAGATTATATTAAAATAACTTTTGTATTGTCAAAACATATCAGATAGAAATCACACATGTACATTGTGCCAACTGGCACGGCAATATTCACAAGGGATAATTTACAAGACAGGGCCACATGGGCCACTGTCAGAATCAACACTTTGCAGATATAGAAATACTTGTCAGAAATTAGGATAAAAGTATATAAACTTCACTGTAACACAAAGTAACAGTTATAGATCACATCCAGTAACTACGGGGAACAGGTAAGTACCTCCTACGCAACCCTAACCACCTTAGGTGAATGTCACGCCGGGGACCAGGACCTCACTAGGACCACCTGTACTAAAAAGAACAACCACCTAAGTATCACACAGCATTTAGGGGTCTAAGAAAGGACACATTACCCATGATGCATAAATATACATTCAGAGGAGTAGTAAAGAAAAACACATAATGCATGAACCTACACATTCAGCGGTGTTAAGAATAAAGCATATGATGCAATAAAGATACATTCAGAGGTACCAGAATAATACAGTAGCGCAAAAGTCACATGATGTCTAAAAACATTCAGAGGTGCCGGAATAAAACATGATGCAAGAAATCACATTCAGAGGTGCAAATAACCATACAATTGCGCAAGACCTCACATAAGCCACCACCTGTGGCAGTCCCTAGGCCAACTGGCCTTGTTGGGGCTAGAACGCCCTGAGTCTCAATGTCAGGGGCCTAAATGTAGCAGGTGCCCACTACTTGCTGGGCACCTGGGAACACTCACAAGGGCCTAAACGCTGCAGCTGGCACTAAGTGCTGCGCAGCTGTGACTGGCCGGGCACCTCTGTGCCATCTCTATCCCTCTCAGGGATTCACTCTCCATCTTGCGCCTAAACGGTGCAGCTGCCCACTAATTGCTGGGCAGCTGGAGACTCAGAACTGCGCCGGGGCCCTCACTGGCCCTAGAACAAAACTGCGCAAAAGGTTGGAGCCACACAGGCTCTGAAACAGCTGTGGGGCGTTGGAGCCACACAGGCTCTGGCATAACACATGCCCCAGTCATTGGAGCCTCGCAGGGCTCTTAATCACAACTGCGGGCGGGGAGCCTCTCTGGAGCCAAACAGGCTCTTAAACAAAATATGGCCCCTCTGAGCTTCTCTGGGCTCACACACGTTGGGGCGACCCACTGCCAACTGGGGCCGCTCTTGAAGCCCTCGTGGCTTTGCACTGGCAACAGGCGCGAGCTCGCGCCACTGGGGGGGGGGCGGACACCGACAACGTGTCCCGGCGCCCCTCCTCGCTTCTGCCCCACTCAGCCCGGCCCTCAGCCCAGACTCACCGGGACTCCGATGCGGAACGCCAGCCTTCACTCTCTCTCCGGGGCTCCCTCGGCACACGGGAGCCCCAGCAGCAGGCGACGCTCTCCTCTCTTCCTCGGGGCAGTGCGGGGCTCCTCTTCCACCACAGGGCCCCGCCTGCACGCTCAGCTGCTCTCCGCCGCTCTCCTCCTCTCGGCGGTGGGCCTCTCCGGTCTCCCCCTCCTCACGAGGACCAGAAGGAAAACATCCTGGCTTCCCTCTCTCGCTGCAGGGCTCCCTCGGCACACGGGAGCCCTGTTAGCCGGCCGCCATCTCCCGCGCCTTCCTTTCTTCTTCCCCCCGACTGCGGGGGTGGGACTTCCGGCCGCGACAGGATTGGCCGGCCGGTCAATCACTTCCGGGTCGCCGCGGGCAGCGCGGCGGCCTGATCCAGACAGGCAGGCGGGCGGCGATCACGGGGATGAAATCGAGGTGGGCTCTCGATCAAAGTGAATAATAAAGCGAGGTGGGCTCTCGTGAATTAAATAAATACGGGCCAGACACCTCAGCGCGTCCAGCGCTATCAACGAGCATAAAGCGCTCCTAAGTGCTCCAAAGCGCTAGAACACAGGCAGAGCGCTCCCAGGCGCTCAGGGGGAAGCGCAGCGCCTCCAGGCGCTGAAATACAGCTCCAGCGCTCTCCCCAGGAAAATGCAGCCTCTCCATGCTGCAACGGTCCCAGAGCCTCCCAGGGGGCAAAGCCAAGTCCCCCCCATCAGCCCAGGCAGGGCAGAAGGGTCCCCCAGGAGTCCAGGTATCCAGGCATCCAGGGGCTGGGCAGCGCCCACCCCTGGTAGATTCAAGTCAGCCTCCAGAGCAAGAACAAGAACAACATGGAAGGGGACACAGCCCCTTCTTATACACAGAAAAGGCTTTGAAGTCCTTTGAAGTCTTTGTGCTAGCGGGGGTGTATCTGGTTTCCCTCTCCTGTCAGCCTCAGGTCAGAGGTGACAGTGGGCCATCAGGAGGGAGAGCCAGCATGGTGGGCCGACAGGCACAGCCCGGCACCACCAGACGCTCTTTCCTCCCATCCCTGACAGCAGATGGGGGCCTTTCATCTACGGCTGACTCAGACCCCCTCCTCCGGGGCCCTGCAGACCCTGTCCTACTCAAACCAGACAGTCCATCCACCAGCAGGCCCAGGCACTCCTGGGCCAGGCTCATCAGCCAATCACGTGCCAGCAGACTCACTACAAAAATATGCCAACTTCTAAAAGTGGCGCTTCTAGACTAGACACAGCCATGCCGCATATACCATTATGCAGCATTCATTCTCACAAGTTCACACATATCAAACTCAACCCTGCACTCCCCACGCATCAGGAATCTACCATGGGCATACATATTCCCCATTCATTCCTATGGGAGGGCAGGCCACTTACCACACATACACAGAGAGCACACGCACTTTACACTGTACCACAGTGAAAAAGTGCGCAGAGGCCTAAAATCACCAATCCAGGTTCCAGAAACAGGCTAGGAAAAAGCAAAAAGTCTCGGGGTGAACCTGCCCAAAGGACCGGGTCCAACAGGGATCAGGAGTCATCAATGTTTAAATAATAAACAAAATGTTAAATAAAAAATAAATAGGGTCGGCCAATGCCAATGTTATTCTTTAATGTGTGTGTGACTGGGTGATAGCCACACTTTCAGGCTGTCTATGATAGAGTGCTGGTTGATTAAAGCCTGGCTGTTCACACCAGTCAGCAGTTTTACTTTTGGAATTAGGGACCAATTCAGGTCTTGGTGGACGGGTTACTCCATCACAGCAGTGATGGATATCCCGTCCGCTGAAATATAAAAGCCCCTAGGTCATAATGGGATTTATATTTAGGCAGAAGGGATATCTGTCACCGCTGTGACCGAGTGACCCATACGCAGAGATCTAAATCAGACCCTTAAAGCGAGGTCCCTTCGAAACTTTAAGTTCTGTGTCAGAAGGTGCAAGCGGGGCAATCTTGAAAACTGTAAGCACTGAACAGATTTCACTGCAGAAGTCACGTGTCTGCCTTTGCCCACCCTTGCACAGTACAGCCAGACTTAGTCAATGTTCTGGTGCCCATAAACGTACAAGGCAAGCACAGCAGCATTGGATGAGCACTGCCTCAAAAGGGCATATAACTTCTGCAGAAAGTTCAGTTGGAGATTTAGTTTTCTTGCACAAAAACCTTCTGAGCAAGACAAACCAGAATATCACACCTTTGCCAGGTAGCTTTGGCACATCGTTCATGCCCATAGAGAATGAACACCAAACCTAAGTCCCTCATTTTTCAAAAGTTAGATAGCTCCTCCAAGTACATTTTGATTGCTTTGTAAATTCCAGGAGTTTTTCTGAGGGCTCGAAGCCATAGATCCAGCGGAGAGAAAGATTTTCCTACCCCCATTTTTCCTAGGCACAACCTAACGTACACACTCACTCGGCTTGCTTATCACTCTTTCAAGATGCCCTCTTTTTGTTGATTTCCCAATGGACATCAGGAGGCCAATCTGCATGACCCACTGCAACATAATTTGAGCACTTTTGATTAAAATAGAAGAAGAATCCAAAGGCTCGGTTCTTTCTAAGGCAAGCCCTAAGGCAAGCAGTCTTAATTTCCTTAGCTTCTAAATTTTCCATGCAGTGTTCTGATTACCAGGTGGTCAGAGCCACATGATACTGGGAGTAATTGGTGGATGGCCATAATTCTGTCTCCACTGATTTCCAATGCTGGGTCCTTAAACTGGCATTTGTCCTTTACCTGTGACTAAATCTATCCAAAAACTCTCATCTAAGTGCTTTTTTTTTACACTGACGTACCTCCATCCTCAGCGGTGTAAAACCTCTTCATACTCGTCCGACCCTCTGGTAACACCATTTGTGAAAAGTGTAATGTTTATATGGTAAAGCTTCCTTCAAAGATAGGCTCAAATATAACAATATTTCTCTAGAAGTTCCTGCTTATGCTTTCTGCGTGTCACTTAAGCTCCGCATATTTCTCCTCCCCTAATATTCCTCTGATAAGTGAAGGCACATTTACCTTGTTGTGTGACTCACTGTAATTACCTTTAACATGTCCTGTTGATAGGAATCTCCCAGCAGGGCATCTGCCTCAGTAGGTCCCTTTGTATTCCAGGCAGATCCTGGTGAGAGCTGACAATTCTAGAGGAGGCGAAAGTCTGACATAACGATATTAGAGCATGGCAGGGTTTAGGGAGAGATACAGTAACCTTTCTAAAACTCATCTATATGACAATAATACTAAACATCTAAGCTCACCAAAGGATGTGATTTTTGATGTCTGGCTTATTCCTGGACCAAGTTGTAACAAATAAGGATTTTATACATAAAGCAGGCTTTTGCAAACACAAATACTGTTTCAGCCTGCACAGTTTTGAAATAAGAAGCACTTTTGAATTATGTTACTGAAAGCATGTCAACTATATTCTTGGCATGTCTCACTTCTAAATATTGTGCACCTTTGTTTTGTGATCTACCAAGGATGTTTTATAGGAAATCTACTTTTTGTTAGAGATAGGCTTGTAAGAATCTAAACGAAGTTTATCCTGACGTGCTTGCACCAGCTTTGTCTACAGCAGACCAGGACTTCTAGGACAGGCTTGGTGACATGTTTTGAAAGTTCTCATTTAGGTAACTCAAAGTTATACAGCATCTCACATGCAGCAGGTGACGTTTTGCTACTAATGCAGTTTGTGTGCCCTTTACTGAGGCCTTATTTAAATGTCAAATTCACCAATCATGGTTATCCACATGAACAGCATGTTTTCGGGGGATCAGAACATTTGTACTGAGGGGTGTTTAGCAGCCAAATCTGTGCTGAGATGTCCAAATATGTCACCAAGTAAGTAAACAACCCTGAAATATGTGGATAATCACACAGAAGCACACTTTCCTCCAAAACACACTGTTTGAGAAAACTGTGTTTTAATTTCGATGGATTCCAACAGGACCTATGGAAAATAGAATATGTATTAATTCTGCCAGTTTGTCCTCCGTTCTTGGGGTCATGATGGGCCTAAGAGAATTGTTACAGTGGTGTCAAGAGTATGTCATAAACAGGAGAAGGGATTCTTACCTATTTCGACATTTGCTGTCTTTGAACAATGAAGGGATCGAACAAACATTTTTCATTACACCGGAGCCCAAAATATTGATGTTCACTACAGACAATGATTTTTTTTCAAGCACATCAACATTTTTGAGCATGTGCCAATTCTTGGTTTTAAAATCTGATCTCTGGGTTCCAAAATCAGTTACTTGGCCACAAGACCACATTTGCGTCCTTCATCATTAACATTTCCAATTTATTTGCAGGACTAAAAATAGAATGTTTATGGTCAACAGTCACACCAGACTTTCTTGGCATCCCTTTTTCCCATCTTTCTTAGTCCCTCATCGGTCAGCATCAAATGAGTAGAAGCACCCCTGCATTTGGAGATAGTTTGAATCACTAGCGTTCATCAAAAGTAAACTTCTCTGTTGTTGCTACAGTTGTTTTGTTATTTACCTCTTCAGTGGTGTTTCCTGTAAAACACACTCATAATCTAACCTTTCCTCCAAAATGCTTTTGTAACAAAGAAGCATTGTTTCCCCTTCCTGTAATGATACCTGTGGCCCAGCACGTTCACCTTATTGGGCAGTTTAGAGTTATTGAATACAAAGAATCAAAGAGTTTGAAACACAGCCTAAGCCACACTGAGTTGATCCTTTGGCAGCTCAAACGCCAACGTCCCATTTTTTTCAATTAGAAAATATTTCTCTTCTCCCGGGTGTTCCTTTAGATTTTCTGCCAGCAGCCAACTGGAAATAGGAATGAGACGTTTACTGGGTAATGAGACAATACAAAGTAGATGCCAAGGGCATTGTCAGAAATTGGGTTACTATATGGAAGGGGTGATAACACCTTACTCAAACAACCACAATCCTTTTCAGGATGAGGGGCAAGTCAACCCGCAAATTACCCAGTTCTCAACCCTGTGGTAGCTTGGCACAAAGCTGTCAGGCTTAACTCAGAGCCAATGTGTTAGAAATAGGGTTGTTAGTTGACTATGATATGAGATTAAGTCAGGGAGCAACCACAAACCTAGTAAGAGTAAGTGTAAGGCAAACCAAAAATTAACCTTTGCTCACTTCTAGTAGCGTGGCACAGAGCATTCAGGTTTAATTTGGAGGCAGTTTGTAAAGTATTTGTGAACACTTCAAAGACTAAAACAGTGAAAACACCATACAAAAAGATTCCACACCAGGTTAAAAAAGAAGAACTTAATTTAATAAATAAACTGTAAAATAGCACTTAGAAGCAATAAGCGACTATTTGGGATATCACACAGGACCATACAAAGTCAAAGGTTCAGGCTGGCCGCGATGGAGCGTGGGGCAGATAGAGGGACACAGTTAGGTCCGCTGAATAAATGTTTTTTGATCCAGAATGCGTCAACATCGAGGAAGATGCGGGATGCATTCACCATCAATCCTCACAGGGGTGGCAATGTTATGTTATGTTATGTTATGTTATGTTATGTTATATTGAATTTATGAAGTGCACAGCTACTTGGAAGTGTCCCAGCGCTAGCTCCCGAAAGAAGGCAATGTCCGATCAACTGATTAAAAAAGCAGAGTCTTGAGTTTCTTCTTGAACATCAATGGGTCTTGAATGGTCCGCAGGGCTAAGGCCAACAAATTTCAGGCCAGGTCGTCCCTGCGCACAAAGGAATTGCCACCGAGACGCTGGCCCTTGAACTTCAGGGTCTGCATCAGCCATTGGGCGGAAGACCGAAGCAGTCGCTCTGGCACGTAGAAGGCAAATCTCTTTTGCAGGTATATGGGGCCAATACCATACAGGGCCCGATGAGCAATTGTCAGCATTTTGAATTTCAGGCGCGATTCAACTGGCAACCAGTGCAGGGCGCGCAAATGTGCCCGTACACTGTCTCTGGGAGACAGACCCATAAGAAGTCTGGCCGCAGAGTTTTGCACCACCTGCAATTTATTAACCAGGAACCGCGGGCAGCCAACCAGGAGGGCATTGGCGTAGTCCAAGCGGGATAAAATTAGTGCACGGACCACTGTTTCTTTGGAAGTACTTGGCAAGAGGGGAAGAAACTTCCTCAAGCTCTTAAGTATGCCAAAGCAGGTGCCGGCCAGTTTCTTCACATGCGTCACAAAGTTCAGATTTTGGTCGAACCAGACGCCGAGGTTTTTTACGGCACCAATTCTTTCAGAGGGACGAGGGAAGCCCGGAGGCCAAAGCCTCTCTCTGAAATCCAAAGGAAAGGAGCCAAACAACAGCACCTCAGATTTCCCTTCATTACATTTCAGCTGAGCACTGGCCAACCAGTGAAAAACAGAGGATAAGCAGTGTTGGGCTATCCCAACAGAGTCATCCACCTTATGCCAAGTAAACAACAGCTGGGTATCATCGACGTATGCCATAACCTTAGCCCCCAGTGACTCCGCAAGATATACAAGTGGAGTCACATAGATGTTAAAAAGGAGGGGGCTAAGTGATGATCCCTGTGGCCACCCCCGTGGACACTGGCAAGGACGCCGAGGCACGCTGGGGAGCCAGACTTGCTGCTGCCGGCCCTCCAGGAAGGAACTAATCCAATGCAGAGCCTTGCCCGCAATGCCTATATCAGATAGGCGATTGAGGAGCATGCCATGAGGGACAGTGTTGAATGCCGCCGAGAGATCAAGCATAACCAATGCTGCTATCCCGCCGGCATCCAGACACTCCTGAATTGCCTCTGTGACCTCCAACAAGGCGGATTCCGTGCTGTGAGCAGCACGAAAGCCCGACTGGGCCGGATGAAGCCTGTTAGCCTCCTCGACGAACTTGGTGAGTTGGAAGGTGACAGCCTTCTCACAGACTTTCGCCAAACTTGGTAGCAGAGAGATAGGACGATAGTTCTCTGGCACCGAAGGGTCAAGAGACGGCTTCTTAAGCAACAGAAGAATCAGGGCATGTTTCCAGGACGCGGGCACACAAGCCAAACAGAGTGATTTATTGATCATGAGATTCACCTCTGTGTTTACGGTGTCAGCCAGGTCGGACAGAAGCCTAGCAGCACAGGGGTCGTTGGGTGAGCCAGACTTAAGGGCCTTCAAGATTTTCAGGGAGCTGGCAGAATCAAATTGCCCAAAATCCGAAAAGATGGAGAGTGGCTCAGCCCTACTAATAGGTAAGGATAGTGCCGCTCCGTGATTCCCTGGAGAGATGGATAATGAGACTTGGATACTGAATATTTTATCCTTGAAGAATGCCGCCAGGGAGTTACACCAAGTATCTGAGACAGGTGTGACAGCCACCTGAGCACTGGGGGCCAAAAAACTTTGAACAATGGAGAAAATCTCTTTAGAATTGTTTTTGGCTTGCTCAATGCTAGTGGCATAGTAGTGTCCCTTGGCTTCTCCTATAACCATATAGTAGAGTCTTTGTTTTGCTATGAGAGCGTTTTTGTCAACAGGACGGTAGCCATGGGCACGCCAGGCTCTCTCGGCTATTTTACACTCATGTTTCAGAGTCCTCAGCTTAGAAGAAAACCAGGGCTTGGAGGGGGACTCTCTCCTCAGCTTAGACTGACAAGGGGCAGACAGAGACGCAACAGATCCAGTAATCCAATCAGCAAACTGGACTACGTTGTCCTCTAAGTCCCCTAAAAGGGAGGGCCGGGAAGCACCACGATGTATTGTTCTGATCCATGCAACAGCGACGATGCAGTGTGTCCAATGGGTGCACAAGCTGCGATGTGAACTTCTCATTGTCGATGTTGAAGCCACCATCAACCTAGATGTGGAGATAAGAGGGCACGCTGTGCTGGGTCCGTAGGAGAAGCGAAGTCTCCGATCCATGCAAAGGCAGCACTGCGTCGGTTCTGGACCACACAATTGAGGTCGATGCACCATGCACTGGTTCCAATCCACGCAATGGTGCTGATGTGTCAGTTTAAAATCAGATGCGTAGGTTTCACTCAAGCAAGCATCTTAGCCTCACGTCCAAGGGCCCAGAACTGGGGTGGTACCACCTGGCAGGGCAGACTCATAGATGGCAGTGTGCAAGTGCAGCGGCAGAAGAGTTGGAAGTCTTTCATGTCCCTGACACTTCAGATCAGGAAGCCTGCTCTTGGAGTCACTCTGGATTCAAGTGTTGCAGGTCCAATCCTTCTCACCATGCCAGGTGAACAGCAGGCATTGGGGCAACACAGCAAGGCAGGAGTCCAGCAAAGCAGCAGTCTAGCAGAGAGACAGTCCTTCAGCAGCAAAGCTGTTCTTCTTCCTGTCAGAGTCTACACAAGTCCAGACGTGTACTGTAGTGTTGGTGTCAGAGGCCCAGTACTGATACCCAGTAGAGCCTTTGAAGTGGGTAGACTTCAAAGACTGGTCTTTGAAGTGCAAATAGGTTCTCCCTTCCTGCCCTTTCACCAGATGCACTACAGGGGGGGGGGTATGAAGCCCTTTGGGTAGAAACAGAACATAGCTTATTTGGGTGTAAGTGAGTCCAGCTCTTCCCTCCTACCCTCCCACGATGGCCCAATAAGTCATACTTAAGTTCCCATTGTGTGTTGCTGTCTAAGGAAAATACATTAAACCCAGCTGTCATTAACCCCAGACAAGTGATTATAGACAGGCAGCAGGCACCAAATGTCCAAAGTACAAACAAGCCTGCTTTTTAAAAGTGGCTTTTTTTAAAAGAGCAATTCAAAATCTGACTTTAACATACGTTGTGATTTTCAATTGTGAGTCCAGAGACACCAAACTTGGAAAGTCTATCACTTCTTATTTGGGAATTATACTTATAAACTGTAATAATGTACTTCCAATGTTATCCTAATGGAGAGATAGGCCTTCCATTAATAAAAAGGAATTTGAGAGTTTTTCACTACCAGGACATGAAAAACTGAAAAGTACATGTCCTATCTTTTAACTACATTGCACCCTGCCTTCTGGGTTGTTCAGGGCCCATCCTAGGGGTGACGTATATGTATAAAAAGGGAAGGTTTAGGCCGGGCAAGAGGTTATCTGCACAAACAGGCTCTGCTATGGTAGCCTGAGACATGGTTAGAGGGCTACTTAAGTGGGGGGCACAAGCAGTGCTGCTGACCCACTAGTAGCATTTAATTTATAGGCCCTGGGCACATGTAGTGTTTTTTATTATGGACTTATAAGTAAATTAAATATGCTAATTGGTTATGATCCAATGTTTCAATGTTTTATGTAGAGAGCACATGCACTTCAGCACTGGTTAGCAGTGGTAAAGTGCCTAGAGTCCTAAAGCCAACAAAAACGCTGTCAGAAAAATGGGAGCAGGAATGCAAAATATTTGGAGGTGACCATGCAGAGAGAGCCATTTTCCAACACAAAGTGTAAAGTATTTATGCAGCACATCATACAGTAATAAAGTGAAAATACAACACAAGAAAAATCCCACAACAATTTAGGAAAATAGAGTACATTTTAATAAATAAATAAATCAAGACTGCAATGACAAAAATCCAATCAGTAGAACCGGAGATATGCAAGTTTAAAGATTTCAGAGACTATATCGCTAAAAATCTGTGAATATCTGGTCAAACCAGACTGGGACAAAGTCACAAGTTCAGGCAAATCACGTTTGAGCACAGGCCGGCTAAAGGGAGCCAGTTAAATCCGCTGAACAAGAATGTCTGAATTACTGCTTGTGAAAAGTTGTGGGTCCTGCCTCAAGGATGCATTGTGCAGCTGAGATTATGCAGGGTCCTGGTCAGAGACATCACTCAGCCTCATTCTGAGGAGCAGCAAGGCTGTGATGCGAGGTCCTGCATCATCATCAAGGAGGTTCCTGCACTGAGGGAGTGTCGCACACTGGCTGGTTCCGAAGCAGCTGCAGGGCTTGCAATGTGCAGGCCTGTGTCTTCGTCGAGGTTGCCATTAATGAGAGGCTTGCGATGCAAGGGCCTGCATCTGGGATATGTCACACAGCAGTGGTTCTGATGGGGCTGCGATGCAAAGTGCTTGCATACGCAAAGTCCATGCAACAGGCAATGTGTTGGTTTTGCTCAGGTTGCCAAGTGCATCAGAGGAGATGCAGAGCACCTACAGGTCCACTTTCAAGGGTCCAGGACTGCAGTGGCACTAATTGGCAGGATAAGACTCACAGATGGCAGAGTCCAGGTGCTGGGTTCAAAGTTATTGGAGCCTTCTCTTTCTGAGGATGTAGTCAGGATGACAGACAACTAGCTGTTTGGGTCAATCTGGGGTCACTGGTTCAGTCCATCTCACCTACAGAAGAGGGCAGCAGGTAGGAGGTCAGCACAGCAGGGAAGCAGTCCTTTCAGAAGCACAGCAGTCTTTCTTCCTGGCAGAGTCCACAGGTCCAGGAGTGTACTGAAGAGTTGGGGCCTCAGGTCCAGCATTCACACTTCTTATAAGTGGAGGAAGCTTCTAGAGGTTCCCACCCACGGTGTCGGCATTCCCTTCCTCCTGGTCCCAGCTTGTCTGGGGTCACAATAGACTTGTGACAATCCCTTTAGGAGAGTGGTCAGGCATTGCCTTTATGATGTGGAAGTGTGTTAAGTGACAGCTCCTCCCACTCGTTAATTCAGAGTAGCCCATCCTTCCAACACTTATCTCTCCATTAAATCACTGTCTGAGGACAATACACAAAAACCAACTGCCAGCTACAGCAAGTCAAGTGACCTACAAATAGGGTGCAGGCACCAATTATTTAGGACAAGAAAATGCAAGCTTTCTAAAAGTGGCATTTTCAGAATTGTGATTATAAATCCAACCTTACCATTAAAGAGGGCTCTTAATAAAAACATTTAAGACACCAAACTTTATTTGCTATCTGTTTCCAATTGGAAGTTACAGTGTATTAAATGTAGTAAGGTGACGCCTATGTTATCCTATGGGAGAGGTAGGCATTGCAGTATTTTCACTTCTAGGACATGAAAAACTTTATAAGTATGTGTCCTGCTTTTTAAATACACTGCACCGTGCACTCTGGGCTGCTAATGTTGACCTATATGTATTAGAATGGCAGGTTTAGGCCTTGTAAAAGGATTATTTTGCCACGTTGAAATGGCAGTTTAAAACACACGCTGCAATGACAGGCCTGAGACATGTTGAAAGGGTTACTTAAGTGGATGCCACATTCAGGACCACAAGTAGAATTTAATTTACAGGCCCTGAGTACAGGCAATACCACATTACAAGGGATTTACAGGTAAAATACATGTGCCAATTGGGTATAAGCCAATTCTACCATGTTTTAAGGAGAGAGCACAAGCACGTTTGCACTGGTTAGCAGTGGTAAAGTGTGCATAGTCCCAAAAGCCAAAGAAAACAGATTCAGAAACCAGGAGGATGAAGGCAAAACGGTTCGGGGATGACTCTGCAGAAATGGCCAAGTCCAGCAGGCAATATTAGAAATGAATATCCCAAAGTGTTATGAGAAAGAGACATTTGGTTGAATATGTGCTCCAAGGAATCAGCAGTACACAGTAATTGTAGGAAAGTAGGATCTGTGTTCATGATTACCCCCATTTACTGCTGGTGATATTCTGTTTTATGACTAGTCTGACAGGGATCCTGCTAATCAGGTCCCCAGTCACTGAGCTTTCTCCTTAAATTTGATAGTGGTAAGTACTTTGGTACCTTCCCAATTGACTACTGGTGTGTCCTTCTCAGTCCCTAGTATATGGAACTAAGGTACCCAGGGCATAGGTACACCATGGATCTCCCATGGGCTGCAGCATGTATTATGCCACCCATGAGAGACCACTCAAACTGTGACTATAGACCTGCCTTTGCAGCATGTGTAAGCATCACTTATGACAGCTATTCGTTTTCTTATATCTGAGGTCACTGCACTTAAAACTAGGCCTGGGCGGTAATTTCTGTTCCGCTGGCGGAATTTGCGTAATTCGGGTAATTTCGCGTTCCGCAGAGAACACCAAATTACCCAAAATTGTGCGTTCCGCGGCTTTGCAGAATTTTTTGCGTTTTTGCGTGGGTGTTTGCGAGATATTTGTTCCCGAGCACGCAAACAGCGATCGGAAACAGGAAAAAAGAATCGCGAACAAGCAATTCCGCATGTTTGCGGAATTTCTACTTGTTCGCTGAGATTTTTCACCGTTTCGCGGACCTTTGCGTAGCGGGACTACGCAAATTCTACCCACCCCTACTTAAAACCTATAATTCACTCCTAAAGCAGGCCCTTCAATTCTGAAGGCAGGGTGCTAGGTTATAAGTGTGAGTGTGCCCTGCATGAGCAGGACACCCCCTACAAACCCTGGAGTAGATTTTCCAGGCTTTGAAAGTGAAGTCAGCCATTTTTATATAATTAATGGCCATTCGTCATTACGTACTGGCTAACTATATTTTGTCTGTGCCGAGCCTGAACATCATTGGTATCAAACGTGTTGGAATCATACCCCAACACTGGTTACAAGTGTTGGAGGTATGATTCCATCCTCCGGGAAGCCCCCAGTACTCCCGGTAATAGCTGTCCAGGGTCTGCCAGGAAGCTAGTGCTTCTACTGACCCCAGATACGATTGCTGCCTCCTGCTGCTGAGGTGAACTCAAACAGGGGAAGGTAGAATAATAGGTTTCCTATCCCAGGGAGGTTTGACACCTCCCACACAGGACTTAGTATATTAGGCAGGGATTGGGATGCTTGCCAATGACACCAGACTTCTTTGAACGGCACATTTGGTGCCATCCGTGCATACTCCAGTTTGAGCCAGTTCAGGGAGCCCTAGGCTCCTGCTCCGGCAAGAAACAACTGGACAACGGACATGGGTGTATCCCCCATCCGTCCAGCCCCTCTTCTGGGAAGGAACCCTGAATTGTTCCAACCCTTTCCCTAGGGTACTTAAGGGCTTACCTGTGGGTTGCTCTTCAGATTCTTTTTAGGACAAGATTCAAGCCCAAAACCACTTCACCTTTGGCTGTCTGGTTACCTTTGGGGTTCGCTGGACTTTGCCTGGAGCCGATACTGCAGTAAGGAAGGCTCCTGCTGCTCCTGGTCTCACTGTTCTGCAAGTCTTCTTCAACATCTGTGCCTGTGCTTCTTCCAAGTTACTCTCAAGGCCTGTGGGTATAACGGACACCAGAAGTAATCTCCTTTGGAGCGAAGGAGTCACTCCCTTGCATCTGCAGGCACAGCAACAAAGCTGACTGGTCTGCTGCTCCTAATGTCCCACCGACTGCGTAAGGCCGAGAAACACAAGTGGTGGTTTTGCAACTTCCATGAACCCTGAGCTGTCCTCTCAGCAAGTTTGAGGCCAGTATCCGTTGTCAGAACCGCTGAGCAGAACCCCTGTGCACTGCGTTGACTCACCATTGCCAAGGCTTGTTGGCTCTGTACTCCAGAGATCTTTGGGCTACAAGAAGCGCCAGCCTCCAGCCTCTCTTCCTGCCAATATTTTTTGTCCTCACAGCATCCTCTGCACCGTGGGCCTGCATCTTTGGTGAGCTGGTTGAAGTCTGCTTGCAACTCATGTGCCTTCAGCCTGTGGGTCCTCTTGTGGGCCTTATTTGGCATCAGTGGGCTCCCCTGTTTGCTCGCGGCCTGCGATGTCTCTCGTACAATTGGGGAGGCCTTTGGACATTGCTGGTCCCAATGTTGCCCCGTTTTTGGTAACCACACCTGTTGCTGCTGCCAAGGCTTGTTGGTGCTCCCTCCGGACACCAACCCCCTGGTTCTCGACTTCCAACGTGGGACAGCTGGTGAAAGGCTCCTGATTTTCCACAACATCACCTGGTCCTCACAGCTGCAGCAACAAGCTCACCGTCATCACTCCTACATCTTTTGTCATCGGAGGTCATTACTCTTCCATGCCGCCTGGTCACCTCCGAGTGGCATGGACTCTGTCCCCTCTGCTTGCAGGTTCTTCTGGTCAAGAATCCACCCTTGGATTCTACCAGACTCTTTTACCTTTTTCACCACCTGCATCTTTCCTGAAGTCCTCTAATCCGACGTCACTTCACACATATGCACCTGGTTTCCCTGGTGTTGGTATCCTGGTTCCTGGGGTATCCACGGGTGGGATGACTTTCTAACCTTCTGTCTTCAACTGGGTTTCTTCCGATGGGAAGGGTCCTTCTTCTTGAAAAGTGCAACCACAACTTTCCCATTGACTTGTGTTTCCACTCTGCACACAGCCTCCATGGGGTCCTGGGTACTTACCTATGGTGGTTCCTTGTGTCCCCAGATCTTCTGAGTCTTTTGGTCCAAGACCCAGCTGGTTGATACATTTTAGAATTCATCTTTGTAAGTACATCTGATGATTAAGAAATTAAATGGGCATTATGACTGGACTCTGGATCCAGCTGCCTGCGGACGGGTGCAGATGGGCTTGCCTTTGGCGAACCTTCAACGCATCGCTGGCACACCCGCTGCATGTGTCTGCTGCTTGTCCACACCGCTGCTGGCATAAAATAGTCCGCAAACTCTAATAGGCACTGCCTACTTCTCTCCTGATTGGTTTCCCCGTATCCAATCAGATAGAGCAATGGCAGTTTTCAATTTCCCCACAGGGCGCAAACAATAACCACAGTTTCTCAAAACACAGAGCTAAAAGTGAGAATTCGAATCAAAGGTGCTCAGTTTTTAAACCAATATGCAAAAATCAGGATTAAGACTAGCCAGTGCAGCTTCTCTTACCTCTCTTGGAGGGTCAAATTCACTATGCCTATTCCAACTTCGGAAAGGCTCATATTTACTTTTCTGAGTCCAGATTGAGCAACAGTAGCAAATGTGTTGGACTTTGAAGGGGTCACATTTACCATTCCCACTCAAACCCTCAAACCTCAGCAACAGTAGCGAAGGTCTGGGACTTTGGACGAGTCAGATATACTATTCCCAATTCACCATACGCAATAGTAGAGAAAGTGGTTGACTTGGGAGGTCATATTTTCTTTTCCCATTTCAACCTGAGCAACAGTAGGGAAAATGTTGGACTTTATAACCATAATATTTAGTATTCCCACTCCAACTTGAGTGACAGTAGAGAAAATGTTGGGCTTTGGTGGGCTCAAGTTTACTTTTCCCATTCTAACCAGAGCAATAGAAGGTGAAAGGAGGGACACTGGAGAGGTCAGATGTATCATTCCCATTCCATCCTAAGTAACAGTAGGAAGAACGTTGGGTTTTGGAAGGGTCACATTAACTATTTCCACTCTTAAATTAAATTGAAAAATGAATATAGTTTCAAAATAAATATACCATATATTTTAACAAATATAAATTAAATCATATTAAATAAAAAAACACACACCCTACTATCCTAAAGATCTAACACCCACGAAAGCAAATTAAAAAATACTAAAAAAATAATAATACACATTAATTTAAAGAATAATAATGCTATAAACATATACAATTAATATGATATAAAAATACTAAATCATAATACAATTGATGAATATTAGATTATTGAAAAAGTTAAATAATTGTCTTAATCATTCATCTAATGAACCAATTAAGAATGAAAACTTTTTTAAACTATGCTATTAAATAATTTATAAATAAAATAACTTATGCAGTGACATCAAATTAACAATATTCAAAAGTATGAAAGAAATTAACTATTTCTTAACAATTATAAAATATGTATATTACAACACAATGCCCGCTCAATTTCTCTACAAACCCAACAACTGCCAATAAATACATGAATTGAAAGAAAATCACAAACACATATTTACATATATTAATGAACTAAAAATAAACTGTACATAAAAATAATTATACAAATTTACCACTAAAATAATAAAAGTTTATCACTCAAAAAGTAATAAAACAGAACAAAATAATTTTAAAAACACCTTATGTAGAACTATAGTAAAAATGATATGAAACACTTAATAAAATATTCTTACCTGTAATATCCTGTTCCACAAAATACTTTGCATCGTGATATTTTTACATGAAATTTGTACCCAATGATGTTTTAGCAACAATAATAAGATAATGCACAACTGCTTGATAAGGAAAGTGAATGCTTGATCCTAGCTCAAAAAGACCACAGACTTCAAGAAAATGACTGCTTCTAATATTAAGGTCCAACCAGAATTCAATGCAAACACCAAATCTGCATATGAATGTCAATTCATTTAACTTCTTTGAATTTTTTAAGTGGTTTCAACACAGAGAAGAACAACATGGTATACTACAATTATGAGAATATAAATAAAAGCAAGACCATACAACTTAAAGTGCAAGTTGTAATGGGAAAGCGTTCGATTAGAAGTCAGTGAAAGGAGTGTAATGTAAGAGAGAAGTCAACAGAAAGAGTAATAGATTTACAGTGCTTATACACACGAAAGCAGGAACAATAAAAAAGGGACTGAGCAAACGGAAGTCAGAATTGAGCAATGTGATGCTGTTTGTTACTTAGTAACCAAATACAGATAACACATGACAATGTGAATGGACAAAGTGAGCACATTAAACATGTAGCACGTCGAAAATGACTCCACCTATCCTAAGGATAATGGCTTCCATGAGGCAACTAAGACTCCAGCAACCAGCAGCCTTTACACCTGCCTACGTATTTCTCTGTCCCTTGCCCCCCCCCACTCAGGTGCCCTACAACAACAAAAAGCTAAAATGAAAATAAAAATCACCTGTGCCTACTATTTGTTCCACTGTTGTTCCAGTACTTACCATCCCACATTTTCTGTAAAATGATACAATAATGTTGGTGAAGAAGAAATGTGAGAGTGTAGAAAGCCTAGAACAAAACATGACTACAGTAGGACCAAGGTTTAGGTGGCGTCTATGGAACAGGCGTCACCAAACAATATTTATGTCAGAACATTAATAAAGGTGTCAGCATCCATCACACCCAATTACAATATGTAAAAAATATTTATTGCAAACTCCAGAAAGTATATCTCACTTAAAGTTTGAGGAATATTTATCGTATACTTAGTAAAATCAGCTCCTTGTCTGTCGTCCGTCCTGAGGCTGGAGGAAAGCATCAGAGCTGAGCTAGAAAATCTGGGACTTCTAGTGATTCAAAGCATGGTAGCACGTGATCAAGAGGCAGAGAGAGCTGAATCGAGCTGGTTGAGGCAGATAGCCGAATGTAGAGAGTAACGTGCCTTTCTGCTTTTTAGGTCTCCCATTAGCCGCCCACTGAGGAAAAATTCAGAATCTGCTTCCTTCAGCAGTGGATTTCAGTGCCACGGCCTCTGTAGGTCACTGGTGCTCAACAAGGTGCTCAACGGATCACATCATGCTGCACCGCTATGCATAATAAAGCGCTATGAACAATCTGCCGGCTTTGTGGATTATTGCACTGCGTTTGACAAAGTGAATCGGCAAAGACTATAGGCAAAGCTTATGAAGTGGAAACTTGACCCATGTTTATTGCATTTCCTTGTCAAACTACATATTGAAACATGTTTGCAGGTAAAGTTATCTACCAATAATGTCTTGACATCTACATTTCATTCTGAGAATGGCCTCAAAAAAGGGTGCATTCTGGCCCCCTTATTATTTTTCATGTACATCGCTGATTTAACTGAGTTCCTGGATTCAGATCTGGGCATTCCACCTATGGGGACGATTGCGATGTCATTCGGAAACTCTTCCGACCAAATCGGTTTTGGAATAGTTTCTGACCGACTCCGGTTCTGCGGGTCCGACCAACCGATTGCGACGCTTCCAAGCATCGTTCGGTCGGACTCGCATTGACTTCAATGGGAGCCTGTGTTCAGAATGAGAACACAGGTTCCCATTGAAAAAAGGGGTGGTTGGAGAAAACTATGCACCCTGTGACAGGCACCCCATGGTGCCTGCCACACTGTGCATAGTTGGTAGGAGGTGTCCCATGGGTACACTCATGGGCCCCAACCGGAGGCCTACAGGAGAAGGGGTGCCTGCTACCGGCCCCCGAAGTCAGATTATGACAGCCGTTTCGTATTGGCCATCCCGAATCGGAACTACGCGTTCAGAAATTGTGTCCATAGAGCTGTACAAATCAGCCCTGAATGACCCGGGCTGTCCAAATGCCTTTCAGAACCGATTTGGACAGCCCAAACTGTTTCCTTGCATCGTAACCGGTTGTCCGGAAAAGTTTCAGATTCAGTTGGAAACATAGGTTCTGAATCGGATTTGCCAAATTCGAATCCTGTTCGGCGCCTTTCTGGATGACATCGTAATCGGCCCCTAAGTTGGTAGGTAGAAGAATATCATATCTCACCTACACCCACGATTTGGTGTTACTGTTGCAAACTTCAAAACGTCTAAAACATCTTTTAAAACATTTAAATAAGTTCAACTCGAAGAATGGACTAATTGCTAATCTGTCAAAAACAAAACTTATGATCTTCCGAAAGAAACCTAAGTCTGTGACGTGGGTCCTAGGAGATGCCTCGATTGAAATAGTCACTCAATACAATTATCTTGGGGCTACATTCGATAGCAAGAAATCATAGATCAACCATCTAAGCATCAGAAAGCTCACATCAGCCACAATCACAAACTCTGTTATAATATTTGCAAAGCTGTTTGAAGGTAGAGCAATCGGGCCATCATTAAAAGCATTAAACATGAATCTTATATCATACCTGCTTATGCATCTCCTGCGTTAAACCATAATGCCATAGCCAGTCTTGATAAAACTTTTATGCAACATGTACATAATCTCCATCTTCTCCATACAACTACTCCACACCCTTATCAGGCTTGAACTATACCTAAAATCTTTAATGTCACTTCATCATAGAAGCACTCTGAATTATTCCTGTGAATGTGCAAGAGCGTATCTATCAACTTTAAAATCCTTAATCCGTCAGGAAGTAAGATAAACAAAGTATAAGGACTTATGGCTACATTTAAAAGTAACATTGCTTCATTTAAAAAGCAAACACAGACATTGGGGTGTGCTAATTCCAGCATGCCACCATCTCTAGGTTATTGCCCATTCCCAATGGGGCACAAAGTGCGACCTGGCTCATGAATATTGATGAGACAGGTTATTTGCAATGCCAATAGGATCACAAAATGTGTCTGAGATATATTAGTACTATTCTTTTTGTGAGTCGCAAATTGTGAGTTGCTAAAATTCTCAAATTGCGAGTAGCAAAAAGAAATGGTCATACTTGTGGCCCTTAGAGTTGTAAGTTTTATCCTCAAACATAGAATTTGACAAATTACCCGATCTGGAATCGCTGTCAAAGTTAAATTGACTGGCTTGGAAAAATCTACTCTGTGTGGCAGAGAATATTGATAATGCAGACATTCTTGAGGTTAAAATCTCATTCCAAAACTCCTGCCTTCTTCGTTTGGTAGCGTACCATTCCCTGTGGTCAACCCCTTGCTTCAACGATCTCTTTTCGGAGTTTATTACTGACGTCTGCAGACGGTATCAACAACTGCTTGTGGTCGGGACTTCAACTATCACTGGGATAAAGTACCAAAAGAGCCCCCGGCCTGCCAATTCGAGGTAACATTGAGCTTGATGGGGCTCCATCAACTGCTCGATGGCCCCACCCACACCAAAGGTCACATCCTGGTCCTCATTTGGACCTCACAACCACCGGATAGTCTAATAGACATCAGCCCTTGTGCTTGGTCTGACCACTCATTCATTAGCTGCCTGTCTAAACCACCCCAAGAAAGGAAAAGGGTGCGAAGCTGGAAAAAATGGAGCCAGTGAAACTAGTGGACACCCTACTTAGGCTCCCCCACCCTAAATTTGAAATTGGAAACTTGGACCAGGAAAGCGAAACCCTCACTGGCAGTCTGCGTGCAGCCATAGATCAAGTGGCACCAGAGCAAAGGGATAGGGTCAGAGACAAGGGTAAAGGGGCTCCCTGGTTTAATCAATTTATGAGGGAATGGAAGCAAAAACTCTGCCAAGCCGCGAGACGGTGGAGTAAAGCCAATGACCCAGCTGAGCTGGAAATTTACAAGACTTTACTCACCTCATTCAAAAAATCTATCACGACCACAAAAGCTGAGTACTATGAGACTAGAATTTCTGTCGCAGTAAACAAACAGAAAGAGACCTTCAGAATCCTGAAAGAACTCAGTCAAAAGTCTGAACAGAAATCGGCAGCTGAGTCTGTTGACTGCAATGCCTTCCAATCCTTCTTCCTTCAGAAGGTCAGGGACATTCTCTCTGAGATTGATAACACTCCTATCAAACAAAGCTCCCTACTGCAGTTCCAAGCCCCCCCCTTGTAAGCTGCTTACCACTTTTCCCAAACTAGACTCAGCTTCTTTAGCATCTCTGATGAATCGTACCAAATCAGGTTCCCCTGCAGATCCCTGCCCTCCTAGGATTTTTCGAATGGCCCTTACCGGACTGAAAAGGCAGCTCCTCACCATGTTAAACAACTCTTTGGAGACTGGTTACTTACCATCTAACCTAAAGGAGGCTAGAGTCATCCCCCTGCTAAAGAAACCAGGGGCAGACGCGGCTAACCCTAAAAACTATAGGCCCATCTCCCAACTACCCTTCCTGGCGAAAGTTATGGAACAACATGTCCTTAAAACACTTTCATCTTTCCTGGAGGAACACCAGCTACTCCAGGGGCGCCAGGCAGCCTTTAGAGCCCATCACAGTACTGAGCTGGTGATGCTGTCAGTACTTGACAAGCTCAGAGTTATGGCTGACAGTAAAAAAAACAGCGCCTTGATTTTATTAGATCTATCAGCGGCGTTCGATACTGTCAGCCATCCCCAATTACTGGCCAGACTCACTGCCCTGGCCATCCACGGACTGGCACACCGATGGCTTGAATCCTTCTTATTAGGCCGGTCCCAGAGAATTCAGTTGGGCGAGCTGGTATCGGATAAAGGCATTCTTAATTGCGGCGTCCCTCAAGGCTCTGCCCTGTCCCTACTTCTCTTTAACATATAGTGCAGCCACTGGTAATGGCCCTAGCCAACTTGGATTGTCGAGTTTTCAACTACGTGGATGATACCCAACTCATTCTCCATATTGACAACTCCTCCCATGAACATAATCTAGCACAAAACATTCTCAGATTTACAGTGAATTGGATGAGAGCAAATTCACTGAAAATCAACCAGGATAAGACAGAAGTCCTTGTTATCCCCACCAAAAGCTACCCCTGGAATTACCATTTTTGGCACCAAGAGCTAGGTGCCACCTGCCTACCTGTGCCGGTCATGAAAAGCTTCAGCATAAAAGTCGACTCTGAGCTCTCCATGGCCAACCAGGTCACCTCAGTGGTTGGTAACTGCACAGGCCTGAAGCAGCAGTTGTGGAAATGTGTCCCTCTTCTTTCCACTACCTCACTACAAATGATAGTGTCAGCCACTATTGTCTTGAGGTTGGACTATGCCAATGCCTCATATATCGGCCTTCCGCAGAAACTTATTAACAGACTACAGGTGGTATTGAACGACGCAGCCAGGCTGATCTTCAGGCTTCCAAGAAGGTCTCATGCCACCCCACTGCTGTGCAAGTTGTACTGACTTCCCATTAGGCAGAGAGCAAACCTCAAGGGCCTCTGCATTGCCCACAAAGCAATCTATGGCCAAGCTCCAACCTGCATTAAAGAACGCCTTGAGAGCTATGTCCCAGGCCATACATTACGGTCTTCCGAGGCCTGCCGTCTGTCCCTCCCACGGTACAATACCACATCAAAAGGGGGCAGAACCTTCTCCGTCCTGGTCCCACAGCTATGGAACCAGTTACCTGAACACCTCCGGAAGGAATCTGCTCTCCTCCCGTTCAGGAAGCGGCTTAAAACAATCCTGTTCAGAGAGGCCCTAAATACGGTCTAGTTCCCATCCATGCACTGTTTATGACACCGTTTAGTAGTTTCTTGCCACTCTCCTCTAAGCGCTAAGAGACCTTCCGGTGATTAGGCGCTATATAAATACCGGTTAACATTAACATTAACATTAACAATACATTCTTATAAATAAATGTAAGTTGCTAAAACATTAGTATTCCTGCACATATTGCTTGTGTTGAGAGCTCTTTAGGATAAAAGAGCATTTGTTAGCCATATGCACAATCAGAGTACTAGTCCAAAATCGACCTGGGTGAAAATTCCTGCCAAAATGCACAATGTGCAAGTTCACTTGTGGAGCAGATTTGTACAAAACAAATTAACAACAATTTTCATAAATCTATTTGTCTTTGTGAAAGTTTGACGGTTTTTGTGGTTTACCGAATTTAGGACCATGTAGCAAAGGTTTCATAGGCTCATAGTAGTTTGGATGGTTTGAGAACCATCACAAAATGTCAAAATGAACAAGAAATGTTGGGGCACATTCTCAAGAATGTGTGATAACCATAGCAAAAGTAACTTAACACAACTTACAACATAGCAGCCCATCGCTGGAAAATTACGCTGTGTTAACAAAGCATTCTCAACACGGTGGTACATGCGATAGCCTCCAGATAACACGTCAAAAGTCAGCGTTAAAATCAACGCCCCGCCGAAAAAATGCAAAATGAGATTTCAAAAGATCTTGCGATGAGGCCAATCGCTGTACAAAAAGCAGCGTAAACCAACGACAGGCCTGCAAATCCCATTCGTCTGGTGGCAAAATGCACTACAAAAACTACAGAAACAACACACCAGAAACAATCCAAAGCGCATAGCAACATTGATGCACCCTGACCAAACGCAGAGGCCAACGCGAACTCCACAACCCCCACAGACCACCAGCCAGGAACAACAAGAGCTGATACAGGGTGCAGTCCGCAGCATAACCAGATCTGCATCACGGCGGTGACAGAACACTACCATCAACAGACCCACAAGTAGACCACTGGGAATGCAGTCGGAGTGTCGAGGAGGCCAATCGAGGAGGCCAAGAGGCGCTGGAATGACGTGATAACCTAAACCCGCTGCCAACAGGAAGGCAGCAACAGCGACAGAAGGTGGGAGTCCTGAGCCACAGGAGGAGCAAGAGGATAAGGGGGCCACAGTCATCAGTGTGGAGACGGTGCAAGGAGTAGGGAGTACAGACACAGCTCGAAAGGACCTGGCACAACATCAACAGGGTGAGTAACGACCAGGGACTGGGGGAACTGCGGCAGATGGGCACAATGGCATATATTCACAATGAGGTGTAGCACACTGCACACCCACAATGACCCTGGATCATGTCCCTGATCCCTCTGGCACACTGCAGCACACACACGTAGCAATAACAGCACACCCACATTGACGCAGTATGGTACAATGTGCAAACCCAACACTGTAGAACAGAGGACACAACTGGCTCCGCACATGCGCAGAAACAGGCCTACTACATCTGACAGAGCTGGAAACTGTGAAATGGAAATGTACGCGTACAACCTCACATCCGTGATGTAGTCCAAATGTACACGGTCCCGCATCCAAATCCTGCAACTCCCAAACAGTCACAATGTACCTCGTCATACAGTCTGCATGTAAACAAGAACAATGCGCCAACATACATTTCAACACAATGTCAACATGCATCTCACACTTCACATTGAGGAGGGACACACAACACCTCCAGCAGTGCACAGAAGACCATTCATCTGAGATGCCGGAGAGGACCACCACACCTTCAACTCCGACACCCAAAACAGCCCGTGGAAATCCCACGCAACCCACCACCAGGACCCGGGCAGCCAAGCTACTTAGAGGAGAACAAAGACCCTGCAACAGACCACACAGCAGGGAGCAAGCACAGCTGACTCACAACACTTCACTGACCCACATTTGGCACCCCAATGCCAGGTGTCAGAACGCCAAACGGAGGTGGCTGAACAGGTGCGGGTGGGGTCTGAACCCATGGAAGGCAAACTAGATAAAATACATGTCTATTATCCTTCAGGGACCACCTACTCACCACAAAGGAGACCCACACTGCCATAGAGACACATGCAGATGCACAGTCACAGTACTGACCACGCCCAGGGGCACAGCAAATATCAGTCACACACCTACGTTGGCTCTGCGTACGACGGCCCAGGCCACTCCCCTTATGAATTGAGTGGGTGACAACAAAGCTATATATCCAAGCTCCAAACCGCTGCCTGCTGTGACATGTCTGTACCCGCTGTACAAGCACAATGTAATGTCGTAGGGCCCAGGGCCCTCATGCATACAACAAGACCACAGGAACATACGCAGATATTATGTTGATCTGGCCATGGGCACGTGAGCCCGGCCCCTTTATTGGCAGGGCCACATGTACAGTGACGCCTGTGCTGGATGTGTGTGGGTTGAGTGTAAGCCAGACCGCACGGAGTGCTTGGCGCTGTCAACAACTTGAACAGTGGACACCAGTGTAAAGGAACTGAAAACACCTGCATAACAGAGTCAACTGCAGAGCAACATGGAGAGCCGGAGTAAGTACAGAGGTCTCCCAACATGCAAACAGAAGTGTCCGTGAGTTGCAGTGTACTGAGGTTGGGGCACTAGAGCTGAGCGCGCTCATGTGATGGAAATGACTAGGCATGTGTCCATTCAGGATATTCATGAAGCAGATGCAGTGGGGTGTGTTAGACCTGCATCATCTTCCTAATCAATGTCCCAGGTCTCCCACACTGCCTGAGGTGACATTGCTGCGCAACCTCTCCACAGCACAAAACTCAATCAGCAACAGTCCATGGGTTGCGGTGCACTGAGTCAGTGGCACCTGGAGTGCCGAGCAGGGTAACAGGCAGATGATGGCATCCATGACAGGTGGGAGCAACTCCGTCAGTCTGTCAGTTCCACTGCTTCGACTCTGGCAGGGCAGATGTCGGTTGGAGGTGGTCCTGGCAATGGTAGCATGTGCCTCCTGCGGTGATGCCACGTCCGGGCCGGTCAGGGCTCGATTGGATGTGTGAGCCCTGGTGGACCGCAGTTGAGGCCGGAGGCAGCGGACAGTGCAGGGCCACATACACATGGTGTCGAAGACCCCAAGAACACCGTCTCAGAGGTCATCCAACATAATAGAAGAAAGGGTCCCTGACTTGAGCAGCACAGAGTTAGTGGCCCCGGAAGCACAGTGGCCGGCACAGGCAGCCCGCCACGGGACGGTGACTTGCAGTCCACTGAGGTAGGGCCACGCAGACTGTGCGGGTCCTCGTTGTTGTCGAAACTGAATGTGGTGGAGGGTTGCGGGGGACAGTGGAAGGTGTCCTCCAGGGCATGATGCAAAGGTCTCATGTTATCCGGAAGCAGCAAATGGGGGAGTAGAAAGCGACAGCCTCGTTGCCACCACTAATTCGGTATCAGGTACATGAGGATGAAAACTACCCCCTAGTTCATAGACTCAGACCCCACCAATGTACGACTGAAGAGTGTCCATGAATGTCGGGGAACAGACTTAATGTCACCAGGGATGAGAGGGGATGCAGCTTCGAAGATGCCAGTACACTGATATGTACTCCGCCATTGCTAGATCAAGACCCAGTCCCAAATGTGTGACTTACTGGACCTCAGTGCAGCGGTCAGCAGTGGCCCACAGCCACATGTCAATGATCCTTTTTTCCTCCCGAATGCAATGCGTCATCCTCTTACCGCTCTCCTTGTGTGCAATTATGTACTCTGCTTTAGAAAAATCGATGGTCAGTTCCAATTGTGTGACCTACTCAAGCGCAGTGTAGACCAAGAGCAGTAATCTGCATGGGCCCCCAGGATCTTGCGATTGTGATGTATGACTAAGAACTGGTGGCACCATGTTGAATGCTGTATAGTGACATACACTCAGCCATAATTAATGTGCTTGGCCATGGTGTAATCAAGACTCAGTTCCAAATGTGTGACCTACTAGTCTGCTGTGTCAGCCACCTTGCTGGAGGAGCGCGTGATGGTCGTAACGGGTTGCCAGGGTCGTGGGCCTCGGCCTTGGAGCTTATACCGGCACATGGTGGGCCCTCTTTGACACACACCGGTGTTGGCAAGTGGGCATTGAGGCCTGGGTGCGCAGGGGCGGGTAAGACAGGTTCGGGGACCAGCGGCCCTGGGTGCAGCAGGCACACAGGATCGCAGGCAACACCGCTCACGCTGACGGCGTCGGTCTCATGGCTGGGTGAGAGGCACCGCCCTGGCAGAGACGTTGGGCATTCCAGAAGAGGACCACGCCCAGAGTTACAAGCCTTTTATTTACACCCCGGTGTACGCCAGGCTAGCCCACTCCACTCACGCTTTTGGGGGGAACATAACAAGCTACAGTCCCACGATCTTCCCCATTGGCTGGGGTGACATGGTTGCTTCCACTGTCCACTACACTCCAAACACCAGCAGTGTGTGTTGACATGGATATGTGTGTGTGGTCTGCATACCGCAGTCTGTCCATCGCATCCACACCACATTTGGCATTGTGTACATTCTCATTCATCGTCACTTGCCTCCTTTGCACATGCCTGGTCTCCACCTCTTCCGACATTCTGCTAATGTGAAGCTGAGGTGCCATTCCGTTGATGGCTAATGTCCATGGCTAGGCCACGTTCCCACAGTGAGCTAAGCTGTTGTGTCTGGTGGGTGTGCATGTTGTATGTGAGTTTGTGACAAGTGCATTTCCTGTGTTCTGAGTTGCATGATTGGGGAGTTGAGGTGTGTGGTGTGTGCATTTGGTATTAGACAACGGGCAGTGCATTTCCGTGGGTGCCATCCTGGAAGCGCTGGTTGATGATGGACTGTCGGAGGTGTATGAATCATGCACACTGCCTGGGTGGTTGGCAGCGATGTTGGCGGAGATTCACTGGTGGTCCAATAGTGCCTGCACATTGGTGGGATATGTGTGCTTTCTGTTGCGCTTATTGTGTGCAGTGTCGGCAGGGGGCAGAAGTAGGACATGTGTGCAGTCAATTGCCACAAACACGTGCGAGATGCCAGCTATGGCGTAGATGGCTACCTTGGTCTCCAGCTGTCCCTGTACATTGTGGGGGAAGTATAGATAGTGGGGTACCAAGCTGATGGTGTCATCCATGACCGTTATGAGGGACTTGGATTGGCCTGGCGGTGTTACTCCTCCAACTGGTGCGGATGTTGGTTGAAGGGTCCCAGTGGCCAACAGGTGCATCTCGGCCACCAGCTTTGTCTGGGGTGGGATGTTGGTTGTCCGCTGTGTTGGTACCGTCAGCCTGTGGACTATGGTGGTCAGGATGCAGAGAAAGGTTGTCCTTTTGAGCATGTAGTGGGCAAAGACATTCTCTGGTGTTGGGTCTGTGAAGTTGGTGCATTTTCTGAGGGTCACTGTCTTTGCCTGTGCTGCCTCAGTGTTGGTCCGGGGGGGTCCTGGGTGGTGGCGGTGGGTGTTGTGCCCCTCTGGGGTGTCCGGCCCGCATGTTTAGTGGCTCCATGGCATCTGTTGTTCTTCAGGTGTTGCTCTGGGCTGGCCTCCCTTTTGTGGTGAAGGCTGTCGTCTGAATTTGCACCAGGTCAGAGCAGGTGTTAGTTTCCTGCTGCTAACGTGCCTTAACGCATGTTCCGTCTTCTTTTCGCTGATCTGGCTGGTCATTGAGAATGTTGCGGGGTGGTGTTGTCGCAGCTTTTTGCACGGGAAACGTCGACTCTGCATCTCATTAGCGATAGTTGCTGTGGTAGTCTGTGGCGATGTTTTTTACGGAATTACAAAAATGGGTATGGGGCTTAAGTATCGTGGAAGGAATATGGAGTGGTCACAATATTGTGCCCAAGATATGGAGGACCAAAATGTAGACAGGTAAGTATATATAGATTGTGTACACCTACATTCACATATACATACTTTGACAATATGTATCTTCAACGTATGTACATGTGAAACTAAGAGTCGTAAGTATAGTAAATCCAAACCTTCCTCTGTGCACTTACCTACTCAATATTTTAGTTTTCAGTATTTTGTTCATGATAATATGACAACAACCAGAACCCAACGTGTGGTTATATCACATTTAGAATGTGTACACACATTAACAAATGATTATTTAAAGTTATCAAGCCATATCTGGCAGAATGGGGCAGACAATATTCAAACCAGAACACAAAGTGATTGATTTTTACCACTTATCTTTACAAAGCCAGCTAATAACACAATATGCACACCGCAACAGGAGTAAAACACACCCATGCATGGAACATATTCCAATCTCATGGAAGATGCAATGCAACAAGAGTTAGAAGAGAAAGCAGAGTGGCAGGGGAGGAAACAGAAATATAAACATAGTGGTAGTAGGAGACCACAATGATATAATACCAGGATCAGGCAATTCAACACAATTGCTTTCCAGATGGTATCAATTTATTGGTTAGAAACTGAAACTTATATGTTGCCTTTGTTGATCTTCGATCAGCCTTTGAGATGGTTCCTGAGACAAAACATGGGGAGCCCTAGAAGAAATGGGAGTTCCAGCTCAAGTGACGTGGGGGAAGGACAGAGCATTGACGGAATCAATCCATATCGACAAAGGAGTAAGACAGGGGTGCGTACTAGCACCCATACTTTTCACTTAGTACATAGATGATGTCATAAAGTTTCTGAACAGGGATGGGTGTGATTGCTTCAAGTTGCTTCAGGGGCTCCAGCAGCTGCTGAATGATTTTCAGGCATTTTGTCTGGATTGGGGCTTGGAGCTTAATAGCTCCAACACCAAAATGTATGATTTATTCCACCAGACTAACAACCCAGCATAGGAGGCAGTTGCTTGTGGGTAACATCCCTCTAGAAGTAAGGCTGAGTTTGACTATCTTGGTATGAATCGTACAAGAAACCCATGTTGGTCTCCACAGGTGGAAAGGGCACAGCTGTCCCTGGTACAACAAATGGTAAACAAAGCAAAAAATGCACAGAAAAACCATATCCAGCAGGGTGGCTCCCGCCCTAGAGTTTTACAATGTTAAAACTCTAGGATCGGTTTTACATGGTGCGGCGATATGAGGGTGCACAAAACTCAACAATCTGTTAGCAATATAACATACATGTTTTTAGATCTCTGTTAAACCTCACTGTGACACCCCATTCACTCCACTTTAAGCAGGGAGTACCTCAGGGGTCGACACTTAGCCCCAAGCTGTTCAACCTGTATGTGCAGCCACTGGCTGTGGTCGCCAAGCAGTGGGGCCTGAATATGGTATCCTATGCAGACGACACGCAGCTGGCGATTGCCCTTAGTGGGGACGCCGTCTCCGGGGCCTCTAGGTTCAGGGATAACCTGACAGCAGTGGCTGGCTGGATGACGGCGAACTGCTTGCAGCTTAATGCAAAGAAAACAGAGGTTCTAATCGTGGGCAAACAAAGCAACCTCTGGGGCGATCAGTGGTGGCCCTCAGAGCTAGGTCCAACTCCCATCCCGGTGTTTGAGGTGAAAAATGTGGGTGTCTGGTTAGATCCCGCCCTTAGTTTTTGCGGACACACCAAAAAAGTAGCTGCTACCTGTTTCGGTATATTGCGTGAGCTTAGGGCAGTCCTGAAATTTTTTGATGCCCCGACCAGACAGTTGATAATCCAGGCCACTATACTCTCGCGATTAGATTATGCGAGTTCACTCCTGCTGGGGGCCAATCAGGCGGAAGTCAGGCGGAAGTCAGGCGGAAGTCATCTGGATGCAACGTGTTCAGAACGCTGTGGCCAGAGCCCTGGTGGGCTTACCTAGGTTCTGTTCGGCGAAAGCAACAATTCATAAGCTCCATTGGCTCCCCATGGCTCAAAGGATTGAGTTTAAGACTCTTTGTCTTTCTTTTAAAATTCTTAAGCTGTCTTCCCCCCAGATGTTGGCGCATCTTCTTACCACATATGTTCCCTCCCACTCTTTGAGGTCATTGGGTCAAAATCTGGCCATAGTTCCACAGTTTAAACGTTCTCTGGCCGGAGGTCGGTCTTTCCGTTACCTCGCGGCCAAGCTCTCGAACTCACTACCAGCTCACATCCGTGCTCTAGAGGATTTGTCTGCTTTCAGGAGGGCAATCAAAACATTCCTCTTCCCTCCTGGCCCATAAGAGCGCCTTCAGGCTCTTTCTTTTTGCTTTTTGTTCTGTTATGTATTGGTATTTTCCTTCTGCCAGTCAAAAGCGCCGGGACGCCCCTTTGCTGGGGCAGCTGTGCGCTATAAAAATTACAATAACATAACATAACATTTATTTAGATTTGGACCAGAAAAACATTACCCACAAAATTGAGCTCAGATTGCTCATATTCTAGCATCGACTATGGTCTACTGCAATATTTGAGTCTTACAGACCTTCGTTACCTAATGTCACCAAAATATGCAAGTAAGATCTCGTGGCTCGGCACTGTATTTTAATTTTTTTTATTTTTTATTGTAAGCTTGAAATTACAGAGAATTCAGTATATTAACAAAGAAACGTATAAGGCATAAAATAAGCCGTAGCTTCACATTATACAGACTATACAAAAAGAGAAGATAAAAAAAGCAGGAGAGAAGAGCTAAGGAAGAAAAGGTTAAAGCTTCGTTTAACCCAAAGCTTAAAAATTGCCCTAATCATGCATAAAAAGAAAACCAAATTTGCCAGCTCTGTGCTTAATCACTGAGCCACTCCTCCAGAGGTGCCCAGATCTTCTAGCCCAGCTCCCGCCTCCTTTTACCCCCCCTTTGAAAAACTGCTGATTCCAAATTATGGAGAGCCAGCATCCTTGCTCTCCAATTTAAAAAGGTGGGGGGCTCTGGGCTGATCCATTCTGATGTTATACAGAGCCGTACTAGAGACATAGCTATAAATAGAAAAGCAGTGGCATGAGTTGTCCTCTCAGATAAGGAGTTAGTCTCGCAGCCAAAGATAACAAGTTCTGATGTGAGGGTTACCAAAATGTTAAGTCTAGAATTGATAAACAATTCTACCTCCTGAAAGAAAATTGTAAGTTTAGGGCAATAGAAAAACATATGTACCTCATTGGCTGCTACCAGACCACATCTTGGACAATGATGACCCCCTCTGCCCCCCCATTTTGAGATTTTGACCGGTGTGTAATAAAGGTCGAATAGTGCCATATAACATTGAGAGCGTAGACTTCCTGATATTAACACTCTATTTTGGAGATCTAGAGCCAGAGAAATATCCAAGCCTGTTTTTCCCAATTTTAACCCCCACTTGACATTTTGAGAGAGAAGATCATCAGAGAGACCAGAAAGCAAGTGCTGATATAATATGCCTATCATTGACCGCCTCAATAAAATAGAATCTTGATACTTTAAACTATGTACAAAACTTCGAATCTGTAAATACTTGAAAAACTCATGAGTATTTAAGGAAAATGTATCCTTTAGAAATAAAAAAGAGGCCATGGAACCTTCAAATCCTAAATCTTCCAAAGAGGTTAATCCCTGCGATATCCACCTAAAAGTGATCTGATCTTGAAAAATGTGAGGTAACAGTCTGGCAGCAGTAAAGGGTGTGTAATAGTTAATGTTGGGAATCAGCCATTTGTGCCGGATCTTACGCCAAACTGAAAACATTGCTATAACCACCTTGAACTTAGTCTTCTTATAATAACTGGGTTCCAGAATGCGAAGCAAAATCCCCTTAGCCTCTTCCCCTAGTCCTATTTCGAAGATAGAGGGGCTGCAGAAAGAAGGTAAAAGCGCCATTTCCCCAAATAGTGGTGTGGCAAAATGCTGAAGGAAAGCTGACCAGCAATATAGTACCAGATTGGGCACAGACCAGCCGCCCGATCGCGAGAGAGATGCATCCACTTAGCCGCTCTTCGGGGTTGATGATACCCCCAGAGAAATCTATGACAGCATCTCTCAACTTGTGCAAGACTAGCCTGGGAAAATTCGAGCGGAATAGTTCTGAATAAATATAGGAACGTTGGTAGCACCAGCATCTTCAGAACATTTCCACTTCCATAGAGAGACAAATGTAAATTGTCTAGCCTTGTCAGAGTGGTATTAACAGGATCAATAATAGGTAAGATGTTTAGGTCGGAAATACTTTCAACTGAAGGTGTAATTTTGACCCCAAGATAGAAAGTGCTTTGGACCACTGGAGCTGCAGAAGGGCTCATGGCTGCCGACTGAACAACCTGAGTTTTGGTAGCATTGAGTTTGTAACCGGAAAGTTGACCGTAATGTTGTGCTAAATTCTTAATTGCCTGAAAAGGTGATGCTACATGACTGGTCAAAACTATTATATCATCGGCATACGCTAACACCTTATATTCTGTTCTATTGATCGTAACTGACGGTATACTCAGTGAGCTCTCTATTTTACTGAAAAAAGGGTCTATATAAAGCAAACAACAGGGGCGAGCAGGGACAACCCTGCCTGGTGCCCCTGCTAATGCTAAATGATCTGGATGCCAAGCCTGATATTGAGACCGTAGCCACTGGAGCAATATAAAGTGACTGAACTGCTTGAATAAATTCAGGACTAAACCCCTTCCAGTGTAGGACCGCCCACAAAAACCCCCAGGCGACTCTGTCGAATGCCTTTTCGGTGTCCAACAGAATAGCACCGAGGGGAGATTGTGTAGCCTGAGCCCAGGCCAGAAGTGCAATTACACGGCATACATGAAATAAAGCATGCTGGCGCAGAGAAACTAATGGGGAGATTATCAAGGCCAATCTAGTAGATTAAATTTTAGAGTATATCTTACTATCCATATTGATTAAAGATATCGGATGAAATGAGGCGGGATCTAACTCCGGTTTCCCTTTTTTCCTAATTAAAATAATAGTGGTATGGCGCCATGTTTCTGGTATGCACCCAAGCTGTGCCCCTCTGAAAGTTGCAAGCAAGTCAACCCGAATTTCTGACTGAAAAAGACTATAACATTCCAGAGGAATGGAACCCGGGCCAGCTGCTTTACCCTTAGCTAAAGAGCTGATCGCCAGCTCAACCTCGTCCCAATCTATAGGGGCAGAGAGAGCCTCGTTCTGCAGAGCAGTGACCTGAAGGGTATTGAGGTCTTGTAAAAAAGACTCAATTTCAGGTTCTTGATTGGAGGTCCTGCCTTCCTCTGTATATAAAGAGCTATATAACTGGCGAAAAACCTCCATCACTTCCTCCGGTCTATCGTGAAGTTGGCCATGTGAGTCCTGAATTCTAGTGATCCGGTTAGCTAACCCCCTTTGCTGAAGTCGCTTGGCCAAAACCCTGCCAGATTTTTCTCCAAACTCGAACATCATGGAACGGAATTGCAGATACTTAGCAGCGAGGTCCTGGCCAAAGAATTCCAACAGGGAGGCTCTAACTCTAGCTACCTGTGACTGAGACTCAGCCGTATCCCGACCCTCCTTAATCGCCAATGTAAGTTGAACCTCAATTCCGCAATTCTCTAATTGGTTTGATTCCGAATAGCCCTCTGTCGTAAATACGAAAAACTCTTTATTTCGCCCCAGACTGCTGCTTTTAGCGTGTCCCAAATAATAATAGCTGAGGCAGTCCCTCGATTAATCCTAAAAAATTCCAATATCCAGTTCCTCATATGATTTATATACGATTGTTCCAGTAATAGCTTCCTCTCAAAAGTCCAAGTACTTGGGGCCCTTATTGTTTGAGTAATTATGCAGCCAAGGATGAGAGGAATATGATCTGATAAAATCCTAGGGGCGACTACAATAGATGTAACATCTGCTAATTGTTGGGAAAAGAAAAAATAGTCTAGTCGAACCATCTTGTTGTGAGGGGCAGAGAAATATGTGTATCCATCGAGGTGTTTGTATGATAAAACCAAAGATCTGCCAAACAGTGCTCTTGAACCAGAGCTTGAAATGCCCTATATACTCTAGGTTTCTTGCCGACATATTTTTGATCCCCAACCAACTAAGTTGAAATCGGCAACTAGATTAATGTTGAAATCCCCGCACAGACAAACGGGGTGGGGCCATAAAGCCAATTCAAAGTTCAGGTGGTGCAGAACACCCGGGTCGTCCAAGTTTGAAGCGTAGACTGTGCAGATAGTTAGAGGTCTGCCATTTATCAACAACTCATTGATTACCCATCTCTCGCTGCTGTCCTGTGATGTCTTCCTACATGACCCTGATCCATGTGTTAATAGAACTGCCACCCCTCTGATCCTTGAGGTCTAATGAGAGCACCCAATTAAGTTATAGCCAGGAATTTTCAAATATTCTCGATCACTCCCGGATATATGAGTTTCCTGGAGACAAAGTACATCTAAACACAATGACTGGACTACTCTTGAAAAAAGTGCCCTTTTTTGCCCTCGTTCAGACCAAAAATGTTGCAGGAACCTATGCAAAATTTACCCTGTGCCATCTGTTCTCAAAAAATAAAGACAGCAACTAAGTAATAACAAATGAAGCAGTAACACACCACCCTCCAAAAGAAAAGACTCTCATACTAATGAACGTATTGGTCAATGAGCCATGATCAGACTGTAAATTCAATCTTTTTTTTAATTTTCTCCAACCTTCCCACCCCCCCAACCCAACCCCCCTTCCCTTCCCCTTGGCCCCACCCACCAGAACACCCTTGACCCACCACCCCCCTTACAAGGCAACAGGACCTAGGTTCTAGTGACGGAGGGACTGGATAAGAACTCTCAGCCCCCCCGAGGTCGTTGCCGAGCTGTAAAAAAAAAAAACATCAGTAGAGGATATGGCAATGGGGATGAAGAGAAGTAGAGAAAAATAATTCATTCCTGAAAAAGAAATTAGAAAGATTCAACCCCCCACATGGAGCAATACCCCCCTGTTAGAAAGCCACTAAAGGATTTCCCCAAAAGACCTGTAGAGGCATAACATTTGTAGCTTAAAGTCCAATTTCCGATAGAGCTATAAGAGTGAAATTTTCCCAATATGAAATTTAAATTGAATCCAAGAACTCTTTGGCGGCTCGGCACTGTAAATGCCATTTTACAGATGTTAAGCCTTGACACATACTGGAACTCTCTGGAGTCTTTGTGTCAAATTCAAAAACCCAGTCTTAAAGCTGTTTATTGGGGTAGTGTTGTAATGGATAATAGGTACAAAAGGGGGTGGTATAAAAGGGGGTGGTGATGGACGGAGCATCTGAATCAATCAAACACTCACACCCAGTTAAAAGATCTGGGTTTAATCCATCACCGTTCTTTAGCCCACTCTGCCACCCCAGTTCAAACATGGCTATATGCAAATCAGTCTGACCCTGTGCCTCATGGGAACAGTTCAGTCCGAACTGCCAAGCCTTGTCTTCCCTGGACCGGAAACAAGCTTCCGAGGACCGGTTTCTGGCTTTCCAGCTGTCTTCAGCCCGGCTTGCTTGAATCCAGTGGCAAAGTGAGCAAGGGACTCACGTCTGAGCATACCCTGCCACACTTATGGCGGCCAAAAGCGGTACAAAAGGGGGTGGTGATGGACGGAGCATCTGAATCAATCAAACACTCACACCCAGTCAAAAGATCTGGGTTTAATCCATCATCGTTGTTTAGCCCACTCTGCCACCCCAGTTCAGACATGGCTATATGCAAATCAGTCTGACCCTGTGCCTCATGGGAACAGTCCAGCCCGAACTGCCAAGCCATGTCTTCCTTGTAATGGATAATATACAAAATTGTAAAGGATCACTCTCTGTTTTTTTTCATTGATTTTAAACAGACCCCCTTATTTGAGAGCACTATTGATACAATTGTTCCTCCACTAGCAAGGAAGCTATCTCTATAGTTCAGGTATGGGTGCCAACCTGCAACAATTTTAAAAGCACGTGGCACAAAGAAATGGACATGACGGATGGAAACTGCACTTGTTGCCAAGGAGGACCTGGGACACTTAAGCACGTTTTAGTTTTTTTGCCCTCTGTATAGACAGTTTGAAGCTAAGCAGATATTTTCACTTTGCAGACATGTGGAAGTTAGGAAGCATCAGGAGGCGTTCGGAATACTACAGTCAGCAGTCAGACACATCTCGTTTTATAATAATAATAATAATAATAATAAAGCCATTTATAAAGCGCCTGGTTACCCAAAAACAGTGTGTCCCCGCGCTAAACACTGCAAAATAACTCAAAGGAAGGAACAGAGGTGAGCCACAAAGGGTATGCGGAAAGAGAGGGGATTATGCACGTGGAAAGAGAAAAGTTTTAAGTCTTCCCCGGAACCTGATTTCAGAGGGTTCCATCCGGAGCTCGAGCGGGAGTTCGTTCCAACATTTGGCAGCCAGGAATCTGAACGAACAGCCTCCCATCCTAGCTCTGGTAATTTTGGGGAGCTTAAACATCATCATTCAAGAAGATCTCAGGTTCCTAATGGGGCGATGTATAGTTAAAAGGCTTTGTAAATAGCCAGGACCAGTGCCATGGGCAATACGATGGGCAAAGCAGAGGGATTTAAATTTAATTTGCTCCTTGATGGGGAGCCAGTGGAGTTTGGACAGAGCGGATTTCCCCGAAGCTCTGCGAAGAAGTTTGAGCACAAGGCGTGCCTGCAGCATTCTGAGCACACTGGAGTTGGTGGAGTCCTTTTTTGCTCAAACCTAAAAGCAGAGCATTCCCGTAGTCAAGATGGGGGGTTACTAAAGCGTGGACAATGATCTTCCTGGAATCCATGGGAAGGAGGTCTAAGACCTTCCGGAGAACTTTCAGTACGCTGAAGCACCTAGCTGTTACTTTACTGACATGAGACTTGTATGAAAGGTCTGAGTCAAGTATTATGCCCAGATTACGCACCGACACCACAGGACAGGGCGGATTGCCTAGTTCCGCAGGCCACCACATGTGTGACCATGCTGAAGATGATTTCCCTACCACCAATAGCTCGGTTTTATCGCCATTCAGGCGTAGGCAATTGCTGTTCATCCAAGCTGCCACAGATGAAAGACAGTTGGCGAAATTGGTGGCATCTTCTTTGCGGTCGGCGGTAAGCTTGAACATCAATTGGGTGTCATCAGCATAGCTGACAATGCCCACCCCAAAAGTCTCAGCTAAGCGAGCCAGGGGTTCCATGTAGATGTTAAACAAAGTTTTATTGTATTCTGTATTGCTAAGTTCCTAATGGCAATGTGGATCAGACGAGCCAAGTGTTCTCTTGGTAGTCTGTAAGTTGCCACCCTCTGTAGGGTCCATTCATACTGTATTGTGCCACTTAAACAAACTCTAGTTGACATGTCTTTTAGCATTTATAATATTTATTGTATTTTACATCTTATTTTTAAAACAAAAGTTTTTTATGGTGAATGTCTGTGGTCTATTTAAATGATTTTTTAAAAACACTGCTGCTACTGTAATAGACCGACAAAAGAGTATTAAAAAGTTTTATGTTGTATCATTTGTGTTTGTAAGCGCTTTGTTTTTTGTAGTACTTTTATGATCTACAGTGATCGAAATAAAGTTTTTGAATTGAATTGAATTTAAACTATTTCATCTTGCCATAAACGGCCAATCCTGTACAGTTCAAGCTACTTCAGGCCCTGAATGTTGTGCCAAAAATCATAACAGAATACATGCAGATGCAATGATGCCTAGCTTGCCACTGCTGCCATATTACCATATTAAGGGTCATTATTAATGTATGGAAATCAAAACTTACCTTTGCATCTCCCAGGAAGTGGAAGTTTGTGCTCTGCCCAGAACAAGCCTGTACCAAGCTAAAGTACGCTTTGTAAAGTATTTTAAAAAGGGCAGGTTTCTTGACGAATGTTGTCAAATACTAGAAATAACTATAATAATCTTGTCGCACCTTCACTGAATTCTATAACGTGTTATAAATTAAATAAATACATACATATGAACCATTGATACAATATCAGACTACTATAAACCAAATGTTTTAAGTTGTACATGTGCAATCAATACTAAATACAATACATGTTTATAAGTGAAAAATGTGCACTCAGACACTTGGATATAAAATTATATGAAACACAGATGGGTACATAAGCAGAAAAAATACAAAGATTGCATCAGTAAGTTGATTTATATGACATCATGGATGAGAGTGATTGAATGCAAAAAATAGGCAATGGGCGAATACATACCTGCAACCAATCAATGAAGATTCATTTTCAGTTATGAGTCATAGCCATTTACATTGACAATGTAAAGCAGATCACAGATAGGAGACAAAATGCAGTGCGGAGAACGAGAGAGAGTAGACTGCAGAAAAGGGAGGAGAGTACCGAGATGAGAGCTGTAGATGTACACTGCAGTCACTTGCAAACTGAGTGGGAGTTAGGCTTGTGCTGACACACAGTGCTTGCTTATTGTTATATCACTACGAAGAATGTGAAAACTGAGGGCTACCGAAAGGCACAGGCAGACTCTGCCTGGCATGAGTACAATGACAGGAGTGGCAGGAGGCTCATGCAGACACACACTGACAGAGAGATACAGGTATGCAAAGGAGCACATTTACTGAGTCTGGAGATACATGCTGGAGTGCCATGAACAACATATAGGTCATACATTAACTTTTGTTGGCGGGTCCAGTGGGCACTCTGGCGCTACTGATGCATGCTTTGCATACTAACATGGCCACACTGCACAGCTGGTACACAGATAACCCTCTCCCCCAACACACGTATACAAGTACAACAAGGTAGCTACAATACAAGGTTGCTTCACACACTGGTCAGGATTTGCGCACACAACATCATTGCAGGATTCCCTCATGCTCTCAACACAAAAACGAGCACTTAAAGCATTAGTGCATGCCCCCTCAAAGTGACTGCACGTTTAACATGCATGCGTACACACGCGCACACATACGTTTAATGCAGGCGCTGAGTGAACAATAGCAGTGCACTTGCATTCAAAAACAAGGGTGCTGTAGCGCAGCAAAAAGAATAGTGCTACACTAGGGATAACACCATGGGTAAAGTTCAGAAGCAGCAACGCAAGCTTCTCTCATACAAACAACAATTGCAGCATGGACAGAAGCAGCAGTGCAAGCTTGTCTCCACACACATTTACACAAACACACTCAGCACAGAAAGCAACAATGCAATTCTATCTCTATTACTCTGCTTCATTAGTATGTCTTCATGAGGCTTGTTGGTAACTAGGACTAGCATCTATACCAAATGAATGACAGAAGGATTCTCAGTATCGAGCTGTGGTGAGCTCCATGACAGAGAACAAGACACACATAAAGCACACACTCTAGTGTCAGCAGCAGGGCAGCAGACACAAAGCACTGACAGATCCCTAACTGGAGCAGTGCACACATCAGAAAGACATACAGTCGAGAGATGCAAGGGACGCCTCCCTTTTGCGCACAGCTTCTCTATATTTCAGACACAGACACACACATATGCACTCGCATCACAGACAGCAGCTCTATAAACCGCACAAAGCAGCTGGCCATGAAAGGAGCAGAAGGGAGCAGAGGACAGCTCCATGCTGAGAGTGCAATGGGCAGAAAGGACATGAGCAGGGAAACATAACAGAGAGGAATAATGTGATCATCTGTGCAGGCAGGGTGGGGTGGAGCAAACTAAAAGACCCTCGTGGAACACTGTATAAGCTTTGTGATGAAGACCCAGGGTTTCCCTGCAGTTGCCCATTTCAGAATCTCGTTTTCCTGAATTACTTCACCCAACCTGACCTATTCTTAGCATTTTTTATTCTGAAGTCCTGTCAATATTTAAACAATTGATTAATAATGTCAAATCAGAAAAGGACATTATCTCTCCTGAGAGCTAATCAGATGATCATGGCTCAGTAAAGAAAGGGCAAAGGATTCAGCAGAAATAAAACCAAACTGCTTTAAAACTTACGGCCCCATTTATATATTGGCGTTAGTAGGCATACTGCATTGAAACAGCAAAAGAGTATGCTTATTGCCAATATAATTATTTGCCCTCTAAATTTATATGTGGGCGGACCATAGTTCGGCAATCGTGAAGAGTAATTACTCTGTTACTCAGAGTATTTGCCTACCAAATGTAGAAATGTTCATCTGTCTGACAGATATTTTCACTATTCACAGGACCAGCCGTTAAGGTGTTTCCTGTGAATGTATTGGAACTTTGCAGTACGGCTCCGTCAAATATGACGGAGAGTACAGTAAAGTTTCAACATTTTTTTTAAACATTAGTCTCAGGTGGATTTCTTGTTTTATTAAAAAAAACCAATGCGACCTTCAACTTGCGAATCACCTTCCATGGCCAGAGTTTCTTTAGTTTGTTATTGCCCCTTATTGCCAGGGTGTTCCTGGCTGTGATGAGCAGCAACAAAATGGCTATTTGTCCTCCCATCTAAATTGGACGGGCGGATGGACATATAGCCATTTCTATGATGTCCCTTACTCTGTCCTCAGCTAATACTCCAGTTTCTTACATTCTAGATGAAGGAAATCAGGCCTCTTTGTTCATAATTGACCTCTCTGCAAAGATTGAGAAAGCTTCCCATTATACCTGATTCAAGCTGAAGGAACAGACGGATGTGGTTGCGCTGTCTATTAAAAAAAATTGAGTTCACAGGAAACCCTTTTTCATATACTCACAAATGGGATAAAGAATCTACCAAGGTATTTCAATCTTTCCGGATTGCCAAACTGGCACCAATGGAAGACTCACATATTCGTTTATGAGTCACCCAGTTCCCTTAGTTAAACATATGTCCGCCGCACAGGCTGTCTCTAAATATATCCCTAGTCCTGAAGAAGACTAATGGAGATGTTTTCCATTCACACTCTTTTCTTAAGGGTCGAAACATTGAGGTACTGAGCAGAGATTCCGCTCTAGCACTTCACATGTTGGTGCACAACGATAAGGCTATATGTGTTAAATGGTAGGCTAAATTACTACGGATGCTGAACAAAGATTTCTCTTTCCTCCCCAACGTGTACTGCAAATGTTAAATATTGGACTTTGTGTATTGTGTATTACACGGCACATGTCTATGTATATAAACGTGTATGGTTTTGAATTGTTTTGTGCTTTTATAAATTTGTATATGTAGTGTGATATACAATATATGAATATTAATATATCGGTCACTTTCTGGAGTTCAGTTTGTCAGTCTCAGTGTGTTTTTGTCTGTATGGTATAGGAACTATATATCAATGAGTGGTTTTTCCCAGTGATCAGGACACATATAAATACTAAAGAAATTCGGTCTTGCTCGACAGAACCAACTACTAATACATACTGTTATAGTCCCCAAAGTTCTGTGAGATACTGGGTCACCCCATTAATCTTCAATGGCCTTACTCTGTCCGGTCAACAGAGAAGTTTGGCCTTGGTGGATATGGCGTAATCCCTGAGATTGTCAATCTATAGTCTGCTCTCATATACATTCAGCGGGTGGACCTTTTTTTAAAAGTTAAGGATACTCCATTGCTGTTGTGATGGAGTATGCTTACTGGCAATATATAAATTGAGCAGTAAGTGTGATTAGTGAAATATTACCCATACCGAACTGGGAAATAATGTTAAAAAAAATACTCTGTAATTGGAACTTCAATATGTGCCAGAATACAGGCATTTAAAATGGCAAACTACAGTGTCATTTTGAAATGCATGTGTTTTAAATTGATTGCTCCCCTCCTACATTTTCTCTCTTTCCCTCTTTCTTTAAGAGTTGCCAGTTACAAGAATATCGTTATGGATGGTTCTTACCCACAACAGTCGAGAGCCTTATACACCCTTATAGCAACGTAGCCCACTACACTCATCTCACAATACCTGCAGCAGTGCTCATCAAGTGCTCTATGTGGACAAGAACGCCCTGGAAAAGCAATATCACTGAGGCGGGGTCGGAGAGGGGGGTCAGAAGGGTCAGCAGTACTCTCTGGATGCTCTATGTGGTAAGGAGCCGCCCAGCAGAGCAGCATGAAGAGGGAGGGAAGGGAGCAACGAGGCTTCAGTAGTGCTCATCAGGTGCGGTATATGGTAAGGAGCAGCTGGGCACAGCAACGTTTTGGGGGATGGAAAGGGAGCAGTGAGGGCTCATCAGTGCTCTCCGGGCACTCTACGTGGAATAAAGCAGTAGCACAAAACCAGTCACCAAAAGGCTCTCAACAGGTTTTTCTCAAAGCCCCACAATTATTGGAAACTGGGATGGTGTGGGGCAGGACAATCCACTGTTTAGATTCATGAGTCATAATACTTTGATTACTTGCGAATTAAAATGTCTTTGGTAAAATCGAAGACATGTGAAATCCCTTAGGAGCATAGCAGCATTGCTGGATAAAAAGGCACATCGCAAGTTTGGACTGCTAGCGAAATGACTCAGTGAGTTAAATGTTAGCTACTGACATCGATTTTGCAACTGAAGATCATGGGTTTATACCTACCAAGTTCAACTCAGTGTTTCATCCTTTGGCAATCAGAAAATCGACTATCAAAAACTTGATTAGAAATGGCAGGTGTGCGAGGGGCGTGGCTTGGATGGCAACGAAGGCAGTCGCCTAAGTTCGAGAGCTCCGCGACCCCGGGGAGAAGAACGGCGAGACAACCAGCGATAGCCCTCGGTACCACACACGGAACAGACGGTAGTGTGGGGGAGTATGAGGAGCGGCGGAGATGAGGAGCTGAAGTGTGCGACACGAAGATAAAGGCATTAAAAAGCCCATTTTCGAGGGGAGCGAAGGCAGTGTGAGCGAGCCCAAGATGGCGGGGCAATTAAAAAGGGACAAGGTGACGCCACAGCACTGAGAGGACCGCAAGACGCTCCCGGTGGGAAACACACGTGGTGGCACGGCAAAGAGCGAGGTGAAGTGGAGGCGCCCACGGAAGCACCGGAGAGCAAGGAGGTTGCGAGCGTACAGAAGAGATACAAGAGGAGCGCAAAGGCAGAACGGTGGCGGCCATCTTGACCTCACCCAGAAGCGCAACAAGAAGGCACAACACGGAGGTGAGGTAGCAGCCCAGCAGGTGCCCCCCCCCGCCGGCTCCCGCACCAGGAAGAAAAGCAGCCTCGCGGAAGCACAAGAGCGGGCCAGCGGAGCAAGCGACCTTCCAGAGAGGGAGGTGCAGCGGAGCGGCAGTAAGGCGGGGCAGAAGAGCAGGGTAACCAGTGCTCGTAGAAAAGAAGCACCAGCACGAGCAACGAGCAATACCCCCCCCAGGAGGCACAAGCGAAGCATCGCCGGTTTAAGCCCACGTCCCAACACACGTGGCGCCGGGGAGGCAGACGGCCTCAGAGAACCGGAATCCAACGGCGGCGGCCATCTTGGGAGGGGCGACAGGCACAGCGCTGCGAGCAAGCCAAGGAAAGAGAGAAGCGCAGCATCGTTGTCATCCCCCCCCACAAAAGGCCTCGCGGGAGCCGGGGTGTACCAGGGTGTTCCAGAGGGGCGGCCGGCGATCAAAGCGTGGCTGTCCCGAAGAGGAGGCGAGAAAGGCGAGAAAGGCGGCGGCCATCTTGAGAGGGGCGGACCACATAATAACGCGGGCACACAACAACACGGAGATCGGAGACGCAGACTTGCAAGTAAGCTAACGCTAGCATCGCTGCAAGGTGGCGCTACCCACCCGACACTCAGGTGGCCCGCTGTAAGTGCACGCGCCAAACATCAGCCACCAAATAGGGCAGAACCAAGGCCCACATAAGAAGGCGAACAAAGTGGCGGCCATCTTCGAAGGGAGGAGCATTACAACAGCACAACAGGCAAACTCCACAGCGTGGAAAAGGAAGGCACAACAAAGCTGCAAAAACAACTGACAGAGACAGCAGGGACAAGGGCACGATCACCCTCGGCGCCTCTCAGCCACAGTGCGACAACGAGCCAGAGTGCGACCCAACATCTGACCGCATCAACGCAGCTCCCTGGCCAGAGCGGAACATACCTAGCCGCCTCCCTAGGGGAGGAACAGGTTAGGCACAGCGAAGTGAGCGAAGCACAGGGGAGGCACAGCCAAACGAGCGGCGACAAATAGGTGGGAACGCTAGACCAAACCAGGGTCCAGCACCTGACTCAGAGTGGTAGCCCTGGCGTCTGGGAAAACCAGGACAAGGTCTATAAGGTGGCCAAGCAGGTTCACTTTCGGCAGCGCGGCAAAAGCAGACACGGTTACGACTGCCAAAACCACCCCACCGAAGGAAGCACAATATAACCTGCAGAAGAAAGAGAGACTGTCCATACACCAAGGAAGAAGAGGCCTAGAGACAATGAACGGCGATAATAAAAAAATTAGGAAAGACCTGGAATCACCGATCAAAATGAAAAACCTGCAAGGCACAGAGTCTGCGATGGACCAGCTCGTAAAAAAAATAACTGAAGCCAACGACCTAGCAAAGGCCACAAAGATCTCAATGGACAATGTCCAGCTAGAGCTCACAGCCATACGAGCAGACCAGAACAAAACGGCAAGCAGAGTAGCGGAGACAGAAAGAAGGATCAGCGACATAGAAGATAAATCAGGCATCATGGATAAAGACATTTGCTACATCTCCAAAGTCTCCAGTGAGCTGCAGAAAAGGCTCGCAGAGCAAGAAGACAAAAATCGAAGGGGGAACATCAGGATTCTAGGCATACCAGAAGATGAGGAAGAAGGTTTGGGCTCATGCGCAGCACTACTCGAAACACTGATACCCAAGCTGACAGGCATAAAATTCGAAAGAGCCTTGGAGATCGACAAGGCCTACAGGATCCCTGCCACAAAACAACCGCACATGAAAGGGCCTAGAACGATCATCTGCAAACCCCTAAGGTCGAGCCATACTGATGCGATCTTCACCTTTGCCCGAAGAGGGCAAACCCCCATCTGGAAAGGAAAGAAGATAATCTTTACCCAAGACCTTTCAAGGAGCACAGTGGAAGCACGGAAGGGGTTCCTTGCACTGAGAGACACTATGAAGAGAGCAAAGATAACGTTCAGCTTTGTCGGCCCAGCAAGAATGAGGATAACAGACGGGCAGGACACACGTATGTTCGATGATCCAGTGGAACTACGCAGATACCTCAGGAAGCCAGAGCTGGAGGAGATGGAACAAACAACGCCCGGGACAGCAAAAAGAAGAGCATCATCAGATAGCTCAGAGACGGAAGAGAAGGGGGCAGCAGGCGGCAAATAACACTGCAAAGCGGAAGGCGAACAACAACTACCTCAAGGAAAGGACAAAAAGAACCGGAGAAAAGAACTACCTCAACAATTTGATTTTGGACATGTGTAGAGACACTGAACTCTCCTACACTGTTAAACCCAGCGGAACATGGACAACCACACAAAGAGAATAACAGGGCTTTGGACACCTGACAACCATATCCTTTACCTAAAAGCGCAGCACGGGGACAAGGAGGGGGCGGGGATGTTTCTGACTTTTTAAGGAACCGGGGAAGCGGAGGGCGGGAACCGTTGCTGTCGCACGTTTACAGTACGTTGACAGGGGGGAGGGGGGAGGGAGGGCGGAGGGGGGGAGAGGGCTGGGGGGGAGGCCCTGCTGCATGGACAATCGGAGCCTGGCGGAAGTACACTTCTTTCTTTCTCTTCTCTCTCCTCTTTTCTATACCCGCATACATCACCTCATCCCATCCAACACCCCAGGGGGGGGCTTATGTGTGTTGGCTGCTAGCTAGCAAGCATAGAGCAAAGAGGCGATACATAACTGGTGCACGTAGGCATAGCGACACAGATATCACACCATGATGTCACCCGACAATAGTAGCCAGGCACAGATAGCCTCAGACATAAAGATAGTGTCACTTAACGTCAAAGGGCTCAACCACCCCGTCAAGCGACGAAAAACACTAGACTACCTAAACAAACTGAAGGCGGATATATACGTCCTTCAAGAAACTAGAGTGTCCTTAGAGGACGCGAACAGGATGAAAGCCAGCTGGATAAGCGAAGTACTATGCTCACCGGCAGTCAACAAAAAGGGAGGGGTCATCACCCTAATCAGTAAGAAAGGGAAGTTCCAGGTTAACGACAACACAACAGACACCATGGGAAGGAGGCTGATCACATCAATCAATAGAGGCGACGAGAGAGTACACATAGCCAATATATACGGGCCAAACACGGGGGACAAAAACTTCTGGGAGGATCTAGAAACTGAGCTTAGCAAGGTCCCACTGGGCGAACTACTAATCGTGGCAGGGGACATGAACCAGGCGATGGACAACGCCACAGACAGACACCCACACAGACCTAGCCATACCTCACAAGAACAGCACATACTTAAAAACCTATGCGCCAAACTCTCACTAGCGGACCCATGGCGGCTACAAAACCAGAGTGCCAGAGAATACACTTTCTACTCGCACCCCCACAACTCATACAGCAGGATAGACTATATACTCATGTCCAACACACACACACACCTGACTGATATGACGGAAATAGGACCCATCACAATTTCAGACCACGCACACATATCCCTTTCCCTGAGTGGCAAGCATAATGAAACACCGAGCAGGAGATGGCGCCTTAACAGTGACATACTCGAAAACCCTGCCAACATCACCGAAATAGAGGAAGCGATCAAAGAATATCTCCAATTTAATGACACAGCTGACACAGGGGCAGCGACACTATGGGATGCGCTTAAAGCAACAATAAGAGGGAAACTCATAAACATCAAAGCACGCATGAACAGGGGCAGAAACAAGAAAATTAAGGAACTGGAGGAGCAGATCAAGGGGTTAGAAAGAAACCACACGGCCAACCTAACAGATAGGAACACACTCACAACGCTAACAAAAAAAAAATATGAGCTAAACAGAATCCTAAGCGAGAGAGCATCCACGTGGATCAACAAATACAAATCCATAAACTTATGCTCGGCCAATAAAGCAGGGAAGGCCTTAGCAGGCTACCTGAAAGCCAAGCAAAGGCAGCACTGCATCGCCACGATAACAGACGCAGACAACAAAACACACACAGCTAATAAACATATCCTCGAAACATTCAGGAAGTTCTACAAAGAACTATACACCGCGGACACATCGCTAGATGCGGACGGCGGGGCAAGCCTGCTGGAGAGCCTGGATCTACCCAGTATAAGCGACGAACAAAGAGAGGCCCTAGACCAAGACATAACTAAAGCGGAAGTTGGGATGGCCATAGACTCACTAAAACCTAACAAGGCCCCAGGACCGGATGGCTTCACAGCCACCTTCTATAAACAATTCCAACCGCTACTCAAGGACACACTTGTCAGAGTATTCCAAGCATGTGCAGAAAAAGGCAATATGACAGACTCAATGGCGGAGGCAAACATTATTGTCATCCCCAAAGAAGGGAAAGACCCCCAATTCCCTCACAACTACAGGCCAATCTCTCTAATTAACGTGGACTGCAAAATCTATGCAAAAGTCATGGCTGCCAGACTAAACGCACTTCTCCCCGCTCTCATACACAAATCTCAGGTGGGCTACCTGGAAAACAGACTCTCGCAAGATAACACCAGACTGCTATGCCACCTAATCAACCGCACGGCCAACAGCGCGGAAAAGGCGGTCATGATCGCATTGGATGCGGAAAAGGCTTTTGACAGAGTCTCATGGCCCTTCCTCAACCAATGCATGCGCAAGTTTGGACTAGGCGAGAAGTACAGGGGTATGGTCATGTCCCTGTACAAAAACCCCCGGGCGCGAGTGGTGGTTAACGCAGCCACATCAGACACACTCATACTAGAGAGAGGGACAAGGCAAGGATGCCCCCTATCACCGGGTCTATTCCTGCTCGCCCTGGAACCACTCCTCCACATGATCAGGTCAAATGCCCGGATCACGGGGGTGCGGATAGAGGGGCAAGCTTTCAAGCTAGCGGCATACGCAGACGATATTCTGATCACCACAAACAACCCAGAAGAGTCAATTAAGGCACTCGTGCAAACAATAGAGGAGTATGCACATGTCTCAGGCTACAAGCTCAACAGGGAGAAATCCGAGTGCAAACCGATGAACTGCCACACCACCAAGGCTGTCCTGGGAACATCCGGCCTAGCATGGCAAACAAAACCCCTAAAATACCTAGGCCTCCTCTTTGGTAGGGACTTAAGAGCTACACTGGACCATAACGAGGAAGCGATGCTAAAAAAAATTAAGTCCAAGCTAGACACATGGGGCCCCAAATTCATAAGCTGGTGGGGAAGGATCGAAACAATAAAGATGATGGTCACCCCCATGCTAAACTACCTGCTCTCCATGCTACCTCTCACACTCACATCCGAATTCCACAAACGCCTAGACAAAAGCATCAACATGTTCCTCTGGGGAGGGAAAAAAACAAGAATGAGCCTAGCGAAACTCAGACTCAGAAAAGAACAAGGCGGACTGAACCTCACAAACTACAAAGCCTTCCAGAAGGCATCCCTGGCCAAACAGGGTCTACACTGGATTGCCCCCACGCCAGACTACATGCCGGTGTGGCTGGACCTGGAAAGGTGTATTCTGGGTGGCGCAGACCCAATTATGGCCCTCACGGCCCACAAGCACCCAGAAGCCAAAAACGCAATAATTCACAACACAAAGATAGCGCTGTTAAGAGTAGACAGGGAAATGGCAGTGAGTATCAAAGGCACCAAATGGGAATCTCTGTGGCATAACACCAAAGTCACATACAAAGGGAAAACACTAGACAGCAAGGTATGGCGAAGCAGAGGCATCACTACGCCTTCGCAACTAGAGGCAGGGAACAACCCACTCTCCTACACGGCACTACAGCAGACAACCTCCCTACCTAACAAGGAGTTCTACGAATTCCTCAAAATAAAAGCAGCTGTCACCAAAGCAGGACTAACGAAACAAACACCCACCATCATACAATACGCGCAAAACTTAAACAAGACGGGCCACCAAACAGCACAAATCTACAAGCTAATCACACCACGCACCACAACCCTAAACAACAAGACGCTGGCATTCTGGGAGGAGACCATACAGAGACAGCTGAACGAAGTAGAAAGAGCCAAACTATGGACGACAGCGTCCAAAAACAAAATCACACCACAGCTAGCACAAACCAAATATTGGCTACTCCACAGGTTGCACTGGACACCAGCGAAACTAGGGAGGGTTGGAGCCAGGGATAGCAGCACATGTTGGAACTGCCAGAAGGCCACGGGAGATCTATCTCACATGCTATACGAGTGCACCAAAGTCAAAGCTTTCTGGGGCAAGGTCTATAACGTCATAGACACAATAACGGGAAGTAAGATACAAAGAGGACTGGCCGGGGTAGCCACTGCCTTCCTAGCAACAGAACTCCAGTCCAAAGAAGTACGAGACCTGGTCGATGTACTTCTAACGGCTGCAGTGAAAACGATTTTGGGTAACTGGAAGGACACCAGCAAAGCCACTTTCAAGCGCTGGTTCAACTGGGTAACCTTCCTCCGGGGGGCAGATAATATCACCGCCAAGCAAAAGGCGGCAAATCATACGGCCAAGGAGAACATGTGGGAAGCTCTCGACGCATACTTGGAACGATAACCCCCCCCCCTCTCTTTTCTTTCTCTCTTCCTTTTCCTCTCTCAGGCCCCGCCAGGCCGCAATCTTGCAAGACCAGTACAAGTATTAAGAATGTTTTTTTCTATGGATATGTAAAATTTATTTTCAATAAAAATATTTTGAAATAAAAAAAGAAATGGCAGGTGTGCTGTGAATCACTACATTTAAGCACATTCTTTTAAATAGGTATATGTTTAGCATAACAACTTGAAATCGCTGATAAGCCATAATTCACAGAGATTATATATTTCATTGGTTTGCTAAATGACTGCATGCCAGTAGGGTACTGTGTATCCAGTTCCTGGTTTTTCTATTACTTGTATCAATGGCAATTGTCACATTGAAGCACATGCTGCATGTGTTTCAGGTATGTGGCATGTTAAAGAGATGTTGCCTTGCAGTGCTGCCATTGGGACTGCATGCTTGTAAACTAAGGTGTCCAAGAGCAACAACAAGGGTCCTTCTGTACTAATGCCTGCCTTGCATAGACAGGAAGATGCTCTACTACCCACAGGCTGAGCGGTTTGAGGCAATGTGAAGCAGATGTTAGGTCTGCTTGAAATAGTAATTGTCTTCATTCACACCTAATCTTATGAAATTGCTTTCTCTGATTCAGACGTATAGGGGATGAATCATATTAAACAGTCCTAAGGGCACTGATGGAATTTTTATTTTTAACTTATTTATTTCCATAACAAAGTCATGGAAGTGTGTCAATTCTGATTTTCTATAGAAAGGTCATGAAAAGATACTCATCACAGAGGTAGGAATATATTATTATTTTTCTTTTAATGGAGTGCCTTCGTACAGGACTGGCAGTGATGCAGGGAACTGCAACTGCTTGGCCCTTAAAAACATGTACATTCTACGCCCGCATCACAATGTCTCCAACATTCTAATCTCCACCATCCATCCTCCTCAATAATACTAAACTGGAACCCAACACATCTTCCCCTTTACAAATCCCACAATCAATTCATTTATACAATATAGCGACATATTAAATAGTTTGATAACTGTAAGATCTAGTGTGAAAACATGGTTGCCCCAAAAAGTGATGATGACAATGATCAGAACGTATACCCTAAGACGGAAATCCTTCAACTTGATTGGAATGGTTCTCGATCTGGGCAATCTTCTCTGGGTATTCACTTGAGAGGACCCATCCTTAACTTCCACCTTCCTTTCTTCATTACATCCTAGCTTTTCATTCTTCTAACATCACCACATGTGTCCTCTTTCTCTTCACCCATATAGTACTGGAAAAACGTCTCTTGACCCTTCCACTTAAGGGTTTCCTGACCCTTACCATATCACTTTCTTACACACCCATATCACACTGAATCACTTTGACATACCTCTCTTGAGCCATTCTCCTCCTTTCACCCAAACACTTCAAAGCATCCTCTAATGATACCTTCTTCCCCATCCAGATTCTGTTAATTTTAGAACCAGGTACCCTTTCTTTTAGCAACACGAAAGTTGATGCCTTGGTATCCGCATTTGGTGTAGTTCATACGGCCCATAAAAGATTCTTAATCGCCTGCTTCCAATTCAACCCATTAACCGATGACAATTGTACACAGTTGAATTGCTCAACGAGACCATTTCTTTTGGGCTGGTATAATGAAGGGGTGACATGTTTAACTCCAAATTCCTTCAGGAACCCTTCAAATTCACAGAACACAAGCTGAGGACCAGTGTCCAAAACAATCTCATCAGGAACACCTTATCTCAAGAAAACATTTTCGAACAGACACTTAACTAAGGATGATGGAATGTTTCCCAACAAATTCTACCTCAGCCCCTGTGAGTAATAGTCAATTATCATGATCCCATACTTAACTTGGCTGCTACCCACACTCACAGGGCCATTTATGGCCACAGCCATTTTCAACTATGCCCTTTCCGGAACAGGCACAGCATTAATTTAACTCAGTATGGTCACCTGAGACTTATCGCTGGCAAGACAATGCATACATTGTCTGACAAATTACTCTACCTCTCTATTCATGCCAGGTCACTAATATACATCCCTCACTCTCCTCTTCATTGCACCCATCCTAATGTGACCATCATGTGCCAACTCCACAACTTTCGTCCTCAGGGACTCACAAACAATCCAAACATTACAATTTCAAGGAAACACTTCACAATTGACAATTCAGGGCCCACTTGCCTATAAGCATCCAAAAACACATCAGAAAATGTACCTTTCGGCCAACCTCTTTTAACATAGCCCAACACTACACACAGGACATTAACACATTCCAAATCTTTATATTCATTAGAAAAATACATTTGGGCCACGTATGATGCAGTATTTTCAATGCGTGCCTCTAATTCCGCAGCCTTGTCCAGGGTTATATTTGGCATTGTGAGCAAAACCTTCTGAATATTTTACTGGTATGCTCAACCATCTGGTCCGAATGAATTCATCCTCAAAATCCGTGTACATGCAAGTGGAGGCTAAAGTCCTTAATGACCCCCAAAAATTCGCCACTGGTTCCCCCAATAGCCGATGCCATCGATAAAATGTGTGCCTCTCCAATATAACATTCTTATGAGGTTTAAACCTTGTGCCAAGCATTTTGAGCTCAGAGTCATACTCATCCTCCTCATCACATTTCCAACTCACATACTGACACGGCAAGTGATTTAAAATCTTTCTTACCTCCAGACCCAGACAATGTCTCAACAAGGCACACTTTTTCTTATGAGTAAAATCCTCACTATCACGTGCATCCATATAAGCCTCAAAACCTTCCTTCCATTGGTCCCAATCGATACCGGGATGATCAGGGATAGGCAGGAATGAAGGCGAAGGTACAATGTTTTGTTACATATTTGTACAGCACTGTTATACCTGCTAAAATGCACAATGTATGGTTCATCCTTTATGTATACAACACTTATACATTTACTAGTGGGCTCAAGTTATACTTCCAACCTTTAAATTAGTAAAATCACACAATAAATCAACCTAAATCAGATTGCATGTACAGCCACAGAACGTTCAGATTGGTTTTCAAGTTAGCCGAAAACATTAAAAAAGCACCCAACCACACTAACCATATGCACTGCATTAAAAGTAAATGAGAATATGTCCACCCTACTCCCAAAATGGCACACAACCACTATACACCAGTACTTTTGGCAGTGTAGGGTGTGTGTATCACTGAACATGAGAGCACATGAATTTCAAATGAGTATCCCAATAGACATCAGTATTTACTGCGGTATAAGGTGTGTGTGGGTCACCAAAGGTAAATGCCTGAAGAACTTGAAGAAGGAAATGTACTTACAGGATGTGCACATCACCGGTCAATAAATGAAAGCATTAGCCTTCGAACAATGATTAGAAGGTGCAATAAAGTTCACAACATCTGTTGAAGTTCAGCAGGTCAAACCAGCAGAAATTTAACGTAGAAAAAAGCCCCTGCAAAGCAAATTTTAGTGACATAAGGACCAACATCTGCATTCATTCCCGAAAAGTTGGGATGGTGCAATTTTACACACCTGATAAATTCTAACCCCGGGGTATGGGATTTTATTGGGTGATTTAAATTCTAACTATACCTTTGGGGTGCTTGTAATTTAGTCCTTAGTTCTGAAAGGGGGCTGTTAGAACTGGGGGTCTCTAGTTGGCAGAGATAGGTACCACTGTCCAAATAGGATAAGGAGGAAACACTCTTTAGATAACCTCTGCTCACCCCCTTGGTAGCTTGGCACAAGCAGTCAGGCTTATCAAAGGCAATGTGTAAAATATTTGTACCAACACTCACAGTAACACAGTGAAAACACCACAAACTGACTCCACAAAGGTTTAGAAAAATAAAGGTATTTAATCTACGCAAGACCAAAACAACAAAAATCCAACATACACAGTTCAAGAATATGGTTGCAAAAGAGTTCTTAATATTAGCATTGAAATAATCCACAGTTGCGTGAAAAGTTCACAGTTGTTTCACGTTTAGCCAACAGTACCTTTAGATGCAACAAAGTTCCAAAGCAGAAGCTGGTGCGGTGGAAAACAAGCGATGCGTTGTTCCTGAGACCCTGGGGAGGCGTTTGCGACAGCCCCGCTGCAGCAGCGGGCGTGTTGCGACAAATCCGGTCTGTATGGGGAGGAATGCGATGACTTGTATGGATTCCGGTGTGTAGGTTCCGTAGGAAGTTTGTCTCTCGCAAAGGCACAATGCGATGATCTGTAGGGGCTGCGATGGCTCAGCCACGACTCTCGCAGCGATGTGATTCGAGCCGCAAGCAGGCGGTGAGGTGATCTCACCCAGCGATGACAGGCTCTGCGACGATATTCGCAGTGATGGTGATCTTCTCGCAAATGAAGGATGCAATGTCTCCGGTAGGGGCAATAGGCGCTGCGACGATCTCGGCCTTCGTAGCGGCGGGAATTTCCTCGCACTGTCGGGAATGCGCTCCGCAAGCGAGTGATGCGATAACTTTTCTGTAGCAAATTCTCCCTAACAGTCTTTGTTCCTTTGTGCAGGAGGGTTCTGAGCCCGATCTGAACCAGTTCTGGGTGTTCCTTGAGCCCTTTGTTTTCCTGACCTCTCCTTTCCTTTCAGAGAGAGGGGCACGGTCGTCAGTCTCCCAGCAGGAGGTGGAGCCAGCATTGTGTAAGGCAGGCACAGCCCTATTCAGGCCCAGGTGCTGCCCCTACCACCACTCTGGATGCAGATGGAGCTATTCAGCCCCGGGAATGCCCACTCAGACCCTGGGAGTCACCCAGCCCCTGCCCCTCCCAAACCAGACAGTCAATTCACAAACAGGCCAAGGCACACAGGAAGGTCCGGCACGAGAACAGCAACTTTCTAAAAGGGCTGTTCTCAAACACAGGATTTAAAAACAACCTTTCCTAAAAAATGAGTTATTAAATTCTGAGTTCAGGCATACCAGACTTTTATGTCTTACCTTGCTCCTATGGGAAGATATGCTGATAGCCACTGCTGCCAGCATTAACTATGATAGCCTATGGGCAAGGTAGCCTTACAATAGTGAAAAACGAAAATGGCTGCCTTTCACTACCAGAGCATGTCACCTGCACCAGTACATGCTCTACCTCTCCCATACGCTGCACCCTGCCCAAGGGGGTACCTTGGGCCTTCCATATGGTGGCCAATGTCCACAGAAAGGGAAGGGTTAGGCCTGGCCAGTGGGGACACTCACCAGGAGGACATGGCAGTTCACAGACTGCACCCAGGTACTGTGGTGGCAGCAGTGAGAAACCTTTTTTGGGCTACAGATGTAGGTGGCACAATCAGTGCTGCAGGCCCACTAGTAGCATTTGTTATCACCAGCCCTGGCACACTCAGTGCACTTTACTAGGGAGTTCTTGGCGACACAAATATGTCAATCATGTATAACCAATCATAATAACAATTTACACAGGGAGCACTTGCACTTTGACACTGAACAGCAGTGGCAAAGGGCCCAAAGCATCTAAACCAGCAAATACGAAATCCAGCACAGCATCACAAATACAGGAGGTAGAGGCAAAAAGATAGGGTCAAGTCAAGTCAAGTCAGAAATTTGTATAGGGCGCTACTCACCCAGAGGGTCTCAAGGCGCTTAAGGGAAAGGGGTTTGTTACTGATCGAATAACCAGGTCTTGAGTTGCTTCCTGAAGGAGAGGTGGTTCTGGGTAAGACGGAGGTGAGAGGGGAGGGAATTCCAGGTCTTGGTCACCAGGTAAGAGAAGGATCTTCCTCCCATGGTGGCTTTACGGATGCGTGGAATCACGGCGAGTGCTAGGTTGGACGAACGTAGTTGGCGGGTGGGGATGTAGAAGGATAGGTGATTGTTGAGGTAGCTGGGTCCTAGGTTGTGGAGGGCCTTGTGTGTGTGAGTGAGGAGGCGGAACGTGATTCTCTTGCTGATAGGGATCCAGTGCAGGCTTCTCAGGTGTTCTGATATGTGGTTGTGTCGAGGTATGTCCAGGATGAGTCGGGCGGAGGCGTTCTTAATGCGTTGAAGTCTTTTCTGCAGTTTGGCTGTGGTTCCGGTGTAGAGGGTGTTTCCGTAGTCTAGTCGGCTGGTGACAAGTGCTTGGGTGACCATTTTCCTAGTTTCGGCGGGGTTCCATCAGAAGATCTTTCGGAGCATGCGTAGGATGTTAAAACATGATGATGAGACGGCGTTGACTTGTTTGGTCATTGAGAGGGAGGAGTCTAGGATGAATCCTAAGTTGCGAGCATGGTCCGTTGGTTTGGGGGCGCTGCCTAGTGCCGGGGGCCACCATGAGTCGTCCCAGGCAGAGGGGGATGTTTCTAGGATGAGGACTTCCGTCTTGTCCGAGTTCAGTTTTAGGCGGCTGTTCTTCATCCATTCGGCTACGTTTTTCATCCCTTCGTGTAGGTTGGTTTTGGCGGTGGTTGGGTCTTTGGTGAGGGAGAGGATCAGTTGAGTGTTGTCAGCATAGGAGATGATGTTTAGGTTGTGTTGGCGTGCGATGGATGCGAGGGGGCTCATGTAGACGTTGAAGAGGGTGGGGCTGAGCGAAGATCCTTGTGGTACGCCGCAGATGACTTCGGTGGCCTCAGATCTGAAAGGGGGGAGACGGACTCTTTGGGTTCTTCCGGCGAGGAACGAGATGATCCAGTCCAATGCCTTATCTTGTAATCCGACGTTCCTGAGGCGATGTACTAGGGTGCGGTGGCATACCGTGTCGAACGCTGCGGAAAGATCCAGGAAGATGAGGGCCACTGTTTCCCCGTTGTCGAGCAGTGTCCGGATGTCGTCTGTAGCTGCGATGAGGGCGGTCTCAGTGCTGTGGTTAGATCGGAAACCGGACTGTGAGGGGTCAAGGGAGCCGTTAGACTCAAGGAAGGCGGCGAGCTGGCTGTTGACGGTCTTCTCGATGACTTTGGCGGGGAACAGGAGGAGCGAGATGGCGCGGTAGTTCTTAAGTTCGGTGGGGTCTGCTGTAGGTTTCTTCAGGAGGGCGCTGAGCTCGGCATGCTTCCAGCTTTCCGGGAAGGTAGTGGTGTTGAAGGAGCACTTGATGATATCTCGGAGTTGGGGTGCGATGACGGAGTCGGCCTTATTGAAGATGTGGTGGGGGCATGGGTCTGTTGGAGATCTGGAATGGATGGAGTTCATCATGCGTATGGTTTCTTCGGTGCTGATTAAGGGTGGGCGGCCAGCTACGCTCCGTGCACGGAGTGCGCGTAGTTCCGTCTCCTACGCATTTTGCGTAGCGGGCGTAACCAGGCGGCACTACGCGCGCTCCGCAGACGGTGCGTAGCTGGCCGCCACCCGCCTCCCTCCCGCCCTCCCTAAATATTCAAATAAAAGGATTGAAAGGTTTTAAAAACACTTACCTGTCCGCCGCGTCCCCGGGGCTCCCTCTCCCGTCCCTGGATTCGCGCCGCCGGCATTTCGGATACTAATGCGCATGCGCGGCCGCCCGCGCATGCGCATTTCTCAAATGCGCATGCGCGGCCGCCCGCGCATGCGCATTAGTATCCGAAATGCCGGCGGCGCGATTCCAGGGACGGGAGAGGGAGCCCCGGGGACGCGGCGGACAGGTAAGTGTTTTTAAAACCTTTCAATCCTTTTATTTGCATATTTAGGGAGGGCGGGAGGGAGGCGGGCGGCGCGTAGTGGGGCTACGCGGAGTGCGCGGGTGGGCGTAGTTTTGCGCCCACTTCGCGTAGCTCCGCGGAGCCCCACTCCGCACACTACGCCCAGGGTTAGTGCTGATTGGGGTCCAGGCGCGGAGGGTGGTGGTAGGGGGCTTCAGTTCAGAGGTAGGGGGAGAGGGCAGGTCGCTGAAGCTGTTATGTATGTCTGCGATTTTGCTGTGGAAAAACGAGGCTAGTGAGTCGCATAAATCTTGAGAGGGAGTGATGTCGTTGTTGCTGGCGCTGGGAATGTTGAGCTCATTGACGATGCTGAACAGTTCTTTGCTGTTGTGGGCGTTGTTGTCTAGTTGGTCTTTAAATGCTGACTTCTTAGTGGTGCGGATCAGCTGGTGGTGTTTGCGGGTGGTGTTCTTGAAGGCGGTCATGTTGTCTGCGGTTGGGTTTTTTCTCCAGGTTTTCTCGAGGGTGCAGCAGTTCTTTTTGGAGTTCTTAAGGTCATCGTTGACCCAGGAGGCTCTTTTGCTTTCTGGTCTGTTGGGACGGTTTTTCAGGGGTGCTAGTTCGTCAGCGCAGTGGGTGATCCATTGTGCGAGATTAAAGGCTGCTTGATTTGGGTCCGTAGATCTGGCGGGAGGGTTTTGGTTCAGTGATGTGGTGAGCTGGTCGAGGGTAATTTTGTTCCAGTTTCTGCGGGGGACCTGTTGCGGGTGGTGGTGGGTTGTTGTCTTTCTGAAGCTGAAGTGGACGCAGCTATGGTCCGTCCAGTGGAGTCCTATGATGTGATTAAAGGAGATGTGTTTGCTGGAGGAGAAGATTGGGTCGCGCGTGTGTCAGGCGTAGTGGGTGGGGGTGTTCACCAGCTGTTTGAGTCCGAGATTGGCGAGGTTATCAAGCAGGGTGGTGGTGTTGTTGTCGTTGTTATTCTCCAGGTGAAAGTTGAGGTCTCCTAGGAGAATGTAGTCCTCGGAAGGGAGGGCATGTGGGCTGACAAGGTCAGCAATGTCTTCGCAAAATTGTGTACGGGGTCCTGGGGGTCTGTATATGAAGGTGCCTCTGAGTGTTGTCTTGGGGTCGGTGTGTATCTGGAAGTGGAGGTGTTCGGTGGCTATGAGGGTGTCGTCGGAGCTGGTCGAGATGCGGATGGTGTTCTTGTGGACAACCGCGAGGCCTCCCCTTGTTTTGTTGATGCGGTCTCTACGGATGATCTTGTATCCGTCCGGGATGGCTATGGTGATGTCGGGTGCTGATGAGGCGTTCATCCAGGTTTCCGTGAGAAAGGCGACGTCCGGGGATGTGGTGTCGAGTAGGTTCCATAGTTCTATGGCGTGTCTGTGGACCGAGCGGGTGTTGAGCAGGATGCACTTCAGGTGGTTGTTGTTGGAGCTCTGTTTGACGTTTGTGGTTGTAGTGTGGGTCCTGATGCAGCAGAACTTGCAGGATTGGCAGGTGAAGGGTCCATGGGTGTGTCCTGGGGCAGCGCGGTGGCAATCGGGGAGTCTGCCGGTGTTGAGGGCATTGAGGGTTGCGGTGTCGTATGTTCTGCGGGGGGGAAGGTCACTGCGGGGGCCAGGGGGTCTGGCGCTGGGTGCGGTCCAGGTGTGGACGGGTGTAGACGGGCTTACCTTTGACGCGCCTTCGGCGCGCCTGCTGCGTGTGAATGCTGCGCGTTTACCATTCTGCCATAAGTGGAGAATGGAGGGGGGCGGAGCGAGGGAGGAGCAGCTGGGAGGCGGGAGCGGGGTGGCGAGTGGGGAGGGGAGGAGCGGTGATGCAGGACGGAATGGGGGTTGGGCTGAGCAGCGGCAGGGAGCGGGGTGGAGGGGCACAGGGCACAACAATTGGAGTAAACAAACGAAAATCGAAACCGGAGAGGCACAGCGGGCAGCGGTGGCGGCAGCAATCAGGGGGCGCAACAATAAGTGCAGAGCAAGAGCGAAACGGGCACAGGCACAACAATTACAATACCGGGCAATAATGGAAATTAAAAAACAAGACCAGATCCTTGGCGAGCTCAGGGGCACAGCAGCTCAGGGGCACACCAGAGGCACAGCGGGCAGCAGAGGCAGCAGCACTCGGGGGTCAGGCACAAGGCGGGTGGAGCAACCGTCTCTGACCAGGTCAGGTCGGGTCACAGCTCCCCGTCTCGCTGAAGCACACCTAGGCTACTAGTGGGAGGGAGGAGCAGCTGGGAGGCGGGAGCGGGGTGGCGAGTGGAGAGGGGAGGAGCGGTGATGCAGGACGGAACGGGGGTTGGGCTGAGCAGCGGCAGGGAGCGGGGTGGAGGGGCACAGGGCACAACAATTGGAGTAAACAAACGAAAATCGAAACCGGAGAGGCATAGCGGGCAGCGGTGGCGGCAGCAATCAGGGGGCGCAACAATAAGTGCAGAGCAAGAGCGAAACGGGCACAGGCACAACAATTACAATACCGGGCAATAATGAAAATTAAAAAACAAGACCAGATCCTTGGCGAGCTCAGGGGCACAGCAGCTCAGGGGCACACCAGAGGCACAGCGGGCAGCGGAGGCGGCAGCACTCGGGGGTCAGGCACGAGGCGGGTGGAGCACCGTCTCTGACCAGGTCAGGTCGGGTCAGGGGAAAACCACGCCAAAGATGCCAGGTCTAACACGTGTCCCCTCCAGCGGAAAGTGGGGAGAACTACCCACCCTCATGGGAGTTTCCTTCACTAAGGCAGAAAAACCTGGACAGACCATCAGCATTGGCATGTTCTGTGCCAAGGTGGTGTTCCACCGTGAAGTCCATTCCCTGTAGGGAGATGGACCACCACAACAGTTTTGGGTTCTCACTCCTCATCTGCATTAAGCATATGAGGGGCCTGTGGCCTGTCTGAACACGGAAGTGAGTCCCAAACTGGTAGGGCCTCAGCTTCTTCAGAGCCCAGACCACAGCAAAAGCTTCCCTTTCAATTGCACTCCACCTCTGTTCCCTGGGGAGTAGCCTCTGGCTAATGAAAGCTACAGGTTGGTCCCAGCCCTCGTCAGTGATCTGTGAGAGTACTGCTCCCACACCATGCTCTGAAGCGTCTGTCTGCACTATGAACTCACTGGAGAAGTCAGGCGCCTTGAGCACCGGTGCTGTGCACATGGCAGTCTTCAGGGCATCAAAAGCAGTTTGGCAGGCTTTGGTCCAATTCACTTTCTTGGAAGTCAGCTCTGTCAAGGGGGCAACAATGGTGCCATATCCCTTCACAAACCGACGGTAATACCCGGTAAGACCTAAAAAGGCTCTCACATCTGTCCGGGTGTTAGGCGGCTCCCAAGCCAGAATGGTATCAATCTTCGCCTGTAGTGGCGACACCTGGCCGCTCACTACCTGGTGTCCCAAGTGCACCACAGATCCCTGCCCTATCTGGCACTTGCTGGCCTTGACAGTAAGGCCAGCCCTTTGCAGAGTCTTCAACACTTCACAGAGGTGTTGCAAGTGTTCTTCCCACGTGGAGCTGAACACAGCAATGTCATCCAGGTATGAGGCTCTGACTTCCTCCAGCCCGGTCAATACCTGGTTAATCAGTTTTCAACCCAAAGGGCATGACTCGGAACTGGAAGTGCCCCTCTGGCGTTGAGAATGCAGACCTCTCTTTGGCCCCATCGGTTAGGCAATCTGCCAGTACCCAGAAGTTAAATCAAACGTACTGAGGTACTGGGCATCTCCCAACCGATCCACAAGTTCATCAGCTCTGGGAATGGGGTGTGCATCAGTCTTCGTGACCGCATTGAGCCCACGGTAGTCCACACAAAACCGGAGTTCTGAAGTGGCACCGGGCGCAGCAGCTTTTGGTACTAAGACCACTGGGCTAGCCCAGGGGCTGCTGGAGGGCTCAATCACCCCTAGCGTCAACATCTTGCAAACTTCTTCCTTAATGCTGGCCCTGACCTTGTCAGCTACTCTGTAAAATTTGTGTTTCACAGGTAAACTATCTATAGTGTCCACATCATGGACGCACCAGTTGGTGATACCTGAGGTCAGGGAGAACTCGGGGGGCAAACTGACCCAACACTTGGCGACAGTCCCTCTGTTGTTCTGGGGTCAGGGTGGGCGAGAGGTCCACACCATCCACTGACCCATGTTGCTCCTTGGTTGCCAGGAGGTCAGGAAGAGGGTGACTTTTCTCTTCCATTCCAGTATCTGTAGCCATGAGCATTGTCACTTCAGACATCTCAAAGTGGGGTTTGACGTGGTTCACATGCAAGACTCTCAGGGGCTGCCTGGGAGTCCTCAAGTTAACCAGGTAGGTTACTTCACTCTTGCACTCCACCACCTCATATGGCCCAGTCCACTAGTCTTGGAGCGCACAAGGCTCCACTGGCACCATCACCCACACTTTCTGCCCAGGTTGAAAATCAACCAGAGTGGTATTCTGGTCATACCATCTTTTCATTTCCTCCAACCTAGCTTCTAGGTTCGCCTGAGCGAGCTTCCTGAAGCGTTGTGTCTGGATGCTGATGACCAGCACATGGCTGAACACATCGTGGGGAGCTTTCCCACGGAACTTCTCCCATCCCTCCTTCACCAGAGTGAGAGGTCCTATAACAGGGTGGCCATACAGGAGTTCAAAGGGACTGAACCCTAAGGACTTCTGAGGCACCTCCCTGTAGGCAAACAACAGGCATGGTAACAAGACATCCCACTTCTGTCTCATGGGCTCCGGTAGGCCCATAATCATACCTTTCAGGGTGCGGTTGAACCTTTCAACCAACCCATTTCCTTAAGGGTGGTAAGGAGTGGTGAACTTATAAGTTACCCCACATACCTCCCACAGAGACTTCATGTACCTAGAGATGAAGTTGGTACCCCGGTCGGAGACCACCTCTCTGGGGAACCAGGACGGGAGAAGATCCCCATCAATGCACGGCCCACCACGGGTGCTCTGATTGTCCTGAGAGGGACTGCTTCCGGGTACCGGGTGGAATGATCAACAAGACCAGGATTAGCAATGTCGATGTCCACCCGCTCAAAAGGGGTGCTCACCATAGGAAAGAGTTGGAGGGGTGCCTTGCACTTCCCTCCGCTCTTGCCACTGGCCTGACATTTTCGGTAAGACCTACCGAATGTCCCGACGTGTTTCCTCATCTGGGGCCAGTGGAAGTGGGTGACAAGCCTGTGTAGGGTCTTGTCTTGCCCCAGATGTGCTGCGAGAGGCACGTCATGTGCCAGACCCATTAAGAAGTTCCTGAAGCACCCAGGTGCCACCATCACACTGGCTGCACCGGGCTCAGCGAACTTAGGCTCACTATAAAGCAAATCATCTTCCCAGTAAATGAAATGATCCTTGGCCCCTAGGCCTGCTGCCTGGTCTGCGGTCTGTTGTCGCATACCAACAAGAGAAGGGCACTCCTTCTGCGCCTTGCAGAACTCCTCCCTGGAGGGGCCACCCTCTTGCTGCCAATGGGTCAGCTCAGGCAGTTCTCCCAGTTGGGCCACTTGTTCCCCGGTAGGCTCCAGGGCATCCCCCTCAGGTTCTGCTTCCTCCTGGGCCGTGGGAACCATGGGGGTGGGTTTCCCGCGCACCCTGCCTCCTCTGTTCCTGGCAGGTCTCTGGGCCACTGTTTCAGGCTCCAGTTCTGCTGAATCACCCCTACTGGCTGCCATAGCACGAGTGGTCACACAGATCCACGCAGGTAAACCTAACATCTCCAGATGAGTTTGGTGCTCTACATCCTTCCATGGAAAACTCTCCAGGTCATTCCCTAGCAGACAGTCTACAGGCAAGGCATCACTGACAACAACTTCCAAGAGACCAGAGACCCCCCCCACTCAAAGGGAACACGCGCTACTTTGCAGAGGCGCACTGAGCTATCAGCTGCAACTACCGGGCAGAGTACATTGGGGATACAGTGCTCTTCAGACACCCCTCGACACCTCACGGATGTCACGCTGACTCCTGTGTCTCTCAGAGCCTATATCTCCCTCCCATTGATGGTCACCTTCTGTCTGTATTTCTTAGTGTTAGGGGGCAGTAAGGTTTCTTGGACCACCTCTTGGTCTCCTAAAGAGACAAGGGTCATAACTGCTAGCTCCCCCATCCGCTGGTAACCAAATCCCCTCCCAAAGCTACACTTGCTAACCCTGGGGCGGGAGCACCAGTGGGTGCTGGGTTTTTCTTGGGACACCTGGATGAAAAGTAGCCCACCTCGTTGCAGTGATAGCATGCAGAGGGCCCTTGGTTATCTCTTCTGCCCCTAAGGGGCCATGGCTGTCTAGATCTGCGGGGTTGGGACTCCTTTCCCTGTGAACTATTTTGGGGCCCTTTAGAGAACTCCTTTTGGTTATCCTTGCCCCCCCATTCCTCTGCTGGGGACCCTGCCCACCTTTGGCTGTGATACCCCCAATTCCTCTGTGGACTCTTAGCAAGGTCAATGGGGTCTGTCAGCTTGCTGTCTAAAAGATGCTGGCGCAGCTCTGGAACACAAAGACTACTCAAGTGCTCCCAACTGATTAAATGCAATAACCCCTTAAAATCAGTTACCTTGCTGCCCTTCATCCAACCTCCCAGTGCACGGGAGTACAAATTCACACATTCCATCCAAGTCTCAGACTCTCTCTTGTTACAGTTTCTAAATTGCAGTCTGTACTGCTCTGGAGTAAGTCCATACCTGAGACATAAGGCCTCCTTCATATTGGGTTAGGTCATGGCACCTGCAAACTCTAAGGGCTCTAGAGCACTCCTCCCAGAAGCCTCAAAATGTTTCCACGGGCCTGCCCCCCAATGCTGCTCAGGCACACCATTCATTCTCAATGCAAGTTCATAAGAAGTAAACCAGGCATAAATATCCTCACTCCTATTATAATTCTGCACCAGATCCTTGGGAATATATACTTTACCCCCCTGCACTGGCTGTGCGCTGCCACCATTGAACTGGAATCCACCTCCTTGGCTTTCAGATCCAGTTCTCTCATGCTCAACTCGTGAGCCAGAAGCAATTTCTTTTCCTCCAGGGCATGGGCTCTACTTCCAATTGCTTCATTTTCATCCTCACAACTTTCAAGTCATATTCTCTCACTCTTTGATTTTCTTGTAACTTCCTGGGTGAAGCCCCTACTGGAATAGTTGCTGCCAGGCCTTGAGCCTGTTCTGCTCACAGGCAGATCTGTGGTTTGAAAACCATTCCCTGTACTTGCATCATTTCCCTCTTGTGCCTCCCAATGGGCCTTCAAGATTCTCTGCAACTCCTCCTTCCTGAAGTTGCTCTTGATGGGGCACTCAAACTCATGGCAGATTTTCCTAAGCTGCTCAACTTTGTAGGAATACAAATCCTCAATGCAAAACTCTAATTCTGCCTCCACACTGGGTGCCTTTCCACTCACAGACATGATGCTTTGAAGGGTTACTCAAAAGTAGAACCAACCAAAAAAAACAGTAGTATGCGGTGGCATAGTGGTCTGCACTCACTAGTGATGTACACCAATCACTGTGGGTCTAGTACAAATACAAGTTCAAATCCCACCGCTGACCAACAATGTTAGAACTGGGGGTCTCTAGTTGGCAGAGGTAGGTACCATTGTCCAAATAGGGACCCTTGCTTCTAGTCAGGGTAAGGAGGAAACACTCTTTAGATAACCTTTGCTCACCCCCTTGGTAGCTTGGCACAAGCAGTCAGGCTTATCAAAGGCAATGTGTAAAGTATTTGTACCAACACTCACAGTAACACAGTGAAAACACCACAAACTGACTCCACAACAGTTTAGAAAAATAAAGGTATTTAATCTAAACTACACAAGACCAAAAGGACAAAAATACAACATACACAGTTCAAGAGTATGGTTGCAAAAGAATTCCTAATCTTAACGTTGAAATAATCCAGAGTTGTGTGAAAAGTTCACAGTTGCGTCACGTTTGGGCAACAGTACCTTTAGATGCAACAAAGTTCCAAAGCAGAAGCTGGTGCGGTGGAAAACAAGCGATGTATTGCTCCTGATACCTTGTGAAGGCGTTTGCGACAGCCCCGCTGCAACAGCGGGCGTGTTGCGATGAATCCGGTCTGTATGGGGAGGAAGGCGATGACTTGTATGGATTCCGGTGCGTAGCTTCCGTAGGAAGTTTGTCTCTCGCAAATACACAATGCGATGATCTGTAGGGGCTGCGATGGCTCTGCGACGACTCTCGCAGCGACTTGATGCGAGCCGCAAGCAGGCGGTGCACCGATCTCACCCAGCAATGACAGGCTCTGCAACGATGCTTGCAGCGATGGCGATCTTCCCGCAAACTAAGGATGCGACGTCTCCGGCAGCTGCAACAGGCGCTGCGACGGTCTCGGCCTTCGTAGCAGCGGGAATTTCCTCGCACTGTCGTGAATGCGCTCCGCAAGCGAGCGATGCAATAACTTTTCTGTAGCAAAGTCTCTCAAATCTTGGCTTCCAGCTTCCCAGCACAGGTACAACTTTCAGAGGCAACACTACTGGCCCAAGCACGATAGGAAGGACAGCACTCTCTCGGCAGAGCTCAGGGAAGCTGGGGGTGAAGTCATTTTGTTCCTGGGACTTCAAAACAGGGAGCCAGCTCACAACAGGCCCTTGGAGATTCCTTCAAGTAAGGGGACAAAGCAACAACAAAGTCCTTCCCCTCTCCTAGGCAGCAAGGCAACAGTAGGTCAGTCCAGCATCACACAGCAGGGCAGTCCTTCTTCTTCAGTCTTCCATCTTTCTCCTTGGCAGAGGTTCCTTCTTGCATCCAGGATGATCTAATTTTCTATAGTCAGGTGTCTTGTACTTATACCCTAAAAGTCTTTGTTCCATTTGTGCAGGAGGGCTCTGAGCCCGGTCTGAACCAGTTCTGGGTGTTCCTTGAGCACTTTATTTTCCTTGCCTCTCCTTTCCTTTCAGAGAGAGGGGCAGGGTCGTCAGTCGCCCAGCAGGAGGTGGAGCCAGCATTTTGGAAGGCAGACACAGCCGTTTTCTGGCCCAGGTGCTACCCCTCCCACCACTCTGGATGCAGATGGTGCTATTCAGCCCAGGGATGGCCCACTCAGATTCTGGGAGCCACCCAGCCCCTGCCCCTCACAAACCAGACAGTCAATTCACAAACAGGCCAAGGCACACAGGAAGGTCGGACACCATAACAGCAACTTTCTAAAAGGGCTGTTCTCAAACACAGGATTTAAAAACAACCTTTCCTAAAAGATGTGTTATTAAATTATGACTTCAGGGATACCAGACTTTTATGTCTTACATTGCTCCTATGGGAAGATATGCTGATAGCCACTGCAGCCAGCATTAACTATGATAGCCTATGGGCAAGGTAGCCTTACAATAGTGAAAAACAAAAATGGCTGCCTTTCAGTACCAGAGCATGTCACCTGCACCAGTACATGCTCTACCTCTCCCATACACTGCACCCTGCCCAAGGGGGTACCTTGGGCCTTCCATAGGGGTGGCCAATGTGCACAGAAAGGGAAGGGTTAGGCTTGGCCAGTGGGGACACTGACCAGGAGGACATGGCAGTTCACAGACTGCACACAGGTAGTGTGGTGGCAGGCCTGAGACTCCATTTTAGGGCTACTCATGTGGGGTGGCACAATCAGTGCTGCAGGCCTGTAGTAGCATTTGTGATCACCAGCCCTGGCACACTCAGTGCACTTTACTAGGGAAATGCGCAAAACAAGAAAAGCGGGCAGGGTAGAAATACCCTGACCCCCTAGGCCTGCTCAGCGGTCCCACAAGGACCCCCGGGGCCAAAAAAAGCAATAAAAAAAAATCATCAAAAACAAAGCTCGGGCTACCGCGCTTCCTTAATATGTAGCCCCTGGGTGGGCCAAGTCCCAGCGGCAGTAAAAAGAACAGTGTGGGGTGGGCCCCAATCCCCCCCACACTGCCCTGGGGACCGATTACATAGTTGGGGGCACGCAGCCCTCCCAGCCCCATGGACCGCCAACTCTGGGGCTAATTTTAAAATGTGTGGGCTTTAATTGATTAATTTGCGGGGGGCACACAGCCCCCGGGCTTTAAAACAAAAACATTCGTTTGGGGGGCCTCAAGCCCCCCTCCACATGCCCCGGGGACCGCCACCTCCCCAGGGCACTAATATGTTATTTGGGGGTCCGTGGTGGACGCTCGGCCCCGGGGACCATCACCTCCCCGGTGCTCTGCATGCCCCCCCTCCTGGAGCCAGTGATGGCCCTGGGGACCGCCATCCCCCCAGGGCTAGCTCCTGCATTGTCCCAGGGTGCCCACCCCTAGGACACTGCAGTTTGCTATGCCAGGGCGGGAGTTGGCCTCCAGGGACTGGGGGTACCTGGGGTCCAACTAGCCCACCAGGTACCTCCGGTATGCACCAGGGGCTGCGTTGCAGAGAGGTGGTCCAGGCCACACCCTTTTTTACACCTCTTTGCAATGCAGCTCTGTGGCCCTTACTGGAGGCACCTGGTGAGCTAGTTGGACCCCAGGGACCCTCAGGAGTCAAGGGGACTTAATCTTAATCTTAATTTGAGATGTCATCAATGATGTCATGAGTAATGTCACTGACCATGTGATGAGTGATGAAATATGTGACGTCATCAGCAGTGCATTGCGGGCGCGCGAGTTATAGTTAGCTGAACTAACTATAATGGGGGAATTTCTATGGTTTTGTACGAGTGAAATGTCCAATTAACTATAACGCCCCTGAAACCTATGGTTTTTTCAGTGAATTTCTAAGGTTTTTTAAACGCTAATTTCAAACTATAACGTGCCTGAAACCTATGTTTGCTTCAGCGAATATATATATATATATATATATATATATATATATATATACCACCAGTATATATATATATATACTCCCAAGAAAGCAGGCTGGGGCCCAGAGGGGAGTCCAAAGGTAAACTTTATTTCACAGGCACAGCAGTAAATAGTGGCGGCGTATGCATTTCAAGCGAGTGAATGTGCCCTCATCAGCGCCCTTCACAGATAGAATGCTTGTCAGTCCCGCTCCCCTTCACAGATTAAAAAGAGGTGTGTCACTCCTCCCCCGCCGGAATATCCAACACCTGCTGATTAGCTGGAGTCCAATACTTCCTACAGTTCCCAGAATGCTGTAAAATACACACTCTGGTTGGTGATGACGGAGGTCAAAAAAATGTCAGTTAATGGAGCGAAAAATAAACTTCAAACGGGCTCACTCGTGCTGTATCCGATGTCACAAAGTGTCCCCTCGGGTCCCCTCGGACTGTCACAACCATTTGGCACTGGAGAAAACTTGACAGGGGCCATTTGTGCAGTGCACGCTGGCCTCCCGGGGTAAATACCTCGGACCTAGTCGGTCCCTCCAAGGCGTTGTGGTGGACACCGGAGTAGTCGATCCCTCGACTCGTGAAAAAGCAAAGGTTAAAGGGACATTATAGGTAGGTTAGAATGTCAGTTAATACATATCATTTTAAATTAACAAAATTACAGAAATTCACCAGTTACAGTTATCTAAAGTAACTATAACTTGTGCCCTAAAGTAGCTATAACTTGCTATCAACCATTCACTGTCTTGTTATTAATGATGCAATTTTAAACCTTGCAGTGATGTTATCAATTATGTCATAGAACATGTCATGAGTGATGTAATATCTAAGGTCATTGGCAGTGCATGGCGAGGGAGTGAATTTTAGTTACTTTAGTACACAAAATACAAATGCTTGAGATAACTAGAACTGGTGAATTTCAGTGCTTTTCTTCATTTAAAGTGATATGTTTTAATGGACATTTTCACCTAACTGTAATGTCCCTTTAAACTTTGCTTTTTTTTCTGTGAATGTATATAGTTTTTGTAATGTAAAGTAAGATGTCCATTGCTGTGCTTGGTACGTGTGTTTGGCGCAGTGTGCCAAACCCACCACGGTCCCACACTACTGACTATGGGCCTAATGTCAGGAGAATTGTCAAATTTCATTAGCTCCCCAATTATTACTGAAATCTGCCATGATGGCCTAAAAGTATACAACCATTTGTGCAGTGGTGGCTGGTAAGTACAACTTAGAAGGGGGGCGGTGGGTCCCACACACACACACATGAACACTCACTTACACCCATGCATTCACGTGCAGACACAAACACACAGCACATGTCTAGCTCCTGGCTGCCTAACCTGAAATTAAATAGTATCGATCAGCATAAACTCTGCTCAGCTTAACAGACACTCTCTATGTCCAAAAGGTGCAGGGCGTGGACCATCTGCCCTTGAGGACTGGCCACTGCTCCACTTCAGATTGTCAATAACCAAATTTTGCAAGAGAGGAAATATCAATTTCCTTTACTCCAATCTATGCTCCTGTTTTATATTAAGAGAGAGCTTAGATGATAGGAGTTTTGAAAATGATCAAAAAAGCAACATAGTTTAGCTTAAAAAGGGACCAAATAATTTAGGGTTCTGACAGCCATGGTATAAATATCAATTACGACTGAAGGAGACCTTCTTCTTTATAAAGTATTAAAGATGGCTGAATGACAGGGCCTGAGTCTGGCTAACTAACATGCAAGGGATTCGCTCTAATGCCTCAGCCAGGAGGTGAGGAGCAAATAGAGAGCAGTTTTATTCCTGCTGTTTTTACGACGTGAGCTACAGTCAGTCAGAGGTAGGGAGGAGAATACTAAACATTTCACTCCAGTGGAACTGAAAACAGGTCCCCAGAGGTGAACAAAGGACATTTATCCACTTATCCTCTCACATTTTGCTCTCTGTAATGTGGTGCTACTGCTGGTGTTTTGTGGACGTGGCAGAAAGAATTATCTCCAGCCGGCTAAGAGTGCACAGTGGTAATTGTCAATCTTTCCAACCTTCTGCTTTTTGCCAGGAAGAAAAACATACACAGGGGTGTTATTGCAACACTGGGAATCATTATATGAAGCATTATAGCACAAAAGAGAAAGGGAGCATGTGCGCTGGTGAGAAAATACATAGAACTACATCCAGTAAACATCTGTCTTACATACCATGATTGAAAATGCAATTTCCCAACAGAAACCACAATCTTCATTTCAGTATTATACGGTGTTCCTAGATGGGACACAGATTGATGTATTTATAAAAATGCTTTCAGCAGGACACATTTATATGTTCATGGACTCGGTCGTACTGCACAGCTATTTTTTTAATTCTATTTGTCATGTTTCTAAATGGAATTTATAAGAGAAATGATTTGTACATTAAAGTTTACGTACTATGGGGGCGGGGGCTATTACAAGTGCCTGGAGTTGTAGTTGGTAATTCCGACCCCAGGCTTTAACAATGCTACGAGTCTATGTCCCCAGTAACTCTGTGGTATGGAATTGATGAGGGTTATGTGCTGAGCCATGATGATTCACTAAAGAATTAGGTATTTACTAGGGGAATTAGTATTTGCAGGTTTGGTTTTCCTGGTAATTCCTAATTTTCCCTCAAAATTCACCTTGGGATTTTAGCTGCTTAGTCATTACAAGACCCATTGAAAATACCCCACAATCTGTAAAGAGGCCCTATATAGATACACAGTCTATAATAATCTGTGCTCAGGCATCATATATTGTCAAACCTTCATGTTATGGATGTTGAGTCACCAAAATGGCAGCGGTAATAGAAACAACTTAAACTGCAGAATTCACCTCTTGTGCTACCCCAAGCTCTTCAGTGGCCTCTAATTTGATGCTGGGGTGTTAGCTGAAGGACATGGCGTGGGAACTGCAGAAAGTAAACATAGCCCTTAGAATCCTGCTTACCTTCCCTTGATGCTGTTGATGGCTACACTATCACATGTCAAGAAAGGGTGGCAGCTTTTACCCCTAATTTACATCAAAGCTAATAGCATGTGCTCTGTGTTGGATGGAGTCTGAAGATGTATGGTTGTGGATAAATTACAGAAAGCAGTACTGGTCGGATGCTTTTTGTACTGTCTTCTCCCTTAAAAGGGATATCCAGACAAAAGCATTAAGCTTGTTTACTTTTCCATTCTTACATAAACAACAATCGCCAACAATAAGGGTTCCTAAATGTCCCTTTGTTTGAGGACCTGCTGGGTTGTAAAAGCTACTGTGACATCATGCACGAGAGGGCACTCTCAGTGCTGCAATTAAGCCGTTATCCAGGTGTATTTCTGGGTCATCATTTGTAAATGGGTCTTGCAATCCTGCAAATAACGAAAGATCAACTAACTACCTTTAAACTTCATGCAATGAGATGACTGGTTCCTCAGGGGTCTGATATCATTCCTTTCTCTTGTGAAATCTGCACCATCGAAACTCAAATCACTTGACAGAGCATAAGGCAGTGATTAATGTTATTTTCAAGCCTTAACTACATAATTTATAATTGATTGGCTTGCTAATTCACTGCAATTGCAATTGCATTTTTGAAGCAACATCTTTCATGCTGCTGTACAAGTGGCACGTGATAAACTTTAAAAAAACTTTTGTTATGTTTTGTGTGTTCAGAAATCAATTGTTTAGAAGTAACTTAAAACGATGTTCACACAACATGCGCGATTGTTTTTACCCAAAGAAAAGGTCAATCGACGTGGTTATTAGGGTGGCACCGAAAGCTTTTGTACTTCATCAGGCAGACAGTGATAAATATAACCAAGTGTGAAATGCTGAAATCTGGCTCAGGGAGGCTCCAATATTCATGAAGGACCATTATCTTTATTATAGCACTAAGCTAAGAACCATCTTTTCTGAGCTAGCTGAATATATGTTGCAGTTGCTATTTGTCAGCATGCACACGATCTGCAGGCTAGGGTAGTGCACCTATTTCAGCATCCAAAGCAAGCTCCCTGCATTGCCCATGTTCACTCTCTAACTCAGTACATGAGCAAGAATATACTCCTCATGTTTCTGTATCATACCAGCTGTAGCAGCTGTTACAATGCACTGTATTTGCTCTAATGCATGTGAGTGCTGGGATATGGGTCAGTCTTCTTTCCCTCTTTGTTTGAAAAGGCTCTCTGGAGCTGACCAGCAGACAGGTTCTGGTTTATGCACCCGAGTTAAGTGAGTACTGGGCTTTAATAGAAATGTTTTTTACATTTGTTCTAAATTAATAGGGTTATTCAAATATGTGTTTGAAGTGTAGTACTTTTCCAACTGCTGCACAGACTGCAGTAGCAATAGTAAATGTAACCCCTCCAAAATCCAAATCTTTCCCTACTGTTGCAGAGACTGGAGTAAGAATAGTAAATTTAACCCCTCCAAAGTCCATCACTTTTCTACTGTTGCACAGACTGGAATGGGAATAGTAAATGCAATCCCCCGAAGTTCAAATCTTTCCCTACTGTTGCAGAGACTGCAGTAAGAATAGTAAATGTAACCCTTTCGAAGTCCATCACTTTCCCTAGTGTTGCACAGACAAGAGTGGGAATAGTAAGTGTAACTCCTCCAAAATCGTAAGGTTCCCTACTGCTGCACAGCCTGAAATGTGAATAGTAAATCTTACCATCCGGAGGCCAACACATTCCCTACTGTTGAACAGACTGGAGTGGGAAAAGCAAATATTCCCATTCCAAAGTCCAATGCTTTCCCTACTGTTGCACAGACTGGAATGGGAATATAAATGTAACCCTATTAAAGTTGAAAGCTTTCCCTACTGTTTGGCAGACTGGAGTGGGAAAAGTAAACGTAACCACTTCAAAGTCCAAGGCTTTTCTTACTGTTTGCACAGACTGGAGTGGAAATGGTAAATACAGTGCCGGCTCCTCTGCTATAGCGGAGGGGCATCGCCCCACTGCTTTCACGCAGTGCAGAAGCAAAACCAGAAAATGATATTAACTTTCAGTTAATATCATTTTATGTTTGTGCTGCTTTGCTGGTGGGTGGGGCTTCTCTCCGAGCAGGGCAGTGAAGGAGTGGTTTCCCCACTCCTAAGTGCGCAGTGACTGTTTAGTCGGTCCGCCCAAACCAGTCATGCACACTTTCCCACTTCTCCATGCAGGCTGCATTACAGCCTGCATGGAGAACATGCCCACCCCTCTAGCACCTGGCTGAGTGCCATGTCACAGCACTCACATCAATCACAATGCTGCACAGTAGCATTGTGATTGGCCTAGGAGAGGGACCCTGGCTGCCTGCTTCCTGTTCCTGAAGTAAGAGTCAGGAGAGCAGGAGCACAGGCGAGGGACCCAGCAACAGCAAGGTAAGTGATTTTTAAAAAATGTTCTCCCTCCCTCCAGCAATCACCACCCCCGTGTGACCCCCCATTACTTCCCCACCCACCCCCTACCCGCGAGCCATGCCGGCCACCACTTGGTAAATGTAACCCCTTTGAAGTCCTACGTTTTCCCTACTGAAGTGGGAATTGCACATATTACCCCAAGAACAACTCTTTCCCTACTGTTGCAAAGGCTGGAGTGGGAATAGTAAATGTAACCCATTCGAAGTCCAACACTTTCCCTCACGATTGCACATACTGGAGTGGGAATAGTATATCTTTCCCCTCAGAACTCCAACACTTTTCCCTACTGTTGCACAGACTGAAGGTATTTATTTTCTGTAATGGTTAGGTTGATTGAGAGTGAAAATTTGCAACCTATGTGGTGAAAGTTATCTTGCTATGCAGAGCAAAGTTTAGCACTGGCAACGGTCAAGATAATCAGGGAAACTTCGTCAACTTCCTAAGGCGTAAAAACAACACCTGAGTCTAGGTTCTGGAAGAAAAATAAAACGATACCCCCGTCTACTATTAATGACAAGAAAACGACTCACAAAAGCAGGAGGAAGTACTTCACATCTCCTTCTCTACATTTATCTATTTTTTATTTGTACACATTTTTATCGCATTTTGTTTGGCTCGTGCAAGAGATGTGTTGTTGTTTTACATTGATCAATTCCCACAGGTTCTCTAGTATGCTTGGAAACATCCATTGAATAATGATAAATGAAAATGGAATCAGATCATCAATGAAGTCCAATGGTACCTATTACTGCCTGTCAAAGCGGGTGTTCAATATTCTCTCAGTCTCGGAGTACATGTTTGTCCTTATTGGATTCCTTGAACACTTCCAAGAAAAGGATATAGTTTGAGAATCTGTGGATCTCTTGACTCATGTGCGTATTTAGACAGATATACATGAAATAGGATCAAGTTTATGAAAGTGTAAAAACAAACACCATTGAACAAACTAGCGGAACAACACCTTCTTATACACCCCCAACCAACTTTAAAGCAGTTTGCTCCATCCCTGTTCTTGTCTCTGGCAGGAGTACATATCTGACTATATTTGAGGCGACTATGTAGCTGACAAACATTTGTTAGTAGCCGCCAGTTTGCACGTTTCTTGGTGTCCACCTTTTTGGGCGGACACAATCCACCATGGAATACCCACAACACCCTCAGTAAGCACATAGCATCAGAAGTCAAATTATGTGTGATTAAAATCACGTTTTGTTTAAAGAGCTCCAGTTCACTCCAGGGCTCATTTGCAAATGAAGGTCTTTACGCACGTAAATTCAATGTTGCTCTGCAAATTCTTTTGTCAATCAGGTTTGAAATGAAAAATTCAGAATAACATGAATGGTGTGCCTGGAGGGCAGGATTATGGTTCCAGAAACCTGCCATTTTCCTCCTTCGTTTGCCTTTCTTTCAACTCTAACACCTAACATGGAAGTGGTGCTTTTATCATCTGCGACTGAGCACCCCTGGGAACATTAGAGGTAAGAAAAGGATAAGACTTTGATAAGGACATCATTTTCTAATTATTGATTGTTGTATTGATCACTCTGGCTCCTGGCTTCTTCACTGTATACCTAATGCGGCTCAACTGTGTATGATTATAGATAAGCCTTCTCAAAAATGAGATTTCCTTGTAAAATCAACAGCCTTTCCAGCAATTAAACATCACTTGAAACAAAAATCAATACCATTCTGAAAGCACGAAGACCTGTGTCAGAATGGACATCCTAAAACAACATTGTATGTTCCTGTAAGAGTGAAAGATAGAAAGAAAACCGATGCATAAGTTGTGATCAGATTCGAATGAAAAAACACAAGCATCAGAAATGCCAATAGTTCTGGGTTTTATGTGCTATACACCCTGCACTCTTACACGTGCACCGGTCAACCAGCACTCACATGGGTACAGTATTTTACCTCTTGTTTCCTGGGAATAGAAGGGAGAACCATTAAATAGCATCTTCCTGCTCAGGCGAGTGAACATGGTCATAAGCGCATGAGAAGAAGAGAGAAGCAAGTGAGAGGGTATGTAGGACTGAAGCTGATTGCTATCATACTCAGGTCAAATATCAGCAAGTTTCTTGTGCATCATGAAAAATACCTTAACCAAGATTTATGTATTCATTGTAACATATGGAAGTGGTCCAACTTCAATTTAATAAGACACATGCAGAGGTGCCTTAAGTAACAGACGGGGTAGCTACATTTTGAACAATCTCAAGGCCACAGATAATATAGTTAGGTAGGCCGAGCAAGACTACATTCCTATAATTTAAACAGGTTGAGATAGAATGCTTGAATCACTAACATTCTCCCATCAGCCCAGAAGCAAGGAAGAATTGTCCTCAAGCTCTTCAAAAGGGAATAACATGTACTAGCGATCTTGTTGGCATGAGCAGAAAGAGAGATCAACATTGATAGAAACACCAACACTTTGGTTGTGGAAGCAGGGGATGAGGTTAGCCCAGAGCCATTGACTACTACACAGAGTTCCATGTCTATAGGTGATTCCTTGGGACCAACCTCTCTTTTTTACTTGCATTTAGTTTCACAAGGTTAGTGGCACTCATACTAGTGACTAAAGCAAGACTTTTCTGACATTTAAGAGAAAAGTCACAGATGCTACCACTTTGTTGTTTAAGGAATTGAATATCAACAGCAGAGTTAAAAAATAAATATAGCCAAAAGAACAAATTAAAGAAACTAAAGGGGTTAACTAAATACTAAAGAACTCTTCAAAGTACTCAATCATTTTGAATATATCACTGTCCACCGACTTTACCTTTTTCAGAACTCTTTTTTGATTATGTAGCATCAAAGAAAAACATCACATGAACATGTGTCCATCAATCAAAATAAATTTATTCGGTTACAAGTACCATGAAAGTTTGACACAAATATATTGCTAAGATAAAATTTACGTATCATGGTTACAGAAGCGTGGATGCAACAAATAATAAAATCAATCAATAGAAAAGATACACACATATTAAAAGGTGATATTGCCCCTGATGTCAAATACCCTAAGCATCCATCGCTAGTATCACCCGTACAATATAGACCATGTAACTAATTTGTAAGAAAGGATTACTCAAAATGTCTTCAGTTGTAGTAGCTCATAGCGTTTTCTTATAGACATTGCAACTCTAGTAAAATTCGAAACAGCAGTTCAGATAGTTAAAGTAGACGAAGACACCAGTAAATTAAAACTGCCAATGTAAGTGCATGGCCTTATTCCCCTCAGTAACGAGATTACAAATTTCCCCCTCTGCTCTTTATAAAGGGGACAAAACAAAATAAAGTGCAACATGCTGCCAAATTGTCACACATACAGGGTGATAAACTATGAATGTAACACAAGTGGTAACAGTTCCCAAAGTACTGAGATTCACAGCCGGATTATGGTTGCAAGTCAAAGCCCTAGTTGGCGACTATAAATGAAAATGAAAGAAAGGCAGAAAGCAAGAATAATAAAAAAGGGGAGTGAAAGGGAATGGAAATGTCTCTAAGTGTACAGGTTGGGATTCAATGAAGCAGGGGAATTTCTCCATTAGATCTTAGTGCCCTCACACACTCTTGCGAGTGTCATGCTTCATCATTGGGCGTTGCTCCTCGTGGGGGTGGTGCTGCAGTCCTCCACGGGCCCCGCGAGAGGGCTCTTTATCAGAGAACTTTTAGGGGACGCCGCAGTTGTGCATGGGGGTGTGTGGGCCTAAAAAAAGGGGGTGAATGTGATCTCTAAAAAAGAGGGTTTTACCCTGCTGGTACCTAATGAACTAATTTTATTCAGGGGTCTAGGTGGTAAAGGATAAAAATATACAGCTGGAAGTGAAGCTCAGTTTATTAGCAGTAACTAAATCCGAATTAGGTTGGCAATAGGGACTGGTACTAAGGTGCAGTTTTTACAACATGGGTTTGTATATGCCCGTATTTGACTGAAATTAACATCACATGCCCTCCTTTTGCCCTCCCAACTGTTGAGGGTGTTGCATTGACATTAAGGAGGCAATACCCTTCCAACACAATGTCATCTTAGTTCCATGTTTCTTGGAGAAAATAACCTCAATCCTTAATATAATTCACCCAATCCTCTTGGTTAGTTTTAGACATATTTCTGCAATGAGATGATTCTACACAGGGGGGTAGCAGGGTCCTGGCTCGCCAGACCTACCTTGGTTAGTTGCAATGCAGATACGGTGGGCGTGGATAAGATACCAGACCCTTCCCCCCAAATTTGCATTGAAAACCGGAATTAAGTCTCAATTGGGAGATTCAGAAATCTTATATCATTGCTGGGGGTGCTGATGTTTAGCAAAAAACGGACCAGATAGGTTGTCCTTGTTTAGTGCCCCCACTGCCTTTTGCAGGAAACCGTCTAAGTTAATAACAGTTGTTTTTGGCACAAGGGCAGGTTTCTGTTGCCCCATGTTAAGTAAAAACGGGTTTTCAACAGAGTTTAATCTAAGTTTTTACCAATTTATGGAGGAATAATGCAAGACTTTTGTCTTAACGCTGCTTTTATGGAATTGAGGTTAATTTTTGAGTCCTAAAATGAAGAAGCCAAAACACCAAGAAGGTAGGCCCAGTCCAGCCTCCTACGGGCTCTGACGGGCTCAGGCAGGCCCACTCTTAGCCAGGGCTTCGCCTGGGCAAGGGCCGCGCTCGTTTCGCATTGCGGGAGCCTCAGAGTACCTTTATGCGCCTCCGGTCCGTGGATTGTGGCGCGTGCGCCTCCTGGCACAAGGGTTGATGGGGCATGTTGTCCCCGGCTGCCCCCGAACAGGAAAGTGCTGGTGCAATGAGAAACGGGCTCAAAAAGTTAAAAAGTGGGGATTTCCATCTGTGAATAATATCATTATAGACATTTCTACATATAGTAATACAATTTCACAGTACATAATAATCAACCTCATCCAAGACCGTGTTGTCACTGGTCCTTGCCTCCATATTTTAGCATATTTCTTATGCACCAGACGGGTTGTGTAAGCCAATTCCTTAAGCGTGGCACAATTGTTTATTTCTCCTGTGCACTCTGATTGAGGGTACATTTGTGTTTCACCAGTGTTGCGCTATGTCTCTCTTTGCTGTCAGGTATTCCATAGCCACTACAGTGTGGGTACTGTGTTGTCCCTCCAGGTAGGCTATGAATCCCAATAAGGCAATTTTAGGTTATAAACCCAATGGCCTGCCTACAATCTTACTTAAGAATCTATTGATGGGGCACCAGTAACTGTCAATAGTTGGACACTCCCAGACAGTGTGGTAAAAGGTGCCAGGTGCGGAGGCACATCTGAGACTATTAGAGCTATTGTCCTGACCCACACCCACACGAGTCAGAAGGGAAAGAACTAAAACTTATGGAGGTATTTAAATTGGTTTTGATGAAATCGCATTTATATCGCCAACAACCTAGGGGCCACTTTAGCCTTGATCCATTCGTCATCATCAAGCACATCCAGAACCACCTTCCTCGTTGCTCTGAGTTGTAGGAGTGGGTCAGGGGAGTGTATCACAATAGATTTATATAAACTCGATGGGGCTTAATTACAAGCCTCTTGGGCCGCCTGTACTTCACTTTTTCCCCTATTTAATGAGATGCACCGTCAGCACAAGTGGCTTGTAAATAAGCCCCAAGATGCCTTCTTTCCCCAGCCGCTTTTATATCCATTTAATCCCTAAGGCGTTATACTCTGACAGATGCAGTGGCTGCCCCACTGCTAAGGCGGAGGAGGGTCACAGAGGGAGGAGTGGTTTGCACTCTCTAAATGCGCATGACGGAGGGCCGGCTAACCATCATGTGCACGTTGTATATTCTCCACTGGGATGTAATGCAGCCTGGGTGGAGAACATGCACAGCCTCCCAGCCGCTGTCTTAACGCTGAACCACAGCACTCAAATCAATCACAACAGTGCTATCATGGTGACAGCAGTGTCGTGATTGGCTGGGAGAGGCTTGGAGCCTGGGAACTTCTGTTCCGTGCTGCCAGTGCTGAGAGAAGAGGACAGAGGAGAGGCGGCAGCGTGCACAGGTACGTTTATTTTTATTTTTTTCCACACACCCTGCCTCATGAAGGACAGGGCCCTCTAGGGGCCGCACGTGTTTTTGGTCCACCTACTATGCCTTCCCAAAATGAAGAGTCGGTCAAACAGTAGAGAATGAAAACTTGCATTTTTTCAGGTATGCATTCTGCAGAGGAGCCCAGTCAGACCTTCACCCTAAGATGTCTATTGAGGGGACTGACTCTCCCAGGGTACCCTAATACATAATGAACCTCTCTACAGACTTCAGCCACGCCACTGTTGGAAAACTACTGGTTTGAGCCTGGCATGAACAAAGGAGGTACACAGAGATGAGATAGCACCTGCCAGAGGGGTACACTATCAGTATCTCAAGGCCACTGTGCTGATTCTCAGCGTCTCCTAACGTGGAAACAGAACTACATGGAGAGATTGGAATATACAAACAGAATAACGGTCATTAGCAAGGCGAGTTACAGACTTGAACAGAAGAGAACAATAACGAAGTACAGTGTTCTGCTTAGGACAGCAATTCTAAATACTAAGGCCTAATACGAGCACAGCCCAGGCAGTATAATAAGGATTATGAAATACAAAATAGAGTCACACTGGCTCATCGAAGGCCTACATGCTGCAAGGATAACTCAGTGGGTTACATAGTGCAAGTACAAATGCATGAATTTTAGCCACCCAATGCTAACCTAATATAACATAACGAGTGCATTATGGGAATGGGAAATTTCAAATCTAAAACTCACCACCCCTGTTCTGAGGCCGCCGCCACTGTTCTGAGGCCTCAACAAGTCTTTCTAAGTATGTATCCAGCGTGTGCCTTTACTTTAGGTATTGCTAAAACTTCAGTTGATGTAAATAAAAGGCTGCGTCCAACTCCGCAATGACTTGATATGACTGCCCGTCCAGACATCTCTGAGGGTTGATATACCCATTAATTGCCATTGGGTAAACCCCAGTAGTCTTGCTTTCTCAGGTGACCATTTACCATCTGTTATTTTGTTGTGCCATTTGATCTGCATAAGGTCAGACTGCCAGCAGAGGACAGGGACTTGTGAAATGCGGGCAGAGAGTGGGGTGTAGTTCTACCATAAAGTAGGTTTAACACCCCATATGTATAAAAAAGCTTGAGCTCCAGTCTGTGAGTGAGATTGCCTCTATCAATCTGTAACCAACCATAAATGGGAACCATCTGGGAGGCTCATTAGTACAATTTGTTGTTGGCCCAACCCAGCATCATAAGGTTATTGGTGTCATTTCTCGAATGAAATGCAGAGTTTTTCCTACCCAGGGGAAAGTATTGATTTGAGTCCGCAGCTCAGTGAAAAACGTTGGTGGCAGGATAATTTTGCAAGACATATTGAAAACTGGATGGGAGACAATTAGAAATAATGAGCCTTGGCCCACCAGTGTGAGTGGTGGAAATGCTCATACTCCAAGGTAATTCTTAATTTTTGACAACAGTGATGTTATATTTAATTCCCAGTAACGTTGTTGGGACTGGGTAATTTCATGCCTAGGTAATAGAAACAATCTCCCACCACCGAGAGTCTGGTCTCAGCCAGAGTGGTCCACAAATCTCCACTTAAGGGTACCACTGTGGATTTCCCTCCGTTTACCCTAGTCCCAATAGTACACCCTTATCGATATTTAGTATTTCCATGAGACACGGAATCAAGATGTGAGGTTGTTGAAGAGAGAGATTTTGCCTTTATACCCCCTTTCACTGGAAGGCTTGCACTCAGGCATCTTACCTTATCAGTTCCACAAGTGGGTTCCACCACCAGAGTGAGGAGTTGCGAAGAGATTGGCCAGCTCTGACAAGTGGTCCTCTCTAGAGCTAAGGAATTGGACAATACCATATCAACTTAACTTTGGTCCACAGGCCAGAATAGAGGGTGTCAGCCATGACTAGTGTCCCTCTCCAGAGGAAAGGAAGTAGACAATACCCAATCAACTTAACTTGGGTCCACAGGCCAGGATAGAGGTTGTCAGCACTGACAAGTGGACCTCTCTAGTCAGAAGGAAGTAGACAACACCCGATTGTCTCTAACTTAGTCCCACACACCAGGATAGAGGGTTTCAACCTAGTAAAGGAAACAAGGTCTGAATTACATCTTACATAAGATGCCAGTAGAAAAGGCCAGTTTACTGTGTTTAAGGTATGCTCTATGCCCACCAGTGGGAGGACACTATACTCCGGTAATTTGTCTGTGTGGGCCAGGGTTACATGCAAGCGTGTTAAACAGTGCCTGGTAATTCTGTTAAGCACTAAGTCATTTTGATCCTCATGGATTAGAAGACATACTATCTTAGGTAGGTGAGTGGCCGTAATCTTGGCAAGGATTTGGGGTTCAATATTAATTACCAGTGTAGGGTGAAAGGAGGCACACTCCACAGGAGGTTTATCAGGTTTGAGGGAAACTGTTATGGGCGTCTGTTTGAGTTGTGCTGCAGGGATCGTTTGTCATACGCATCCTTATACAGTGCCTCTAAGTGGGGAGTAAGCAAGGAGGCGTATTCTTAAAAAACTCCTGTGAAAAAGTCATTAGGGTCAGTGGGTTTTACCAGAGGGCATTGAAGTAATACCCTTTTGTGTATCTTTCACGGGGATTGGGAAGTCTAGTTCAGCTCTCTCAACCACCAGGAGTAGTAGTTGCTGAGCGTACAGAGCGATGTTGCATATATCCTCCATTGGGAGTGAAACCAGCCCAAGTGGGCCATGTCTAGGAGCTTCTATAAGGCCAAGTCGAGCTGACATAGGCTTACTTCGCAGGGGTTGACAGTGTCCGCGTGCTAGAGGTATGAGACTTCCAGTCTCTAGTTTTGTAGTTTATGTACAGGGTCAGATTGAGATTGCAAACCAGCCCTTGCGCCTGACCGGCCTCTTGGGGGGGCTGGTGGGTACATTGATGCGCTTTTGTTACATGGGGCCGATTTTGCACTAAAAACTGCCCCCAGCAACAGAAACAGCCCCCACTGGTACAAAACTGCCCCTACACTTTTGGCCCACCGGGAAAATGCCAGGTGCCCGCTACGGCCAGTCCGACCCTGTTTATGTAGGACACTCTTATGCCATTTTAAAAACTTCTTAAAGCATGGTTGGGGAGAAGGCAGAGCCTCCATTAGAGTCAAAGTACTCGGTAATGGTTTCATGAAGAAACTCACTGAAGGTGTCGTTCGATAACCACCATGCATTTAAACGGCAAGGGCACCCTTCTTCACCCGTCAATCTGCCAATAGTTGGTGCTAAGGGAGAATAATCAGAAATACTCCTCAGGGGAATCTGTGTGTTGCAAATGATCGCTGAAATATATGAAGGGAGTAAAAAAATAATCAATATGAGAAGCGGTGCTATGCCAGGAGGGAATATTAAGAGTACTGCCTGTCCCCACGATGCTGTCACTGGCAGGAGTCAACAAGCCTAAGTGCCCCAGTCCATGCAACCAGGCGTGGTGATCTAGTGGTCACTGAGAAACGGTCTTTATTGTATTGGATGTTCATTATTGATGTTGAAATCTCCACCAATGAGAATCAGGCCCAGGAGAGAATCAGCGGGAAACTGTGGGAGAGCCTCTAATGTAGATTCTGATGTCTTTGTATGAGTTGAAAGGATTTCCTTAAGAGGAAAGCTACCCATGAAGGCCTTGAGTGTAACCCACTTAGTACACTCTAGAGTGACCGTGTCTGGCCAGGATGCAACAATTTGTACCTGGTAAGTGGGCCTTCAGAAACAGCAAGATGGTGAAATGCAACCTCATAACATACACCGTAACAGCTCTCTGTATGAGGTGGCCGGTGATGCCATTTATGTTCCAAGGTATTGTGCAACAGTCTCTAGGGGGTAAGGAGGCCAAGTCTGAGGTCATAAAAAGCAAGAGTGTGGCGGAAGTGCATTGTGAAGAGATTTCAACCACCTGACACTGTAAACAGTAAAAGAGAACTACCAACAAAGTAAAGCAAACAAATGTCCTTAACGTGCAAAAACAAAGCCCTCACCCTCACTCCCACACTACACTTCAGCCCATGAAGTATCCGATGCCCTAACTCTAAACTCAAAACATAAGAGACCCCAGAAAAACAAATAAATGCATTCCAACTATACAGGGGGAGAGGACAGCCCATTGGTGTGATAATTTGTGAGACATAAGAGGAGGTGAATGTGCCAATAAGAAATAGGGCTGGCACTACATTATTCATTTATAAATTTTCAGTCACAATCATAGGGGAGTCCCCTGTAGATTAGAGCGTGGATGTTTGGAGCTGTATGAGTAGCATCCTCCGATCGATACCTCCTCCTATTTCTCCATATATACGGTAAGAAAGTTGTTTCCAGATATTTCCCCTCACCTTTATGTGAAGAGTCTAAAGGGGGAGATCTGCTGTGGCTGAATTCTGGTGCTCCACCATCCAGAACCATGCTTTCTCAGGTGTGTTGAAGAACAGGGATCAGTCCTCATAAACGATTTGAGGTGTGCCAGGAGATGTCTAAGTGTGGGCCAGGTGGTACCTTACCTGGTCATAAGCAAGCACTGCTAACGTGATATACAATAATTTATATCAATGCTCAAACACATTTAATGCATTTTACATGAAATGTTTTAATTATAAACTGATTAGTTCAATCAAATTTTCATCACAAAATATCTGACTAATCACTTTTTTAAGTGTTCAAAACATTTTTTAAATTGCATTAATGACATATAAGTTTGTCGCAAACAAAATGCCTTCAACCAATAATTCCAAATAAAATGAACTTCATACCAAGTAATAGCGATAATTATCGCTATTGCTTGGTTAGAGTACAAAATGTTACCGCTGAGCTGCGGCGATTTTTATCGCAGATAAACCTTGGTATTACCATGTCATGGTGATCCTACTTGTCTGAGGTGGAAGTGGGCCTAGCAAACCTGTCTATCTTGCCCTGTGCAGTTTGGTTGCATGGCTTGCTCATGCTAATGTTCATTGCAAGGCATGCACAATGGGTGCAGGAAGAGACAGTGAGAAAAGAAACAAATGGGAAGAATAGAGTGCTGCTAGAGAAGTGGCTTATGGGCCCTTCGTGGGTCCACCCTGACTAATGTGCTGCACCCCGCTGCCCGGTTTCCTTGGCCCCCCAACCTGGCAACGGCTAGGCCACATTGAGTTGCCCCCGCATGAATAAGTAATCCATTGTCTTCCTCGTTCAAAAGGCTCGATGTTTCAAGAGATGCCACACTGTAAAAATAGACATGCTTTCCATGGTGTCACTCAGGCCACTGTGTCAAGCCCTCTCCAAGCGTCCGGGTCACTATAGCACTACTACTGTGGCGGGGTCTCAGCCAGCACTAATTCAGTTCTCCCATCTGTAAAGTTGGTGGTTCAAGTGCAGTTGGGTGAGGGTAGTTTGCAGGGTAAACACCCAAAATATAGAATAAAAAATTTCGAGAGGACATAATATCGAATGAAAAATATCGAGAGGACAGAAAATAAAATGGACATAATATAGTCGGAAATAATATCGACATATAGGTACGCGATATCGAATGTCATTACATAGTATGTTACAATATACAATGTCATAATATTGAATGATATTATATTGAATTTTTATAAATTGTATTATATGTTAGTGTATGAGTTAAAAGTATACATTCTTTTAATGTATGTTACAATTCTTTTTAAGATAATGAATTACTGTAGCAGGCAAGATGGCGTCCGTGGCGTGGGCTGTGTGAGCAGCTCCGTCCTCCTCTCCTGCTCTGGGGTCAAAATTGGCATTATCGACGGTATTTCACTGGCGCATATGGGAAAGGACGAAGCCAGAATATGACTGTAAACTACCGGTCTGCAGAGAGAGCAGTTCTCGGAGCCAAGTCTGATTGAGTGAGAGGTTCAGGTGTGCGGGGTCAGTTACAGAGAGACGGGACCTGACCGGGAGGATCTCTGAAGGAATCGCTGCTGGCAAAAACGCCGGTCCCGGGCCCCCGGCCTCTGAAGAAAGTGTAAAGCACCGCGGAACGGCGAGTAAAAAGGGAGCATTGAGACAACCCGGGATATCGCCTCCAAGACTCCGCGTGAACAAGGAGCAGGAGGCGCAGTCGAGGTGGTTTGAGAGTCAGCTCAACCCGGCCAGAAGGAGGCGGGTTGATCCGCAGAGCGGCAGAGAGGCGGCCCGATTGGGGGAGAATAGTGGGGACTCACCCTTCTTTTGCGGGAAAAAAAAAGACTGGAAGGACTATAAACAGCATACAGGGTGAGTCTAAAGTGCTTATAAGCTTGTTTTGTCACTAAAAAGAAACGGAGTGTTTTCACAAGCGGTGGCAGGGTGATGCTGAGCAACTTAATAACATTCAGGTGCAGAGCACCTCTCTGGAGGTCTGCCTTCCTATTTCTGTTTGGCGGGTTGCAAAGCCGAGTTGTTCGAGGCAAAGGAGGCAAAGGAGGTGCCCCCACTAGAAGGAAGATGCCCCCAAAAAACGCAGCGAACGTAGAGAAGGAAAAAGAGACTATAATGGTCACTACACGAAGTGGCAAGAATAAGGAAATAGAAATGGAGGAAAGTGTTGAAGGCCCTAGTAGTGGGAGTGCAAGGGAGTTGGTGACTGCCCCACCGTCAGCCGGTGAATTGATAAGCAGCAGCACTATTAATACAGCGAAATCAGGTACAACCAACACTTCTGGAGCTAGTAAAAAAAATGGTGACAAATGTGATAAAGGAAGGGTCTCTGCAGCCCCACGACCTCCGAAGAAAGGTTTACAGAAAGGAACACAGAATATGACTCTCCCGGCCATGTTTGAGCGGCAGAGTATCAGAGGTAATGAAGGCCTAACGGGAATGGCAGAGAAGGAGGCATCAGTCTCAACTTTAGTACTGACTCCAAATGCTTTGGGGGCACTAGTTGAGCATATAGGTAATTATGAGATCCAGGACAAGCCTGACAGAGTGCAGACTACGAGACACACTGAACTCCGAGACTCTCAGGAATCTCTGGAACAGGAGCTGGGTAATCCTGAAAACACTGCTCTGAGAGATGGCTTAAGGAAAGCCACGGAGGATATAGTCATGCATTCTAATCTATCGCAGAAGGAGGTTGGCTCACAGGGCACTTTGTCAGTACCAGAATCTGGAGAGAATTACTATTCACTGTCTGAAAAGTCGTCAGACGAGGACTGGATAGACGATGAAAGTGCAGTCAGTTCTGGTGACGAATCAACTGGGGAAAGCAGACTCTCGCCTAACTGTACCGCATCCACTATAAAGAAGACAACAAAGAGGGCAAAGAGGAGAAAAGAAAATTCAGAGGACATGCAAGAGTACTCTCAAGTATCTGGCCTTCCTACGGGAGAAACAGCAGAGGAGATACAAAGGATAAGTGAGATGAGAAAAGCAGGCCCAGGATCCTCTGAGACTTTACCCCCGCAGGAAATCACTCTCGCTACTATTTATGAAACGATAATGGGACATAGGGCTGAGAGCAAAGCCGAAATAACACTGGTTCAGGCTACATGTAGCAAGGTGAAAAATGCTGTAAGGCGGGCGATAAAGTTGGGCGCTGAAACTGCTGACAGAGTTACTGAAGCAGAGGCAAGGATCTCCGCACTAGAAGACTGCACTGTGGTACAGAAAGAGGAGCTGGAGAGCATCAAGGCACACCGTGATGACTTGAGTAATAAGTTGTGCGAATTAGAAAACCATGCTCGAAGACAAAATCTAAGCTTCCTTGGGGTTCCTGAGGGGTTGGAAGGGGGGAATCCTCGTAAATTTATTGCTGAACTTCTGAAGGAAGCTTTTCCGGATCTGACTGTCTGGGACTGGACAAGAGAAGCCCAGAGGGCCCACAGGTTCCCTTTTAATGTTAGAAAACCTCCTCAAGGTCAAGAGAACCTGCCAAGAGCGTTATTAGTGTGCTTCAACAGCTTTTTAGCACGAGAAGACATTTTTGATCGAGCGAGACCGGATAAGAAAGCGACGGGCAAGGGATGTAATTTTTTCGTCAGGCCGGACTTCTGCCAGGCAACGGTCTCCAAAAGGTGGCATTTAAGGCAACTCATCCCAGATTTTCAAAAGAAAGGGGCCATTGTTTATCTGCAGAACCCGGCAAAACTTAAGATCATGTTCAAAGGCCAGACAAAGTATTTTCAGTCAGAGATTCAAGCGAAAGAGTTTCTGGAAACTTTGTAAATACCAGACTGTACCAATGTACAGGGACTGTTGGTAATAATGGTATTATTTTGCTTTCGTTCGTTCTTTCTTTCTTAGCTTATAGCTTTCTTTTTATCCTTTTTGCGATTTAGGTAAGATAAGATTTTGTTCTCGGGGACGTGGGGGGGACACGGCACTCCATCATTGCAGGGACTGATGGTCCTTGGGCCTCATTTGGCGGGGAGGTGGGGGGTGGGAAGGGAGGGTTGCTTCGTAGGGGTGGGGGGTTGATGGGGGGACACGGGGGATGGGTTTTGGGTGGGTGAAAATGGCAGCAGTACGGTGTTTAAATGTTTTTGTATTAGGGCATTTGTCTAGGTATATGATTTACATGGAGACATTTCAAAACGAATTATGGATAGTAGATCTAAAAGAGATGTCCAGAGTTATGGTCCTATTTTAAATTCTAATGGCAAGAAAGATAAAGATCTGTACATTTAATGTGTGTGGCTTAAATGATTTCCGGAAAAGACAAATGTTAGCGAAAATAATACAGATATTAGGCATATATATTCTTTGCTTGCAGGAAACTCATATCGCCTGGACCAATAGAGAATACTTAAAGAGTATGTGGATGGAATTGGTAGTGTGCTCTAAGCAGTCCGGAGTAAAGAGAGGGGTAGCTATACTTAAAAAAGGGGGTTGGCGGTGTGTGTAAAGTCTGCTGCAGATAAATGGGGAAGATGGGTAATTACGGAACTGAAAGTTGAACAACAAGGGTTTACACTTTGCAATTTAAATGGCCCAAATCTGGACGATGCAGAAATGTTCAACTTTATAAATGTAGAATTGGCACAATGGAGCATCCCAGTTCTAGTGTGTGGAGATTGTAACATTAATGTGGAGGCAGGGGCAGACATCAGATCTAATTCAGGTTATACTGGGAGGAAGAAGCTTGGCTATGCTGCCCTGCGGGGTTTACTTCTAGAACAGGGCCTTTATGACGTTTGGCATGAAAAGAACCCGAAAGATCCTGGATTTATGTTTTTTTCCGCCCCACACTTAAAATTTGTCAGACTGGATAATTTTTTCATCCCACATACTCTCTTGATACAGGCTAGAATTCAGATTCATCCTAAAATAATATCAGATCACATTCCTGTTGTTTTGGAATTGAGTATTGATACGGGGGTAGAATAAAACCACCAAGGTGGTCTTTTGAACGTAAACTATTACTAGACACACAGTATTGCCTACATATGTCTAAAATAATAGACACATTTTTTACTATTAATAAAGGCACGGCATCTCAGGAAATGGTTTGGGATACGTTCAAAGCAGTGGTTCGTGGCGAGACACTTAGCTATTCTGGGTCCAATCGTAAGCAACTTTTAATCAAACAACAAGAAGAATTTGCCGAAATAATAAAAGCCAAGGAAAAGCTAGCAGCTGTGCTAAGCCAAGGTGGTGATCTTAATCTGAGTAAATTGGCTCAAAATGATCTTTCAATTAAAAGAGCTAATGTCTATTCTAAGATAGCTGACATAATTGCAGCTAACTATACTCAATATAAAGAATCATCTTATGAGTATGGGGAAAAAACGGGAAGAATACTAGCAAAGAGAGCAAGGGAGAAGCAGGTATTTAATGACATCACAAAAATTAGGGATCTGAATGGGGGGACTCAGGAAACAAAAGAAGGGATTTTGTTAGCCTTTCAAGAGTTTTATCAGAGACTTTACAATGAGGAAGGGGAACCCGCTGATCCAAATGAATATTTAAAGGACGTAAACCCATTAACTCTATCTGATTCTGAGCAAAGGATCCTCTCGGCACCTCCAGAATGGGGAGAGATTGAGACAGCGATATTAGGATTAGGCCCGGGTAAGGCCACAGGGCCAGATAATATTCCGCTGGAATTTTACAGAATATTTAGAAACCAATTAAAAAGAGAACTGGTGGATGTTTGTACTCAGGCCTTCGCGGGGATGGCCCCGCGATCATGGGCAGAAGCTATAGTTGTTATCTTTAAAAAGAAAGGTAACAACGCAGAAGAGATGGGGTCTTATAGGCCAATCTCTCTGCTGAATACTGACAGCAAAATGTACTCTAAGTTGATCGCCAATCGGCTAAATGATCTAACGACCAGGCTTGTCTCTATAAGACAACACAGGTTTATACATGGCAGAGGTACCACTGACCATGTTAGGCGAATAATATCCCTGCTGGACTGGGCACAGGCGACCGGCTCTTCGGTTGGGGTGGCCCTGTTGGATGCCGAAAAGGCGTTCGACAGGGTCAATTGGCCCTTTCTATGGTCTGTGTTGGCAAAGATGGGGATTCCTGCAGAGATCATTAGAGCCACGCAAACATTATATACTTATCCGACAGCGGCTATTAGGATTTCTGACTCTCTGTCGGGCCCGGTGCGAATAGCAAGGGGGACAAGGCAGGGTTGCCCCTGCTCCCCCCTGCTATTCGCTCTGTATATTGACCCATTTATAAGAAAGCTGGAAGGGAATGTGGCAATTAAACCAGTACAGCTAAATAGCTGGGAGGTAAAAGTCTGTGCCTACGCCGATGATATCGCCGTGGTAACATCTGAACTTAATACGGCATTACCTATTATTGTGAAGTCGGCGGAAGAATTTGGCCGTCTATCAGGGTACGGGCTGAACATTGATAAAACTCAGCTTATACATTCGACGGTAGGGCTTCCTGAGAATATGAAAATAGATAAAGAGGCTACATATCTCGGGATTAAAATTACATCTACCATCAAGGATATTATTCCCATCAATTTGGATCCTGTAATTATATCCTCAAATAGAACTTTGGAAAGAATTAATAATCTGAAGCTGTCTTTATTCGGTCGCAGTAATGTGATTAAAATGTTAATCTTTCCAAAGTTTCTATACATTTTTCGGCTATACCCTTGTTATTATCCTCAGGGTATTTCAAACGCATAGAGAGAATGTGCTCCAGGTTTCTATGGGGATATCGCCGGGCAAGGAGAGCACTGAAAAGCTGTGAATTACCTCGCGATAGAGGGGGTTGGGGTATTCCAAATTTCCAACTATATCACTGGATGGCAATATTGCAAGACATGGATATTCTTTTATTACCGGAAGTCTGTCAATCTATGAAATGCTCCTGGGCACAGAGGCTAAACAGTGTCTAAACCGGATAATAGAGCCAAGTTACTATAAAAAAACCAAATTTAAGACAGTAGAAACCGCCTTTCTGATTTGGCGATCTATTAAAAAGAAATTTCGGATTAGTACCAACTTAAATCGGTATACCCCTCTACAGAATTGCTCTATTCTTCCAGAGATATTTAATGACGGGGTAATGCATAAATGGAACATTCTAGGTATCAGGAAAATTTTGTTTCTTTTGATCATTTATTGAATACCTATCAAATATCCCGTGCTGATTTTTTAAGTATCTTCAGGTACGCAGCTTTTGTTTACATAAAATTTCAAATTCTTTAATTTCTTTAGGGAGTATTGATATTCTTGAAGCAATCAAAAAGCGACAAAGAATAGGACCTTTATATCAATTAATCTTGGAACAAAGGGAGGATGATCTGGAGGCCATAACGAGTAAATGGCAGAATAAAATGAATATCCATAGTGTAAATATAGAGAGAAGCTTAGCAATTGCCAAAAATGTGTTACTGAATGGTTCGCTCATCAGCCAGCATTATATGTCTGTTTTTGGGCTGTATTATAGCAAAATGGAGTTCTGGGCGTGGGACAAAGTGCAGCCGCTGTAATTTACATGGGGCTGATGCTGTACACATGTTTTTTGACTGTCTGAAACTGGTGCGATTTATTGCAGAGATAGAGCATTTCTTGGCAGTAGAACTGCTTATCCAAGTTAAATTAACAGCATCAATGGTAATTTTCGGATGGGATGGAAATGTGGCAAATGTAACCTCTGATACGGATATAAGATTTATGTTTGTCTGCGTGTCTGCATACCGCTTCTGCATAACATCATGTTGGCTCGATGTAGAACCACCTAACTTTATTATGTGGCGAACTAAGCTATTGTCAATGTACTATTTAGAAGCTGCATTGTATAAAATGAAATGTATTACTAAGAAAACATTTGGGCGTAAATGATGGTCTCCAATCGCAAAATGGACTGGAACGTGAGAGGTCTTTACATTTAATTTTTTGTTATTGTAGGAATAAGCATCAAGAAGAGTAGTATTCTCTCAGGCTTGCTCTGTTTTGGGGTTTTTCTGTTGTGTATTGTATTGTTACTTTATGTACTGCTGCCAATTAAAAATTCATTAAAAAAAAAAAAAAAAAAAAAAAGATAATGAATTATATGTTAATTAATTTTTGCGTATATTAGTTCCATAGCAGGTTGTGGGTTTATAGGGGAATAGGGTGGGAAGTAATTTAATTTAAATTAAAAAATAATCATCATGTATTAATTAAGAATTTATTGTTTAATAATTACTATTGGTAATTAATTTTTGCGTATATTAGCTCCATAGCGGGTTGTGGGTTTATAGGGGAATAGGGTGGGAAGTAATGTAGTTTAAAATAAAAAAGAATAATAATGCATTAATTAATAATTTTTTGTTTAATAATTAATATTGGTAATTAATTTTTGCGTATATTAGTTCCATAGTGGGTTGTGTGTTTACACAGGAATAGGGTGAGAAGTAATTTAATTAAAATTTAAAATGGTTTTTATTAATAACTTTATGGTTAATATTTAATATTGCTAATTACATTAATTAATGTATTATTACATATTTTAAAAAGTTATTAATAACGTTTTTAATTAATTGATGAATAGATAAATTGTGTCAATTGTTGTTGATTAGTAATTAATTGAATATTAATTAATAATAATTAATGTATGAATATGTTAATTATGTTAAGTTTTTTGTGGAGTGTGTTGAGTGTTTATAGGGGAGTATGGTGTTTATTAAAATATTTGAAAATAAATATATATTAATATTTATATAATATTTAATCAAAGTTATTTTATATTGTGTTGATTAATTTGTATATTATTGTTTTTACATTTTTGTTTATTGTGATTAGGTAATTAATTAAATGTTCATTAATTATGTTAATTTATTGACATTTTAGATTATTGGAGGTGACGTTTATAGTGGAAAATAGATGGTAGCAACTTAAATAATTATTATGTTTTAAAATTAATTTTAATTAAATTGTAGGACTGGGTCTACTAATTTATTCCTCTACGCTATCCAACACTTTCCCTACTGTTGCACTTCCTGGAGTTGGAATAGTAATTTTTACCCCTACGCTATCCAACACTTTCCCTACTGTTGCACTCACAGGAGTGTGAATAGTTATTTTTACCCCCACGCTATCCAATGCTTTCCCTATTGTTGCACTCACTGGAGTAGGAATAGTAATTTTTACACTACTGCTATCCAACGCTTTCCCTACTGTTCCACTCACTGGAGTTGGAATAGTAATTTTTACCTACCCGCTATCCAACACTTTCCCTACTGTTGCACTCACTGGAGTGGGAATAGTGATTTTTACCCCTATGCTATCCAACGCTTTCCCTACTGTTGCACTCACTGGATTGGGAATAGTAATTTTACCCTCCCGCTATCCAACGCTTTCCCTACTGTTGCACTCACTGGAGTGGGAATAGTAATTTTTACCCACCCTCTTCCCAAGACTTTCCCTACTGTTGCACTCACTGGAGTGGGAATAGTAATTTTTACCCCTACGCTATCCAACGCTTTCCCTACTGTTGCACTCACTGGAGTGAGAATAGTAATTTTTATCCTCCCATTATCCAACAAATTCTCTACTTTTACACTTTTGGAGTGTGAATATTAATTTTATTCCCTTAGCCATGTAATGTTTTCCATTTTGTTATATTTAATGTAGTGTAAATTATCAATTAATATAAAAAGTATTACTTTAATTATTTAAATTATTATATATTATTTATTTTTATATTTATATAATAGGTTTATTTATATATATATATAAATATATTTTATAATAATGTTTTAAATATTTTATAATTAAGATTAATAATTATTTCATAATATTATTAAGTACATATATATGTTTAAAAAGATATTTTTTATTTTACATGACATTTATTATTCTTACATTTTAAGCTTTTTAAAATTATTTTATCTATGTTTTATTTAATTGTGTTTATTATTTATTTACTTTTATATTATGTTTAATACATTTAAAAAATTCGATATTTTAATTACTATATTTTAACTATCGATATTTTGTACTCGGTATTTTAGTACTTACCCGTTTGTAGATAGGGATTCTATATTCTGTCCCTCGATATTTTTAAATCGATATTCTGGACAGTCGATATTCTGTCCCTTGATATTTAGTCACTGAACCAGTTTGCAACGTACACCAAAGCTTGACTGAAAGCTCTGGATGGGAGTCACAGAGTGGCACCCTCCGAAGCATGCCCATCAACCAATGGGGCCAGGGCCCAAGTTGCCGGTTTCTGGTCAAGCTACCATTTCCACCCTTGGGGGCGTCAAAGGTTCCCACTGGTATGCCAAATTAAGACAGATTGTATTGGACTGCGCATGAGGCTCAAAGTCGAGCATTTTCCATTTTCAGCCATGCACCCACTGTTTTCAATTTAAAAAAGAAATGTATTTTAATTCACATACCACTAAACATAACATTACAACTGTACATAATGATGAGGAGCACCACCTTAGTGTTAATGCACAGTTCCTCCCAATAGCATTTTTCAAGGAGTTCACAACAGGGCGTATTTTATATTCCAGGGTTCAAAGAGAGCTCAATTTGAAATGTTTTCCTCTTACATCTGTCATAGATTTCACAATGTAAACCCCCTATCTAGTGCCTTTGGCAAAGGGTTCACAATGTAACTCATGACTATCATGGAATTTGAGGTACAGTCTAGGGCTGAATCAGGGTGGCGTTGTGGGCTAGAAATTCAGAACTGAGCACCACAAAAAATAGCACTAAATCAAGCTTCAGTCACTATTTTCTTTCCTTAAGAAGAACACATACTTTAATGAACATGCAACCAGACGTTCTTCTATATGGGCCTATTAGAAAACATGAGACATTTAACAGTCAAAAAGGTTAAGTCAAAGACACTGTCAAGCTATTTGCAGTGTCAAATTAAAGGGCTTCTGCCTCTGCCAACACTTTAATAAACAATCAAAAAAGCCTCTTGGTTTTAACGAAGTAAAATGAAATAACTTTTGGACCTAGTCTTTTCAACAGGATCACTCCCTGATTTATTGCCTTACTTTGCTGGATCTGTTCTTGATGGCTTTTAGGACAGTGTGCCCTTTACACCTGCTGACCAGTGTAATCCTTCTTGTTCTGTTCTTTCCAAACATGAAACAATTGGTGCACACCTGAGTGGTCCAAACTCCCTAGTATATAATACTATAAGTATCTGGAGCTTGTAAAATAAATACTTTTGCTTTTGTCACTCTAACCTGGAAGAGTATGCCCAGACGTGGGTCCCATGCTCACTGCTACCCTGGATTCAAGCGAGCCTGGCTACTGAGGGGTGATGCCCGAAACCAGTTCCAGGATGCTTATTCCCGGTCCAGGGAGGACCTGGCTTGGCAGTTCGGGCTGAACTGTTCCCATGAGGCACAGGGCCATGACTGATTTGCATGTAGCTGGGTCCAAATTGGGTGGCATAGTGAGCAAAAGAACAATGGATCAAACCCAGATCTTTGTGACTGGGGGTGAATGTTTGCATTGTTCAGCATTCAGTTCATCATTTGTTCCTTTTGAATTTGTCTCCCTAAGTTGGAAGGGTATGACCAGACATAGATCCCATGCTCACTGCGTCACTGGATTCAAGCTAGCCGGGCTGATGAGGAGTGATGCCCTGAAACTGGTTAGAGGATGCTTATTTCCGGTCCAGGGAGGACCTGGCTCGACAGTTCGGGCTAGACAGTTCCCATGAGGCACAGTTTTATGAATGATTTGCATGTGACTGGGTCCAAACTGGGGTGGCGTGGTGAGCAAAGAATAATGGTTTAAACCCTGATCCTTGTGACTGGGAGTGAATGTTTGCATTTTTCACAATTCTTTCCATCATTTGTTCCTTTTAAACTAGTGGGCTGCAGCGCTCATTGTGCCACCCACTGAAGTAGCCCTGTAAAACATGTCTCGGGCCTGCCACTGCAGCCCATTCTGCAGTTTTAAACTGCCATTTAGCCCTTCCAAAATAAATCAGCTGTCTGGCATAACCATCCTTTTTCTTTCTTATAAATCACCCCTAAGGTTGATCCTAAATGCTCATAGGGCACGGTGCACGGCATTTAAAACAAAGGGCATGTATCCTGGCAGTGAAAAACTCCCAGAGCCTTTTTTGATAGGAGCAAGGCTATCTCTCCCATAGACTAACACTGGTTACCTTATTACACATTCCTTATTAAGTGATAACTTCAGTTTGGGAGCAGATAGAGAAATATGTTTTTACACATATTTGAATCGTAATTTAAAATTCTCTTTAATGCTAAAGTCACATTTTAAATTACTGTTCTGAAAAAAGTCCACTTTTAGACAGCTGTCATTTTTCTGCCTAATCCAAATGTGCTTTTTTTGCTATGGTCACATGACTGTTAATGGCTCTCTTGTGATGTGAAATGTATTCCTTCGAGACAGGGGCCAAAAGGGTCTTGAATGTGGGAAAGAGTGCTCCTCTTCGGATCAGGATTGTCTGGGGCGTTGTACTCAGCCCTTCCAAAGCTTTTAATGGTACCATGCGTACTATAACTACTTGCTCCTGATGTCTGAAGATGCCTGCTTTGTTACTGGTAAATGCAGCTCACAATTGTGCATGCCTGCCCTTTATTCCCCCAAAATTAGATTAGAGCGAATCCCAGGGGAAAGGGAAGAACTAACCAGAACCAATTTATGGTATGAAAGCAGCACAATTAAAACTTCCTATCAGACTCCTACTGGACCTGTGGTGACTCAGGAGAAAGACTGCCCTGCTATCTCAAGCATGAATGAAGACTAGACTTACTTGCTTGTAATCCATGACCCTAAAAGTGAACCCAATGGTTAGTTGGCTGACCTCCTGTTTGATCTACGGAGACACAACAAGCTTCCAAAGGCCTTTCCCTGCAACTGCCCATCTAGACCTGTCTGATCCCTGCTGCTGGCATCTGCTTGAGTGAGTCCTAACCTCCCCTAGAGGTGACCCTCCAGGTCCTCGACCCTAGGCTGGTGTTAGAGTGTACTCATCCAATACTAAAACTGCAAGAAGTAGAGTCCAGGTGGAAAATTTGATGTGTTGGGCTCTTTGCATCAAAAATATTCATTCCCGTTCTCCTCGCAAACGTAAGTAGGCTTCACTGGAGTCAATGTGGCACTTGCATCTAACTGCTGATGCAAACTTCCTGGATACAGATCGCAGACTTTACCGCTCAGAGCTCTTCGTGTCAACAACAACTACTCTGCATTTCCTGCTACTGCCAAGCTCCGATCGTCAACAGCTGTTTGTGCTGACGATGACTGCAACGGCAATGCAAAGTTCCAACAGGGGGCTGAGACTTCAGCAGCCAGTCGTCGATGAGCCCCTCTCATGATTCAGCATACGACAACCTTATTGACGAGTGCTTCTTGCTTTTAACAGGCACGAACCTGGCCCCTGTATACGACCTGCACTCCATTGCTGCAGGCCTGAATCTTTGACGTTGCCCTGGTCCAGCGCATCCAGGTAACCTCAATTGGCGCTTCGTACTTCTTTGAACTATTGTTGCCTAAAACTTGAAAGATACATGACTCCGCTTCAATGTATTGGATTTTTGTTGTTTTGATTTAATTTTATACATTAAAATTCACTTTGTTTTGCTAATTTGAGTTGGGATTTTTCTTGTGTTATTTACATTTAATTATTATTTGAGGGCTGCATAAATACTTTACGCATTCCCTCTAAATTGAGACTGACTAAAGTTGCACCAAGATACCAAAAGAATAAGCATAAGTTAATTTGTGTTTCACCTTGTCAAGGTTTGTGTTTATTATGTAAGTTCAGGGTCCTTCACTCTCAACTTATGGATCACTGACATAACATCGAAAATCAAAAAATCGACATACAAACATATCGAGTTCTAAATATCGATGACAAAAAAATAGACGTTCTATATTTATTTAAAAAACAACAAAAATATCGACTGCATAATATCGTAAAACAAACACATCGACCACACAAAAATCGTAAACATAAATATCCAAAAACAAAATATCGACAGTTTTAAATAAACATAGCACAACACAATAATATTGATACCCAAAATATAGACATCAACATTATCGACATGAAAAAAATATCGACAACTGAAAAATGCAAATAAATAATTTTTACCACAATAAAATTAAAAAAATAAACATATACACTCATAAAACATTTCACATATATAACAAACTTTACTAAAACAATTTATTCTAAATAAAATAAAATAAAAATACTAAACAAACAATAACATATAAAGCAAATGCACTAAACATCCACAATACTTAAAATACATAATATACTTATACACAAAACAATATAACCTCATAATATCCGACATCAAATAACAAAAAACAGAAAATGTACATATTAACATTTCACATTCAAATTAACTAATTAGCAAACGTAGAAAAAAATCAAACTAACCAAGAGAAACACATTTAACAATATGTAACCAATAACAAACAACTAATTAAATACTCAATTTATAAAGAACTAAACTGAAAACTCTAACACCTCCAGAAAAATTCAGCAAAGACAAACTCTGCCAGATTCAACACAACCTGAAAGACTCATCTAACACAAAGCCAACTACAGATAACAAAAAGTAAGTAAATAAACCATTTAAAAAACAAATTCCATGTAAAACTAACCTACATTTTAAAATCTAACAAAAATGCTAAATTATATTTCTATGTCTTGATATTTCAAATACATCTAACTATAAGAAAAACAAGAGCATCTTCAAATTGCAAAAACAGCAAACTAAAAAGTAAGTATACTTTTCAGAACTTTTTAACTCTAACTAAGGGTCCTATTAGGATGGCGGACGGACTTGCATCCGTCCGCCACCCCCGAGGTGGAGGGACCGTCCGCAAGGGCAGCGGCGTTCCCTCCATGCCAATTAGGGTGTGACCTCCACCTTTTGTGCATGCAAATGCAGGGGGGTACCATAGGTACCCCCATGTGCACCCGTACCCCCCCTTCACCCTGGGGGCCTGCAAGGGCCCCCCAGAAGCAAAGGTCCACATGCTTTTCCACGGCGGAAAAACCACTGCGGAAAACCATGTTTACACATGCTTCCTAATTTGGCTGGCGGTATCTTGCAGACACCACCACCTAATAGCAGGCTACACCTCGCGGATCGGCAGCGGACGGACCTGCCGTCTGCCGCTGATCCTACCACCATCCTGATCTGGCGGGTGGTGTTTTCAGGTTCCGCGGCGGTGAATCCGCATCCTCCGGGCCGGTGGTGGCTTCCACGGGCCCTAAAAGAGAACAAAACTCCTAAAATGCCATAACCATAAAATAATCTACATTTTAACTTTTAAACTTGTGAAAAAACTGTAACATAAATGCAAATGAAAAACATTGAAAACTTACTCAAAAAAAGACCAACTTCATATAATTAAAAACATAACATAAACTATACTTTGGTTTCTTTCCACAGACCACTAAATAAAGAACAGCAGCAACAAATTAAGAAAACCTCCACAATCAACTGCAAATAAACAACACTTGGTAAGTAAATAAGAAAAGCAAATGTACTATTATTAATGATAACTATATATCAATGTTTGAAATAAACTTATTTAAATACCTTTTTAATTTTTACAATGCTTGTATAAAATGTTTATAAAATACAAATAACTTAATAATCATAAAATAATGTAACCTACAAAATGCTAAAACCAAATATAAATTAAAACATGAACTAAAATATACTTAACTTTATTTCAACAGAACCATTAAAGTACAGAACAGCATTGACCAAACAAAACTACACCTACATTCAAATTCATCTAAAGTATAAGTGGTAAGTATATAATTAAAATACATGTACTATTACTAATGCCTAAAATATAAATAGACTTTCTTATAATGTTATATATATCTTTTCTAGAATTGAAAACTTGAAAATGACTGAAGATGCAAAATTCATAACATCTCAGAAAGGAACATTTTTGTTATGCTATATGGGGTATATTTATACCCAGGAAAAACAAACAGATTTGAAAGTAAACTGGAAATGTACTAAATATTACTCTAACAGATGTTATGGGCGTGCAACAACCAGCAAAACAAGTGTAATAAATACAACTGAACACAACCATCTACCTAATATTTCAGAAATAGAGGTTAGAGCTAGTCTAGAAAATATTAAAGAATTAAGTAGCACCTCAGAACTCCCAACAAGTAAGTATGGGCGAAATTTGCGAATTCACTATCCGCGAATTCGTGCGAAATTGCAAAAAAAGTCCGCGAACTCGCGGATTTTTGTGCCATTTGTACAAATATGTGACCATGTGTGCCTGTAACTTTGCCAGCACGCCAAAAGGCGCCGAGGTCCCTTGAGTGAGCTGGCCATTATAGTGGGGACGGGCGGGAAGACGTTTCATACCGCTAGTGTGTGGTGGATGGGGCCAAACGGGTGGGGTTCCTATGCAAGTTCACATGCATCTTGTTTATAAAGGGTCAGAGACTGAGCAGAGCAGCAGATGAAGAGAAAGCAGCCTCAAGGTCACAGGAGCTACACGGAGATGGCGCTCGGGATACTCATGGATGCAAAAATACGTTTGGCACAGGACCCCAGCGTCCTTCAGATGTCCAAGATAGCTCTGCTGCGCGTGTTGGTACAAAGCCATTCTGATCCTGCTCAGTGGGTTCAGGCGCATGGAGCTGCTGCTGCTGGACAATGTCCCATCTCATACTAACTGCCCCGTACAGGCATATGCTGGCGCTGGGCAGTAGGGTGCAGTGGCATGTGGGTGCTCCACACCTGGTACATGCGCATACCGGTGCCGGGGGGGGACGTGTTTATTGGTGCTGTGTAGCAAGTTATGACTTTACATTTTGACTGCACCAGACGGTGGTACCACCTACACGGACCAGGAGCATCCAGGCACCAGACTTCATGGTGCAAGAGCATAATGGTGCTGTGCGGTATGGGTATATATGTACTGGGGTCAGGGACACACTTAGCACAATGTGTGCTCACACCCAGAGGGCTCCGAGGCAATTGAGCACGAATGATTTTCACACTGAGAGGGCTCCGGGGCAGTTCAGCAGCACGGGGGCTTACACCCACTGGGCCCTGGGGCAGTTCAGTAGCGCGTGGGCTCATAACCCCTGGGCAGCTCAGCAGCACAGGGGCTCACACCCACAGGGCTCCTGGGCAGTTTAGCAGTGCCACCCTCTGGTTCATCACTGCCACCCTCTGGTTCATCACTGCCACCCTCTGGTTCACCACTGCCACCCTCTGGTTCATCACTGCCACCCTCTGGTTCATTACTGCCACCCTCTGGTTCACCACTGTCACCCTCTGGATCATCACTGCCACCCTCTGGTTCATCACTGCCACCCTCTGGTTTGCCACTGCCACCCCCTGGATCGTCACTGTCACCCTCTGGTTCGCGACTGCCACCCTCTGTTTTATAACTGCCATCCTCTGGTTCATCACAGCACCCTCTCTCTCACCACTGCACCCTCTGGTTCATCACTGCCAACCTCTGGTTCATCACAGCTCCCTCTGGTTCACCACTGCCACCTTCTGGTTCATCACTGCCACCCTCTGGTTCATCACAGCACCCTCTGGTTCACCACTGCCACGCTCTGGTTCATCACTGCCACCCTCTAGCTCATCACTGTCACCCTCTGGTTCATCACTGCCACCCTCTGGTTCACCACTGCCACCCTCTTGTTCATCACTGCGACCCTCTGGTTTATCACTGCCACCCTCTGGTTCATCACTGCCACCCTCTGGTTCACCACTGCCACCCTCTGGTTCACCACTGTCACCCTCTGGTTCATCACATCACCCTCTGGTTCACCACTACCACCCTCTGGTTCACCACTGCCACCCTCTGGTTCACCCCCGCCACCCTCTGGTTCACCACTGCCACCCTCTGGTTCACCACTGCCACCCTCTGGTTCACCACTGCCACCCTCTGGTTCACCCCTGCCACCATCTCGTTCATCACTGCCACCCTCTGGTTCATCACTGCCACCCTCTGGTTCACCACTACCACCCTCTGGTTCATCACTGCCACCCTCTGGTTCATCACTGCCACCCTCTGGTTCATCACTGCCACCCTCTGGTTCACCACTGCCACCCTCTGGTTCTTCACTGCCACCCTCTAGTTCACCACTGCCACCCTCTGGTTCACCACTGCCACCCTCTGGTTCACCACTGTCACCCTCTGGTTCATCACTACCGCCCTTTGGTTCACCACTGCCACCCTCTGGTTCACCCCTGCCACCATCTGGTTCATCACAGCACCCTCTGGTTCACCACTTTCACCCTCTGGTTTACCACTGCTACCCTCTGATTCATCACTGCCACCCTCTGGTCATCACTGCCACCCTCTGGTTCACCACTGCCACCCTCTGATTCATCACTGCCACCCTCTGTTTCATCATTGCCACCCTCTGGTTCATCACTGCCACCCTCTGGTTCGCCACTGCCACCCTCTGGTTCACCACTGCCACCCTCTGGTTCACCCTCTGCCACCATCTGGTTCATCACTGCAACCATCTGGTTCATCACTGCCACCCTCTGGTTCACCACTACCACCCTCTGGTTCATCACTGCCACCCTCTGGTTCACCACTGCCACCCTCTGGTTCATCACTGCCACCCTCTGGTTCATCACTGCCACCCTCTGGTTCACCACTACCACCCTCTGGTTCATCACTGCCACCCTCTGGTTCATCACTGCCACCCACTGGTTCACCACTGCCACCCACTGGTTCACCACTGCCACCCTCTGGTTCACCACTGCCACCCTCTGGTTCACCACTGCCACCCTCTGGTTCACCCCTGCCACCCTCTGATTCATCACTGCCACCCTCTGGTTCATCACTGCCACCCTCTGGTTCATCACTGCCACCCTCTGGTTCGCCACTGCCACCCTCTGGTTCACCACTGCCACCCTCTGGTTCACCCTCTGCCACCATCTTGTTCATCACTGCCACCATCTGGTTCATTACTGCCACCCTCTGGTTCACCACTACCACCCTCTGGTTCATCACTGCCACCCTCTGGTTCATCACTGCCACCCTCTGGTTCACCACTGCCACCCACTGGTTCATCACTGCCACCCTCTGGTTCACCACTGCCACCCTCTGGTTCACCACTGCCACCCTCTGGTTCACCCCTGCCACCATCTGATTCATCACTGCCACCCTCTGGTTCATCACTGCCACCATCTGGTTCACCACTGCCACCCTCAGGTTCATCACTGCCACCCTCTGGTTCACCACTGCCACCCTCTGGTTCATCACTGTCACCCTCTGGTTCACCACTGCCACCCTCCGGTTCATCGCTGTTACCCTCTGGTTCATCACTGCCACCGTCTGGGTCATCACAGCACCCTCTGGTTCACCACTGCCACCCTCTGGTTCACCACTGCCACCCTCTGGTTCATCACTGTCACCCTCTGGATCACCACTGCCACCCTCTGGTTCATCACTGTCACCCTCTGGTTCATCACTGCCACCCTCTGGTTCATCACAGCACCCTCTGGTTCACCACTGCCACCCTCTAGTTCACCACTGCCACCCTCTGGTTCACCCCTGCCACCATCTGGTTCATCACTGCCACCCTCTGGTTCATCACTGCCACCATCTGGTTCACCACTGCCACCCTCTGGTTCATCACTGCCACCCTCTGGTTCATCACTGCCACCCTCTGGTTCACCACTGCAACCCTCTGGTTCATCACTGTCACCCTCTGGTTCACCACTGGCACCCTGTGGTTCATCACTGCCACCCTCTGGTTCATCACTGTCACCCTCTGGTTCATCACTGTCACCCTCTGGTTCATCACTGTCACCCTCTGGTTCATCACTGCCACCCTCTGGTTCATCACTGCCACCCTCTGGTTCATCACTGCCACCCTCTGGTTCACCACTGGCACCCTCTGGTTCACCACTGCCACCCTCTGGTTCATCACTGCCACCCTCTAAATCACCACTGCCACCCTCTGGTTCATCACTGTCACCCTCTGGTTCATCACTGCCACCCTCTAGCTCATCACAGCACCCTCTAGTTCACCACTGCCACCCTCTGGTTCATTACAGCACCCTCTGGTCCACAACTGCACCTTCTGGTTCATCACAGCACCCTCTGGTTCACCACTGTAGATTATGGGGAGAAAGCACACCTGCCCAGCCTCAACCGGGGGCTGGTTTATGTGTTACTGAATTTGAGCTTCAAGTCCGGCACCTGCTTCCTTATCTGTAAGTGCATCCTGTTGTGGTTTAATTTTTGTGACAGCCTGGAGCATTGTGCCATACTTGTAACTATTAGCAGGGTCAGAGAATAGTTGCAAGTAGGCAACAACTCTGGAGGCGCCGCTCAGGAAGCACTTACAGGGTTACAGCAGGTGCCCAAGTTGAAGTTAATTTCGTTGTAACCATTTTGTTCTATTATCTTAGGAGTAGACAGAGTTATAGCTGATACAACCTTTAGTAAGTTTTTTGCCCCTTACTTTGATCTATCGCCATTACAGAGACCTTCATATATATATATCTACATTCTTGTTGCTGGTGAATCATCCTATTTTGTTTGCTTCGCGAGGAAAAACAGCTTCACTACTAACTGACTTGGCTGTATAAGGTACTGTCCTCCCTTTTGCGCATCCATATTATTAGTGATGCTATTCAGGACTTCTTAGCTCTACTGCCTAAGCTTTATAATAAACACGTTTTACCTTATATGCTTTTTAAATATTTTGTTTCTCCTACATGCTCAAGAAAGAACATATTGTGACACTTGAGGCCTTTTGAATATCCTTTCTCAGAATAGCAGTTATCCACACTTTGAATTCAACACAAATAATACAAAGGTACATGTTCTTGGACTCATTATGTTCTTCCGTACTAAGTTTCCCCAGCACATTAGCATGTGTGTTATCGCTGACAACAACCATCCCCCCTCCTCTACATACTCTTCCTCCAGCCTTTCCTGGCCTCACTACAACTGAAGTTTAATCTCCCCTTGTTGTATCAAATATTAAATATATTGACGGTCTTGTAGACCACTCTCTTTCCCAAACCTATACTTTATGTATGATTTCTCCCCCTTTTTCCACTGTCCATTTTTTAATTGTCCATGTTGGAATTTGAATTTTTTTTATAAATTCCATTACCCTCTGCATCTCTTTTAAAACTTAAAACTAAAATGAGACGTTATGAAATATGGACGTTGGATGGTGGATAGGGGTGTGTATTTGGCACATGCCTCCAAATCAATCTTCATTTTCAAACTGTCTGTCCTTCAGGTCCAAATCCTTCTTTTGGAAACTGTGAATTTTATATATTGTATGTTGAGTTTGCACTGTATATATCTACACTTTTATGTCTTCTTTATAAGACATATTTTAGCTTTAGATTAGATTTCCCACGATCAAAGCAGTTACACTAACTATGTAACTAGATGTGATAAATGTAGAAAAGTAAATGAGTGTTTTTTCTCATATTTTGTTTATTTCTGGTTTGATTTAACAGCCCTGAAGAAGTCCCCTGCGTGGGGCGAAACGCGTCAGCTGCGTAGTGCTCCATTTTTGCAATAAAGATTTGAAATCGAAAAGAAAATCATCGTATGCGACTCATTGTAAAATACACATTGACTCTTTATTTTTTGTGGTGCACCTTTGCTGTTGTAAAAACTAGTTTGAATTCCCTAGGGATTAGGCACCGTTACGGTGGGTGCCATTCAGTGTGCACACGACTCCCTTTCGAGTATTTAGGGAAAACCAGGAATATATATAGGGTTATTGTATATTAGGTGCTGCCAAGAGGAAGGGATCACCGTTAGTTCTGCTTTGTACCCTTTGCCGGCATCTGCTGATTGGCTTGCCCAAAGTTATATTAGGGAAACATGTATTTATTAATTTATCTTTAACAGCACCACTGTGCGGCTCAATTTAGGTAAAACCTTAAGGGAGAGATAATTACCCTAACTCTTATGGGCTATGGGCCAATCTATCAACAGTCTATTAAAACGAAGGTATTTGCCAAGATTATCTTGAACCATCTCGACCAGTTGCTGGATGGTTTTGACCTTGCTAAGCCATAACAGGGAGGGATGCACGAGTTTTCAACATGGTGCTACACTTTAGTACCCCAAAGCAAAAAAGAAATCGGTTTCTCAGGTCTTCCTGTTTCCTCATTGGCCTTTGAATTAGAAGACAGGAAGAAAACTCTGTGTCATAAACTAAAAGCATTGAATCGCAACAGTACCTTTCTGAATCTAATAATAGAACTTCACGCATACCACATTTTTTCATTTCTTCAACCTATCTTTTGGTGGAAGGCACTGCATGTATCTGTGCGCTTATGCCTTTACATAATGCTGTTTTTTTCCGATGCACTTTTGGAACACATATAGAATTTGCTTTTTTTAGTTCTTCTCAGCAATGAGGATTTCCACCTCCTCATCGTTGAGTTGTAGTTCTTTTTTCATGAATTTACTAAGCTGTTTCTGGCTAACAGACTGTTCATAAGTGATCCTCAATCACTTTTCAGGAGTCTCTCCGTGTACAAATTACTTTCTGCAAAATGTAATTGGTTTTATGGAGATATTTGTGGTTCATGTGTGATTTCATGCAACATTCCATGTACATCACCCAAGGGAGACAGAAAAATAATCTAGGATCCATATTCCACCTTATCCTAAATAGCATTGAGAGCTGTAGGGCAGCAGTCATTCTGCAGATTGTTCTCCCGGAGGGAATTCTTTCGATTCTTATTTGAATTTTTTGTCCATATTTCATTCTTTCTTTCCATCCTTCTGCTCTTTTTCCATCTTTGTTTCCTTTCTTCCTTTTTAAAACCTTTAGTTGTCATTTTATCGTACATTATTTTTTTCTTTCCATACTTCAATGTCTCCATCCTCCTGCCTTTCCTTTCTTCATGCTTTTCACTCTCTAGCCGTCCTTTCCCCATATAACTTTCTTTTGTCCTGTGCATTCATCTATTTATCCTACTAGCCATCTATTCCCCAATGATTCCATCCATCCATCCTTTCCTTTCTCCATCCTTCTCCAAATCCAGCCATCCTTCAATCCGTCCAACCCGACCTCCCTCCCTTCCTTTTGTGCACTCTTGTCTCATTTCGTCCTTGCAGAAGTATTAATGAGCACGATTTTGGAGACCAGTGTCTCTGATCAAAGTAAAAGGAGCTGTGAACAATTTAAATGCTTCATGTTACTCAGCACTAACCAGTGGCAATTGTACTCATTCAGGGCTGCTTAAGTTACAGCGACGGGTCATGATGCCCCTGGAACCATGTTCACATTGACAATTGCATAAAAGTGTTTGTGTGTGTGCGGCCTACGGCTTGATTAATTTTAAATTCCCACATAAAGTACAACAAATATTTCTTATTATTTTTTATTAAAAGGAATACATAGAAACAATGATAAATTGCATAATTATATTTAATAACGTAGTGTTACATTAATTTTGAAATGCAAAAAGAAATTACAATATTTTATAATTAAATAAAAGCTATGTACTATTTGATATGTTTTCTGAAATTAAATGATGAATATTTAAATGTTTAACTATTTTAATTAGATGAATTTCATTTAACATTGAATGAATGAATATCTTTATTCGATTATAAATGTATAATCATAAAAAAGCAGATTTAAAAACACAAAATGATTGCTCTAGCAATTGCATGTAAAATGCTTTAAAAGACACGATAAAAGAAAATTCAAAATATCAAGAATCACTCAATTTGACAGTGTAGTCAATAATAGACAAAGTCAGCTAACCTCCTGGAATGCATGGATTACTTTGGCCTCACCCAGCTGGTCACAGACGCCACACACAGAACAGGACACACACTGGACCCAATTCTCACATTCAGCTACAGAGTCAAATGTAGCCATGCCACAGAACTCTCGTGGACCGATCACTCCAAGGTCCACTTCACCTTCAAAGGATCACCTCGCACCATCACTGACCCCCCGACACTTCCATCCGCAGCTGGAACAGTGACTCAGAGCCAATGGATTGCCGCGTTTAACACCACCCAGCCCAATCTTGCAACCAACCTAGAACAAGCACTGCAGAACTTCTTCACCTGGATCACCAACACTGCTGACCTAGTTGCCCCCATCAAACTAGCCAGACCCGCAGACCCACTCAACAAGCCAGCTGGTACACACTAGAACTCACAACAATGAAATGTAGGTGCAAACAACTGGAAAGAAGATGACGCACCAGCAGAGATGCTACCGACCGAGCCAACTTCACATCAGCCCTCAACGAATACTACCAACAACTCAAAGATGTGAGAAAATGCACCCTTGCAGAACACATCAAAGCAAGCACACCACAACGAGGAATTCTTCAGCATCATAAGTGAGTTTTCCTGACCGCTGCCACTAAGAACACAATCCCCCTTCACAGGAACTCCATGCTGCTCTAGCGAACCCTTTCCACAACAAGATATCCACCATTTACAGGAACTTCGAGCCCTAACCCACTGAATTCCACACACTGCTCACTCCAACTAATACCTCCGTGACCAGCCACTCACTGCATGGGAACAACTCACCACACAGAACACCATACCCATCATGAACTGCATCCACTCAGGAGCACCCACAACCCCTACCCCACGACCTCATCAACCTAGGAAATAAGGATATTAGCTGTGAACTCACCACCATCCATCCAGCATCCATCGCCACAGCGACCTCTCCTGATGCATGGAAACGCCCAAAAGTCAGACCTCTCCTCAAGAAACCTTCCACTGACCCATCAAACTCCAGAACCTCTGCCCCATCTCTCCTTCACTGCTCCCTTTCCCCACCAAAGTCCTGGAGAAGGTCCTCAACCGGCAGCTCACCAAACACCTGGAAAGAAAAATCTGCTAGACGCCTCCCAATCCAGTTTCTCCACCACCAACAGCACCAAGACTGCCCCGATCACCGCCACTGATGAAATCAGCACCCTACTCAGCAAGGGAGAATCAGCGGCCCTGATGCTCTCGACCTCTCTGCAGCATTCAACACCACATCCCACCACACTCTCTTCAAGATACTACAGCAAAATTGGGATCCAGAGAGAACCACTCAGATGGATTGCATCACTCCTCATGGGATGAACAAAGAGAATCCACTTTCCTCCCTTCATCTCAGACCCAAAAGCAACGTCTGTGGCACCTTTCAAGTCTCATGCCTCAAACACACCCTCTTCATCACCTACCTGACACCTCTATCCAACATTGTTTGAACCCAAAATCTCAACATCATATTTTATTGACTTTTTATTTATTTTACAGAGTTTTATATAGCGCAAACTTGACCCAAATCGGGTATCAGAGTGCTTTACATAGCACCTCTTGCATTACATGAGGACACATTCATTTTTGTTAGGCATGGGGAGATTAAGTGAGTTGCCCAGAATCACAGACTGTTCAGCATCCCTGCCAAGACTCAAACCCAGTTCCCCAGATTCGAGGTCGACCCCCCTCGCCGTTAGGCCAACTCCAACTCCTTCAACATCATCATTCCTTGGTATTTTCTGTGGTCGGACACTAGCACCTAGACATAAGGGAGAAATCCAGCTGTGTTTCTGAATGCATATGTTTTCTCATATAACCTGGGACTTGTCGTTTTGCAAAGACACTGAACGGAGATATACTCGCCGAGCAAAGGTCCTGAGAAAAGAAAGCTGCATCAGATGAGATGTAGAGCACCTATCTATATATGCCATGTACAGAGTTTGCCACTAAACCCAGAGATCTATAATATAGCTTTGTTTTCAATAGTGAGAATAGGTTTAGGCACATCTGTCAGCTAATATGACGGGACTTTTTATTGGGTATGGTCTCCTAAGTATGCTAGTCACACTGTTGACCTGCATATGGTTATTAACCGCATCGATGCAGTAAATTTTCCAGCTGTACGCGGCAATTTGAAAATTACCGCGTTACATGACGAGCTCAGCTCGTCATGAGCGCACGGCAGGTTACGCTCATGATGAGCTGAGCTCGTCTTCAGCCCCGAAGGGGTTAATTACAGAAAAGTTGCTCCATAGTAGTGCACAGGGAGAACATCCATTACGACGAAACTTTAACAAGGCGGTACTGTTACCACGCTACTTTTACAACGCAAGTCGTTACGACGACTTGCGCTGGGGGGCGCTCCAGGATAGTAAATAGTTTAATTTACTATCCAACTCCTTCCCTAGAGTCCACGGGGACTGGAGTTGGAATAGTAAATAAAAGTATTTACTATCCAGCGCCCCTCAACGCAAGTCGTTGTAACGTCTTGCGTTGTAAAACTAGCGTGGTAACGGTACGCGTTGTCAAAGTACGCGTCGTATCGTCATACATCCAGTGCACAGTAGTCTCAATAAATATTATAAGCTTTTCCTGTGTCTCTTTTTAATTTATTGTGAACATATATGTGCGAGAGAATGAAAGGTGATGACATGCTACCCAGATCACTGAGAGGGTCGGAAGTGTTATGTTTTGTGGTGGCAACTCACTTGTCTCTCTGGAAAGGTTAGGAGGGCAAGTGAGGCACTGTTAGCTATTCTGGATTTTGGCCCATAGGTACTGATGTGGTATGGTGACTCAGCCCCTACATACTGATGTTCTATAGACCAGGCATAGTTCTGTTTCTGAGCAGAATCACTGCAACAATCAGTATGTCGCACTGTCCTCATAAACGCACCCCAATTTGCTAATACACATATGGCAAGTTACCACTCACACCACATCAGAGGTGTACATTATATGCACACACAGACATCCACATATGGTGGAAAGTGCTCTCCAAGTGGTATTCAGGAGAAGTGTTACGTTATGCAACCATTAGAGACCCCTCTCCTGAATCAAGAACTGTTTACCTCTTACTCTTTCCATTAGCTGTTTCTGCAGATTCACTTACATCTCTGCAGTGCATGTGAGCGGGATGGAGCCAACTCCATCCTCAACTGGGCATAGAAGGTACATATTGAAGTGTAAATATCCTATGTAGATGATACCCAGCTCATCCTCTTGTTCTCTGCAGACCCCGCCACCACCAAAACCAACTTCCACAACTGCATAAAGAATGCTGCTGACTGGATGAAGGCCAAATGTTTGAAGCTCGAAACTGACAAGATAAAAGTGCTCATCTTTGGCAACCATGTCTCCGCTTGGAAGGACACATGGTGGCCAACCAAACTCAGACCGACTTCCACACTGACAGACCATGCCCGCAACCCTGCCATCATCCTGGACGGCAAAGTCACCATGAAATGACAGATCAACGCAGTCTCCTCCGCCTGGTTCTACACTCTCGACATGCACCAAAGAATCTTCAAATGGCTCCCTATTGGCATGAGAAAAACAGTCATGCAAGCCCTAATCACCATCTGGCTGGACTACGGCAACGCACTGTATGCTGGAACCACCACTAAACTCATGCGAAGACTCTGGACGATACAGAACTCAGCAGCCACATTTATCCCCAATCTGCCCAGATGGACTCACATCACCCCACACCTTTGGAACCTCTACCGGTTCCCCGTCCAGAAAAGATGCAAATTCAATCTATTGACACATGTCTACAAAGCCCTCAATGACCAAGGACCAGCATGCATGAACCACTGGCTGAACTCCCACCTCCCTCACCCTTGAACAGACACTGTGCATCTGCCAAAGCACAGCAGAGACTACTCCTTCTCCTACCTCACTGCCAAGTCCAGGAACGGGGTTCCCCCCACCTCGGAACATCACCCTCTCTGGCAGACTTCAGGAGGAGACTCCAGACCTGGGTTTTTGACTGAGCAAAGCAACCAAGTGCCTTATACCCTCACAGCTATGCGCTACAAATACTGATTGATTGATCACAGATAAATAGCAGCTAAGAATGTACATTCAGAGGGGAATAAATAAACAAATGCATTGTATCTAAAAGGCAATGGAGTCACATCAATAAAGTGCATTTTTCAAGAAAGCTCCCACACAGTAAGAAACATCGTGACTAGGGAGCATTCAAAGATAACATAGGGCAGGCTTGTATTGAACAAACCCCTGATTTTTAAGGATTTGTAAAAAAAGTGTTGCCTAGGTGCTTTATAAAATTTTCAGAAAAATATAAAATGATCCAAAGTATGGAGAGATCATTCGTCACAGGGAAACTTAAGTAGCACCTTATGGTTCCTAGGTGAAATTTCATTAGCTGTGCCATTTCTCTTATTTTATCAACATACAAGAGATAAGGCTCAACACCTTTGACTGTTTGCAGACAAATCAATTTTCCTCATATTGGCCTTCATGATCTCTCTACCTTCCCTGTGAACACTGGTCTGCTCACAAACAAATCTTTAATATTGCTAATATCCCCCTTCAAGATGTATTGCAGTTTTGAAAATAACTCTGGTCTTCCCATGGATGGCTCTGTTTCTCATATGTAATTCAGCCATGGGATTCCTAAACCATAATCACATGACAGTCAGTCCTCAATGATTTCATAATTATAAGAAGCCTCAGGGTTACTCCAAATGGAGGCCCAGGCAAGAAGTGGGGAAACCCCACCAAAACAGTCAAGTAGGTCAGTCCCAAATATGCATGTATGTACAGGATGATATACAATTCTTGTTCTTTTGTACGTTTTATTGTGATGAACGAAAATGATTTATCATTCTGATCATGCATAAAATGAAATTTAGACAGTACTGGTAGCCCTTTATTATTTGCAGATATTACCTGACCCTTTTATATATTTCTCTCTGGCATCCTTTTTACTATCCACACTAAAGGAGAGATGTACAATCAACTAAAACTGTATCCCCAAAAATGAAAGGATTTTATTATTGTGTAAATAACCATGAACTTGTATTTTTAAATGAAATTGTTTTTAAAATTTCTTACATTTTAACGTTGTTGTAATTCTGTGCAATGTTTCTTTCAATTGTAGTAGACTTTTTATGCCTACATTGTGTTTGCGAAATAAAGTTTTCTGACTGACTGACTCCTTTTGGCAGGGCAGGTTAAAAACACTTGTATGTAATTATGGTCGATATATCAACTGGTGATGGTGGCCCCAGCAGCTACACAATTGGCCAGATCCCTAGATAGAAAGACATATTCTATAATAGAACATTGCCCCAGCCTATTAAGGTGATAATGTATAGTTTTTTACTTCCCCCAGTTTCAGCCAGGTTACAGAGAATCATTGTCAGTAAATGGTTTAGGTGTGATCGCCCTCTATGGTTGGCAGAACTCCTAGGCGCTACTCAGGTTTCTATTGAAGATGTATCACACATCATATGTCATTAAGAAAGTTGATTTATTAATCTTCGGGTAAACATGCACCAACCCCTGGCAGATCAGTCAGTGTTCGAACTCCTTAGTGATCTAGAATACATATCATTCCAGAACACAACAAAACAACTGGATCATAACATTTCTAGAATTAAAACATAACACGTCCCCCTTTTTAAAAAATAAACAACAACGCTTAGGGGCCCATTAGGATGTCGGGCGGATAGCCCCCGCCAGGCTGGTGGGGGCAATCCGCCCGACATCCTTCCCTGAATTGCCCCCCCGCCATATTACAATGGCGGGGGGGACCGCAGTGGAGAAAAACACCGGCCGCCACTTTTCCGCCCCGGTCGCCTTGCGGCCGGGGCGGAAAATGTTTAATATGGTGGCGGTGTCTATTAGACACCGCCAGCCATATTACGAAGGGCTGTGTCAGATGCCTTTCAAGGCATGCGGTCTTCACTCTGGGGGCCCCCCGTGGGCTCCCAGAGTGAAGGAGGGGTGGGAATTGCACATGGGGGGGGTACCTGTGGTACCCCCCTTCATTTGCATTAACAAAGCGGCAGGCATTGCGCGGTGCCTGCCGCTTTGTTAATGCAAATGCTGAAAAGCATTTCTAGCATTGTGGCGGGTGGTGCAAAGAGCACCAACCCGCCACAATGCTAAAAATGCAGGATGTGCCCGCCACTGTGGCGGGCACATCCTAATGCCACCCTTATGGCGGGCAGTCCCAAACCCCGCTAGGATGACGGGCGGACAAAGTCCGCCCGTCATCCTAATGACCCCCTTAGTTTCTCAGTAACAAGAAAATATAGACATATTAATACAATCTAACTAATTACTTATTTGTTAGTAAAAATTAAATACATAATGTAAATAATAAAATCGTGAAGGTGGAACATGCCCAAATTTGCTAAAGAATATACAAAGAGGCAAAAACGAGAATTACTAACATATGTAATCATTAAACCTAACAGACGTTTTTATATCTGGCATACTCATGCTACTCATGCCTGACAAGGCACCATCAGCTGCCCCTTTTCCACCTCCTGATATTATATTTAAATGTGTATGTTCCATATCATTACGTTTCATAATCTTCCTGGCATTCCATTTCTTTCCATTATCCAACCAAACATTGTTCTCTTTCACTCTGTCCACCTTCTGAGGGCGTGACCATCTATTTTTTAAAAATTTTATTTATTGATTTTATGGCAGAGGAGAGATGCACAGTAGAAAATACAAACAAAAGTATTGCATATATTATCAATCAACAATACGTCGATAAATCACAGATAAAAAAAAAAAAAAGACAGTAATGAAATCAAAGCAATCTGATTAAATCCAATTTGTTATAGGTGACCATAATTTCAGACCAAAAATCTTTTTTTTCCGACCCTTAAGTTTATAAACTGCCTTTTCTAATCGATAAACACTAAGGGCCAGATGTAGGAGCCTAAATACCGGTCGGTAACGACCGATTTCGGCCGTTACCGACCGGTATTTAAGAATTGGCATGTAGGGGCCTTCATTTTACAGAATCGGTAAATTTACCGATTTGGTAAATTTACCGATTCTGTAAAATACCGAATTGTTATTTTTACCGATTCGGTAATTCCAAATGTAGGTGGGACTCTTCAGAGTCCCAAAGGCCTTTCAGATTCGGTATTTTACCACCCAATTCAATTCACAGCCCATAGGAATCAATAGGAAATATTGATTCGGTATTTACCGAATCGGTAAATACCGAATATTAACGATTCGGTATTTCAACATCTGGAAATACCTACATCTCCCCCCTTCATATTTACAGATTCATAAATACCGAATCGGTAAAATTCGGTATTTATGAATTGGTAAATAACATTTACCTACATCTAGCCCTTAATAATTTAGATTGCCAGTCATGGAACAATAGTGGGTCAGGATCTAACCATCGTGAAGTTATACAGAAACGAAATGCAGACATAGCTATAAAAATAAAACCTTCTTCTTCAATCATCCTTTCTATTTGATCCGTTTGAATTCCAAATATTACCAGATCAGGTGATAGAACAACAGTCGATTCCAAAATAATATTTAAAAATTCTTGTACTTTGGTAACAAATTGGGACAAGAAAAAAGCATATGGGTTAAGTTAGCAGCCAGAAGACCACAGCGATTACAGTTAGTACCCTTCAAAGCTTTCCATTTCAGCAGTTTAAAAGGTGTATAGTACAGATCAAAAATAGACATTAGGGGCCCGATGTAGGTCGGTCGGTAACGGCCGAAAATCGGTATTTTCGGCCGTTACCGATCGGAATACAGACAACGGGATGTAGGAGGCCGAAATCCAGCGAAATCGGCGATTTTACCGAATCGGAAAGTCACCGAGTCGGTCGGATTCCGAATCGGAAAAATGTAGGAATCGGAAAAAATCTCCGAATAGGTAATCTACCGATTCGGAGATTTTTTCCGATTACTACTTTTTTCCGATTCGGAATCCGACCGACTCGGTGACTTTCCGATTCGGTAAAATCGCCGAATTGGTACATATTCCGATTCGGTGAAAATCCGATTCCATGCGAAAACCCTAAGATTGAGATGTAGGTAAGCACAGAAATACCGATTTTGCTCAAAAATCGGTATTTCTGAGTCGGAAATTACCATGGATTGGAATCAGGTGGTAACCAGGTGCAACCTATAAAAAAGGACCCAAAATGCAGTTCTACTTGCAACATGGCAGCTTTCTATGTCATAGCTAGACGGCTACGGCTACAGCAGGAAGGAGAGAGGGAATGGCAGAGAGAGGAGCAGGTGTACAGGCAGAGGGTGACCCTGTGCATGCTGACAGATCCAGAGATCCTACAGAGGTACAGGCTGGAGGCAGACACCATCAGAGACCTCATCAGGGACCTCCAACCCCTGTTGCAGCACCCCACCCCAAGGGCACATGCAATCCCTGTGCAGGTGCAGGTGCTATGCTGCCTACATCTTCTGGCGTCTGGCAGCTATCCAAGTGTAGTTGCTGTGGCAGGAGGGGTGACCCAGAGCAGCCTGTCAAGGTTCTTCCACAAGTTCCTTGATGCCATGATCCAGAGGATGGCCCACTACATTTCCTTCCCTTCCACCCATGCAGAACTGGCACAGACAAAAGCTGAATTCTATCAGATGGCAAGATTCCCCCACATCATTGGCTGCATAGATGGCACACACATACCGATTTGCCCCCCTGCTGACACCGAATACGTATACCGCAATCGGAAGTCACGGCACACCATAAATGTGCAAGTGATATGCAATGCCAAGTGTGTGATCACTGACCTGGTTGCAAAGTTTCCGGGGAGTACCCATGACTCCTATATCTTCCAGAGTAGCGGGATTTATGCACGGCTGATGGCAGGGGAATTTGGCGAAGGATACCTCCTAGGTAAGACACAGTGTCAGACCCCCATTACCAAAATTGCAGTGTGAAATACATGTATGCATGTGAGTAATGTTACCCCTTCTCCTTCCAGGCGACAGTGCATATGCCCTACGCTCGTTCATTCTCACACCTTACCTCAACCCCTCAACACCCAGCCAAAGGAGGTACAACCGTGCACACAAAAGCACGAGGAACGTAGTGGAAAGGACCTTTGGCATCTGGAAGAGCAGGTTCAGATGTCTGCACAAGAGCAGAGGTGCAAGGCAATATACCCCCATCACCTGCTGCAAGATTATTGCTGTCTGTGCAATGTTGCACAACCTTGCAGTCAGGAAAGGCACTGAGGTAGAGTTATCCGACTACGAGGACCCTGACGATGACAATGCTGTCCCACTACCACTACCTGCTGGAGTCTCTGCACCATCTGACGGCAGATACAGGCGTCAGGAGATCACAGACAACTATTTCTGAGTGAGTACAGATGCACAAACAGGTCAATGTATGTGTTCAGAAATTAAATTTAATAATGTTGCATCAACGTTACTGCACTGATGTGCAACAAAAGAAAAGTTAAACAACAAGGGGTAGGAATGTCCAATGTCCGGGTTGCCTCACCCGCAGTGGCAGTCCTATTTTTTGCTGCGCTTAGCAGGCCCACTGGGATGAACCTCACCCCCTTCAGAATGCCCTGCAGCCTCAGCTGAGCGCCTGGTGCTCCGGCGCGGCTCTGACGCAGCGCTGGCCGGGCTGCTGCGGCTGCTGCTGTCCCCAGCCTCGCCCAGGACGGGATTCACTGCGGTGTTGGAGATGAGTAGTGTCTCCATGGCTGTTGTTATACGGCCCATGCCCCTAGTGACCTCGGACATGTTCTGTGTGAGGCTGGCCTCCATGTTTGCCCCACGTTGGCATAGCTGGGCAGTCGCAGCCGCAAGGCGGGTGAGTGACCTGTTCGTGACTCTTGCATCCCTGCGACGACTCAGCTCATGGTCATCCAACCTGGTGCAGAGCTGGGTGATGGCAGTGGTCATTCGGCCAATTGATGTTGCTATGTCCTTGTTGCTGTCAACGAAGGTCTTAAAGCCCTGTGTCATCTCACCCATCTGCAGGTTGTGCAGGCGCAACTGGCGATGGCAGGCCAGGATGGATTTCGCCTGCATCCTCTGTATTGTGACCATGCTGGTCTCCAGCCCTGCGAAGACGCTGCCTCCCGGTGCTGGTATTGGGCTGCTGGTAGCACGTGGCCTACTTGGAATTCTGCTGCCCTGCTGTGTGTGCTCTGGTGTCGCTGGTGTCACGGGGTCTTGTGCAGGAGCCTGACCCGCTGCCCCCTCCATGATGACTAATGGAGCCACTATTCTCCTCCGGGCCGGGGAAGTGGCAGGTGCAGGGTGGCTCTGTGGTGGTGTGTTGTCCGGGGAGAATACCAATGAGGGCGACTGAGACTGAGACAGTCGGGGGGAGTGTGGAGTTGTGAGGGAATGTCCTGTGTCCTCCTCATTTGCCAGGGCACAGCTGTTGTCCTCCTCCTCCTGTGCTGCTGCACTGGTGCTTGCCACTGCCGCACTGGCTGTTGGTGCTGGAGCTGGTGCTGGAGCTGATGCTGCTCCCCCGCCTGATGGTGCCCCTAGGTACAAAGAAGCATTTGTCAAGTGGGTGCTAATGTGTTCCAGTCACAACTATTAAAGCATTGCACATCTCATTACAAACACGTTGATGCTGTATTACAGTTATTTATCTCATGCTTCTGCTGTGGCATTTTTGGTAACTTTTGCTGAGTACATTTAGCACGATGCATTGCTCATGTCTGTTGCTAGCTGTACTGGCCTGGGGTTTGGCTGTGCATTGGGTCTGTAGGGGAGGTGTCTGGTATGGTGTGTCAAGTTGCGCATGCTTCTTACCTGTAGCTGTAGCTCGGGATGAGCTATCCAGGTCCCCAATGCCCACGACACTGGCCCTCTCGATGGTCGTCGCCACTAGTTCCTCCAGCTGAGTGAGGGGTGGCGCACGGTTTGTTCCTCCTCCAGTGAGTCCAGCCTGCTTGTGCAGGTCGGCCAGTTTGCGCTTGGTCACGCCACGGATGTCATAAAACCTCTTCTTGAGGTCGTCTAGGCTCCTGTGGGTGACACCAACTGCATTCACTTTCTCCCCGATGTCGATCCACAGCCTCCTCTTGGTGCTCTCCGGGACAGTCAGGGACTGCCTGCCATATAGCTGGGTGTGCACCCTCACCACCTCCTCCACCAAAGTTTGTAGCTCCATGGTGCTGAATTTAGGATTGCGCTTACGCCCTGCCTTCTGGCTCTCTGTGCTGGTGTCCATGTCTCTCAGGGATCCTGCTCACAATGCTGCTCTCTCTGTGTTTGCTCAGCTCAGGCAGATTTCCAGAAAGTTCTGATGAGTTGCACCTGCCTGGGTTGCCACACCCTGTGGGGGAGGGTGCTTACAGCTCATTGGCTGATGTCTTCAGTGTCACTCAACCAGCTCGGCAAAACGGCATTCTCCGAATCGGTATTTTCCGATTCGGTATTTTCCGAATGTGTTCGGTAAATACCGATTCGGAATGTATAATGTCTTCCTATTGGCCTTTCGGCCCATGGGGCGTATTTATTATTCCGAATCGGCGTATACCGATTCTGTTGGTTCCGCATTTTTTTTTTCCGATTCGGACTTGTCCGACCCGGCCTATACCGAATCGGTAGTTGGCGATTCGGTACGTATCGACTCTCGATACCGAATGCTACCGATTCGGTATTTTTCCGATGATTATTTCCTACATATCATTTTCCGATTTTGAAATACCGATTCGGTACGGATCGGTATTTTAAAATCGGTAAATGCGTTTTACCTACATCGGGCCCTTAGTGCTGGCTTTTAAGTGATCCGTTAAATAACACCTTAAAACCAACCTCTAGAGATCTTGATATATCGATTCTATCGATCCCTAAACTCCTCTGCCATTTGTCTGTCCAAGCTTCAAGGTCATCCGGAGTTTTATCTAACATCATATGGTACAGTATCCCAATTTGTGCTTTTTTCTTAATGCTTTCTAAAATATCTATATATATATAGGGCATGACCATCTAGACACATTTCCCTCACCCTTTGTTCTCATCCAATCTCATTTTTCAATACTGCAGGGACTTTTTTCAACCTGCCATTATGTCTCCTCACATCCCTGCTCTCGTATATCTTCATTCGCTCCTTAAGCTTGTCATTGTCCACCTAGAAGAATTCCCTCTATTCATCCAAGGGGTTGGGACCTTGTTACATGCAACTCTTCCTCTCAACAAACGGAACAGTTTAACATTGGTTACTGAGTGCAGAGCATTGCGTTAGCTCCAAAGCATGTTCTTGATTTCATTTTTACAGTCCAATCCAGATTCCACAGCCAGCTCTTTCAATACCCTATTGAAACGCCCCACAAGACCATTTTCTCAGGGATGGTATACCGATGTTCTATATTGAATAATTCTTTGACTCTGTAGAAAGTCTTGGAATTCCTCTGCCACAAAATGTGGGTCGTTGTCTGACATTCTGGACATCCTTCCCTCCTAAATACTTAGTCGGGAAACATTACTATATCAGACTCTCTTATCTTCTTGGTGAAAGCCACCTCTGGCCATTTAAAGTAATATACCTCAAGTACCACAGCATACTAGGCTGCCAATCCTCCACCATAAAATGGACAACAAATGTCTATTGCCACCCTGTGCCATGCTCTAGATGGAAATTCTGGCTTTAATGGGATTCTCAACTGTGGAATGTGATTTGCCACTGCATGCACGGACAAAGCAATTCCTTACAAACCTCCCTATTTGTCTATCTATTCCTGGCCACCAGAAATCCATACATGCTCTCCTCTTCATGGAAGACATACCACCATGCCCCTCATGGATCAGCTCCATCAATCTTGAACAAAATGTATTAGGAACTACAAGTCTTCCACATCTCCTGACAATATTTTCCACCAATGACAACTCAGTCGAAGAATGTTGTGCTTTGACACTGCTTGCTTCCATTCCTGTTCCGAAATGGCACCCTTGCACACATTTTCCACACTGGCCACCACCGAATCTTCAACCTCTTGTTCATGCTCACCCTGAATAGGGAAAGAGGACAAACATTCTGCATTTACATTTGTTATGCCCAGAACATATTTAATTTCGAAAGTTACAGTCCTGTAAATGGAATAACCATTTGGCAAACCTGAAAGTAGCCCTCGCAGCTCCACTTGTGGAGAACAGCTCTACCAATGGTTTGTGGTCAGCCAGTAACTCAAACTCTACTCCCCAGACATAGGTTTTAAAATGATGTATGTCCTGTCATCAAGCCAAAGCCTCTTTCTCTATATTGGAGTATGTTCCTTTTAACCCCCTTGAAAGTATACAATGGAAAAGCAACCACCCTTTCCTGGTTATCCTTCTGTTGCACCAATACCATTCCTAGGCCAAAGCAACTGTCATCTGTCACCACTATGGTCTTGTCTTGAGGGTCAAAGGGTTTTAAAACTACAGCTTTGCCAATGGCACTCTTGACAGTCTCAAACGTTAACTTGCACTCCCTTGTCCACTCATACCACGCTCCCTTCTTCATAAACAAATGCAACACATGTACCTTGTCTGAAAATCATTCCTCAAACTTTGAAAAATATTCAGCCAAACCCAAAAAGAAGTGAAGCTGTTCTTTGTCTATTGGCAAAGGCACTTTTTCAATAGCCCCCACTAGTTTGAGTTTGGGCTAAATACTGTCAGCCAACAGTGTGTGCCCCAAATACTCTACCTCCTGTACACAAACCATGCATTTTCCCTTGCTCACTGTTAATCCAACTCTTTCACGTTTCTGCAGCACAGTGTTTAATACTTCATCATGCCTCACTTTGTCAGGACCCCATATCAGGATATCCTCTTGAAAGCACAACACATTAGCCACACCTTTTAAAATGTTTTGCATTACATGTTAAAACCCTGCTGAAGTGGACGCCAACCCAAAAGGCAAGCACACAAGATGGAAAACTCTCTCACGTGTAATGAAAGACGTCAGATGTTTCAATTCAGGGTGTAGTTTTACCTGATGATAAGCTCTCAATAGGTCTAATAATGAGAAGTACTTAGCATTCCTATTGATCATTAGCATTTCATTAATGCACGGAAGAGGATGCGGTCAAACCATATATGCTCATTGAAGTCCCTGAGTTCTACACACATTCTTAACATTACATTGGATTTAGTTGCCAAGATGACCGGGCTAAGCTACTCCGAGGACTCTATAGGTTCAATCACCCCTGCATTGCAAAACCGATCGAATTTTTCCTTCAATTGATATCTTAATGTCAATAGAACGTTCTTCATTTTATTTACCTTGAGCAGACATCCTTTTTTAAAGATTATGCAATGCATACATTTCTCCAAGCACCCCAAACAATTGTCGAATAAACCAGGATACCTGTTGCTCCAGAATTCCCTGCAGAACTGTCCCTGCTTCCACTTAGAAGTTCTTGTTTACATTGATTAGGATTTAAAGTCACACCAAGAGTTTTTGCCTCTTTCCATCCCAGCAGCGCTTTTCCCTTCTTAACCACATACACTTTTGCACATGCACCAGGTTCATTGAAATCCATGGTAGCCATGAAATATGTCAACAAAGATATTTTGACCCCACAGTAACCCTCTGGCTCCACATCTGCAGTAAGTAAATCAGACATTTGCATCCCTTTCCACATAGTTTGGTCAATGAGTTTACACGTAGAGTGTATATGTGTCGGTCGACACATGCATTTCCTTTGCCATTGACTTTTATCTGACATTCATGAGGATGGTAATCCTCCCTAATATCTCTAACAAAACATCCCTGTCAACTATCATCATTCGCTACCAATATCTCCACTTCACCATCATCCAATGAGTTTTTAGTACTACCACATACTTCCAACTTGCAGATCCAGGAAAAGTGCCCAATTTTCTTTCACTTAAAACATTTGTCTTGAGTGGAGGGACAAAAGTCTGATTCCGCCAATGTCTCATATGCCCACAACGATAACAAATGTGTTTAATAGATTGCCCTTTAAAAGGTAACTTAGTACTCCCATTATCCTTCTACGAGCTGGATGCTTTCGAAGTTTTCAGAACCACATGCACAATGTCAGCATTAGTTGTTTCCTTTCCTTGTTCTTCATTCAGCTCCTTCACATATCTCGAAGTGTTGTGATAGTCTTATCAGGTGAAGACTGCTTTTACCCTAGAAGCTTTTCATGAATCTTGGTGTGATTCATCCTACTTATAAACCTGTCTCTTATAATTTTCTTTGCAAATCTTTGAACTTGCAAGCTCCAGCTAGTGTCCTTAAAACCTAAATTAATTCCTCCGCCTTCACCCTGGCTGCTGAGTCCGCGAGAAAAATGTATGCCTCTCCACTACTATACTCATTTTTTCCCATAGTTTTCCTCTTAAGCTCTCATTGCGTCACCCTACTTATCTTGCAGAACTTTATCTGAACCAGAGGTTTCACCATCATTATTTTCATTACTTACAGGAATAAGTAAAGTGTTTGGCTTTTCTCCCTTCACCCCCAAGACTGTGTTTCAAAATAGCCAACTTCCGCTTTGAGCAACCTACATCACAGGCCACCGCAAGTAAGTCTCAAATGACTCCCTCCAGTCTTCCCATGCCATCATTAGATGCACTGGACTTTGGAAAAACTTTGTAGGAGGCATGATTGATTGAATGCTGCTCTACGAATATATCTTCTTTATACACACAACAAACTAAAATAAAGAAGATAGTCACCGCTGTCATCGCTTGTCCTAAACAAATTAATTAAAATAGCAAAAGTAGTCACAGTTGTCGCTCTGCTGGAATAATTTAAAATAAATAAAATAAAGATAGTAGTCACTGTTGTCATGCTGTTGGCAGTCCTCTTTCTATGTTTGATAGGAGAACCATCAAGTTGTTGCAGTATGAGTCTTTTCACAGTGCCCATGGAGCAAAGGTTGGGATGGACCGGGCCAACTGTTAATTCATCTTTGCTGATAAGAACAGCAACATCAGCTGAGAGAGATCTGATATAGAACTCACACGTGCAGGAATACTGCTTGGTTTTAATTTCTTTGTTTGTTACTAAGCATTTTAAAATCCGTCCTTGACACCAATTTTTATGTGTAACTCCCTGTAAGCACCGTAAATGGTCACTGCGATTCTCACTTTGCCAGGGTTATAGTAAAGAAAAACATGAGTGCTCATTTGTAACTCTCAGCTGCTATGATTGACTGGATGTCACATCACAATGCATCCTTGATCGAGGCCTAGAGCATGACCCCAGCATTGCCCCCATGTATGTGCATGGCCGTGAGGGACAGCTTGATGTATGTAGTCACAAGCCTCTCTATAAAAACAGCCTTGAGCAACTGCTCACTAATTACGACCACAGGAAGATGCTTGTGCGGTGCTTATGCTGCAGAAGTACAGCTGCGAGGAGAATGCTCACATGAGGCTCGCTCAGCTAAAACAGTTCACTTGCTAGAGGGTAAATGTCACTTCTTCCTAAATCTTGACCCCAAACTTGCCTTCTAAACTCTGCAGTCTCCAACAGCATACTGTCTCCAGGTTAGTGTAAGACAAAGGCTGTTATCTTCTTGGCCTGTTGCTGGACGTGTGCGACAATTACTTTGCCACAAATTAATTTTTAATGGGTTAGCACCACAGAAATAAGGCAATCAACAAATAACCTTGTTGCCAATATTGAAGAAGTAGCCAACAGCATAAGTGAATAAGAAAGTTGATGTATTGATCTTCAGGTACACATCCACCAACCTCTGACATATCAGCCACAGTTCACACTCCATAGTGTTCTAGAATGCATAGAACATAACAACTGGATCATAACATTTATAGTATTAAACATAACAGTTTCCACTACAAAGGTTTCAGGTAGAGCGTCACTAAGGCCAAGCATAGTATTAAAGTCCCAAATTTACAATTGCTGAGAACCCATATCATTTGAATTCAGCTCTATGTTTTTAACCTTAATTTGTTAGCCCAGCGTTGGATTGGACAACACACAAAATCTGAATCCCAAAAGAGTTCCATGTTAAGGAGATAATTGTAAATAGCTTAGCTTTCGATACCCTAATCGCCAGCCCCCTTCCCCCTTCCCCAAGAGTTTGTTTTTAAGTGCTAGTTCCATTGATTTCTATGCAAGGGTATTGCAGTACCAGTGGTTGGCCATGTGTGGTACTGGTCTTTCACCAGCCCTGAGTTGGCCTAATTTAGTACTCTTCTGGGTCCTTTTTCAGCTGTTGTAACTTTAGAATTGTAGCTGCAGAATAGCATTGGCCTTTCTCTTTTATGGGGGGTGATCTTCCCTATTCTTCTCCCTTTTAGTAGTAAATATTCTCAATTTTCCCACCACTCCCCTCTGTTCTTCCCACAGTTACTAATAAAAAGCATACTTACTTGTCTGAAGACTCCATACTCAGGGTGGAGGTCTCTGCACAGAAAAAGATATGCGAGGTGTTCAATTCTCACATAGGCTAATGAACAGCATTTTGTTGTTTGTTCTGTGCTACAAAAAATGTACTACACAATTTAGCTTTGTGAAGAGGCCCCACAGACTCTACACTGGGTTTCAACAGGGTACCACTAGCCCTTGAGGAACATTCTTTCCAAGCTCTTGATGAGGAACAATGCCTCCCATAATTTAGGGTGAACATAGCGGAGCGCCTAGAGATGCACTGCCTGATTATAGCATGGCGGCTGTCTGAACCACGAACGATCCACTTTAGAGCAGGTAGCGGCGGGGCTGGTGGTACCTGCAGTGTCTGCAGGGATAACAAAGGGGCACATAGAGGCTTAGTGAGCAGTTCGCTCTGGTCGATGGAGGCATCCGGGGGCACCGCAGAAGGGACACCTCTGCATCTGCGTGCCTGACTTCAACATGGCTGCCGCACCCAGTGCAGGAAGCAACCACAGGCACATTGAAGCCTACCTACAGTTGCCGACTCCCGTTTATCCATCAGACAGCGACCCCAAACCCCCCCTAATAAACCTAATAAACTGTTGAGGACCAGATACAGCGAAGCGGAGTAAGGGAGCTGCCACTGCAATTGGAGACACTATACCAGAGGTGAGCTCAGCAGAGGCGAGGGGGATGGGCGAGATGCAATACAAGGGGTGCACCCATGCCAAATAAGCTGGAGGTTGGGTTGTCCTACAAACCGCCGACCTTGGAATCTGTCCCTTCCACCGCTCCTCTCACCACTCTTGTCATGGGGGCAGCTTGAGAACGTAGCGGACGGCGTTTCCCAGTAACACGAGGACCAGTGCCTTTTGATAGAACTTTGACGATGCCCCCTGGGCGGATACCATAACTGTTTGTACTTACCTCAGAGCCCGAGCAACCTTGGCCGATGCCCGGTGGAACTGTCCTATGCACCCATGAAGGAGTTTTGGCTCTGGTTCAACCCCTCGACCGACACCTACCCACCAAGACATCTGAAATTGTTTCCTCGTCCCCCCCGTTGTTTTTCCTTCCCTCCCTCGCATATTATGGTTTTTTTCCCTCCTATGTCTTTACTTGAAGCCTGTAATTAATGTAACTATGTAACCTGTAATGCTCTGATCCTCATGTAAAGCGCTCTGATACCCCGGGGTCTAGTCAGCACTATATAAAACTTTGCAAATGAAATAAATAAATGAATTAATTAAAGTAATGTCCAAATATCGTAATGCTTTGGAAAAGAGTCATAATTATGATAATCAGAGTATAAGTCTTGTGATAACAGTATGTATGGGTTTAACTTAAGTGACTTTGAGGGTCGTGAATGACAACCCAAGTTCAAGCCAAAAGCTTGAGAGGAACCTACCTGAGCCAATTAAGCTGATGCCTCAGATGACTGGCAAAATCACTCCACCCCACTATACCTTCTCTCTCTCAATCCAACACGCTATCTTCTGTTTGACAGCCCAGTCCTCGGATAACTTTTAGGGAAAGTTATTCTTAAGCAAAGGTTTGAAGGTTTGGGATGATTTCTATGCGCTCCCACCAGGGGCAACATCAGGTTAGTAGCCCTAAATTCTGATAACACATATTGGAATTCATAAGCTCACTCCTAATGAAGGCCTTAGGGGCCGATTACTATTTAGTTCAAAAACTCTTCCGACTGAATCAGTTTATGGAGTACCCCATCTGCAACTGCGATGCTCGAGGAGAGACACCGAACCCCATGTTGCCCACAGGAGCAGGTTGCAGAAGAAAAGCTATGCGCTCCTGAGATATTAAAGGATGGTAACATGAAACAGGCCTGGGGCAGAAAAGATATTCCCCAAAGACAGATGGACCAGAATTTTCCATCAACTAATCGCCACAGATTGAGCTTATTGACAGCACTCAACAGCATAAAAACACACATTCATTGGAATCCTTTGCAGCGTGTGTTCGCTTGCTTTATGCTAAGGGCTTCTGACTAGTTGTGTTTTGGAGCACTTGAAGACTATCTTCCTCTGTGTTTGTTGGCCCCTCTCTGAAAACAGAGAGGTGTTGTATTTATTTGCCAAGAATTGATGGAACAAATGGTGAGAGACCGGGCTGTCCCAGAAGATTCTTGTTGCTTGCTCACCTTAGTTATGTGGGCCCCACAAGACTGTAAGCTGGGCTGCAAGAACATTCAGCTGTGGGGCTGTTTCAAGCCCTGGAAAAAGTCACCCTGAGGCAGGGATGTGACTGCAAGTAATACAGTCTTCTAGAGGTGAATTTGCTCTCCTTAGGAGAACAATTAATCTTCCAGTCATTTCGGGTTAACTCTTCTGTGGTGGTGCTGCTGGACATGGGTAAAAGGAGTGTGTAGAAAACTTGCCCTTTTCTGCAGGGTCTCCCTGGAAGTTTCACCTTTTGCTGAATCCTATATTTTTGTTGGCTGTAGAGCTCTACGCACTTTACCCCTGCTAACCAGTGCTAAAGCGCTTGTGCTCTCCTTTAAACATGCAGAAATTGACATACCCAATTGGCATATTTACCGTACCTGTAAGTCCCTAGTATATGGTACAAAACATACCCAGGGACTGTACATTAAATGTCACTAGTGGAATGTAGCACCCATTCTGTCATCCATTGCATTAACAGTGCAAATATGACTGCAGACCTACCCTGTTGCTGTGCGAATGTCTGCCCCGCCGCAACACCTGCATCACAAGCAGAGGAGAGCCCTTGTTGTTGGGACTACAGCTGTGTACGTCCTGGTTGCTCCTCTGTGTTAGAGTCCCTGGGGCGAGGAAAAGAGTTGGGTCTGGCCATTCCAGCACACTTATGGCGGTATCCTAGCCTCCCATCACCACATGCTGTGGGAAAGGCTGTAGGAGGAGGCCTTTGGTTCTGTCTCCTCAAGCAATGCCCTGTTTGCACCACCTGCTTGCACCATCAGTGGAACTGTAGCAGCCACTGTGCCCGACCTTCTCGCAGAGGAGCGTCAGCCCAGGTGTGCAGCTGGGTGGTGGGGTGCTTGCAGTTTGGTGCCTAGATGGAAACTGGAGAGTTAGGACTTGCTAAACCCTCCTGTCGCTACCAAAGCTCTCTGGACCTAGCCTCTGAGTGCAGAGATTGTTCCTGATGGCCCTTTTTTGACATCCTAAATTGGTGTGGCGGGTGAGAGGCTGCAGCTGATCCTCGGGCCAAGGGTGAAATAAGTGTTTTGGCAAATTACTCCATTTCTGCAAAGCATACTCTTATCAATCCTGATTCCTTTTCCTGATTCTTTGTGACTCCTTCCTTGGTTGTCATTGCGAACATCAACAGAGTGATTTTGTATCTTTTTGTCTGTTAATCCTTATTCCTTCTTAAATTACAAAAAAGCAAGTGGAAAACAACCTGGCACTAATAAAGGGCCAGTAATAGACCTACTGGGATCATCAACGCTGGGGTAATTGCTGATGTCTTGGGCCTCTGGGATTACATGTTCCAGGATCCCTAGTGGCCTTGGGAATAGCAATTAAAACGTGACTGCAGTGCCTTGGGAGGCATATTTATTGGGCTCTTGGGAGAGGTGCTGTAGCTAGCCTAGTTGGTTTATACCCTGGTGTCTGGCATTGGGTAAAAAGTTTTATTTCTGTCTGGATTCTCATGAACACCTGGTGTCACCTGTGATTGAAGTGCGCAGTGGAACCACTATCCAAGATGGGGAAGTGGAGGTCAGATGAATGTGGGTCTAAGACAGGGTTGAAAGCAACTTTGGATGGCTTCATTCAAAGAGCGGTGGGTTTGATCAACAAGGAAATTGACCTGAGCGAAAGACGACTATCCTCATCACCTGCACCCCGTAAAACCACCTGCAGGCCAACAACAGCAGTTACCTGCACAGACTATTAGGGCTGTACAATTTGCACCTCCTGACTACCATGAGCCATCTAAGAAGATGGAGACAATAAATACCATTCCTGTGGAATTAGGGAAGGCAAAGGGGGCACCCTTGTTGAGCAAAAGATAAAAGTGGGGACCGGCTGATTGTTAACACCATGGTCAGAACCCCTTGCCTGACCCCAAGATGGCTGCCACAGTGGTCCCTTTCACGTTGTGTTCCTTCTATTGGATATTTAACTTGACATTGACCTTTCCCCCATCCGGACATTGAATCCGTGAACTTACCCGCGGCCGCGAAGACATAGTTTTCCGGCCGACGCCGGTGGAGCTACCTGGTAGCTAAAGAGGAGATCGACTGTGGACTTTCCCTCTCAGCCGTCACCTACCCAGCTGGATGTTGAGCAGATTTTCCTGCGTCTCTCTGTCATATGCTCCCTCCTACTCCTTTACCCTACCCCATTACCCTTCTACGCTCCATTTATTTCGCCCTCTATGTTCTTTAAATGTTTTTCCATTGAGACATAGCTATTTGACCAATGCCTGGTGGAGCTACCTGATAGCCATAGTAGAGATGGGTTTTGGGACTTTCCCCTTGACCGTCACCTAGCCAGCCGGACTTTGGTCAGACTTTCCTTTGTCTCTCTGCCGTATCTCCCTCCTACCCCTTTACCCTTACCGCCTTCCCCTCTACACTTTACTTATCTCCTCTTCTATACTCTTGTAATGTTTTGTCTAGCAACTGATGTCAATTGTAACTGATGAAATTTTGTGGAACATCATGTAAAGCGCTCTGATACCTCCGGGTCTAGCCAGCACTATATAAAACTCTTAAAATAAAAATAAATAAACAAATAAGTTCTGTGCTATATGTTCTACCTAAAAGCACAGAGGGAAAACGCAAGAGGGAGACAATCCCACAAGACTTAAATGTGGGGGGGAATGTGAGGGGTGCTTCATTGTGTGTCTCTCATGAAAAACTACAGGCTTTGTGTGATAAACGTATGCTAGTTGTAAAAGAGTGCTTAGAAACCCTTATTCCAGCAACTGAGTAAAAGTGAAACCAAGATTACTTCGCTGAGGGATGCACTACTCCCAAAACACACATTTACTTAAGTCAGCCACAACCACTTGGGTGCATGGAAAATAGTGTTCCAGGGGGGAAAGGGTGCAGCCAGGCAGGCGAAGAGTGCACTCACAGTTGGCGATTAATACTAATAGTCCCAATCAGGGAACCCCTGGCGGCGTGGGTTCATTGGGACAGATCGATTAGGGGCCTCAGATGGACGTCCGATTGGGAGGATAAGATATCGCTTTATGCTGACGACATATTATTGTACTTGACCTCCCCCCGGACTTCACTCAGGACGTTTCTGGACGTCCTGGCGGTGTTCGGTAGGTATTCCGGATTCGCCATTAATTGGGCGAAGTCGGTCCTTTTTGTCTTAAGTGGTGACCCTCCGGCTATTCCTGTGGGCTGCCCGGTTAGGCTGGAGGTGGACGGGTTCAAGTATCTTGGCATCTTTGTGTCCCTCGATCCGCAGTGTAGATACACTAATAATTTGTTGCCGCCTCTGGCCCGGCTTCGGAGGGATGTCGCGCGGTGGAAGTCTCTTCCGCTCTCCTTGCTGGGGCGTTCGGTTCTGTTTAAGATGATGGCACTTCCCCGCTTTCTATACGTGCTCCAGAATTCCATGGACCCGGTTCCCCTGTCGTACTTCAAGGAGATCGAGTCTCTCCAGAAGCAACTCCTCTGGGAGGGTAGGCCTCGAATCGCGTTTGCTAAATTGACGTTGCCCTGGTAGGACGGGGGGATCGGCTTACCGAATATTCGGAAGTATTACTGGGCGTCTCAGCTGGCGGCAATTAACCATGCCACCTACGGCTCGCCGCATGACCCTGGATACGCCATGGACCATGGTCAGATACCCTGTGGTGAGTTCTCTAGGGCACTATATGCCAGACGGGGGCGTTTTCCCTTGGTGGGGCCTACGGCGGTGGCTGTCCAGGTGTGGCATGATGCTACTCGCTCCCTTAATTGGGAAGAGAAGATAACTATGGCCACGCCGCTATGGAATGCCAAATACTTGTGTAGCCTATGGAAGACCAAAGGCTTTGATAAGTGGGACCTTATTGGGATCTCCCGAGTAGGTGATATGTGGGGTAAGGATGGGATCCTAGCATTTGAGACTTTGCAGGAGCAGTATCAACTGCAGGGGAGTGAGCGGTTTCGCTACTTGCGGATCAGACACGCATTGCTAGCCAGTATTCCCCGGGAGGTGACCCCCCCCGGATGCCTACCCGCTGGAGGATTGGGTGCTGGCTGGTCATCTTCCGATGAAAACAATCTCCCTGGTTTATAAAAAACTAGTTAACCATATGGGGGACCCTCTGGCGGCTCTCAGAGATCAATGGGCTGCTGATGGGCTGATCCTTGATGATGAGGATTGGAGGGAGGCAGTGGCTTCACCTAGAGTCATTGCTATCCAGATGAGACTCAGGTTCGTGCAATTGAAGATCCTTCACCGATGCTATGTCACTGGCCCACGATTGGTGCGCATGGGTTTGGCTGCCAGTGGTGAGTGCAGAAGGGGCTGTGGTGAGGCTGGGACGATCCTGCATGTGCTGTGGGACTGTGCCCTTATCCGGGGATATTGGTCTGCGGCTCATGGTAAAGTACGCGAGGTGTGGGGAGTTGGCTTTGAGCTGGAGGCACGGCGTTGTCTCTTGAATGTTTGGGAACCAACTGATCTTACGTCCCACGGAAAGGTGTGGGCCACGCTAGCGTGTGCTATTGCCAAGCGTAACATTGCTCAATTATGAGGGGCGGCTCAACCGCCTATTATCGGGAAATGGATGGAAGACCTGGACTGGTGTATGTTTCAAGAGTGTGCTGTGTATGTGGCCAGGGGAAGACCCAGGAAGTGCGAAAATATGGGGGGCTTGGAATGTTTGTAGAGGAGATATTTGCGCTCCCCCCGCTGTGTTAGACTCACCTCTGTCGGAGCATCCCTGAACCCATAGGTCATTATTTGTATTGTATTTTTTGTGATTGAGAGGAAGGGGATACTCTTGTTGTTTGCCCAAGAGAAGTACCTGTTGGGAAGAGGAGACCTTCGGCAACTGCTCGCCGAAAACTGCCGGGACTAGCGCCTCAAGGGGCCTGGAGTAGCTGTTGTGCGTGAGCCCAGAGGATCAACAGTTAGGTAGGAGAGTAGCGCTGCAGGGACTCGATCTCCCAGGAGTCCCTGCTTGACCGTGCACACCTGGTCTGCGCTCCCTGCCCGCCACGTCCACAGCCCATTGGAGTGCTTAAATCCCCTTCCTTGCCACCTACTAGTGGGATACTATTGTTGTTTGCCCAAGTGAAGTACCTGTTGGGAAGAGGAGACCTTCAGCAACTGCTCGCCGCACCTGCTTCGCAGGCGCCACTTCGCCGAAAACTCCCGGGACTAGCGCCTCAAGGGGACCGGAGTAGCTGTTGTGCGTGAGCCCAGAGGATCAACAGGCAGGTCGGAGAGTAGCGCTGCAGGGACTCGATCTCCCAGGAGTCCCTGCTTGACCGTGCACACCTGGTCTGCGCTCCCAGCCCGCCACGCCCACAGCACGTCCCACGCACTATTTCTTGGTCATAGGCTGCCACTGCGCGGGAGTGCGCCGGGCTAAGCCCGGGCAATGGGCGGGCCTGTTTGTGCCCGTTAGAGACCGTGTGAGACCGGACCGGGCCCCCCTTCTAAGTCCCGCGTTTGTCTGATTTGTAATCTTATATGACTATCATAGGAAATTGCTAGGTTTACTTATTTTCCAAGTAACAGTGTGTTTTTTGTTTTAGCGTTTCCGCATTGGATTAGCATTTCATCATGACTACCAGAGGATCCCGGAGTAAAACGGCAGCGGGAGGGGACAAGCTTACTGGCCCCATTAGACAATTTTATTATCAGGGCAAACTCGTTTATAGACCAAGGGATCACTCTTATGGAGCGTAGAGTGTCCCAAGATTTAGCCTTGGCAAATAGGTCGTCCTTGGGTCTTATTGCAGCTGCCAGAACTCCAGAGCAGGCTAGGGAATTAGGCCCTCTTCAGACTCACGCTGAAGTACATAGTGTCCCAAATGAGGTAGATCTGCCAGTATCCCAACTTTTAACCGATTCACAATTAAACCTGGCTTTGGAAAAGACACCAGATCTAGCTATTAACCTAACGACAGATGACAATAGCAGTAGGCAGTCCGGGGGAAGGAGGGAGGGTGCCATACCAAAGAAAAAAAGGGAAAAAACAAGAATACAGAAAAGTCCGGGGGGACATCTGAAGTAGCCAATAATCAAAGGGTGGAATCTGATCAACTTGTATCAAGGGTGTTAGACCTGTCTGCCCTTTGGGTGGTCCCTCCTAATTATTTATTTATTTTGTCCCCTTACTGCCTTCTAACCTTTGTTTTTTTTTATGTCCACTACACTTTTTAGGTGTTGACCTAGGGGTTAGGTGCCCCTTGTCCCTATAGTCTTTTTCCCCTGCCTTAGGTGCCTTTTCTGACTGAAACCACGGGTTACACAAAATGGTGGCTTACAACTGTCACCTGCTTGGCTACCTCAGGATAAAGGTCCATAGGACAGCATGAGGGTTTCCAGAACCTTCTGGACTCCTCTGGACATTCTGGGGTCAGCCTATAAAAGGCGGAATGTTGGGCAGCCATTTTGTATTGTGAGGAGTGGAGCCAGTTCAGTTGGAGTACATGCTGTGAGAGGAGGAGGCTAGCGCAGTGTGGAGGACTTGACTGCCTCGTGGGATGCTTTCTGCTTGCTGACGCTACCCCTCCCTTATTGACCTGACCCAGCAGGGATATCTACTTTTCATTCCCCTCAGGTTAACGGGACATTAACTGAAGAAGGTCAGGTAAGGGCACTTGAGACTGCCTTCTTCTGTCAGAATTTGAACCCCTTCCACCTGCGGAAATAGACGGTAACGGGTTTTCAACCCCTCTGGCGCCACCTGGTTTACCTGTAGCTCCGTGATCTGCCTGAAGCTGTTTTTCCCACTCTTGGCCAGGAACCCACTCGAGTGGCGAGGCTGACGGCTGATTCTGGGGTCTCTCCCGCTTGGGCGGCTCTCTGCGGCGGACTTGTGAGGTGAGAAACGCTGCGTTGAGTACCGAAACTGACAGCGCCTTCGGGTCAGAGTTCGCAGGGGTGAGTCGGAAGCGCCGGAAGAGGAGTGTGTGAAACGCCGCCCAGGAAGTGCAGCGCGACGTTAGACAGGAGGGGAGGAGTTGACGGCGGCTGAGCTCGGGCAAGATCTCTCCCAGGTGAAACTGGATAGGAGGGGAGGATCTCGGAAGCGCCGAAGAGAAATCGTAGCGGCTCCTGTCAGGTAAACAGTCGGGATCCGGCTTCAGAGTAAGCCCGTCACCCATCGGAAACCCGCATCAGCTGGAGAACGAGACCAGCCTAAGGGAACTTAATTCTGGGCCGGAGGGAGGAGCCTAGCTCGCGTCCGAGATGGCCGCGTTTTAGCTCGGCTCCGTCCGCCTGCCTGTTTTACTCGTCTATCCTGTCGTTATCCTGCCCCGGGAAGCCCTCCTTGCTGTGCTGTAGTGCTACGACGCCTCGCAGGCACTTACCCTCCGGTGGTCCTGGGTGCCGTGGATCCTGTGCAGCGCTCCCGCTCGCTTCGGAGCCTCCGGGGCGGGCTGGCCTGGACCTCTCGGCGGCGCCCGGACGGGACGGAGCACGATGATCGGCCCTTGATGGCGCGGTGGCCGTGGTCGTGGAGGCCGTTGTGCGTGTAGGCCGGCTGTGCTTGCTGGCCGACCCCGGTGGGCCGGGGGCCTTGGGGTGGAGGCGCTGCCTTCCATTGACGGGGCTACTCATATATCCGGCTTGATCCCCCCCCTTTGTTCTCCGGTCTGGCCATTTTGATTTCTTCCGCCCGGACTCGGAGAACGGGGCCGGCGGCACTGGGGGGCCGGTGATTCCCCTTCTTCTGGTGGGCCTCCTTCCTGCCCCGGGGTGCCCTGCCGCCGGTTGGCTGGTCTTCATTTGCCTTGCTGTTGCCCCGACGGGGGTGGCCGGCCGCTGCGGCCTCGCTGGGCTTCTAAGATGGCGGCCGACCCTGAGTGTCTCAGCCGGGCCTGGACGAGCGCTGGAGGCCCGCCGCATGGCCCGGGTGCCGGATATTGTGAAAGTTTTCCTACTCTTCGAGATATCCTGGATGCCCTGCAATCCTGGCGAACCTCTGTGGCTGCACCCGTCTCCGCTCTGGAGGCGGAACCTCTTTTCGGGCCGTTTGGGCCCTCAGCATCGGGTGTGGCCTCCTCGTTGCAGGGTGCGGCTGGAACTATCCTAGGAACTATGGCCCCGGCGACGGCCGCATCCATGGGTGTGCGGAGTTCCGACGCCCTTCATCGTCCTGTGCTGTCTCCTTTGCCGCTGGTCCGGGGGCCGGCTCCAGTCTGGCCTGGCCTCGATGACTCTTCCTGCTCCTTCTCGCCTCGGCTGCCCGGCCATGGCTCCTGCGCCGACCTAGCTGGATCTGCCTCTCTTGAACTGTCCCTGGAACTGTGCCTGCGATGTGTGCGATATACCATGACTTTCCTGGATCTTCCGTATTTTCCACCACGTTTCTTCTCCGGACTGCCGCCAGATCCCCCTGTTCTATGCCCTCGGTTCTTCGCTGTCTGGTTCTTGTTGGATCGGACGACTATAACTTTGGACAAACGAGGACAGGGCTGATACGAATTTGCCCTTGTGTGCGATAGTCTTGTATTGGTTTGATGATCGGCATGTACTGGTATGATTATGTTTGACTTTACGGGGATCCTGAACTGTATCCTGATACTTTTTGACTTCCCGTGGGCCCGGTCCCCTTTCTCTCAGGCGGGTGGGTGGGTGCAAATAATACTGTCCCTTGGCCCTCTCCCGTGCGTGATACTTTCCCTTTCTCCCTTCCCCTCTCCCTTTTTTGTCCTTTGTTTCTGTCTTGTCCTTGCTCTTCTATATTTCGGGTTCTAATTAGGGCGACAGGCACGCTGCTGGGGGATAGGCCATAGCCTTCTGCAGGGGTGCAGGGTGGGCTTGTGGGGTGGGTGGGGGGGTCTGTCATTTTGGGGGGTCTTTTTCCTCCCCCTTTTTTCTCCCTTCTTTTGTTCTATGGCTCTTGAGTATCCCCTTTTTTCGGGGCTCTGTCTTGTCATGTGTCCCCCTGGCGTGTTTCTTAGGTATTTACCTTCCGGTAGTACTGTGATTATGGTTAGCTATGTGTTCTATCATCGACTTTTACTGTATACTTTGTACCGGATTTTGTTTTCCTGCTTTGTCGCCGGGGGGCGCGTGATTGGATAGGAGTCCCTTCTTTTTCCTTTTTCCTCCTTCCCCTCCCCCCTTTATGGGGGGTTTTCTTTCTTTGGTTGGGGTGCGTTTTGTATTGTTTTTCACGATGGGGGTCCTTTTTCATTGATGTTTGATAAGTCGGGTGGTTGCTGTGGTGGGTGAGCGTTGGACGGCGAGCGCAATTGCCTCTCCTTGTGGACCTCTGATTGGGCCTGTGTTTATTGATATGTTTCCTTCCTGTTGGTTTTATCCTGTATTTTTATGATCGCCGGATCGCGGCGCACCACGGCCCCTTCCTTGTGGTTTGCCTCACTGCCCGTCATGATCCTGTACTCCCCGCCCCATTTAAAAAAGAGAAAACTACCCTTCTCATTTCCTGTTCCTGCGATTGCTCTATGGCTTTTGGTGTTTCTCCTGTCTCCTTGCCGTCATATTCTGTGGACACGTTTGTATTGCTACTAATGCTTTTGCTATGTGGTGGCCAGCCCGTTGGGTTGTAGGCCCGTATTTGTGAGCATTCTCTGTACAATAAAGGTTTTCTAAAAAAAAATAAAAAAAAAAAATCTGGGCCGGAGGGCCTGGAATGACTGCGGAGGAAAAGAAGTAAGCTGGGAATATAGACAGGAGGGGAGGGAAAGCCGTCAGAAACCCCTACTCCTGGCATAGCAATTTCCAACTCCGACAAAGAGAATATACTGCAGGCTTTGGGTGACTTAAATTTGATGAACTACGCCCCCGACAGGTCTCCTCGATTACTGAACTTGTTTCTGAGACAAATCTTCCGCCTGGGAAGAGACTTTCATAGATAAAGAATCCTCAGGAAATAGCTAACGGAGCTTCCAACAGATTGAAGGGGGAGAACAAGGCTGATCTAGGGATACGCTCAGATTGATTGAAAGGAATGTCTTTATGCAGGTTATCCAGGGCCTAGAAGAATTACTGTGCTATGCTGATAATCTAATGTGGTCATAGAGTGAACCAAAAAGCTATATGAGATAAAGGTTTAACCTGCCTGTCTCCATTTAGCCATTTAGCTGCTTGAACTCACATAACCAAGAGAATCAACTGTGGAATTTTCTGCTGAACCCTTATTTCCTTATGTTTAAAAAGACCATGAGTTATGGAGGGTACTGTACAGTTTGATTTCTCCAATTTGCTGTTCTCTCAACATAAACTATGAAGTAATTGCTAGATGATTGGTGTGCCAAAGTTGTCGCTGAATTTTTATGTCTTTGGATAGAAAGCGTAACATTAAATTGCAATGTATTGTTGAATCTCTATTGGTGTAAAGAGTCAAAGGGAGAAATACTTGTTGTGAAGAAAGACAAAACAATCTGATGGAATAAGTGAACACAAAAGAACTTTTATAAAAGTGAACGTATTTTTCTAAGCTGGTGTAGTGTTATTTTTGAATGGATGGACGCTAGGTAACTGTGTGGGTGTGACGCAAGCTTAACACTTTTGCCTTTGGGTTTGACTGTCCTACTCTGTGCCAGGCTACCCTATGTGGTCTGGAGACCCCAGGTCCAACAAAGGGGGCATGGCCAACCACATTTAGTAAATGGGGAAGTTAGTTCAGCAAGTGTTGAGGCTTCAGCCATTCTTGTTGGAGATTCTAATAATGAAGAAGATGATGGGCTACTTCTAACAAGAATGGGTGACCTTCTCAAACTCTATCTCTCCCCTTCAGAGTCTAGATTGTTACATATAGAAAAACAGTTGGGTGAATTATGTGCTATGACTAAGAACCCACCAAATCATGTGGCTCCTAACAGCGGGGCGAATAAATCCAACCAATTAAATAAACCGAAAAACAACAAACCTGCGGGCCACCAGTTAAAATAACACCTAGCCCAGTGCTTCCTGCAAAACCGAAGACCCCCGTAGACACGAAAACGACAGATAATCAAAAAACCATAGTACACAACTTAGCCAGGAAGACAAATCATCCAGGGTTCTGTCTGTGCCTCCAACTAGGGATTGGAATAGGGGAACAGCAGAGGGCAGACTTGTTATTAATTTGCTGCCTGAGGCGAGCCCCTATGTGGTGGTCATGACGGGGGTCCCAGAGTTGGCCGACTACACTGAGGAATCGACCTGGGCATTAAAGAATAAGGTTCAACACTGGTTAAATAACAACAGACCGCTCCCGCAAAATTGGTTGAGTAAGATCTTAATGGTGCGCAGGGTACACTGGATAGGGAAGGAGAGGAAAACTACCCAGGGGGACTGTATTGTGGTAAATTTTGAGGACCCCCATACGGTTGACCACATTTGCTCATGGAGAACGCAAGGTAGAAATGAAGGCATCGAAACTAAATGCCTCCCCTTTTCTCCCCCCCCAGCTGGCGCCAGGGCCTTGACCATGAGGGGAACTGGCGAAGAATAGGGCGTCGAGACTGGGGAGGTGATTGGGGGGATTGGGGCGGAAATCTCAACAGGGATTCTGTCTTCAGAGACACCTGGAGAGGTATCCAGACTGCCAACAGATTTAGTTGCCTGGAGATGGTAGATTGACTGCCACCGGCTACTGGATCTTTAACTGGGTACTGGGAGGGGTCCACTAATCCAAACAAGAAGACTAACAGGGATTTCAAACAGACGACCCTTAGTTACTTAAAAAACACTCCAGAGGGAAAGGATAAAGTCAAAGTAGCAATGCCCATCAATCTATGTCCCATAGCTCAGGGGACGTTGAGGCCAGGTACCTCAGAGAACACCTACCACGAGGAGGTCGAAATGAGTGTGCCAGCCCGAAGTGAGTCATCAAGTCAGATGGTGGGGGATGATGAAGATAGAGCAGTTCCCACATCTCAGCCAAGCCATACCTTAATTACTGACACACAAGATTGAGGGACACCACCACTCGGCCGAAGGGTCAGGATGGGCCTACTATCATGGAATATAGCAGGTCTGTCAAATAGGATAAAGGATCCTACTTTCCTGGCACTCGTAGATAAGTTCAATGTAATCTGCCTCCAAGAATGTTGGGAGAAGGTTGCGATACACCTAGAGGGCTATCGTACACACTTTTCTGCAGCACAGCCGTATAATAGAGGCAGATGTTCTGGTGGGTTATGTACCTTCATATCCAACAAGGTTAATTTAATTACCACCTTTTCAACTATGGGGGGGTCTAATTATTATCAGGTCCTCTCTCTAAAGCTGGGAGAAAACCACCCTATTATTTTGATCAACCTGTATAATAATATTCCAAAGGCCGATTATCATAGGGCCTTAGAAGAACTAAATGATGCCCTACATAGGGGATCAGGACCCGGACAGAAGGAACGATATATCATAGTGACGGGGGATTTTAACTGTCACTTATGCCCACACAGTGACACAGAGATATGTGGTATGGTGAATCTTAAGGGCGACCCTTGAACCCACTTTGAGCATTCTGTGCTGGGGAATCTGTTTAATCACTTATTATATGTCTGGGACCTAGGTTTTGCAAATGAACTGGGTAATCCACAGATTAATTTCCAACCCACTTTTGTCGGGCGGGGGTCTCGGACAGTTATTGATTACACATTGGTTTCTACAAGTTACCATCGTAGCGTTCTCTCATTCAAAACAGAGCATATTGCGCTTAGCGACCACTTCCCCATCAGTTCAACTTTTGACATAGGGTTGTGTGACAGGAAAGTTTCTAATGTAGCCGAAAACTTATATTGTCACGGGATTTCTCTGACTGGAACCAATGACTATGTAATTAAATGGAATAAGGTAAACCCTATTAATTTTTTGCAGAATTTAGTAGAGGGCCAGTTAGAGGACTTTATGATTTGCCTTGAGGAAAATCCCAACCCTACTAAGGTCATCACAGCTTTTCACAAGATCTCTGGTCATATTAGTAGTAAATTAATAGGCACTTTACGAGAAGGGGGGAAGAGCAAAGCTGAGGATTGGTTCAACCACGAGTGCACTAAAGCACATTCCCATCTAATCCAAACCCTAAAAAAGGTACCTAGAAATGTGTTAGACATTAGATCAGCCAGGGCATCCTATAAGGCTACCTTACAAAAACGAAGGAAGGATCTGAAGAAGGCAGCTTGGGGAGCTTTATTAAAGGCTAGCTCTCTGAAAGATAACACCGCGTTTTGGAACGCGGTCAATGCCCCATTCTTCATTCAAAGGAATTCTGATCAGGTAGAGATCGCCATAGAGGAGAATGTCTGGGTTAAACATTTTACTGAGTTATATAAGCAAGATGCCCGGCCCAGACCAAGGAGTTCAAGTCCTGGCCAATCGAGAATTATTGAGTCTGTTATGCCTGACCTATTTCCTTTGAATGTAGTTTTTTCCCTATCAGAGGTGGAATTAGCAATAGCTGAAAGCATTAACAGTAAAGCCCCGGGTTCGGATGGTATCCCAATAGATATTTACATGGATAACGTCACGCTGTGGGCACCGCTCCTGACCAACGTGTTAAACAGTTATAACAACAAGGGTTTTCCAATCACGTGGCAGGAAGCTATTGTAGTACCTATATTTAAAAAGGGGGATCGAAATGATCCTAAATGCTGTAGGCCCATCTCCCTCCTTGATTCTTTGATGAAGGTTGCAGGCAGAATCCTTTTAAATCGATTGCAGTCATGGGCTGAGGATGAAGCTGTCCTTTCTAAATTTCAGTATGGCTTCAGGTCAGGTTTTGGCACTGTCGAACAAGGCCTTAATCTGGCAATGATAATAGGCAAATACACTACAGCAAAGAAGGGACACTTATTTATGACATTCATAGACCTCAGCTCAGCCTTTGACTGTTTGAATCACGATACTATGTGGGCCACTTTAGCTGATCTCGGCATTGATTTTAACATTCTTAATTTTCTTAAAGAGTTATATAGAGGAGCAGGGGCTAAAGTCCGTTATGGAAAAAAAGGTGAATGCACTTGCAAATTCCCAATTAGGAAAGGTGTTCGCCAGGGATGTATTCTGGCACCTTTTCTTTTCAATTTATATATTAATAGTGTGGCAGACTATTTAATTGAACTGGAGGTGGATTACCCCCGAATTGATGGAGAATCAGTGCCTATCTTACTGTATGCTGATGATGCGGTCATCATGGTTAGAACTAAAGTAGGCCTCCAGAAGGCGTTAACTCGCTTCTCAGCATACATGTGCTCCTCGACACAGGCTAAAATTTCTTGCCATACACATTTAGAAAAGTCAAAGATAGGCTTAACCAATACTTTCTCATATCTAGGGATTGTTTTTAACAAAAGGGGAACATGGAATTCAGCTATTGTTACCAGGAACCTAGCCTTCTCACGTGCCATTGGTGCACGTAAACAGTTTGCTAATAAGTTAGGGGACAGGCCAGTACGCATTTTGCTCGACATACATAGGGCAAAATGCATATCTACAGCTGTGTACGGAGCTGGCATTTGGGGGGTTGCAGATTGACGTGAAATTCAAGTAAAGGAAAATGGTTTCCTGCGTTGTCTGCTTGCTGTCCCCAGGTCCACCTCAACTTATGTTTGTCATAAGGAGCTGGCTTTGGTCTATATTTCAGATTTAATCAAGATCAGCCCGGTGCTGTTATGGCACAAGATCTGGACTTCTACAGAAACTGTTTTCAACAGGGCGATTATTGTGGACTGTATTAAGCTTGAGGGGTCTAAACAGATTCAGTGGCTCTCCTATGTACAAGAATTTTTTACGAACATAGGGTGCCCTGATTTTTATAATTCGCCCTTATCGTTGTCTGTAATTTCCAGAAAAGCTTTGAAGGAATCTTGTCTTGCCTTCTTGGAAAATCGACGTTGGTGTCTAGAGGGAAAGAAGGCTTCTGTTATCGATCACCAACTTTTGCTGCAGAGCTCTGGCCTGCAGCTTTATTTATCACCTGACCAGACAAGTTATAGCAGAATGCTTTTAGCTCGTTTGAGAACTGGTAGTTTCTTCAGGATGTTAACTTTTCCTAATCCAAATGATTGGTCGTCACAATTAACCAATTGCCCGTGTGATGATTCCTCCACCCAATCTACTATTCATTGTGTTTTGTTTTGTAGATTTTATGAGTGGGGGCGGAAGAAACATTTACTACCACTCTTAAAGTTCTGGAACTTGGGCAATGTAGACCCGCTCTACTTAAATTACTTATACTATCTGATGAAATGACCCTTACTGTTGTGTCTAAGTACCTGAAATTTGCAATAAAATGCAGATCCACTATGTTTTAACTGCAACTTGGATCTGAAAATGAAAGACTCTGTGCTTTATAATATTGCAGGTTTATTACGTAATTGTTGCGCAGAATTGATGTTTTTAAAAAAAAAGAAATTGTTTTTAGAGGGAATACAGACTATAACATTTTTACAAAACCTTTAGCAAACCGATTAAATCAAATAGTAGGATCACTGGCAGCCCATGATCAGTGTGGTTTTATTGCAGGCAGGCATCTCCATTCCAACACTACATTTTTATTAGAATGCACTAGATTATTTTAAAATTAACAAGGTGAAGGCTCAAATTTGGTTTCTAGATGGGGAGAAAGCCTTCGATCTAGTGTCTTGGGACTGCCTTTTCGCAATTTTGCACAGTTTTAATTTCCCGATTGTTTTTATCTCTCTTTTACAACAACTTTATATGAATTCTAGGGCACAGATTATCATCAATAACACTAATATTGGGACCTGCCAGGTTACTAGAGACACGCGACAAGGATGCCCCCTGTCGCCAATTCTATATGCATTATTTATTGAACCACTGGCGATTGCTATTAGGGATATGAATACCGAGACTGCCCCAGTAGCAGGAATGACAAATATAAAATTATATGCCAATGATATTGCCCTTTTCTTAGACTCTAACCCCTCAAGCCAACTGAAGATTTTAAAAATCTTCTCTGACTTTCAAAAACTAGGGGGTTATAAAATTAATGTTAACAAAACGGAAATTATTTTAGCCAACTGCACTGTAGACACTTTAATACCAGAATTCAGGCAGATATATAATACGGAGATACCTGGGAATATTTATATCGGATAGTTTGGACGACCTGTATTCGCTTAATTTTCTACATCTATTAAAAAAGGTGAGTTCGCTTTTAGATCGATGGAATTTATTATCCTTGTCTCTAATGGGGCGGGCAGCGCTAGTTAGCATGTCGGTTTTACCTCTTTTTAATTTCCTTTTTAGCGCAGTACCCTGCGCAATTCAGACCTCCTATTTTAAAAATGTAGATGCATTGATTTCCTCTTTTCTATGGGCAAAAAAATCCCACAGACTTGCACTGAGCACTTTATATTTACCATCCATACAAGGAGGGCTGTCCCTTCCAAATATCAGAGAATACTATTTCGTGTCTTTCGCACACCATAGTTATAGGTTTTTCTTTTTAGATCCCCATGAGGCAGACAATTTTTTCATGAAGGAGATGTTGCTAGAATTAAAAATTTCCGACCCGGTCAGAATCACGAAAGACCCAAAGAAAATACGTTACAAGTCCCTACAGTGGATTTTTAAGCTGAAAACTCTGTTTTTTAAATTCTTTGATATCCCTAAATTAAGTAATAAAACAAATTTAACCAATTTCAGCTTAGGAGATGCTGGGTGTATGGACAAAAATACATTAAATCTTTGGAAGGAGAATGGCTTCGAAAAAATTGAAGACTTCCGGTTGGGAAATAGGTGGAAATCTTGGGATGAAATTTCCAGCCAGATAAATCACTCTTATACAAATTTGAACTGGTCCTTCCTCATGCTAAATCCAAAACTTAGAGAGCTTGATATAGGAAATCTATGTAATAAAGAAAATATCTCTACAGCTCTCAATAATCAAATACAAAAGAAAATGAGTATTTGGATTAAAATATTAAAAGAAAGTAAAGGGCAGGACTCTTCCAGCAAGATTATTAAGAGGTGGAAAAAGAGGGAAGATATTGTAATTAGTCAACAGGTATGGGATAAGATAAATAAATTCAATAAAACCATATTTCGCGGAGCAAATTTTAAATGCATGCAATTTTATAATAAATGGTTAATATACCGAACCTCCTCTTTTCTACATAATATCGTCCCCCAAGTCGCCGACAAGTGCTTCCGGTGTGAAGAAAAAGGCACCTGGAAACACATTGTCTGGGAGTGTTAAAAAAATCCAGGTATTTTGGAAGGAAATAGAAAAATATCTCTCTATCGAGCTCAAAACCACCATAGTATTCGATGACCTAATCCCCATCTTAGGCTGTTCCCCTAGTCACACTCCACAGGATGAGTCCCTTTTCATAGCCTCTTTAATAGCTAAATCCCCTATATTGCAGTCCTGGAAAACAGACCTTGTACCAACCTTCCAGGCATGAAAGGCAAAACTATTACGATCCCAGGGCAGGGAAAGAAAATATGCATTAAGATCAGGGGCTCTTAAAAAATATGAGAAATGCTGGAGTGTGTTTGACTTTTAACCTCTCTGCTGCCATCCAATCCTAATCACATTTCCTTGAATTTATCATTAGTCTGCTAGATTGTTTTGCTTATGCACGTTGCACTTTACAATCAAGTTATGAAATGATAATTGTGAAGACGCTTTTTGTATTTAAATGCTTTGTACTGTATTAATTCTAACCAAATCTTCTGAATATTTCTGTTAGCCTGCTGGACTGTTTTTTCACGCACTTTGCACTTTATAATGAAGTTCTGAAATGATGAAGTGTGAAGACGCTCCTTACATTCATATGCTTTGTACTGTATCAATTTTATTTCAAATGTGTCTTGTATTTTCTATCTGTCTTTTATGTACTCTCAATAAAAATAAAAAAATAGGATGTTAACTTTTCCTAATCCAAATGATTGGTCGCCACAATTAACCAATTGCCCGTGTGATGATTCCTCCACCCAATCTACTATTCATGGTGTTTTGTTTTGTAGATTTTATAAGTGGGGGCGGAAGAAACATTTACTACCACTCTTAAAGTTCTGGAACTTGAGGCAATGTAGACCCGCTCTGCTTAAATTACTTACACTATCTGATGAAATGACCATTACTGCTGTGTCTAAGTACCTGAAATTTGCAATCAAATGCAGATCCACTATGTTTTAACTGCAACTTGGATCTGAAAATTAAAGACTCTGTGCTTTATAATATTGCAGGCTTATTACGTAATTGTTGCGCAGAATTGATGCTTTTAAAAAAAAAGAAATAGTTTTTAGAGGGAATCCCAATATGTTTTATCCTCATTTGTATGTACCTTCTCACATGTTTAATGTAAGTTTTTATTGGATGTATATACTTTTTATGTGCTTTTATGATTTTATTTAAAATCAAATAAAGCTATCTTTTGACTTTTGACTTTGATTAAGAGGAAGTGACATCATTTATTATTTTGCTTTATTGAAACCCAGTGTATGTTATGGTTTGTATTTATGATTTGTTTTTGTGTGTTTTAATAAAAAGAATTACAAAAAAATAGTCCCAGTCAGATGGGTGCCCAAGGGCTAGGGAAAGGTTGGATGGACAAATGGTTGTTGGTACCATGGGAGGGGATAGGAGTAGAGGGACTCGCGAAGCTAGACCAGCAATGTTGGTTAACTTAGGTAAATATAAGGAGGTTGGCAATTTAAGGTTGCCCCCTGAGTCATGTCCATATATTTTTATACTGACCAACATTCAAAATTTAGTAGAAGGTGCAGGGGAGACATTTGACCAGCTTAAGAATAAAACATTGGATTGGGTATGCTCCCATGCTGGTTTAGCCCAGGCCAATGCATGCCAAACATTGATGGTCAGGAGAGTTGCTTGGGTAGGACTCTTGCCCAAGTCCTTTCGGGGCGACGGCAATGTTGTAAATTTTAGGGACCAATTGATTTTCCATCCCTTACTTACCTGAGGTGCGTACCTAAACCAGAGAGGATCTAATATTGTAATGCAATATCTGGGTTTCTTTTAAGGGCATTTGAGCAAAAGGAAGGGTTCAGGTTGGCAGCGTGAAAGGCCAGACCAACTTAGTAGATCTTGGTGGACAGTTGCTGCCACAAGTAAAATCCTTATCCCACCAAACCTGCATTCCCTGTTGGCAGAGATTGATTGACTGCCCCAAACCAGGATGACTCTACAGTAAATGGGAGGGAAGGTATACAAGCTGTTGAAGTGTCACCTTTTCCTTCTAGTTTAACGTGCTCCATACAGGGACAGGAGAGGCACCCGGCTCACCTGGGGGATGTGAGAGAGCCTGATGCAGCCAGATTAGAAATACCCCTGTTCCAAGCAGAAATCTTGATGAGCAACAAGTGTATGGCCCCATCATTTCATTTTGCCTCTGGTGTGCCACAGACATTGTTGTTAAGCTAGAATGTAGTGGGAATCAGGAGCAAATTAGGAGATCCAGATTGGGGCACTTTTGCAGATAGCTATGACATTTGCCTCTTCCAGGAAACATGGGCGGTTGAACAGGTAAACAGGTGTGGTGTTAGAAGTTAATATATACCAGAGATCAAATCAAGTGCAAGGCTTTCCTCAGGGTCCTTTTGATGTTGGTGCAGTCCACCCTGTCTTACTCAGTTACATCTGTTCACTTGCGCTCCCTGGATGTCCACGCTTTGTTATTTAGAGGAGCAAAACTAGATGCTATTATTCTCATAAACATCTACAACAGGAGTACTAGCCAGAGACAGGAATCCCAAGTATTACATCTTTTGGATAGAGTGCTTCAAGAGCATGTAAAGACCCATAAGGTGGTCATAGCGGGGCATTATAATTTAACATTTGAACCTAGCAGCTTCCTTAGTGGCTTGATCAGAGATGTGAAATTGGTGTGGGGAATTCCAGACTTTGTGCCCTCTGAAAAGTGATCATTTTCAAGAGCAGTGCTCCAGGTCAAGGATCGTGTTATTGCCTATGGAATTAGGGCATATAATGGGTGATCCTCGTCTGATAGATGTTTGGCATCGACTTTTAGTAGAGGGTCCTACCAGAGCGCAATTGGCTATATATTTCTAGATATAAGAATGTGGAGTAAGCTGGAGGATGAATTTGGTATAGAAAGAGGAGAGAGTCACTACAATCCTCTGACTCTAATGCTAAAAATATCAATGACCCTCTCTAGTGCCGCAGATGTTGGCAAGGGCTATGAGCACCATGTCGCTATGAATAATAGAAGGAATGTGAGATGGAAAGTAGTAAGTGTTTCACGGCAGCGAGTCAGAGCCCTATATGAAATTGTGGTTCCCCATATGGAGAGAATGTTTGTGAACTAGGGAAACAACAGCAATATCCTGGCTGAGCATTCCATGGCTTTTGATAAATTGAGGGGTGTTTTAACTAAAGAGGGTGGGGTTTCCAAAATCACAAAGGTGATGATTTAATGAACAGTGCAAAAAGGATAATGTAGTCCTTTTGCAAGCCGTAAAAAGAGGGGATGTACATTTATAATGGAATGCAGGGTACTATACAGGGAAACTGTGCGAGTCGCCAAAATACAATAGGACGAGGACTTGTGCGTGGACCTTTTGGATGCTGCAGTTACTAATGACCCAAAAAAGTGTTGGTCTCTAGTAAGCAGGAGAGAAGGGGATCTAGGCAATCTGGCCGAAACTTCCATCCTCTCGAGTGAGTTGGTTGCCCAATTTGGGAGATTGTGTATCCCAGGTGTGGAAGCAGGGAGTAAACGGGAGGGTGGGGATGTGTCTAGAAGACCAAACACAACACAATACCCAGTAACTTTCTCCTTGGAGGAGATGGGGCATGCGGTACAACTCAAGGCTATGAGTGCCCATATCAATGTGGTCTCCAATGCCTTTGCAACGGAGGGGGTGGAATGTTGCCAATTTTTCAAAAGGGGGGGCCCAGTGTGCCCGCAATCTATTACACTATAAGCCTCAAAGACTAATTCCCAAAAATATTTAGCAAACAGGTACAGGATACAGTATTAGATTGGTGGATGATAACACAATCCTCTCCAACTTCAGGCAGGTTTTAGGCAGAAGGTTAATGTAGTGGATCAGGTCTTTCAGTTTCTATTGACCAAGTGGAAGGTGGTAGATCGGGCTAAGGGTGACCTTTATGTGCATTCAACAACCTGCATGTTGCCTTCGACCTGGTACAGAGGGAGAAGCTTTGGGGAGTCCTCCAGGCAATGGGTAACCTTCCTGATCTTCTCCACCTGATTAGACTTTTGCACAAGGGGAATTTTGTGAAAGTGAGATGTGGGGTGAAAAGAAAGCTAACTTGTCAACCAAGGTGTATGGCAGGGACGCGTACTCGCACCAACCCTTTTTCGCCTCTACTTCAACAATTGCATTTCCTATTTAATGGGCTGTGTGAATGATTTCCCTTACTCGGAGGGGGTACAATTACCAGCTCTCCTCTTCGCCGATGGTACATTGTTGTTGTCCAAAACTAAGAGGGGCCGCAGATTTTTGATTGAAAATTTCAATCCATTTTGCAGAGATTTTGGCCTTGAAACTAACACCAACAAGACCAAATACATGGTGTATTCCAAGAAAGGTCAGTTGAGAGGAACCATCAAGGTACTGAAAAGGTTGCAGGAGTTTGACTATCTGGGCATCAAGCTGGATGAGCTTGGGTCATAGAAACCGCACATCCTGAAAAGCATTCTTATTGTGAAACATTTGGTGGGTGCCATACAACAATTTGCAAAACAATCGGCCTGGTCGCCACTCCAGCGGTGAAAATCTATAAGGCACAAGCTGGGTCGGCTGCACTATGTGAGATGGAATTGTGTGGGTACTCTAATACGTTGCACTGCAAAAAACTATTTCATTAGGGGGCTGCTGGGAATACAGAGGGGCATGCCATTGTTTTCCCTCTGTTTAGACCTGGGATTGCATGAGTACTGAAGAACTATGTCACCTAAAGGAGGGTTTTAGTGATGTGATTGCAGCCAATGGGGTAGACAGAGTGGGCTGGTTAAGGGTGCCTTGTGGACATTCTGGTGCGAGCCACAGGCCATTTGGGGATGGATGTTGTTACAGTAAAGAAGATGGTGCTGGAGAAAGACAGCCATCTTATAGATCACAACCCATCATGAGGGAGTCTGACTAGTGTATTCCTTTGCGACAAGTCTGTTTGTGAGGGCAAGATGTTCCTGGACTTTATATGCCCTGGACTTTATATGCCCCCCTCTTACACTAGCCCGATACCTACTATTTTGATATGTGGTGTTTGCATGTAGCAGCCTTTACGGCAAACAGAGGATGACAAACCAGGAATCTGAGTGTTGTCCACGCTGTCAAACTCCCTGCTAAAGTGATGAACATGTGCTTTTTTTTTGCCCCCTCTATGCGAAAACAATTGCCCCCATGTGTAGATCCCTCTGTGTATTGTTGAGAGGAGAAGCATACAGAATATTCAAAAAAAGTGACACAACCTCAATTATGGTGGTGGCCATCTCTAATTTCTTGGATGTAGTTTGAATAATTAGAAGTAACGTTTTTTAAAAAAGCCACACAATGCCAGATTGTGAATGCCCCCTTGTGATTTTATAACCCTTTGACTGATGTAATGGATATTTAATGTTATTTATTGTTATTTTTATCTGTGTTTTATTTTTGTTTTAATATGTTCCTAACTTATGAATACTATTTTGATTATGAAACAATGTTTTGAATTATCAATAAACAATACAATACGACTGCAGTCCTACCATTTGTAGTCTGGCTGTTCCAGTTTTAAACTGCGTATTAGACCTGTCAAATGACCTTGACAAATCAAAACCTTCCATTTAAGCACTTATAGGTCATCCTTGTAAGAAATTGAACTGTTGGGTGACTGGGGTATGAGCCCTTGTCAAGTAGCAACCACAATCCTTGTCAGAATGAGGCACAAACCATCCCTTTACCTGTACTCAACCCTCTGGTTGCTTGACACACAGCAGTAAGGCGTAACGTAGAGGCAATGTGTAAAGTATTTGTGCAACACTTCAAACAGTAATAAAGTGAAAACACCACACAACAATGATCCCAAACTAAGTGAGAAAACTAGAACTTTCTTTACTAAGTAAAACAAGACCAAAATGTCAAGAGTCCAATCAGTAGAACCGAAGACATGTAATTTTAAAGATTTAAGAGGAATAGCACCAGACAGCACAGAGGGCAAACTGTGGATATCTGATCAAGCCAGACAAGGACAAAGTCACAAGTTCACGCTGACTGTGATGGCATGCGGGCCAGCTACAGGGACCTAATTAGGCCCGCTGAACAGAGTACCTTCTTTTTTAATTTGTTTTATTTTAAGAAGGTTTATTACAGATTTCAGAGATTACACAGCGTTTTGCCTACAACCCAGGGGCCGGCAGCAGTAAATCGAGCATTAGAGGTCTATATAACACAGCCAAGTCACTGACAACCCGGGGGTCCGGCAACAATGCAGGGGCACACACACGTGTATCAATCTATTTCACTTGTCAATATCGTGCAAACTATACCTTACCTAATAGGTTAATAAAGGACAACACCCCCCACCCCTGCCAGGTCAGAAATCCACATACAACATCCACCCATCCCGCAGCCCATCATGCGTAACCATCGAATGTCGTGTAGCCAGCTGGGCATGGCCTATTTCAAGAAAAAACACCCCAATAATTAGCAGAGGACGTGCCCCATGTATATTCACCAAAATACATACTTGAGGCCAATTTACCCTTGTCCATCCCTGTCTGTACGGAGGTCCTTGCCTCCCTGGTCCAGCCAGATCACGAAGGGGCCCCATATATCCTGCGGCCTAGAACCACCTGGCATTAATTCCCAATAATTTGATAACTGATCTTTACAATACGTGACTGCAGTAATCCACCCTGCTATATCAGACGAACTGGTCTTCTTCCAGTGCATCGCCACTTGTCGTTTCGCAAACAGTAGCAGCATGGCCACCAATTTCCGAGAATTCTTTGGGATTTCAAACACAAAGCCCAACAGCGCCATCAGAGGACTTGCCCGCAAGGGGATGTTAATAATGTCACTAATGTGTCGAAAGACTTCCGTCCAATAACTTGCCACCGGCCTGCAATACCAGGAAAGATGAGCAAATGTAGCGTCCGAGGCTCCACATCTCCAGCAGCCCGCGTCTGAAACTAAACCCATGCGACTTAGCTGTAGCGGTGTCCTATAGACCCTATGTAGGAAATTAAAGTGTAAAAGTTGTAGCCTATAGTTTGACGAGAGGTGCTCCAACTGTGTACATCAGAACCGCCACTGTTCGTCAGTGATGGAAATATCTATCTCCCTTTCCCAGTCAACCTTGGAGGTACCAGAGAGAATGGGGGACGACTCCTGAGTTATTGTATATGTTTGCGTTATTAATTTGCGAGGGGACTTGTTTGATATAATGTTTCCCAAAGCTGGAAGCGCTGCCGGAGCAGCCGGGAATCCAGCATATCTCGCCCGACATGCCACCCTAAGTTGATAGTAAAGTAGCATTTCTGAAGCGGAGGGTGGGAGTGGGTCATACTTCTGCTGAATGGTCATGAATTTGTCATCTGGGTATAAATCACTGTTCACCACCAAGTTATGCTTTTTCGCTCTTTCAGTAACAGCCTTGTCTGTCAGTGGCCCTAACAGTGAGTTGCCCCCCAGAGGCATATAAGGTGCGTATAGCTCCTTTTGACCCGCCCTCTTTGCAATACGTGTCTACGCCCATTTCAATGCTTCCACTGTATCTATTTCGGAATGCGGACGCTTATAGGGCTGAAATACTGCTACCTCTAAAGGGGTGGGTGCAGTCCTATCAATCTCAATGGCAACGTCTGGTTGATAGGGTATTGGGTGTAGCCAGTAGTGTAAAAATTGTGCCTGAGCACTATATGCATATAGCTCTACATCTGGGGCCGCCAGACCACCCTGAGAGAACGGCAGTGTTAAAAATTTCCAAGAAACCCTAGGCTGTCTTCCCGCCCACACCAACTAAAGAATAATCGTGTGAAGCCTATTAAAAAAGTGTGTGTTGAGGGGCATAGGAATATTCACAAAAAGGTATAAAAGCCTAGGGAGGAGCACCATCTTAGTTATAGCAATACGGCCTGTTAGGGATAATGGGAGATTTCTCCATCTGCGTACTTTACTCTCTATACAGTCTACCACTCTCCCGTAGTTGGCCAGCCACAATTCTTGAATTATCCCCAGATACCGTGTTGCTTCCGTCACCCATTTAATGGGGATCTCTGTGTCGCAGGGTTCAATGTCGTCCGTGAGAGGCATCAACACAGACTTCGTCCAGTTTATCTGTATCCCCGTCAGCCCACCATAGCGGATCAGCTCTCTCATGACGATATCAAAGTTGTCCTTCGGATGAATTAAATAAATGTCATCTGCGTACATGGATATTAACAGTCCCCTAGACGTGAAAACCATGCTACGCGGAGTATGGTGTTGTCTCAACCTAGCTGCCAAAGGTTCAGTTGCCATAGCAAACAGCAGCGGCGACAGTGGACATCCCTGTCTCGTTCCCCTAGTGATGTCAAATGAGTCTGATATTTGTCCATTCGCTTTCACTCTAGCCGTCGCTTGGTATAGACTAATTTAATTTGTTTAATAGAAATGGGACTGAGGCCCATTCTGGTGAACAAGGTGAATAGGACTTGCACTCCAAAGCGTTGCACGCTTTTGTAGCGTCGAGCAGAGCTGCCACCGCCTGAACATGTGGTGCCAAATAATGCAGCAGACCAAAAATGACAAGGAGATTATGTGCCGTTGACCTGTCCGGTATAAACCCTGACTGGTCTGATAGCGCTATCTGTGGGAGCATAGGACGCAGTCTATTGGTGAGAAGCTTGGCATATATTTTTGCGTCCAGATTAATCAAGGACCGTGGACGATAAGAATCAGGTTTAGTTGGGTCCTTATCGGGTTTCAATAACTTTATTATTGTGGCTTCTCTTAGAGTGGGTGGAAGCTCACCTGTCTCCATTGCTTCCTGAAAAACCAGCAACAGACGGGGGGCTATAATGTCAACATTTTCCTTATAAAAGGCTGCTGTGAGACCATCCGCGTCCGGTTCCTTATCCGCAGGCATGGTTAATATCACTTGCCTAACATCTTCCACTGTAATGGCCAATTCCATGTAGGTCCTAACCCCATCATTAAACCATGCCAGAGCCACGGTGTCCAAGTAGTCAGAGATGTCGGAATGAGACGGGTCAATATGAGAGGTATATAGTGACTTATAAAATTTAGTCATGGTCGCTAGGATAGCCTGTGGAGTTCTAGCCATCTCCCCATCCTCTGTGTGAAGTTCAGTTATGTAGTCCGATACCCTAGGGGGACGGAGCATATTTGCCAGTGTTTTCCCCGCTCGATCACCCTCGCCATCTACGGGCCTGAGTATATTTTTGCATGTAGGTTGTTTCCCTTTCTGCCTCCTCTTGGAATTCCGTTAATTTATATCTCAACGCAGCCTTAGTGTTAGGGGAGGGATCGACCTGAAGGCTCAATTCCAGCTTTTTAATATTGCCTTCCAGCTTGTGAAGGGCATTGCGTATGTCCCTCAATACTCCTGTCTTTAGTGCCATACAGTGCCCCCTAGTGACCACTTTGAAGGCCTCCCACAGTGTCCCAGGGGAGTCTACTGAACCCTCATTGAGCTAAAAAAAAATTACTATTTTCTCTCTAAGCTCTTCTCGGAAAACCTGATCTAATAGCGCCCTCGACAGAAATCTCCAGCTGAATGGCTGAATGTATGGTGGTGGAATTTGCAATGTAATCTGTACAGGTGCGTGGTCAGAAAAGGTGCGTGGGAAGTGTTTAGCTCCAGATACCCAAGCATGCAAGTCACGAGGTGTTAACCAATAGTCCAATCTGGACCAGGCATTCCGATGCTGTGTTATACACGTGCCTTCCCTAGCCATCGGGTGTAACGTTCTCCATGTGTCCACCAATTGTAGATCATCAATGATGCCCAATAGCATTCCAGCTGCCCTAGGATGGTGTTCACGATCTGCACCCTGTCTTTTAATAGTAGGTGACAGAACAACATTAAAGTTTCCACCCCAGAGTGTTGCTACCTTACCCAGTGATTGAATTGTATGCCATATATTCTGAAAACATGCTGGACAGTCAGTGTTGCGACCATAGGTGTTAACAAGCACAGTTGGAGTGTTGCAAAGTGTACCTAGGAGCAATACATATCTACCCTCATTATCAATCATCGACTGATGTGTCTTCCACTGCAGTCCTCGGCGTTTCAATATCGCAACCCCCCCCGCAGTAATTAGAGTTCGTGGCCTCCCGGCACCGGCAAAACCGGGTAGGTCAACCGCCTACTAAGCACGCAGCCCTGACATGTTAACTCAATGGGCTTTTTGTTGCCCGCTCACCGATGCTGCAATTAGTGGTACACCTTTAGATTCATTCCAGCACCAGGGACGTTACTCGCTCTTGGTACCTTACAACTGGTAAAATTTAGGCTAATATACCCGACATCCAGTTACCAGTGTAGTTCACAACACCTTGTTTTTATTTATTTCTCTTTTGGTCCCGAAGAATTGCCGCTGGATCCCACTCCTTGGGACCATTAGGCAAGTAACATGTTGACCTTATAGTACAACCACCCAGCACATTACAGTAGGTTAGTTGCTATCACCTTTTTAACCAGGGTAGGAGGCAGGAATATTAAACTGGTGGCCTTGACCACCTTTCCCTGTTTTAACCGTTCACAAGTTCTCTCACTACACTTTCACCTATTAGGACACCTCACACGCTCTCACCAAATGGCAAGGATAAAAGATCTCCGCCAAAGAGCCCCCACTGAGGGTGCCCGTCGGAAATTGCACCGCAGTCCCGACGAGAAGCATGCCCGATGATGAAGCATGACACCTAGCGGGCTAGGTGTGTGAGGGCATTATATCCGCTAAGGAGGAATTCCCCTCCTTCACCTTGGGTATTTGAACATGAGTCTCACCTCCGCATTTGTCACTCTTCTACCCCCTAGGAACTGAATTCTTCTTTTCTTGTTGCTTTAAGTCTTTGGGCACGTATGCTGGACCTGTGATAATAGCCCTCTCCAGTCTCTCCTTTGTGCATAAAGCTCTACCACCTCACCCCATCTAGCATGCCTAAGGACGTTTGTGGCTGGTGATGCTAGGTGAGTTTCCTGCAGCAAACATATATCCACCCCATGTCTGTTTAAGAAGGAGTGAACTAGTCTCTTTCCTCCTATCGTAACGTTTAAGCCTCTGATGTTGCAGGAAAGGCAATTAACAGTAGTCATTGTCGTCGTCTGTGAACCATACACTCATGAGCATCCATGTTCTCCCACACATCCTGCCATAATGACCAAGTATATGTAGCTGTCGAATTCTGTGCGACCTCCCATAAAGCACTGCACCGCAAGAGGGCAAGGCAAGCATGAGCAAGACATTGACTAAAATGTGCGACCTGGCATCAACAACTAGTATTAACCCCGTCCCTTTTCCTCGCGCCTCCCACACCAACCCCCCAATTAGGTTGTGTCCATCCCCCTCCTGTCCCACCCCACCAAAAACCCAAAACCAAAGCAACAAGCACAAGGGAATCATCCCACAAGGCACGTGAGGTCACCGGCATACAACCCTACTCTCTTGGTAGGGTGGCCAAGGCCAGGACATATCAAGCCAATTCAATACTACTTGTCAGATTAAACTATACAACCACCCAAACAACAGTGATCCACCGGCCAGTAATGGGGGGCAGCAATGAACAAGGTACTAGTACAATCGTCCAAAGCATAGAAGAATCCCAAATCGGAATAGGACAGAAGTAACATATTCCCACCTATCTGCGATTCCAACGATCAAGACCAATTATGTCAGTCATTATCGCTCAATGTCCTTTCAGATTGTGAGTCAGTGTGTGTAGATTGCGGCTTATGTTCCTTCGCCATTTGCTTTTCATATGTAAGCGCTGCCTTAGCGTCTGTGAAGAAGGTCGGCTTCCCATGGCCCTGAACCCTCAGTTTTTCCGGGAAGATTAAGGCATATTTTCTTCGCAAGGATGAATTCACGCCGAGCTGCCTGCACCTGGAGCGTGAAGTCCGGGTATAATGCTATATTGTTACCTTTATATTGGATAGCCCCTTTCTCCCTTGCAAGCCAAATAATCGTGTCTCTATCTCTATAATTCAGAACTCGGGCCAAAATGGGTCTCGCCAGTGCACCCAGTTTCAGCCCAGGACCCAGTGTACGGTGAGCGCGCTCAATTTAGAACATTGCCGACAGATCCGAGCCAAATAGTTCGCGCATCATCTCCTCTATGTACTTCTCTATGTTCTGAATGTCTGTGGATTCTGCAATCCCTGTAACGCGAATGTTGTTGCGCCTCGATCTAGCTTCCAAATCCTCATTCTTCTGTTTAATGAGCTGCAGAACCCCATCCATACCACGCAATTTTCTGTCCATTTCAGTTTGACCCTCCTCCATTTCCGTGATCCTCGTTTCAATCACACTCAGACGGCCGTCGTGTTTTTCAACTCGTTGCGTTATTCTATCTGATCGCTCTGCCAACGAGTCCATTTTCAAGTCTATCCCCTGAAGACTGGATTTCAAGTCTTTGAACATCGATCGAATATCATCCTCAGGTGGCTGGACCACAGCGCTTTCCCCCGGTGGTTTCTGGCGGTCCGTGTCAGCGTCCGTGAGTTTGTTGGACTTTTGTCAAAAGTATTCTTCGGCTGACGTGTTTCCGGCTTTCCCATGGTTTCACTCCTCATGCGACCAAGACACCATTTGGTGTCACTAGTTTTGCAGGTCGGGTTGCCCCATGACCGTGAACAGTGTCTCGTGAGGATCAGCGCATACCGCCCATACCTATTTCTCCACCTCCGATGGATGGCCTTCAGGAGTCAGTCAGCCCCAATGTATCCCACCACGTCCCGGCAGAAACTCCATGGTATCGCCAGCAGCCACTCTACTCTTGCGTGCCCCCTCCGTATACCTCTGCTTTACACCACCAGTGCCTTTTTGCTGGATGTTCGAATGTATTCCAACCCCCACTCCAGCTCACATCTCAGGGCTCTCAACCCGCACTCAGCAGTCCGGCCGATTTTTATCTCTGACCTTAGGTTCAGGGCTTTGCAGATTTAAAGTGCTCGACGGGGTACAAGTATTGCTACAGCTCCTCACAATCACTCTATGCCAAAGACCATGTCAAAGAACATGGGAGAGCCATAGCAGTGCACCAACTGATGTTCCTGCATCCCACCATACACTCACGAATCCGGGGGGGGAGGGTGCAACAAGACACGAGGCAGGGCACTTATGCACAGTCCCCTTGGAGCCTCAATCTGCAACTTATTCGTAGGGGCACAGTCTTGTCCAGCACTGCCCTCCAAACTGTAACATGGAGCGCGGCCGCGCCTCGCCCCACACAACCGCTGCCTGCACAAAATGGCGGTTCTGCAGCCTCACCTGGGAAAGTCTGCGACGCACTGAACCAGGGCCAGCGCACACCTCTCCCTCCACACGCCTCCAGGATCCAGGGCCCCCGCAGAGCGTCCCAGGCGGCAACACTCGCTCCGTATTACTGCCTCACCTCTGAGTCAATAGAGACGCAGACTCACGGCGCCTCCCGCTCCGACAGTTGCGCCTACTCACTGTCCAAGGGACCGGTACACATCACCTGCGTGGTCCCCAGCACCTCTTTTGGACCACCAGATGTGTCCTCCTCACGTCGGTTTTGTAAACTTAACAGGAGTGTAACCCATAAACCAATTCAGGACTGGGTAGGTAGGATGCAACAAAAACACAGTGTCCTGAGTGGTAGGATTCAATAGACAATTATACCAAGCATGCACATAGCATTACTTAGAAAGAAAGAAGGAGAAAATTTGTTTGTATGACAATAGATAGTTATTCATCTTTATATCATAACAGTAGTTTCAGGGTCGGAGATATACAGTTAAGAAACAGCACTGCATAGGTTAATTGGATGACAACCACATGAAACTTGGTGCATAAACGTGTACAAAAGTGCAAGTGGTGACGCAAGTGAAGGTGAACAGCGTTGGTGGCGCACTGTACATAAGGTGCTAGAAATTTACAGTGAGTGGCTCAGCCGCGTATGTGACAATGTGATATCACAATAGGCAGGCATAATTTCATTTAATGGTGGAGCCACAGGGGAGGAGTGCGCCTATTATTTAGGCTGTTTGGTCGACGGCGTTTCGATCCGGATTAATTCGGATCCTCATCAGGACTTGGTTGTCTGAATGTACGAGTGCTGTAAGGAAGAGGGGAGGAGATTAGGAGTGGCACCGGAATTGGTAAATGGGGGAAGGGAGCAAGTGAGGGGTCAAGTGAAGGTACCTGGGTGGACATCCGAAAAAGCGAAGTCCTCTTTTACTTATCCTCGAAGGGAGGCCGTGGAAACTTGTGGGGTTTCGCTTAGGGGTCCTCTAAAGGTTGCAGGAAGGTACTGGGGAGAATAAGGGGTGCTGCTATGAAGATGGGCATAACCAGTTTCACAACTGCACAAACGCTCATTCATAAGGGTTGGTAGGCAAGAATGGTGTGTAACATGCCTGAAGGTGCCTAGAGGCAGACGGCCGTGTGAATCAGCCGTGTTATCAAACGCTAAAAGGGAAAGGAGGGTAATGGTTAGCCACTCGTTGTGCATGGGTGTGGGGGTCAAGGGAGATTAGTATTGGATGTATCCGCGAAGTACCTGAATGAATCGGCGTGCATGCCGCTGTCTTCAACGATCGGCGTCTGAAAGCCAGTAATCGGCCGTGGCATTGTTAAACTTCCGCGTTTGGGCGGAGTTAGACCGGGGGTGATGGGCGCGGATTCGGGCGTCACCGAAGGTGTGCTGGCGAGGGTAAGAACATGGTTGGAGCTTGGGGGGAAGGGAGGCGTGGGAAGACGCTGTCATCATGACGCGTAAGGATCCCGGCTAGTTGGGGAATGTCCGCGGTTGTCAGAGGAAAAGTACTGACGTGTGGATGACTGGATTGGCCCTTTGGAGAAAAGGGGCGTGGATCGCGTTGCCATAGTAACACGTCCCGGACTCGAGTAGCGTGACGGGAGTGAAATGAAGGGATATTAACACATTCGGCGTACGAGCAGTTGCATATACATGAGGAAATGCAATTTTAAGAAAAATCAAGAATAAAAAACACACAATAATTCATACTTTAGTAAAACGTACAATCATTTGAGTCAATAGATGTTTTGTACATAATGCTATCAGTATACAAATGTTACAGAGGGGTGACAAAACTAGGGGAGCTAGTAGTCTGCATTAGGTGGGTGAAGGCGAGGGTATGGAGGGGGGGGTTTCAATGGCAGTATCTAAGGGTAGCAGGGCGGCTATCAGAATTCAAGGGTATCAGGCTGGCTAGTCTGTACAGATTCCCATGGAATTAAGGATGGTGGACCAGGTCAGGTGGTGACGGTCCCATTCCATTCATCAATGGTGTTTAGTCCCTTATTGATAGAATCGCAAATTGTCATCCATTTGCATTCTGCCTTATTAAGGAGAATTTTGATGTCTCCTCCTCGGGTAGGCAGTGTCGCTTTTTCTATCACTTGCCACTGTATGTCCATGTCGCGATGGCCGTACTGTAGGTAGTGTGACACCAGGGGGGCTGTCATGGTTTTGCAGTTAATGCGACTTTTATGCTGGATGATACGCTGTTTGATCATTTGTGTCGTCTGCCCGATGTAGATTTGATCTCAGGGGCACTTGATGGCATAAATTACATTTTGTGATCTGCAGTTTGTATGTTTTGTCAATTTGTAGGAACGACCATTGGTAGTGAAATCCTTGGTATTTGTGGTCAAGCAGCACACACTACAATTTTGACATCTGTAGTGTCCTACAATGGGGTCAAGTCCCCAGGCGGCTGTGATCGTGTTCCTTTCATGGTTGGTTTGTGGCCACGTGATGGCATGTACCAGATGATTAGCCAAATTGTTGCCGCGTTGGTATGAAAAAAGGGGAGCCTCTTTAAATTGTTCATGTGAGCGTAGCAATGGCCAATTTTTTCTGATGATTTTATTTATTTTGTTACTGTGAGGGCTGAATTTTGATACAAAGGGGATTCTGGACATTGATTTCTTTGGTTGAGTTGTGAGGAGGTGCTCTCTATGGCAATACCATGCTCTTTTCTTTGCTTTGGCCACCAATCGTTTGGGGTATCCACGATGTACCAGTTTTTCGGTGAGGATGTCAGCTTCCCTGAAATAGTCTTTTTTCCATTTGCAATTCCGGCGGATCCGGAGGAATTGTCCGTACGGTAGTCCATCACGTAGTCCGCGGGGGTGGTAGCTAGAATACAGCAACAGGGAATTTTTCTCGGTTGGTTTCCGGTATAAAGTTGTGCCCAAGGATCCTTCTTCTGCATGGATGGTCACATCTAGAAAGGGCAGGTAATTTTGTTTGCAGTCACTTGTAAATTTAAGATGTTCCTGCGAGTGGTTAAGCCAATCAATGAAGGGGTGCAACGTATCAGTCGTGCCAGTCCAAAGTTATAGAACATCGTCTATATACCTGCGCCACAGATTGATGTTGTCAAGAAAGGGATTAGCGGGAGTTAGGATCAGTGTCTTCTCTAAATGATGAACGAACAGAATAGCAAAGTTCGGAGCGAAGCATGCTCCCATTGAGACGCCTTTGACTTGTAGAAAAAAAGTGTCTTGATATAAAAAGTAATTGTTCTTCAATGCTATCCCGAGGAGGTTCATGATGAATTCCGTAGGGATCCGTGTAGGTTGGGGTCTTGACAGAAGGAGGGTGTGGATAACTTGTAAACCTTCATCATGCGGTATATTGGTGTAAAGGGATTCGATGTCTAACCCTGCCATGACTTGTGTGGTGGTATCAAAGGGTAGATCCTCAATGGTGTTGATAAGGTCCATTGTGTCACGGATGTAGGTGTCTGTTTCAGGGACAAATTCTTTGATTATAGAGTCTATGTATTTCCCAAGTGGTTCCAAAATCGAACCGCACCCGGACACGATCGGTCTGCCCGGTGGGTTAACATTGTCTTTGTGAATCTTGGGCAAGACGTACAGCACCGGAGTGCGGGGATTGGAACTATTGAGGAATTCTAATTCCTTTTTGGTTATGATATTCTTGTCTTTGGCTTCAGTGGTGACAGATAGTATTTTGTTTCGGATGTCGTCCAGTGGATCCTTGGGGATGGGGCGGTAGTGTTCTTGGTTCGCGAGTTGTTTTTTTTTATTTCTAGATCATATTTGGTTGTGCTCATAATCACTATCCCTCCGCCCTTGTCGGCTGGCTTTATGATGATATCGCTGTTATCCTTCAATGTTTTCAGAGCTTGTTTTTCTGCCAGTGGGAGATTGTAGGGGATGAATTGTGATTGGTTTTTGAGGTCCATGACATCTTTAAGTACCAAACGTTCAAAGGCCAGAATTTCTGGTGGCATGGTGTATGAGGGGGGGTTGAAGGTGGAAGGTGGTCTGAAAGGTTATAAATTTGAGACCGCAGAATCAGTTTTATCTGCAAAATATTGTCTGAGTCTAATTCGTCTGAAAAATTTCAGAAGGCTTGATTGAAGATCTAGGAAATCTGTGCGTTCCGTGGGTACAAATGTTAAGCCTCGGGATAGGAGGTTGATCTCATCATTGCTGAAGATGTGGTCTGAGAGATTGAAAATCGGTATTTGTAGATCAGTTGTTCTAACTAGATCTTGATCATTTATTGTTGCTGTCCCCATTGGTAAAACCGGTTGCGTGTTTGTCGCTCGCCCGGGAGTTGAGATTGGTATTGGCGGTTTCTGTTGGGGCGGTTTTGAGGGGGTGGTTGTCCGCGTCCGCGGCCCCTCCCTAAAAAAATGGCCGGAATCAGGGGTGGAGGTCTGTTACTTGCTGTTGAGGTCCCCGGGCGGTTGTCAGAATCTGAGTCTTCGGCCGAGGTATTTGATGAGTCTGAGAATGTAATCCTCTGATTGTTTCTGAAGCGGCCCAGTTGCGTGTTCTAGGCGGGATATACGGGGTATTGTAGAAAGCTTCGTCCAAGTATGGGTAGATGTTTTCTACTTTGTAGTTCTTGATGTCTTTTTGAATTTTATTTGTTTTCTTGTTAAATTCAAAAGTGTTGAAGGTGGTGATGGTGGTGTCGATTTTTTCAAGAAGGCTTTTTGCATCAGTGAAAGAAGTGTCTGCTAAGATTTGTTTCTCAAGTTTCGCTATTTCTAGAAGTTCCAGGCGACTGTCTTCGATAGCTGTGTCTATACCAAGGACCATCCAATGTCTAGAGCACGTTGTGGCCAAATGGCTAAATTTGGTCCGGAATAGAGGATCTGTGGTAAAGATGGCAGGGGTATTGCGTATTTGTAATCCCACAGGAATGGTGCCAGATCTAAGACAGTTCCGGTGCCACTCCTAATCTCCTCCCCTCTTCCTTACAGCACTCGTACATTCAGACAACCAAGTCCTGATGAGGATCCGAATTAATCCGGATCGAAACGCCGTCAACCAAACAGCCTAAATAATAGGCGCACTCCTCCCCTGTGGCTCCACCATTAAATAAAATTATGCCTGCCTATTGTGATATCACATTGTCACATGCGCCGCTGAGCCACTCACTGTAAATTTCTAGCACCTTATGCACAGTGCGCCACCAACGCTGTTCACCTTCACTTGCGTCGCCACTTGCACTTTTGTACACGTTTATGCACCAAGTTTCATGTGGTTGTCATCCAATTAACCTATGCAGTGCTGTTTCTTAACTGTATATCTCCGACCCTGAAACTACTGTTATGATATAAAGATGAATAACTATCTATTGTCATACAAACGAATTTTCTCCTTCTTTCTTTCTAAGTAATGCTATGTGCATGCTTGTTATAATTGTCTATTGAATCCTACCACTCAGGACACTGTGTTTTTGTTGCCTCCTCACGTCGGAGCACCGCGGTCACCCTGCGGCTCCGCCGGCCCAAACTTCTGGTGGCGCCCCTCCAGCAGTCTCGCTCACAGCTCGGCCAGCCACCCAACTCGACGTCCCGGCTTGGACTCTGCAGTCACGGCGGTAGACCTCTTACTCCGCTTCGAATCGGGGCTTCTGGTGGGGCCGTTCTCCTCGATTTAACCCACTGGTTGGCTACACTTGGCGGGTGGCTTTAATATTCGGGCAAAAAAATTCCGATTTTACACAGCAGGTACGGATAAATGACGGATTTCTGGCCTCGGCCGGCGGAGCCACTTAATCAAGCGGCCATTCGCAGCCAAGCGAAGCCACGCCCCTCTGAACAGAGTACCTTAAACCTTGGTTTGTGAAGCATTGCGAGGATCCACATTGAAGATGCATCATGCTGCTGAAGCAAAGCGTTGATTCCAAGATGTGGTGAGGCTGCAATATGAGGGTTCCATTGACACTGCGTATTATGCAAAGTCTGGCATCCGGGATGTAGCATGCAGTCGGGCAATGCATCAGTTCCAAGGAGCTGTGAGTCTGAAGAGCAGAGTCAATAATTGTCATTCAGGCTGCTATCGACGAGGGATGCAAGGGCCTGCACAGAGGATGAGCCATGCAGCAGCAGTTCCAAAGGCATTGCAGGCTGCGGAGGTGATGTGGGTGTTTGCAACAGTGCAATCCATACAGTAGCAGAGATGCACCAGCTCTGCTTAGAGTTGCGCATCACAGCATAGGAAATGCATCAGTTCTACTGGATCCGATGAGGCTGGCAGAGCACTAAGCCCACTTTCTAGGGTCCAGGACCAGGGTGGCACCACTTGCCAGGTTAGGCTCACAGATAGCAGAGATCAGATGCAAGGTTGTTGGAAGCCAATTGCATCCCTGTGGCTTCCAATCAGGAAGCCAGCCAGCTATCCCTTGGAGTCACTTTGGTTTCTGAGTTCAAGAAATGCAGGTCCAGTCCTTCTCACCCAGGGAAGCTGGTGGCAGGCATCAGGTCAGCACAGCAGGGAAGCTGTCCAGCAAAGAGGCGGTCCGTTCAACAGCACAACAGTCCTCCTTCCTGGCAGAGTATCCACAGTTCCAGAAGTGTACTGAAGAGTTGGTGTCTGAGGTCCTGTATTTATACCCAGTTGTGCCTTTGAAGTTGAGAAAAGCTTCTAGTGGCATGCCTTTGTAAGGCACAGGTACCCTGCTTTCCTAGCCCTGGTTTGAGACTAACTACAGGATTTACGCAGACCTTTGTGTGGAGGCAGGACACAGACGAGAGACATCCTTAACAACGAATGTGCTACAACGCATGCCATTACAATGCGGTTGTTACAACGACCGCCTTGTTACAATGCGAACCATTACATCCCAATTTTTTACAACGACTTGCTGCAGGGAGCAGAAGGTGTTGGATTTACAATCCAACACCTTCCGTGCTGTTGCACAAAGTGGAGTAGGAATAATAAATTATACTATTCCTAGGTCCATCGCGCCCTCTACAGCAAGTCGTTGTATCGACTTCTGATGTAATGCTTTGCGTTGTAACAACACGGTCATTGTAGCGACCGCATTGTAATTGAATGTGTTGTAGTGCATTCGTTGTAAAGAGATATATTTGACGCAGACTATTCAAGTGTAAGCGCGTCTGGATCAAGCTCCATCCTCTCAGCCTGCCACTGATAGCCTATCCAGACCTATTGAGTGTGATTGTCTAGGAGGAATATTCAAAGGCCAACTTTAAACTATACCCATCATATGACCCCGAGACAGCTTGCAGGTATAAATAGATAAGGCAGGAAAAATGCCAACCTTCTAAAAGTGTCACTTTAAAAATTGTAATTTAACATCCCACTTCAACATAAGACACCAAACATGAAATAATTACCTGCTCCCATTTGGAAATTAAAATTATAAAAAGTAATAATATAACTCCAATATTATCCTATGGGAGATATAGGTCTTGGGGTAGTGAAGAATGGATGTAGGAGTTTTTCACTTCCAGAAAATGTAAAAACTTAAAAGTACATGTACAACTTTTTAAATGCATGTCACCTTGCCCTCTGTGCTGTCCGGGGCCTATCTTGGGGTGACTTACATGTATTAGAAAGGAATGTTTGGGCCTGGCAAATGTTTATTTTGTTAGGTTGACATGGCAGTTTAAAACTGCACACACAGGGTTTAATGGCAGTCCCAAGGCATGTTTAATGGGGTACTAAAGTGGATGGCATAATCAGTGCTGCAGGCACACTAGTATCATTTAATTTACAGGCCCTGGGCCTAGCTAATGCCACTTTACTAGGAACGTACAAGAAAATTAAATGTGCCAATTGGGTATAAGCCAATTTTACCATATTTTAAGGAGAGGGCACAGTAGCACTAATTGGCATTGGTAACATGTGCAGTGTCTTAAGGCCAGCAAAAACAAAGTCAGCAAAAACAGGGGGTCTGAAGGCAAAATGTTTGGGGAAAAATCACACGAGGATGTCAGGTCGAATAATGCTCATGTAGGCTTTTTGACCATAAGGCAGGGTGCATGGTATTTAAAAGTTTGACAGATAAAAACTCAATTTTAGACGTGGCCTTATAGTGAAAAAGCCCCAAAAGCTAATTTCACTGTAGCAAAACTGGCTGTGCATTAGGAACATACTAGGATACATTATTATATTTAATAACCCTAATTATGGTTTGGAAACTGCTATATATATAATTAAATAAAAGTTTTTATAGTAATTAAAAATCTAATTCCACAGTGAAGTAGTTTTTTTGTGCATATTAAGGAAAATGGTACTTATGGAAATTTACCTTTCACTTCACCAAGACCTCTGAAAGCCTATTTTAATGTGTTCTCCCATTTATGAAGGCCAGTAATTAGCATTTCATTAGGTGTGAATGGGTATAAAATGCCTCCCAGGAACAATCATTAGGCTGAATAGGCAGACATTGGGCAGAAATAACCCATCTGAACCTGACAGAATATGCATGGTGGCACTCTAAGCATCCTTTTTGTTATTATAGTGTCAAATCCTGTTTGAAAGTCAAATCCTGCGTGAAAGGTTTGCTGGGGTTTTACATATACAACTTGGGGCGCACTTCAAAGAAGCCTCCATTCTCACATACAAATGTTAGCTGACACCTGGACAAGGCCCTTCCCTTGCCCCCGCTCAACCCCTCCTCCCCCAGCAATCCAGGCTCCAATCACATTGCACCCATTTTGACATTACTTTGTTAAATCCTGCTTAAATGTCAAACCCTGCTTGACAGTCCTGATGAAACCTGATATATTTCCCACCTGTGATATTATAGCAAACTTGACTAACAATTGAGCACCAGATAAGATGACAGGATATTCTTTTTAAAAAATGTGACAAAGTCATACAAGGGAGTGAAATAGTGGCTGTTTGCTCTTACGGGCTTGGTGATAAACCAAGATTGAAACTTGCTAATAGGAAACTATTGAAACCTGAAGGTTTGAACTATTGTCTAAATGATGACATGCATTTACATGTTATATACTAAGGGAAATATTTAGAATCTGGCAAATTAGACAGTCTGTCTAAATAAGATGGATATATTAATCTCCATGTTAGAAGTGCCCTAGGCTGTAATTTACTTGTAATACGGAAGAAGGTACATGCACCAACTTTATGATAGATTATCCCATCCGACAAACTGTAAATAAGACCCTAAGACTTAACAAAAGATTTTATGCTTATTATTGAACTGCATTTGTTCAAATCCTGTCTTAATATTTACAGTTCATATGTAAATGTTTCCTGTTCAGCATTAGCTCATTTAAATAGGTAACTCCCTAATTGTTCATCGATAAGAAATGAAAAGCCAGTAAGGCCTAGTTTCAATTAATGCTGGCTTGAAAAGTCCCTTTTTCTGAATTATAAATGATTATGAGTTAGCTATTATTATTATTATTATTAATATTATTTTAATGTTTTATAGAGCGCAAACTTGACCCGTGAGGGTATCAGAGCGCATTACAAGATTTACAGAAGTGAACAAACAAAAAGCTTAGAAGTACAGAAGTATACAAAATGATTCCCTATAGGGGAAAAGAGGGACACAAGTGTATGGCTACAATTACAGTTAGAATCTGTAAAAAAAACACAGTTTCTTGATGGAGTGAATAGGTGATCTGAGGAAAAGGCGATAGTCTTAGATTAGTCCGGCACACTGTGGTGGTTGAAGGCAGGAATTAGACGAGTAATTTACCCAGGAGGAAAGTTTTTTTTCCTCCTTTTTAAAGGGTGTCAGAGAAGGGATTCTTCTAATGGTGGCTGGGAAAGAGTTCCAAATTCTTGGTGCAGCCCTGGAGAAAGCCCGATTGTAGGTTTTTTTTTCTCCAAAAACGGGCAGGTTGGAGCAAGAGGTCTCTGGCGGACCGAGAGTTCCTGCTTCCTCCAGATACCACTAGTTTCTGTGCCAGATAAGCAGGAGAGTTTGTGTATAGAGTCTTGTGTGTAATGTATGCCAGTTTCAGCTGTATTCTGGCCTCAAGGGGGAGTCAGTTCAAAGCTTTCGATGTGGAGAGATGTAGTCGAATTTCCCAGTACCAGTAAGTAGTCTGGCGGCCGCGTTGAGGCAGGCTTTTAAAGGTGCCAGGGAGATCTTGGGTAATCCCGAGAGGGTGGAACAGCCATATTCCAGCCTAGAAATGACTAGTGCTTGGACTGCCATTTTTAGGTCAGGAGCATCGATGAAGGGTTTCAGCTTCCGTAGGTAGCTCAGGTGGAACCTGGCTGATTTAGCCATCGAGATGATGTGGTCCCACATGTTAAGGTTGCAGTCCACCATGGTCAGTGGGCAGTTTAAGGCTGTAATGCCCTTGAGCGATGACATTTTAATGTATATTTGGGTGTCGTCCGCTTACATATGGTAGGAGATGTTAGCGGTGCGAACAACTTCGGTAAGCGGCTTTAAGTAAAGATTAAAGAGGGTGGGGGGCTGGGTTGGACCTTGAGGGACTCCAACCGTGACCGGGGTGCAAGCTGATAAGTTGCCGTTAATTAGGAATCTCTGTGATTGCTTGTGGAGGAAAGACCTAAATCATTCTAAAACAGAGCCATCCAAACCCATCCTGAGTTTGAGGCGTTCAAGTAGTTTTTCATGGTTGAACGTGTCAAAGGCCGAGGATAGATTTAGGAGCATAGTAGTTTCAGTGCTGTGCCCCGGTCTGAATCCAATTTGGAAGTCTTCAAGTAGGTGAAAGTTGTTGATATGTTGACTTAGTTGCTGATGTACACACTTCTCTAACACTAATAGAGGGATATTGGAGATAGGTCTGAAGTTGTCAGGGGAGGCTGGATCCAGCAATGGTTTTATTAAAATAGGGAGGACTTGGCCGGCTTTCAGGGAGTCCGGAATCGATCCCTGCTGGAGAGAGTGTTGATTATTGCAGTCCAGCAAGGAACAATGGATCGTGAGGCAGCAGCAAGGCAGTTGGATGGTAGCGGGTAATTAAAGTGGTTAATCTGGTTTAAGGTAGAGAGGATTTTAGAGATGGAGTCTTCGTCATAGTATTTGAAGTCGTTCCAACGTGCTTGGTTTTTAGGTGAGCCAGTGGGGGCAGCGCAGACAGGGGGGGCAGGTCAGGAAGCGGTTGAGAATATTTGGCGGCACTAAGTTCATTTTCTAATGCCGTGATTTTATCAGCGAAGAAAGGGGAGAATTCCTCAGATGATATTAGAGACTTGGGAGACTCTTTCGATGTTTTAGCCAGTTTATTTGATTGGTGTTTGACCAGTTGAAAGAGCTTGCGGGGTCTATTCTTGGCATTCCCCAGTTCTGATCTGAAGTATTCTTTTTTTTAATTGTTCTTGTTGTAGGAGTTTCGGCCTAGCAGAGAATTTTTAAATGCGCAGCAGAGAGGTGCTGTCTCCAAATTCTTTCAGATGGCCGGAGGGATTTCCTCTCCATATTAAGGGATCTAGTGAACCATGGGTTTCTGTCTTTGATTTGTGTTCTTTTTAGTTTTAGTGGGGCAAGGTCATCCAGAATGTTCGATATAGTCGCTGAGTAATGATCATTGAGGTCACTGACCGTAGTTATATGCAAGGGGAGGAGGTCAGATCTGCAGCGAGCCTCCAGTTTCATGTGGTCCAGGTTCTTGGTGTCTCTGATCCAGCGTTTGGGAATCATCGTTTGCGGTGCCTTTAACTTGTGGGTCCCGGGTAAAAGGAAGTCAATGGCGTGGTGGTCAGACCAGTCACCTGGGTCTATGGAGATAGGCTTAACTGAAGAATCCTTAGAGATGATCCAGTCCAGGGCCCTTTTGAGTGAGTTGGCAGAGAGCAGGCTTGAGTCAGGGCTTGAGTCAGCTGAAAGAACCCAGTGTCTGGCTAATCATCAGTTCTACCCATAAATATCACTGCCATATAAAAGAGCACATAATGAACTTTGACTTTAAATTTATCTAAGACTTCACCAATAGCTCGGCCTTCATAGAGAAGGTTAAATGGGCCTAAACCCTCAGTTATTTTTTAACAGCTGGCTTTTATATTTAAAATATTTGCTTCTCAATTTAAAAATCTGTCAGATTTGAACCTCTAGGTAACAATATTGATGTACTGCGCCCTCCTTACAACACCATGGATGCACCAGAATTTACTGTATGGCGCTCCATGTCGCAAGGAATGATAGTTGCTGCAGGAATTCTGATGCATATGTTGAGCAAAACTCAGGCATTGTTGGAGTTGTGTCGTAAGCATGACGCAACTCCAGCAATGCATGCTGTAGTACCATTCACATTGCACTGCATCACCCTTATGCCTGCCATGAGGCAGGCATTATTTTTGCCGCAGTGCAGTCCTAGAAGCCAAATCTACAAGGCTTTCTTGCAGGTGAACGCCCACCCTGCATGATATGAATGATTGATACTATTGCTAACTTAAAATTGCCCATTCTCCTATGCGTCATTTTAGATGTATTTGATGTCATGATTTTAGTCTTTGCTTTGTTAATTGTCAATTTGCACATTGAATGCAGTCCAATTTGGTCCAAAGATTTCTGTAGACCATTAGTTGTATGTCATAGCAAAATCAAGTCGAACATCTAATTGAGGTCTGATCCATTGCAGATGGATGACTATTCACTTCAGCTAGAGCTCGACATAGATCAGACATTTAAGGGCAAAATAACAGAGGGGCCAACATGCACCTCATAAGTAAATGTATTGAGAAAAAGTCTAAAACCATTGTCAAATTTGAGTGTAACCCTGGTTTTCAAATGCAATAGAATTGATTTTTCTAAATTTTAAATCTTTTGAAGTTGAATAAGAGTCTTCAAATTCAAATGGTGCTAGGATATAGCACTTATTTTTATATCAATTATTTCACCGGCAAGCATTTAGGTCCAATAATGAAAGCAGGGACCAAAGTACTCTTCTAATTAGAAGGTTTAGGAGGAAGCAGCTTTTATCTGGGAATGGTAAGTGTTCTCAAGTCGCACACTTTACCAATTTGAAGGTAACTCTTTCTTCCAATGTTCCTCTAGATTCTCAGCATGGGCAAAGCAATCATGTCTGTTGCTTAAAGTACACTGACTACACAAAAAATGTACTGGGTAGTAGAACATCTCTTAATAACCGTTGATGGTCACGAAAGTAATGAAGCAATTTTTTTTCTATCAGTGGGCTTTATTTATAGCTCCATGTCTAGTGCACATGTGGAATGTTTTGACAATGTGGTGAATTATGAACAAAAGGGCACTAGTGAGGGCCCATTTTTTCATAACTCAGCACATTGTCAAAACATTTCACATGTATAAACTTGGCTAGATGTGTTAGGTAGACACAATAGAACAGAGAGAGAGAACCAGTGACCATGTTAGGTGACAGAAAGGCATGTGTACAAACAAAAGTGTCAGGTAGCATAGGAATAAACGAGCAGATTAGGAGGCCAGGAGGAAACATAGAATGACATGTCAGGAAATGAGGGTCCTCGTTTATGAAAAGTGTGTGAAAGCAGCAATGCAACACTTGTAACTGTGCCCTCCTTGCAACACCATGGATGCACCAGAATTTACTGTATGGTGCTCCATGTCGCAAGGAATGAGAGTTGCGGCAGGAATTCTGATGCATATGTTGGAGCAAAACTCATGCATTGTTGGAGTTGTGTGGTAAGCATGACGCAACTCCAGCAATGCATGCTGTAGTACCATTCACATTGCACTGCGTCACCCTTTTGCCTGCCATGAGGCAGGCATTATTTTTGACGCAGTGCAGTCCTAGAAGCCAAATCTACGAGGCTTTCTTGCAGGTGAACGCCCACCCTGCATACATTATACCTGACGCAGGTATAATGGAGCACAGAGCTTTACAAAGTTAGCTTAGATGCGTCACTTTGTAAATAGGCCGCAGCCTGGTGAATGTTTTACGCTGCTGGTGCATCCCCAAAAGTGATGCAACAGCACCATAAAAGTGTTGCAAGGCTTCATAATTAATCCCCACGATGTTTATTTCTAAATAGGTGACCATGGCCTATGAGACTCAAAATAGAGAGCACAATTGCATCCTTTGGGGCACAGTCTTCCAGGTCCACTGTGGAATGATACATCCCGAAAACCTGAATGTGTATGTAGGATAACATCTGTGCTAGTGTGAGTTGTGAATGGCCATGCAATGTGGCATGGTCTATTGCAGGTGAACACTCTCTAATAAGGTAATATAGGATGTCCCTAAATCTCTTGAATTTCAGGACATCAAAATAGCATAATTCTGTTTACAAATGTCACCTCCCTCCTGCTAATTGTCTATGTCTATTTGCATATTTGCATTCTGAACTCTAAGTACTTATGTGCCGCTCACAACTGCATACACTTTAGGTGAATGATGTTCATTGAGGGTTGAGCGCTTCTAGGCCAGGCTTCTAAAATGAATAACTTGTGAGCATCTGGCAGCCCTCTGTCTGTAAGTAGTTCTGTGTCCAGTCCAACTTCCCAAATTAGAAGCTTTTGCTTTGTTGAACTAATATGTGCATACTAAACTCGAAAAGAATGTTTTGAGGCGAAGATTTGTGTATTTTCAGAACTCATAACCTGCTGTCTGAAGAAAAATTAATAATAATAATAATAATAATAAAAAATGAATAAACACTTGTGTTATAAATCATGCAGCCGTGGAAAGACCTCATGTTAAAATTACTATATATGTGCCAGGGGCATAGCAGCTATTACTGTTATGTATTATCCACATAATTACTGCTGACAATGAACATGAACAGTGGTGACTACGGACAATAATCGTGTATGTGGTAAACACTATTTGAATCTTGTCTGATGTGGTCTTTATCGTAATTGTAATAATATTAGTAGCTCTAGATGATTTCCATTGAACATAAGTAGCTGTTATTACAGTAAATGTTGGAGACCCCTGTTCTTGGCTTTGGAAATGTTTGCTACCTTTCCATTAGTTGTGTTCATTTGTTGAACCTGCATAGCAAAACACTTTTGTGCAGTAGCAAAGTCAGATTAGAATGTGCAATTACACTTCCAGCATTCCTTTTTTGTCATACATTGCAAAAATAACTTTCTATTTTCACAATGTTTATTGTGAAATACCATACATAAAAGGGCCAAATGGATGAAAATCACAGGTAGCAATTACAAATTTACGATTTTTACTGAATCTCAAATAGGTAATTGCTAAATGTGATGTATGTAAAAAAAAGCTAAAAAATAGCGATTCCCCAAAATTTGCCTTTGCATATAGCGATTACCTATTTGCGAAATTCACAATTAGCGGATGGCAATTAGGTAATCGCTAATTGAGAATGTCTCCCTTTGGAGTAGCATGATGACCTCACAACCAGGAAGTGAGGCTTGCAATGCTGTTGCAGAGGGTCTGAGGCTGTATATGAGGCTGAGAGTAGGAGCTCAACACTCAGGAACACATCCACAGTGCAGAGGCAGGTGCAAACAGCCAGCATGGCATCCCAGGATAACGGGAAGGAGACTGGAGTTTTGGGAAAAAAAACATTTCAGTGAAAAAGAATTGGAGGTCTTAATAGAGGAAGTGGTCAAGAGCCAAGATAAATTGTTTGGTAACAACTCCCTACATGTCCAAGAGTCTGAGAAAAGGAAAACCTGACTCGACATCCAAGAAAAAAATCAGCACAATAGTGTCACAGAGTGCTCCATTGAAGAAATTTACAAGCACTGGTATGACTTGCATATGAGCACAAATAAGAAGGTGGCAAGCAGGTTTTCTGACGCCTAAAAGATTGGCAGAGGACCATTTACCCAGCCTGCATCAACGCCTCTTGAGGAATTGGAGGAGACGACCCTGCAGCCTGAGTCCATCAGTGGTGACATCGGACATCTACACCTTAGCCGCCCCCACCACCAGTAAAGGTAAGATGCATGCTTAAGTACACTTGCCTCCTATAAGTCACAAACTGCACTCATAGGGGTCCATTAGGATGTCGGGCGGTGGCACAACCGCGGTGGTGGCGGGGCGTAAAAGCAGCTTTTTCCGCACGCGAGCAGCGGAACTCACGTCCGCAACATTAGGATAGGTTAACACAGGTCATTTCCAGTCCGCCGCGCAGCGCCGTGTACCGCCATCAAAGTGCGCCCGCCACCGCGGCGGCGGGAGCCAATCGAGACCCTCCACCGTGCCCGATGACGTCCGCCCCGCTCGAGAAATTAGGATGGTCAAAACAAGCAGACGCACCGCAGCGGAGACACCGCACAGCTGATGCAGGCGGAAAGTTGACAGCGGAGCACGAACCCCGAGACCCGACATGAACCCCATGGACCCAGCCCTCCACATGCATACAGTCATGGACCTGCTGCAACACTATCGCCAGATGGGCCGCCGCGGACGCCGCCGCAGGTACGCCACTACACATATGCACCACACAACACACATGCCGACACAGGGCCCAAGCACCACACTGGCATCCAGCTGGGGGGCACAACACATCCACATGGGCACCCACACATCAACCACCTCACAACCAGGCACCCCACAGCATCCGGAACACACAACGTCTGCCAACCAGCAGCAACGTTCCCGCCACGGTCACGTCACCGCCGCGGTCAACACATGTGCACTATGCAGAAGGCAGGGCCACACCAAGGCATGGGCAGGGCACTAACATCACAGGCACACACCATCCCAAACCACACTGCACCCCACCCGAGCTAGCCACAAGCCAGGTGCTTATTCCGTGCACCCCCATGCACACCAACAAGCACTGTAATAACAAGCACAATACACACACACTGCTAGTAGTCGCGGAAGTATTGCATCGGTCGAAAAAGTTGTATTCTGCGCATGTGCACTTCAATAACGTCTGCAGAGAGAGGAAGAAATACTCAACCGTGGAAAACGGCGAGGAAACACCAGGCGGCGCTCTGAGATTGAAGAAGCGGTTTCCATCGGCGCTCAAAGCTGCTGCTGTTATTAGCTTACTTTGGGTAGATTATATGGCCAACGTTTCATTATCACTTCACTGAGCCCTTTGAACCTTGTGGCCAGTGCTTACACTGTGCAAGTACTACCCGGCTTTGAGTCCCAGCACTTCTTTAATATAAAAGGGAGAGAACCCGGACTTTTCAGCAAGGGTGCAATTAGATTTGCCATATCCATTGACTCCGCTCCGTGTTTTCACGCTGACTGCTGATGCTGCTGCTGAGTGCGGAAAACGCCGAACGCTACCTCGCGGCTCCCTGCTCTCCGCATCGATATTGTCGCAGCTTGGCCCCCAGCTTGGCCCCCAGCTTCAAGGACTGTGCTGCGGGGAGGGCTCAGCTGAAACAGAGGACCAGAGGTCAGCGGCCAGTGAGTGGACAGTGAGTGGACAGTGAGTGGCGGTGAGGGGTGAGCTAGGTCATTCACGGATAGTGTGGGTGATAGCACAGCAGAGCACTAGAGCTAAGCAGCACAGAGTGGAGTAGCGCCGGAGCAGCGCCTGAGTGCCGGAGCCGAATTTTAGTCGAAAGGAGTGTGCAGGTCTTCTCCCACCGGGTCCCAGATTCAGGGGGGGCTGGTCCGCTTGTAATCGACTCACAGCCTCATAATAGCCTCATAATAGTCAAAGAAAGCTAAAGTTGACCCGAGCCAAGCGACTGTGGCAAAGAAAGAGGTTGGCACTGTCTCCGACGACGACCCTCACCACCCTCACTTCGCAGGGACCTGCCTGTCTGCTGCTGCCGCTGTTCACTCGGAGCCACAAAGGTGAGGAGGGCGAGAGGCGGGTTACTCGAGGAGCAATGAACAAGGATTGGCGACTGGTGTCAGGAGCCCGGTGTCTGCTGTGGGCAGGCAAGTAATAGTGTAACTTCTGCCTCTATTATCACTGATCACCATCACCAACCAAAAGCTCAGCTCAGTCTTACTGCCTCGGGTCACAGGTGGGCAAAAGGAGAGGTTAAGCGAGAGGGGCTGGCCGACCGAGCACAGGGTGGGGGTCAGGACCACAACACGAGCGCGGACGCCGTTAGAGGCGGCTGCCAAGTAAGAGCCAGGGGGGCAGCCCAGGCCAATCTGACTAGGTCTAATTGGCTGGAGGCTCCTTCCGAGCGCTCCGCTCATTTCTTGAAGATATAACCCCCTGGAGCTTCACTCTCACCACATTTCGCCCCTTCCTTCCCCCATCCAAAAGTCAAGCGCAGCAAATAGCTGTAAATAGTGACTATAAACATAATAAGTGTGCATCGGCTGTCTTATCTCCGAACTGGAGCCGAGCCAACAGCTAAGCGGGCGAAGAGGGATAAGTGGCTGCTCGTGCCCCTTCCTCCGGACACTCTTGAGACACCCACGGATCGATACGTTAAGAGAGAGCTTGCAGCGCGTAGCCCACAAGACCATAAGCCGATTGCGTCCTTCTACAGTGCACAAGTCAAGCAAAACAATCCTCCAGCGTATTAGTCAACCAAAAAGAGTTACAATCAGTCTTCAGTCTCATCATGAGGTCCGGCAAAGTCAGGCAAGCCCCCGGAGAAAAGTCATCTGCCCCAAAAGGGCCGGCTAAGCGGAGAAGAATAGAGAAAATAACAGCAAATAAGGCAAATATCAATCTGAAAAATCCTTTAATCTCTCCAATAACTTCGCTCTTTGAAAAATCTGCGCGAAATAAAAACAATCAATCAGGCTCACGCTTTCAATTTTTGAAAGATCCAGGGTCAGCACTGTTCTCCCTAACAGGGGACGTTGTTGGCCTATCAGCACCTATAGTTCCTGCAATAAATCACGCAGTAAACGAACTGAGGCAAGAAGACGATGCCTTTCATATACCCATTTCAGGGAAACCAAAGCCTCAATTCAGCAATATTCGCAGTAAACCCGTAGGCACAGATCAACTGGAGAACTCAGACAGCAATACAAATCTATTTAAGGAAAAGAACAGCCTAACTACAATTGCTACAGTACATTTTCAAGCTGGCGATCCTAACACGACATCCACTCAACAGTCGTTTATGATAAGTCCAACAAATCAAAGCCAAAGTTTGGGAAAAATTCATAATATCAAACAAAATCACTTACAGTCATCGCAATCTAGCATTGACGAGCCCTTTCCAACACGCCCTATCCAAAATAATCCAACTGTTAGTAGTAAAGCGAACGATTTTTTGGCTGACCTAAGCACAGTTCAAGCAGTGGTGTTAGCAGCAGACGAAAAGGGCAGTTACGGCGAGTGTCAGCACTCAGTTACCTCAAACAATTCGGAGAATTTACTGAGATCGATCGTCAATGGCGAAATTTCATCATCAACCGCAAATGTTAGGCAGGACACATCATTGAGTAATGAGGACAAGAATGCACTTTACGTGGAAGCAGGCCCTTTGGATTTGGTCGCTCCTCTTTTACAAGCACTGCAGACATCCACAGCAACCTTAATCATGCAGTCTGATAAACTAGACATCCAGATCGATCTGATGAATGTTATTGCATCCTACATAGCCGGGATAAATACCAAATTAGATAATTTGAATTCTCTAATTAAAAGAGCACAAGCTGACTCGCGCTATTTAGAACCTATCTGTACCTGTGGTCCAGTCTTGGAAAAGCTAAGCTCATTACCAACTGTATTAGAGCAGATACTCACGCTAAACAAACGATTTATCAGCCACAACTTGGAGTCAGATCAAACAGGCCCACCTAGAATAGAGCATCAACAACCAGCAGATAACACGCTTAGGGCTGGTAGCGCAATTACAGTTGACGATTCAAATGCTACAATTTCAACTAAGGCAATTTCAATCGAGGCAATCCACCTAGAATCAACAAAGCCAGGATTATCAAAGCGACAAAGAAAAAGGGAAAGGAAGGCTAGGAACAAGAAATGCGTAAAAGACCCAAAGACAGGAATTGGATTCTTCCCCATCTTTTTAAATCCAAAGGCAAGATCATTAAAAGAGGAGGACACTTCGGAGATTCTATCAGAAGAAATTGAAAAAGACACTAGTTACGCTAATGGCCAATTATTGAACAAACAAGAAATGAAGAGCTCCCAATTATTAGGAAGCGAGAGACCATCCTTACATACAGGCAAAAATCAGCAAGATGGGTTTCTAAGGGTGAAACATTCGCCTGACACCGGCCCCAGAAATAAGTCCATTAAAACCGTAAATTTGATAAAAATTAGTGATACCCACCTCAAAGAAATCACACAGCCAAAAACTAGTCGATTAAGTAAACAAGAAGATATCACTCCAATACCGGAAAAAGACAACACAGAGGGGCCAATAAAAATTAAGACTACAGAAACAGAATCAACGTCACAAATTTTGCAAATAACAAATCAAATTGCTTGCAAAGCAGGGGTCTCAGATAGCGTTATCAGCCTACAACATACGGAGCATCGAAGTGAAACAGGAGTTCAACTAAACCCTATCTCCCAAACACGGACTGAGCTAGGAACGAGAGATCAGGGCACGGCTGAAAATAATATAACATCAGCAAATGGATCAGAGAGTTATTCGACCCAGGGTAACCTAAGATTTAATATAACGAACAAGGACAACAGGCAATTAATTCAAACAGATTGTAATGAGCAAATGTTAGATTCATCTAAGCCCGACCTTGAGAGTCATCAAATTATCTGGGCCCCCGAATATAAGACACAGGGACGTCATGACATTTTGAACAGATGCAACATCCTGAAACTAATAGCGGAAATTAGCGAGCTAAGAAATATTGGGTCTACAGACCTTGAACGAGTGGAATTCCTAGCAGGATCTACAAACTTAATAAACGAACAAACATTGACAACATGGAAGACCCCCGGGATTGCACAATCAATATTGGAAAGATCAGCTTAATTTCAAAAATGGGGTATTCGATTATCACAGCCCGTAACTCCGTGTTACCCGTTTCCGTTAAAAAAAAACAGAAGCCCGCAATTTATCAAGAAACCGGCCAAAGTGACTCTCCAAAAGCCCGTTACTCACTTCTACACAACGCCCAAGGTAGAAGCAAAGAAGGTATTCTCCCAGGAAGAGAAGGATGAAGAAAGAGGGGAAGAAATTAGATCTCCCACAGAGGATTGGAAATGGCTTCCCAGTTTTTTAAATGCAAAGCGGAAAAATTGACCGAATAAAGATACTATGAAGCAAAATGACAAAAAAGGCATACATATTGTATCATGGAATATCGCTGGAGCGAAAAAACTGTTGGAGGAGGGAAAAGCCCTAGACGAATGGGCGGATTGCGATATAATCGCTTTACAAGAGACTTGGCTGCAAGAAGAAATTGCACTGGCAGGATTTATACACCATTCAGTAGCCGCAGAGAAATGTAAAACCTATGGTAGAGCGATTGGAGGCCTCTCAGTTTACATATCATTTGCTCTACAAATTAACACAGAGCCTAGTATTCAAATAATCAAATTATCAGGATTAATTGCAAATAACAAAGTGACAATTATTCTGATCAATTACTACACGCAACCAAAAACGCGAGTGAAAAATATAAAAAATACTTTATTATGCGAGGTAATAACTGACCTTCGTAGTACTGAGCCAGCGTGGAATGTCATAATAACTGGTGATTTTAATTCCAATCTGATACACTCCCTGGAGGAGGATGAAATCCTAACAGCGGATAACATGCACTGGAGTGTTCCAGAACAGATTCAAGGAGGGGCCAGGACCAGAATCGACCGACTAGGAATAAAATTGGTTACAGAGTTAGAATACCTAGGTATGTGTGTCCTGAATGGCAGGACCAACGAGGATCGACCTCCCCCAAAAACTTTTTACGGTCCGCATTCCCAATCAACTTTGGATTATACAATTGCAAGTCTTTCGTTATTTCCTTTATTAAACAGTTTTTATATTGAATACTCGCCTATGACCGATCACGCAATGCAACACATTAAATTCAATCTGCGCGTAGAAAGATTTCAATCTTCATATATTCTTGAAGGCAAACTAAGTTCATCTAACCAAAAACGAATAAACTGGTGTAATTCAAACAAATTCGAATGGTTCTCGACAATAGTGGACACGATGAACAACTTAGGTGACATCCCAACGAATGCCATACAAGCATGGTCTCTCTTCTTAGAGAGTCTAAAACTGAAAATGAAATCTTCAGCCACGAAGTCCAAAGGAACGAACGTAAACAACACATTGCCGAAAGATCTGAGAGACTTAAGGAAGGAACTGAGAAAAACACATAAAAAGTTGCAAACGTATAATAAAGACTCTTGTCAAATGGACGCTTTCTTGGCCCTACGGAAGCGCTTTAAAAAGAATGTCTGGGAGCACAAAAAAGTTACGAAGGAAACATTTTGGACCAAGTTGCTCCATAGTGCTAAAACCTCGAACGCAATTACATTCTGGAAAATTATAAATCAACTAACCAGACCGCTGAACACTCTTACATCAAACGTGCAGGAAAATGAATGGGTTACTTTCCTCCAGCTAAAATTTAAAGGAAATATACTAAAAATCCCAGGGAATCAACCCTACGTGCAACATCATAATAAAAAGACAAGTGAGGCAGAAAATAGTACACAACAGTCGCCAATGAATCCAAGCAAAGCACCAACTTCGGACATATCACTCGGAACCTATTCTACTGAGGAGATTACAAAAGTAATTAGTAAGGGCAAGAGTAACGGGCCCCAGGGCCAAATGGCATTCCTCAAGCGGTATATAAACATGCACCTGAATACTGGAGCCTCTTTTTTGAGAACCTCTTTGCTGACATTCAAACATTCAGTCAAGTACCTAAAAGCTGGCACGGTTCCATAATAACGCCTATATACAAAGGCGGTGACAGAACCAACCCACTTAACTACCGACTAATAACACTGCAGGATGTGGAAGCAAAATACTTTGCATCTCTTTTATTAATAGATCTGGTTACCTGGTCAGGCGACAGAGATCTGATTCCACTCAATCAAACAGGGTTCAGAGCGGGCATCGGAACTATTTCAAATATTCTATCAATAACCCTGATAGCTGATAAATGCCAGCGCAACAAACAGGAGCTGAACTTATGTTTTATTGATCTGCAAGCCGCATTCGATAGTGTGGATCGGGATTTACTATGGGCTAAACTAAGATCATGGGACATACCTGAGAGACTACTAAGGGGCCTGTTGCTATTCTATACCGATACATGGACACAAGTAAAACTAGGCGATGGTACGCGACTCTCAAGAAAAGTGTCCACAGGAACCGGACTAAAACAAGGATGCGTCCAGGCGCCTCACTTGTTTAACCTATTTCTTTCGGATCTTTCCGGCAAACTAAACACCTGCAACGCTCACCCCCCGAGATTAGGTAACCTGCAACTTTCACATCTTGCATATGCGGACGACATTGTACTTATGAGCCTAACAAAAGTCGGTATGACTAGACTATTAACAGAACTTTCGCTTTTCTTGTCTGCTAACAAACTGACTTTGAACTTATCTAAAACCAAAACAATGTTAATTTCCAATCAACGCTCAATAGATTACAATATCTGCATAGAAGGCAAAAGGCTCGAAAGGGTCTCAAGTTATAAATATCTGGGATATTTTATTGACGATAAGATGACTCTAAAAGGCCAGAAACATTACCTTACACAACGAACTGGAGCCTTGATCTTTGCATTTAGCTCCCTGTATAAAAAACTAGAGGGCCCCTCGTTCAAACCACTACTTAAGGTAATTGCTACTAAAGCCCTTCCAACCTTAACATACGCAAGCGCAGCAATGCACAGTAAAGATGGTGCCTTGTTGAATAACTTGATTACCAAAATTTATAAGAAAGTTTTTCAACTTCCCCGCACTGCTTCACCAGCGCAAATGCGCCTAGAATTTGGTCTCATGAACGAGTCAGTGGGAAGACTATACACGTGCATTAAAACTTGGTACCGTATCAAAATGAACGCCACTGACAATAACTTAAACAAATTTTTGTGGCAAGAGGTCGAAACGGGAAACAGATCAGAGGCAAACAAATTCCTGACCAAAGCATTGGAATTAACATGTACCGCCCAGCTATGGGATAAAAATTTGCCATTTAATTCATTTAAACAGGCAATAAACAAAGCCGCCAAATTACATTCTCTACTCATTGATAAGGAAATCTTCTCCCATCGTTCCCACTCTTGGGTTGTAATTAACAGCTACAAACTACTTACTCCGGCGCTCTACTTGGATTCTACATACTCAGTTTTTACCAAAAAAAAAGGCTGATGGCTCTAAGGTTCGGAAAATACCCAACGCTGGCTGACGCACCAGCCTGGAAACATCCGGGGTCCGTTGCCTGTCGGCTCTGTGATTATACCAAAGAGGATATAATTCATATTATTTGTCACTGTACAAAGTTGAAACAGGAGCGAATGCTTCTTTTAAAGAATCACTTTCTGACTAAGGGATTACACACCTGCAGGTCAGCTATTATAGGCAGCTTGGACTCTACGGACACACAAATCAACTGTAAGATTGTAAAGTTTCTGCTTGCCTTTGAAAAACGCTTGATAATTAACTAATACTTTAAAACTGTACTGCGATTTCTAAACTTCATTTTCTTTGTCTTTTAAAATGAGTATTTGAATTTTATCTAGATGTAAACTTTGAAGATGTATTTTAACTAATTTAAATTTTAATATTGTGTCACAAGTGCAAAGGAAATTTGTTATGGTTTTAATTAACTAAACAATAAAGTTTAAACAAACAAACACACACAGCAACACACAACATACAACCAGGGACACAGGCACTGCAGGATTGGCTGACAAGGAACACACAACACCAGTTCACTCCCACAGCCCACACAATTGCATACAATCATCCACACAGGGCAAGACAAAACAAACAACAGGCATACAACTCCTGGCTGACACATGTGTGTCTCACACCATACAGGGGCACACATACATACACTACAAACTAACACCCTTCACACTGCACAGCTCTGCTACACCCAACACCACACATGCCATGTAAGCCATTCCACCAGGACTAAGGGCCAACACAAGATGACCATACACATACACGCCTGAGCACACAGAAAGGAAATCACACTCATACCTCATGACATCACAGACAGCTACAAAACCTCTGAACAGCTTCACACCCTGTGCTGCCAGTGTCCCCCAAGGTGACTTGTGAACAGTGTATGCATCAATAGCAAATCACCAACAAGAAAACTGCATGGCCTGTAAAATAGCCATCACAGAGTACAACATCAGCAGGGCCAGAATGGACTGAAGACCCTGTCACCCCTGTCTAAAAATCAGATGGCCACAAAGAGCCTTGCAATGGTGAACTGAAAAATAGAGCATGGTACACAGTCAAGCAAATGCAAACAAGAAAAGGACTTTAATCAGCAAGGATACTGATAAAACACACACCAGAAGTAACTGTATTTATTCACATATTGCACAGATGTAGCAATACAACATTAGTAGACAACAGCAAGCCACAAAATGATGTACACATTGTAGAGACTATGCACAGGTGAAACACAAACAGGAAGGCCAGAGTCCAATGCAGGTGACACAGCAAGTACATGAGAGGCTGCACAGGGGAGATTACAGCACATAAGATCAACAGGCCCAGAGTCCTTGGCAGGGGAGACAGCAAGTACATGAAGGCTGCACAGGGGAGAGTACAGCACACCAGAGCAACAGGCCCAGAGTCCTTGGCAGGGGAGACAGCAAGTACATGAGAGGCTGCACAGGGGAGAGTACAGCACATCAGAGCAACAGGCCCAGGGTCCTTGGCAGGGGAGAGTACAGCACATCAGAGCAACAGGCCCAGAGTCCTTGGCAGGGGAGAGTACAGCACATCAGAGCAACAGGCCCAGAGTCCTTGGCAGGGGAGAAAGCAAGTACATGAGAGGCTGCACAGGGGAGAGAACTGCACATCAGAGCAACAGACCCAGAGTCCTTGGCAGGGGAGAGTACAGCACATCAGAGCAACAGGTCCAGAGTACTTGGCAGGGGAGATTTCAGCACATCAGAGCAACAGGCCCAGAGTCCTTGGCAGGGGAGAGTACAACACATCAGAGCAACAGGCCCCGAGTCCTTGGCAGGGGAGAGTACAGCACATCAAAGCAACAGGCCCAGAGTCCTTGGCAGGGGAGAGTACCGCACATCAGAGCAACAGGCCCATAGTCCTTGGCAGGGGAGAGTACAGCACATCAGAGCAACAGGCCCAGAGTCCTTGGCAGGGGAGAATACAGCACATCAGAGCAACAGGCCCAGAGTCCTTGGCAGGGGAGAGTACAGCACATCAGAGCAACAGGCCCAGAGTCCTTGGCAGGGGAGACTGCAAGTACATGAGAGGCTGCACAGGGGAGAGTACAGCACATCATAGCAACAGGCCCAGTGTCCTTGGAAGGGGAGACAGCAAGTACATGAGAGGCTGCACAGGGGAGAGTACAGCACATCAGAGCAACATGCCCGAGTCCTTGGCAGGGGAGAGTACAGCACATCAGAGCAACAGGCCCAGAGTCCTTGGCAGGGGAGAGTACAGCACATCAGAGCAACAGGCCCATAGTCCTTGGTAGGGGAGACAGCAAGTACATGAGAGGCTGCACAGGGGAGAGTACAGCACATTAGAGCAACAGGCCCAGAGTCCTTGGCAGGGGAGACAGCAAGTACATGAGAGGCTGCACAAGGGAGAGTACAGCACATCAGAGCAACAGGCCCAGAGTCCTTGGCAGGGGAGAGTACAGCACATCAGAGCAACATGCCCAGAGTCCTTGGCAGGGGAGAGTACAGCACATCAGAGCAACAGGCCCAGAGTACTTGGCAGGGGAGAGTACAGCACATCAAAGCAACAGGCCCAGAGTCCTTGGCAGGGGAGACAGCAAGTACATGAGAGGCTGCACAGGGGAGAGTACAGCACATCATAGCAACAGGGTCAGCAACACACCCAGGTCGCAAACAATGGTCTTGACTAGCAAACCTGTGTGGGGCACAGGCTTATTAGGGTGTTGACAACTCACTCCTGGCTGTCATGCGGACTGGGACCTGGCTGTGTGTCAGGGACAGCAGGCCCACTTGACTGGTGTGACAGGGGTCGGGATGGACAGTGTAATGGTGTTTGGGTATTGCAAGGAGGTAATTCTCGTTGTGGTGTTAAACATTTGTCTGTACTGAACAGCCTCCGCTCCCCCGGCTACTCCTGTGAGACTCTCAGGAAGCAGGATGGCAAGCACCTTCTCCTCTCATGGTGTGAATGTCTTCTGTGGGATGGGAGGGCCACTGCCAGTCACGTTTGCCAGTGTCCAGTTCTTGCTCCTCCTCTCCTTGACAACCCTCTTGAGATCATGCCACCGCTTCATGATCTCCTTCTTGGATCTTGGGGTGGCCCCTACTGCATTCACCCTTTGGACTATCCTTTCCCACATTTGTGTCCTGGTGGCTAATGGTGTCTGTTGGACCAGGCTACCAAATATTTGTGGCTCTACTCTTACAATCTCGTTGACCATGACTGTCAACTCACTGTCGGTGAATTTGGGCATTTTTTGTGATGTCATGGTTTGTGGGAGTTGAGGTGTTTGTGGGTGCAGGGGTGTGTGGGTGCAGTGGTGTGGTGATGATGTGTGAGGTGTGTTGTGTGCTGGGGGTTTGTTTGTGATGGTGTGATGGTGGTGTTGATGGTGGTGGTGGGTGGGTGGGTGTGCTGTGCTCTTTTGCCTCTCATGTCAGATGTGGTGTATGGCCTTCTCTTCTGGAGTGATGCAAAGGATTGTGGTCAGTGAAGGGGGTGGCTTTGTACTCAACTGTGTGGGTGTGTCCAATTGGATTTAGGTTGTCAGGTGTGTTGTGGGAGTGGTTCTGTGGTTCTGTATATTTATTTTCGTTATTTATGTTTCTGTGTATGTGTGTTGTATATTTTGGGTGCAGGGCTACTTTGTTTATGCAATGTTAGGCATCACTGCGGTGTTTTCACATCGACTGCCATGTTTTTCATGTTCGTCCGCAGCGGTGGCTTTGCTGCTGCTTGACCGCCATTTCTCCCATTCACTCCTGGGTGCGACCGCGGCGGTCGGTGTCGGCGGTTCCGGCCGCGACACCCTCGGGGATATCGTAATTTCCCGTGCGGTGTCTCCGCTTTACCTGTAGACGGTTTTGTCTTTTCCGCTACTTTTCCAGCCGCCGCGGTCGGAGTTTTGGCATCACCGCACGCGTCGGGCGGTTTTGTTTCGACCGCTACCGCCGCGGTCGTTTTTTTGTGGCGGTTGATCCTAATTCGACCGCCGGTTTTTCCGCGGTCATGGCGGGCGGTTGTTTTCCGCCTCCATGGCGGTCGGGGTGGTTTTCCGCCCGCTATCCTAATGGGCCCCATAGTACGGCCAGCAACAGGTTTTTGAAATCCCACTCCAGTCCACTTTTTGGCTACCACTCAGCAATGCATCATGGGAGTTGTAGTCAAGCACACAAGATGCAAAAAGAGCAGACAAATGCTAGCAGCATAGGTGCAGAGTGCTACATGCAAGTGACCAATAAACACACAGTCTTGGTAAATCAAATACACTTCTATTTCAACTCTGAATGTCGCAAAGCTGTACAACCATCATACTGAAGTAGTTCTGTTATATTCACAGATCCACCAAAACCACAAGCTGACAACACAGCAACACATGAGCCAGAGGAGACCCAGGCAGGGGAAGAAGAAACAATCACCTCAATGACAACAGCACCTGCACCAACCACCCACATGCAGGCACACTGTGTACCCACTACTGGAGTTCGAGGCAGAAGGCGATGTCACCGAGGATATGCTGCAGTCGATGCCAGTTGTGCAGGCACAGGCCCAAAGTGGCCAGTCCTAATTGCAGCGTCTCAACACCTATCGCAGGAGATGCAGAGCAAGAGCACACAGTGCTTATGAGGTAGAAGACGGCTCCTCCATCTTTGCCGGTCTGGAGGGCACCATGGTGAAGGTGCAGTGCCTGCTATTAAGACATATGCATTCAAAGTAGAACCAGCTGATGGCCCTGAAAAACAACATCGCAGACATAAAGGACATCATCAGGGAGTTGACCAACACAGTGGCAGTGGGCCATAGAGCAAATGCTGAAACCCCCAGGGACATGACAGAAGCCCTCAGAGACATACACCATGCAGAGGGAGCATACCTCCCAATGCAGACAACATCATCAACTATTGGGCTGTTTAGATGGTTACACCATGGAAATCAACCATCTGAGCAATGCCCCAGCTGTCCTGTCCAGATGCACTGTGGCCATGCCAGTGGAAATGGCCTACTGCAGTTCTGATGTAGCCAAGGGATTGGTGCAGGTCACCAGTGCTGTTGAACAATTACAAAAATCTACAATAGCTGGGACAAGTGTAGTGGTTGCAGGGGACAGTGAGAAGGCCTCCAGCTTTAGCAGCATCACCGCCCCAGTGACTGAGACCAGTCGGTGGAGTCCGAGGCAAGATACAGCATCTGAGGCCTCATCAAGGGTGGCTAGTGTACACACTGACCATTCTAGTGTTGTGTGTGCCTGTAAAAAGTAGATAGGGATTTGAGCAAGGCATGCCAATAGATGATGTAACCTGTCCAATGTGATACTCACTGCTGACTGTTGTGCATATGTATTCAAAATCCTGTATTGTTGAACAAATTATCACACATCTAACATGATAACTGTGTGCATACAGTTTACCCAAGAATTGTAGTGTAGTTCCTATTATCCCAATAGGCTCTGCGCATTGGAATAATACCTTCAATAGTATAGGCCTAGACCAGACGTTAACTAGGTCTTCTATTGTCGATATTAGACTTAAAGTTTTGGGTTTGCCAGCTAGCTCAGAGTTCACTAGAAACTTTCTCGAATAGGCAAGGAGGAGTTGAACCTCCCTGAATAGACAAGAAGGGATTTAGTTTCTGACAACCATAGAACATGACAACTTTGCTCTCCCCTAATCAAGAGTGTATCTCTAGAGTCGAGTGAAAACAAAAGACGACTTATTTTACTCAGTCAGTACGTGCATTCTTAGTCTCACCAGATTGTAGAGAAAAGGAAGAGACGGGCGTGTTCAATAAAAGATTGATCAGTCTCTTTTCTCATACAAGAGAAATGGATCGATATTATTGCAATACTTATGGTTAAGTAAAGTGCATACATTAAAAGCAGAAGTATAAAATAATACTGTAAAAACATTGATATGGTTTCTAAGCCATATGATGGTTTAAAATGGATAAAATAGATACATACACATATACATTTGACTAATCGTACTCAACTGGTGTTTCTAACTACGCCTACCCCAGATGTACCTGACCTAAGCCTAATACGTGGGCGGGAGTAGAAAGTAGCAGTTTAAGTTAAGTTTGTTTTGCCAAGTGACTGACTCAAGAATTCTCTGCAAGGGGTTATTCAGTTCTGTACCTGGAGTCTAGGATGAATGAGGGATGGTATCTCTCGTCTCTGGTCTCGATATTCCAGGCTGCCTGCGAGGGCTACCCGGAAGCGCCGGAGCTGGATTTCTCGGCAGGAGAAAGCAGCGTCTCGTTCTCAGCGCGTCAGGAAGGCGGGGCTGCGCCAGCGGGGTCTGCTCTGCTCTGGGCTTCGGCAAGTCTGGCTGCTCCGATCTCGTCACCACCGCGTGTGTTTGCATAGGGCAATATCGGTAATATTTATACCTTTAAGGTGCCGAGATTGACGTAAGGATGGACATAGATACGTCAATAAGGATGTTATACGACCTGGTCGTTAGCACATTCTTTTGCTGAAGTTCTCGGTGAAATCAAAACAATGGCCGCAGGGTTTTTCCCAGGTCTGTCATAGGTTTGATTTGTTTTGAGAACTCCGTATGCCTTATCAGGGGCTGGAGGAATATCGCTTGTCTAATTAGATGGCAAGCGTTATGACCTAATCAGATAACACGTTCCTGTGCCGTAGTGTGGCTTAATCAGATAACGGTTCCTGCATCATGGGGGCTTTCTGCATCACGGGATGGCTGCTAGTTAACTTGTTAACCAGAATAGGGTCAGGAATAGGGGGATCGATACAGAACCTATAGGAATACATCACACCCACTCCACGCTAACTATGGACATATTTACGAATCTATGCATAGTAAAACATACTGTAGAGTATCGTGTATACCTTACCACCCCAAAATACATAAATGCATTTTGAAATTATCAAATATACGGAAAAACAGTCACATGTAATATATGCACTCAAGCTGTAGAATAATGCTAAAGTAATCACTCATATCTATTCATTATCACTAATTTGTATACGAGAATTTACACATGAAATGGCTCTTAATACAGAAAAAAGGTTCGAGACCATTCCATCACAGAATAAAATAATTATGAACATACCAGCGGGCAGCTAATGTCTATAAAGTATCTAAAAATAGAAATTTTAGTTCTCTAAGAATAGTTCTTACTTTAAGCAGAAAATAAGTGTCCCGAAAAATTCGTAAAAATATTTTGGGGCTGCTGAAAAAAAATTGCTGTCCGTGAACTGGAGGGAAAATTGTTCATGGTATTTTGCTATTCTTAGCTGAAGGCCAAATTCAGGGAACGCCGTGTGCGAGCTTGCTCAAAAGTCTCTATTTCTGCTCTGGTGAGAACATCATATCATTTAGACTGTCGAAAAAGCTGTCAACAGCTTCCTGGGAGAGTTCCACTAACTCGGAAAAGGATGTAACCATGCATTCGTGCGCATGATTGTCTCCATTGACGTTTTCATTAGAATTGTTGACAGAAGGTCGTACCTGATCAATGCTGCTTTCATCTTGAACTTCACTACCCCTTAATCGTAGTGGTGAAGCTTCCACGAATGCCGTCATCAGGATTGGTAGCCGTTGAGGGCAGCACAAAGCATGAGCCTTTATTGGACTCAACAATGTTTCTGCATCCATTGGCGCATCTGATTGTAGCGTCAGACAGGTGTCTAACACGCATTCTTCTCCGCATAGCAAGCACCTTAATACAGGTAAAACACATCGTTGCCACATTGGTCGAAATGAAAGAAACCAAGTCATGTTCAGGTCTCTAAGCCGGGATAGTCCCAGGATTTTTGATATCCGGTCCCGGTATCCAATGGCTAGGATTGTTTCTTCCCTTGTCGCAGGTGTTTTGTCTGTGACATGGTTTGCCATAACGAAATATTAGGACTAAGAATAGGATTCCTGCAATTAGTCCCAAAATGAGGGGAAGTCCGCCAAAAATCGAATGGACGAAATCTGGAAAAATACCCAGTATGGCTTTGAATGGTGTTAATGCCATCGAAAATACGGTCTTAAATACTTTTGAGACTCCACTGGTATCAGAAATATTTAAGATTTCATTCAGGATTTCTGCGAAATGTATGGGGGAATTAGTTGATAGCAATGAGTGAATCTCTGCAGTCGTCCTTGCGACTAGGAGATCATACGTTTCTTTTGATGACGTGAGCCTGGTTGGCGTCTGAAGAAGCACTGTTTTCATTCTGCTTAAAGTATCTATTCGAATAGAAGTAATTTTCAAGTTGGGCCATGCCCTTGCCTCCCTGTCTGGAAGGGAGCTGGGGAACAATAAGCGTCCACAGCACTTGACCTTCGCAGTCGTAGTTACGAGATAAGGAGTCCCGGGCATAAGACTACAGCATCTGCGGTCCACAATTAGAACGTAACTCCCATTATAGAGTCTTTGAAAGAATGGTTCTATCTCTGTTGCAGGTGCGCCTAGCTGGTGACATGAAAGGTTATTTGAGTTCCCTTCACAGGCTCCATGCAAACTAATTCCGTTACACAGAAGTGTACCGCTCAGTGACATCGCACAATTATTGCCACTAAGAAACACTTTCTGTCCTTTATTACTGACACATGCATGTGAATAGGGCAAGTTCCATGTTGTTTTAATGTACCCTTTTCCCAATTTTTCGTACATGCCAGCCTGTATATATTTTTGGCAGTATTGAAACCTGAAGGTAGATATTGGAATATTAATTATCCCATGTATTATCCATTCACTGACAGGTCGTTCTGACATTGTCACTGGTAATCTCTCGAGTTTCTCAATGCTCAGGATTGTATAATCAGCACCCTTTTGTGCCATACTGATTTGTTTATCAGTAAGGTTAAAGATATTGAATAGTGACGTTGTGTTGATTAAACGCCACGGCACATAGCCTGAACGAAGATTTTGTAACGTCCAGCCAAGCTGTACAATAGAACGCAATTGAGACTGACCGTGTTGTAACAACAGTAAGTCTTGCGATATTATGTCGATTGCTGAAGACACAATGCTGCCCAGAGAAAAAATTCTGGAGGACAGAGTCATTAACCCATTGTCCACTACAGAAAGTGATTTTCCCAAATTAATACGGTCAATTTCCCGTATTCTTTCTGCTGTCTCAATTTGAGTCACCTTCCAGGCCTCGTTGTATGCTGCATATACAGAGGCTGCTATGAAATGTTTCTGACGCTGTTTGCGCGGTCCCATAATGAAATCACGCAAGTCAGCACCATCAGTAAGTAAAGTTAGGTGTTGCTTAATTTCTGCCAGTGTGGAAGTTTGTAGCCATTGAAGGCATAATTTGCCCACACTGTAGGTGGTTATTATTCCTGGGTGTTGTCTTTGGGAATATCTAGGGTCTGGCCTGGTCATTTTGAACCCCTGTGTTTTGTTCAGGAATCTGTCTTGACAGTTATTAGTATCTGTGGGCCAGATCAACCACTTTTTCCAATCAGGATGTGTTCTGTTTTGGTTTAATACATAATTTACGTCTATCTCTTCATCTGTAGAGCTATTGCTGTACATTGTTGGTTTTGGAATAGACGGTTTATTTAAGTCTTTGATTTTGGCTAGGCCAAGACAGGTAGTTTGTTGAACAGTGTCATTTAAAACTATAATTTGTTCTGGGATCATGCAGGCTCTAAACAAAGATTCTATACCCTGTACTTGCCATTCTTTTGTACCCCAAACACTCTTTACTTCAACGTTTTTGTCCCAATAATCAAAACCAAAAGTATTCATTTGTTCAAAGAATGAGTCTGAATATATCAATTTTGTGTTTGTTATCATGGTCTTTGTCCCTGTCTTATTTGACAATTTGAAAAAAAATGTTTCAGCATTACTTGTGTTAAAACCTGAAAAGTATGAATATTTGTCATAAACGGTTCTTGAGCTTCCTTTTGGAGGGGTTGCACAATGTTCCCATTGATTATAATTTAAAACATTTCTAGGTTGTGCAGATCTATGTAGAAAATGGTTACCATAGTGGTTATAACAGTACATACTATCATAATTTGTCGAACCCTGCAAATAATCATGTTTGGTAAATTTAGCAGACATCACTGAGTCAGACATCATATTATTTATACTTTCAAAGTCCCAATCATCAGCAAATGAGCTTGGTTTTACAAAGTCACTCAACGAGATCTTAATTTGGTGTGGATATTTCAGGATTTCAACCGGACCATAAATTTCGTAGTCAGTGTTGTCCCATGCTACCCCACCCGGTATAGGATTGGCTGTGAAGTTGACTGAAGAAAGTTCTCTTTTCTCGACGTGTGAAGATGTGTGTGGTTTGAGGATCAAGTTGATTTTCTGACTTGCTGTGTCCATTTTAGCATATTTTCCCTCAATGAAGCGTCCCAAAGTTAGTACCATGATGAGCCAAAATATGAGGATAAATGCACCAAAACCCACCCAAAATTCAATCCATGGAGAAATCAGATATGTTTCTTTCAGTTGTTTCAAAAGTACTTTAACTTTATCTTTAAAGGTTTTTGTTGATGGCTGTGTTTTTGATTCAGTGAAGCCTTCAGAGGAATCATCGAAGTTTATGAAGTAGCCGGATGCAGTTCTGTCAATTGTTCCAATTGCTTCAGGATTACTGTTTCTTGCATAGTCGTTTGTTACTTCATTATAGATTGGTGTGTCTCTGCTAAATGTTTTTATTTGGGTTTTCAGAGGTCTAAGTTCCATTGCATTGTTGCATAGTCCTTGTTGTAGTTCTGTAGGCGTTTCGAATGTGATTAGCCTCTTAGATTGAACCTCTGTGTTTGTAGCAAATCTTGGTGTTCTACTACTTTTCGGGAGTCCACTTGGCCTACTATTTGTTATCGGCCACATGATTGTGGTTTTACCAGGTCGATGGATACAACTCGGTTCTCCTTTTTACCAGCAAGCGGCGGTAGTACAACTGATCTTGTCCCGTTAATAGACAAGACAGGAACTGCTTTTCTGTAAGAAGGCCCAAATTCCTTCTTTACCGCGATCTTTTCTCTGACTAGATCCCCGACTTTTGGAATCCAGACAGGTCTTGCTGGGACAGGTGGTGGTTCTTCAGTGGTTGTTGGCTGCTGTTTCAACTTTATGTTGCTCAGGTCTTTTCTTGTTTCGTTTAAGTCCTGCAAAATAGCCAAACGATCTTTGATATCAAAGCATTTTTCCTTCACCACTGAAGTCTGACTGTCGAGGTCTAAGACTAACATCCTAGTTCCAAATAATAATTCGTACGGACTGAATCCCTTCAGAGAATTTCTTGGCAGGTTATTTAGACTACGTTGGACACTTATTAGATGTTTGACCCACCCAGCCCCCGAACCTAATATCCTTTCTGTTATAGATTGCTCTATGCCTTGGTTTTTTCTTTACACCATCCCGTATCCCTCAAGAAGGAAGTGAGAAGAGTCCCGCTGTGCTATGCTCATTTGGCCATGTTTCCTCTCAGACTGGAGGGCTAGAGTGAAAACAATGGTCAAACGTAGCATGCTTCTAGCGTATATGCCATTTAGACTCGCAAATCTTTGTATAACAGTCCAGACGTCAGCCGAGTGCTGGTGATCTACATTATAAGTGGAAACTAGCCTGTATATGTTAATCGGACGCTTTGCTTTTTACTGTTGATTTTTTCTGGAGTGAAACGACACGGTATTACACCGTTTCTCTCACCACTGTGATTTCTGTTACAGTTTGGGCAGTTCTTTACAAACATGGTATGATGCAGGCTCATGCCTGGCCACCAGTACCTTGATTGTAATTCTTCCAGAGAATCTTTTAGTTTGAGGCGTCTGAGACCCTCGCCCATATGTGCGTCTGCTATTAACAAGGTTCTCCTGTCCATGTTTGGAATCACTCTATCCCCCACTCCAGGGATTCGAGCAAAAGGGACGGAGTTTGCATCGATTATGTATGTATAATTGAGTGGATAGTTGATCGGTAGCGCTGAGCAGTCGCCTTTTGATGACGTTTTCACCGCCAGCACTGTTTCACCGTCAATATACTTCACTGTACGCTTTTTTCGAGCTACGGAAGCCGATTTAGTTGCTACCGCTGTGGCTGTCTCAGCCAATGAATTCCCTGCAACGTGAACGCCATCACGCTGATGACTCAGTGAGTGTGTCACGTGAGTCTTTGGTAGTTCTTTTTGTAAAAGAGCTATTTGTTCCCAAAGCAGTTTCTGCTTTATTGTTGCATCTGTGTCATCTTTGTAACCGTTTTGAATCCATGTCTGCAAATCGTTGTTATATGATTTGACGCAGTAATATGAATCGGACACTATGAGTGTCGGGAATTCGCGATCCGCATTATCTAGCGCCATTTTCAATGCCATTATTTCAGTCTGTTGTTCTGAATTAGTTTCTACTGAGTGTGTTTTTGTTAATAGAGGTCTTAGTTTACCTCCGCGCCACACTTCTTTTGTAATCTCACATGTTGGGTTGTATGCTTGTTCTCCCCAAACGGAGGGTTGAGCATGTCCGTCTGTATAGATTACACAAGCGTATTGTCGTAAGGGCAGAATGTCGATAGGCAGAGGGAATGTTCTTTCATATTCTAGATTTTTCAATTCCTTTAGTTCTGGATCAAAGTAGTAGTATACTTTGTCCGTTGTAATTGAATTCACCCATTGTATCCATTCCGGATTCAATGTTGTTGTTGGTAAATTACACGGTGTTGTTAATGCCTCAAAGGCTGATTCCGCTGTTCTGACTGTGATGTGTCTACCGTCCGCTTGATCTTTTTCTCTAGCTATTACGGTTTGAACTGCATGAACAATTTTTTCTTTAATGCTGAATTTCTTTTCAGCTTCTGTGTACAAGTGTGATTTGAATGCAATTGGTACCTTTTCTCCCTCATTAGAGGTCAGGTATGTGAATCCGCATCTTCCTGGGATGACTCGAATCACAAGATTGCGTGTGTTATCACGTGTTTCTAATTTTGTTTTAATTAACATGTCTGTTTGTAAGGATCTCAAAATTTCTGTGTGTATTTGAGTCCAATTGGTTCTTTTAAAATCTGGTTTTATTAGATCATAAAGGGGTTTGACCCTTTCTGCGTAATTTGCAATGTATGTTCTTCCGAAATTTAGGAAGCCTAGAATTGACTGTAGGTTTTTTAGTGTTCTAGGTGCTTGGAGTACGGCACATTTCTCTAGGAAATTGTCAGCCAGGCTTTTGCCTTCACTTGATAATTCGTATCCTAAGAACAGGACTGTTAGATGGGCAATTCTAGATTTTTTAAAGTTGAATTTGTAACCCTCTGCTGCGAACCCAAGTATTATGGTGTTCACTCTCTTCAAGTGAGTATCCAAGTCATCATCTGTTAGGTATATGTCATCGACATAAGATAATGCTTCGTCATCATATGTTTGTAGTAACTCTGTTACTCTCGCTGGGAATACCACTGGGCTATTCTTGTACCCCTGGGCTAACCGACAGAATTGTTTTTGAGTGCCATTTATTGAGAACGCAGACAAATATCTGCTCTCTGGTGCTATGTTTTGACAAAAGAATCCATTAGAGATGTCTAATGTTGTTTTGTATTTTTTGCGCACTATGTTATTCATTAGTGCAGCACTATGCGAGTTTTGCACTGCAAAAGTTTTGCAACATGAGTTAAGGTGTCGGTAATCCAAAACTAGACGATATGAATTGTCTGGTTTGGAGACCGGAAACAAAGGGTTGTTCATTTGTGAGGTGCAAGTTTCAATCACCCCCTGGTATTCTAATTGATCTAGGATTTCTTTTACCTGTTTTTTAGCTTCTTGCTTAATTGGGTACTGTCTTTGTGCAGTAGGTTGTGATTTTAACTGGATTTTGTGAGGAGGAGAGTCCTCATCCCATCCTACATGATTTTTATATAAAGCAGGAGCTTGAGCTACTGCCCACTTTCTGGCAAGTGTGTATTTTTTATGAATTGGGATATGATTTGAGAAGGCAGGCATAATTATTTCTTCGCCATGAGGGCACTCCCTGACAAACTCTGGTGGCCAGTCTTTTTCAGCTAGAAGGATGTCATAGCCCTTGGAGAGATTATCCCAAAATAGTCCCCTTATTTTTCTAGTCTTATCCCCTTCTATACGTAAAGTTATTTCATATATTTTGTGAGGTTTGCTAACTCTGGTGTCTGCAGTTTCCACTTGAAGATATTCATTCGTGTCCACTGTCTCCAGAAGATTCATAAGGACTTTGCGAGCTATGCTCACTTCTGCTGCGCTGTCTAGCATTGTCTGAGCCCATTCTCCGTTTTTCAGTTGTGTCCTCAGTATTCTCGGCATTGTTTACTACCTTGATACTGGCTACCTTCTTTTTTGGAAATTGTAGTTTCTTTTTTAGATGAGCAGATTCCTTGTCTTTGGACTTGGCGTGCTCTTCTCTTTGTTCTGATCGTCCTCTTCTTTCCGATTTCTGCGAGGAAGTCTGAAAAGATTGAGAGGGACGTGTATCAATGTCTTGATATCTATCAGGCTTCTTTATATTATCCCTATTCCTAAGGTTATATCTTTTCCCAGAGGGGTCACTTTGGGGTGACCTGTGTCTCTGGTTCGGAGATTTTTCTCTCCGTCGAGGAGACCTTCCTCTGGACTGGAATTTCTTTTCTTTAGGATTGGATTGTTTGTTTCCATCCCAGCTCTTTTTTTGTGATGTTGAATTATTATTAAAAAATATTTTTTCAGGACTTTCAATCAGTTGTGGTTTTACTGGTATTCCACCTAAACTATCTCTACCTAGTTCCTCATAGGATTTTTCTATAATTCTGGCAATTTCAGCTGGTTAGTCTGCTATATCTGTCTCCTTTAACCTCTGGCGGATCGCCACGTTTGCTGCTTCTCCCTTTATGTTGGCTAATAATATAGCCGAGACCTGCTTGAAGTCTTTCAGTAATTTCATACCAAGAGTTAAAGCGGGTTCTGGACCGTATTCGTCTTGAATTTGTTTTTAGCACATCTGGTATTACCGAAATGGATGGAACACCGTGCGTTTTTGTGTAGATGGAAGCAAAGACTGTACCCCAAGTGTCACAGTCCTCCACGTGTGGTGCGATTCCCATTGGAAGACAGATAATCAGAATCCTGTGTTTTTCTAATGGGGTGGTGTCTGGAAACACCGCCTCTATTTGGGTGATTTTTTGTGCTAACCAGAATGGTATTTGTTCCCTTTTAGCTGGTACTTTACCTAGGCAGGACTGTATGTTCTGTGGTGTAATTTTATTTGTGTTCCCCTGATGAGGGGTCAGCTGTGGAATTTTAATTGCTGGTTGGATTGTTGAAGTCCGCATTACATATTGGACTAATTGTCTATGTATTTTTATTAATTGTTTTAGTTGTATTAAAAGGTTTGCTGCAGACATCCCATCCATGTCTGGATGTGGTGTGTATCCGGCTAGAACCGGCCACGTTGCTCCTGGTCTACCTAATGGACCGAGCCTGGTGATGTGATTATTATGTTTTAGGGCGCCATTAAATAAGAGCAGATGCTCTTGAAATTTAAGTGGTACTTCCACCTCCTCGAAAGGAGTGTACTCATTAGGAGGGTCCTCTGTTTTGTAATAGTGGAAGACCTTTGTTACAGCATTTGCTGCTGGAAAATGTATCCATGAATAGAATACCTCTGTCTGCCGATATTCGTGTGCCTCAATTACGAATATGACTGTGCCACCTCTAGGTGTCAGTCCATTTTCTATAAGTTTTAAAGTTATAGATTTTCTTACGTTGACCGGGATGAGTATTATATCCGGGTCTGCGTCTTGCATAGTATTAGCAGCCGCTACTAGTTCAGCTGCTAATCTAGCTGTCTCTCTTTCTTCATCACTGTCTACCATTTTACCGACAGGAAGGTTATTTTGTTTGTTTGCAGATCAGGTTCTTATGGAAACAAAGATTAGATGCACAATATTTTGGAACAGTGTATCCTTCAATGTTGACTAAACCAAGGACCATACATAGGAGTTTCCTCCTGCGAGGTTTGGCGGATATTACCTTTCACCCACTCCAGACGTCTTTGGAGTATTATGGGAAAAAGGGGTCTGAGTGAAAAAGCACGACTGAGTTACTCTAAATGTCTTACGTTAGTTTTATCGCCCATCCAAACACGTTGGGCGCCATGTAGTGTAGTTCCTATTATCCCAATAGGCTCTGCGCATTGGAATAATACCTTCAATAGTATAGGCCTAGACCAGACGTTAACTAGGTCTTCTATTGTCGATATTAGACTTAAAGTTTTGGGTTTGCCAGCTAGCTCAGAGTTCACTAGAAACTTTCTCGAATAGGCAAGGAGGAGTTGAACCTCCCTGGATAGACAAGAAGGGATTTAGTTTCTGACAACCATAGAACATGACAACTTTGCTCTCCCCTAATCAAGAGTGTATCTCTAGAGTCGTGTGAAAACAAAAGACGACTTATTTTACTCAGTCAGTACGTGCATTCTTAGTCTCACCAGATTGTAGAGAAAAGGAAGAGACGGGCGTGTTCAATAAAAGATGTTATTTATTGATCAGTCTCTTTTCTCATACAAGAGAAATGGATCGATATTATTGCAATACTTATGGTTAAGTAAAGTGCATACATTAAAAGCAGAAGTATAAAATAATACTGTAAAAACATTGATATGGTTTCTAAGCCATATGATGGTTTAAAATGGATAAAATAGATACATACACATATACATTTGACTAATCGTACTCAACTGGTGTTTCTAACTACGCCTACCCCAGATGTACCTGACCTAAGCCTAATACGTGGGCGGGAGTAGAAAGTAGCAGTTTAAGTTAAGTTTGTTTTGCCAAGTGACTGACTCAAGAATTCTCTGCAAGGGGTTATTCAGTGATGTACCTGGAGTCTAGGATGAATGAGGGATGGTATCTCTCGTCTCTGGTCTCGATATTCCAGGCTGCCTGCGAGGGCTACCCGGAAGCGCCGGAGTTGGATTTCTCGGCAGGAGAAAGCAGCGTCTCGTTCTCAGCGCGTCAGGAAGGCGGGGCTGCGCCAGCGGGGTCTGCTCTGCTCTGGGCTTCGGCAAGTCTGGCTGCTCCGATCTCGTCACCACCGCGTGTGTTTGCATAGGGCAATATCGGTAATATTTATACCTTTAAGGTGCCGAGATTGACGTAAGGATGGACATAGATACGTCAATAAGGATGTCATACAACCTGGTCGTTAGCACATTCTTTTGCTGAAGTTCTCGGTGAAATCAAAACAATGGCCGCAGGGTTTTTCCCAGGTCTGTCATAGGTTTGATTTGTTTTGAGAACTCCGTATGCCTTATCAGGGGCTGGAGGAATATCGCTTGTCTAATTAGATGGCAAGCGTTATGACCTAATCAGATAACACGTTCCTGTGCCGTAGTGTGGCTTAATCAGATAACGGTTCCTGCATCATGGGGGCTTTCTGCATCACGGGATGGCTGCTAGTTAACTTGTTAACCAGAATAGGGTCAGGAATAGGGGGATCGATACAGAACCTATAGGAATACATCACAGAATAAGGTGAATTAAACACAGTAACAAATAAGTCATGAAGTGTATTGTCTCATCATTACTCACCCTAAAATAATTCTGTATTATTTCAGCACAACATTGTCAGTCTTCTGCTGCCCTTGATCCGTTTCCAGGTTGCTGTGCCCTACTGGCCCACCATCCTCATCTGTATCTCGATCAGATTGGTCCAAAGGCATTCCTTTGGGAGTCCCATCGTTGTGCAACTTGGCACAAGTGGCCACAAATGTACAGCATATCTCGGGTCTGTACTGCAGTGCACCTCCACTGTTATGTAGGCAGCAGAATCTACTCCTTAGTAATCCAAAGATCTCCTCTATCACTTTGCTTGTAGTCTTATGTGCAGGATTGTACAACTGCTTGCTTGGAGTAGTTGGATTTAGGTATGTGGTGAGAATGTAGGAGCGCACAGCATATGCACTGTCACCTACAGGGGAAAAGGCAATCGATTACTCACTGTAATGTGCCTCCATATCCAAAGATGTTGCCGGACTGTATCACATACATTTACCTAGCAGGTGTCCTTCTGTAAATTCACCCCCAAGGAGACGACTATGTATACCACTGTGTGATGAACAAATTGTGCATACTTCCTGGATATTATGCCACTATGTATGGATTATGTGTGAGTCATTGCATATGACTTGGATGCTACATGAATAATGTGATTTCCTGTTCCTGTAAACATACTCAGTGCCTGAGGGGGGACTTATAGCTAGATGTGTCCCATCAATGCACCCAATTACATAGGGGAATTGAGGTATCTAGTGAAAATGTAGTTTTGTTTGCTGCAATTCTGTGGTGTTGTGTGAAACCTGATGTACTTGCACACCATCTGCAACATAGCGTCCAGGAACGCAGTGAAAAAGTGCGACAGAGCTGCTATTACCCCCTGGTTGCTCCCTGTGTGGTTATGGCAATGGTTCTGCAAGAAGGATGCTGCAGTAGTGGATGCAGTACAGCTATTAGGTTTAAGAATACTGAATTCGATCAATATTTATCATATATTTCACTCTCTGTCTGCCATACATAGTGACGCATGGTTTAAAAATTCGCTCTTGTCTCCATGTTCTTCTTTGTGCTACTGCTAGAATCCTCATTCTACTTGCTATGATGTAGAGTGTTGCCATTGTGAAACATTATGTGGCCTTCCTGGCCTGTTTAAACAGCTTGAACCAGGTAACCTCCTGGTTTTAATTGGGTGTTTTTTGCACGTGCAAAATTGCACATTTGTAACTCACTCGCAAAATGCGAATGGTTCATACATTTATTTTGCTATTACCTAATTGAGAATCAAAATTTGCGATACACAATTTGGTCCTCTAATGAAAGAATCGCTATTTTAGTGATTACCAAGGTTTTGCTTGTGAATGCTTCTAATGCATGCGGTAGGGCAATTTTGCATCCGCAAACGGACAAATTTTGCGTTTTGCATCCTTTGCAAATGCAAAATAGTTTCTTACATGTGCCCCAAACCCTTGTAATTCATATTGCTTTCGTTAATAGAGTGAATCCCATGGAAAATTATGATTTTTACTGGATCAGATGTTAATTTATTAGTCAAAATGTATAAATCCAATTGATGTAATTTTATTTGAGATTTTATTCAATTGAACATCAAGGCTGTTTTATGATATTCTGTTCACACACAGTTGATGAATATTGGTACAAGCAGAAAATGAGTTGATTCTGCTTATGCTTGTGAATTTAGTTTATTGTGTGACAAGGGCTTAGAAATAAAAAAAAAAAAAATACGCAAACTCAGCCTCCATTAAAGATTATGTGCCTTTCGTACTTAATGCATAAGTTTTAAATCACAGAGTCTAAACTCTTGTGTTTCTTATAATAACTTCCTTGCACTACCTCCTTTCAACAAGCTCCCAGGCTTTGAAATCAGTCAAACAGAAGTGTTTTGCTGTACAATTCTTTTTATATTCATGTTCTTGAGCATTTGTTCTTGCCTTTGGGGTTAGAGTGTGACTGTGTTTCTTGTTCGCTGCGCACAGCGACTAATATAAAACACATTAAAAACACATTGCTTCAGCTAGAACATTGGCACACAGTATTATTTCTGATCAAATATGCTTGGGACGTATTCCAGTAAAAGTGACATTTTATTTATTACCGCAAAACAAACTTTAAGTTGACAGCCACTTCAGTCTTCATAAAAATGCTGTGAATTGTTGCCTCGAATTGGAAAGTCTGCAGCTGTAGATAAAGTCTGCTATCTGATTTTTGCACATTGCAGTGATGGATACATTACAGGGAGCGATGTCCCATGAATTCAGTTTAATCTTAATCCGCCAGCGGTAAAGTAGAAAGAGGAGTTTAGGATTCGTCTAAGAACGGCCATTAAAACCACTACTCGAGAGGCAAATAACCAGAGTGTCTCTTACTTTGTGATCCTCAATGTCTGGACCTGATTCACCCAAGTAAAACCCATCTATGCCTGTAATAATTATATTTAATTTCTTCAAAATGTCATGATAATATGCCGCATTGCCATGGGGAATGTAATTATAGCCATTGCAAAAAGAAGAATGGGTAATGGGGTCAATAATTTTATTTGCCAAACACATTTAATGCTGGATAATTTGTGAGGTGTGCATAGGCAACGGGACTTCACGAGTAAATACAAGCTACTTATTTTAGTAATGCTAATCTCAAACATTTGCAGTATTTCAAAGTAAATTATCTATCCTTTTTATTTTTATTCTTTTGTAAAGTGCTACCTTATGACCAGTGTCCACTGATGGTACTAGTAGGGGCAGTCCCTAAATACTGTACTGGAGAATGTGTGACATTCCTACTAAATCAGAACAAGTTGAAACCTTCAGTTAAGCAGAGAGAATTACATTCTGACTACCGCCAAGGGTCCAGGCCCTTGAGGACAGTACTAGGGGTTCTGGACGTAGTCCTACAGGGCCAGTAAAGGGGCCAGATGAGGTTCAGGTGGGTCTGGTCATCTGAAAAGAGAAAACACCTCTGGAAGCTTGTTATGTCCCTGTAGCTCAAACTGGATGTCATCCACCTGACACTGGGAACCACCTGTAAAATCCTGGGCTCAAGTCAAGCAGGTCCAATCGTCCTTCTCTAGAGAGTGGGACAGTCTTACTTCTGAATCTTCTCAGGTCCAGAAGTGTTTTGATTTTAGGTACTGGGGATGCCAATGGTATGCCCAGTGCCAGCCTGTGAGTAAGTAAGTAATTTATTTATTTGTACATAATCAAGTAAAATCTTTACAAAACAGTAAAACATCACTAAAAATTGTTAAAAGTTCATTGTGCGTGGTTTCCTCAATTTTACAAGCTTGATTAATATCAGTTCATAATTGTCCATAAAATGTTTCGACGGTCATCAAATGCTCTTGGTTTTTTTTCTACAACATCAGAATACTTTACGAGCTGGCAGTTTAATTTTTTTTTAGTGGGGTTAAAGGACAGTTTAACACCGATGCCATGTAACTTGAAGGAGAGGCATAATACATTGTACCTCAAGTCCTTTAGTTTAGGACAAATACACATCACATGGACAATGTCTTCCTTGTCAGCTTTAAAAAGGCGGCACTGCTGCAAGAAGTTTTTTCTTACCCAGGGTGGTAAATACGGAATTACTGGAATTACGCCGAGGTGACATTTTAAAATCTTTTCTTTCCTTTTTAGATTCATTCCAATATTGAGATATGCTTGTGGCTGCATTCTTCCATAGTCACTAAGTGTGATCCAACCATGGCAGCCTGTGGGTGAGGGACACCTTTTTGTCTAACTGTAAAACTGGTTTTGGTCAGTTTTTCCCTTTCCCTGGACTTGGCTGCAGCCTGGCTTGTGAAGCAAAGTGGAAGCGGGCCCAGGTGTGAGCTGCATCTGCCAGTGACATAGTAGAATTCTAAGGAAGGCAGGATGGGCTGGGCACAGCCCCCAGACTAGCCTTTTAACTGCAATCAAGGCTCCTCCCCAGCCATCCTGTCAAGAGGACCTTCTCCTCTCCACACCCAGGCCCCTTGTCCACTGTCTGAAAGGAATACATATCACACCACAGGAGAGCCATTAACAGTCAGGAGACCCTGGACACTGTCAGAAAGGCACATTTGCCTTAGCCAGAGAAATGCCAATTTTCTAAAAGTGACCTTTCCAAAATAGCTATTTAAAATCTGCCTTTACCATCAGTTTGGATTTTAAATTGCTATTCTAATGAGTCCTTGAATAATGTTTCAAGCTGGTCCCATGAGGAGTGAAAATTTAACCCAGTGCTTTTGTATGGGAGAGCCAGCTTTGCTGCAGCAAAGCACATCATTTGGAGTTTTTCGCTGCCAGGTCATGTACAACTTTAAATATACATGTCCTGCTTTTTACATGTCATGCCCCTTGCCTGTGGGCATTTAGGGCCAATATTAATGGTGCCTTATAAGTGCTAGAAAATTAAGTTTAGGCCAGGAAAATGGTCGACTTGGCAGTTTAAAACTGTGTACACACAGGCTGCAGGTGGGTCTATCACAAAACGGTTCCTGGTGCAGGATGGGAAAATGGACCTTACTACAAAAATGAGTTGTCCTCATTGCAAGTGCAAACACATGCCTGTTTTGGGGACAGCATAGTATTAAACATTTAGATGGAATATATAGCATTTAAAGAGTTGGCAAGGATCTCCCTGTAAGTTGCTGCAATGCATGAGTGCACCTGTCTGTGTGGGGTGCTAGAGAGAAACTGCTTATATTCCCCCATGTGGCAACCTTGAGTAGCAGGCTTTGTATCCCAAGGACATTTGTGCTATAATAATACCCATACTTAACCATATATGCACATGTACACCTCTTCACAAGTGGAACATAGTCAATGTGCCTCCTAACCACCTGCTGGAACTTGCACCTTAATCAGTAATAGACCATGGTTTCAGAGACCAAGACATCCCCTCATTTGCATGGTAACACATCCCTTTACAGATGGACCAGGCAGGAAGACTGCCAAGCATTGGGAGTGGCATTTGGACTTTGCTAAGTCTGAGAGTTAGACTGATTCCCAATTGCATGTACACTAGCCTAAACATGGAAACTATGTTTACAATTGTGTCTTTGACTGTTTTGTAAGTTAATTGGAATGTGTTCATAAAGGCTGAAATCAAATTCCTAATGCAAGCTTGAAGACTTGTTTTCTCTTCTACTATTTGGAGCAAACCCGGCCACATGAGCTTAGAAACATCCATGCGACAGTTCATACAGGCCTTGAGGTTTTCCAAATGCAAAATATAATACTGTACTAGCTGTAACCTTGAATAGGTTACAGCCAATTGCTCAATTCTAAAATGAAAGCTGCACCAATACTTTTGTTTAAAGGGCTGAAACGAGCTTCTATTATATATTACAGTGATTGGCATCACTCAGTTGGAAAGCTTTTAAATATGTACAGAAAACTTTTTTTACCAGCTCCTGTTATGAAATAAGTTCTTTTTATAGCATAAAGTTAACACATAAAAAGAAAAACTATTAATCACAATGCATATATGTGCTAGTACAGTCACTTTTATGCAGCTTTCCATTTTCTCTTCTTAAGCAGAAAAGTCTTGGCTGGTAGCTTCGTCCACTTTCAGTAGTTGAGAACTCAGTGACTCATGGGAAATTGGGGGCATTCAGATCTTCTCCTGGAAGGGAGTTAATCATTTGACACTGTCAGTGCGTACAGTAGCCTTCCTTACACACCTGTGTGTGAATGGGGATCCATGATATGGAGAAACATTGGCTGTGGATTACACAGACATACAGAAACCGTTTCGATACATACAGAAAAATGGGATTTTAGTTTGCACTTATGGTCACCAGTCACTCTCTTTATTGATATCAGTGCTCGTCGCTCCCCAGCCTCATCTCCTCTTCAGCAGGAAGTAGCTAAACCTCCATGATATTGTTCCTATCTCTGATTATATGCAGTATATTATTTCTTGTTATACTCCCTTCCAAACTCCTGTGTATTTTTATTCTCCTTTGTTTACTATTATTTCAATTTATTTAATTATTGTATTCTCTGCATTTTGAACCATTTTTTACCCTCATGATCACATAGAACTTATAAGCATATTAAGTATTGATCATATGTTATTTCAATTTTTTTCTCTTTTGTGTTATGTTTCTGTATTTTATTCAATAAACGCATTGGGATTTTAGTTTGAACCTCTGAGGGTTAGAGTTAACAGGTTTTTAAGTGAGTATTGTCAGTGAGAGAAGACTTCTCAGCAAGGGTTGGGTCTATCATTTTGGATTACCATAGCACACACATATCTAATGCCCCTTTTATTGTAAAGTTCCCAGCTGAAATAGAAATTCTCTCAGAGTGTGGTTAAATCTAGGAAGCTACAATGTAGGAATGTTAGTCTGGTTTACTTATGGAATTATCAAGGCAGAGAGACCTCTTTAAAAACTATTACTCAGTTTCATTCAATTTAAAGATTTAACTGGGCCTGAAGATCATTGAAGACTACATGCTGGAGTAATTCTTTCCGTCTTTCTCAAGGCTGTGGAATCATGGCAGCCCCTATGAACAGAGACCGATGCATGTCACTAGAAGAAAAACAACAGAACAAATGTTGTCTGAACGATTGATTTTGATTCTAGCTGAAAGTGGGGACAACCTTTTTGAAGTTGAATCCATTGCCTATTGTTCAATAAACCTTCCGAATAAGACTGGAAACATGTGGTATACCAGTGCAGAATTACAAAACTAGACCTGAAGATATGGACATTTTGCCATCAAACACTAGTGAACAAGAACATAGGCTGCCACAAATAAATAACACTATTGTTTTGAAGGGCAGCAAATGCCAAGTTAAACTGGTGGTCCCTAATTTGATTCAGTGGTAAAACAAATGTTGTTTTTGAAATCCACAATTAACGCATTGCTGCTTTTAAAAGTTTTCTTTCAAAGACTGTTTCAAAGTATCCCATTTTGTTACTTTTCCTCATCCCTTGATTCACTTAATTTCTGGGCAATTTTGATCATAATGGTTGAAATTGTAAATACATGTATTTGGAGTTTTAACTTATTAATTGAATAAAGTAAAGTTTTGGGGGTTTTATGTTGTTAATGTAAACTATTGCAATCGGTAGGGAATTGCTTTCTGTGCCAACATAACAAGGGTGATCTATGGGTCCCTCACAGAAATGTTTTTCCGTATTATGAAGTCGAGTGTGTTGACATTGTAGGAGCTCGACCACAATCCTTAGCATTACAATCCTACAGGTTGTAAATCGAATTCTCTGTCGGTAAAACAACTGTATTGTCAAGTGAGAAACTAATGTTTTATAATTTCCCTGGTTTGTAAACTGTATTAAAGCATTGTAAAGTTGAGAACTCCATTGAAGACAATAGAATAGTTTCCAGGCTTATAATGGCTTGTATAAACCTTCAGTTCAAACATTTCAATGTTTGTCTTTCTGTTTCCCCTTTCAAATTTAGAACATTATACCCTCGGTGGGTGTAATTTGTATAACAGCCTTATAGCCCTTCTGCCTCGGGCTACACTGATTGTAAAAGGTTCTCATCCTTGTTATAAGCACTCGCCTGTGGTTAGGGTTATATGTCTAGTTAAGGGCCTTTAACAACTACCAGTATAGCCCGTGACAGAAGGGCTATCAAGTTCTACTCTATATCTATTTGACTTATTTTATCTGTGTAGACTGTCACCTGCATTCTATAATAACCGTAAATAGGTTTAGCTTTTAAGCTAAATCGCACAGGGTCAGAGTAACTTCAGAAAAACCATGGGGCATATTACCAAGAATAAGCGAAAATTATCGCTAAGCTTGGTTACAGGCAATAATTTTATCGCCGTGCTTCGCCTATTTTTATTGCTTAAGAACCTTGCAATTATCAAGGTTTATCCCCTAAGCGATACAAATCGGCTGAAATGCCTGAATATCGCTGTAAAGTCAGCGATATTCATGCATTACCGAGCTAATGCTCTTAGCCACGTTATCCACCTACCATTGGATAACATGGCTAAGAACTGCTCTGGGCAGGCGTTAGCTTTTGGAGATAATCTCGCTTAGCGCGATTATTTTCAAAAGTAGGTAATAGGAGATAGCGATGTTAGCGACTGTTTCCAGTCGCTTACATCTTGGCACGCCCACTTTGCATGTCATTAGCGATAAATATCGCTGACATGCAAAGTGGGCCCCAAGATGATCGCTATCTCCTACTAGCTGTCGCTAACTGGCGTTAGAGACAGCTAAGTAATAGGGTAATAAAATTATCTCCGCTTTAGCGGGAAAAATTCCTACTAAAGCGGCGATAAGGTCCTTGGTAATATGCCCCCATGTTCTTGTTTGCTCAAGTGTTAGTGTTTTGAGGTGGCCTGAGTCAATGGTGATAACACATGCAGAATTTGATTAAAAGGTTAGTGTGCATAATGTTAATCGTTTTGCTGAAAAGATAGGCCTGACTTCAATGTTTAAGAATTATGAATACTGGGCATTTATTTTTACGTAGTTTCAGGTAATATCGTTCATACAGACCCGTAGATTCCTGACTCCCTCCTGAGGCATTTCTGAATTTCATGAGTTGGAAAGACATTTTGTATTTGTACAAGACCGTTTTATAGTGTTGCAATAAGGTATGCATCTGCCATTGTGCTTTCATTTATTTCATGGTATTTGAATATGTAGTTCGATTATTTCTGATAAGATACTGTTTTATCTTTTCATATGTTGTTCATTTAACATAAGCCAACTTTGAAATTGGGACATTACATTTAGAGAAACGAAGTACTCCGTGCACGGGTGCAAATTACAGAAATGCTTTTATCATTAATTGATCAAATTTTAAATGTGTGGGAAAGCAAGAAACACGAGCCTATTTCTCAGTAAAAGACAAATCTATAAAACTGAGATTGATATTTCTGAAAGCATTTTTGATATTCAATAGCATGAACTCTTTCATAAGCTAGGCAATCTAATTGCTCCGAAATGTGAATTGAGTTAAATGGTTCGTCTGCTAGAAACCTCTTAAAGGCTTGGGTATAAATCAGCTCTCTCTTGTCGATGGAAGGACGCGAAAAGTGTCTTTATTTTGCATGCTAAGCGATAGGAAATGTATCCATAAGTGGTATACGAGAAATTATTCAAGAGTAGGCAATGTGATATCACCATTATTTTTTAATCTTTTGCCATTTCGCAATTATCTCCGTTTTTTTCATTTTTACACAATTTTCTCTAAATATTCATGATAGTAATCAGACATCTTTGGGCAAAATTTAGAAGAATTAATGAAATATTTTGAGATGTATTTTTGTCCATTTGTTTCTGAAGAGGAAAGCGCAGTTTAACTGATGTTCCTAATTCTGGCAATATTTGGAAAATGCATTAGATGTGTCATTTCATGGCAATCACATGTTCTGAATAATAGAAGGGAGATGATTGGCTTGGCATATTCGAAACCCCTACATTTGTTTATCTCCAAGACTTCCCAAGGCTAATTTCTACTCCTTCCTAATGCCTTATGTGTTTTTTAATTCATTATTTATAATCCTCTCTTTTAACAGAGCTTAGATGTATTTGATTCCCTGTCCAGGGGGTTCTGTAGCATGTTCCCCATAACTTTCCTATATGGACAATACTACCTGAATTCAGTAAATCGAAAATAAATGCAATGCAATTACTAATTTTAAATATATTAACATATATTGAACAAGAAATGTAATTCATTTTTTAAACCAAGTTAGAAGGTGTGGTAAAGATACTTTGGAGCAGATTTACAAGTCCCTTGCACCGCTTTTACGCCGCAGTTGCGTCACTTTTGTGACGCAGCGGCGGCCCAAAAGATGCACCATGGTGCGGGGTATTTACAACGTGACGCATCTCCCAGATGCATCACGTTGTAAAGCCCTGCACCAGAAGAGGCGTACCATCGCAGGGGGAGGCGTTCCAGCGCAGGAACGCCCCCCAAAGGTGGCTGAGTGAAATCTACAAGATTTCACTCAGTCACTTTTGGGCCCATGCTGCATCAAAACCCTGCGCCTGCTTGAAGCAGGCGTAAGGATTGACGCAGCATTGTGCACATAGGGCCCCCCTGATCATTGCTGGAGCTGCGTAGCGCTTGCGACGCACCTCCAGCAATGCGCCGCTTTTACAGCACAGATGCGTGACGCATCTGTGCCGTTTTTGCCCCATGGTGCGCCGCATTGTAAATGCAGCGCATCATGGGTGGTGGAGCTGCGGCGCACAATTACTGGCGCATCCCTGCCGATATGCAGGGGTGCGCCAGTAATTGTAAATCTGCCCCTCTGACTACTATAGATGTCAGGCGTGGTTGAAATACACCAGCGGCCTCATTTATGAAGCCTTGAGTCAGTTTTGCGCTTCCGATGTGTCACTTTTTGTGATGCATCGGCGGCGTAAAACATGCCTCCTGATGCGTCACTTTGTAAACCCCTGCGCTACATTATACCTGCGTCAGGTATAATGTATGCAGAGGGGGCGTTCCCTCGCAAAAAGCCTCGTAATAGTGACGCAGTGAAATCTATGAGATTTCACCGCGTCACTTTTAGGACGCTGTTGCGTCAAAATCTTGCGCCTACCTCACAGCAGGCATAAGACTGACGCAAGCCCTTTCACATGGGGCTTTCCAGAAGTTAATAGGTTGGGGAGGGTGAAAATTATTCTGGCCTCGCGTGTTTCTGATTCTTTTCCTCCCAGAACCTGTTTTAAGAACCGGCAAATGTGGTTGCTTGAAGGATGTATGACGGTATAACGCGTACAGTTTCAACGTGTGCCTTTACAACGCGTCTTTAACAACGCAAGTCGTTACAACGACTTGCGTTGTTGGGCGCGGATAGTGAATAGTATAATTTACTATTCTAACACCAGTCCCGGTGGATAGTAGGGAAGGTGTTGGAATAGTAAATATACTATTCTTTATCCTTTAGCGCACTCCAGCGCAAGTCGTGGTTACGACTTCGTTGTAAAGGACGCGTCGTAAAAGCACTGCGGGGTAACATCCGCGTTGAAAAGGATGTTCCCCTTGCTTGACTAGTTTCACTGGGCTATTTGGGCCCAATATGAAGGGAAGCCTGCATGGCTTCTGGGGGTACATTCTTCTTCAGAAGCAGAGGCCACGGTTGATGAAAACAAGTCAAGGAATATGTTTTCACAGGACGCTTCTTAAGTGGGAGGTGGGCGCCTCATTAAATAGTGGAGGATGTGCACCCCTTGTGCATCCTAGAACTTATTTCAAGAAGTAGGGACGCTTGAGGTCGGTCCCATAGAATGCTGTATGCAAATGACGTAATCTCCCTGTGACCTTAAAACACAGTTTCATGGAACATTTGCCAGATTTTATGTAACAATGTTGCATGTTTGTGTGTCCTGGAGATTTTGAATACAGTTGAAGCAACTACCTGCCAAGATCTGATCTCTTTTGAGAGCTGCACCATCCTGTCTGACTCTCAGCAGTTCATTTCCTTCCAACACTGTACATGTCTTTGACCTAAGATAATGCCAATGCCTTTGGCTATAAATGTATCTCAGTATAATCTAACTCCATAAGAAAAAAAGATTTTTTACATTTCTTTTTTACTTTTATTTGGCTGTTTTACTTCTGTAAACAAATGCAAAAGGAAGAGGTGACTGCTATCTGAAAACCTATCCTGCTTGAGAAGAGGCTGAAGCAAGGCTGTGGGGAAATGGAGCAGTTTTTGTCACACAAACATTCAGGTGAGAGACTGCTCATGCTCCAGTAGTGCGGGAAGGACGTTGTGAGCTGCCAGCCTCAGAAGGTTCTCTTGTGCGCCTGTACAAATATTGTTAAAGGAGCATTCTAGTTGGCTGCCATCTTCCTACCTTTCACTCTGGGTGCTAATACTGGTTAATTCTTTGAGCCATTGACGTACATTGAGAACTTGAGGTTGTAGAGGGGCATTGGGTTTGCAGAGACGGTAAGGGGTAACAGTGAAGACATAGAGGTTCCCAAGAGAGCACTATGCTCAGGGGGTGCATAGCGAGCATACTGGTTTTGGGGAAAGCATGGGGACAGCCCCGATAGCAAGGACGCTGCTCCCATAACATCATGGTTTCAGTGTAAGCTTGGATTTTTGGGGCAATTGTGTGCATAAAATATGCAGGCAATTGTGTGCATAAAATATGCAGGCAACCTTCGGTTGCTAAATTCAAATATTACCGCCTCCATGCTGCCATCCAGTGGAGTAACGCAAATTAACCCCCCCCCCGCCTCCCAGTCTCGACCCCACCCTCCAGAATGTGAAGAGGGGCCCAAGAGCCGCCATATCTCACACATTTGAATTGCCTTTGGTGCAGAAAGGGATTCCTCTGAGCGGTTAGGGGGCCCTGAAGTGCTGAAGGCCTTCTGCGCCAAAGGGACATCAAGAACCTGTGTTACACCCCTCATCATACACTAACTAGGCTCCCAATCAGTGAGTGAGTGAGGCTGATGCCCATGTTGTGTAGAGTTTTTTGTGCAGGTAAACATGCACAGTTAGTACCTGCACTGTATTGGTTCTGACCGACCAGACACCTTCGATCTGCTTCCATCTCCCCGCAGACCCCCTATAGATCCTCCGAAAAAACAGCAGAGGAGACTCATTCTCAGCCAAGACATGGAACATCCTTCTCCTGCACCTCAGGACCACACTGTCACTCCAGCAATTCAGGAGATAACTAAAGGCCTGGATGTTCGAATGAGCACAGCACCGCACAGTAACCAACATCTCCAGTGCCTCCAGACCCTCATGGATGATTTGCCGTGCTTTATAAATGTTTGATTGATTGATTGAGTATGTAAATTTAAATGTAGACATACTTGTAAAGCACACTGATACTCCTGATTGTCCTAGCACTCCTGATTGTCCTGGCGCTGTACTCATACCGCTAGGGAACCCTTCCTGTTTTTTCCCGTGAAATGTCCACTCCTGGGCATCCCCAGGGTGCAACCAGGCATCCCTAGCGCTGTAGGGGGCCGTTGTGGAGACTAAGCAAGCTATTGCCCAGAGTTGCAGCGTGGGACCCATGCTTAGAGTAGGCACCAAGGCGAGAAATCAGGTCCGAGGAATTATGAGCCCAAGATCCACCGAGACCTGCCAAGGCAGGAATTGAACCCTGGTCCCGGGCCAGACCTCTGCATCAGGGTCTGCCGCTCTAACCATTGAGCCCCACTTCTCCATGTGCGTAATGCTTGTAGTTCTCCTGCACAAGCAATGCCTGCTCTGGTGTGAGGGAGGGCACAACAGTTTATTCTGTGTGATTAACGGAACCTTGCACTGAGACTATCACCACCTGCTTTGCACTGACGTTTGGTGTTATGGAAGCTTGCATTGCTCCTTTTTGTAATTTCTATTATTTTCAAACGAAGTTTAGTAATGTGCCGTACATGAACCCATCGGTTTTGCTAATGCCTTTCTGGTTTTTATTCGTATATCCCTATCATTAGTCAGCATTGTAATTGTTTTGTGGTTCCATTGCACGGCACACAACTATGATTTGCTAACCTTTTCCCACTGTTACAGATCGGTGCGTCACTTATTTAAACAACTATATTTTCTACCTCATGCCTACTGAAAATAAATGCCTGGGAACAAATTGCTCTCAGATTATGCATGCCAGTTCTTCTTCGAAATGTGATCTAAGGGCCAGCCTGGCAGTGGTCGGTCTCCAGTGTTTTGAATGTCATATTTCTCATCGCCAGATATGAATGTTAGAAGGCTGTAGGATACAAAACGATTTCTTGTTCTTGGAACAGGCAATGAGGAGCCCTGCAGAGAGAGTCAGGGATGATGGCATGCACATGGAAGTTATGAACACAACCTTAGGGTGGCACAGAGGGCTTCTTCCACCTTTACACATTAAACAAATCCCAGCATGAGAAACAAAACAAAGAGATAGAAACATTCCCCACATTGGAGGCCTCTAAGATACCACAGAACAACAACTTCATTAAACCTACATTTTTAGAGTATCAGAAGACAGCTGTCTGCTGCTAGGATAAATACCCTCATATAACATAAACTAATTTGTAAATTCCTTTCATGCATTGGACTCTAAAAAGCTTTTTACGTTTTTAGCAGTATAACAACTTGTTCGTACCGATAAACCTACATTATTCATCAGAAATAGTTTACTTTGTGGTGCCAGCATTTCATTGATACAATATTGTGTGACATGAGCATCCTGTTCTTAATATTGTCTACAGATATCTCTCCATCAGAGTTAATAAAAAATGAACACCCAATGAACCGATGATTTTTTGAACAACTTTTAGGACATGATATGTTAGACGATATTTCTGTAAGGACAAACAAGTGATAAACAATCATTCAGCGCGGGTCCCCCCAATTCCTCCACCAGCCCCAGTAAGTCCACCATGGGGGTCAATTCTTTTGGGAGGCCTAGGATCTCAGGGGCATATTAACAAGGGCTTTATCTCCGCTTTTTTAGCTTTAAAAGCCAAAGAAGCAGAGATAGAAATATCGCCCTATCAACAACAGGGTGCTAACATGCAAAATTGCATGTTAGCACCCTTTTTCACTAAGCTGTCCTTTGCATCTCTAATGAGATGCAAAGTGGGCATTCCAGAACAAAAGAATAGGAGAGATGTCGCTAAGCGACATTTCTCCTATTATCAAGCTTCACGCTTACCCTGTTAGAGACAAAAAAAAGCAGCGCTAACCACGGTTAACTCTGCTTTTTTACATCTGCTAATTTAAAGACTTAGGGCCAGATGTAGGTCGGTCAGTAACGGCCGAAAATCGGTATTTTCGGCCGTTACCGACCGGTATTTCAGAAATGGTATGTAGGGGCATTATTTTACAGATTCTGTAAATTTACCGAATCTGTAAAATACCGAATCGGTATTTTTACCGATTCGGTAAATCTGAGATGTAGGTGGGACTCTTCTGAGTCCCACAAGCCTTACCGAATCGGTATTTTACCATCAAATCCAATTTGATGGTAAAATACCGATTCCGGTGTGCATGCACATGTGTGCATGCACACCTATGCCATATGTCAGGCAGACCTGCCCTTAGGGCATGTATGCCTGCCACATGGCACCGAGCCTGTTTTGGGGGGGCCAGAGGGTGTCAAAGTGACACCCCCTGCACCCTTGTGAAAATCGGTATTTACCGATTCGGTAAATACCGAATTGGTAATGCCCATTCATTCCTATGGGCTTCAAAGCCCATAGGAATGAATGGGCATTACCGATTCGGTATTTACCGAATCGGTAAATACCGAATTGTTCGGAATCGGTATTCCAGCACATCTGGAATACCTACATCTCCACCCCTCTGATTTACCGATTCTTAATTACCGAATCGGTAAAATTCGGTAATTAAGAATCGGTAAATCAATTCTACCTACATCTGGCCCTTAGCCATGTAATCCAATGGGAGGTGGATTACATGGCTAAGTCCACCATGGGCTATCAACAAGGATATCCTTATCATTGTAGTTATATCGCTGCATTACCAGCGATAACTTCCCAAAATGCCGATATCGCTGGATTTTTTAATCGCCTAGACAGTTAGCGTTGTTAATAATACGATAACCTGGCAATATTATCCAGCGATAGCGGGCGTTAAAAAAATTAACGCTAAGTGCCATTAGCGTTAATTTTCCCTGTTCCTTGTTAATATGCCCCTCAGTAACTTCTTTCTCTACTCCGTTCCAGAACTGCTCCATGTGACATGCAATGGGTCAGCAGCGGGTTGTTTACAGCACAGGTATGGGGAATCAGCAAAGTGTATATCTTTTAACTGGGCAATCCTCCGTTTTTCTTCCACAAGACTCCCTGTCTCCCTTCCTTTAAATCATTATGGAATTGCCCTGGCATCCTGCTTCCCTCTTGAACGGTCCGTACAATTCTCTTCCCTTTCCATTTTCTTCTCCCTCCATACCTGAGTATTTTACTCCCTGCCTAACTTGAGCCACAGGTTTCAGGTGCTCGACACCGGCACATCGGTGCTTGTGACAGTCTGCCAATTGGTGGTGCTGTTTGGCTAGTTTAGAGATTACCACAACATTAGTTATTTATTCATTCAATGTACATTAAAAATGACTACTACCTGCTACCCAAACCATTCATATAGGTTTGGGATCCTGGAATAGTCCGAATTGCCACACTTGTAGTAGTGTGTTGGTTAGTAGTTGTGTTGTTATCATCATTGGCAGCACGATAGGGGCAACGTGTGGTGCAAGTTGCATAGGCCTCCTGACGAGAGTCTTGGCACTTTTCCCCAATGTAAGCACTGATGTTACTCCATCTTGCTTGTAGTCAGTGGGAGCAGTGCAATATCATTCTCAGCCGAACCTCTGTGACAGCAAGCCTCTGCTTAGCACACCACAACTCCACTGTCTGACATGGACCTGCATACACTCACGTGATGTGGCCAGGGTAAGTGCTGGTGTTTTAATGCAATGTGCCAGTCATTGTTTTTTTCTTGAGGCCTTGTAGAACCAAACCAGTTTGGCGAACCTGGGTGTGACAGAGACCAGAAAATTGTTTCCTTGCTGACACTCCTGGCAGAGTGTTGGAAAGCAAATTCCCTCTGCAATACTGTGACTCCACACAAAGGTAACACTATACACTTAGGCTTTGAACTAAATTTACTAATTTTGGCTAGTCAACATTTGTAAGAACAAAGTGTACACGTACATGTCCCATCCTCTAAAACTAAAAGGTGGGGCCAAATATTCAAGTGTATTAAGTATTATATTTCTTTAAATAATAAATACAATTTGTTAGACCTGGCATCTTTGGCGTTGTTTCCCCTGTCTGTTTGGCCTCTACCTCCTGTATTTTTGATGCTGTGCTGGATTTTGTTTTTGCTGGTTTAGATGCTTTGGACACTCTGCCACTGATGATCAGTGTCAGAGTTAAGTGCTCCCTGTGTAAATTGTTATGATGATTGGATGTACATGATTGGCATATTTGTATCACCAAGAACTCCCTAGTAAAGTGCACTGAGGGTGCCAGGGCTGGTGATGACAAATGCTAGTAATGGGCCTGTAGCACTGATTGTGCCACCCACATGAGTAGCCCCAAAATGGTGTCTCAGGCCTGCCACCGCAGTGCCTTTGTGCAGTCTGTGAACTGCCATGTCCTCCTGGTCAGTGTTCCCACTGACCAGGCCTAACCGTTCCCTTTTTGTGCACCTTGGTCACCCCTATGGAAGGCCCAGGGTACCCCCATGGACAGGGTGCAGTGTATGTGAAAGGTAGAGCATGTACTTGTGCAGGTGACATGCTCTGGTAGTGAATTACAGCCATTTTCGTTTTTGACTGCTTCAAGGCTATCTTGCTCCATAGGCTATCATGGGGGATGCTGGCTACAGTGGCTACCAGCATAACTTCCCTTAGGAACAAGATAGGACATAAGAGTCTAGTATCCATGAACTCAGAATTTAATGACACATCTTTTAGGAAAGGTTGTTTTTTGAATCCTGTGTTTGAGAACAGCACTTTTAGAAAGTTGCTGTTCTCTTGTCTGACCTTCCTGTGTGCCTTGGCCTGTTTGTGTATTGACTGTCTGGTTTGAGAGTGACAGGGGCTGGGGATTCCCCAGGAGGCTGGCTGAGTCAGCCGTAGGCTGAATGACTGCATTTGCAACTTGAGTGGTTGGAGGAGATAGAATCTGGGCCCGAATAGGGCTGTGCCTGCCTTCCACAATGCTGGCTCCACCTCCTGCTGGGCGGCTGACGACCCTGCCCCTCACTCTGAAAGGAAAGGAGAAACCAGGAAAACAAAGTGCTCAAGGAACACCCAGAACTGGTTCAGACCGGGCTCAGGGCCCATTTGCACAAAGAGAATAAATACTTTTAGGGGTATAAATACAGGACCCCTGACAATAGAAAATTAGATCATCCTGGAATCAAGAAGGAACCTCTGCCAAGGAGAAAGCTGTAACTGAAGAAGGAAGATTGTCCAGCTGTTGCTCTGCTGGATTGCCCTGCTGTTGCTTTGCTGCCAAGGAGAGGGGAAGGACTTTGCTTTGTGCTGTGTCCCCTTGCTTGAAGGAATATCCAAGGGCCTGAGAAGAGCTGGCTCCCTGGTTTTGAAGTCCCAGGAACAAAATGACTTCACCCCCAGCTTCCCATGAGCTCTACTGAGAGAGTTCTGTCCTTCCTGGAGTGAGTGGCCCATGTGTGGTGCATCTGGAAGTTGTACCTGTGCTGGGAAGCTGGAAACTAAGCTTTAAACACTTTGCTACAGAAAAGTTGTTGCATCGCTCGCTGCGGAGCGCATCCCTGACAGTGCGAGGAAATTCCAGCCGCTAAGAGGGCCGAGATCATCGCAGCGCCTGTTGCCGCTGCCAGAGCCGTCGCATCCTTCATTTGAGGGACGCACCAGACCGGTGCGGGAAGACTTCCATCGCTGCGAGTGTCGTCACAGAGCATATCGTCGCTGGGTGAGATCGCCGCACCGCTTGCTTGCGGACCGCATCACCACGTCCCTGCGAACCTCGTCGCAGAGCCATTGCATCGAGGAGCTGCGAGAGAGGGATCGCCGCTGGATCGTACATCATCGCGCAGGAGATCGTCGCAGCCCCAACGAGATCGTCGCATCGTGCCTTTGCGAGAACAAACTTCCCACGGAACCTACGCACCGGAATCCTTACAAATGGCCTTCCTCCCTATACAGACCGGATTCGTCGCAACACGCCCGCTGCTGCAGCGGGGTTGTCGCATCGCCTCCCCAAGGTCTGAGGAGCAACGCATCACTTGTTTTCCACCACACCAGCTTCTGCTTTTGGAACTTTGTCGCAACTAAAGGTACTCTTGGCTAAACGTGACGCAACTGTGAACTTTTCACGCATCTGTGGATTATTTTATCGCAACCTTAAGAACTCTTTTGAAACCATATTCTTGAACTGTGTATGTTGGATTTTTGTCGTTTTGGTCTTGTGTAGTTTAGATTAAATACCTTTATTTTTCTAAACTGTTGTGGAGTCAGTTTGTGGTGTTTTCACTGTGCTACTGTTAGTGTTGGTACAAATACTTTACACACTGCCTTCTGATTAGCCTTGACTGCTCGTGCCAAGCTACCTAGAGGGTGAGCAGGGGTTATCTCTAACCCTGGGCGTAGTAGGCGTTGTGGGGCTACGCGAAGCTGCGTGAAGTGGGCATGATGCTACGCCCGCTCACGCGCTTCGCTTAGCCCCACTACGCGCCTCCCGCATCCCTCCCGCCCTCCTTCTGGAGGCGGGCAAATTCGCTCTGTCCACGGAGTGTGCGTAGTGTTGCTGTAGTGAATCAGCCACTCTAGTGGTCTGATGGTCTGTGATGACCCTCGATCACCACCATTGTGTACTGACTTTAGTGTGCTATGTTACTTTAGCCTTAATGTAGGATGGTCTTGCATTAGAATAATCTTGCCAAAGAATAGAAGGTATGGGATGTCGAGGTGCAGTGTTGTTGGTGATGGTGCACACATGTGCCCCATAATGGATACTGAGGGATTAAGTGCATAGTGTTATTTGAGTTAGGTGAATTATGACTGACTGTGACTGACAGAAGCCTATTGGCTTTGACGTGGTCCAATATCATTCTGCTTTCCAAGTAGTAGAGGCCTATGCTTGAGCAACTGCATATTCTAAACTGCATATTTGAGATTACATGTGTTGTTCACCAGGGATGTATGATTTAACAACGCGTGTTATTACAACGCGTGCTGTTACATCGCAGTCGTTACAACGACGGCATGTTACAATGCTATGCCTTTACAACGCAAGTCTTTACATCGACTTGCGCTAGGTGGCGTGCTAACATTAAAAAAGTGTAATTTATTATTCCAACTCCAGTCCACTTATCAGTAGGGAAGGTGTTGGGATAGTAAACTACACTATTTGTAATGTTAGCACGCCATCTAGCGCAAGTCGATGTAAAGACTTGCGTTGTAAAGGCATAGCGTTGTTACATGCGTTCGTTGTAACGACCGCGATGTAACAGCACTGCGGTGTACTGACCGCGTTGTAAAGGATGTTTCCCGTTCACCAGCAGTGAATGAGATTAGACCAGTTCTTATCAAGAGGAATGTGCCTTCTTCGCATTGGCGTCATAACAAAACGCTTGGCCAGCTGCTGTTGGGTGCCTGGTGTGGAAAGATACAGGAATCTTGTGAGAAAGGTAGGTGGGTTCTTCCAGAAGCTTCAATAGAGGATAGAGTTCTATATTAGAGAAAGGGGGTCCCAGAGAGGGAGAGATGCAGAGATGCTGAGATGCTGGTCTGGTGGTTTGGCGGTCTGGTGATACATCACGGTGCAGACGTGCAGTCGTGTTTGTGGAACTAGAGAGTCCTGACCCAACCAGAGAGGGAAAGAGAGACGGACCCTTCTTCAGATGACAATACGCCTAAGATTATGGTGAGGTGTTCCAGATGTTCTTATTGTATCTAACTATGTCTTTTATTTTCAGGCTCTATGTATATGTATGTGTTGATGATTGCTACTAATGTTTACTGTGATGTTTAGTTATTTCTTTCTTTTGTCATCCTATTATCACGTAATAAAGAAACCCTAGAGCATATCATTTGTTTGTATTCCTTGTGAGGGAAGGTTGGGACCCTTTTTTACCAAGTACTTACAGAGGGATGGGCGATTCCCCTCTAATGGGTAATTGCCTCCCATCAGGGATGTCTAAATTCTATCCAATATATTGCTAGGAGGAGCATGCGCTGTGTACCCTCTCAGATGGAGAGGTGTTGTGACTTGCTGTGTACCCTCTCAGATGGGAAGGTGTTGTGACTTGCTGCGTACCCTCTCAGATGGGGAGGTGTTGTGACTTGTTGTTATTTGCGAGCTCCTCAGCAATGGTCTTAAATGTTGTCAGCGTTTATTCCTTTCTTGGGTAAGTATGGTGAAATGTGGTGTCTTTCTGGAACCTGAGAAAGGATGTGGTAAGTAATGACCTGGTGACTGACAGAACTACCAAAACATACAGAGAAGTAGGTCATTACAGTTGCCTACTACGCCTACTTTGCAAAATGCAAAGTAGGCAACACTACGTACAATCCGTGGGCAGAGCGTAGTCTTGCGCCCACCGTTAGTTATCTAAGAGGGTTTCCTCCTTACCCTGACTAGAAGCAAGGGTCCCTATTTGGACAGTGGTACCTACCTCTGCCAACTAGAGACTCCCAGTTCTAACATTGTTGGTCAGCGGTGGGGATTTGAACTTGTATTTATACTAGACCCACAGTGATTGGTGTACATCACTAGTGAATGCAGCCCACTACGCCACCGCATACTACTGTTTTTGAATTTTGATTCTATTTTTGAGTAACTCTTCTAAGCATCATGTCTGTGAATGGAAAGGCACCCAGTATGGAGGCAGAATTAGAGTTTCGCATTGAGGATTTGTATTCTTACAAAGTTACACAGCTTTAGCAATTCTGCCACAAGTTTGAGTGCCCCATAAAGAGCAGCTACAGGAAGTATGAGCTGCAGAGAATCTTGAAGGCCCATTGGGAGGCACAAGAGGGAAATGAGGTGAATACAGGGAATGGTTTCCAAATCACAGATCTGCCCGTGAGCAGAGTGGGCTCAAGGGCTGGCAGTAACCATTCCGGTAGGGGTTTCACCCAGGAAGAGTTAGAGGAGAATCAAAGAGTGAGAGAACATGACTTAGAAGTCCGGAAGTTGAAAATGAAGCAGTTGGAAATGGAGAAAGAAAGGGTGGCGGAAGACAAGAAAAATGCCCATGCCCTGAAGGAAAAGAAATTGCTTTTGGCTCATGAGTTGAGCATGAGAGAACTAGATCTTATATGTGGGTGTACTTGTAAAGCGCACTGCGACTCCATGGAGTAACCTGGCGCTGAAGACTGCTGGGGAACCCGTCCTGGTTTTCCCTGTGAGATGGTCCCTTTCTGGGTATCTCCAAGGTGAAACCAGGCATCCAAGGCGTCTGTGGGGGGCCGTTGTAGAGATGAGGCAAGCTTAATGCCCAGAGTTGCCGAGTGTGTTCCCTGGTTAGAGTAGGCACCGAGGCGACAATTATCGAGTCGGTTTTGACCCTGGTCCATGACCCTGCCGCGTCGGGAATTGAACCCTGGTCCCGGGCCGTTCTCTGCTTACGGGTCTGCCGCCTCTAACCAGTGAGCCACTCCACTCCAGATCTTAAAGCCAAGGAGGTGAATGCCAGTTCAAATGGTGGCAGCGCGCAGTAAGTGCATGTGGTAAAGTATATATTCCCAAGGATCTGGTACAGAATTACAATAGGAGTGAGGATATTTATGCCTGGTTTACTTCCTATGAGATTGCATTGAGAATGAATGGTGTGCCTGAACAGCATTGGGGGGCGGGCCTGTGGAAACATTTTGAGGCTTCTGGGAGGAGTGCTCTAGAGCCCTTAGAATTAGCAGGAGCCATGACCTACCCCAATATGAAGGAGGCCCTATGTCTCAGGTATGGACTTACTCCAGAGCAGTACAGACTGCAGTTTAGAAATTCTAAGAAGAAAGAATCTGAGACTTGGATGGAGTGTGTGAATTTGTACTCGCGTGCACTGAAAGGTTAGATGAAGGGCAGCAAAGTAACTGATTATAAGGGGTTGTTGCATTTAATTAGTTGGGAGCACTTGAGTAGTCTTTTTGTTCCAGAGATGCGCCAGCATCTTTTAGACAGCAAGCTGACAGACCCCATTGAGCTTGCTAAGGAGGCGGACCGCTGGACCAGTACCAGGGTCCACAGAGGAATTGTGGGTACCACAGCCAAAGGTGGGCAGGGTCCCCAGCAGAAGAGTGGGGGGGACAAGGGTAACCAAAAGGAGTCCTCCCAAGGGCCACAAAATAGTTCCCAGGAGAAGGAATCCTAATCCCCCAGAACTAGACAGCCATGGCCCCCTAGGGGCAGGCGGGACAACAGTGACCCCAGGGACAACAGAGGTTCCTCTACCTGCTTTCACTGCAATGAGGTGCGACAAGTTATCAACCGATGCCCCAAGAGACCCCCAGCACCCACTGGTGCTCCAGCCCCAGGGTTAGCAAGTGTAGCTTTGGGAGGGGATTTGCTTTCCAGTGGGGAGGAGGGGCTAGCAGTTATGTCCCTTGTCTTTTTAGGAGACCAAGAGATGGTCCAGGAAACCTTACTGCCCCTGAACACTAAGAAATATGGGCAGAAGGTGACCGTCAATGGGAGGGAGATAGAGGCTCTGAGAGACACAGGGGCCAGCGTGACATCCGTGAGGTGTCAGTGGGTGTCTGAAGAGCAGTGTATCCCCAATGTACTCCGCCCAAAGTAGCAGCTGACACTTCAGTGCGCCTCTGCAAAGTGGCGCGTGTTCCCTTTGAGTGGGGGGTAGTCTCTGGTCTTTTGGAAGTTGTTGTCAGTGATGCCTTGCCTGTAGACTGTCTGCTAGGTAATGACCTAGAGAGTTCTCCATGGAAGGATGTAGAACACCAAACTCATTTGGAGATGTTAGGGTTGCCTGCGTGGATCTGTGTGACAACGCGTGCTATGGCAGCCAGTAGGGGTGATTCAGAAGAACTGGAGCCTGAAACAGTGGCACAGAGACCTGCCAGAAGAGGAAGGGGCAGAGGGCGTGGAAAACCAGCCCCAGCCGTTCCCACGTTCCAGGAGGAAGCAGACCCCGAGGGGGATGCCCTGGAACCTACAAGAGAACAGGTAGCCGAACTGGGCGACCTACCTGAGCTGACCCATTGGCAGCAAGAAGGTGGGCCCTCCAGGGGGGAATTCTGCAAGGAACAGAAAGAGTGCCCTTCTCTCGTGGGTATAGGGCAACAGGCTGCAGACCAGGCAGTAGGTGGAGCAGCCAGAGATAACTTCATCTACTGGAAGAGGACTTGTTATATAGCGAGCCTAAGTTTGCTGATCCCGGTGCAGCCCGTGTGCTGGTGGTACCCGTGCGCTTCAGGAGCTTCCTAATGGGTCTGGCTCATGACGTGCCTCTCGCAGGACATCTGGAGCAAGACAAGACCGTAAACCGGCTTGTCACCCACTTCCACTGGCCCCAGATGAGGAAGCATGTTGGTTCCTTTTGTAGGTCTTGCCAAACATGTCAGGCTAGTGGCAAGACTGGAGTGAAGTGCAAGGCACTCCTCCAACCCTTTCCTTCGAGCGGGTGGGCATCGACATCGTGGGGCCCCTGGACTTCAAGACAGCCTTAGGCCACAGGTTCATACTGGTCTTGGTGGACCATGCCACCCGGTAACCGGAAGCAGTCCCTCTCAGGACAATCACAGCACCCGTGGTGGGACGTGCATTGATGGGGATCTTTTCCCGTGTGGGTTTCCCCAGAGAGGTGGTCTCCGAACTGGGTACCAACTTCATCTCTAGGTACATGAAGTCTCTGTGGGAGGAGAGTGGGGTAAAGTATAAGTTCACCACTCCTTATCACCCTCAAGGAAATGGGTTGGTTGAAAGGTTCAACCACACCCTGAAGGGTATGATTATAGGCCTAGAAGAGCCCATGAGACGGAAGTGGGACGTCTTGTTACCATGCCTGTTGTTTGTCTACAGGGAGGTGCCTCAGAAGTCCTTAGGGTTCAGTCCCTTTGAACTCCTGTATGGCCACCCTGTTAGAGGACTTCTCGCACTGGTGAAGGAGGGGTGTGAGAGTTCCCGTGGGAAAACCCCCCAGAATGTGTTCAGCTATGTGTTGGCCATCCGCAACCAAACACAACACTTCAGGAAGCTCGCTCAGGAGAACCTGGAAGCTAGCTAGGAAGAAATGAAAAGATGGTACGACCAGAATACCACTCTGGTCGAATTTCATCCTGGGCAGCAAGAGTGGGTAATGGCGCCAGTGGAGCCTTGTGCGCTCCAGGACAAGTGGACTGGGCCCTATGAGGTGGTGGAAAGGAAGAGTGAAGTAACCTACCTGGTTAACGTGAGGACCGCCAGGCAACCCCTGAGAGTCTTGCACGTGAACCGCCTCAAACCACACTTTGAGAGGTCTGAAGTGACAATGCTCATGGCCACAGATGCTGGAGGGGAAGAGGATAGTGATCCTCTCCCTGACCTCCTGGCAGCTAAGGAGCAAGATGGGTCAGTGGATGGTGTGGTCATCTCACCCACCCTGACCCCAGAACAGCAGAGGGACTGTCACCAAGTGCTGGGTCAGTTTGCCCCCCTGTTCTCCCTGACCCCAGGTATCACCAATTGGTGTGTCCATGATGTGGACACTGGAGATAGTATACCTGTAAAACAGAAATTTTACAGGGTAGCTGACAAGGTCAGGGCTATCATCAAGGAAGAGGTTTCCAAGATGTTGGCGCTAGGGTTGATTGAGCCCTCCAGCAGCCCCAGGGCTAGCCTAGTGGTCTTAGTGCCAAAAGCTGCTGCGCCCGGTACCACTCCAGAACTCAGGTTTTACGTGGACTACCGTGGGCTCAATGCAGTCACGAACACTGACGCACACCCCATCTCCAGAGCTGATGGGCTCGTGGATCGGTTGGGAGCTGCCCAGTACCTCAGTACGTTTGATTTAATATCTGGGTACTGGCAGAATGCCTTAACTGACGGGGCCAAAGAGAGGTTTTCATTCTCAACATCAGAGGGGCACTTCCAGTTCCGAGTCATGCCCTTTGGGTTGAAGAATGCCCTTGCCACCTTCCAGAGACTGGTTAACCAGGTACTGACCGGGCTGGAGGAATTCAGCGCCGCATACCTGGATGACATTTCTGTGTTCAGCTCCACGTGAGAGGAACACTTGCAACATCTCTGTGAAGTGTTGAAGGCTCTGCAAAGGGCAGGCCTCACAATCAAGGCCAGCAAGTGACAGATAGGGCAGGGATCGGTGGTGTATTTGGGACACCAGGTGGGGAGTGGCCAGGTGGCGCCCCTACAGGCAAAGATTGATACCATTCTGGCTTGGGAGCCCCCCAAGACCCAGACAGAGGTGAGAGCCTATTAAGATCTCACCGGGTACTACAGACGGTATGTCAAGGGATATGGCACCATCGTTGCTCGCTTGACAGAACTGACTTCTAAGAAGCAGCCCAAAAGAGTGAACTGGACCGAAGCCTGCCAGACTGCTTTTGATACCCTGAAGACTGCCATGTGCACCGCACCGGTGCTCAAGACACCTGATTTCTCCAATGAGTTCATAGTGCAGACAGACGCTTCAGAGCATGGTGTGGGAGCAGTACTCTCACAGATCATTGAGGAGGGCTGGGACCAGCCTGTAGTTTTCATTAGTAGGAGACTACTCCCCAGGGAACAGAGGTGGGGTGCAATTGAGAGGGAAGCTTTTGCTGTGGTCTGGGCCCTGAAGAACCTGAGGCCCTACCTGTTTGGGACTCACTTCCGTGTTCAGACCGACCACAGGCCCCTCCAATGGTTGATGCAGATGAGGGGTGAGAACCCAAAACTGTTGAGGCGGTCAATCTCCCTACAGGGAATGGACTTTACGGTGGAACACCGCCCTGGTACAGAACACGCCAACGCTGATGGTCTGTCCAGATTTTTCTGCCTTAGTGAAGAGAACTCCTAAGAGGGTGGGCAGTTCCCCCCACTTTCAGCTGGAGGGGACATGTGTTAGACCTCGCATCTTTGGCGTGGTTTCCCCTGTCTTTTTGGCCTCTACCTCCTGTATTTGTGATGCTGTGCTGGATTTCGTTTTTGCTGGTTTAGATGCTTTGGACACTCTGCCACTGCTGATCATTGTCAGAGTGTAAGTGCTCCCTGTGTAAATTGTTATGATGATTGGATGTACATTATTGGCATATTTGTATCACCAAGAAGTCCCTAGTAAAGTGCACTGAGTGTGCCAGGGCTGGTGATGACAAATGCTACTAGTGGGCCTGTAGCACTGATTGTGCCACCCACATGAGTAGCCCCAAAATGGTGTCTCAGGCCTGCCACCGCATTGCCTGTGTGCAGTCTGTGAACTGCCATGTCCTCCTGGTCAGTGTCCCCACTGATCAGGCCTAACTCTTCCCTTTCTGTGCACCTTGGTCACCCCTAAGGAAGGCCCAGGGTGCCCCCTTGGGCAGAGTGCAGTGTATGTGAAAGGTAGAGCATGTACTTGTGCAGGTGACATGCTCTGGTGGTGAATTACAGCCATTTTCGTTTTTGACTGCTGCAAGGCTATCTTGCTCCATAGGCTATCATGGGGGATGCTGGCTACAGTGGCTACCAGCATATCTTCCCATAGGAACAAGATAGGACATAAGAGTGTAGTATCCCTGAACTCAGAATTTAATAACACATCTTTTAGGAAAGGTTGTTTTTGAATCCTGTGTTTGAGAACAGCACTTTTAGAAAGTTGCTTTTCTCTTGTCTGACCTTCCTGTCTGCCTTGGCCTGTTTGTGTATTGACTGTCTGGTTTGAGAGTGACAGGGGCTTGGGATTCCCCAGGAGGCTGGCTGAGTCAGCCCTAGGCTGAATGACTGCATTTGCAACTTGAGTGGTGGGAGGAGATAGCACCTGGGCCTGAATAGGGCTGTGCCTGCCTTCCACAATGCTGGCTCCACCTCCTGTTGGGCGGCTGACGACCCTGCCCCTCACTCTGAAAGGAAAGGAGAAACCAGGAAAACAAAGTGCTCAAGGAACACCCAGAACTGGTTTAGACCAGGCTCAGGGCCCACTTGCACAAAGAGAACAAATACTTTTAGGGGTATAAGTACAGGACCCCTGACAACAGAAAATTAGATCATCCTGGAATCAAGAAGGAACCTCTGCCAAGGAGAAAGCTGAAACTGAAGAAGGAAGATTGTCCAGCTGTTGCTCTGCTGGATTGCCCTGCTGTTGCTTTGCTTCCAAGGAGAGGGGAAGGACTTTGCTTTGTGCTGTGTCCCCTTGCTTGAAGGAATCTCCAAGGGCCTGAGAAGAGCTCGCCCCCTGTTTTTTAAGCCCCAGGAACAAAAGAACTTCACCCCCAGCTTCTGCTGAGCTCTACTGAGAGAGTTCTGTCTTTCCTGGAGTGCGTGGCCCATGTGTGGTGCATCTGGAAGTTGTACCTGTTCTGGGAAGCTGGAAAGTAAGCTTTAAAGACTTTGCTACAGAAAAGTTGTTGCATCGCTCGCTGCGGAGCTCATTCCCGACAGTGCGAGGAAATTCCCACCGCTACGAAGGCCGAGATCGTCGCATCGCCTGTTGCCGCTGCCAGAGCCGTTGCATCCTTCGTTTGCGGGACGCACCAGACCGGTGCGGGAAGACTACCATCGCTGCGAGTGTCGTCGCAGAGTCTGTCGTCGCTGGGTAAGATCGCCACACCGCTTGCTTGCGGACCGCATCACGTCCCTGCGAACCTCGTCGCAGAGCCATCGCATCGAGGAGCTGCAAGAGAGAGATCGCCGCTGGATCGCGCATCGTCGCCCTGGAGATCGCCGCAGCCCCTACGAGATTGTTGCATCGTGCCTTTGTGAGAACAATCTTCCTATGGAACCTACGCACCGGAATCCCTACAAGTGGCCTTCCTCCCCATACAGACCGGATTCGTCGCAACACGCCCGCTGCTGCAGCGTGGTTGTGGCATCGCCTCCCCAAGGTCTCAGGAGCAACCCATCACTTGTTTTCCACCGCACCAGCTTCTGCTTTTGGAACTTTGTCGCAACTAAAGGTACTGTTGGCTAAACGTGACGCAACTGTGAACTTTTCACGCATCTGTGGATTATTTTATCGCAACCTTAAGAACTCTTTTGAAACCATATTCTTAATTTTTGTTGTTTTGGTCTTGTGTAGTTTAGATTAAATACCTTTATTTTTCTAAACTGTTGTGGAGTCAGTTTGTGGTGTTTTCACTGTGTTACTGTGAGTGTTTGTACAAATACTTTACACATTTCCTTCTGATTAGCCTTGACTGCTCATGCCAAGCTACCTAGAGGGTGAGTAGGGGTTATCTCAGAGGGTTTCCTCCTTACCCTGACTAGAAGCAAGGGTCCCTATTTGGACAGTGATACCTACCTCTGCCAACTAGAGACCCCCAGTTCTAACACAATTCATTCTTCTTTAGGGTTGAGCTCTCTCTTCTGACCCTTTCTTCAGTTGTTAGCATGCCTCTAGGGTTTCAGCGCCATATTAATGTCTAGATTTTAATATATTATAGTCTCTCACCTCAGTCAGTCAGCCAACTTGAAAGAAATTAATATTTGGTATTTACAGGAAATGCATTTTTTTGCATGATCAGCCCCAATTTTTCAGACTGAAGCTTCTGTTTTTTTAGGTTTGTGCACTGGGACTCTGCTAACCAGGCCTAGGTGAATGTACTATGACCCTTAAAACATGTCAAAATTGTCTATTTTACAAATTGGCATGTTCAACTTACCTAAAAGTCCCTAGACCATGGTCCGAAGTGGCCTATAAGTTAAATGTCACTAGTGGACTGCAGCACCTATTGTGTCACCGCTACAGTGACACTTCAAAACATGATTGTAGGCATGTTACCTGTAGGTTAGCTATGTAGGTTGAAATTGCTAATTTGACCTGTAAAAATAACCCTTTTTTGACAAGCCTAACCCTTATTTTTAAATATTAATAAGCCCCCCATAATTAGGCATTGAATGCCCATGATGCACAATGCATGATATTTAAAAGCGAGACGTAAAAGTTTGATGTTAAACATCTCCTTACAGTGACAATGTCCTAAAATCTATATTTATTGTAGTATGAGTAGTTGTTCCATAGAAAAGCATTGGGATAGCTTAGTTACGTTAATTACCTACACCAAGGAACCAGATAAAAAGTTCTTTTTAGGACTTTTTAAAATAGTTATTACAAATCCAATTCATTGGGAAAGTTGGATTTGTACCAAATATTTAACAAAAGATATATATTTTTTAAATTATCTATAGCCTGCCTAAAGCTTTTAGGAGCCCCTTTGCCTGAGCTTCCAGATGCCCCCCACGGTCTGCACAGCGCCTTGATTAAGTTTGAATTGGCTTCTAGAGCTAAGGCAAATGCCTTTGGTGTGGAGAGAAGTTATTTTTCTATGACAGGTTGGCCTCGGGGCTGTGCTCAGCCCCTTGCATATCTAAAACGAATGTCTACTCTCTCACAGGCAGATGTAGCTCACAATTCTGGGTCTGCTTCCTGTATTGTCCATCTATCCAGCCAGGCTCTAATCCCAGTGTGAGAGGAGCTGCCACTTGAACTACTTTTACGTGGCCACAACACTAGGGTGGGAACAGGAGTTCTGCCCAGGGGAAGATATTATTTGCCATCTTGATTTTAGGTAAAGTGGGGTACTGTGGGATTGTTTACAGTAACTCACATTGGAACAACCGAAAAAGTGAGTATAGTGACCCATCAGAGCTTTTCCCTATTGGTCAGGGAAGGGCCAGGAGTCACCCCAACCAAAAGCCTAGTACAAGACATAAATCTGGCACCCCAGGGCACCTTCTTCAGAACACTACTGAAACTGTGAATGACAGAAGAAGGAGTGTCCCTGCTGTTGTGAACTGTGGGGAGAACCCTAAGAACACGGCCTGCTACTACTTTTACTCAGGACAAAGTAGTGAACTCCATGGGTCAGTTGGCTTACCTACTGTTTAGCTGTAAGGGTATAAAAGCTGCAAGGAAATATCTTTCTTGAAAGAGCCCGGCTGACCAGTTTGAACTGAACCTGGTTGACCAGTTTCAACTAAACCTGGCTGACTATTTTCAACTGAACGTGACTGACCAGTTTCATCTGAAGCTTTGTTTCAGATTCAGCCTGCATCATATCCCCACCAACAACCATTTTTTTCTCCTAAAAAGTGTCCAGAAGTCAGAAAGTAAATTTTCTACCGGGATAAACATGGTCCCTGTATCTGACCAGCAATCCTTCAGGGTCAGCCTCAACTTTTGACTTTTACCTGGTCTAGTGTGCCTGTCCTTTCATGCCAGAGTTTGGCGTTTTGAAGTTTTTGGTGCTAATCTTGGCACTATTTTATTTGAAACTTTAAAAATACATCTCTCCAGTCCCAAGTACCGGGAATTTTTCCTCTATGTGTCATTTTGTTTATTAAGATAGTCTCTATTTTCATAATTTGAAGTGAGATTTTTACTGTGCTGTGTGTTTGACTGTTTACCATTTTTAAAATTCTAAATGCTTTACACGTCTTCTTAAGTTAAGTGTCCTCTGTACCACAGCTGCCAGGCGTTGAGTTCAGGTTTGAATTAATGAAACCTTTACTGGATCTATGAAGAATAATGACATTATTTCTTGTGATAGACTACCATCCATCCCAAATATTAGTCTTGAAACCGATTACTCCTCTCTGTCTTTCCATACCACAATCCCTTTTTTCTCAAACTTCTTTTTATAACTTTTTCATACTGTACAGTGGCTTGACATGTTCGGAGACACTTACATGGCTTCCTACTTTTGTCCAACATGTTACACAGTTTCACATCAATAATGGTGCTTTATGCGTAACTGTATAATTTTTTATTTTATTATATTTTTTTATTGGCATTTAGTCTCAGTTACAGCATATATTATAGTACCACAAAGCAAATTACAGTACTCTGCTGTGTGCCGTTTACAATTCACTCCCAGAAAGCTGCACATAATCTCGTGAGGATATCGCCGCACTTCACATAAACAGAGGGAAAACATTTCGAGACATTGGGGTGTGTTCCAACTTTTAGTGCCAGTAAGTTACAATACTGCAATCAACTTAAACAAACACCCCCCAATCCCGTCCCGTCCTTGGAGCAACATGATTCATACTGTCATTATCACCCTCAATGCAGTGTGCACCATCTACTAGCGTAGCGACACCTCCCGGCTGAATTAGCTATACTCCCAAAGCTCTGTGTAGTACCCCGCCCACCCTGCTTGTTGGAAGGTCTGATCTTGGTCTCTCTGGAGGTCTATTATCAGGGAATTCCATGCCATCCTATCGTCTTCTGCTTTGTCGTCTTTTCTCACAAATTACCTCCTAATTAACTCCGCCATTGCCCACTCTTTCATATCTCCTAGCCAGTCTGTGTATAAAGGGGGTTGGGGTTGCATCCCTCGGATAACTACTTGAATTTTAGCCTACACCAATCCCAGGTTAACACATTTCCTACACAGTGCCTTATTTTTAGATTTAGGTAGTAGGCCCAAGATCACTTGTCTGATCTCCTGTGGTATAATCCACCAGCGCCTCCCCCAGTCATGTTAAAACCCTGTCCCAGTAAGGCTGGAGTCTGGGGCTCTGCCAGATCATGTGTACAAAATCTGCTCCCCCAGCAGCGCACCTGGGGCAGGTGTCTGTGCGGTGTGGGTATATCATGTGGAGCATGCGCGGGGTTAAGTACACCTGGTGAATGACATTGTAATGAAGTCGTTTAAATCTTGAGTTAGCATTATTCTTATGGACCCCTTCATGTTCCTTCCTCCATTCCGCCTCTGTCAGAGGCATGGGTAGGGTTTAGTCCCATTTATGTTGCAGTCCTAATGATTCCTGTGAAATGTAATCTCTTAACGCATGATCCAGATGAGAGAAAAGGCGCTTTCCCTGTGCCATATATAACATTGTCACTAGTATGTTAGTGTTAGGTGGCTCGTAGGGGAAACACGGACAGAGCTCCTGAGCTACAGTTGAGATTTTTGCGTATTGGAGGAATTGCCCTGTCCCCAGCCCAAACTCAGTTTGTGCGTCTTTTTGCGGTATAAATTGGCCTTCCCTATAAAGATCTCCCTTAAGTAGACAACCCCCCCTCTTTCCACCGTAGGATCGACATGAAGTCGGCAATCGCAGCAAAGGGTCAGATCTCCCACAGCGGCATATCCGGCGCTTATGGAGCGTGCTGGACTACTCGTCGAACCACCCTCTCCCACAGTGTAGCAACAAGATGTATTATATACGGATAACTTTCAGGGACTTCTCCTCCCTTCATCAATAGTCCCGCAAGGGTATGCTGATGGTATGTCCCAGCCAAAAGGGTCTTTTCCCAATTGTCTTTGTCATCAAGTCAGTGAATCGTAAACTAAAGCTGGGAGGCCATAAAGTAGAGTTCTAACCGTGGAACCTCAAGTCCCCTTGCCCCCCACGTTCTCTGCAATATCTGTAAACTCACATGCCTCCATTTCTTGCTCCATAGTAAATCTCCAAGCAAAACTTCCAATGTAGTGAAGTAGGATTGCAGGATTATGAAGAAGAATGCTGCAGTGTATAGAGGCAGCGTGGCCATATAATCATTTTATGCACCCCATTAGACAAAGCGGCAATCCGCCCAAAAGCGAATGGAGCCCCTCACACCCTCCACCACCCGGGTACTATGAAATCTATGGAAGGCATCGGCGGAGCTTGCCAGATACATCTCTAGATATCTTGTCCCTTCTCCTGCCCAGGGAATATCCAGGGGTGGTCTCGATTCCGGGGTAGTCACCGCCAGCCTGCCCATGGGAATCAATTTAGATTTTGCACAGTTGACATGAAATCCCGAGATATCACCAAATGCACACATTTCAGCTACAAGCAGTGGGACAGAGTATTCCAGTTGTCTCAAATAAACCAGTGTATCGTCCGCAGATAACGAAACCACATGGTTGGTAGTCCCCAACCGTACACCCCAGGGATCCATGACTGTTCTCAGCCACATAGCCATGGGTTCCATAGAGATGGCAAATAATAGCAGTGAGACATGGCATCCCTGGTGGCTTCCACGCTTTAATGATATAGATCTCAATACTGTTTTACTCACCAGTACTCTGCCAGCAGGGGCTGCATTGAGCAAATGGCTCCAGCGCAGATATTGCGCACCCACTCCCATTACACTCAGAACGTGCCATATATTTGCCCATTCCAACGAGTCGAAGGCTTGGGCAATATCTAGTGAAATGATTTCAGCGTCAGTCTCCAAGAGATGAGGAGTATGCCACACATGTGCTAGGCCGCGTTGTAAGTTGTGTTCTGCCTCTGTATAAATTCCGACTGATCGGGGTGTACCAATCGGTTCATCAAGGGGAGAAGGTGCTCAGCCAGAATACCACTCAAAATGTTGACAACAACAATATCAGCCTGTAGAAGTTGGGTCGATTATGGTCTTTATCCTTCTTAAGGATCATGATAACCAGTACCTCACTAATGGTAGGTGGGAGTTCATTCCTGTCCAATGCCTCGTTGTAGACCTCCAGTAGCCTGTCCACCAAGAGTGATCTGAAGCACTTATAAAACTCTGCTGGGAGGCTATCGGAGCCAGGTCATTTGGCTGCCTTGAGGCGGCCGATAGCACTTTGTATTTCTTCTTTAGTAATCAGGGTGTCCAAAACCTCCTGCTCCTCGCTGGTAAGCCGGGGGAGCCCCAGCGTGTCTAAGTAGCTGCCCATTATCCCCAAATCAGGGTCAGAGCGGTTAGTGTATACTCGCTCAAAGTGGGCCACCAGTGCCTCTGTGATAGCATGTTGTGTGTACACCAAGGCCCCTGTTTCATCTCTCATCTGTAATATTTGAGTAGTAGACGTTTCCTGTTTAACTAGCCGTGCTAGATAGTCCCTGTCCTATTCTCCTCCCTGTAAAGCCGTTGCCTATACATTGTGTAAATATATTTTTCTAACCTACGGATATCCATCATAAGCGCTTCCTTGGCTTCAGTCCATTCTGTCAATTTTTCTGGGGCCACATTAAGCTCCATCTCCAACCTCCCCAATTTAGACTCGTGTTGAGCGACATCCCTCTCCAGCTGCTTTCGGACGCCGAACGTGGTCTTTATATATATGCCTCAGAGCACTACCTTCATCGCCTCCCAGTCCACAGTGCAGCTGGAGGCTGAACCCCAATTTTCTTGAAAATAATTACTTAGGTGTGTGTCGATTGTGGCTACAAAGGGCAGATCCATAAGTGCATTGGTGTTTAGCCTCCAGAGGGGACTGTCAGGTCTCACTCTCCTGGTTCCCAGTTCCAATTGGACCGGGGCATGGTCAGAGAGATATTGTGTCTGGTATATTATTCCTCCCACACCCTAACCAAAGTCTGAGGACAGAAACCAATGATCCAGCCTACTGGAAGTTCCTGTGGCCTGTGAATAACACAAAAAGTGTCACACAGTGGGGTGACGCACCCTCCAGACATCCCATAAACGCAGCCCCTGTAACATCCCTTGGAGTGATGTGGTCATTTTGGGTTTGGTGTGTAACTTTGGAGGGCCCCTATACAAGTTGTCATCTAGAGCACAATTCATGTCCCTGGCTAACAGTATCAGAGTTCCCAGATAGGGGGAGGCCAGCGCAAGGAGATCCCCAAAAAAGGAGGCATTGTCATTGTTGGAGTATACATGTTAATTATGCAGATTTCTGACCCATTCAGTTCCCATGTAAAATTACATATTTATTTATTTATTTATTTATTTATTCATTTCATTTCATTTCATTTCATTTGTAAAGGGCTCTATCACCTAACAGGCATCCTAGCACTGACAGTCCGAGTGTGCAGTTTATAAGTATGCCCGAGGGCTGACAACCGAGTTGTCGGGATCCGTGACATGGTGTCTATGTTGAAACGGAACCCCCGGTGCTATCCATATAAGGGTCCCTCATGCAAAGCCAGCGTAGGAAGTGGCGTAGACTTGTCCCCTCCATCGTTTTCTTGGATATTTTATAGAATCCCCCCAAACCTGTCTCAAGGAGACATGCCACCGCCACCTTATATGTTTTCAAATAAGCAAATATTTGCCTACGTTTTTCAAGAGTGGCGTTGCCTCGCACATTCCATGTGATTAATTTACCCATGGTGGCTGTCCCAACACTTTTCGCTCGACGCTCCATCTTACATAATCTAAGCGATTGCATAGGAAGGTGATCGGTAGCAACAGAACATACAGTACAGTATTACCAGTCATCTGAGCTCTACAAAGGATGGTTTGGTGAAATGCAAACAAAATTACCCCAAATCCCCCTCCCCCTGGGCAAAATCATATTCCCCACCCTTGCCATGCGGAACCTGGTGCAGGTAGGTAGGTGTTGCCCCATTTTCAACTATAACCCCCTGATTTATAACTTTAAAAATATAGAAAACAAAGAGAAGTCATTATCCTCTCCTCCCCACCCTTCCCCATTGAGTAAGTGGATGCTTGGCTGTCGAGATGTGAGGGCAAGCCTCCAACTCCAGCAACAAGCACCAGCCTCTAGTGGGAGGCTCAAGCTCCTGCCATCAGTAGTATGTTTGTGTTAAACTCCATAATATGCTAATATCTCCCCCCGTTCCCAAAGGTGCAGTCTTACCAAGCACGCAGCACATACTTGCCGCAGGAGTTTGAGCAGTTCAAGAACCCCTACACAGTCTCTTCTCAAACAGGGCTTGAAGGGCGTCCCGGTGACGATGGTCGTGCATCTGGCAAAATGTCTGATGCCTTCAGCGTGCCGTCCGAGCAGACCCACATTCTAGTGGGGCTGTGGGTCGTAGCGGTGTCCTGCGATTTCCCTTGCCGTCGACTACCCCTGGACTGACTGCGAGTTCCACGCTTCTTTGGTTTCAGCGTAGAGGGGATCAAACAGGCCCCCAGGGAACCTCTTGCATCCAGCCAGTTCATTGCTTCTTCCCCTGAAAAAAAGAATAGCGTCTTGCCACTGTACTCCACCCGTAGCTTCGCCAGATAAAATAAACTGTATTGAAGATTCAGGTCTCTCATGCATCATTTCACAGTTAAAAAGGATCGCCTTTGTTCTTGCACCCTCTGTGTATAGTCCGGGTAAATTGAGATTTGGTGTCCTTCATCATGCAGTTGGCCTTTGTAGCGAGACAATTGAAGCAGTTAGTCCGGATCTCAATAATTAAGAAAGAAGGCAATTATTGCTCTGGGAGGCGCCCCCGGCTTTGGACGGGGGACCAGCGTTCCACTGTAAAGAAGCACGAAGGTTTTTTCGGGGCCAACACACCAATCAGCTACTCCTCCAGAAATAGCTCCGTCGAGGGGTCCTCCGTTTTCTCGAGGAATCCGATGAAGCGGAGATTATAATGCCGTGACCACCCTTCAGTGCCCTCGGCCTGTGCATCACGTCATACCAGTTTCTGCTACATATTGATCACTGTGTCTTTGAGTGCATGTATCTCTGTTTGAAATGTACCCACATTCTGCTCAGTGGTCGTCACGTGGTCTGCGACCTTTCGCAGATCGCAATTGAGCAGATTCAAATCTATGTCCAAGGAGTCAATTTTGTTGCTCAATTCATCCTGCGAGGATTATGAATCCAAAACCGGTCCCAGGATGCTTGTTTCCGGGCCATGGAAGACATGGCTTGGCAGTTCGGGCTGGACTGTTCCCATAAGGCACAGGGTCAGACTGATTTGCATATAGCCATGTCTGAAATGGGGTGGCTGAGTGGGCTAAAGAATGGTGATGGATTAAACCCAGATCAGTTGACTGGGGGTGAGTGTTTTATTTGCTCAAACGCTCCGTCCATCATCCCCTTTTGTATCAATTCATCCCGCGAGGCGTTAATAGCCATTAGCACCTACGTTATGTATGGAGGTCGAGCACCGTTCTGTGCCTTCGGTTCCGAATCCGTGGGTACCACTGAAATTGGGGCCCTGTGGTCCAGCGACAACAGCTGGGCCTAGTTAGAAATCTTGTTGGGCTGGGCTGTTTTGTTCCCTTTGTCTTTGACCATGGCGATGTGCGGCTGCACCAGCAGGGAAGGTCCCGGTTGGCGTGTAGTATTGGGTGGGAACAGTTGGTAATGACAAACCTGGTATTTGTGTTGTGCCTACCAACTATGATGTCGCCTGTGCGCAGTGCAGGAAGATAATCGTGAGTTGCGTAATGGATTCTGCCACTGAGCACCACTGGTGGGGAAGGAGTATCTCAATCCCATGTCTCATACACCTGGAGGGCTCCGGTAAATAACCTAGGGTGTGGAGGACCAGCCGCAGTTCTCCCCCCCACCACAACACAACAAGGCCTCCAGGAGCGTCAGAGGTTTCACAGGCCCAGGCCAATATCTACTCGCAGTAGTTGCCGGCCCCAGCCTCTCAGCAGGGTTTCTGCATTGGAGGAAGCAGCCGGATATTCCTCTCAGGTTGGGACGCCACAGTTAAAAGAAATCACCCACCGGCTCGCCTGGGAACACGCCCGCGTCTCAGGCCGTAGGGTATGGTAGCAGGGCTCAGGCACCGCAGCCCAGCATGGACCGCCCCCAATGCCCTGCATGATTGGGCCAGGTCACGACAGCCCAGTACTCCTCCCATCACAGTCGGAGCCGCAGGGAGCCACCACTGAGCAGAAAGGACATGAGGCGCGAGCGGAACGTACCTCCGAATGGCCGGGCAGAGCGCGTATTAGTTCTCAGCACAGCGGCTGGGGGAAGAACGCTCCCCGAGTCTCACAACAGCCGCAGCAGATCTGGAGCACCCAGCACACCTCTGAGGCTGCTCGCCGTTGTAGTCCACCAGCATAGATCCTTTAAGGGCACACGGCAGCCCATCTCTGGTTGTGCAGCAATAGCCCGGCCAAGGGCCCAGGTACATCAGCCTTTAAGTTGGGTCGGTTACCAAGTCACATGATGGCTGCCAGGCCCAGGCCGCCGCAGCCGAGGATCCTCCGCAGCCTCCGGTACACCAGGTCAGAGTTCCAGCAACACATCGCCGGTTCAAGAAGGGGGAGATTTGTAGTTTGCTGGTGGTCACAGGTCTGTTATAATGAATAGGATGCTTGTAGGATGCGGACCTAGCGGGATCTCACGGACAGTGCGACTACTCTGCCATCTTGTTCGGTCACGCCCCCGCGTAACTATATAATAATTATAATCTGCCTCTCCCAAATACAATCTGACAAATTAGAACTCCCCTGACAACCCCTGTTCATCCCTCCTACCTCTGGTTCCCTCCCTTACCAACAAAATAAATCAATGAATCAAAGATTGCCGTATAGGAGTAACTATATGGGATAAGACATGGATGGTTGAGGACAAGCCACAGATTATCAAGAGTGGTGATAGGTATCAAGCGACGAAGTAGTCTCCGACTATGAGTTGAGGGATTAAAACTGAAAGAGGTGTAGCCCTCTTGTAGTTGGGACACATGCTACCAGGGGAAGGCCGCATAAGATGTAAGTTACTAACGGGCCCGTATACATTCAAAGTTCTTGAAAAAATCTTCCCTAAATATGTCTGCCATCCTTTTCATCTAAAGGGCCCTCCACAAACGAGCATGCTAGTGCCTCTTTTTTGCTCCAAGCAGCCGCAATTGTTAGTTTGGCTACCCCTAGAAACAGTCTATATTATTGCTCTTTTTACTTTTTTTTATATGTTTCAAACATTCATCTTGTAGACCTAACAGTGCAAACTCAAGGGTATCAGGCAGAGGATAACCGAGCACATTCTTGATTTGAGCTAAAACTTCTGTCCAAAAAGGAACTGATTGTTAAACAGTCCCACCAGATGTAGCGAAAGTCCCATAACATACCGCAACCCATCCAACAGAGATCTAAGGTGTTTGGGAATAATTTTTTTAACGTTGTTGGACATAGATACCAATCATAAAGTATCTTATAATGTGCTTTTCTCATGCCCAGAGAGTGATTAGTGTTGGCTGTATCTTTCAGCAATGTCTTCCACTGTCTTTCACGTATATACATAATCCTCGGGTGGGGGCTAGAGGAGAGGGAGACTTTGGATTTCTCCCAGCTTTTTCTGGATGTGAATTGCTGGCCTTTTCCCTTAAAGATCAGGGTGGTGTATTATACACTGGACTGCTATGTTACAGACCCCCGGCGAATACGCTATCTGCTGTGTCTGAGCTTATAGATCTAATCTACGATCTATCTCATTCTCGCACAAGGCTGATGGTAGGAGGGGATTTTAATCTATGGCCGGATGGTCCGACGAACTCGGCCTTTGTAGAGTTGGTTCAGGCCTGCCGCAACATCGAGTTACAGCAGCTTGTACACTCGCAAACTCATTCAAAGGGTCATACCCTCGATTTGATCTTCGCTGACGCAGGTCACATGACTTTGCGGGATGTTCTACCTCAGCGTTGGACGGACCATGCGCTCGTCCTTTTCTCTCTCTCACTCACAGCCGCTATAGTCAAGAAAGGTAGTGCAGGAATCGTTAAGATGGGTAGACAATGGTCTAAACTCCTCAAACAATCTACCCTGCCTACTTTGCTTTTCGACAGCTCCATTGCGGGAGATAGTGTGGACGTGTGCTATGAGACTCTTTGTCAGCAAATCTGGCTTCTCTGGACTCGTTGGCCCCGCTGCGTAAAATTAGAGTTAGGACTAATCTGGCTATGCCATGGTATTCAGGAGAACTTCGGCAGCTCAAGCTCCAGTGCAAACAGGCTGAGCGTGCCTGGAGAAAGCGATACCTGGAATCAGACAGAGTCCTCTTTAAACAGGCATTGGCGATCCTATAAAGTCCAGATTAAGCAGGCCAAAGCCAGCTTCTTAGAAGAATCGCTGAAGGCAGCTGTAAACAAACCTCAGGCCTTATTTAAGATCGTTAAAGACCTGGCTCACCCAGCCTGTACTATGAATGACACCCCGGCCTCTCAAGCTCTCTGCGACTCATTGGCACAGGCCTTTGAGGACAAGATTGCCACCATCTTAAACAATCTTGCCTCGTCATCGAGCCTTGTCTCTCAATCTGCGCAGTACCCCATTTTGTCGGAGACCACGAAGGAGGGTGCCAAGCAAGCCGGGTTGAACAATTTCCCCTTGCCGTCCTTTGAGAACTTTTGTGGGTTGGCTGACGGTGTGTCCTCAGGCTCGCCGCTTGATCCTCTTCCACCTAAATTCTGGAAATTGTTCCGGGAAGAGCTTTTTCCCCCGCTTTTAGCTATTTGCTGTCAGTCCCTCAGGTCGGCACGGGTCCCGGACTGCTGGAAACTGGCTGTGGTTTCCCCACTGCTAAAGAAGGAAAACCTGGATCCCGTCTGCCCAGCTAACTATAGGCCGATTTCCCTGTTGCCATTTCCAATTAAAATTCTTGAGAAACTGGCCACAAAACATCTTTCCAACTTTTTTGAGACCACTGGCTGTTTGAATGTGGCCCAGTTTGGCTTTAGACCAACCCATGGGACAGAATCGGCATTGGTGACTGTTTTGGATGACCTTCGGACGCGTGCCGACCAGGGTCGAGCGGCCTTTTTAGTGTTGCTCGACATGTCGGCCGCGTTCGACACGGTCAGCCATGCGATCTTGATCAGGAGATTGGCGGAGGCTGGGGTGTCTGGCCTGGCCCTTGACTGGCTGGTGTCTTATCTTGACAACAGGCACCAGGTAGTTGCACTCCCACCCTTTAAATCAAACATCAGGAGGGTGGGACAGGGCGTACCTCAAGGGTTGGCCATTAGCCCCATCCTATTCAATCTCTACCTCCACCCCCTGATCAAGTTGGTAAAATATTTCGGCATAACAGTCACCAATTATGCCGACGATACCCAACGTATCTTTTCGTTTGAGGGTAAGGAGGCGGTATCACAGGAGGTCTTCCATCGTTGCATGAGCACCACGCCAGAATGGCTGGGTAACAACTCCCTTCAATTCAACAGTTCCAAAACCGAGGTGCTACATTGCTCCTCGGACCGTACCCCTAGGCCTCCCCACAGGAGTTCTGCCGCCTGACTTTCTAGGTACCAGTTTGCCTGCCGAATCCGTTCGAAACCTGGGGGTGATGTTCAGCTCCAGCCTGCAGCTGGATGCATCAGTGAATAAAACGGTGGCCACCTGTATGGCACTACTCTGCTCGATTCGGAAGATCTTACCCATGCTCCCTGTACAGGCTAGACCAGAGGTAGTGCGGAGCATAATTTTAAGTAGGCTCGACTACTGTAACGCGCTACTTCTGGGGGCGCCGGCTATTCTGGTGAGAAAGTTGCAGCGTGTACAGAATTTCGCCGCCAAACTAGCACTCTCGCGCCGACGCTTGGACTCCTCTGCCACGGCACTTACGGACCTCCACTGGCTGCCAGTCCCTCAGCGGATTGACTTTAAAGCTTTGTGTCTGGTATTTAGGGCTCTTCACGGACAAGGTCCGTCCCCTTTGCAGGATCTATTCTCTTGGTATACCCCGTCTAGATCACTCCGTTCGGCCTCCGCCTACTTGGTAGTAGTACCCAAGATTCTGAGATCCCGGATGGGTGGTCGATCTTTTAGGTTTACTGCAGCAAGACTGTGGAATTCACTTCCGCTAGGTTTGAGGGGCTTGGGAGACCTTTCTTCCTTTAAGAAGGCCTTAAAAACACCTTTAGTTCCCTAGGATACTGTAGTTGCTTCTGCTGCTGGAAACATCGTGTATGTGTCATAACAGTCTAAGCACCAGGATGCCCGTCGGGTGACAGTTATGCGCTATACAAGTATGCCTATACATACATACATACATATTCTATTCCCAGTGTATGATCCCAGAAATCTTTGGGGCATGGCTGTGAGTAATGTAGCGCTGAGAGCACAAGGGAATACAGAAAGGTTATCACACTTCTAGATGAGCCCGCACTTCACAGCAAACTGTTCTATGGGTGTAAGTTCTCTAGTGACTGCTGCCCTAACTTCAGGATGCAACGCCCAATGCTTTAGTTCTAGATAGTGAAAGTGTCCAGCGTTAGAAAGGGAAAAATTGCTTTGACAGTGTTCTACTGCTAATAGGTCGTTGTTATTCAAGAGGTCTCATAAGGTAAGGGACCCTGCCTCTTGCCAATTGTTAAAGTAACCTCGTGCATTGCTGGAGGGAATGTCGGATTGAAATGTATTAGTGTGTATGGAGAGAGGAATGTTGTCCACTCCAGGGATTTATTTAGCTCGTCCCAAATTTGTTGAGTAATTTTTATGGGTGTGCTTAGATAGGAATTTGGTGGTTGGTCTTCCCTAGGCTTCCATAGCACATCCTGAATAACTCGACCAACAATTTCCCTATCCATGTGCAGCCAGTGCTTATCAGATTACCTTAACGACAATTGGGTAATGACCTGGAGCTGGGCCGCCTTGTAATGAAGATCAAAGTCTGGTAAAGCTAAGCCTCCCTCTTCCCTGGACCATCTGAGCAGTTTGAAAGATAGCGGAGCCATCCGATTTGCCAGATAAACTGTGTTATGTGTGTTCGTAGTGTAGAGAGGAAATATCGGACCAGTCTAATAGGGAGCAACTGAAATAGGTACAGCTGTTTCATGAGGGCTGACATTGTAACCGCTTGTATGCGGCCTATCCAAGAAATGTACATTGGTGACCATTACTTGAGCATATTCTTTAGTTGTTGCAAAAAAGGGAGATAGTTTGCTCAATATAAGTCCCCGATGGTAGGGGTGATAATAAGTACATTTAGTCGTGTTTCGCCCATTGAAATGAGGTAGTGTATACTAACACTGTCATATCTGTTTCTGATAATGTTAGGTTCAACAGATATGATTTAGATAGGTTGAAATTTCTTCAAAGCACTGGAGTTCCTTTAGTAGGGCAATCAGTGAAGTGTGCGGGGTACAGCGTGTCAAGAGGATATCCTCAGTAAATAACAAAATCTTATGTTCCTCAGAACTGAACCTAATGTCACTAATTGCAGGTGTAGCACTAATTATGGCTGCCTGGGTTGCAATACTTAATGGAAAGAGTAGCGGGGAGTGTGGGCACCCCTGTATTGTCCTTCTGCCTAGCTGAAAAGGTTCCAATCCCACTCCATTAGTTATTATCCTAGATTGGGCTTTGTATAGTTAGCTCTAATCATCTGAATAAAGGCCTCACAGAAACCAAACTGTTGTAGTGTATGGAAAAGGAAGGACCAGTCCACCCTATCAAATCCCTTTTTGGCATCGAAGCCTAATAGGACCACTGGCACCTCTCTCTTGGAAGCCATCTCAATTAGGTGGAGCACTCTATTTTTATTATTAAGGGTTTGTCGAACTTTAATAAAACCTGATTGATCAGGATGGACAAGGTCTGGCATCAGGTCGTCTAATCTAGTGGCCAGTCTTTTGGAATATAGTTTGGCATCTAAGTTAAGTAGTGCTAATGGCCTGTAGGAGCTACAATGATGGTTTTGGGATAACTGTTATTAGAGCTTCATTCATGGAGGAGGTGACTGCTGCTCCTTGTGCGATATGGTTAAAGAGGTTGATTAGGTGGGGTAACACTTCTTCACTAAATGTTTTATAAAATTAGTCTGTCAGTCCATCTGGGCCTTGAGATTTAGGATATTTCAGTGCTTTAATCGCCAACCACAATTCCTCTTCTGTGATGGGTGCAATTAGGAGCTCATTTTGAATGGGTGTCACTTGTGTCAAATCTGTAGAAGCGAGGTAGTTGAGCTGAGATTGTGTGTTTGTGTCTTCTGTCCAGTATAATTGTTCATAAAATGTGTCACAAATGTGTGCCTTATCCTCATCTAAGCCCTCTAGTTCCCCTCCAAAGTCAAGAATGTTTCTTATACATTCCTTTTCCTCTTAAACCTTAGCTGTCTCGCTAGGTGGGCACCCACCATGTTTCTGTGTTCCTATGAGGTGTGGTTTAAACGCAGGAGTGTGAGTTCCATCCCATTAGTGTAGTGTAGATTGCCTTACGTTTTCACTTCAATGCAGTCAGCTTTTGCTGGAGGGTGCGCTAAGGGTTGGTTTTGTGTTCACACTCGAATTCCCAAAGCTCCCTTTTTCTCTGCTTGTCAAGGGTCAAATTTAGTTCAATGCATTTACCCCTTAGAACTCCCTTAAAGGGGTCCCAATTATTTAATGGCGTAGAATCCTGGGGTAAGTTTGTTTTGAAAATATTCCTGAATTGTTTTAAAAGGTCATCCCTGGAAAGCTTGTCATGCACTAGTGAACCAGCGTGAGTATCTGGGTGAGGGAGTTCCCCAGTCGAGACTCACTCAGAAGGGCCTGACTAATAAAAATATGATCTAAGCGGGAGTATGTCTGATGGACGTGAGAAGAAGGTAAAATCTTTTGTGGTGGGTATAATGTTCTCCAGGCATCCAAGAGTCATAGGTCCTGTATAGCCTGTGTTAACCCTCTTCAAAAGCTGCCTGTGGGAGCACGGTGTGGTTGTGTGCTGTCTAGCTAAAATGCCATGTTAAATTTAAATATCCCTTCAACACGATCACACCTTCCATGTAGCCCCCTACCATTGTTATTAAGGAGGTGAGAAAGGGAATCTGGTTAGTGTTAGGTGCATATGTCGTCATAAACATGCATAGCTTACTCCTCAGTTGTCCCTTTACCATCACTATGCTCCCTTCTCTGTCTGTTTTGAATCCCTTGGGGTGAAACTTCATGGCTGAATGAAATAATAATGCCACACCTCTCTGCATTGTACTTGCTGAAGATTAGTAAATCAGGGGGTCTTGTTTAAGTTTCAATCTGTGGTCCTCTCATCTTTTGAGGTGAGTCTCCTGCAAGACCACCACATCATAGTGCTGATAAAGCACGTATTTCCATACCTTCTGACGTTTGAGAGGCACATTTAAGCCTCTCACATTCCATGATAATGTGGTGATCATCTCAGAAACAGAAATCCCCCAAAAACATGCTGACAGTAACCCTTCCTGGGCCTGTAGCCCCATATCCTTGAACTCATATTTTAGTCCATTTGTCCCCACTCTTATACCTACCTGGCAGTCAATGAGAAGAACCCCAGTTTCTCCACTGTGCTTTCTTATTAACCCTGAGAAGAACCATCCATTTACCCCAAAGCTGCAAAACAAATAAATTATCTGAACCCTTGGGACAACAAGTCCCAATCCAACATTACAAGTACATTGGTAACGCATTGTGGTGGGTGACTCGGTCAGAGCATGCTACCCCAGTGTACATAGGTATCGTTAGTTATTTTTTTGAATAAAGGTTTACTGACATTTATAAAACTTGGCATTACAAGCGAATGTACAAGAAATCCTTATTTTGGGTTACCACATCAGAACATGTAATGTTTTACGCAGTCCGTCTTAACAAAAATATGAAACAGAGTTTTAATTTTTCTCATTTCATAGCAATCAACCCCCTCCCACTACCCCTGTGCCCCCGCCCCTCATCGTTCTGTGTCAGGATGTCTGGTTGCTACTCTTTTCTTCCCTTAAACTATTATCAGAAACATGGCCTGGATGTTGTTGCACTTTTACCCCCTTGGTGGGGATTCTCCCCCTCCAGGGCCCCCTGAGATGTGGATGCAGCTTCAGTGTTTCAAGTCCGCCAACATAGTCTCATCCTTCCATATCGAATTCATGCATACCTCCTCCGCTATCGCCCACTCGCTCACATCCCTGAGCCAATGATTTTTATGTCGCTTGTAGTCACACCCTCACTGGGGGGGGGGGAGCAGTACTTGAGCTATTGGCCCAGTCAAGACAGCCGCCACACCGCCAAGGAAGACATCAGATAAATTATCGCAGGCGATGGTCTTAGTGCATATAGGGCCCAAGTGGACTTCCAGTATATACAGTAGCACCTATTTCCCATAAGTGAAACATGCCTGCAATCCTGCCACCATAGCTTTCAAACCGTGGTAGGAAACATTCCCAATAAAGTTAAACATGCCTAGCATCCTGCAACCATATATCACATCCCAGGGGTTTTCCTTCCCCTTTCCAAACTCAAGGGCTGTGATATCTTCTCACAATATGAATGAGGAAATAGGTACAAATCGGTGGCACTATGCACAAAGCAAGTAGTGCTTGAGTGGCTCCAATAGGCTGCTGAAAGCAGGACAGATATTTACTGATGCTACATGTCTGTGCAGGAAATACTTTGGTTGGTAACACCAAAGCATCACCCACATTCCCCTAAAGTCTGGGAAATGCAGAGGAAACATTGTCACTGCTGTAAAGTAAACCAATCAAAAAACAAAACTCATTTTTACTGCTCCTACATCAGATCACTGAATAACACACTTTCAAACTTGGAGTTCTGTACAATGCCATCCTCTGAAAGTCTTATCACAACTTTATTGTTATATAAGGATTCTATACAAGCCATTTTCAATAACAGTCTTCAAAACCTTGTCATTTCCTTCTCAGACATCTGAGCTGTACAAAGGATTTTCACGTTTTTCAAAAGTCTGATGTCAGAAAAGTATAAAGCCATATCGTATAGCCTGTGCTCTGCCGGATTCTGTTTCACCGCCTACCCTAATTCTCAAGAAGCACGAGGAAGGAGGGAAAATAGAGTTCGACTTTCAACTTGCCCACCTTTGAAAGTCTCTCTCATTTCTGACTTTCAGAGTGTGACTTCAGGCAGGGAAGCAAAGCAGTGCCGTCTTGTAATTTTTAGGAATAGTGGGGTGTGCGCAGGCACACATGCACACTCTCACTTCCAACCATACATTTACAAGTGTGCACAAATACTCCCATCCACCCATGCACAAGCACATTTACTCACATCCATGGATTAACAAGCACACATACACATACCTACCATAACAAGCATACACATGCACATATTTGCAAATATTTATGCACCCATGTACAAATATACACACCTTCATGGGGAACATCCATTACGACTCGGTGTTTACACCGCGCTACCATTACAACGCAGGTATGACAACGCAAGTCGTTACAACGACTTGCGTTGGATGGCGCTAGAGACTAAGGAATAGTAGATTTACTCTTCCAACACCTTCCCTACTGCTGCGTAGGCTGGAGTTGGAATAGTAAATCGTACTGTTCCTAAGTCCAGCACCTACAGCGCAAGTCGTTGTAACGACTTGCGTTGTCATACCTGCGTTGTAATGGTAGCGCGGTGTTAACGTCGTATTGACATACATCCCACATTCATACATACATGCATGTGCACAAACATTCAAACAAGCAATTACCAGGCTGCGGTGGTGGCGGGGGCAGCGAGTAGCATGAGGGGGAAACTCAAAGGTACTGGAAGGAGGTGGAGACCTTAGCCAGGGAAGGAAACATAGAAGATCCAGCAACCACCTCCTCTCAGTGTCTAACCTTGGCATGTTTCAGCCAGTAAGAGGAGAATATTCCCTAACTCCTCACAGAGTTGGATCATAAGAATTTCTGACCCCACCCCCACTGTGATGAGGGGTCATCAATAGACAGTCAGCCCTTGGCACTTCAGAGATTAAACTTGGAGCGTCCAGGGATGAGTCTGTTGGGGATGCTTAATCTTGTCATGTGGGAAGGACCTCACAAGACTTTGAGAGGCCGATGGGGTTACTGCCTTCAGGGCTGTGAAATCTTCAGCCCAGCAGCACTTGGCTCAAGCTGCCAGATTGTCTGTGCATTAGCCCCCGTAAAGCACCTGGTTGCCTGAACCCGATATGGTGAGTGTCTGTCATAATGAACTTTGGGCAGCCTAACAGACACTCAACATGCTTTGGAAAATGGAGGTGGTGGATCCCCACCATCCATAATGATGGTCCTCCGCTGAGGTAGACTGAGTCTCCAGAGACAGATGAAGAGTGTGACAGGTTTCTTGGGTGGGAATTTACTCAGGTGACGGGGAAGGGTAGTAGAATCCCATGTATTTTTTTGTTGGGTTTTACATATTAGAATGGGTAAGGGAGTGGGGGATGTTTTTAAGGTTGAGGAGGTAGGATGTAAGAATGGCAGACAAAATGTGTGTTTTTGAGGAATAAGTGTTGTAACAAGTGTGGTGGGGTGCAGCTGCAGGCCCCAGTTACATGCATTTTTCTTTTTACATTTTTTTATTAACTTGTTTGGGTATATAGGGGTACTCATCCAGCTCACTTCCACTTGGGGGGGGGGGGGTTCAGCACAGGTAATACGCAATATTTGGTCACATCCTGTACAAGAATAGAGTCAGAGAAAAAATCAGAGCACGCCCCTCTGGTACGCTCTCTGGACACTTCCCTTGAAAAACCCCTCTTCCTTCTGCCAACGCCACCTACAGAAGTCTTCCCTTCCCTATAGTGTCCACTCTCCAGAAAATGACAACCAAGTCCCACTACTAGGCATCTCAGTCAACAATGTATCACAGTTCCCGCTAGGTACAGGTTGGGACATGTATAGGCCAATGACCGTTCTTGACGCTGTGCCTCAGTGGAAGAGTCCCAGTGCTCTCCAGCATGGCCTAGAGCTGAGTTATACATGTCACTGCTTAGCTGCTCTTAAACAGGCTTCCGTTTACGATGAAACAATTGTTGTGTACCAATTCAAGTTGATAGTCAGTCATTCTATGGCAAGTATAGTTCATAGTCTATGTTACTGCTTAGTCAGTGCCAGGCATTCTGACTTTTTCCATGTGCCATTCATACATCATCATTTCTCTCCGGTCTGTAAGCCTAAGGCCCAGGATCATCACCTCCAGTTTGTGGGACAATGGGTAAGTCAGTGCACTCTGTAGAAGCTTCAATAGCTCCACCCAAACTAGGCGTAAGACTGGGCGATAATGCGCTATGTGTTATGCCTCTGCTTAGGGCTCTGCATCCCCTCTAGCGTCTAGGAGAGGCATTGTGATATGTGTGATGTAGCCTATGGTGGGTTTAATGCCAACCATAGTAGACTTCCTAGTGTACCGGCCTCTCAAGAATGGAGGGTAAGGAGTAATAGATATCTCTCTGGAGTCTATGCCAATGCTTGTGTGTTTCTGGCAGTCTTAGAAGCCGATCCCATGCTCTATTAAGGTGCTAGATCTGCGATGCCTCGGTTGCAAGTAGAAGCTTGTGTAGGATCGAGATTGTCCTCTCCCTGCCTATGTTCGTACATGAACTTTTCATACACAATTTGGGTAAGGGGTTGGAACTGTATTGTGTATGCCTCTCACATGACTCCACTGTCCCTCATCCAGCAGAACAGGGGAAAGATGTGTGATGCTGTATATAACATAAAATTGTACCTAGGTGGTTGTCAATAGGGTGAGCTTTGGCCTGCTGAACGGGTAGTTGATTTGTGTATCTCTTAGTAATAAATATATTTTCTGGAATGAGATGGGTTGATTCAATTATCTATGAATTAGGAGTCCTGTGAAATCGCTTTTATCTATTAATGTTATAGTATAATATAAGCTATGAAGCATGAACACCATGGATCTTTAAGGTATCCGGTATCCACTCTTTTAAATTTATATGGTTGTTATCACTAGCTGCAAAAATTGCATTTTCTACACAAATAATCAAAATTTTCACAAATAATAACAATAGCGCTGTATCCGCTACTTGCTGCTAAAAGGGCATTTTGCAAAAAAAATTACTGTTTTTGTGCACAAATAATTAATGCTATTGCTATACCATAGGTACAACTTTAATAGTGATGTTTACAATATTTTTCTGTGCTCTGCCTCCTATTGTATTCTTTGAAAGAAGTTGAAGCCTGCTATAACGGCATTCAGTACCTAAACAATTGTATTTTGCACAAATAGTAAGGATAGTATTATATTAATGGTAAATCATTGCTGGTGCATTTGCGTTCTGTCTTTCACTGAATTGCCCCAGAATAAAAGGAGTTGAGGCAGTGGCGGCCAGCACAGGTAAGAGCGGTGGGCAGGGCATATGTGGGGCGGGGAGAAAAGTTTACAGATGACGGGTTAGTTAAGATTAAATAAAAAAATAAAAAAAACGCCTACCTTACACTCGCCGCATCGTGCAAGGAAAGTGGTTTTATAGATTTTTTGATTTAATTTTAACTAACCCGGTGTCTGTTGACTTCATTCCCCACCCTGTCCCGTACCAACGCTCTTACCTGTGCCATCCACCACTGAGTTGAAGTCCTGCTATTATCATATTTTTGCACCTAAACAAATGCATTTTGCACGACTGATATTTTTTTACTATTGGTATTTTGAATATTTGTGCACTTATGACCAGTGTATTATAGAGCAATATGTATAAAGGTGCGAAGTAAGGTTTTTATGATTATTTGTGATTTTTTAGGATAGATGTTGTTTTTTCATGTATACAATGCAATGCTTGTATTGGCAAGATATCAAACTGTTAAATAAAACTAAACTAAGCTAAAACCTCTTGGTTGCAAGTGACATTTGAATATTTCAACATTTGATTTGGTATCAATTGAAACCAGTAGATGGAAAGCAACTGCATTATTGATACCTATCTGTGAGAGGCTGGCTTAGTATATGGTGCTAACTTATGTAAGTGTAGCACCCTGCACTAATCCAGACAACCCTTATGGTGATTTTAGTGGTTTTGACAACCTTAGAAAGCTCTCTAAGTGGTATCTGTGGAAAACAGCCATCAGGCGTAGTCCAGCAGGAGTGTAAAGCAGCTTGTTTTAACTGTACTTATTCTTATGGTATGGGTTAAGTGAAAAAGTACCCCACAGTGTAGTTATAAAAAATATGTATTTATTATTAAAACTGCCTAACACAATGTATTATATCCTACACAGAGAAACAACACAATACACACAATTCTTTGGCAATAGAATTCGTAAATACCCCAGAATACACAGGGGGATACCAAACCATATACTCATATACCCAGATGATGTAGAAGAGCCAGGGACCCAAGGAACCACCCTAGGTGAGTATGAGGGGACCTCAAGGAGGTTGTGTGCAGAGTGGGAACACAACCGTGTGCATAATGTTAGTCAATAGGTAAGTTTCTGTTGCAATTTAAAGAAGATGGACTTCCCAGCCGGGCCAGAATAATCCCCGTGGAATATGGAAAGTTGCAAAGTCCCCCACCCATGGATACCACAGGATACCTACACCACGGAAGCCGGGTGCATAGGTGTGAAGTAATGCCAGAAACCGCCATAGACCACAATGGAGGACTTCGGAAAAGATGCTGCTGGCAAAGAAGGTGAAAGTGTCCAGTCGAAGTTAATGGTGGATTCAAAGTGAGAGGTACCTGCAAGCGGAGTCTATGCCTCTCAGGAGTGACCAGGAAGTTGAATGCCCACCGGTGTCGTCGAATGCAGGAGAGTTGATGGTGCCCTTGAAGTTGCAGCTATAAGGACCAGGCAATGCAGAGGAGGACCAGGGGCAGTGCGTGAGCTGTCCCACGTTGGATATCAAAAGCCATTGGGTCAGTGTCCAGCAGGGGTACCAACAAGTTTTGGCAACGGCAACCAACATAGTTGAAGAAAAAGCTGCAGTGTCGGGACCAGCAAAGTCCAAGTGACTCACCACAAGCAGGTAAGTCAGCGTAAGTCCTGAGCAATCAGGGGAGCCCACTGCAACCAAAGAACAACTTTGAGAGGACCCACAGGCCAGACGCACAGCAGTCGCAAGAGGACTTCGAGCAGCTCACCAAAGGATGAAGGCTCACAGTGCAAAGGATGTGATGCAGGCAAAGAGCTTGGTTGAAGGAGATGCTTGACGTTGGAGCTTCTTGGAGCCTGAAGATCTGTGGAGGAGAGATTCAACAAGCCTTGGCAACGTCAAGTCGATGCGGTGCACAGGGGTTCTGTTGCAGCGGTTCCGATGAGGGCTACTGGCCTCAAAGTCGCTGAGAAGACAGTGCAGGCCTAGAAGGATTTCCAGAACCGCCACCTGTGTTGCCTGTGTTGCTGAGCCTTTCGGAGTACTTGGGAGCCCAGGATCAGCAGACTGATCATCTGCATTGCGGTGCCTGCAGATGCAGGGGAATGACTCTTTCACTCCAATGGAGATTCCTTCGGGTGTCTTGTATGTCCACAGGCCTTGTGAAGGACCTGTATGGAGCACAGGCACAGACGTTGCAGCGGACTTGCAGAATGACAAGACCAGGAGCAGCAAGAGTCTTCCCAGTTGCAGTCTTGGTTCCCAATGCAAAGTGCAGCGAGGTCCAGAGTGTCCAGATGGTTGAAGTAGAAGTAGTATTTGATCTGAATCTTGTACCACGACGAGCCTAGTGACCCATCCACAGGTAAGACCTTTAGTACCCTAAGGAAATGGTTGGAAGGATTCAGGGGTCCTTCCCAGAGGAGGGGCTGGACAGTGGGGAGAATACTCCCATACCCCTTGTAAAGTTTCGTGCAAAAGTGGAAGCCAATGGCTCCCTGAACTGATTTGGACTGGAGTATGCAGGGAGGGCACCAAATGTGCCCTTGAGCAGTCTGAGTGACGCTGGCAAGCACCCCGACCCTGTCCCAATACCGAAAGTCCTGTCTGGGAGGTGGTCAAACCTCCTTGTGACAGGATACATATTGTCCTGCCTTCTTCTGCCCGAGCTTGGCTCAGCAGCAGGAGAGCAGCATTGTGACTCTGGTCTGCGGCAGCCATAGTTTGCTGTCCTAGTCTAAAAGACTGTTACCAGGAGCACTGAGGGCCTCCAGGAGGAGCTTTGCAGTGCATGGAATCATACGTCCTTGGGGGTATGATTCCAACATGTTTGATACAGCCAGTTTAGAGATGGTCATAGCCAAATGATGCATTGCCACTCTATGCACTTACAACCCGGGAGAATGGACTCTGAAGGTTGTAAGGATGTCCTGCTCATGCAGGGACATCTTCATACTTAGAACTGAGTGTCCTCCTTTCACGATTGAAAGGCCTACCTTAGGGGTGACTTATAGGTTTTAAATGCAGTGACATCACATGTAAGAAAACATCTATCTGTCATAAGTGGTGCTAGCACCAGCTTACACAGGCTGCAATGGCAGGCCTGTAGTCACAATTTGAGTGGTCTCTCATACGTGGCATAATGCATGCCACATCCCATGGGTGGCCCCTGGTGTACCTATGCCCTGAGTACCTTAGTACCATATACTAGGGACTTATCAGGGTACACCAGTAGCCAATCTGGAGGGTACCTAAGGACTCACCATGTCCAATTTAGGGAAAAAGCCCAGAGACTGGGGTCCTGATTAGCAGGAGCCCAGTCCGACTAGTCAGTAAAACATAATGACAACAGCAAAAAGTGGGGGTGACCATGAAAGCAGATCCTGCTTTCCTACACAACCCTCCCAAATGTAGGGGGATAAGACTAACCTTGCCCAGTTGAGTCTTCATTGTGTATGTGAAAATATCTGGAGAGCCCATCTTCATTGCCATGGTTACTCCCAGGAATATGTTCCACTGAATAGTCCATCCCCTGTAGGGAAATGGACCACTTCAAAGTTAGGGATTTTCACCATTCATTTGTTTAAGCCATAAGAGAGGCTTATGGTCTGTATGAACAATGACCTGAGTACCAAACAGGTATGGTCTCAACGTTTTCAAGGCCCAGCCCACAGCAAAGGCCTCCCTCTCTATAGCACACCAATGTTGCATCCTGAGGTTCAACCTCCTGCTTATAAAAGCTACTGGATGGTCCTGGCCCTCTGCATTCAGTTGTGACAAAACAGCTCATACCCCTATCACAGATGCATCTAAGTGGACAATGAAGGTTTTGGAATAGTCAGGACTTTGCACATGGCCTGCTTTAGGTCATCAAATGCCTTCTTACAGCTAACTGTCCACTGAGCTTTCTTTGGCATTCTCTTGGAGGTGAGTTCTTTAAGGGGAGTCACAATGGACCCATATCGCTTAACAAACCTCCTGTAGTACCCAGTCACACCCAAGAAAGCTCTGACCTGAGTTTGGGTAGTAGGAGCAGCCCAGTCCTTAATGGGCTGGATTTTCATCTACAATGACTGAACTTGGCCTCCACCTATCATGTGACCCCTTTTGCAGGGCCTCCAGAACATTCCTGAGGTGGACCAGACGATCCTCCCAGGTGGAGCTAAAGACAGCAATGTCAGTGGAGAAACGGGTCAAGTTCAAGGCCCTTACTTACATGTTCCGCATCAAGCATACTAAGTCCCCTGGCTATGTGCAACAGCTTGCTATGTTCCCTCCCATACTCTCAGATCCTCCACTCAATAGAAATTCAGAGTCCCGAAAGTTAGACTTTCTCGTATGGGAGGGCGCTCCTTCTCTTATCTTGGCCCCACTCTGTGGAATGCCCTTCCACTGCCCCTCTGCATACAACCTGACCTTCTGTCTTTCCGTAGATCCCTTAAAACATGGCTTTTCAGCCAATAGGCCTCTCCTTCCTCTGCTGTTCTATGTTGGCGCCGGGAAACCCTTGGGGATAGCTGTGCGCTGGTATACAAATTTAAATAAATAAAATAAATAAAAATCTACATATGCTGCAATGTAGGCTTCCAGACCTGTGAGAACTTTGTTCAATAACCTCTGAAATGTGGCAGGCGCATTGTTCAGACCAAAGGTCATCTCAATAAATTGATAATGCCCACTGGGGGTTGCAAATGCTGTTTTGGGCTTGGCATCCTCAGCTTGCTTGATTTGCCAATAGCCAGCAGTCAGGTCAAATGTACTCAGAAACTTCGCTGAGACCAAAGTATTTATGAGCTCATCTGCCCTTGGAATAGAATGGGCATCAGTCCTAGTGAGTGCATTAAGGCCTCTGTAGTCCACACAAAACCGCTCTCCTTTTCCAACCGTGGTGTGAGGTTTTGGTACCAGAAATACTAGACTTACCCTGGGGCTATCTGAAGGCTCAATGATCCCCAATTCCAGCATCTTTTGGACTTCTGTCCTGATGTAGTCTCTGACATGGTCAGGGTGTCTGTAAATGTTGTTCTTTACTGGCAGACTGTTACCTTTGTCCACTTCATGGGCACACCAGGTGGTTTGATTGGGTCTCAGAGAAAAGATATGCTTGTACTGATTGAGGACTTTCTTGAAATCAGCTTGTTGCTGGTCAGTGAGGCTGCCTGACCAGGCTACTCTATAAACTAACCCATCAACAAAGTTCTGAGAGAGGAGATCAGGGAGAGGGTCGCTCTCCTCCTCCTGTACCTCATCAGTGGCCATGAGTTGGCTCATGTCAGCCCTGTCTACAGAAGGATTTAGGTGGCTCACATGAAGTACCCTGTGGGGACTTCTTGGAGTGCCTAGGTCCACCAAGTAGGAGACCTCCCATTTCTTTTCTAGAATAGTGTAGGGTCCACTCCATTTGTCGTGGAGAGCTACTGGGGCCACAGGCTCCAACACCCACACGTTCTGGCTTGGCTGGTAAACAGTCAGGACAGCCTTTTGGTCATGCCAGGCTTTCTGAAGCCCCCTGCTTACCCTCAAGGTTTTTACTGGCTTTCTTCATGTACTCATGCAAAAACAACAATTGATGGACAGAATGCAGAGGAATGTCATACATTCACCCCAGTACAGAGATCTGGGCCTAAATCCATAGTTTTTTTGCACTACACACCACCCCAGGTCAGACATGGCCATATGCAAATCAGCCTTGACCGAGATTAAACCCAGATCAGTTGACTGGGGTGAGTGTTTGTATTGTCAACGCTCCGTCCATCACCACCTTTGCTTTTTCTTTCTTCATGCACTCAGCCATACGTCAACGCAGGCCAAGGACATAGTCCACAATATCCTGTTTAGCAGATTTGAGAGGTGGCTCCCATCCCTCCTTAACTAGAAACAATGGACCCCTAACTGGATGTCCAAACAGAAGTTCAAATGGGCTATAGCCAATCCGCTTCTGAGCATGGTTCCCTGTAAACTGCTTGCCTGAGCGGGCGTGCACACCTAGGTTTCCCTCCGTGCAAACACTTAAAATCAGCGCGCACTACAAAGGATTCCACTGCATGAATTCAATGCTTCATTGGAGCCTTTGAAGTATGGCTGATGGTGATGATGCGCGCTTCCAAATGCTTATTTAAAGACATGTTTTTTGTCTTTAGAAAGGCTAATGGGAGTCATTCAAATACCTGCAGGGCAGGCATAAAACAGTAGGAGAGAATTCCCAAAGCTCTACCTGCAGCTCAAATCCAGTCTGCCACCTACACAGACCTCCGGCTACCCCACCTTTTGTTTTCTCCTTCTCTGTCTGTGCATCTCGTGGTGTCGGTCACAAGGGCTTGTCTGAGGTGATATGGTACAGGCAGGTCTCAGTTCAGAAGCACTTTCTGCTATTGTTTGGGCCATGCACCTCTACAGTGACTCCTTAAACACTTTACATTGCATGCTGCACTTTACATCAGTCCCTCTCACTAGACCACCTCTTACTTTCTCCTGTTCTTCTCTTTTTTAGCACGTTGGCGTCGCTGGCTCCAGCTGTGGTTTCACACGTGTTTTTCCAAGTTCTTAGTTTGAAATTGGTTTAATCCAGTACAGCACATTCAGCTGTTATTGTTAATCAGGGACCTCTGCAGTGACTGTAAAACGCTTGCTACTGCATGCTGCCATTCACATTGGTCTCCCCCACGAGAAAATGCTATGTTTTTCCAACCAGCGCCTTTCTAAACAGCGATTACAGACACAGAAGTAGGGCTGTTTCTAGGGTTTGGGGGCCCAGGTTAGACAAGAAAAATGCAAGAGCACTTTTCCATTTTTTTTATTGGTGCAACAGGTTATTGCTAACAGTATACACTTAAAGAAAAAATATGGACAAATAATGCAAAAGTTTTGAGGCTCAGCATTGAGTAGACTTTAAGTGGCACCTGAAAGTACATACCCAGGCACTTAGGGTCAGATGTAGGTAATCCCAATTTACCTTTTCTTAAATACCGAATTTTACCGATTCGGTATTTAAGAATGGGCAAATGGGATGTAGATACATCTTCGTTAAAAATTACCGAATCTGTAAGATTCGGTATTTACCAAATTGGTATTTACCGATTCGGTAATTGCCATTCATTCCTATGGGCCTGGAGGCCCATTGGAATGAATGGCAATTACCGAATCGGTGAATAATGAAACATTCAAGTGTGCCAGGGTGTCACTTTGACACCCTGTTGCACCCCTGAATAGTGCTTGTGTACAGATGTGGCACACATACATGCTCTAAGGGCATATATGTCTGCCACATGGCACAGTTGAAAATGCACAGATTTGCATTTTCAAAGGTATTCGGTATTCGGTATAGACTTGGTGAATGTAAGTTTACAAATTTACATTGAATAGGCAAGTGAGTGAGTGAAGCATGAACAAAGGATGACCAAGATTTTGAAGTGGTGATGCATGGGTGCCTGTGTTGCAGGCAGAATTTTTTTTGTGCACAAAGGGACACTTTCCTGTACAAAATCAATCCTCAGAGTCTTTTTCCTCTTTCTACATGTGCTGCAGAATATGTAGAAAGAGGAAAAACTAGGATAAATAAAGATATTTCCCCTCGTTACTCCTCTGGGGAGGCGTAGCATTTTGATGCATTCCCAGGTCTTCTGCTAATGGTAGATCTGGGAATGTGCCAAAATCCACGGGTGTTGCATGGGAACACCCACGCTCCACCGATGGAAAGCCTACCATGGCAGAGTAAGGCAAGGCAGCAATTTCCGCTGTCTTGCGCTACTCAAGATTTATCAAGCCATGCAGGGCCACGCAAGGTGGACTTGCATGGCACGATACATCTGACATTAGTACTGTGTCCCCCTTTCCACCCCCTTGCATGGCACAAGGGCATTACAACACTATGATAAATCTGGCTCAATGTATAATGTCATTGCAGGACATCCACAACTATGTACCATACTATTGCAAGATGTCCACCTCCTGCTTTGTTTAATTTGCAAGCTTGTGTCAGCCATTTTCAGGCAATAGCACGTTTTAATTTTTCAACTTTTATCCTTTGAATTTATCTTGCATATGTGGCTAACTTGTGTATCTGTTGTATTGCGGATATTTACGTTGCTGAATGCAAAAATGAATAAGTACTTTATGGATGCACAAGTGCATGGACGAGTGACAGGGTGCATGTGTGATGACGTATTCAGTGCTTAAACCAATCAGTGACTAAGAAGTAACTGTAAATTAAAAGCGAGACCTATTTGCAGTGCCAATGCTTGTTATTTACCTTTAAGTGGTAGCTGGTGACTTGCCTTGTTGCACATCTTATCACTCAATTGTGCACACAAGCAAGAAAAGTGTACACACCAACATTCCATTGCCGCACATGAGAAAGACAAATTAGAGGGAACATAGCTTCTGAAGAACCTCTCTGTAGGCAAAGAGAAGGCAGGGTAGTAAGACATCCCATTTTCGCCTGAACATTTCTGGGAGTCCCATGATCATACCCTTTATGGTCTTGTAGAACCTTTCAACATGCCCATTGCACTGTGGATGGTAGGGTGTAGTAAGCTTATAGTTTACTCCACACTCTTTCCACTTTGCAGTTATGTAACTAGACATGAAGTTGGTACCTCTGTCTGGTAAGACCTCCTTAGGGAAGCCCACTCTGGAAAAGATTCCCAGGAGGGCCCTGGCCACTACAGGAGCTGTAGTGGTTCTAGGGGGAATTGCTTCTGAATACCTAATGGCATAATCCACCACTACCAGGATATATGCAGATGCAGTTGGAGGGTTCAAGCGAACAACAGTGTCAATCACTACCCTCTCAAAGGGCACCCAAACCACTGGGAGTGGAATTAACGGGGCCTTTGTAGTGCCACCTGACTTACTACTCGCTTGGCAAGTGACACAGGAGCAACAAAACTACTTGGTGTCCTCAGACATATGGGGCCTGTGAAAATGAGGGACTATTCTTTCCCAAGTCTTACTTTGCCCAAGGTGTCCTGCAAGGGGAATTTCATGTGCCAAGGAGAGAAGAAAACCTCTGAACTTTTGGGGTATTACCAACCTCCTGGTAGCACCAGGCCAGGGGTCTCTACCTTCAGAATACAGAAGCAATTCTTCCTAATACATCCTATCGAACCCGCTGACATTTCTTGCTTACTCGGCACCAGCTTCTGTCTGAGCGAATGTATGACACAACAACGCATCTTTCACAACGCATACCATTACAACGCATTTTTTATAACGCAAATACCATTACAACGAATGATATTACAACGCATACCATTACAACGCAACATAATAAAACACTATAAAAGTGCAATTACCACGCATGACAATACTCCGCATACCTTTACAACGCATAAATATATATTAAAATATATATATTATTAAATTTGTAACCTACAACCTGGCACGGGATACAAGGAAAATAGGGGTTTTGGGTGGGGAAGTGTTTTAAAACGGTAAACCCAACTGAGAATTTATTTTTTATGAAACAAGCATTTAAAACAAAAGTAATAATCGGGTATTAAAATTAATACTCAGGTATAAAAATTAATACTCAAGTTAAAAAAAAATAATAACATAGAAAACAAAACATTTTTAAATCATAAACAAAGCAAATAAACTTTCAATAAAATACAGTATATAAAAGAACGGCATGTAATAATCCATCATTCATAGTAAACAAACGAAAATTAAACGAGCCACCATTTTCTAAGCTAGCAAACGCCGCAGTCCTACTACAGTTTTAATGACACTAAAACGAACCCACAGCAAACAAAATGGAGGATTAATGTCAAACGAAAACAGAATAAACACACTTTTTAAATCAATAAATTAAAATATACCTTCTCACATCAAATAAAACACCTAAAAAATACAAAGAAAAAGAGTATTTTTCTCAAATTAATAATTAAACACAAGAAAAACTATAAATACAGCTGATCCACCATTTTGAAGTCAGTGGTCGGATGATTACGAGCGAGAGCAGACGCATTTTACACCACTGCAAACGCAAATGAAAGAGAGCATTTCACATTCAACTTTAATTAAAAACCCGAGGTGGAGGGAACATCCGCAGGGGCAGCGGCGGTCCCTCCGGTGCAATTAGGATGTGACAGCCACTCTGGCGGTCACATACCATATCTTTAACCTTGCGGCGGGTGCTGCTTGAAGCAGCACCCGCCGCAAGGTTAAAAATGCATGCTTTGCATTTACATGCACATAGCGGCAGGCACAGCGCGGTGCCTGCCGCTTTGTGCATGCAAATGCAGGGGGTACCATAGGCACCCCATGTGCAACCCCCACCCCCCCTTCATCCTGGGGGCCCGCAACGGGCCCCCAAAGAAAAGACTGTATGCCTTTCCAAAGGCATGTCCTGAAGCACATTCTAATATGGCTGGTGGTGTCTGATAGACACCGCCACCATATTAGAGCTTTTCCGCCACGGTCGGAAGGTGACTGCGGCGGAAAAGCGGTGGCCGGTCTTCCCGTCCGCCGATGACCCCCCAGCCATCCTAATGTGGCGGGGGGTCTTTTCATGTACCGCAGCGGTGAATCCGCATATCTTAACTACAGCAATCAGCCTAAACCTTCAAAACAACATCTGAAAAACAGCTTCCAACTAAATACAACCAGCACAGACACATCGAAAAAGCAAAATCAAAGGTAAATATATTTAAAAAAATAAATGTAAATAATGTAACCATTATCAATAATCTTAGGCTGTTTGAAGAAATTTGAACCTCATGACCAATCTAATTGGTCCTAGATGAGGGTGGGTGAGGATGAGGGTGACATTTCTTCAAACAGCCTGATATTATTGATGATGGTTTTCCATTTCTAAGTTAATCTCTCTATAAGTCCATCCTGTGTACAACCCCACCTATTGGATGTTCCACCTCGTAATTATTATGGTAGCCTATAGTACCTAAGCATAAACAGGATACTCCCCATTACTAATCATGACACAGCTTCTTTTTTTGATCCTTACTCTCACAGACATTCGTATACATCAATACCCATCTTACTATTGATCGGAAGTTACTAACTTGAACACTCGCGTATTGGAAACACAACGGATTCCGTTTAGTTGGACCGAATATAGATTGTAAGTTGGTTTATTTTCATCTCCCGTACTATCCCTAGAGAGACAACTAAAGTCTAATGTATCACTAAAGTACTGTTAAAGCAGCCCTTTTCTAAAATTTTCGTTTTCTCCCATATGCTTGATAGAGAAAATAGATATTTACTTTGTGCTATTTTGATGTGCTACGAGTCTCACATATCGCTGAGCAGTCATCACCTTCTGAAGCTATTACAATCTATTTAAGGTATATACTCTCAGTCTCACATTTGTCTTGTCTGCTTATTCTCACTTATGAGTACCAGTTTCCTTTGTCCCAGTTCCCCTCAGTGCATTTGTTACACTCTTTGTTTTTGTTGACTTACCCTCTCATTCCCAAACTTTTTGAGGGTTCTGAGTCCTGACTTTGTGACCATGACTCTCGCACCCCTCTCAGAGTTTCTTTCCAATTCTCTAAACCTATGAGCTTTAGCCAGTATAATGGACATCGCCATCTGTAGGTAGGAAAATAAACAGCATGATTTGAACTGTTTTTTAGACTGACTAGTTAAGATCTGGATGTTGACTATGTCCTCTAATCAATTTTATTGTAAGCTGTCTGTCTACCAGTCTCTATCTTGGTATGGAACTGGTCCATTTTGAAACACTAACCTTTGATTCGAAAAGACAGAATCTATACCTTTATGTCTTTTCCTTTTTTCAAGGCATATTTTAGCAATAGCATAAATTACAATGAATATAGAATTATATTGGAGAATATTTGCACTATTGATGTAGATGTATGTAAATGTTTTGTCTACTAAATGTGTTTTTACATTGTGTCTATTTTCTATGTTTAAATTAACAGACCTGAAGAAGTCCCCTGTATGGGACGAAACGCGTTGGCTGTATGATGCTCCGTGTATTCTCTTGAAATAAAAGATTTGAAAATCAAGGAATACCATCTTACGCGATTAATTGCATAATATATATTGTATATTATAATTTGTGGTGCACCTTTGCTGCTGTTAATATTATTCAAAAAATATAATGATATTAAAATAAAACATTTCATGAAGTTTTAATGTTCAATAGTGGACAAGTATTAATTACTTTTCTAACTTCAAAGGGGGTGTAATACTAGAGTAAGTATGGGATAGTGGAGGGGTATAAATTACTATTCTAACTCCGGGGGGGTGAAAAACTCGGGTATGTGTGGGAAGGTGAAGGGGTATAAATTACTATTCTAACTCCAGGGGGTGTAATACCAGGGTATGTGTGGGATAGTGGAGGGGTATAACTTACTATTCTAACTCCAGGGGAGTGTAATGCCAGGGTATGTGTGGGATAGTGGAGGGGTATAAATTACTATTTTTACTTCAGGGGGGTGTAATACCAGGGTATGTGTGGGATAGTGGAGGGGTATAAATTACTATTCTAACTCCAGGGGGGTGTAAAACTAGAGTATGTGTTGGATAGTGGAGGGGTATAAATAACTATTAAAAACTCCAGGTGGAGTGTAATACTAGAGTATGTGTGGGATAGTGGAGGGGTATAAATAACTATTCTAACTCCAGGGGGTGTAATACTAGGGTATATGTGGGATAGTGAAGGGGTATACATTACTATTCTAACTCCGGGGGGGTGAAAAACTCGGGTATGTGTGGGAAGGTGAAGGGGTATAAATTACTATTCTAACTCCAGGGGGTGTAATACCAGGGTATGTGTGGGGTAGTGGAGGGGTATAAATTACTATTCTAACTCCAGGGGGGGTGTAATACCAGGGTGTGTGTGGAATAGTGGAGGGGTATACATTACTATTCTAACTCCTGGGGGGTGTAATACCAGGGTATGTGTGGGATAGTGGAGGGGTATAAATTACTATTCTAACTCCAGGGGGGTTTAATACTAGGGTATTTGTGGGATAGTGGAGGGGTATACATTACTATTCTAACTTCAGGGGGGTGTAAAACTTGAGTATGTGTGGGATAGTGAAGGGGTATAAATTACTATTGTAACTTCAGGGGAGTGTAATGCCAGGGTATGTGTGGGATAGTGGAGGGGTATAGATTACTATTCTTACTTCAAGGGGGTGTAATACCAGGGTATGTGTGGGATAGTGGAGGGGTATCAATTATTATTATAGCTCCGGGGGGTGAAATACTAGGGTATGTGTGGGATAGTGGAGGGGTATAAATTACTATTCTAACTCCGGGGGGGTGTAAAACTAGGGTATGTGTGGGATAGTGGAGGGGTATAAATAACTATTATAACTCCAGGTGGAGTGTAATATTAGAGTATGTGTGGGATAGTGGAGGGGTATAAATAACTATTCTAACTCCAGGGGGGTGTATTACCAGGGTTTGTGTGGGATAGTGGAGGGCTATACATTACTATTGTAACTTCAGGGGAGTGTAATTCCAGGGTATGTGTGGGATAGTGGAGGGGTATAGATTACTATTCTTACTTCAGGGGGGTGTAATACCAGGGTATGTGTGGGATAGTGGAGGGGTATAAATTACTATTATAGCTCCGGGGGGGTGAAATACTAGGGTATGTGTGGGATAGTGGAGGGGTATAAATTACTATTCTAACTCCGGGGGGGTGTAAAACTAGGGTATGTGTGGGATAGTGGAGGGGTATAAATAACTATTATAACTCCAGGTGGAGTGTAATATTAGAGTATGTGTGGGATAGTGGAGGGGTATAAATAACTATTCTAATTCCAGGGGAGTGTAATACCAGGGTGTGTGTGGGATAGTGGAGGGGTATAAAATACTATTCTAACTCCTGGGGGGTGTAATACCAGGGTATGTGTGGGATAGTGGAGGGGTATAAATTACTATTCTAACTCCAGGGGGGGTGTAATACTAGGGTATTTGTGGGATAGTGGAGGGGTATAAATTACTATTCTAACTTCGGGGGGGGTGTAAAACTCGGGTATGTGTGGGATAGTGAAGGGGTATAAATTACTATTCTAACTCCAGGGGGGTGTATTACCAGGGTATGTGTGGGATAGTGGAGGGGTATAAATTACTATTCTAACTCCAGGGGAGTATAATGCCAGGGTATGTGTGGGATAGTGGAGAGGTATAAATTACTATTCTTACTTCAGGGGGGTGTAATACCAGGGTATGTGTGGGATAGTGGAGGGGTATAAATTACTATTATAGCTCCGGAGGGTGAAATACTAGGGTATGTGTGGGATAGTGGAGGGGTATAAATTACTATTCTAACTCCAGGGGGGGTGTAAAACTAGGGTATGTGTGGGATAGTGGAGGGGTATAAATAACTATTATAACTCCAGGTGGAGTGTAATACTAGTGTATGTGTGGGATAGTGGAGGGGTATAAATAACTATTTTAACTCCAGGGGGGTGTAATACCAGGGTATGTGTGGGATAGTGGAGGGGTATAAATTACTATTATAGCTCCAGTGGGGTGAAATACTAGGGCTTGTGTGGGATAGTGGAGGGGTATAAATTACTATTCTAACTTCAGGGGGGTGTAAAACTAGGGTATGTGTGGGATAGTGGAGGGGTATAACTAACTATTAAAAACTCCAGGTGGAGTGTAATACTGGAGTATGTGTGGGATATTGGAGGGGTATAAATAACTATTCTAACTCCAGCGGGGTGTAATACTAGGTATATGTGGGATAGTGAAGGGGTATAAATTACTATTCTAACTCCAGGGGGGTGTAATACCAGGGTATGTGTGGGATAGTGGAGGGGTATAAATTACTATTCTAACTACAGGGGGGTGTAATACCAGGGTGTGTGTGGGATAGTGGAGGGGTATAAATTACTATTCTAACTCCTGGGGGTTGTAATACCAGGGTATGTGTGGGATAGTGGAGGGGTATAAATTACTATTCTAACTCCAAGGGGGTGTAATACTAGGGTATTTGTGGGATAGTGGAGGGGTATACATTACTATTCTAACTTCAGGGGGGGTGTAAAACTCGGGTATGTGTGGGATAGTGAAGGGGTATAAATTACTATTCTAACTCCAGGGGGGTGTATTACCAGGGTATGTGTGGGATAGTGGAGGGGTATAAATTACTATTCTAACTCCAAGGGAGTGTAATGCCAGGGTATGTGTGGGATAGTGGAGGGGTATAAATTACTATTCTTACTTCAGAGGGGTGTAATACCAGGGTATGTGTGGGATAGTGGAGGGGTATAAATTACTATTCTAACTCCAAGGGGGTGTAATACTAGGGTATTTGTGGGATAGTGGAGGGGTATACATTACTATTCTAACTTCAGGGGGGGTGTAAAACTCGGGTATGTGTGGGATAGTGAAGGGGTATAAATTACTATTCTAACTCCAGGGGGGTGTATTACCAGGGTATGTGTGGGATAGTGGAGGGGTATAAATTACTATTCTAACTCCAAGGGAGTGTAATGCCAGGGTATGTGTGGGATAGTGGAGGGGTATAAATTACTATTCTTACTTCAGAGGGGTGTAATACCAGGGTATGTGTGGGATAGTGGAGGGGTATAAATTACTATTATAGCTCCAGCAGGGGGGTGACATACTAGGGTATGTGTGGGATAGTGGATGGGTATAAATTACTATTCTAACTCCAGGGGGGGTGTAAAACTAGGGTATGTGTGGGATAGTGGAGGGGTATAAATAACTATTATAACTCCAGGTGGAGTGTAATACTAGAGTATGTGTGGGATAGTGGAGGGGTATAAATAACTATTCTAACTCCAGGGGGGTGTAATACCAGGGTATGTGTGGGATAGTGGAGGGGTATAAATTACTATTATAACTCCAGGGGGGGTGTAATACTAGGGTATGTGTGGCATAGTGGAGTGGTATAAATTATTAATCTAACTCCTGGGGGGTGTAATACTAGGGTATATGTGGGATAGTGGAGGGGTATAAATTACTATTCTAACTCCAGGGGGTGTAATACTAGGGTATGTGTGGGATAGTGGATAATATTTAATTGCATACATATACATAAATAAGTACTCTATTAATAATATTATTACTATATAATCAAAGTCTTTACAATAAAATATAATTAATTAGCTTGTTCTTTAAATAAATACTCTAGTATTAAAAATTAAATATTTAAACACAAAAATATTTTCAAATATTTTTTTTACATATTCTTAAATTTTAATAATATTATAATTAATAATATAAATAAAAATGTACCCATAAATGCTTTGCCATGGCATGCGTTGTAATGACATCTGCGGTGTATTGGCATGCGTTGTCATAGATCCTGCATTGTAAAAGTTGCGTTGTAATAGTAGTGTGTTGTAAAAGCTGCGTTGTAATGGTTGTTTCCCGTCTGACCTGTTCAAGAGAGGGGCAGGATGCTACTCCAAACTCAAGTCTGGCTTGGAAGTGCCAACTGCCCCAAGAACTCATCCTGGCCAAGCTCAAGTTCCTCTGGGACAGTTCCTTCACAGGGACTAAGATCACCTCCCTCAGGAGACTGATCCTCACTGAGAGTTCTGAGTAGGACAATTCCTTACCGTTCCTGCTCCTTCTCTTAGGAGCAAGCTGGTCCACTTTTCCAGGATCCAGTACTCCCTCAGTGCTAATCTGTTAGGCCTGGGCCTTGGTTACAGCAAAGACACTGGCAGAGATACTCATCATCTCTACATGAGTCCTGAATTCTACTTCATACCAAGCTGAAGTCTCTAAATCATTGCCCAAAAGACAATCTAGAGGTAGGTCTGGAGATACAACAACTCTCTTAGGTCCAGTTACCCCTCCCCAGCTGAGATTCACAACTGCCAAGGAATGATCAGTCCTGACATTGCTGGCATTGGTTACTTGGTACATCTGTCCATGTATGATTTGTTCAGGGGAGATAACTTTCTCTGTCACCATGGTGACACTAGCCCCTGTGTCACTGAAAGCTATGGCTTCCTTGCCATTGGTTAAAGACTGTTGCCTGTACCTGCCCAAGTTAGTGAACTTACAATAAGTTTGCCAGATCAATACCACCATCACAGACTAGAACAGCCTGAGCTAGAGTTCTGACTAAGTCAAAACCCATTTCAGAACCCAAGGTTTACCCAACTAATCCCTTGGTTGCTGTACTACCACTTGTACTGATGCTACGGGATGCAGTTGCCTTAGGGGCAGTTGTAGTATGTTCCTTGGCCTTTGGGAAATCAGCATCTCTTGTCCAATGGGTCTTTGCCTGTAATCAGCAGTTGCAGCTTCTGCAGGTAAGCGCAGTAGGGTGGCACGGGGCAGGAGGGAAGTCGACAGGTGACTGAATAGAATGTATTTATTTATTTTATTTTCCCTATTCTGTCAGCTTCCCTCCCCGTGGCCCACCCAGCCGCCGCCATGCTTACCTGCAGGTACCACGACTGCTGATTGGAATCAAAGTTGCCGTATTGGGCGCCATAAAACAATAATAATTATGATGACTACTTTAAAACCAAGAGATTGCATACATTTAGCAGGCCAGCTCTGCTCACCAATACAAAGATTAAAAAGACATTAAAAGAAAAGAAATTCAGAACCCAGCTCAAAATCAATTATAGAGATTAACTTGTTTATTTGCTAGTAAATTGACGACCTCATAGAGATAAAAGGCAGTTTAGAAAATCTACATCTCCAGAGTTATATTTTTTTAACATATCTGCTAGCTTACAAAGGATAAAAGCTCAGTTTTGTAAAGCAATAAACTCTACCTACTGATGCATGACGTAAATCTGGGCCACTTGCATACAACATGTTTGCACCAAAAATAGATTAAAGCACATTTCCTGTGTCAGACAGCTCATTTGCTATTCATAAAGGGACACATTTTTGCTGTTACCTGTATAATTTATGCAGCTGTATAGCCATGAAAATATGCCTCATAACTAAGAGAAGGAATACATGCAACAGAACTACAAGGTCTGTATCATGAACAGATGAGCTGGATCAAAGCAAAGCAGAGCAGTGAACCCCTTTTAGGTCTGGCTTGACAGTGAAGCTAAGCCTGGACCTTATGTGATCCCCAGAAAAATAGCTTTGAGAGACACTGCTTAAAGAGAGTCTTTTACCTTTGTCCAAATTTCCATCCTTTTTCAAACAGATTTTTTATTTGGCAGACGTTCTGTGCTTCCCCTGAAAAAACAGCTTGTTTTGCACATTATTTGTGAACAGCAAAATGTTAAAGACACTATGGGGCCCATTAGGATGGCGGGCGGGCGTTGCCCGCCCGCCACCCTATCGGCAAACGGGACCGCCCGCCTTAAGGGCGGGGGTCGCGGGGGTGCCATTAGGATGTGCCAGCCACAGTGCCGGGCACATCCTGTATTCTCAGCGTTGTGGCGGGCGGTGCTCTCTGCACCGCCCGCCACAATGCTGACAATACATCACAGCATTTACATTTCCAAAGCAGCAGGCACCACGCGGTGCCAGCAGGCACCACGCGGTGCTTGCCGCTTTGGAAATGTAAATGAAGGGGGGCACCACAGGTACCCCCCGTGTGCACCCCCCACTCACCTTCACTCTGGGGGCCCGGGGCCCGCAGGGGGCCCCCGGAGTGAAGACCGCCTGCCTTTCCATGGCGGCATTGCCGCCACGGAAAGGCATTGCACTTTTGCCATTGTAATATGGCTGGCGGTGTCTAATAGACACCGCCACCATATTCAACATATTCAGGCGGGCGGTGTTTCCCACCGCTGCGGTCCCCTCCGCCATCGTAATATGGCGGGGGGAATGCAGGGAAGGATGTCGGGCGTATTGCCTCCGTCAGGCTGGCTGTAGCCACCGCCAGCCTGGTGGAGGCATGCCGCCCGACATCCTAATGGACCCCTTAATTTGTATTATGCAGTATTAAAGCTGGTAGACAGGCATTATGTTACAGGTGATATCACAGGTTAACTTAGCAGTCAAAGGCGTGGGTCTTAGTCCTGTGCCCAATCCTCAGGTAGAAGTTTTCCACTTTGAGAAAACTTCTTATGATATTTTAGGAAGGGTTACCTATTGGTTTGCAAAGCATATTTTTGTACATTTTTGTAATTTTATGACTGTCTTTATACCCCTGGTTGCTTTGTGGGACAGCTTTGGTTGATTAGAGTAGACTTTAGATAGTTGTGGTGAAAAGCCATTGATAAAGCTATCAGCCTGATTGGTTCCTTACAACAGACTGTGTCAGAGGCGATGGGTGGAATCTTTCTGTTATGAATGTTTATGACAAAGGGAGTATGCCAGACTTACTATGGTGTAAAAAGGCCAATATGCATGAATTGTTGTTACACTGTGTTAATACCTGTCAATAGACAATGCATTACATGAATCTTCGCAAATTACTCTAGAACGCAATGATTTTGTTGTTGTCTGTCCCTCTGGTTTTCTCTCTGACAAGCCCTTTGGTAATCCTTGTTAAACCTGTTGGGGTGGGGGGGTGTTTGAATATATTTTGCCAATTGTAATTTTGTATTTATAGTTAATTGACTATATGCTTGTGGGCTGCCTAGCGGGAAAGCCTATGCAGAGTTCAGAAGGACTGAATTTGTTATTGTGACAAGTCAATGAAAAAGGTTATTGGCCTGATTAGTTTATTTATAACATTTATGTGAAATGCGTTAGGTGTTATCTGTTTGTTAAGAAAAGTTACAGCAAAAGTCAGAAGCATGCCCAGTGTATTGTGAAAAAGGATTGTTAAAACCAGAAAGGCTTTAAGACTGGATTGTCATTGCACTATATTGTGGGCTGGAGACGAACATTTTGCTACATGGAATCTCACAGATTACCATAGTAGCGAAGGATTTTGGTGTTAGTTACCCTGTATGCCAAAAACTTGGAGTTGAAGATTTGCAATGTCGTAATCCTTCTAAGGCTCTTTTCAGAAGGCTTGTGTATTATTTGCCAACTACAGTTCTTTGGGATATTTGTTATTTTTATGACTGTTTGCCTAAGGATTGCAAGTGTATGTGCAATACAGAAAACCTAATCTGGTTATGGAGACAAGCTAGGTCCTTGCTATAGAAATACCATGTACATATGAGTTCATGAAGGTCACAGGCCTAATTTTTTCATTGGGAAAAGTTATGTCAGATGCAGTAGGTTTGATCTGATTATTATGAAACGTTATTAAAAATACAGTTGCCCTGATTTACTTATTGTAAACTGCATTTCTTTAAATCCAATAGGAGTTTCAAGGTGGATTATTATTACCTGTGTTGTAGGCTGGAGAATTGTAATTTGTTAAAAGGAATTTCACCGATTAATTTAGCAACCAAGGGTTTTGCTTTTGGTTCTTCTCTCAGACCAGCCCTTTGGGTAGGACATTTGCACTGTGGTAATCCTTCCTAGACCTTCTTAAGAGGGTTTGTACACTGTTTTAGCAAGAGTAATTTGTAATTGTGCTGACTGTTTGCCCATTGAATCAATCAATCAAGAAATTTGTATAGCGCACTACTCACCCAGAGGGTCTCAAGGCGCTTGGGGGGGGAAGGGGTTGTTATTGCTCGAATAGCCAGGTCTTGAGTTGCTTCCTGAAGGAGAGGTGGTCTTGAGTAAGACGGAGATGGATGGGGAGGGAGTTCCAGGTCTTGGCTGCCAGGTAGGAGAAGGATCTTCCTCCCATGGTGGCTTTTCGGATGTGTGGCACGGCGGCGAGAGCGTGGCTGGTCGATCGTAGTTGTCGGGTGGGAGTGTAGAAGGTCAGGCGGTCGTTGAGGTACCTGGGGCCTAGGTCGTGGAGGGCTTTATGTGCGTGGGTAAGGAGTCGGAACGTGATTCTTTTGCTGACGGGGAGCCAGTGCAGGTCTTTCAGGTGTCCAGAGATGTGGCTGTGGCGGGGGATGTCCAGGATGAGTCGTGCGGAGGCGTTCTGGATGCGTTGGATTCTTTTCTGCAGTTTGGCGGTGGTTCCGGTGTAGAGGGTGTTTCCGTAGTCCATCCGGATGGTGACAAGTGCCTGGGTGACCGTCTTCCTGGTTTCGGTGGGGATCCAACGGAAGATCTTTCGGAGCATGCGTAGGATGTTGAAACACGAGGACGAGACGGCGTTGACTTGTCTGGTCATCGACAGGGAGGAGTCCAGGATGAATCCCAGGTTGCTTGCGTGGTCCGTTGGTATGGGTGCGCTGCCTAGGGCCGGGGGCCACCAGAAGTTGTCCCAGGCAGATGGTGATGGTCCAAGGATGAGGACTTCTGTCTTGTCTGAGTTCAGTTTCAGACGGCTGTTCTTCATCCACTTTGCTACTTCTTTCATCCCTTCGTGCAGGTTGGTTCTGGCGGTGGCGGAGTCGTTGGTGAGGGAGAGGATCAGCTGGGTGTCATCGGCGTAGGAGATGATGTCGAGGCACGAGCGGGCTCATGTACACGTTGAAGAGGGTGGGGCTGAGTGATGATCCTTGTGGTACGCCGCAGATGACTTCGGTGGCCTCTGATCTGAACGGGGGAGGCGGACTCTCTGGGTTCTTCCGGTGAGGAACGAAATGATCCACTCCAGTGCCTTCTCTTGGATTCCGACGTTGCTGAGGCATTGTACTAGGGTGCGGTGGCAGACAGTATCGAACGCTGCGGAGAGGTCCAGGAGGATGAGGGCCGCTGTTTCCCCGTTGTCGAGCAGGGTTCGGATGTCGTCGGTGGCTGCGATGAGGGCGGTCTCCGTGCTGTAATTGGCTCGGAAGCCGGACTGTGAGTGGTCGAGGGATCCGTTCGTCTCGAGGAAGGCGGCCAGCTGTTTGTTGACGGTCTTCTCGATGACTTTGGCAGGAAACGGGAGGAGCGAGATGGGGCGGTAGTTCTTGAGGTCGGTGGGGTCTGCTGATGGTTTCTTCTGAAGGGCGGTGAGTTCGGCGTGTTTCCAGCTCTCCGGGAAGGTGGCGGTGTTGAAGGAGCAGTTGATGATGTCCCGGAGTTGGGGTGCGATGACGGAGTCGGCCTTGTTGAAGACGTGGTGGGGGCATGGGTCGGTTGGTGATCCAGAGTGGATGGTGTTTATCATGCGGGTGGTGTTTTCAGTGCTGACCGGGGTCCAGTCGCGGAGGGTGGTGGTGGGGGGCGTCGGATCCGTGGTGGGGTGCAAGGTCTGTTCGCCGAAGCTGTTGTGTATGTCTGCGATCTTGCTGTGGAAGAACATGGCGAGTGAGTCGCAGAGGTCTTGTGAGGGAGTGATGTCGTTGTTTCCGGTGCTGGGGTTGGAGAGCTCTTTGACGATGCTATAGAGCTCCTTGCTGTTGTGTGCGTTGTTGTCTAGTCGTTCCTTGAATGCTGTCTTCTTGGTGGTGTGCATCAGCTGGTGGTGTTTGCGGGTGGCGTGCTTGAGGGCGGTCATGTTGTCTGTGGTCGGGTTCTTTCGCCAGGCATTCTCGAGGGTGCGGCAGTTCTTCTTGGAGTTTTTGAGGTCGTCGTTGAACCACAGGGCTTTCTTGCTTCCGGGCCTGCTGGGATGGGTTTTCAGGGGTGCGAGGTCGTCGGCGCAGTTGATGATCCACTGTGCGAGGTTGAGGGCTGCTTGGTTGGGGTCCGTTGATCTGGTGGGAGGGTTCTGATTCAGTGATGCGGTGAGCTGCTCGGTGGTGATCTTGTTCCAGTTCCTGCAGGGAACCTGTTGCGGGAGGTGGTGACTTGTGGTCTTTCTGAAGCTGAAGTGGCCGCAGCTGTGGTCTGTCCAGTGGAGTCCGGTGGAATGGCTGAAGGAGATGTGCTTGCTGGAGGAGAAGATTGGGTCAAGCGTGTGTCTGGCATAGTGGGTGGGGGTGTTCACCAGTTGCTTGAGTCCGAGGTTGGCGAGGTTGTCCAGAAGGGTGGTGGTGTTGTTGTCGTTGTTGTTCTCCAGGTGGAAGTTGAGGTCCCCTAGGAGGATGTAGTCAGAGGAGGGGAGGGCGTGTGGGCTGATGAAGTCTGCGATGTCTTCGCTGAATTGTGTGCGGGATTCTGGGGGTCGGTAGATGAGGGTGCCTCGGAGTGTGGTCTTGGGGTCCGTGTGTATCTGGAAATGGAGATGTTTGGCGGCTGTGGGGGTAACGTCGGAGTTGGTCGTGATCCGGATGGTGTTCTCGTGGACGATGGCGATGCCTCCTCCGGTCTGGTTGACGCGGTTCCTCCGGATGATCTTGTAGCCGTCCGGGATGGCTATGGCGATGTCGGGTGCCGAGGAGGCGTTCATCCAGGTCTCCGTGAGGAAGGCGACGTCCGGAAATGTGGTGTCGAGCAGGTTCCATAGTTCCACGGCGTGTCTGTGGACGGGAGCAGGTGTTGAGCAGGATGCACTTCAGGTGATTGCTGATGGTGCTTGGCTTGGCGGGTGCGGGTGGGTTGCAGGTCCGGATGCAGGCGAACTTGCAGGATTGGCAGGTGAAGGGTCCGTGGGTGCGTCCTGGGGTGGCTTAGTGGCAGCCGGGGAGGCGTCCGGTGTTGAGTGTGCTGAGGGTGGCGGCGTCGTACGCCCGGCGGGTGGGGTGGCATCTGCGAGAGCCAGGGGGACTGGCGCTGGGCGCGGTCCAGGCGCGGACGGGCGCAGACGGGCTTACCTTTGGCGCACCGACGGCGCACCATTGGCGCAACCCCTGCGTGTGAGCGCTGCGCGCGCGCGCGGACTCTGCCATAAATGGAGAGTTGAGGGGGCGGAGCGAGGGAGGAGCAGCTGGGAGGGGGGAGCGGGGTGGCGAGTGGGGAGGGGAGCGATGCGAGGTGAGGCTGAAGGAGCGGGGGTGGGGCCGCGGGGAGCAGCAGCGGGGAGCGGGGAGCGGGGTGGGTCAGCGGAGGAACGGAGAGAAGAAACCAAACAGGGGCACAACAGTGGCACACAGGCGGCAGGCAAACAGTCAGGGGCACAACAACAGGAGGAAAGCAGCGATGGAGCGGACAAAGGTCAGGGGCACAACAGAGAAATCAGGGCACAACAGCGGGAGAAACGGAGTACTGGCACAAAACAGAATACTGGCACAATACAGTAAAATGCGGCAAAATGCAAAAAAAGGCCATCCAGGTAGTAGTTACCGGCAGTGGCGGCGGCAAACAGGGACTGGGCACACGCAGGTGGGCCACGCGGCGGGTGGAGCGAGCGGCTCTGACCAGGTCAGGTCAGGTCACAGCTCCCCTCCTCGCGGACACCACCTTAAGAGCTCAGTGGGAGGGAGGAGCAGCTGGGAGGCGGGAGCGGGGTGGCGAGTGGGGAGGGGAGCGATGCGAGGTGAGGCTGAAGGAGCAGGGGTGGGGCCGTGGGGGAGCAGCGGCGGGGAGTGGGGAGCGGGGTAGGTCAGCGGAGGAACGGAGAGAAGAAACCAAACAGGGGCACAACAGTGGCACACAGGGGGCAGTCAAACAGTCAGGGGCACAACAACGGGAGGAAAGCGGCGATGGAGCAGACAAAGGTCAGGGGCACAACAGAGAAATCAGGGCACAACAGCGGGAGAAACGGAGTACTGGCACAAAACAGAATACTGGCACAATACAGTAAAATGCGGCAAAATGCAACAAAAGACGATCCAGGTAGTAGTTACCGGCAGTGGCGGCGGCAAACTGGGACTGGGCACACGCAGGTGGGCCACGCGGCGGGTGGAGCGACCGACTCTGACCAGGTCAGGTTTGTGAGTACATGTATACTCAATTTATTAAGCATGATTTGATGATGGTTTGCTAAATGTAGTTTTGTATACATTTGTAACTTTGTGACTCAGCACCTGATGATTGCAAGCTTATGTTTAATACTTGAGGCCTCAGCAGGTTATGGCGACAAACCAATGATGAAATCATGCCATGCTCAATATAGTAGGCCTAAATTGGTTATGCTGACAAGTCAATGACAATGGGTGTAGGCATGATTGGGTCATGAAAAATGTTATATCATATGCCCCAGATCCAATCTGGTTATTATGAAAAATGACTACAAAGGCAGTAGGCCAGATTTATTTCTTCTGGATATCATATGTTAAAGCTAATGCGTTTTTAAATAGGGGTGGGTGTGACTGGTGAAATTCTGTTTAGTGTAATTGCTCTGAATTATCACCAAACTACTCGTAATCATGCGTACTTGTATGAGAAGCGTAATCCAGCCTTTGGTGATACTTTCTCAGTGCAAAATACACCCTTACATACATTCTGCATCAAGAAAATAGCACTAAATGCTACAGCACACGAACAGCAGTAGCCATCAGCTGCTCGCCATCTCTTAGTGCATTGCAGTAGGATTTTTGCCTCAAATTACTATTAATTAAGCTGTCGTAATTGTATAATGTCAGTAATTTTGCATCTCAAGTGTAAGGCAAAATCACTAAGACTACTCCTTTTACTCCGGTGTAATTAAAATTTCTCGCAGGCCTAATTTTAAGAGTTGATATTACACTGTGTTAATTACACTAGATAGGCATTTTTCTTACACAGAATCTCACAGACTACTGTAGTAAGCATGGGTTGTGTAAACTCAGCTGGTAGAAGATTTGTACTGTGATAATTTGCAGGTGTAGTTGTCCGCTAGGCCCTTGAAATAAAATAAATAAACTCATCATACAAATACATCCATAGCGGTCTTCCTCTGTGTGGGCCAGTGTCATTCACATTCTGTTTCACCTCATGTCAGCATACTGCATGGGACAAAAGGTTAGGCCATATCTGCCATTGGCTCTCTTGACCCGTGAGTGGTGTTATTTTGCCTGATAATATATGCAAACACTACTGAAAACGACAGTGCTTCAATGTCTGGGCTGGTAGCCAGATATTTAGCTTTCCATTTTTTTCTTTTTTTGGTCCCATTTCCTTCAACTCCTGTCTCTCGTTTTTTAAATGTCCTGAGCTTCCCTGACAGTACTACTGGGTTACTCACTTGCTGCTTATTTCATCTGTTATCTGGCATCATTGCATTAAAACTGCAGGACATCGTAATGAGTTGACATGAATGTTTGTTTGGAGAAGTGTATGATGTGTTAAGAAAATCATAGTGCAAAACCAAAAGCACTTAAAAAATAGCCCTTCACATTCTGTTATTCACCTGCAGCGGCAGTAATTTTTACTGCAAATTATGTATTCACATAAAATGTTTACTGTGAATGGCACATAATTACAAAATGGTATACTTTCAGGAATTTTGCATAACAATTTTAATGTGAACGGGGGGTGGCTAAGATGGCAGCCGCATCGGATACATCCTAGGAAAGCTCCATGCTAGGCCCAACTATTATCCTGCAATCCAACGCCATCGTCCAGTTAATGGCCTTTTTTTAAATTTCCCACCCCCTGGCAAGCACTTTTTTGTAATATCCATTAGTTTAAAAAAGCTTCAGCAAGCGGTCTGTGGTGCCCTCCCCTAAAGATGGCGGCTGTCCAGAAGGTGAGTAGCCTTGAGGACAATGACCAAAGACAACCCTTTGAGCTTACACTATCTGCTTCAGCTGAGGTATTACCGGTCCCCCGAGAGAGGACCAGGAGGCTGGAAGCTGCGAACATGAGAGCAATCCTGCTGATAGAAAAGACCACAAGCCTGAATGTTGCGACGCTCTGGCTGACTCTGCTGACGAACCTTGGAAGACACCTCCAGTGATCACGGTGGTAGCGCAGGAGTATACTGATGAGAAGGAGCCCAGAGAACGGGCCAAAAATGGTGGAGGGTTGAATGAAACCAGGTGAGAGCCTCACACCACCCCCCAGATAATGGTTTAGACTGGCGGGAGACAGAACCGCCGACCGGGGTAGAAGTCGCCGCAAACCAGGCCTAGTCCCTGTCCATACTGTCACCTTACGTGCATTTGTTGGAGGCTTTCCCCTCACTGGGCGGGTGAATGGCCATTCCGCTCCTGTGCCCGAGGTGGACTCCTGAGATGACTTGGAGGAGTTAAGCTGAGATGCGCCACTATACAGCAAGACAGAGGCACAGTGTCAGTGGGCCTTGGCTTACTACGAAGAGATCACCACAAATTGGTAGACCGAGTCAAAGGGGTGCAGACCTCCATCACAAACCAGAAGGACAAGGTGCTGCTCTTTGAACAGCAAGTAGAGAATGCTGAAGGCTGTGATAGGCATAACAACATTAGGGTAGTGGTCCTTCCAGAGGGAGTTGAAAAAGGCGATATGGTGAACTACCTGACAAACTGGTGGCGAATGGAGGTAGCTGCTGGCTTACTCACTCCCTTTTTCACGCTGGAACAAGCTCAGCAGTGTTGGCATTCCCCTGGCCCCAAGCCGACCTCCCAGACCGGTGGTGGCTTTGGTACTACATTACTGAGACAGAGACATTATACTACAGAAGGCACGCTCAGAGGGGCCTTATGTGGTGGACAACGGCAAGGTCTCTATATTTTCAGACTTTACTGCAGCAGTGCAAGCTTGACGGGCTTCCTTTTTAGAGGGTGAAAACGATATCCAGTAGTCCCTGATGTTCCTATCGAAATTCTGGACTGTTATCGATGGCTCTACACACTTCTGTGATGGCCCAGAATCTGCCTGGACCAGGCTACAGGCCTATAAAGTGGAAGCGGTGCTCCCCACGGAAAGCCCGTGACCATCGGTACCGAGGCAGAAGTATGAAAACACCCACACCCGGCTATAAAAGATGGCCCAGGAGCACCGCATCACCTTCACAAACATAATTGAAGCGAGCAGCAGCCCTGCAAGTAATAGCGGACATTGTACAAGAACGCAGGAAACTCCAGACGCAGAGACTGCATCGGACCACAAATAGTACTGTCTGGCTCTATGTCTTCGCATGGTGATGAGACTAGACTCCCAGTGGTAACACCCCAGACGGCAGATGTACTGGTTTGATATCCTTTACTATATAAGGTCCTGTGGATACAAGAACAGTTTGGTGGTGCGGTGGAGGAAGCCTCCTAAGCGGACTTACACTTTTCCTCACATTCCATATCAATATTCTATCCTGTGTCACTTTGATTGACTGCTGGAAAGATACTTGCACAAATCATAATGTATCGGGCTGATATTTCACAGAAATGGCTTGCCCCTCTTGGCCCACACCTTATAGAGTGCCCTTGCAGGTTGACTGGGGGAGGTATTTATTTAGGGAATGCTTGAACTATTTGGTTTGAACGGCTGGCTGTTGCCTCACCGCCCTTGGATTGGGGAGTTTATAGTTGGGGGCCATTCATGCCCTTTTCTTGCTCTTTCTTATTTTTTTCTGATTACACCAGGACTGCAGAATGCTATATGGGGGTGGGGGAGAAGGGCAGGGGGATTCTGGGAGACAGCAAGGAGTGTAACCCAGCCACATTTTATATAGCTGAACAACAACAAGGCCTGACTTTTATGTCTTGGAACATTAGGGGGTGGGATCAATTTCAAAGAGACATGGAACTCATAGGTACCTCCGCTGCTGGAGACCCGCCTGGCTGGGGCCGAGATAGATCAGTTGAAAAGTAGATGGAGGGGCCAGCTTTATTCTACTTGCTACTCTGTCAACTCCAGGTGGTTTTTACTATGGATTAGAGTGGGCGTCCCTTTTGAGCTAATTCGCCACATTATAGATGAGGAGGGTAGATTTGTCTTTGTGGAGGGTAGATTGTTTGGTATGGAGATTGCATTGGGGTGCATCTATGCTCTGGACTAGGACCAGATTGTCTTCCTCCTCTCACTTTCCACTCACATGGCTGGCCTACCGATTGATAGCCTTCTGATAGGAGGTGATATTAATTTTGTATTGGATGTGTTATTGGACCGCTTGAAACCGCCACTGATGGGGGTCGAAGCAGGAAAACTGTTGGAGGGGCTGCGAGACTGGGTTTGACATTGGCAGATGATAGATGTACGGAGGTCTCTACACAGGGAGGACCGCGACTTTTCATATTTCTACCACGTTCAAAACCTACACACCTGGAGAGATAGGTGTGTATGCTCTCAGGCTTACCCAACATATTACACATTCTGAATATCTGGGGCGGACCCTGTCTGATCCTGGGATTTCGGCCATGGGGGAACGCCCACCTATCCCTGTGTGGCAGCTCAGTCCAGCCTCACTGGAGGACGCACTCTTACGCAATTCCCTAGCAGAGGTGATCTCAGACTACTTTACTCAGAATCAGGGCACCGCGTCCATGAGTATTGTAGAATGAGAGGCTTTTAAAGAGGTGGCTCGAGCCGCTGCATCGGGCAAATGGTCGGTACCCAGAAGGAGCTCTGTAGGGAACTCTAAGCACTAGAAGACAAATTAAATACCTTAGGTTGGGCTGTTGGTACTCAGCCAGAAATCCTGGAGGAGATTCAAGAGATAAGAGAACGGTACAATGCTACATTGGAGAGAATGTGTAGACATGACTACAATCAATATATTAATAAGACTCATGAAGAGGAGGGCAAAGCGGGATGGCTGCTGGCATGGCTCATTAGACAGGAATCTCGGGGGGCACCTATCACACACATCCAGCAGAGAGATGGCCAGTCTTTGCATTCGTCATGTGCTATCAATAGCAAGTTTGTTTATTATTATAAAGGCCTGTATGCTGCCCCTGTGCCGCTTCCGGTGGAAACTCGATCAGCTTATTTTAGCGTCTATACCACTGAATACCTTAACTGAGGAGCACCGTAAAGATCTTGGGAGGGTCTATAACAGCACAGGAGATCCAAATGGCAATTAACGATATGGGGAGGGGCAATAAACCAGGCCCTGATGGCTTCCCTCTTGACTTTTACGTGACTTATGCTGAGACCCTGACTCTACAGTTTGAACAATTGTACGCAGACTTGTGGTGCCTTGGTTCACTCCCAGAGTCCACTAGCGATGCTGTGGTCATTCCACTTTCCAAAACTAAGACGCAAGGAGCCAAAGTCACTGAATTCTGCTTATGTTGCTTATGTTGAACAAATACTTTAAGATCCTTAGGAAAGTTTTGGCCCTCGGTTGCTCCACCATAAGAAGATCAAAGTGGCTTTATCCCCATCCTGTAACACCCCACAGATCTCAAACATGGACCTGGGAGAAAACTGGGTTAAATGGTTCAAGTTACTATATACAACCCTGACACCTGGGTCAGAATAGGCACCATGCTCTCCCCGCAATATGAGGTATGTAGAAGGAGAAGGCAAGGGATACCCGCTCTCCCTGCTGTTGTTTGCCCTGGCCATTGAAACCCTTGCAGAGCTCTTTAGACAGGAAGGCCAGGGCACTGGTATTAAAGTCAAGGGCAAGCAACATATCATCTCCCTCTATGTGGATAATATACTTCCTTACCTGAGGGATGTGGTGCAAAACATTTTGCACACTCTGGAACACTTGCAGAGCTTTGAGGTGGAGTCCGGGCTGCGGATCAATAAGACCAAGAGACATATCTTCCCTGTCTCCCCAGATGTGGAACAGCCACAGGGCCTCCCTTCTGATTTGATGTGGCTGCCCACCTCTTTAAGTACCTGGGGATCCACATTTTCATCAATTGGAAGATCTCCAGGAGGCTAACTTGTTGTGACCCTCATCTCTCTGAAGACATGTGTCACTGTTTGGCAATCCTTTAAGCTGGCCAAAATGACCAGGATTTCGCTTACCCAAATGGTCATGCTCCCAAAACTCATATGCTTTTTGTGAACTACCAGTGGGAGTACCGATCCCATGATTTAAACACCTGGATGCCCTGGTGCGTGACCAGAAATGGGATGATGATTGCCATAGATTGTCTCTGGCTCTCCTTCGGTGCCGCTAGAGGGAGGGAGGTTTGGGAGTTCTAGACTTCAAATTGCATTTCCTGGCTTCTTCAGTGGATTGCACTGTGGCTTGACTGACCTAATCAGGGTCAGCTGGGGTTGTTTGGGCTCTCAGCACAAATGAGGACCCTGAAGGGCCAAATAGTTTTGCCCACGATGGTCCTCCAGCGCCCAAGTATGCTACTCCCTTTGGCATTTAAATGCTGGTCCAGACGCGTATTGTGGCCCGAGGGAACACTGTTGTATGCATCAGCGTTTTCTTTAGTAGGACTCCCTCACAGAGAGCCCCCTCTTACTACACAGCTGGACAAACGTCAGCTTGGACATGTGCTGGGCTGGTCATGGTTGGTGACTGCTATCAACAGGGGACCATGTTGCCATTGGATTAATTGATGGAGCATTACAATTTGCTTCCAGGTAAATTCCTTACATACAAAGCACTGACACAAATCTTCCAGGACCTGTGGGAAGGGGATTGGGAAGAACCCGCAACTCATCCCATCCTGCAACTACTGGTCTCCATGGGATCAGCTATACACCTGGTGACCTGGTTTTATCAGTTCCTTTCAACAATGATACGTAGCCCCCTAGCTATTTTGCAGGGCAAATGGGAAAAACATTCTAGAACAAGAATTTGTCAGACTCGGAGTGCCGGACAATTTTGGCCTCCCCAAAAAAGGTCTGAAGGAACACAAGGTTGAAATATCTTCAATTCAATTATAAACACACGACATACAAGCCACCGCACAAAATCCATTGTGGTATATATGGGGGCTACCCTCACCCCTGACCCAGATGCTGTCGCTTTGATGTTGATTTTAGTGTGATACTGAGGCAATACTTACGGCCCTGGAGACCAAATTCGGACGCTCCCTCCCTTATTCCCTGGAGGTGTGCATTCTTGGCATTAGTGTAGGCAAAAAGAGGCAAATAGCTATGACCTGGAAATTGGCTGGGTGTTCCAGGGACCAGACCTGGTGGGAGGATGTCACCCAGTGGGCGAGGGCTAAGGAGAGTGCATTAGCCAGAGAAGAGGCCAGAGGGGTGAGGACTCACCCTATTGCAGACTTATGGACGGAGGTGCTGGTAAGATGGGAGCACCAAGAGACTGGCCCTAGGTAAGAACCAAGGGAGAGCGATGACCCATGGGGGGATGAGGTGGTTGGGTCACTGAAAGACCAGAGGGAAGACATCGCTTTGGGATGACTTGCGAAACACCACTGGCACCCTGAACTTACGCTACTGCCCAGATGAGGTGGTGGAAGACAAGTATACCCCCTCCCTACATTGTACACTAGATAGAGGGCACGATCCAAGCTGCAAGGTATATACATAATAATACTAGGGGGAACCTCCCAGCCCCTGTCCTGCACCCCTACACCCCTGATAATTGGAGGCCGCTTCCCACACAAGTTGAGGACTGGCGCTCGGAAGCTGACTGACTCATTTCCATGTGCAAAGTCAACCTGTTTATTTGTATTTCATTGTTTTTCTTGCTATAATTTTTTTGATTCCCGGTTATGTCAGTGCCACTTCATTTTCCTTCAAATGCTGATCCATCGCACTGCTGTGGTCCCCCCATGCCCTCTCTTCATAAAAGCAAGGGGTTAGTTCACAAGATTAATAATGGTGTAAAATGGTATTAATACTCAGAATTGCCCTGCTAGAGTGATAGATGTCAATAATGAGACACATCATTGTGACATGTTAAAATGAGAAATGCTAATAAAAAATACTTTAAAAAAAACAAATCAGTGTAACAAGAAGTTTTTTGACGTTTGGCAAATTACGTTTCATTAAGCCCGAAAAGGAGTAACTCTCATATAATATAGTGAATCTGGCACCAAGGCAGAAAGGAAGAGTTCAGTGATTTGATATCAAGGGACATAATATAGAATGCCCAAAATATCGATTCCAAAATATCGAAGGACAAAATATAGAATCCCTATCTACAAACAGGTAAGTACTAAAATATCGAATCCAAAATATAGATAGTTAAAAATATAGTCAACTAAAATATCGAATTTTTTAAATATATAAAAAATAATATAAAATTAATCAAATATTAAAAAGAATTAAATAAAACATACTTAAAATAAAGTAAAAAATATTAAAATATAAAAATCATAAATGTAATGTAAAAAAAGTAGAGAATTTGTTGGATAGCGAGAGGGTAAAAATTATTATTCCCACTCCAGTGAGTGCAATAGTAGGGAAAGCGTTGGATAGCGTAGGGGTAAAAATTACTATTCCCACTCCAAAGAGTGCAACAGTAGGGAAAGAGTTGGATAGCGGAGGGGTAAAAAACTACTATTCCCACTCCAGTAAGGGCAAAAAAAGGGAAAGTGTGGATAGCGTAGGGGTAAAAATACTATTCCCACTCCAGTTAGTGCAACAGTAGGGAAAGCGTTGCATTACGTAGGGGTAAAAATTACTATTCCCACTCCAGTGAGTGCAACAGTAGGGAAAACGTTGGATAGCGTACGGGTAAAAATTACTATTCCCACTCCAAAGAGTGCAATAGTAGGGAAAGCGTGAGATAGTGGGCGGGGGGGTAAAAATTACTATTCACACTCCAGAGAGTGCAACAGTAGGGAAAGCGTTGGATAGTAGTAGGGTAAAAATTACTATTCCCACTCCAGTGAGTGCAACAGTAGGGAAAACGTTGGATAGCGTAGGGGTAAAAATGACTATTCCCACTCCAAAGAGTGCAACAGTAGGGAAAGTGTTGGATAGCGGGAGGGTAAAAATTACTATTCCACTCCAATGAGTGCAACAGTAGTGAAAGCGTTGGATAGCGTAGGGTTACAAATTACTATTCCCACTCCAGTGAGTGCAACAGTAGGGAAAGCGTTGGATAGCGGAGGGGTAAAAATTACTATTCCCACTCTAAAATTAAATTCAATTAATTATCAATACCAATACAAAAAGTAATTAAAAATATTTACCAACTAATAAACATTAATTACTAATTAAAAATATTAATTACTAATTAATACAAAATAATTACCAATTAATGATTAATTATCAATACATATAAATACAAATAAATATTTACTTTATTACAATTAAATTACTTCCCTCCCTATTCTCCTATAAACCCAAAATCCGCTCCCAATAAGAAATAATACAATTAACATAATTATCAATTAATAAAAATTATTTACCAATTAATAAAAATTAATTACCAATTAATAATGAATTATCAAGCAATTAATTATCAATACATATAAATAAAAAGAATTTTTAACTTTATTACAATGAAATCACTTCCCACCCTATTCCCCTATAAACCCACAACCCACTCCAAATAAATACAATTAACATAATTATCAATTAATCAATTAATATAAATATTTACCAATTAATAAAAATAATTACCAATTAAAAATCAATTATCAATCAATTAATTATCAATACATATAAATAAAAATTAATATTTAATTTACTATAATTAAATTACTTCTCATCCTATTCCCCTATAAACCCACAACCCGCTACGGAATTAAATTACGCAAAAATTAAATTACATAACATTCATTACTTTAAAAAAATGAAACATACAAAATTAATACATAATTTTAATATATACTACCATACATTACACAATTTTTTTTCGATATTATGGAAATCTATATTTTAAATTCGATTATGGAATTCGATATTTCATACCCTAAATTCGATATTCTGGGCTGTCTATATTTTTTATTAGATATTTTGGGCAGTCTATATTTTGGATTCGATATTTAAGGTGTTCACCGAAAGGAAGTACCTCTGTTCACTCCACCACTTCAAAGGCACAACAGTACTTATACTGGATCTCTGAGACCATGATTTCAGTAAGCTTATGGACCTGTGACTACTCTCCCAGGAAGAAAAGCTGCTGTGCTGCTGAAAGGACTGCTGCTTTGATGGACTTCAGTTTTGCTGTGCTCTTGCCTTGCTGAGCTATCCTGCAGCCTGCAGTTTTTCTGCTTGGGTGAGAAGGATTGGACCTACATAACATGAACCCAGAGTGACTCCAAGGTCTTGCTGACTAGCCTCCTGTTCTCATGGATATAAAATACTTCAACTCCCTGCATCTGCATCTGGACTCTGCAAGCTGTGAGTCTGCCAAGCCAAATGGTTTCACCCCAGTCCTGGACCCTTTAAAGTGATGCCTATGATGCTTCTGTATTCAGAATCAATGCATCTTCATCAGAACTGGGGCATCTCTGACTTTGCATGAGTCAGAACGAGTGTGCCCTCATTTTTCCATGAAACTGACAAAGCACATCGCCTTTGGTACCAGCGCATCACCTTTGGAATTGACGCATCACCTACTGTGTGAGGCACTGCGTGAATCGCATTCAGAAACAGCACTTCGCCCTCAGAACAAACGCATGTGGTGCAGCACGGCTCCAAAAATTCTTCAGAAACCATCACCTTAACCCAAGGAGCTATTCACTAATTTCTCACAAATGGGCCCATAACTTCACCCATTCATTCATTCACACATTTATTCTGCTCCGAGGATTCAGTGAAGACCAAAGGAGAGCTGCAGGGCTAAAGCAGAGTGCCTAAAGGTACGTTTTTATACATTATTTACATCTGGAGTTTTAAGTCTAATACCATGGTTTTTCTAAAGGAAAGATTTAAAACACCCCACTATTCATTTTCGATTGATCAGCTAGTAAAAGTTAACTAAAGGACAACAAGACCTGCTTAATTCCCCATTTATTTAATCTTTATTTAGAGATTTAATCCCCTAGCATGATCTCTACGTTTTACTTGAAAGATAAATTCAGTTATGCATTAATAATCCTGAAAGAAAAGTTAAATTCAAAAACATTCATTTATTAGCATGACAGTTTAGAAAATAAGTAAGCACCATATTACCAAGATGTAGAGGCGCAGATTTCAGCAATAAGACAGAAGAGTTCCCAAAGAACACCTCTCTATCTCTCTCGATGTTCCCTTCTCATAGGACTTTGCACCTATTCAAAAGTTAAAGTCCAGAAAAATGTCAAAGTCCTTGCGCCAAAAGAAAATTGCGCAGACCAACAGTATCTCGGGGTGCAAACATTAAGTCGAAAAGCAAGCTTCTTTCTCTGTCCCAAATGTACTCTTTTCTACCCTTTTTCACTAACTTATCTATCAAAATTCGTAACTCTTGTGTCCTAGAATGTCCGTGATTGGTCAATTTAGAGGCGGATGAGCATCACCTCATCGCCTTACTGTTTAATTTATGCAGAGTCATCATTATGATTGAGAAAAATAGTGGTGCCATTGTTCATGTTTTACTTCCTTCAAAGTGTCCTTTAAATTGCTATTCAATGCCCCATTCCCACGGGTCATCTTGCTGACTTTCATAAAGTTTGGCATCTAGTCCATGCGACAGGCCACGCTGTCCTTGACCCATACTGCACAGACACAGGCAGCTCGCGCTTCCAGTCGGAGCATGCGTCCTTACACCGCCACCTCGGAGTCACAGTCAGCTTCCATTTTCCTTTGGTCACATATGCCTCAATTTAGGAACTGGTATAGAAACAAACACAATTTAAACGTACATTTATGAAATAAAACCCTTCTGTGTACCTCCTCCATTCTAATCATATCCCAGTAAGTATTTACCTAGCTTTAAACAACACATATGCGTAAATTTACTTACCAATCTTCATGATTTATGCCACAAATAAACAGACAAAAAAGTACATTCATGCAATTTCCAATTAGATTATTACAAATGCGTACCTTTTATGACGTGATACATGACAAATTAGTAAATTATGCTTGGCAATTTCATGCAAATTAATATCCCACGTGTGTTTGTGTGTGTGCATTCTATTCTATGTTGGTTAATTTCAAAACCACACGTTTAGTACATATTAGGGCCTAATTCTGATGCGGGTTGGAAAGCTACCCGATCGAATCGGTTTGGAAATGGTTTCCGACCCACTTGGGGGCCTATTAGGATGGCGGACGGAAATGTGTCCGGTCCGCCATGGTCGCGGCAAAAACACTCCCAACCGCACTGCGGAGAATCCGCGGTTGCGATTAGGATATTTATGTCAAGAAACTCCGACCGCGGCGGACGGATCACATCAAACACCGTCCGCGTCAGACGGAGCACACCAAAGACCGCCGTAAGCGGACGGTACCAAAGAAACACCCTCCGCCAAGGACGAACATGACCGTGGGAACAGGCCCAACCGCCGCTATACCTGCGGAGGGTCCGTCCGCGTGATTAGGATAACGCCGCCATTCCAACGGAACTCACCACCTTCCTCGACCGCAGCGGAAACAATGCATCGCCAAACGGAGCATGACTGCGGAAGGACCACACGAACACCATCCCTGCCGTCAAACCGATTACAAAATGGCAGACGGAAGTAAATAGAAAACACACTAAACAGGTCACCCACCCACCTGAAACACCCACCCTCAGCAACTACACGCCCCAATGACACCCCCCCAAGCACCAAAAAATGCACCAAAGTCACCACACCCACAGAACACCTGATTGGCAACAACCATTGGGACACCACCACCACACAGACTATAAAATGAATCCCTCCCACTACCACAGTCCTTTGCATCACAGCATAGCTGCAAGCAAGAGGCAGAATACTACTAACAGCAGACTCACACAAACACACATACAACCTGAACACAAACACACCCACCACACAAACCCCCACAACACCATCCCTACACACCAAACACCTGCACATCCCACCCCACCCCACCAACACCTTGCACATCACACACCATGGCACCAAAGAAAAATCCCAAATTCACAGACAGTGAGTTGAAGGTCATGGTGGATGAAATCATCCGTGTCGAACCACATCTGTTTGGTACCCTAGTCCAGCAGACCACCTTGGCAACCAAAAACAACATGTGGGACAGGATAGTAACCAGAGTCAATGCATCAGGGACCGTGCCACGCACCAAACACGAGATCCAGAGGCGGTGGCACGACCTCAAGGCAAGGGTGAAAGGCATCAGGGCCAAGAACCACCTGCGGGCACACCACACTGGCGGCGGCACTCCCCCGGAGCCCATACCATTTGCAGAATGGGAGGAGAAGGTGCTGGGCATACTGCACCCTGAGAGCCTGGAAGGAATCGAAGAGGGACTAGAGGCTGGTAAGTACAAACCAATTAGCACAATCACACTGCCCTTGTCTGCCTTGCATAACTGCCAAGACACATCTCCCTGGCTCCAATCCATGCATGTGGGCCACATAGTCACCCAAATGTGAAGTCCTGGGCTCAAATGCACCCACCATGACCAAACACAAATGTTGCCTCCTACGTTCCCAGCCTTGCATGTTGTCAAAGCAGCCAGCACCACAACTCCCAAGAGGCCCCCATGTCTACAGGGAGGGTGGTGGTGGGTGGGGGATGTGAGAGACCAGCACTACAACTCCCCACAGGCCCCCATGTCTACAGGGAGGGTGGTGGGGTAGGGTGTGTTAGAGACCAGCACTACAACTCCCCACAGGCCCCCATGTCTACAGGGAGGTGGTGGTGGGTGGGGTGTGTGAGAGACCAGCACTACAACTCCCAATAGGTCCCCATGTTGACAGGGAGGGTGGTGGGGGTGGGGGGTGTTAGAGACCAGCATCACAACTCCCCACAGGCCCCCATGTTGACAGGGAGGGTGGTGGGGGGTGGGGGGTGTTAGAGACCAGCACTACAACTCCCCACAGTCCCCCATGTCTACAGGGAGGGTGGTGGTGGGTGGGGGGTGTGAGAGACCAGCATTACAACTCCCCACAGGCCCCGATGTCTACAGGGAGGGTGGTGGGCATGTGAGAGGTGGGTGGGGTGTGTGAGAGACCAGCACTACAACTCCCAAGAGGCCCCCATGTCGACAGGGAGGGTGGTGGGGGGTGTTAGAGACCAGCACTACAACTCCCCACAGGCCCCCATGTCTACAGGGAGGGATGTGTGTGAGAGGTGGGTGGGGTGTGTGAGAGACAAGCACTACAACTCCAAAGAGGCCCCCATGTCGACAGGGAGGGTGGGGGGTGTTAGAGACCAGCACTACAACTCCCCACAGGCCCCCATGTCTACAGAGAGGGTAGTGGTGGGTGGGGGGGGTGAGAGACCAGCACTACAACTCCCCACAGGCCCCCATGTCTACAGGGAGGGTAGTGGGGGGTGGGGTGTGTGTGAGAGGTGGGTGGGGTGTGTGAGAGACCAGCACTACAACTCCCAAGAGGCCCCCATGTCGACAGGGAGGGTGGTGGGGGGTGTTAGAGACCAGCACTACAACTCCCCACAGGCCCCCATGTCTACAGGGAGGGATGTGTGTGAGAGGTGGGTGGGGTGTGTGAGAGACAAGCACTACAACTCCAAAGAGGCCCCCATGTCGACAGGGAGGGTGGGGGGTGTTAGAGACCAGCACTACAACTCCCCACAGGCCCCCATGTCTACAGAGAGGGTAGTGGTGGGTGGGGGGGGTGAGAGACCAGCACTACAACTCCCCACAGGCCCCCATGTCTACAGGGAGGGTAGTGGGGGGTGGGGTGTGTGTGAGAGGTGGGTGGGGTGTGTGAGAGACCAGCACTACAACTCCCAAGAGGCCCCCATTTCGACAGGGAGGGTGGTGGGGAGTGGGGGTGTTAGAGACCAGCACTACAACTCCCCACAGGCCCCCATGTCTAGAGGGAGGGTGGTGGGTGGTGGGGTGTGTGTGAGAGGTGGGTGGGGTGTGTGAGAGACCAGCACTACAACTCCCAAGAGGCCCCCATGTCAACAGGGAGGGTGGTGGGTGTTAGAGACCAGCACTATAACTCCCAAGAGGCACCCATGTCTCATCCCAGAGCAAGATTGAGTCCGCCCACCATTTGCTGACCAGTGCATCTCCTCCTGCAAACTGACAGGTAGATAGACATCTTCTCAGGGGGAACATCCAATAGCAGGACAGGACCACACATATTCAAGTATTGCCTTCCCACCTCCATGCCACCATATTGCCCTGTACTGTCAACCACAACAACATGATGACAACAACAACCATGTCCTGATTCCATAGTGATTTGTAATGTTGGTACCAAAAACATGTCATGTCCACAGCATTAATTATGTAAATCTTGTCCCTCAGGTGATCACGACTTGACCGGCGAAAGCAGCAACCGCCAGTACCAGTCGCCCCTCTCACAGCCCAGACTCTCTGGGGACGATCCCATTGACAGCTCGGGTGCAGAGGACGATGCTGGCCCAAGCAGACTCCCAGGGCCATCAGGCTCCCAGGACATCCCGGCCTCCACCACCTTGGCCTGTGTCACTACACCAACACCTGCCATTGTGAGCTGTGCAGCTACCACCACCACCACCATCACCACCACCACTCCTGCCTGTGCCACCCTGCATGACCCATCGCCCGATGATGGGCCATCGATATCCCAGGCTAGCAGGGAGAGTGGGCGGGAGAGGACACAGGTGAGGCCACAGCTCACAACCAGGAGTGCAGTTGCTAGGCGAGGTTGGGAACGAGACCGACCCCATCCTGGGGCTGAGACCCTGGAAGCCATCGCCAGAGTCCATGCCTCCTATGAGCGGTCGCAGGCACAGGCCGATCGGGCCCACCAGGACTCGCTAGAGAGCAGCCAGCTGTTGCGGTCCATGGACACTCGCATTGGCCAAATTGTGGACCTCATGGGCCAGCAAACTGCTCTGTGGAGAGAGTGGTTATCCCGCGCCACACCACCACCCCCTCACCCAAGTGCCCAGCGGGACAGGTCACCAACACCACCGCCACCATCACCTGAGGCCACGGACAGGGAGGTGGCCCCTGACCAACCTGCTCCCACAGCTATCTACGCTCCGACTCCAAGACGGAGGGGCCGTCCGAGGCTGGATCCAGCTGAGAGCAGTGGAAATGCACCATCTACCCGCTCGAAGAGGGGCCGCCACTGACTTCACCCTTCCTTGAGCCTGCCATTTATCCTGTCAACTATCCTTCCCCACAATGCCAAGCATTGGCACACGTCTGTTGGACTAGGTGGACATCACACAATGTGGTGTCCCCACGGTGTTTTCATCTGCCATGACCTTCAACTCTCACTTCCCCCCAACACCTACTTGTAAATATGCACCAACATCAATCCACAACCTATAAATAAACACCACCTAAACACTCTATGCTGTGTGACCTCCATGTTTTAATCACATGTTTGTCTAATAAATTGTCATGACCAGGTGCAGGGATCAATGTTCCGGGAGAATCATGCCTCTGTGGGAGTGACCTAGGGATAATGAGAGAACAAGCACAGGTCAGGAAAGTGATTCACACCCATCACAACACACTGTACTGCAACATCCCACAAACCACACTCATCAACAATTAAGTTGATCACAGGACACACATCAGGAAGCCTTGCATGTACACCATCTCCCACACACATTTGAAAACAGAACATACAAGAACAGGCAGCATAGATACACCACATCCACACATCACCAGCAAACATACATCACGCATTGTCTAGCTGCACAAGAAGTAGTTACTCACATTCAAGGAAAATAGCGATCAATGAGTAGATGGTAGCAGATGTCAATTGACCAACAACGCATAGCTGTGCCACACTATCACATCTTGACCAACACAATGCAAATAATACATGTTGCAGACAGTGATTATATGTGTGACGTGACCAATATATAAGGCAATAGAGCTAACTACACACACAATGTTCACCCACAAACAACATCCTGTATGCAAACATGTCCAATGTAATGTGCACACATGTTGAAAGAACTGGCAACAACACATGACTGAGGGCCCAAATGTGGACAAGCGTCCCCACAGACACACATGGACGTGCACACACAACACCAACATGGAACACACCCTCCTTGTCTTCATGCATGACCCCACCTACAATGCTGGGCATCCTCACATGACATGCATGGGCACACAACAGGCGACACGCATACACAGAATGCATGTACACCCCCATCATTGTTACTTGCACACACAAACCACACACTCACAACAGCATCTGACTTTGGGTACACACCCTTGATGTACTGTGTAGATGTGTAGAAATGGAAACGTGTGTCCGCCAAACCAAGACGTCAACACGTCGCCATGCACATCTGACGCAACTTGGGTGCACATCAATAGTCTTTGTTAACCACTGGCAAGGTCAATAGTATGAGCACACATGCAACAAATGGACATGAATGTCACACGTGGACCCGGGCCATTGACTTGACATAATGATTCTTGCAGCATTCCGGACATGTCCTGACACACATGTACAACTATGAACATTACATGTGTGCGGAGACATGCAGTGTGTGTACATACGCCATCTGGGGATGCCTTCCACCAACACAGAAGATGATCGTTGATACAGCAATTAAGCATGACATATGCTGTATGGTCAAGGACCATCACGGTCACACCCCGCAAAACGCATGTGCGCACTACCGCATCATTTGAAACTAATTACTCACTGGCGTCCCTATGGCGGGGCACGCTTTCCGCGGGGGCGGTGCAGGCCAACACATACTTTTGAATATGCAATTCGAAATGGCAGTTGATACCCCCCCCTTAAAGTCACTTTGCAGCACCCACCGCAGACCGCCGGTCCTGGCCAGTCATCCTCCCCCGGGTGCAGGCCGGGCACCCACCGCCAGCACCCGGCGGTGGGTGACCGGCCAGGACCGGCGGTGGTTGACCAGCAAGGGCCATCCATGCCATGGTGACCTCAATGCATATGCCGCTCACCCACCGCCAGCACCCGGCGGTGGGTGACTGGCCAGGAGCGGCGGTGGGTGACCGGCCAGGACGGCAGTGGGTGACCGGCAAGGGCTATCCATGCCATGGTGACCTCAATGCACAGGCCGGTCACCCACCGCCAGCACCCTGCGGTGGGTGATCGGCCAGGACCGGCGGTGGTTGACCGGCCAGGACCGGTGGTGGTTGACCGGCCAGGACCGGCGGTGGGTGACCAGCAAGGGCCATCCATGCCATGGTGACCTCAATGCACAGGCCGCTCACCCACCGCCAGCACCCGGTGGTGAGTGACCGGCCAGGAGTGGCGGTGGGTGACCAGCCAGGACCGGTGGTGGGTGACCGGCCAGAACCGGCGGTGGGTGACCGGCAAGGGCCATCCATGCCATGGTGACCTCAATGCACAGGCCGCTCACCCACTGCCAGCACCCGGCAGTGGGTGACCAGCCAGGAGCGGCGGGCTGCGGAGGGTGCTGCAATGTGACTGTAAGGAGGGGTATCAACTGCCATTTCGAATTGAAAATTCAAATGTATGTGTTAGCCTGATCTGCCCCCGCGGAATGCAAGCACCGCCATAGCGACGCCAGTGAGTGATTATTTTCACATGATGCACCGTCGTGGTAGCGCGCACATGCGGTTGCCGGTGTGTGACCGTGACGGTCCATGCTCATGTAGCCAATGGAAACAGGTTACGCGGGGTGCGTAAGCGCATTCAAAAATAGCGGAAGCCGTGCACCGCCACACCAGGGCGAGTCATTGGCTCTTTTTGAATGAGGCATCCAGGGAAAACCAATTGCTGCAGACGTGTGCCACAGATATGAGCTAAGGGCCCTATATATGTGTGAATTTCTTCAGCACACATTCACTGCTTCCAGCCACTGCTGCCTGCGACCATCACCTCGAGCTGCTGCTGCTGAGCTATCCAACAACTGCTGCCTGCGACCATCACCTCGAGCTGCTGCTGCTGAGCTATCCAACAACTGCAGCCTGCGACCATCACCTCGACCTGCTGCTGCTGAGCTATCCAACAACTGCTGCTATAGTACCACAGTCCTGGACCTTGCCATGCAGAGAGTGCGAGAAATCCGGTCTCGTCCCTTTACCGCAGCGGAGCTGGATGTCCTTGTGGACGGTGTGCTCAGCCAGTATGAACGGCTCTACGGTGCCCCCGGACAGGTGGTAAGTGCAGTGGGTAACATGTTGGTGGCCATGAGGTGGTCACTGACTCCTGGCTTCTGCAAGCTTGGCGGTGTGCTGTGGGACCTTCACATGTGTTGTACCGAGCATGGCTGCTTAAAGATACGTGTTTCTACGATGTTTGTGAATGTCAAACTGTCCACTGACATTCCCCTCTTGTCTCCCATCATGGTAGGTCATGCTGCACCTTCGCAAGGCCGTGTGGAGGACCATAGCACGTGATGTAAGGGCAGTGGGGCTGTGCAATAGATGACACACACACTGCCACAAGCGCTGGGACGACATATCCAGGCTCCGCAAGAATGTTGCGGAGATGACACTGGGGATGATTCCAAAATCAACCCGGCTTGCCCGACGCACCATGACCCCTCTAATGCACCATATAATTGCTGTGACGCATCCTGACCTGTCCGCCCGGCTGAGAGGGGATCAACAGCAGACTAGCGGTAAGCAGACTGTATGTGTCTGTGACCTGTGAGTGCATGCATGTATTGGTGGTCAGACACAGTAGTGACACCCGTGGTGCGTATGTTTTGCTGCAATTACATGTTGGTGCCATTAGCGGAGTGAGCGATAGCATCCATGTCGCTAGGTGGACATACCAGTTGATTGGTAGTTGAGGGTTCCAGGACATGCCGTTGAGGTCTGTGGTCCCATGGCATGACATGTGTGGTGGTCTGCATGCACTTGCCCTGTTTGTATGATGTACATGTTTCACAGGCACCCCCGGTTCTTTGATATGAGGATGTCTGTTAGGGGTGGTTCGTGTGCAGGATGGGTGCTACATGTTATTCGACTGTAAGGAAAGTTGTGAATTTGTAAACTTCACTACGTGAGTGTGGCACTTAGGTAAACATCTCTTCCCTCTCTTTCAGCTTTGGCCGAGGGTACTGACCCACAGACGATGGAGATTAGTGGTGGCAATGCATCCGGATCCGAGATCACACACACGCAGACTGACACTGAAGAGAGCAGCCCCGGAGAGAGGGACAGAACCGTCCCTGAGGACTCACATGTGGAGACACCATCGTCCTCATCTTCAGACACTGTTGGTGAGTCAGCACTGTTGTCACAGACAGGGAGTGGGCAATCAACACCTTCAGTCGGTACACAGCACACAGGGCCCACACTGCCACCAACTGCAACAAGTACTGCTCGTGCTCTCCAGAGTAGGGGGAGCAGAGTGGCCTTCGGTGCAGGCACCGCTGCCCCTGCCCCTGTGATACAAAGTGCACTTTGTGCTGAGGCTGTTGATCTGCTGCGACAGCTGTGTGTAGGGCAGACCAACATGATCAATGCATTCCAAGACCACGATAGGAAGTTGGGGCAGGTGGTAGCATTCATGGAGGGGATGCATGACGATGTTGCTGGTCTCCACAGAACAGTTCAGTCATTAGCAAACACTGTGTCTTCAGCCATTCTACAGTCGCATGGACAGGGTGCTACTTCTGTTCCCCCATCCACACCACTAGATGTCTCAGGAGAGAGTGAAATTTCAGACCAGGCGTCATTTTCCGGGTATTGCACTAGAAGCAGCCACAGGCAGCAAGGCAGGGCACGGAGGGCACAGACACCATCCCCTAGGACAGGGAAATCTTTCACCGAACACGACATGAGCTACACTGGAGTTGACAAACAGGATCCTCAAGGGGTGTTGGGGGAAAGGGATTCACATGTAACAAAGGCATCCCCCTCAAAAGGTACTCCCAAGGCAAGGGCACCTCCCAAGTCCAGGGACACTGCCAAGGACAAGGACACTGCAAAGGAAAGGGCATCTCCCAAGAGCAGGGACACTCCCAAGGACAAGGACACTACAAAGGAAAGGGAACCTCCCAAGAGCAGGGACACTCCCAAGGACAAGGACACTACAATGGAAAGGGCACCTCCCAAGAGCAGGGACACTACCAAGGACAAGGACGCTTCAAAAGAAAGGGCAACTCCCAAGAGCAGGGACACTCCCAAGGACAAGGACGCTTCAAAGGAAAGGGCAACTCCCAAGAGCAGGGACACTCCCAAGGACAAGGACACTACAAAGGAAAGAGCAACTCCCAAGAGCAGGGACACTCCCAAGGACAAGGACACTACAAAGGAAAGGGCATCTCCCAAGAGCAGGGACACCCCCAAGGACAAGGACACTTCAAAGGACAGGTACACCACAATGGACAAGTCTGCTCCCAGGGACAGGGCACCACCCAGGGATCAGGGACATTCCAGAGACAGGACACCTCCTACGGCCAAAGCACACCCAGGGCCAAGGGTTCTCCCATGGACACGAGCTCCATCAAGGACAGGCATACATCACCCCTGGCTGCCCTGAGGCTGATGTTGTTGAAGGAACGTAAAACACATGTGTCAGCGGTGGAGTCCCCACATACCTCAACTCCCATCCACACCCCGCAGAAGCAGAAGAAGGAGTACACTGTTGTTGCATCCCCCATTACACATGATGCAGAGGGCAGAAGGCAGGCCCACAGCAAACGTCAAGCAGGGTCCAGCACGTCCCCAGAGAGCAGACCACCACAAACACATGATCCACCTTTGATGTCTGATGAGGCCACACCACTTACCAGTCCAGTCATGTCCACGGTGCCCCTACATTTCACAAAGAAAAGGAGACACACACCAGTGAGACCTGAACACCCCAGTGTCGCTCCAGTACAGCTGTCCCTAGCTCCCAGAGCCACCCTGCCTCCTGGCCCATACAGCCCTGTGGCTCCTCATTTCAGTGGTCCTAGTGGCTCAGCTGCAATTCACTCTCATGTGTCAGATAGTGGCACTGTGTCTGTTGTTCGCTGTCATGCATCATGTAGTAGCACTGTGTCAGTTGTGCCCTCTCCTGTTTCAGGTACTGGCACTGTGTGTGTCAGCCACTCTCATGTGTCAGATGCATGTTATTTGTTGGTCACTGTACAGGGACATGTCCTGGCAGTGTGTCTGGGTCTATGGCTCATGTGTCAGTCACTAGAGCTGTGGCTGTGTCTCATACTCCTGTTTCTGGTGGTGGCAGTGTGTCTGGGTCTATGGCTCATGTGTCAGTCACTAGAGCTGTGGCTGTGTCTCACACTCCTGTTTCTGGTGCTGGCAGTGTGTCGGGGTCTATGGCTCATTTGTCAGTCACTACATCTGTGGCTGTGTCTCACACTCCTGTTTCTGGTGCTGGCAGTGTGTCGGGGTCTATGGCTCATGTGTCAGTCAGTAGAGCTGTGGCTGTGTCTCACACTCCTGTTTCTGGTGCTGGTAGTGTGTCTGGGTCTATGGATCATGTGTCAGTCACTAGAGCTGTGGCTGTGTCTAACACTCCTGTTTCTGGTGCTGGCAGTGTGTCTGGGTCTATGGCTCATGTGTCAGTCACTAGAGCTGTGGCTGTGTCTCACACTCCTGTTTCTGGTGCTGGCAGTGTGTCCGAGGCGACTAGTTCAAGCAGTCCACCAGATTCTGTGCTGTGAGGTGTAGCTCCCATCACTCACATGTAATTTGACTTGGTGTCTAGATTGTCCATTGTAACCACCCTTGCATTGTTAATGTCCTTGGGACGGGGCGCTTGACCCACGTACTTGTGCTCCCTCAGATGTACCTGCTCTGTTCTCTTCCATGGACTGCTGATTCACGTAGCCCTCTCATGTGCTGCCTCTGCTGTACCTGTTCTGTGCTATGGACTGTTGATGCACTTAGCCCCTCTCGTATGCTGCCTCTGATGAACCTGCTCTGTTATGAACACTGCCCTGTTGCTGTTGTAATACTGCATTGTTCCCTCTCATGTGCTGCCTCTGATGTACCTGTGCCTTGCCATGGACTGTTGATGCACTTAGCCCCTCTCATGTGCTGCCTCAGATGTACCTGCTCTGTTCCCTGCCATGGACTGTTGCTGCACTTAGCCCCTCTCACGTGCTGCCTCTGATGTACCTGTGCCTTGCCTCGGACTGTTGATGCACTTAGCCCCTCCCATGTGCTGCCTCAGATGTACCTGCTCTTTTCTCTGCCATGGACTGTTGATGCACTTAGCCCCTCTCATGTGCTGCCTCTGATGTACCTGCTCTGTTATGAACACTGCCCTGTTGCTGTTATAATACTGCATTGTGCCCTCTCATGTGCTGCCTCTGATGTACCTGTGCCTTTCCATGGACTGTTGATGCACTTAGCCCCTCTCACGTGCTGCCTCTGATGTACCTGTGCCTTTTCATGGACTGTTGATGCACTTAGCCCCTCTCATGTGCTGCCTCAGATGTACCTGCTCTGTTCTCTGCCATGGACTGTTGATGCACTTAGCTCCTCTCATGTGCTGCCTCTGATATTCCTGTTCTGTGCTATGGACTGTTGATGCACTTAGCCCCTCTCATGGGGTGCCTCTGATGTACCTGCTCTGTTATGAACACTGCCCTGTTGCTGTTATAATACTGCATTGTGCCCTCTCATGTGCTGCCTCTGATGTACCTTTGCCTTTGCCATGGACTGTTGATGCACTTAGCCCCTCCCATGTGCTGCCTCTGATGTACCTGCTCAGTTATGAACACTGCCCTGTTTCTGTTCTGATACTGCATTGTGCCCTCTCATGTGCTGCCTCAGATGTACCTGCTCTGTTCTCTGCCATGGACTGTTGATACACTTAGCTCCTCTCATGTGCTGCCTTTGATGTACCTGCTCTGTTATGAACACTGCCCTGTTGCTGTTATAATACTGCATAGTGCCCTCTCATGTGCTGCCTCTGATGTACCTGTGCCATGCCATGGACCGTTGATGCCCTTAGCCCCTCTCACGTGCTGCCTCTGATGTACCTGTGCCTTGCCATGGACTGTTGCTGCACTTAGCCCCTCTCACATGCTGCCTCTGATGTACCTGCTCTGTTATGAACACTGTCCTGTTGCTGTTCTGATACTGCATTGTGCCCTCTCATGTGCTGCCTCTGATGTACCTGTGCCTTGCCATGGACTGTTGATGCACTTAGCCTCTCTCATGTGCTGCTTCAGATGTACCTGCTCTGTTCTACCCAGTGCCCATGATCTTGGGTAGTGTAAGATTATACCCCTAGCATGTCAATCATGTGTAGTGGTTTGTCGTTGTCATTTCTGGTTGTGTACTTGAATTGTTGATATATTGGTGCGATCGTAAATGTAGTTTCTCAAACATGACACTCCCCCTCCCTACGTCACAGCCCTGGCAGGTACTCCCCTTCCGACACCAATTGGTGTGTTGGCGTACCTGCGTCGTCGTCGGCGATGGTCCATGACTTGCTGGTGGTGGAGCATGAAGAGTATCGGAAATGCGTGTAGCGCTGGGTCCATTATGGCGATCTGCTTGTGGTGGGTACCTCTGCAATGTGTTGTATCTCCGCTGTGGTGAATCCGCCGTGTTCATGCAAGTTGTTTTTCCGCAGCGATTTGATGTGTGTTTTCCGCCATCGTGATTTGGAGGACGGTCGGAGACGTCATTCCGTACGGCGGTGTCTCTGGATTGGTTACGTCCGCCGCGGGGTCGGGTGTAGTTCCGCGGCGGTGCGTGCTCTTCTGCCGCGTACGGACATTTGACAGTGTTTCCCATCCTAATATGGCGGACGGAGTGACCGCGGCAGGCGGACTGGAAAAAGGCATTTTCCGCCTACTCCAGGCCGGCGGTCGTCCTTCAGTCCACCATCTTAATCGACCCCTTAGTTCGGGAGAGTCCGACCGATGGAGTACGATGCACCCGGATGCTTCCAGGTATGATTTGGTTGGACTCCCATTGACTTCAATGGGAGCATATGTTCCTAACCGCATCATAATTTGGCCCTGGGTTGGGAAGGCACGTTCCCGATCCTATTTGGAAGGAGCAAATGCCATTAGGAGGCCTTCCTAACCGCATCAGAATCAGGCCTTAGGTGGGAAGGATTTCCTAACCGCATCAGAATCAGGCCCTTACTGTTATTGAAAGTTATTTTCACAAAGGGTATACAAAAATGTTTGTTTCCACCTTGCTTCATCAACTTCCCCCTTTGGTGATTTTATAACCAAATATCTCCCAAAATTTAGAAAATTTTATCTCAACATGTTTCAATTTTTTTTAATTAGTACGTGTTATAGTTCTGTTTCTTTTAATTTCTTTCTATCTTTATAAAGTTTCTCTTTAAACTCTTTCATCTGAATATCTCCTTTTTCTCTTTCCCTGTCTTGTTTTTCTCCAATCACCTTCTTCAAAGACCTTTTGACATTTCTTCTCTGTCTACATTGACAACTTAATCTCAAAATTAGGATCACTATTATTACTATAGTCACTGGTATTAGTATTTTCCCTATAATAGATCTACTTATTTCACAAAAACAATTTTTAACTGCTGATAAACTTCTACCAAGTTTCTCAAGAACACCTCCAACTTCCAGTGGTTCCATTTCTTTATGCAATTGTGTAATACTTGCAATATATTTCTCGATGTTCTGACTTTTATCAGGAATGTAGGTACAACAGTGTTGCACCTTTAAAATTCCACAAACTCCTCCTCCTTTTGCCATAATTATATCTAAAGCAAGTCGATTTTGCATTACCATACTTCTCATAGCAAACATTTCTGTGTTAACCATTAAAAATCCTCCAGCTGTGTCTGTTGACAATCGGTCTACTATTGTTGAAAATTTTCTAATTCGGTTTGCATTAAATGATATGCCTAATGCTGGTATTAGTGCTCCAAAAACATCCCCTATTATTTCAATGACACTTTCCCTTCTCCTTCGACTTAATGGTTTACCTATTTCATGAATTCCATTAGTACCTCTATCTACATGAAAGATTTTAGGAAAGACCAAGCCAATATAACACGAGCCATACCAGTGATCTGGTAATCTGTAATAACCTTTGTTCCCGTATAAAAAGTATATTCCCGGAAAAACTGGGTAATTTCCACCTTTAAATCCCCGTCCCCCTTTGATAATATAAGTATCTTCACATTGACTTGCACCCACAAAATAATTGTCATACACAGTGTTCTCTCTTTGAATATATAATTTCGCTAATAATGGTGTATCTATATTTATAGCCACATTTACATTATATCCCTCAATATTATCGTCTAAAAATTCCCACTTTGTAGATTTAGTCTGTTTCACTTTTTCCCGTCGCTTATATTGTTGTCTTCTTTCCTCAACCATATTCAGAAAAGCTTTCTCTTCATTTCTCATTTTACAAGTCAAATTATGTTTAAAGGCATAGGGCCAGATGTAGGTAATTCATATTTACCTACTCTTAAATACCGAATTTTACCGATTCGGTATTTAAGAGTCGGTAAATATGAAGGGGGGAGATGTAGGTATTACAAATTCTGTAAATACCGAATCTTTAAGATTCGGTATTTACCGAATCTGTAAATACCGAATCGGTATTGCCCATTGATTCCTATGGGCCTTGAAGCCCATAGGAATCAATGGGCAATACCGATTCTGTAATTACAGAATCGGTAAATACAGAATTTTGAAAGGGTGCAGGGGGTGTCACTTTGACACCCTCTGGCACCCCGAAAATAGGCATGTGCGCCATGTGGCACACAGACATGCCCTAAGGGCATGTCTGTCTGTCACATGGCTAGGTGTGCATGCACACATGTGCATGCACACCTGAATTCGGTATTTTAACACCCAATTGGATTGGGTGGTAAAATACCGAATCTGAAAGGCCTGCGGCACCCAAAGATGTGCTACCTACATGTGCTTTTACAGAATCTGTATTTTTACAGAGTCTGTATTTACCGATTCGGTAATTTTACCGAATCTGTAAATACAGATTCGGTAAAATACCGATTCTGTAAAGCATGCTCCTACATTAGAAAACCCTAATACCGGTTGGAAACGGCCGACATCGGCCGTTTCCGACCGGTATTAGGGCTCCTACATCGGGCCCATAATCATGTGTTAATTCTTGTGTTTCTAAGGAATATTCACCAACATTTTTTGCAGGCTTAATCTGATTTAGTTCAGCAACAATTTTCAATTTTGCAAATACATCATCAGAAACAAAATAATAATATTCTAATTTTCCAGTTCTATTAAATAAACTTGTTATTACACTACAGGTTACTCTATTTGTTAATGGTAAATGATGATAAGTCACACCCTCAGAAACAGATGCTGATAATTTCACACGGACATAACAGTCACTGGCATCCATTGTTCTTACATAGTCAGATAATAATCTTGAAAAAGTATTTAAAGAAAAGTCACTGAGCGACTTATCTTGATGAATTTCAGGCCTATATACATGTAATTTTTCATTTTTCAAATCATCATTTTTATCTTTCAAACTCTCATTTGCTTTCAGTTTTTCAAATTCAGGTCTAAAAGGAATGATAATAGCAAGAATTAACCATACTAACATTAATATTCCAGTGCAAAGTAACCACATTCTGCACCATTTTCTAAAAATAGAACACTTAGGGGTCAATTAGGATGTGGGTGGTGGCACCACCGAAGTGCTGGCGGGGCGGAAAAATGCCTTTTACCTCCCGCGAGCAGCGGTACTCACGTCCGCCACATTAGTATAGCAAAACAGAGGTCATTTCCCGTCCACAGTAGAGAGACGCGCACCGCCATCAAGTGCACCCACTACCACGGCGGTGGGAGCCAATGGAGACTCACCGCCGTGCGGAATGAAGTCCGCCCGCTCCACAAATTAGGACGGCCCAAACAGGCAGATGCACCGCAGCGGAGATACCGCCCAACCAGAGACGGCGGAAACTCGACAGCGGAGCGCGATAGCAGAGACCTGGTGCCTCCACCCGGTCATGAACGGCATGGACCCAGCCCTACATATGCATCCGGTGATGTACCTGCTACAGCACTATCATCAAATGGGCTGCCGCGGAGGATGCCGCAGGTACGCAAATACACAAATACAACACACAACACACGGGCTGACACAGGGTCCAAAACCATAACAGACACCCTGCTGCAGGTTACAACACATCCACAATGGCACACACACATGACCCACCTGCAACCAAGTCAGCCCTCTGCATCCGGAACCCACATCGACCGTGAATTAGCAGCAACGTCCCGTTCCAGGTCACGTCATTGCCGCGGTCAACACATGTGCACAATGCAGAAGGCAGGGCCACTCCAAAGCATGGGCAGGGCACAAAGACCACAGGGATCCACCACCCCCAACCACACATCCACACATCCCATCCATCAAGTCACAGACCAGTTGCCCATCCTGTGCACACCCATGCACACCAACAAGCAACAAGCACAGCAATAAGCAAACACAATACACACCCTGCAACACACAACAAACAACCAAGGAGACAGCCACTGCAGGAGTGGCTGACAAGGAACACACAACACCAGTGCCTCACACACTGTAGGCTGCCAATACTTCCCAGCACAAATACACACAAACAAACACACACCCTGGGTGTAGGTACAAACAGAACACACAGGGAAGCCTGAACAGATGCCTGACCAAAACCAACACACAAGCACCACATGAACACACAAAGAACCACATCAGAAACAGACACACCCTGTCAGCCAAACCGTGGAAGGGCAATGGGAGCACAAACGTAACATGAGTGCACAACATCATCACTCTAGAACAAAACACACACAACATAACACAAATCACACAAGAAGTGCACCTGCACAGAACCACATTGCAACATTAAACCAACCACACATGCACATGAAAGCAAAAATTAACAAACACCACAGGACATCAGGGGATGCACATCAGTCAATGCCAAGCCCACATACACACAGCACTGTGTGCACAACAAGCAGTCTGTGCACACCAAGCACAACCGCTACACACAGACATGACTGATACAACCTCAACACACACACCACAAATCAGCACAGCACAAATACAACAGCACACACCGGAAGTGAAACAATCCCACATCCAACACACATACATCCAACACAACAACAACAGGATGCACCACTCTGGGATACAAGAGCACAACCATCTTCACCAGATCACTGGGCAGCACACACAGCTGAAGTGCACATGAGCAATCCTCACTGATAAATAGCACAAGAACTTCACACATAAACCATTAGAGCAATGTCCAGAGTGGAACATCACTCTAGGCCCAAGAACTGCACCACAAGGCACAGTCTCACAAATGAAATGATGGAGAGGCACATACACATGTAAACCAACGGGATAACTTACATCCAAGTAAACTGACTAGCATGTCAGTAGTAGACATGTAAGGGGTGCACTATACACAAATAGAGGGAGAGCAGACCTAGAATGGCTAGGCACAAGGGGCACACATAGGTGATGGCATTGCAACACACACACCATGCCATGTAGGAGGAAGAAATGCACCATGTGCCTGCAATGCATTACAAACACAAACACAATGCCAGTGAGGAGCAGCAGGGCCACACAGTCTACACAAACACACTCAAGACACGTTAATCATCAAACAAACACAAAACTGATGTGCAAGTCACACACATTGCACACTCATAAGTGACAAAAATAACAAGGAAGAGTCACACAGAACTTCATGTACACACCAACACACTGCACAGTGCACAACAGACAATTCACACAAGTGCATACAATCATTTACACAGGGCAGGACAATCCAAACAACAGGCACACAACTCCTGGGTGACACATGTGTGTCTATCACAATCCAGAGGCACACACACATCCACAACCACCACAAAGTCACACCCTTCACACTGCACACCTCTTCACCACCCAAGAGCACACATCTCATGTAGGCCAGGGGACCAGGACTAAGGGCCAACACAAAATGACCATACACATACGCAGCTGGGCACATATACAGGAATAACACACATACATCATGACCTTGCCCAGCCTGCATGCAAACATGTGCACAGCATCACACCCTGTGCTGGCAGTGTACCCCAAGCTGACATGACAACAACGTAGCCAACAATAGCAAACCACTAAACAGAGAACTGCATGACAGGCAAAAGAGGCAACACAGAACACACAATTATCAGTGCCTGAATGGACTGAAGACCCTGTCACCCCTGTTAAAAAATGTGATGCAGGCAAACAGCTTGTCAATGTTGAAGTCACACATAGAGCATGGGGCACAGGCAACAAAATGCACACACCAAAATAACTTTAATCAGCAAGGGCACAGAGAAAACAAACAACAGGAGTAACTATCTGTATTCACTTATTGCACTGATGTGACAGTAGAAAAACAGTAGACAAGAGCAAGGCACAAACTGCTGTTCATATGCAATTTAATCTGCACAGGCAAACTCCAAACAGGAAGGCCAGTGTCCATGGCACAGGGGAGAGTACAACACAGCAGAGCCACAGGGCCAGTGTCCATGGCACAGGTGAGAGTACAACACATCAGTGAAACAGGGCCAGTGTCCATGGCACAGGTGAGACTCTAACACAGCAGAGCAACAGGGTCAGTGTCCATGGCACAGGTGAGAGTACAACACAGCAGAGCAACAGGGCCAGTGTCCATGGCATGTGGCACAGCAAGTACATGAGAGGCTGCACAGGGGAGACTACAGCACAGCAGAACAACAGGGCCAGTGTCCATGGCACAGGTCAGAGTACAACACAGTAGAGCAACAGGGCCAGTGTCCATGGCACAGGGGAGAGTACAACACAGCAGAGCAACAGGGCCAGTGTCCATGGCACAGATGAGACTCCAACACAGCAGAGCAACAGGGCCAGTGTCCATTGGAGGTGGCACAGCAAGTACATCAGAGTCTGCACAGGGGAGACTGCAACACAGCAATGAATGACAATTTAATTTGCCAGGGAGAAAGGTGGAGTCAGGACATAAGTTGCACAGTGAGTGTGTTTGACTGTACCCTTCCATGACCAGCAACACACCCAGGTGGCAAACAATGGGCAGGACTAGCACACCTGTCTGAGAGACAGGTGTATGAGGGGGACTGGTACTCACATTTGGCTGTCAGGCGGACTTGGGGCTGGCTGTGTGTCGGGTACACCAGAACCACTGACTGGGGAGACAGAGGCCCAGGTGATGTAGGGCTATCAGTGGTTTGGAAAGCTGGAGGGCTGTGGGGACCAGGTGGTATAGTGGCATGTGCAGGTGGAGTCATGCAGACCTGTGACACAGTGTGGGTGGGAGAGGTTGGAGGGGTGCCCTTCCACTTCTTGGGAATATGAAATGGCCTTCCTCTCTTGGGGTTAATGGGAACTGGGGATGAGACAACAGGCACACACACCAACTGTGCCGCATCTTATCTTATCTTATCTTATGCTGTATTTATAGAGCGCACTGACACCGAAGGTTTCCTGGCGCTATGATTAAGATTGAGGTTGAGGATGGTAACTTACATAAGATTTGAGAAGAGCCAAGTTTTTAGGCTCTTTCGGAAGCTCAACAAAGAGTCAGAGGTTTTGATATGAAGAGGGAGGGAGTTCCACAGTTTAGGTGCCACAAAACTGAGCCTGCGACCACCCTGCTTTGTCAGTTTGACCTTCGGAATAGCAAGGAGGTGGAAGTGGGCAGAGCGAAGATTGCGGGCCGGGCAGTACGGTTTGAGGAGGGATTCTAGAAAGGCCGGGCCTTTAGACTGCCGGGCCTTGTATAGCAGGCAGCCAATTTTAAAGGCGGCTCGCTGTTCGACAGGTAGCCAGTGCAATTTTGCCAGAAGGGGTCTGGCAGATTGCCACTTGGGGGTTTTGAAAATAAGCCTGGCTGCCTGGTTCTGCACCAACTGAAGGCGGCGGAGAAGAGACTTAGGCAGCCCCCAATGGATAGAATTGGAAAAATCCAGGCGAGAAAGAACAAGAGAAATAACGATCTGTACCAAAGATTCCTGGGTGAGTAAATGGGAGATCTTACGAATTTTTCGTAACTGAAACATGCTGGCAGAGATGGTAGTGCCGACATGAGTTGCAAGAGAGAGGTTAGTGTCGATAGTAACACCCAGACTTTTTACCGATTTCGACGGATCGGGTGGAATACCAAGCTCATTTGGCCAAAAGTGGGGGCCCCAGTATGAGGGACTGGTACCAGGTAGGATGAGTTCCGTCTTCTCAGGATTAAGTTTGAGCTGGATGGTAATCATCCATTGTTGGATATGCAGCATTACTGCCTGGAAGTTGGAAACAGCATCAGGAGAATCAAGAGGAAAGACTATCTGCATGTCATCAGCATAGTTAAGGACAGTGCAGTTCCAGGTACTCAGTGAGTGAATCAGGGGACGGAGGTATAAATTGAACAGTAAAGGGGAAAGGGAGGATCCCTGCGGGACTCCACAGGAGATAGGAACCTGGGTAGCAGAAAAAGGGCCAAGGTGGACTGTTTGGGCTCTGTCCGAAAGAAAAGACTTGATCCAATCCCAGGCAGGTCCTTGAATGCCTGCTTGTCTGACACGGTGGAGAAGAATGTCATGATCCACCGTGTCGAACGCGGCTGATAGGTCCAAAGCTGGAGGGCCTCAGGTGCAGACACTGGCAATCACTCTGGTGACGTGCTGGATCCTGCCAAACAATTTGTCTGGCTGAGCCCCTGGACCACCTTCCCCTGCTAGCCAAGTGTCCCACTTACAGGGCCCTCCTTTGCCTCTTTGCCAGGGGTGGCCCCTACAGGGCCCTCCTTTGCCTCTTTGCCAGGGGTGGCCCCTACAGTGCCCTCCTTTGCCTGTTTGCCAGGGGTGACCCTCTAGTGCCGTCCTTTCTATGTTTGCCAGGGGTGGCCCCTACAGTGCCCTTGTTTGCCTGTTTGCCAGATGTCCCACCTACAGTGCCCTCTTTTGCCTGTTTGTCAGGGCTAGCCCCTACAGTGCCCTCCTCCTCCTGCTTAACTGGGCTTGGAATTGGAGTTGATGTGGTGGGGGATATGTCCCTGTTCCCTTCCTAGGTGTACCCTTGCCATACAACACCTCCTCAGTGGGTGCAGATACTGCACGCCTAGCTCTGCGTGAAGTTTTAGGGACAGGAGAGTCCGTTGCTGGTGATGCCTCTGAGGCATGGGAGCCTGATTTCAGCCTCATAGCTTTTTTGCCCTTGCTCTTCCCTGACGGGCTCTTGCCTTTGCATTCTGGGGTGGCTCTGCTCTTCTGTGGGGATGGTGTCTGTGTGCGGGACCGCTTGGGTTGTGTCTGCTGTGTGCTCCCTGTGCTGTATCGTGTCTGTGATGCATGTGAACCGTGGTCACTGTCATTTGATGTGGCCACTGACTGGGGGGTGGGCAAAGGCATCTGAGCAGGATTGGTAGCATGTGCCTGTTTAAGGGCAGATGTCACTACGGATGAAAAAGCCTGGACTGTACGGTGTAGCCCACCCACATCAGAGTGTATGCCCTCCATGTAGGCAACCACCTGGCCTAATTTATTGTCATGGTCACTGAAGGCATTGAGCAGGGCGGTCTGGCCCACACAAAGCTGGCGCAGGAGATCTACACACTCTGCACTGAGGGCAGTAAGGGGGACAGGTGTAGGCTCAGAAGTGCCAGGTGTGAATGTAACCTGTCCCCTCTTACTGACACAGACACGGGCAGGACCAGATGAAGTGAATGGGAGGCTGGGCACTGTCCGCTGTGTGGTAGATGGTGTTGCAGACTCCTCATCCCCTGTACCTGCCAACATGGAAGCATCACCGCTGGCATCAGATGATGTACTACTCTGTGTCTCAGCCACGGATTCCACCTGCATACTCCGGTCCCCCTCAGATGCGCTGGTGAGCTCTGTGTCACTGGCCTCCAGTGCAGCTGTGGTGCTACTCTCGCCACCACTGGTTTCCGGCTCCCGTACCTCCGTGTCCACTGGCGATTCTGCATGAGAGAGAGGCAGGGTTGTGTTAGTGTCATCATCAGGACAAAGCAATCAATTAAATGCAGTACTGGAGATTCCCAAATCAACATGGTGACCATCACACCCTGCAATCACATTGCAGCAACACACTACATAGCCCACAACAGTGACTGTAACCCTGAATATCTGCCATGACTGAGCCATGTTGAGGCCACACAGCATAACACCCTGCCCGTAGATGAAGTGTAACAGACACACAACTTGCCCTGCACACACCTAGGGACATGATGTGGGGACAACACTTATTGCCAATGACAAACCTTCAGGGAACTGGAGGGGACAACACACACACACACACCTATTAGGACATGACAGTCCACAATGCCATGTAGGCCATACCAAGCAGCATATGGTACTCTGGGGCACCTTGTTGTCAGATGTGTGGGCCTCACCGATCATGGTGCATGCAAAGTAGGCATAAATAAAGTCACACTCAGATAGTGGACCCTGCTGTTCACCCCCTAATAAATGCCCCACACCACACCAATGCTGAATGACCATGTAGACCCTAACACATCTGGCTATGAGAAACCACTGCAGGGAGGATCAGCTTTGTAAGGGCAGTGTGGCCCAATGCCTGACACTGGCACACATCCCAGCAGCCACTCACATGACACAGCACAGCACCTCCACAAGAACATCACATGGATCACCGCTGCCACAGGCCCTGTACACATGCATCTGCTCCCAGCCAAAGTCACCCTCCCCAAATACTCACCCCTGCCTTGCTGAAGATGCTCCTTCAGACGTGCATCCAGCTCCGGATGAGTCACTGCCAATATGCAGACCATCAGTGGTGTTATGTTGCGCCGTGCCAAACGGCCAGTGCTCAGTAGCATCCCCAATGTCATCTCTGCCACGGTCTTTGCCAGTCGGCTGATGTCGTCCCACCTCTTGTGGCAGTGGGTGCGTCGTCCGTTGGATAACCCCAGGGCTCGCACCTTTTCTGCAATGGCCCTCCACATGGCCTTACGTTGGTGTACCTAGAGCTGCAGGTATGGGAGAAAAGAAGGGTAAATGACCATTTGCACAGTGTCATGTACCAACATCTATCAATACAGTAGCAAGACACAGACTCAGGACCTATTATAATCCCCCTCCATCCCAAACTGGGGGACACCTCACAAGGGCACTCTGCATGGGCCAAGTAGATGTGATAGCATGCATACATGAGAGCGTAGAGGGTACATGATAATCTCACACACACAGGATGACTGCACTGAACACCCTTGTTGGCTTGCAGACATCACCAGTCCCATGCATGTCTTCACACTACATACATCACATTTCTACCTGTGCGTGTGTGTAGAAGCACTGTGTGCATGGCTGGGCAGCATTCAATGTGCATGTCCTGTGGACATATGTTTTGTAATGTGTATGGCCTTAGGGCACATGGACTCACCAACAACATAGCCATCCACAGAAGTGTGTTTGTGTGCAAATATACAGGGTAGAGATGATGCATAGTTTCTATTCAGTGTGAATGAACAGGAGCAGGGACCATGTAAGTTCGGTAATGTGTTCTTGTTTGGGTGTGCAGGCACTTGGCCTAGTCTCTAGGTTCACACTGAGTCGGACAACAGTGACACACAGAAACATTCACCCGAGCAATTCCTTTCCTGGCACCTACATGTCCAACATCCTGTGGCTCTTGATGGCTGATAATATTACACACTCCACTCACACATACAACTGCAGGCAGGGAAAACAGTGACATTGGGACACACACACTCCCTCACCCTGGAGACAGCTTGTTTGTCAGTGTATGACACAACACCACAACCTCAGGCATATCATGCAGCAGCACAACTGCATGTCTGACACCCCACCTGCCCTACAGCTCCCTCTACAATGACTTACCACTACATTGGGGCCACCATTCAGCCTTGGGTACTGTGCCAGCACCTCGTCCTGCAGGACCTCCAGCTCCTCGCTTGTGAATGGACTGGCACGGATCTTCTCTGTCCTTGCCATCCCTGTGGACATGGAACACCTGTGGTGGAAGTGAGTGGTGAGGGGTCCCAGGCAGCAGTCACTTGAGGCAGCAGCAGGAGAGGGTCTCAAGCAGCAGGCACTTGAGACAGCAGCAGGAGAGGGTCCCAGGCAGCAGGCACTTCAGGCAGCAGCAGGAGAGGGTCCCAGGCATCAGGCACTTCAGACAGCAGCAGGAGAGGGTCCCAGGCAGCAGGCTCTGTGAGCAGTGGAAATGTGAGGCTCACTCCCATTGATTTATAGCCCCCTGGGGTTGGTTGTAAGGTGCAAAGCTGTAACAATTGGTTGTCTAGGTCTGCCTCTTTCAAAATCATCCAATGTCCGCCTCCGCGGTGGCGGACACCGCCTTAAGCCATTTTCAAAACTGCATCATGCCACTGCAATCATCTCTCCCATTGGCTGTAGGCAAAGCTCCCTGGCGATGATGCACCGCAGGGGGCTGGGGTGTGCCACCGCGATGGTGCATCATTCAAAATCATCCAATGACCACATCCGCGGTGGCGGAGCACACCTTCCACAATTTTCAAAAATGCATCATGCTAACGCGATCATCGCTCCCATTGGCTCTATGCTATGCCCCATGGCGATGTGCACCGCCGGGGCCAGGCAGTAGCTACCGTGATTTGGGTGGCGGAGCATGCCCACCGCCATCTACACATGTCTCCATGCCAATGGCTACTGCACTTGTGAAGGGGGTGGTGCTGGTGTGGCACCGCCGGGCCAGGCGGTAGCTACCGCGATTTGGGTGGCAGAGCATGCCCACCGCCATCTACACATGTCTCCTTGCCAATGGCTACCGCATTGCCATCATTACATATAATCCACAGGTGGACGCACGTTATGTGTGACGCACATTGGTCTGTGGTCCCTACCATGTCACTTATGCATTTGATGGTTGATGATGCTACACAGTGTTAAGCTGGTGTCAATAATGTGTAAGAAATCAATGTGTTGTGTATCAGTGCTAATCTTGGCAATGCTTATCCCATTGTATGGTGTTGTTACTTACTTGTGCTTTCATTTCAGCTCATGCACACAAGTGACAGTTTTACAGATACTGTGATCATTGGGTTGTGGATGTGTGCCAAGTTCAATTGATGCATTGAGGTGTGACAGGTACAGCCGATGGGTTTGAGACAGTCATGGTCATTTTACACATGTTTTTGGATGGTACGGTACAAGGTGTGCACTTGTGTAATGTGGGTTACAGTATGTGTGCATTCAAATTGACCAATGTGTAGTTTGTGGCACTTGTGTATTGTTAATGGAGAGGTGTGCCCTCGGTGTTTCAAATGTCTACCCATGTGGCCTGGTGTGCCACGCATCTCTCATGGCAGTCTTTGCTTTGTCGTCACATCTTTAACGACGGTATGTGCAGTGTCCATCTCAGGATGGTTGTCAGTGACATTTGTCCATTTACATCTCAACTAGGAGGAGGCCTAATCTCATACGTCACCTGACAGTGCTGTAGAACATGGAGGATATAGCGATCATTTGCAAATTCCGCCTCGACAGACCAACACTGAAGACCCTTTGTGATCTGTTGGAGCTCCACCTGCAGCCTCATCGCCACTACCCAACAGCATTCACACCACATACAAAGTAATGGCAGCCCTCCAATTTTTTGCAACTGGTTCCTTCCAGTAGACTATGGCCAGTGCTGCAGGGATGTCGCAACCCATGTCCAGCCTGGTGCTGAGGGATGTTCTTGCAGCCATGATGATATATAAGGATCAATACATACATTTTCCCAGGGGAGCAGAATTGGCTGGTGTGAAGGGTGACTTCTATCCCCTTGGGCACATCTCCCATGTTGTTGGTGCCATTGATTGCACCCATGTAGGTCTGGTGCCACCACAGGCAAGTGAGCACATTTTTAGAAATCGTAAACATTATCATTCAATCAATGTGCAGGTGGTGTGCCTTGCGGACATGACCATATCACATGTGTGTGCAAGATTCCCCGGCTCAGCCCATGATTTGTACATCCTGAGGTACAGCATGGTGCCCCGGATGATGGCAAATCTGCTTCCTGAGCGTGCTTGGATTGTGGGTGAGTATGCCTAGTGATATGGTATGCTGTGCGTGTGACCTGCTGCCCTCTGCCTGTGCAATATTGCAATGTGTGTTTGTCATTCACAGGTGACTCTGCATATCCCAGCCGTCCATGGCTGCTGAACCCACTACGGATTCCGAGGACCCCGGCTGATGTCACGTACAATGAGGCCCATGGCAGGACCCGACGTGTCATTGAGCGGACTTTTGGCCTGCTCAAGTCAAGATTCCGCCGCCTTGACAGGACTGGAGGTGCGCTGTCATACTCGACTGGGAAAGTCTGCAAGATCATTGTGGCATGCTGTATGCTGCACAACATAGCCATTGACAAGGGGATTCCCCTGCTCCTGGATGATAGTGAGGACCCAAGGCCCCCTCCTGATCAGGGCCCTGAATCCAGTGATGAGGACAGTGGAGAAGAGGAAGGAGTCGACATGCGTCAACAGCTCATTACCCGCTACTTCACTTGAAGGTGGATGACGAGGTACGACTTGTACATAGCCGGGCGAGATTTCTGTTGTTGTGAAGGGCTAGGTGTGGATGGTACAGACAGGCACATGTTGAGTCACCTGTGTGTTGTAATGTGGCAGTGACATTTCACATGTGAACGTATACAGAACTCTGTTTGGTGACACTTGCTGCACATTGTGTTGTCTGCCTGTAGACTTATGTGGATGTTTTGTGTAGTGTTATGTCTGTGATGCCACACTAACGCCAGTGACTGTTGTTCTGTTGTGTCTTCCTATGTGCCTCAAAGTTCTCCAGGACTACATATGGTACATCTTTTGGATACATCTGTCATGCACGCTTCTTCTTTGTCTCGGAGGTGTCCTGGAGTCACGACAACATCATGGACATTTTCAACACTGTAGATAGTGCAGTAAAAACCAAAGTGCACACATTCAAGTGTGTAAGGTATTTTATTTACAAAGTTGACATGTGAGGGGTGTGGGCATATGTACATGAAGGTGGTGATGCCGCAGTGAGTTGTCAGTCATGGTAGATAAGATACAAGTGTAGACACCACATGGATGTGGTGACCCAATTCAACAGACTGTGCCATTCACAAGGCTGTGTGGGGAAGGACAGTCCAAACAGTCAATGCAGTGGGGAAGAGGGTTGCCATTAGGGCAGGCTCTGTGACTGGCGTGTGGCTGGTGCTTTGCCTCCAGAGTGTCCCAGGCTCTACTTTGGACGCCCCCTTGATCGCATTGGCGGGGGGAGCTGCAGGATGAGCTCAGGCAGTAGTTTGTCAGACTGGCCACTTTGTCCGTGGACCTGTTCATATGCCCAGATGACTCTGGTGAAGGGGTCCAGGGATGGTGTGCCTGAGGTCTGGGGGTGACCCTGGCCCTCCCACCTGCCCTGCTGCCCTGCTACCTGTTGCCTCGCCACTGTGGCTCCACACACACTCTCCCTGCCCTCCACAGTTGTTGTTGTGTCCTGGTCATCCCCTGGGACAGGGAGGGTGCTGCAGGTGGTACTGGTGGTGGTGGCGGAGGTGGCAGCGGTGGAGGCACAGGCCGTGACTGCAGGGGTCTGCTGTGCTGTTGTTGTTGCAGCAGACGTAGTGGGGGGCTGGGACCTATTGGGCCCTGGCACACCAGATGGGCAGGCCTGGAGCTCATCGTCCAAACTATCCTGGGCGTCTACATCCGAGTGTCCATGTACCTGGGGTGGAGACTGGCTCTGCTAATCATTGTTGTCCTCAGCAGCAAGTTCTTCATCACCTGTGGATTAGATGGTGAATGTTCAGTGTTGGGCACTGTGCAAGTATTCTGTTAGCTGCATGTCATCAACTGTCTGTACACTACACAATTGATAGATCTTCACTATTATTAATAATGGCAATGCTGGGTATAATTACATGGTGCAGAGGAACAACAATTACTAGTACATGTCATGTATCAATGCATTGCATGCAATTGCTGCTGTGTGTAGTCGTACAGGCCTCCCTCCCCCAAACAGGCCTCCCAGGCAAGATGGCTACCTACCTGTTAGGTGAGGGTGAACAGTGCAATGGCTGACACATGCTCCTGGGTAGGGGACAGCTCCATCTTGGTAGGCTGTGGGACACGGGGCATGGTGGGAGTAGTGGTACAGGCCACCCTCCCCAAACAGGCCTCCCAGGCAAGATGGCAAACTACCTGTTAGGTGAGGGTGAACAGTGCAATGGCTGACACATGCTCCTGGGTAGGGGACGGCTCCATCTTGGTAGGCTGTGGGACAGGGGGCATGGTGAGAGTAGTGGTACAGGCCTCCCACCCCCAAACAGACCTCAGAGGCAAGATGCCTACCTACCTTTTAGGTGAGGGTAAACAGTGCAATGGCTGACACATGCTCCTGGGTAGGGGACGGCTCTATCTTGGTAGGCTGTGGGACAGGGGGAATTGTGGAAGTAGTGGTACAGGCCTCCCTCCCTCAAACAGGCCTCCCAGGCAATATGGCTACCTACCTGTTAGGTGAGGATGTAAAGTGCAATGGCGTGCAGGTGCACCTGGGTGGGAGGGAGTGCTCCATGCTGCTGGGGTGTCGGACAGGGGGCATGGTGGGAGTAGTGGTACAGGCCTCCCACCCCCAATCAGACCTCCCAGGCAAGATGGCTACCTACCTGTTAGGTGAGGGTGAACAGTGCAATGGCTGACACATGCTCCTGGGTAGGGGACAGCTCCATCTTGGTAGGCTGTGGGACAGGGGGCATGGTGGGAGTAGTGGTACAGGCCTCCCTCCCCCAAACAGACCTCCCAGGCAAGATAGATACCTACTTGTTAGGTGAGGGTGTAGAGTGCAATGGCTTCCAGGTGCTCCTGGGTGGGAGGGAGTGCTCCATGCTGCTGGGGTGTGGGACAGGGGGCATGGTGGGAGTAGTGGTACAGGCCTCCCACCCCCAATCAGACCTCCCAGGCAAGATGGCTACCTACCTGTTAGGTGAGGGTGAACAATGCAATGGCCGACACAAGCTCCTGGGTAGGGGACGGTTCCATATTGGTAGGCTGTGGGACAGGGGGCATGGTGAGAGTAGTGGTACAGGCCTCCCTCCCCGAAACAGACCTCCCAGGCAAGATGGCTACCTATCTGTTAGATGAGGGTGAACAGTTTAATGGATGACACATGCTCCTGGGTAGGGGACGCTCCATCTTCATAGGCTGGGGGACAGGGGGCATGGTGGGAGTAGTGGTACAGGGCTCCCTCCCCCCAAACAGGCCTCCCAGGCAAGATGGCTACCTACCTGTTAGGTGAAGGTAAACATTGCAATGGTGTTTGGGTTGTGCAAGGAAGTACTTATCTGTGTGTTGTTTAACATTAGTTTGTACTTACCAGCCTCCACTCCCCCGGATACTCCTGTGAGACTCTCAGGATGCAGGATGGCAAGCACCTTCACCTCCCATGGTGTGAATGTTTTCTGTGTGATGGGAGGGCCACTGCCAGTCTGGTTAGCCAGCTCCCAGTTCTTGCTCCTCCTTTCTTCGACAACCCTTTTTAGATCATGCCATCGCTTCATGATCTCCTTCTTGGATCGCGGGGTGGTCCCTACTGCATTGACCCTTTGAACTATCCTTTCCCACATTTGTGTCCTTGTGGCTAGTGGGGTCTGTTGGACCATGATACCAAACAGTTGTTGTTCCACTCTCACTATCCCTTTTACCATGACTGTCAACTCACTCTCTGTGAATTTGGGCATTTTCTGTGCTGCCATGGTGCGTGGTGTTTGGAGTGTTTGTGGGTGCAGGCGTGTGTGTGGTGGGTGTGGTGTTGATGTGTGAGGTGTGTTGTGTGCTGGGGATAGTTGGTGCTGGTGTTATGGTGGTAGTGATGGTGCTAGTGGCGGTGGTGGTGGTGGGTGTGCTGTGTTCTTTTGCCTCTCCTGTCAGATCCGGTGTATGCCCTTCTCTTCTGGAGTGTTGCAAAGGATTGTGGTCAGGGAAGGGGCTGGTTTTATGCTCAGCTGTGTGGGTGTGCCCAAATGGGATTTTGATGTCAGGTGTGTTTTGGGTGTTGTCCATGGAATTGTATCTTTTTTTGGGCATATGTTTTTTCATTGTTATGTGATTTGAGTATTTCTGGGGCATGGCTACTTTACTTTGTGCAAAGTTAGGCAACGTTGTGGTGTTTTGGCATCATCCAACATGTTTTTCATGTTCCCTCCGCAGCGGTGGCTATGCTGCAGCTCTTCCGCTGTCTCTCCCATTCACTCCTGTGTGCGGTCGAAAACAGTGGATCGTACCGCGGGACCATCGGGAATATCCTAATTTCCCGTGCGGTGTCTCCGCTTTGCTTGCGGCGGGTAGTAGCTTTTCCACTGCGTTTCCGACCTCCGCGGTCGGTTTTTGGACGTCACCGCGCACGTCGGGCGGTTTTGGTTTGTCCGCTACCGCCGCGGTCGGTCTGTTTTTGCAGTTGATCCTAATTTAACCGCCGGTTTGTCCGCAGTACCGGTGGGCGGTTGTTTCCCGCCTCCATGGCGGTCGGGGCGGTTTTCCGCACACTATCCTAATGGGGCCCTTAGATTTAATAAGCCAATTTTTTTTCTACACAGCAGTTTTCACAATATTTTCACCCTTAAATTGTCACTCTCTTAACCTAGTATTCACTTACAATGTTCCCTTCAAGTTCAGTTACAGCCTTTTTGTTTTTATATATATTCACTGAAAAAACCATAGGTTATAGACCATATATAGTTAGGAATTAGCATTTACAAAACCTTGAAAATTCACTGAAAAAACCATAGGTTATAGACCATATATAGTTAGGAATTAGCATTTAAAAAATCTTATTTTACTCACACAAAACCATTGAAATTCCATATATAGTTAGTTGTACTAACTATATATCGCGCACCCGCAATCCACTGCTGATGATGTCACATATTACATCATTCATGACATGGTCAGTGACATCACTGATGACATCACTGATGACATCTCAAATGACATCACTGATGACATCACTGATGACGTCTCATTTGACATTACTCATGACATCATTCATGTGATGATACGATGAACCTCTTCAGACTCTAATATAACCGTAGATACACTCAGTGTAAACAGACACTCACAGACTGTCACTCATCCATGGAGTTACTCACACACCTAATCAGTCTTGCAAAGAATCAATCACACCTCCATTTGCTCAACTATATCGTTAAACACACCTTACTTATTGAAACATATAATAACACATATTTACTCTGTTATACAATCCCTGATACAAGTTCACAATAATCCATACAGCCACTCACACATTCACTTGCTCTTATGCACAGTTATTTATATATGTCAACTACCACATGTACTGTGTTTTACATATGTACTTACTTTGACATGTAGCACTGAGATATCCATTCACTCACCAATACACTCATACACACAGTAAACCGCCCATACAGCTGTTTCCACATGCACTTTTGAACCCATACATCTATGCACAGAGTCATACACCTCCCAGCCACCCACACACACTCTCAGTCTCCAATACAAATGCTTGGGCAACCAATCAATAACCCATATAGTTACTCATATAGCTAATGATCAACACATGCAGCAGTTTACAGAACAACAGACATAATGATGCACAAATTAAGACAGTTTAATCACTAACCCATGCGCTCAGTGAGACACATTTAACCACTCACTCATACAGTCAGTCATGCACCTACTAAATTCATCATCCAGACACTTATACATTCACTCATTCTTCAATATATAAGACATATTTTAACTTTACAGAAACATACAGTCACTGGATGTTGTCATCAGTGATGTCATCAGTGATGTCATTTGAGATGTCATCAGTGATGTCATCAGTGATGTCACTGACCATGTCATGAATGATGTAATATGTGACATCATCAGCAGTGGATTGCGGGTGCGCGATATATAGTTAGTACAACTAACTATATATGGAATTTCAATGGTTTTGTGTGAGTAAAATAAGGTTTTTTAAATGCTAATTCCTAACTATATATGGTCTATAACCTATGGTTTTTTCAGTGAATTTTCAAGGTTTTGTAAATGCTAATTCCTAACTATATATGGTCTATAACCTATGGTTTTTTCAGTGAATTGCATAGGTTTTTTAATAGCAAATCTTTATAAAAATAATACATTTTAAATCTAATTTTATATTTTATAATTTTTTTATTTTTTTTTTAATATTATTTTTAGTGCGCTCCCGGGGCGCGGACAGGTGAACGCACGGGTAAGCGCAATCTTGCGGCGCGCCCCAGGGCGCGTACTAATGCACGTCCCGGAAGCGCTATTGCTGAGAACGAAAACAACATTGTGACGTATCGCGTAGCCGCCACGCCTTGCGTCATAAGACACGTATCGCGTAGCCGCGAGATGCGTCTTATGACGCACCGCGTAAGCGCACCCGGAAGCGCATACGATCGCGCAACGTAAGCGCCCCGATGCGCTTACGCTACACGCCCGGGACGCGCCCCGGGGCGCGTAGCGTAAGCGCGTCAAACCATGTGACTTTAAAATAACACTTTTCATTGGTTCAGAACTTTTTTTTTTCCAAATTGTGTGAAACCCACCCATTTCTCTCACTATTGCTTTGTACTTGGAGAGAGCAAGAGCTGTTGTGTCTACTCTATCTCCTACTTTTCTGATCTCCAGCAATGGCTGCAAGAGAGTCATCCAGCAGTGATTCAGAGGGATTTTTAGATGAGGACCCTCCTCAGCAAAAGAAAAAAACCCATTTCATCTGGAAATTTTACGAAATCCCAGAAGGACAGAAAAAAGTCAACGCTCCCAAAGTAACATGCAAAATATGTGGGAGTAGTTTATCCAGAGGCAATCCTCTGAAAAAATATAGTTTTGGGAATGCTAATTTGATCCGGCATGTTAAAAGAAGACACCCTAACAACTTTGCCAGGGAGAGTGTCAGAGAGCTGGCACGGAATGCACCCACAGATGGCGGCAGCACCTCCACTGGTGGAGCAACACCTTCGGGACCACCCCGTGGAAGAATGGTCCCTAACATTCAGCCGGTGTTTGCGGGCATCAAATTTTCGTGCAAAGAGTGTGACGAACTGCTCTGCTATGGGGAGCAGAGTGTTGAACTGATTGCCCTAAAGAAACAGCAACACCGCTGCTCTTCCAGTCCCTAAATGTTCAAATTTTTTTGCTCCTGTTGAGCAGTTTTGCAATCCTTGTTTTTGTTTTTTCCCTTGAAAAAAATCCAAAAAAAATATAAAATTGTTTTTAAAAAGTCTAAAAAAATATAAAACAACAAAAACAAAAAAAATATATAAAACAACAAAATCAAAAAAAAAGTTCTTTTCAGAACTACCTCCAATTTTTAAAAAGAAGCTTTATTTTTTTAAAAGTCTGTCATTTTTAATCTCCATGGTACGCTCCCCCGTACGCTCCCCGGTGCGCGTACCGAGCGCTCACCCCCGCGAAAATCGTTTTTTAAAAAAAATAAAATTTCACCCGCGGGAGCCTTTTATGGCCCCCACATGAAACCTAGGGGGTCAGGGGGTGTGTACCCTGCCCCCTCTTGCTCATTTCCCCCTTTGATTTTTGCCACCTCTTGTGTCTCAATCCTACCGAGACACAAGATGGCGGCCGCTGCGGACTGTTTCGAATGTTTACAGACACCCGAGAACCAATCAGCTTGCCGTGCGCAAGTCGCGTTGCGCGCCTGGAGCGCTCCCCGGTACGCGTACGGAGGAGCGCTCCAGGCGCGGCTCTAGATATATATCTTTTTTTGAACGTTAATTTCTCAAAATCCACTGTAGCACATATATTGAGACCTACAAAAGGCACATCGGGCTACCAGTCCCTACAATTTTGCCAAGTTTCATGCAAATCCATTCAGCCGTTCGGGCTAAAAGTGAGGCCAACCGCCCTATGGAAAACTCAATGTTAAAAACACGTTTTGGGACCCCCCTTTTTTCTCGGCCCCCCCTTGACGAACCCCCCCCAAATTTTCAAGGGCTGCTCAGAAACAAAATGTTCCATTTTCCTGAAAATTTCAGCCAATTCCGTCTACAAATGCCAAAGTTATTAGACATAGAATTTTCAAAAATCCCATAGGGAAAAAATCCTAACTATATATACCTACTGGCGACCGCCAGTAGGTAATATCAAACCAAACCAAACCTCTTGAGAATCCTTTTTCTTTCTTTGTGTCACAGTTTACTCACTTTATTTTTCAACACCTGGACAATGCAAGTTTTCCTGGCTGCTGTTTACTTCTCTTATTGGAGGCAGCACCATGTAGGTCCACTCAGGTGATTTATATTTTTGATTTGGCCTTCTCACTCTTTTTGGCCTTTGTACAACCTCTATTTTCTTTCCCAACAACTACTTTTGACTGGTTATTTCATTTACTTGATCCTCTTGTACTTTTGCTTTATTAACCAGTTTAATTTTTCAGTCCATCTATTTCTCTAGGCCAATTATCTCCTTTTAGAAATTTTACAGGATCTGATTCTTTTTCGGAGCTTAAATTCTCTTCGGTCAGTTCTTTCGCTCTGTTAGGAACTCCTCCATAGCTGGTACTTGGAAGCTTATCCTCATCGTGAGTTATTTCCCTTTCACCAGTTTCGAGATTTCGGTTCCTGCTTCCCGAGCTTTCAGACTGTTCTTCAATATCTCCTGAATTACCAGTTTTATTTTCACTTAGCTCAGTGTCCTTACTGGTATCAGTCTCTACCAAATCTCAACTTACAGGTCGATCTTCAAAATCTGGTATTTCAACAATTTAATTTTCTCCTTCTGATGCAGAGCTAGTATCTGATACCTCCAGATGTCGACGAACAGGTCGAGCTTCAATATCTGGATCTTTTTCTGGTTCACCCTCCGAGTCTGAATCAGTGGTGCTTTCACTCTCCTCCTGCAGGGTTTCAGGCTCCGGCACACGAATAGTTGGCTGGCGTGCACCCACCTTTTGACTCCAGCACATTTAACTGCAGTGGTACTGACCAGAATAACTTGTCGAGGATTTTGCCAGTGAGGCACTAGACAATTTCTTCTCCTGTGAACCTTTATCCGAACCCAATCTCCAGGGACTAGATCATGAGCTGAATGTTTCTCTTTAGTTTGTGCCTCAGTTCCCACCTGATGGAACACAGAATTTACTACGTCAGACAGATTTTTGCAGTAATCCAGTATGATATCATCATTTATGCTCAACAGTTTATCAACTGGTACAAATGCTGGTCTCATTAATCTTCCCATCAAAATCTCATGGGGACTTAATCCCGTTCTTTTGTCAGGAGTGCTCCTCAGGGTTATTAGAACAAGTGGCAGTGCATCAAGCCATTTTAGTCCTGTGGCCAAACACATTTTTGCAATTCTGTTTTTTATTGTTCCATTTACTTGTTCAACCACCCCTGAAGCTTCTGGTCTGTAAGCACAGTGTAACTTTTGGCGAATTTCCAGTGCTTCACAAATCATTTGCATTAGTTCATTGTGAAAATGAGTTCCACGATCTGTTTAAATTGTTACTGGGAAACCGTAGTGTGGTATTATCTCACGTAACAGGAGTTTGGCAACAGTCTCTCCATCATTCCTCCTAGTGGGCAATGCTTTAACCCATAGTGAAAATAAACAAATGATCACAAGTACATACCTAAGTCTGTTACATGGTGGTAGTTCAATGAAATCCAACTGCATTCTTGTGAATGGGCCTCCCTCCCGTCCTATGGTTCCCAAACTCACAACAGTTTTCCTACTTGGGTTCAATTACTGACATACTAGACACTTATGACAGAGACTTTCGGCAATCATCCTAAACTTAGGAGTGTACCATGTCTGTCTAAACATCCTAATCATAGCGTCTCTTCCAAGGTGTACTTGACCATGACACCATCGGGCCATATTTGATATCATGTTATCAGGCATTACTGGTCTTTCATCTTTATAAACCCAAATTTCATCTTCTTCTCTTTGTCTACATCCTGCTTTTAACCAATTATCTTTTTCTTCTTCACTAGCTTCTTCCTGCATTTGTTTTACCTCCTGCCATGTCTCAACTACTGTTGTTAGCATCAAAGGACTTGATACATGTTCAGTTTGCCTATCCCGATTTATGGATGCAAGATCTTTAGCACAATATTTTGCAATTGAATCTACATATTTATTACCACGAGTGATGTAATCATCTCCTTTTTTATGAGCTGTGCATTTTACAACAGCTAGCTTGTCTGGTAATTGAATGGCATCAATTAACATTTTCACAAATTCAGCATTTCTAATGGGGGATCCTGCCGAAGTCATATAACCTCTTTGGGACCACAGTTGACCATAATCATGGACAACTCCAAATCCATACTGACTGTCAGTCACTATGGTGATCCTTATTTCTTTTCCCAATTCGCATGCTCTAATCAAAGCAATCAATTCCGCTGCTTGAGCTGAATGGATTAGTTTCCGACAAGATGCTTCCAAGACATCCCCTACTGTACAAACAGCATACGCAGCACTCAGTACACCTTTATCTGTTCTCAAACATGATCCATCAACAAACATCACACAATAAGATTCAGGTAAAGGTACATCTTTGATATCAGGTCTTGGTTTGGTGCAGAATTCTAGAACATCCAAACATATGTGATCCACTCCATCTCTTACTTCCACATTCATGACATCAGGTAATAATGTAGATGGATTCACATTGTTATGTTGTCTGCACCTAGAATCGTTTTCTCATATTTTGTCATTCTATTATTGGTAAGGTACTGTGTCTTGGTTCTAGTGAGGAGAATGTCCACCGAAAGAGGTACATACACTCTCAAAGGAAATCCCATCACTATAACCTCACTTTGTTCAAGACTCATACTTGTAGCAGCACCTGCTTTTAAGCATCCCTGTAACGCCTTTGCAACAGGATCTAAAACTGCAGAAAAGTATGCAATTGGCTTTCTCAGTTTTCCATGCCTCTGTATTAAAACTGGCAATGCACATCCTTCTCTCTCACTGCAATATAATTCAAATTCTTTTTCATAATCTGGCATTCCCAATGCTGGTGCTTCACATAGACTTGTTTTTAGCTGCTCAAAAGCTTCCAGTTCTGCCTTATTCAGTATTATTGGATCTTTTACAGCTGCTTTTGTCAATCTTTGTAATGGTTTAGCTATTAGTGAAAATCCACTAATCCATTGTCAACAGTATCCAACCATTCCAAGAAACATTCTCACCTGTCTCTGTGATTTTGGAGGTTTCATTCCTTGTATCATTCTAATTCTTTCTATTGTGACTTGTCTATTTCCCTTAGCAATCTTGTGGCCCAAATATTGTACCTCTTTCTGACAAAATTGTAGATTCGATGGTGACACTCTATGTCCTTCTTCTGCGAGATGATTTAACAATGCAACAGTATCTGAAACACATGCATCTTTTGTTTTTGATGCCACCAACAAATCATCAATGTACTGCACTAGAACTGACTCTCCAGGTAGACTTACATTTTCTAATGATTTCTTTAACAATTGATTAAAGATAGAGGGACTTTCAGTATACCACTGAGGAATTCGGCACCATGCCAAAATACGGTCTCTGAATCGGAACGCCAATATTGGCTGGCTTTCAGGGTGTAATGGAACAGTGAAGAACGCATTACATAGATCAATGACTGTAGACCATTCTGCACCATGTGGAATTTGGTATAGAATTACTGCTGGATTTGGCACTATTGGACAACATGGAACTACTATCTTATTTACCCTTCTCAAATCCTGTACTATTCTGAATGTTCCGTTAGGTTTTTTCAATTCCATTATAGGCGAATTACAAGGACTGCTTTCTATTTCTCTCAAAATTCCTTGCTCAATCATTTTATTTATTACTGGTGTTATTCCTTCAATTGTTTCAGCTGTCATTTTGTATTGGGGAATATTTGGATATCTTATTCCGTCTTTCACAGAAACTTTCACAGGATCTAAATTTTTCATCAAGCCAATATCTTCTTCTGTGAAATCCCACACCTGTTCTTTGACTATCTCTTTCAATTCATCAGATATTTTCTCTCGATCAAACACAGGAAACATACTATTCTTTTCTGCTTCTATTAGTGTCATTGCCATTTTATACAAACTATGCTCGTCTGGAGTTTAAAGCTCAATGCCATCTGGTGAACAGTAAACGTCACAGTTCATTTTGCATAGTATATCCCTTCCAAGAAGATTAACAGGACTACTGTCACACACCACAAATCGATGCATGCCTTTGAAATTTCCAATCTCTATTTCAATTGATTTTGTTAAGGACGTTTTAATCTGCTGATTAGCTACACCTACAACTTGAATGTTCACCCGAGAGAGGAAGATTTTGAATTTCCACTGATCTAACAGTAGAACGGGTAGCACATGTGTACACTAGGAAAGTCACATTTACATCATTCACCTTCCCATTCACATATGGACTAGACTGATCTACCTCTAGAGTAGCGCCAAGTACGCACTCTTCTCCCTCTCTCTTAGGCATAGTCAGAAACTGTCATCCGACTTACTTCCGTCTTTTTTCAGCCAATATTGCGGACTCACATGCACTCTGGGATTTCTTGTTACCTGATCTCCTGCGCAGAATCCTGTCTCTGTATTGTATCTCTGTAGGTTTACATTGTGAGGAAGTGGAGGCTGTGGCACCTGACACTGTGGATTAACTACCTGTTGCTGTGGCAATGGTTATTGAATTACCTCATTCTGCACCTGCGGATTCAATGATGTATTTTCTAAATGAACTTTCGGTGGAAACTTACACTCTTACCACAAATATGACATAGATATTTCTACTTTAATTCTTCTATATTTCCAGTTAATTTTGTCTTATTGAAATGTCCCTTTACTCTATTTTGGTTCCCTTCTGTAGTTTTATTTTCTAGTTGAGGTACTTGATGCTCTGCAAACTTTACTTGTGCCCACATTGCTTTCTTCTTAAGTTTCCTTTGTATTACTTCAATTTCATCACTACAGTATTTTGCATGTCTCAAGACTTCGTCCACAGAACATAACTGCCATTCCATTAATTTATGCTTAATCATATCGCCTATTTCTGCTCTCAATCCGAACACAAAGCGATATTCAAAATGACTCATATCCTATTCATTCAGTTCCTCATATCCACTATACTGTTTAAACACTAATAACAGTCTCTCATAAAATGCATGAACTGACTCTTTGGCTTCTTGTATTGTCCTATTTTTACCCAATCTGTCTCTTTTGGTGGAATTTTGTTTTTCAGAAACACTATCACTTGCTCATATTTTCGCATCACTTCTGGTCCAGGAGCACCTATGTATTTTATCTCGTGGATATTCAGCTTTTGGCCAGTCCACCGTAATCTTACACTCTGACCAGAGATCGGCTGGTACTACTATGTCAAATAACCCATCTAAGTCTTCCCACAAAACTTTTGAAACTTTCACAAATGGATCTACTTGCCTATACCACTCTACTGGTTTTTCTCTTAGTCTGGGAAAATCATTGGTGAATGATAACATATCTTGTCCACTCCAAGGTACATTCACATATCCTCCTCCTGGTATTTCTCTCATAGGAAACTATTTTACCACTTCTTCCTTTTCTCTTACTGGGAACGCTAATGTGGATTTGTCACTGCTTTCCTCTCTTTTCTTTGTCCAAATCATTTTCCACTTATCAATGTCTCCCCATTTTCTCAATAACACAATTAACTCTTTTATTTGAGTAATTCTCCCTGCTGTATTCATATTTTCTATATCTTTGTCAGTAAAATCCACTCTATAAGGTTTCTGCAATACTTTATATTCTGAAAAATTTACGTAATACTCTTACACATGAATGTGATCTCATTGTCCTTATAATTTTTCAATCTATCTGTACCAGTCGTTCCAATTATTAGTTCCTCCATATCAATTTTTTTTCTTGCCCCATCTAGCAATTTTTGTTCCGTTTCTTTCAGTTTTAAAGTTTTAATCCAATCACTTAATTCCTGCTCTGTTGGCCCTACTGGAGTTTGTGTTAAATCAATTTTCTCTACACTTTTCTCAGGAGTTATAGAACCAGACTCCGCTCCTGTTGGAAATTTATACGGGAGACTCTGATTAAAAGTCAAATCCGGCAATGTCATTTGATTTGTACGTTTAATTTCTGACAAGTCTGGGTAAACCTTTTCTTTTACTTTTTGTAAACTCTGATTTAAAGGAATAGTTAAAGATGGTTCTTTTATTTTCTGGTTTTCAAACACTGGGATTACAGGATCTATTGTTACTGCAACAGTTACGGCTTCTATATTTTTAGTAAACTCCTGTATCTTTTCAGCCAATTCATTTGTTGAACGTATATATTTAGAAGTACTCTGTTGTGCTTTAATTTGTTGTTCTACACTATTTTCAATTTTCTCTATGTTCCATCCCCTTGTTTAGGTGTCCGAGTGTATCTGGTTCCTATTAATGGAACATCCGAATCATATCTCATTTCTACTCTCTCCGGAACATCTCTGAAATTTGAGAATCGTTTTGGAGTTTCTGCTAGTCTATTCTCTGACTGTGGAACACTTGGAGTTGTACCCATAGAATTTGCTTGGTATGGCGGTGATCTCCTATTGAGAATCTCCTCCAGCACGGCATCCTCGGACCCACAATCCTCATAACTTATTTTTTCTGTTTCTATATTATTCCTCTTTTCTGTACATTTTTGCCCTTTTTCCTCATCAACCAATCTAACCGGATACATTCCATCACACATGTTAGCATTTCTCCACCTTTGCATTCTACTCTCATGTGTCTCCCTCCAAAATCCTTGACCTCTATTCCTTGGTCCCATGTAATCACCAAACATTTCTTGCTCTAAATCATGCATTCCCACTCAGCTAAAGCTTCAAACTGAGTTGGTCTAGGTTCTAGCTTCATCATCTTTTCTTTCAGATTCCACAGAACTGCAAGACTGAAAGATCCTACTTCTGGGAAAGATAATGCACCATCATTTTTGGTATACCTTGCCCAATTTTCTAACCATATACATGTATGGTAGCCATATTTCGTCATCATGTATGATACAGGCGTTTTCAGCTGAGGAATTCATTTTCCCTCCCATGTTTCAATTACTTTATCCTTTTTAAACAAATTTTTACAATTTTTAAACCATGAAGATTTTCCTTTCTCCATTCCGTAATAAAATTCCATTTTGCTATTAATCTCCTGTATTTTCAAAAGATCGCACACTCTTCCGTAAACTGCTTCGTAACACCAGCCTATCGCAGCGGTGTTCACACTAACACACCAATTAGAACAAGATACATTTCATTAGTGCTCAACCAATTATTTTGCTGCTTTTGCTGATGCACCAATCAGCCCTAATTCTGTCTTAGTCACTCGGGCCAATCCCAGCGCGACACCTTTAACGTCAGCCCTGCTCTGGCTTCTACAGCTTTGACTGACCGACTGCTCTGTGCTAAGCTTCCAGAAGATAATTGAGTGTGTGTTGTGATTTACCCTGATTAGGCTCATGGTACCTGACTGGGCAGGGTGCATACCTCTGCCAACCAGAAACCTATTTTCTAACAAGATGTAAGATGTAAATTTGTGCAAAAAGGTAAACTACATTAAATAAGCCTGGTGACTATAAGGAGAGCTGTTTCTCTTTATGCATTAATTGCAATACGCAAACTGTGAGCCACTAAACAGTGATTTTCTCATTAAAATGTCTTACTACTATGGTAATAAACTAGAAATTGACCTTTGCATCACAGTAATACATGTGTGAATATACGTAGTAATTGGGCCATGGTTAATTTCACTGGCATGGAATAAATTGAAGTATTTCTATCATTGGGGGTGATTTGTTAAATGTAACTTCCAGAATGACAGGAGCACTTGAATTGTAGATCAACGAGCTAAATATTCCAGACTGAAACGCTTAAACAGCTTGCACTTTGCCAACATTTCCTTTCAGGATTGGAAGCATATGGAATGTGCTATGGTGCCCTTTCCACTTAAAATATCACATGCTGACAAAATCATGCTCCCTGGGTGGATTTATGAAGGTCACAGCAGACAGTCACTTTTTTACTGCTCAAATTCAGCAATTCTTTGGGTAGGTAAGAGATAATAAACTGCTTGGGAATTTAAACATTACTCATCTATAGATCAGTCTGACATTAGGAATTTGCATTATTAAGGGCATACATTTACAATTATCTTTCGTTTTTATGCTAATACCGCAGGAACTGAGATGTAAAACTTTTAATCCAGGGAGTGACTTGCCTATAACCAAGCTGAAGACTCTGAACAACCCCTACATGACCTTGATATATTTTGCATCATGGCTCTTAATATCCTGAATAAGGCGATGTCTTGTGGATTGCTACAAAATAACTGTATCCAGAACGTCGGGTGGTGATATTGCTTTGAAGAAAATCGTAAAGCGTTTATTTGGTGTCAAAATGCTGTGTGGCTATATTTATTGACCATTACCTAAAGAGGGAACTTGGCGTGTTTAAGAAGTTTGATATATTCCCTATATATGTTACGGTTAACATAATGTTTTTCTATTGTTGGTCTTTCTGATTTGAACGACTGACTGGTGTATTTCAACTAGAATCATGGGATAGCAGATGTCAGCATCACTTTAAGTCAATCCAGAACTCATATAGGACCTCTGACCCACACTTCTTAAACATTGACTACATTTGTTGAGAAAGTGGTGCAGCCTGGTGAAGGAACCTCCCTGAGAAGGCATTTTCCTCCTGGAAAGATGATCAGTATTTAATATTGGTCTCTAAATATTGATTCAAAATCAAAGAGTTAAATGGTTAAAGAAGTTTTCTTTCATTCCAATTTTGATATTCTCCTCCAGTTCTGGGTCAATGGTCTGAAGAAAGAGATTCATTCAACTCAGGGAAAAACTTCTAATGTTCCCTAGGCAGGTAATAGAAAGTTTAGAGAATATTGCCCTGCTTCTGTGTTCAAAGCTGTTTGGAAATAACAACAGGCCACCAGGGAAATTTATACGGGGAAGTAGAATTTCACTGATGGTCATCAATAAATATTTAAAAGGTTCCCACATACCACCATCCCAGTGTTGAGTGGAAACAAAACTCTCATGATTCTTGATCTGATAAAATTCATGGTGGCTAATTAAATTCTTTTTCAACATCCCAAATGTTCCACTACTAGTAGAAGGAGTGGAAGGAGTGGCAAAAATGATTGGATTTGTTTGTTACCAAAACAGTGAATGTCATAAACGTAGCTGATTGCTCAGAATTGTGCATTATTTTGGGCTAAATGTAGTTAGCTCCCCCTTCTTTGCTAGACACTCATCAATGCCCATCCTTAGAAGCTAATGTCTGTGCTGCTTCCAGAATGCTGTCCAACTCTGCATTATATTGCGAATAATTAACTGAAAACGTGGTTGCGCATTGGAAACATTGCATGATTAAACTACACAAGTATTTAAACCACTCAGGTAAAAATGGAGGAGGAATAGAAGCCTTGCCAGGTTTCCCAGGTCCATGTGTCATGTCATACTTCGGGCCAGGTTTTTCCTTTGAATTTAGTGACTTATAAGCTTGTTCATTCCATTATAAAACAGGACTGCAAGTCCCAGAACTCAAACGAAAAATCCTGGACTGGAGCGGCACATCATGTGTGGACCATGGAAACTTGCCAGCTATGAAGTGAGCATCATTTAAAAAGAATATGTGAAACTGTTTTTTAAGGCTGCAATTATTAATTATTCATGTGACGCTCGCAGAAAGCACAGAACCGAGGAGACTCTGAAGGCAGCGGGGCACACGACAGGGGAGAACCACGCTCCCCAGGACACACCGGGCCGAGAGCCGCACTACCACCACGCTCCCGACCACAACTGGGTTATTTAACTAGCCATTTGTCAAAGTCCTGTGGGACGCGCACCGGGCGGAGCCCGAGCCCGTTTTAGCCCGTTTGAGCCTGGCAGAGGACGGAACGGGGCCACCCCCATAACATCCGTGGAATCAAGGTCAGTGCTCTATTATATTACAATGCATCGCAGTCTTTAGCGGCGATGTATCTAAAGAAGCTTCAGCCCTATAATTTCTGATATGGCTTCCAATAATGAGGCCAAGAGAGGGAAGTCAACATGGGTGGCTCTCTCGTGGGCAGTCTGGACCGTTTTATCACCAGGGCTTCATCTGTCCTCTCGTGCGAAATCGAATTGACAGAAAATAGACTGTCACTAAACCCAGCCTTTGATAAGCGCTCATCCCTGGGCCCCATATTGCATGCAATCTCTCCAAACCGACAACCCGTGACTGGTGCTAGTGAGGTGGGAAGTCCAGATCACCAGGGCAGAGAAAACCTGGAATCCTCATGAGAAAGCATGAATACTGGTCCGGTCAGCACAAGTGCCCTTGACCCTAATGACGAAGAACCTGGCCCTTCGAATACGGGACCAAAAACGAGATCTCTACAGAAATCCAAAATTGAGTCCACGAAGGTGGTAGTAGAGTCGGACACAAAAAGGAAGCGGGATGGTGCTCCTCTAACAAATAAAAAGGCGAAACTTAAAAAACTTAAAAAAGGGAATGACACGAGTGAGGGTGCAAGGACAAGTCCCCCAAATAACCCAGTAACAACTCCACAGGCTACCCAGATGGCCACTGCTCCTATGGACTTTAGAGATGTCGATCCGGCAGACTTGGGAACTGCTTTTTGGGTGAAACTGGAACTTATTTTCACTAGGACTTGTCTCCAAAAATATGACAGTCTCGCCCAGATTGAAAAGAGACTTTTGCATTTCGAGTCACGTTCTGATCTTGCCCAGGTGCGGGTAGACCTGCAAGTCATTGGGGGGGATGACCTCTGTGATGGGGACCATCAACTTGGAAACAGTGAAGCCAACCCCAGCAATTTGTCTAATAGTGATATCACTTCAATTGCATTGCCGTTGGTGGCAAATCAATGTCCGCCCATTAATCCTGTTCCTTTACCACTAAGAGAAAGATCTGAAAATAACAATATTGTAGCACCTAAAAGCAGGGCACTTGGGGGGTTAGCGGGGCACCTGGATGAGCAACTCCAAATTTGCAGAAATGTTGTTGAGGAGAAGCCTGTAAAAGCCCTACCCCGCATTGATCTCTCCCCAGCCTCTCTACCATATGTGGTGGTGCTTGCTGGGGTCCCAGCGTTAGACAAGGGGAAAAGTGAAACGTACCCTGATCTTAAGAATAAATGTATACAGTGGCTCATTTTTAATAGGCCTCTTCCCCCACAGGTTTCTGGTGAAATATTGTTCGCAAGGCGGGTTGACTGGGTAGGGGCAAGGCCAAAAACCATTGCAGGAAACTGTATATTTATTAACTTTAGGACCATCTATGCAGTGGATTATATCTGCAGTGGTGCCCCAGTAAGGCCTAAAACACAAATCCTACCCCTACATCTCTCTTATTTTTATCCTGCTCCTCAGTAGGGCTTTGAGCAAATCAGAGGTGGGCAGCTAAGGGGGGCTCGGACCTTACCACCACACAGAGACCTAGGAGGGGCAAATAATTGGAAGGGCGCACAACCAATTACCCCCTTTCTCTCACTGTTTCCCCAGAACAATAGGTTCAGCCCCCTAGACTTAGTGGACTGACGTCTGGAGGATAAATCCCCCCCACGGCCAACGGCTAGTGAACCAGGCCCACTGGTAGTGAGTACTGGGAGCAATGCTGACGCAAACCACCCCTGTGCTCCTATTATAATCCAACAGGAGGGTGTGGGGGGAAAAGGGCCTACAGTAGCAAATGTGGGGCTGAGTACGGGGAGGGAGTACTCGGATGTAGTCCTTGAAACCCTATTACCAGAGATGCAGGAGGGTGTATTTGGCTCTGTTGCTGAGCCATTAACCGGCGAAGCGATAGAACAAATGCAGGTGATTGAGATACAGGTGTGCTCTAGCGGGGCAGCGGGTGGTGATCATGCCCCAATGGAAGTTTCAGGCTCATCTAGCCCTGGGATTAAGGACGGCAATTTTAAAGTCCTGTCCTGGAATTTGGCAGGGCTGAGAAATAAACTATCTATTCCTGAGTGGGGTCTTTTTATAGAAATTCATGACATCTGCCTGATGCAGGAGACATGGACGCTGGAGGAGACTACGTGGGCTGGCTTTGCCACCTTTGATATCCCGGCCACAACCAGGGGTAGGTGGAGACCCTCGGGTGGCCTGTCGATCTGGGTGGGTGCGCACCTAGGTGCCAAGGCAGCCCATATCCCTACCAACTCACCCGATGTCCAATGTGTCCTTCTGACCCTCCCCGATTCTACTCAGATTGTCCTGCTTAATATTTACTCCAGGCCTTCGCAGGGCGGGCAGGAATCTGCTACCATCGTTACATTGGGGCAGTTTATCCTTTCTCTTGACCCTGCGATTGCCCTACCAGTTCGAACCCCTTGCCAGCTTAGGTCTGGGCGAACTGGAGGATGAGGACCAGCACTGGCGCATCCCCGAGCCGCGGATAGCCCCTGTCAGAGACTGGACCCCCCTGGTTCTCCAGAATAAATCATTTTCCCTTACAGCTCTCTGCGGGCTTGTAATGGGAGGGTGGATCCAGACAGACCGGGCCTATCTACTTTTAATAAATTAGGGCAAAACTCCAACGTCGACTACATAATGGTTGAAGCCATACATTGGGACAGGGTTTTGGAGTTCAAGGTCCACTCGCGGAGTGATAGCGACCACAACGCTCTGGTTCTGACATTGAAACCCGGGAGTTTCGGCCTTTCTAGCCCGGCCCCTGAGCCTAATTCTGTTCAACCGCCATTTCTGCTATCAAATAATCGGCGGCGAATTAAGTGGTCAAAATTCCATGACTCGCTGACCAAACTGGCAGGAATATATCAGCTGGTATTACCGCAGCTGATAGAAATGGGGGAGGCGGGCGAAAAGGCCCTTGACTGAGAGGCTCAGATTAGGACCGTAGAAATTCATAGGCAGCTGATTACAAAACTACAGACGTGTTCTACCCCTGTGGAAGACCGAAGGCTACCTCAGCCCAAACTCACCACTGGTGTGACGCATCCTGCCGGAAAGTGAAAAAAGACCTGCTAGTCGCAATAAAAGACAAGAACAGAGCTAGTATAAAGCAGTGTCGATTTAGGTATAAGCTGGCTATCAACAGGGAAAAGAAGAACTGGGAGGTGAATAGGTGGGAAGAATTAAGAATAGCACTCCTGAATAAAGACTCCAAATTGTTTTGGGCAATTGTTAGTACGGGGAACCAGGGGGGTGAGTCATCCTTGTCCTCTACCCTCAGACCCCCCCATGAGTATCGATTGGAGGGGCTGTTGGTTCCTGTGGCTGGGGATGAGGTGGAGGTTTGGCCGCTCTCTACCCCAGGACCCCCCATGAGCATCGATTGGTGGAGCGCTTGGGTCCTGAGCGGGGTGAGGAGATAGTGGCTCCTCTCTGTGAGCGTCGCTCGGGTGGGCACGTAGACATCTCGCTTGTGGAGGTTGAGACTGCAATAACCAAACTTCTACTCAATAAGGCACCCGGCTTGGATAAGCTTCCTGGGGATTAATTTCGAGCTCAACCCAAAATTTGGGTGCCGTATCTGGCTGTTTTATTTAATGCGTTACACAAAGGGAATGACCCGCCAGATGCCTGGCTTGGAGCAGAGATTGTCCCTATACACAAAAAAGGCTGTCCGTTTACCCCGTCTAACTACAGGCCTATCAGCTTGCTAGATACCACTCAAAAGCTGATGGGCAGGATCATCTTCGATAGAATTCAGGGGTGGATAGAGGAAAATGGGATTCTGTCTATATTCCAAGCTGGGTGCAGGACAGGCATCTCCACACTAGATCAAATTTTTAGGCTGCAGGCACTATTTTGGAAATTGGTGTGTGTGGAGGGTGGCAGCCTCTATCTCATTTTTGTGTACCTGCGGGCCACATTTGATCTAGTACAGAGGGAAAAACTGTGGGATGTATTGCTAGCTATGGGTTTACCCATTTACTTGCTCAAGTTAGGTGTGGGAGGCACGGTTAACTGTCAGGCCGCTTCCCTTTTAACAAAGGGGTATGCCAGGGATGTGTCCTGGCTCCAACTCTTTTTTGCCTCTATATAAATGGGCTAGATGATCATCTGCAGAGAGTAAAGGATAATGACGCCCCAAGGCTGGTGACTGGGCGGGTGTCCACCTTGATGTTTGCAGATGACACTCTTTTGTTATCTAAAACATCAACGGGCATTCAGCGCACTTTGGATGGCTTCGCAGCTTTCTGCAAATTGCGCGGGCTGGAGATAAACCTGGATAAGACCAAGTTTATGATCTTTAACCCTCCCAAGAAAACTCGCCCTAACCCTCTTTTAAATGGGACATATCTGGAAAGAGTGAAGACCTTTGAGTACTTGGGAATCACTCTGTCGGAAAACTATGACTGGGGCCCTCAGATATCAAAGGTGGCCCTTTGGCTGTCTCAAGTGGTGGGGGGAATTAGTAAAGTCCATAGAACTTCAGTTTTCAAGCCTGCGGCACCGGTCGTAGAAAGTTACAAACTCCAGGCCAGAGCGGCTTCCATGTACGGTGCAGAATTATGGGGTCATAAACGTATAACCAGTATTGCAAGGGTAGAGCATGCTTTTATGGGAAACCTACTGGGTCTACCAGTGAGTACACCACTTATTCCCCTACGCATGGACTTGGGGCTAGAACCTATAGAGGAGGCTGTAGCAGCACGGCCCCTGATGTATTGGAAGAGGCTTTGGTCCTTGCCTGAACTAGTTTGCTATAAAGAAGAATTCACAGAGGTGTGGGCCGCTCTAAAAACCAAGAATATCCTGTGGCTCTTACACATCAGGGCACTCTGTGGGAAAATTGGTTTACTTGACTTGTGGGAGAACCCTGCAGATAGCTGCCCAAAGATAACGAAAGCTGAGCTCTTGCGCTATGTTAGGAACAAGAACCTAATAGCTCTACAGAGATGTATCACTCTAGGGAGATTGACGGTGGAGTTCCTTCTAGTAAAAACCGAACAGAGAATGGAGGAATTCTTGGACCTAATTAACCCCTCCCTTGCAAGGAAGCTTTATATGCATCTTAGGATCGGCTGCCTCCCGCTTAGGGTATTTACATCTAAATGGGCGAATGCAGAGAACATTGTATGCCCGGCCTGTAACTATAAGCAAGAAGATGTATGCCATGTTCTGTTTTTTTGTCCAGCGTATCAGACAATTAGGAAATGTTGGTTGGTTCCACTCTGTAGGAATCTAGGTTTTACCCAATGTGCCCAAGCTTGTAGGGTTTTAAGATACGATACCCACCCCCCCATCGTCTTTGCTGTTTCAAGGTTTCTGTTGGGGATGTGGCGCAGACGGAGACGTTTTCTATAATATCTGTGCTTATATATTAATTGTATTAACTGTACTATACAGTTTGATAACGATCACATTTAATTCAATTTTAGTTTCAAGTTTTAATGTACATGTAAATTATTGTTTTAACTTCCTGTGCGTTTATGTACTTATTTTTTTGTACTTTTATGGTCTTCATTGACCGAAATAAAGTTATCAATGATGATGATGATGTAATATTATCTCTCAGCATCTTTTGTAATGAGAAAATAGTGACAGTGTCTTCGTTGGCTTTAGTACTCTTCACACTTTAACTCTGCTAGCAGTAGTTAAGTGGTTGTGTCCGCTCTTCAAAACAGGGTAAAATTGAAACACACCTAATTTCATTTGCTTAGAAGACTCTAGTATATTGTATTAAACGTACCCAGGTTCTGTATATTAATTGCTACTAGTGGGCTACAGCGCTCATTTTGGCACCTACTAAAGTAGCCATGTAAAATATGTCTCAGGCCTGCCACTGCAGCATATAGTGCAATTTTATACAGCCATTTTTAACTGGCAAAATAAACCTTTTTGATACATATAAGTCACGCCCCAAGTTAGGCTCTAATGTCTCATAGGGAAGGGTGCTAGGTGTTTAAAATATAGGGTATGTTGAGTAATTAAATGTACATGTCCTAGCAGTGAAAAACTCTCAACGGAGTTTTCCACTGTAGAAAGGCTAACTCTTCCATAGATTAACACTGGGTTACTTAATTACACTTAATGAGTGATAACTTCAGTTTGGGGGCAGATAGAAAAATACTTCTTCACTGATTTGAATTGTAATTTAAAATCCTCTTTAGAGGTAAAGTCTGATTTTAAGTTACTATTCTGAAAATGTGACTTTGAGGAAAGTTGGCATTTTCCTGCCTAAACCAAATGTACCCCACTTCCAGGGCCCAGAGTCACATGGCAGTGAATGGTTCTCCAGTGGCATGATGTATATTCCATCCAGACAGATAGCAAAAGGGCTTGGGTGTAGAGGGATGAACTGGGCCCTACCCTGATTACTCCTCAAAGAACCCTGCGAATAGTATACACTAAAGCAACCTAACACCAGGCCAGCACCTGTATTTGCCCCTTTATGCAAATTGTAGCCAAACTCAGGGAAGAGGGAAGACATAGTCAGAATTAGTTTGGGAGTAGGCCATGGGTGACCCCCACAGACAGTCTGGTATGGACTATAACATTGGTACACTAACGACCTCTCATCAGATCACTTCTACAACTCTGTATGATTAAGAAGGACTGTCCTGCTACCTGGAGAAGGAAGACTTGATATGTTTGCCTTGAACCCAGGATTCACAGAGGTGCCTTCAAGCATCAGTTGGCTGACCACCTTTTTGAGCTACAGGGACACAACAATTCTAGAGGCCTTTCCTGTAGCTGCTCAGCTGACCAGCCCCATCTGGACCTGTCTGAGTCCTGCTCCCCAAGAGGTGTCCCTTCAGGTATTGAACCCCTAGCTGGCATCAGAGTGCACTCCTCCTACTTCAAAACTGTGAATACTGAACTTAAGGGAAAATCCAGAAGTATTGCACTTTTCATGACAGTGTACAGACTCTTTGCGTCAGCAATGACCGCCTTCATCTCCCGCCGAGGCGAAACCCAGATGCGAAACGTGTGACCCTGTCCTCACATCAACAGTGACTGTCCACGTCTCCCACCAAAACAACCTCCAGCAGCAACCTGCTTTTCATGCTGACAAAGGTCTCATAACTGCTCTTGCCAAAGCAAATCTCTGGCTCAGGATCTTTGCGTGTACCGAGACTGCATGAGAAGGTAAACTGTTCACCAGGATGAACCTGATCCCTGTATCTGGCCAACGCTGCTTCATGCTACAATAGTATTCAGTTTTGTGGGATGTCAGGAGGGTAGTGTGCAAATAATTAAATTGCATGTATTTGAATGTAGTGATCGTAAAAACTCTTATGGGGGTTTTCAAAAGTTTTTTTTCTCATTTCTTATCACTAATATACCTTCATTTCTTCTCTTCCAAATTCATTTTAAGGCTCATCAGACTACATTTAGTAAGGATAGAACAATTTCAGAAAGCCAGGAAATCAGCTTGTGACCCGTTACAATTGTTAGGAGAACCTGCAATGCCTCGAGAGTTTCTGGCTCTTAAAAGCCTGTCACCCCCAAGCATTCTGTAGTGGTTACTCTACGTTCAATATGTCAAGAACTGGGCAGCCTTTTTTACAACATCAAGGTAGCCCGGTCCTTAATTATCCCATCATCATAGCAGTTACCAACACCCGTTATTCTTCCAATACCCTCTCACAATGGTTGAGAGACTAATCTGTGGCAGGGTCAAAGTATATCCTGGGTTTTTCTTAACAACTCTTTTGCAACTCTGCAATGATGTATGGAGGAGATTACTTTCCTCTGCGGTGGACCCTTCAAAGGACCCAAGTAGCATCAGGCCAGTTCTCTCTCTTGTTGTGCCTTGTCTACTGACTCTATTTATTCCAGCTGGATTCCACTGAGTCATCAAAGCATTCACTGCAGCTGTGCTGCCAGGAAGCACAGCTAGTAGTCAGCGGCTCCCAAGTCTCATTCCTCGGAAGGCTGCTGCTATATATGTTAAGATACTTTTGGCCTGTCTCCATCCTCTATTAATTGCCTAAGTTTTATATTCAGTGCTTTGAAACAGGTATGTGGGATAAAGATTGTGAGGTTAGCAAAGCAATAAAATACTCTTGAAAGTATAACTATTTTAGGCAGTGAATCCTGTTTGCAATTGGTAATGTAAGTGAAAGTCTAACACTTTTTCTGTCTTTGCTTATGATGTAGTGGAAATATTAATCTAACTCCTCCAAAGTCCAGCACTTTCCCTACTGTTGATTAGATTGAAGATTGAATAGTATATAGAACCCCTCCAAAGTCCAACACTTTCCCTGGATTTGCTAATCATGGAAAGGGAATACTAAATCTAATCTCTCGAAGGTCATTCGCTTTCCCTGTTTTTGCTTAAACTGGATTGGGAATAGCAAATTAAACTCCCCCAAGGTCTAGAATTTTTCCTAATATTGCTCAGATTGGAGTGAAAATAGTAACTCTAACCCCTTCAAATTCCAACACTTTCCCTGAATTACACTGGAGTGAAAATAGTAAATCTAAACCCTCCAAAGTCCAAAACACGTTCCCTATTGTTGATTGGATTGGAGTGGAGTGATGTCATTTGAGATGTCATCAGTGATGTCACTAACCATGTCATGAGTGATATAATATGTGAGGTCAGAAGCAGTGCATTGAGGGACGCAAGTTATAGTTAAATCAGCTAACTATAAAAGCCAAATTTAATTTCCCTGGTTTTGTACGAGTAAAATCTGACCATAACTATAACTTCCCAGTAACCTTTGATTTTCAGTGAATTTCTAAGGTTTTTTTTAAATTCTATTTGCTAACTATAACATCCTTGTAACCTTTGTTTTTTTCAGTGAATTTCTAAGGTTTTTTAAATGCTAATTCCTAACTATAATATCAGTGTAACTTTTGTTTTTTAGTGAATTTCTAAGGTTTATTACCTAGCAGTCATGTTTACAGAGTGGTGGAGTAAGGGGGCTGTGCCTGCGACCAGCGCTTAAGAATTGCACTGCATAGGACTTACAGGAGGTACTAGGAGGGCTTCTTGGCCCCCAAGGTCCCTTTTGAGCCAAGGGGACTTTATCCCCCAAATAGTAGTGCGCCAGTAGTCGGGAAAGGGGTGGGACCTTTCGGGAGCTCTCAGCAATCCCACTGTGTTGGACTTACTGGAGGTAACAGAAGGGGTTGCTGGCCCCCAAAGACCCTCAGCAGCCAAGGAGATTTCATAACGAAACCAACAGTGTACCAGGTGGCATGTTTACACAATGGTGGAGAAAGGGGACAGGGCCTTTGACAACCTCTTAGCAATCCCACTGTGTGGGACGTTTGTGAACGAACAGGAGGGGTTGTTGGCCCCCATGGACCCTCACCAGCCAAGGGGACTTCATCCCCCAGCAAGTTGCGCACCAGGAGGCTCCTGTGCAGAGTAGTGAAGAAAGGTGGCAGGGCCTCCGGTGATCTCTCAGGAATCCCGCTGTGTGGGACTTCCTAGAGGTAACAGGAGGGGTTCTGTACCTCCAAGGACCCTCAGCAATCCTGATGTGTGGTGCTTACTGGAGGTAGCAGGAGGGGTTGGTGGCACCCAAGGACCCTCAGCAGACAAGAGGACTTCATCCCCCAACCAGTAGTGTCCCAGGAGGTGTGTTTGCAGAGTGGTGAAAAAAGGGGGAAGGGCCTCCCACAATCTCTCAGCAATCCTGCTGTGTGTATCTTACTGGAGGTAACAGGAGGGGTTGTTGGCCCCCAGGCATCCTCAGTAGCCAAGGGGACATCATTACCCAACCAACAGTATACCAGGAGGCATGTTTGCAGAGTGATGTAGAAAGGGGGCAGGGGGGAGCCTCTGATGACCTCTCAGCAATCCCTGGAGTTTCTGGTTGTTGGCCTCCAAGGACTCTCAACAGCCAAGGGGAATTCATCCCCCATGAAGATGGGTGCCAGAGTTCCTTTGCAGAGTGGTTGACAAAGGGGGTGGGCATCTGGTGACTTCCATGAGGAAGACTTTTTTTATTAGAGGAGGGACCCCTTCCCCTGGCTGATATCAGCCCCAGGGACCCCCACCTCCGGGTTCTTGCCATTTTGCAATGGGGAGGAGGCCACATGGCTCCCCTACCTGGGCCGATTTCAGCCCTGGGAACCCCATCCCCCTGGGCTCAACAATTAAGAAATGGGGGAGGGGGCTGTGAAGCCCCCCTCCCCAATCTAAATTCAGGCCTGGGGACACCATCCCCTGGGTCTGGCCATGGTTTCCTGGGTGCCTCCAAGGCACCCAGTCTGTATTGGGACAGCAGAGGGAGCCTTAAGACCCCTGTGGTCCCTTCTGGCTCCCCGCCTCTTGCGGGAGCTGGCTTTGCTTTCAGACACAGGGAGCTGCTAAACATGCAGCTCTGTGTGCCTGAAAGCAATTTGTCTGCTTCCCTGCTCGCTTGACATCGGGCAGGGAAACAGAGATTAATGTTCCGCATGCAGCTAACAAGAGCATTTTCACAGCTCTGGCTTGCTGGCAGCGGAGTTTTTGCTGTGGCTTGGCTGGAGCAGGTAAAGCTCCCGACAAGCCACAGCCAACAGCCATTTCCCGGGGTGGGCACTTCGGGATTTAGGAGGAGCTGGCCCTGGATGGTTATGTTATGTTATGTTATGTTAAAAGAATTTATTTAGCGCAACTAACACCATTAGGTTTCTTGGCGCTTAAGCTGAGGGAACGTGAAGGGGAACGTGAAACAGAATTTAAGGATAGGACTCAGTGAAAAGAAGGGTTTTAAGGAGTGATCTGAACCCGGAATATGAAAGGGACAACCTGAGGGGGGAGGGAAGGGAGTTCCAGAAAGATGGAGCCAGAAATGAAAAGCTGAGGCCACCATGTTTCTTCCTCTTGAATCTGGGAACTGATAACAGGGCCATCTGAGATGACCGAAGGTTGCGAGAGGGAACGTACGGATGGAGAAGAGAAGAAATAAAGAGGGGGCCTTGACCAGCGAGAGATTTGAAAATAATGCAGCCAAGCTTGAACTTGCAGCGAGCGGATACCGGCAGCCAGTGGAGACTATTAAGGAGGGGACGAACATGTTGATCTCTGGGTTGGTGATAAATCAGGCGGGCAGCCTGATTTTGGATCAACTGGAGTCTCTTCAGTTGGTAATCAGGGATGCCTACGTACAAAGCATTTGCGTAGTCGAGCCGCGAGATGATTAACGCAAGCAAGGCCAGAGTAAGGGCTTCAGTGGTAAGTAGGCGAGAGATTTTTCGAATTTTTCTAAGTTGAAAGTGGCTGGCGGACACTACTGCGCTGATCTGGGGTGTCATAGAAAGATCGTTGCTGATGACAACACCCAAGCTTTTGGCACTGTTCACTGGGGAGGGAGGGCTACCCAGACTCGCAGGCCAGAAGGACGGCTGCCAAGGATTGGAGGGTCCCCCGACAAGAACCAGTTCGGTCTTGTCGGGGTTGAGCTTCAGATGGTTTGAGCTCATCCAGTTGCTGATGAAGCCAAGCGTGTTTTGGAAGGTCGTGATGGAATCGTCAGAAGAGTCTATGGTAAAAACCAATTGTATGTCGTCCGCGTAATTAAACGCGGCGACATTATCTCACGGAGGGAACGAAGTAAAGGAACCAGGTACAGATTAAAAAGAAGAGGGGACAAAGAAGAGCCCTGCGGGACACCACAGGTCAGCGCGATCTGGGTAGCAGAGAACTGGGACAATCTGACGGCTTGTTGGCGTTCAGTCAAGAAGGACTGAACCCAGGCCAGGGCGGTGCCCTGGATACCGGCCTCCCTGACACGGCCGACCAAGATACCATGGTCGACCGTGTCAAAAGCGGCCGATAGATCCAGGAGGACCAGAGCCTGACGGATGTTGGCGTCGGCCCCTCTGCGCAATTCATCCATCACGGAGAGGATGACTGCCTCCGTGGAGTGCGCAGGTCTGAATCCGGCCTGCTTGGAGTCCAAGACACGTGAATCTTCGACAAAAGTACTGAGTGTATGAGTGACATGCGACTCCAGGACTTTGCTAAGGAAAGGGAGGAGAGATATAGGGCGGTAGTTGCTCATGATAGAGGGGTCTGCCAGAGATTTTTTTAGGATAGCGACCACCTCAGCTTGTTTAAAAGAGCAGGGGACCTCCCCAGTGGCCAGAGAGTTGTTCAAGAGGGCCAGGGGGGGTTCAGGGCAAGAAGCGAAAGCTACCCGAAGGGCAGAAGGAGGGCAACAGTCGCGTGGAGAGCCGGAAGAGACTTTGTGCAAAAGAGAGAGGAAATTAGTTGTCAGGATGGGAGGGATCTGGATTAAGATGTGAGAGTTGGAGGAATTGGTGGGGGGAGTGAAGAGGGAAGGGGTTGACGGGGATTGGACAGAGATACTAGTTTTGATTTTAATAATTTTGTCAACAAAAAATTGATTCAAAGAGTCGCACAAGGATTGAGAGGGGAGAGGCGCGATGGTTACTCTGGCCGGGTTAGAGAGTTCCTCCACAATTGAAAATATATCTTTAGATCTGTTGGAGGAACCTAAAATTCTATTAGAGAAATAGAGGGATTTGGCCGATGCTATGGCTGATTTGTATTTTTTTGAGCAGGGAAGAAAATATCTCCTTGGTCTCGGGGGAATACCCCGGCGCCACCGCCGTTCTGCCTGGCGGAGACCAAGTTTTTGGGCTCTCAGGTCCTCAGTGAACCACCTCTGGGCGTCGTGGCATCGTCTAGCTCTGACTAGTTTTAAAGGTGCTACCACATCAGCAGCAGAAGTGAGCCATTGGGTGAGGCTCAGTGTCTGGGAGTCGATGGAGACAGGTGGACTGGTGGTAGGTGGGACAGATGAGCTAAGAAGTGATGTAAATTCGTTTAAGTCTGCCCTGTTCCAGTTGCGGGCCAGGAAGTTGGTATCTAGGGTCTTAGTGGCAGGAGAGGGCATCGCTAGGGTGAAAGTAATTAAAGAGTGGTCTGACCAAAGGCAGGGGAGAACAAGAGGAGCAGAAATGTTGAGGCAGGATGTCCAAACCTGATCTAAGGTGTGACCCTTAATGTGCGTGGGTAAATGAATGTGCTGGGTACAGTTTAGACCTAACATAAGGTCTGAGAAGGCCAAAGAACAAGGGGTTTCATGGGTATCCGACGGCCAGTAATTAAAGTCTCCCAGGACCAAGACATTGGTGTTATTAATAGTAAGCTGGGAGATAAGATCGCCAAATTGGGATGGAAAATTGGGCATAGGTCGAGGGGGGCGATAGACCAGGGCACAAACGAGGGATGACCCAGGCTGTTCTAGTCTAAGTACCAGGCAGTCGGTCATAGGGATACTGGTAGTGGGCACAATGGAAAAGCGGATCGGGTGCTTTATGATAGCCGCAACCCCCCCTCCAGTTTTACCAGAGGCACGGTTGGCTTGTAATATATAATATCCCGAGGGAATAGCCGCCAGGATATCGGGGGACGAATCGTCTGTTAACCAGGTCTCGGTCAAGAACAGGATATCCGGCTGTTCAGACCCCAGAAGGTAAAAAATATCTGACTGGTGGCTGACCAGGGACCGGGTGTTGAGATAGGTCATTGACAGAGAGGATTTTAGAGCTCTTGCCGATGGGGAGGTACAGGACCTGGGCCCCGGGGCTGGAGACCTGGCGATGGGTGGGGGATATATAATCTCGGGAAAAGATTTTCGGGCAGTAAGCAGGCCAAATGTGGCGAGCCTAAGGGATGACTCAGGTGGAGGGAGAGCAGGATCGTGACACATGAGGAGGGAGGAGCGGGAATATTTAAGGAAAGAGGCAGGGTGATGTGCCCCTTGCCCCGGCCGGCCGCGGACGGGCGCAGACGGGCTTAACTCAGGCGCAACTCCGGAGCGCCTACGACGCGCCCGCTGCGCTCGTCCGCTGCGCTGACACATAATAGGTGTTTAAATAGGATGATGGCGAGGGGGGTGTGGCGAAGATCGAGCTGCCGACCTACCCAACCCAAGATGGCGGCCGCGGCCGCTGGGGAGCCCCGTTAAGCGGTCAGCCCACAGCGGAAGGCTTGGCTACTAGGAGGGTGACAGGCCGATTAAAAGGTAAGCGTCTCTGCTAGTAGTCAGCAGGACAAAGGTGAGGGTGGTTTTAAAAATAATGTCACTGCTCGTGATCAGCAGGACAGAAGTCAGGAGAGTAGGTAACACTGCTCGCAATCAGCAGAATGGGGCAAGAGTTAAAAATAAATAACAGCAGCGCTCCAACAGTCGCGCACAAGCCCTCTGCCACCGGGCTGCTAGCGATCACTGGAGAAGAGAGAGGATTGATCCTAAATAGGATGATGGCGAGGGGGGTGTGGCGAAGATCGAGCTCGCCGACCTACCCAACCCAAGATGGCGCCCGCGGCCGCTGGGGAGCCCCGTTAAGCGGTCAGCCCACAGCGGAAGGCTTGGCTACTAGGAGGGTGACAGGCCGATTAAAAGGTAAGCGTCTCTGCTAGTAGTCAGCAGGACAAAGGTGAGGGTGGTTTTAAAAATAATGTCGCTGCTCGTGATCAGCAGGACAGAAGTCAGGAGAGTAGGTAACACTGTTCGCAATCAGCAGAATGGGGCAAGAGTTAAAAATAAATAACAGCAGCGCTCCAACAGTCGCGCACAAGCCCTCTGCCACCGGGCTGCTAGCGATCACTGGAGAAGAGAGAGGATTGATCCTAAATAGGATGATGGCGAGGGGGGTGTGGCGAAGATCGAGCTCGCCGACCTACCCAACCCAAGATGGCGGCCGCGGGCGCTGGGGAGCCCCGTTAAGCGGTCAGCCCACAGCGGAAGGCTTGGCTACTAGGAGGGTGACAGGCCGATTAAAAGGTAAGCGTCTCTGCTAGTAGTCAGCAGGACAAAGGTGAGGGTGGTTTTAAAAATAATGTCGCTGCTCGTGATCAGCAGGACAGAAGTCAGGAGAGTAGGTAACACTGCTCGCAATCAGCAGAATGGGGCAAGAGTTAAAAATAAATAACAGCAGCGCTCCAACAGTCGCGCACAAGCCCTCTGCCACCGGGCTGCTAGCGATCACTGGAGAAGAGAGAGGATTGATCCTAAATAGGATGATGGCGAGGGGGGTGTGGCGAAGATCGAGCTCGCCGACCTATAAGCATGAGCGCAAAATCCGCTACGCTCGCTGATTTTGCGAATTTTCGGTAAATCCGCGATCCGCGAACTCTCGCGAATTTACCGAAAATTCGCAATCCGCGAGCGGCGGATTCCGAGGTCGAAAGTTCAAGCCTTGCTGCTGGCCTGTTGTTGTAACTATTTTACGATGGCGCCGGCAAGCTGCCAGCGCCATCGTAAAATAGTTACTAAATTAGCTTCAACAGGAAGCACTAATAGATAAAATCAAGCAGGCGCTCGTGCATCTGCTTTATTTTATCTATTCGAGCTTCCTGTTGAAGCTAATTTAGTAACTATTTTAGGATGGCGCTGGCAGCTTGCAGGCGCCATCGTAAAACAGTTAACAGGCCAGGCAGCTGTGCCCTCTTCCCAAAAATACCATCGAAAATCGGCTGTGATGCTGGACAGAGGCCTTTGCATCCTTGACTTTCACGAGCGCAATCCTCGTTCTGTTCCTGTGGCCAGTGTGAATACTTACATTGGCGTAGAAACATAAATATAGCCTTGCCCCACGATTAGGTTTTATGAACTGCAATTATTTGTGTGTCAGAAATATAATTGCACTCCACAGTGAAAGCTAACTCAGTGCGGGTATCGTTTTGCACAATTACAGAAAGTTTTAATAAACGATTGATACGTGAAGTTTTGAATTTTTAATGCATTTTGCAGGCGCTTGAGTGCCTTTTGCCAGACCTGTCACTTATCATTAAAGCTGCGTGAAAGAAAATGGCTACCTTCTAAAATAAACTTGATTGGTAAAAGTATAGCCTGACAAATAAAAAAACAATGGCAGACAGAGGAAGGAGCTGGGCAGCTGTGCCCTCTTCCCAAATGTACCGTCGCTAATCAGCTGTGATGCTGGACAGAGGCCTTTGCATCCTTGACTTTCACGAGCGCAATCCTCGCGCTGTTCCTGTGGCCAGGAGCTTCTGTATCTTCTTCATCCGCTGCTCTGATCGGTCTCTGACCTTTTATACACACAAGAGGCATGTGCACTCGCATGGAAGCCCCGCCCCAAATCCGCAAATCCGCTAATCCGCAAATACGCGGATTTTGCGGATCCACGATCCGTGAATACGCAAATCCGTGAATCGTGGATCCGCAAAATCCGCCCATGCTTACCGACCTACCCAACCCAAGATGGCGCCCGCGGCCGCTGGGGAGCCCCATTAAGCGGTCAGCCCACAGCGGAAGGCTTGGCTACTAGGAGGGTGAAAGGCCGATTAAAAGGTAAGCGTCTCTGCTAGTAGTCAGCAGGACAAAGGTGAGGGTGGTTTTAAAAATAATGTCGCTGCTCGTGATCAGCAGGACAGAAGTCAGGAGAGTAGGTAACACTGCTCGCAATCAGCAGAATGGGGCAAGAGTTAAAAATAAATAACAGCAGCGCTCCAACAGTCGCGCACAAGCCCTCTGCCACCGGGCTGCTAGCATCCCTCAGGTCATATGTGCCTCCATGAGCGGGCCCCACAGACCCTCTCTATTGTAAAACTTAGCCCTGGGGTAGAGGCAGTCCCAGGGCTTGGAGGTCTGCGACTGCCCCCTACATCAATGTATTTCAGCCCCAGCTAGGCCGCCTGCATACATAGCTTTTGATGCCCACGTGGGCCCACCACATTTATTTCACATTTGATCTGGGAGGTGGTATTCCCTAGGTAATGGGGGTTTGCCATGCAGGCAACACCCATATAAATTAAAAACAGTGCTGAGGGTGGAGATCCCTGTTTTTTACACCTCCTCATCCCCAGGACCTGGCCAGCCTGGGGGCTTAAGATTTTCTGTGGGAGTCATGAATCCGGCATTACTCCTGCCAAAATGTTATTTTTAAATGCTTTTCACCCCAGGTCCCTGGGAGACCCTCCAAGAGTCCTTTGGGGTCAGGGTATTCCTTCCTACCCCCTTCTCTTTTTTAACATTTTTGTGGGACTCTGCTGAAGCCGAGTCCCAAGATGGCTGCCAACACTTCCAGGCTTGGTCAGGTCTCAGCACAAGATCGGGAAGGTTTGGGAAGCGTTTGGGAAGCGTTTGCATCCCTATATATATACAAATTAGAATTTATTTTATTAACTCAATAGTTACTTGCCGGATTTACACTGAATCACAAAAAGGCACTTCCCTGGACCAATATCTCCCTTCCTGGATAATTTAGTGTCATTCTGTTCAGCAGTTTGGGCTGTAGCCATGTGTTATGTTCCTATGGGAAAATGAGTTTTGGGAATCCCCCGTTTTCTCGGCCCCTGCTTGTCAGATCACCACAGAACTTTCAAGATAGCAGCTGAAGTGAGCGGCATATTTGTTTTAAAATTTTTCCTTTAGGATTCGTCAAACGGTGCCAACATTATTGTCAAATGGAAAAATGCTTGTGAGGACAAAAAAAACATGTCAGGAGTAATGTACTATGTGAGGTAATAAGCAGTGCATTGCGAGGCAAGAGCTATAGTTAGCTCTCTAACTATAATGGCTGAATTTATCTAGATTTGAATGAGCACCTGAGCCTAACTATAATATCTCTGGAACCTTTAGCTTTTCAGTGAACTTCTAAGGTTTTTTTATTCCATATTTATTACCCAATGGTGGTCGCCACTGGGTAGTTACAGTTAGGATCACATATCCGAGCTATTTGGGGACAGGGCCCCTTGCCTGGGACATTGAAAGGCCCGGGTGCCTGCATTCCCTGGGGCTAACACTGTTTTTAATTGGGCAGGGGAACAAGGGATCCCCGACCCTGAGCCATCCTATGGCCCAGGGACCCTATACCCCAGTGCCTGATGGCAACAGTATTCGGGCCCCACATCCCTCGGGGACACTGCTGTTCCCTATCCAGGAAAGTGTGGGCATGCAATACAAATTAAATTCCCTGTCCACACTCTCTTTGGCAGAGAACACAGTTTAGCTTCTGCCTGACGGGAGCAGAGAGGATAGCTGCTCTCACGTAGGTAGGAGCGAAGTGACAGAGCTGGCTCTTGTCGCACCCATGAGGCAGTTGTGGACCTGGGGCTTGATAAAATAATGAAACAGCAGATTAGGTTTTTATCTGACATTTCCTTTGACAGTCTTTGTGCTGCTGCAGTGGCTTATGTTTTTGCAGTTGCTGCAAAAAAGACATGGCTAGAGATGATTGGTTGGAAGGTTAACTGTAAGAAACGGGGGTACCAGTTAAAGGAAGGTGTACCCACCACAAATAATAACCACAATAATTGTCAGGGTGAACCCTTAAAGTCACTAAATTAATCTGAGCTCAACCCCTGCTAGCTATGGCGGGTAGCATACAGGATGAACTCAGATGCAATGTGTTGAGTATTTAGGCAGTACTCAGACAATAAAACAGTTAAAACATAACACAATTTAGGAAAACATTGTATATTCTTATAAATAAATTGACACTAAACTCCAATAAGGAAAACCAGAGCAATGAAGTTTTAAAGTTTGAATGTAATATTAACACCAAATAGCATTACGCACCAATCAGAGTCACCTGGTTTTGTTTGATAAACCTAGGTGTAAGTTAAGGCTGTCCGTGAAGTAATACAAGTCAGATACAGAAACCAGGTCTGACCCTGTTTTACCTTAAGGCTTAGAGGCCCATTAATATCTTGGGCGGAGCACCACCGCCCGCATGGCGGTGGCGATCGCCCGAGATCCTTACTCGCCCGCCACCCATTTCCCCTCGCCATGATACTATGGCGGGGGGACCGCGGCGGATGGAAACTCTGTCCGCCGCTTTTCCATCTGGTCAACGAGTTAACCTGGTGGAAAAGGGTTTAACATTGTTGCGGTGTCAGTTAGACACCGCCAGCCATATTACCATGGGTGCGGAAAGATGCCTTTCCGTGGCGGCATGCATGAATAGACTGCGGGGCACGTTGCGGGCCCCCAGTGACTCTGAGGGGTGGGGGTGCACATGGGGAGTACCATACCCCCCAGCAGTCCATGCACAACATGGCAGGCACCGCGCGGTGCCTGCCATGTTGTGCATGGAAGTTCACAACATGCCTTCCTGGCATTGTGGCGGTCGGTGCTGAGTGCATCGCCCGCCACAATGTTAGGAATGCAGGACGCTCCCGCCACTGTGGTGGGTGCATCCTAATGGCAGCCAAGGGACCCCGCCCTAATGGCGGGAGGTCCCTTTGTACGACGGGATGGCTGGTGGACAAAGTCCGCCCGCCATCCTAGTGGGGCCCTTAGGCTCTGAAATGGAAGTAAAAAGATCTTCAGTAGGGCAAGGCAGAAGGCTGTAGCTGAAGAAGTCTCCAAGTCATCGAATAGCAGCTGGACGAGGTCTCGGTGAAGACTCAGACTTTTGAGAGGAAACGTCCTAGCACCAGAAATTCGATTTTCTTGCCCATAGAAGGTCCCTTGCCAGTTGAATACTTTTTCTGACTTTGCCCATTGAAGGTCTCTACATTCAGACTTAGGGCCTTATTACGTTGTTGGCGGTCTGACCACTGCCATCCCTTCGGAGGTGGTCTGACCACCGAGATCCCTTTGGTCGGTCGGTCTGCCATATTACGATACTGGCAGTTGGACCAACACCAGCCTACAGCAAGACCGCCAAGGTAGCCCGGTCCTTAATTATCCCATCATCATAGCAGTTACCAACACCCATTATTCTTCCAATACCCTCTCACAATGGTTGAGAGACTAATCTGTGGCAGGGTCAAAGTATATCCTGGGTTTTTCTTAACAACTCTTTTGCAACTCTGCAATGATGTATGGAGGAGATCACTTTCCTCTGCAGTGGACCCTTCAAAGGACCCAAGTAGCATCAGGCCAGTTCTCTCTCTTGTTGTGCCTTGTCTACTGACTCTATTTATTCCAGCTGGATTCCACTGAGTCATCAAAGCATTCACTGCAGCTGTGCTGCCAGGAAGCACAGCTAGTAGTCAGCGGCTCCCAAGTCTCATTCCTCGGAAGGCTGCTGCTATATATGTTAAGATACTTCTGGCCTGTCTCCATCCTCTATTAATTGCCTAAGTTTTATATTCAGTGCTTTGAAACAGGTCTGTGGGATAAAGATGGTGAGGTTAGCAAAGCAATAAAATACTCTTGAAAGTATAACTATTTTAGGCAGTGAATCCTGTTTGCAATTGGTAATGTAAGTGAAAGTCTAACACTTTTTCTGTCTTTGCTTATGATGTAGTGGAAATATTAATCTAACTCCTCCAAAGTCCAGCACTTTCCCTACTGTTGATTAGATTGAAGATTGAATAGTATATAGAACCCCTCCAAAGTCCAACACTTTCCCTGGATTTGCTAATCATGGAAAGGGAATACTAAATCTAATCTCTCGAAGGTCATTCGCTTTCCCTGTTTTTGCTTAAACTGGATTGGGAATAGCAAATTAAACTCCTCCAAGGTCTAGAATTTTTCCTAATATTGCTCAGATTGGAGTGAAAATAGTAGCTCTACCCCCTTCAAATTCCAACACTTTCCCTGAATTACACTGGAGTGAAAATAGTAAATCTAAACCCTCCAAAGTCCAAAACACGTTCCCTATTGTTGATTGGATTGGAGTGAAGTGATGTCATTGGAGATGTCATCAGTGATGTCACTAACCATGTCATGAGTGATGTAATATGTGAGGTCAGAAGCAGTGCATTGAGGGGCGCAAGTTATAGTTAAATCAGCTAACTATAAAAGCCAAATTTAATTTCCCTGGTTTTGTACGAGTAAAATCTGACCCTAACTATAACTTCCCAGTAACCTTTGATTTTCAGTGAATTTCTAAGGTTTTTTTTAAATTCTATTTGCTAACTATAAGATCCTTGTAACCTTTGTTTTTTTCAGTGAATTTCTAAGGTTTTTTAAATGCTAATTCCTAACTATAATATCAGTGTAACTTTTGTTTTTTTAGTGAATTTCTAAGGTTTTTTACCTAGCAGTCATGTTTACAGAGTGGTGGAGTAAGGGGGCTGTGCCTGCAACCAGCGCTTAAGAATTGCGCTGCATAGGACTTACAGGAGGTACTAGGAGGGCTTCTTGGCTCCCAAGGTCCCTTTTGTGCCAAGGGGACTTTATCCCCCAAATAGTAGTGCGCCAGTAGTCGGGTAAGGGGTGGGACCTTTCGGGAGCTCTCAGCAATCCCACTGTGTGGGACTTACTGGAGGTAACAGAAGGGGTTACTGGCCCCCAAAGACCCTCAGCAGCCAAGGAGATTTCATAACGAAACCACCAGTGTACCAGGTGGCATGTTTACACAATGGTGGAGAAAGGGGACAGGGCCTTTGACAACCTCTTAGCAATCCCACTGTGTGGTACGTTTGTGAACGAACAGGAGGGGTTGTTGGCCCCCATGGACCCTCACCAGCCAAGGGGACTTCATCCCCCAGCAAGTTGCGCACCAGGAGGCTCCTGTGCAGAGTGGTGAAGAAAGGAGGCAGGGCCTCCGGTGATCTCTCAGGAATCCCGCTGTGTGGGACTTCCTAGAGGTAACAGGAGGGGTTCTGTATCCCCAAGGACCCTCAGCAATCCTGATGTGTGGTGCTTACTGGAGGTAGCAGGAGGGGTTGGTGGCACCCAAGGACCCTCAGCAGACAAGAGGACTTCATCCCCCAACCAGTAGTGTCCCAGGAGGTGTGTTTGCAGAGTGGTGAAAAAAGGGGGCAGGGCCTCCCACAATCTCTCAGCAATCCTGCTGTGTGTATCTTACTGGAGGTAACAGGAGGGGTTGTTGGCCCCCCGGCATCCTCAGTAGCCAAGGGGACATCATTACCCAACCAACAGTATACCAGGAGGCATGTTTGCAGAGTGATGTAGAAAGGGGGCAGGGGGGGAGCCTCTGATGACCTCTCAGCAATCCCTGGAGTTTCTGGTTGTTGGCCTCCAAGGACTCTCAACAGCCAAGGGGAATTCATCCCCCATGAAGATGGGTGCCAAAGTTCCTTTGCAGAGTGGTTGACAAAGGGGGTGGGCATCTGGTGACTTCCATGGGGAAGACCTTTTTTATTAGAGGAGGGACCCCTTCCCCTGGCTGATATCAGCCCCAGGGACCCCCACCTCCGGGTTCTTGCCATTTTGCAATGGGGAGGAGGCCACATGGCTCCCCTACCTGGGCCGATTTCAGCCCTGGGAACCCCAATCCCCCTGGGCTCAACAATTACAATTAAGAAATGGGGGAGGGGGCTGTGAAGCCCCCCTCCCCAATCTAAATTCAGGCCTGGGGACACCATCCCCTGGGTCTGGCCATGGTTTCCTGGGTGCCTCCAAGGCACCCAGTCTGTATTGGGACAGCAGAGGGAGCCTTAGGACCCCTGTGGTCCCTTCTGGCTCCCCGCCTCTTGCGGGAGCTGGCTTTGCTTTCAGACACAGGGAGCTGCTAAACATGCAGCTCTGTGTGCCTGAAAGCAATTTGTCTGCTTCCCTGCTCGCTTGACATCGGGCAGGGAAACAGAGTTTAATGTTCCGCGTGCAGCTAACAAGAGCATTTTCACAGCTCTGGCTTGCTGGCAGCGGAGTGTTTGCTGTGGCTTGGCTGGAGCAGGTAAAGCTCCCGACAAGCCCCAGCCAACAGCCATTTCCCGGGGTGGGCACTTCGGGATTTAGGAGGAGCTGGCCCTGGATGGTGGCATCCCACAGGTCATATGTGCCTCCATGAGCGGGCCCCACGGACCCTCTCTATCGTAAAACTTAGCCCTGGGGTAGAGGCAGTCCCAGGGCTTGGAGGTCTGCGACTGCCCCCTAAATCAATTTATTTCAGCCCCAGCTAGGCCGCCTGCATACATAGCTTTTGATGCCCACGTGGGCCCACCACATTTATTTCACATTTGCTCTGGGAGGTGGTATTCCCTAGGGCATGGGGGTTTGCCATGCAGGCAACACCCATATAAATTAAAAACAGTGCTGAGGGTGGAGATCCCTGTTTTTTACACCTCCTCATCCCCAGGACCTGGCCAGCCTGGGGGCGTAAGATTTTCTGTGGGAGTCATGAATCCAGCATTACTCCTGCCAATTTTTTTTTAAATGCTTTTCACCCCAGGCCCCTGGGAGACCCTCCAAGAGTCCTTTGGGGTCAGGGTATTCCTTCCTACCCCCTTCTCTTTTTTAACATTTTTGTGGGACTCTGCTGAAGCCGAGTCCCAAGATGGCTGCCAACACTTCCAGGCTTGGTCAGGTCTCAGCACAAGATCGGGAAGGTTTGGGAAGCATTTGGGAAGCGTTTGCATCCCTATATATACAAATTAGAATTTATTTTATTAACTCAATAGTTACTTGCCGGATTTACACTTAATCACAAAAAGGCACTTCCCTGGACCAATATCTCCCTTCCTGGATAATTTGGTGTCATTCTGTTCAGCAGTTTGGGCTGTAGCCATGTGTTATGTTCCTATGGGAAAATGAGTTTTGGGAATCCCCCGTTTTCTCGGCCCCTGCTTGTCAGATCACCACAGAACTTTCAAGATAGCAGCTGAAGTGAGCGGCATATTTGTTTTAAAATTTTTCCTTTAGGATTCGTCAAACGGCGCCAACATTATTGTCAAATGGAAAAATGCTTGTGAGGACAAAAAAAACATGTCAGGAGTAATGTACTATGTGAGGTAATAAGCAGTGCATTGCGAGGCAAGAGTTATAGTTAGCTCTCTAACTATAATGGCTGAATTCATCTGGATTTGAATGAGCACCTGAGCCTAACTATAATATCTCTGGAACCTTTAGCTTTTCAGTGAACTTCTAAGGTTTTTTTATTCCATATTTATTACCCAATGGTGGTCGCCACTGGGTAGTTACAGTTAGGATCACATATCCGAGCTATTTGGGGACAGGGCCCCTTGCCTGGGACATTGAAAGGCCCGGGTGCCTGCACTCCCTGGGGCTAACACTGTTTTTAATTGGGCAGGGGAACAAGGGATCCCCGACCCTGAGCCATCCTATGGCCCAGGGACCCTATCCCCCAGTGCCTGATGACAGCAGTATTCGGGCCCCACATCCCTCGGGGACACTGCTGTTCCCTATCCAGGAAAGTGTGGGCATGCAATACAAATTAAATTCCCTGTCCACACTCTCTTTGGCAGAGAACACAGTTTAGCTTCTGCCTGACGGGAGCAGAGAGGATAGCTGCTCTCACGTAGGTAGGAGCGAAGTGACAGAGCTGGCTCTTGTCGCACCCATGAGGCAGTTGTGGACCTGGGGCTCCCATATGGCCCCCAATATCATAAAATAATGGCCAGCACCTAGTATAGGTGCTTGCTTGGGTGCTGGCAAAGTCCATGACATATCAAAAAGGTGTGTGTGCACCGGGTAGGTAGCGGGGCAATCACTGTAAAATAATGTCTGGCTCCTGCTGGAACCCATTATGGTTGTTGGCTGAAGGGCCGTTAGGGGCTTTTGGGGCCCTAGGGCTCAATCTGTCGCCCCAAAGTTATTATAAAGTGTGGTGATCTGGATGGGACCGGGTCATCCATGACAAAAAAGGAAAAAAAAAGAATAATAAATGAGCACCAAGAGCTTCTCATTTATTATTCACTGCTCCAAGCAAGGAGCACCCCTGCCATGCATTCTGGTTATTGCCTTGGAAGAGGCAGGGGCACCACCAAGGATTTTTTTTTTATGTTGTGAAGGGCTGCAGGGAGCACAGCAACACCTTCAAAACGTTTTTAAAAATCACAGTAAGTCTCTTGGATCATTAAATCCATGAATACTGGAAAGCTTACCGTATTTTTTTTAAAACTCCAAGCTAGAGCTGTATGCTCTTTAGCTGGAGTCCGGTGACCCCTTTTGGATGGTTTTCTGGCTGCACTTTGCGGCCTGAAAAGTGTTAAAAAGACTCAAAGAATTGTTTATATTTTTATAAATGCTTTGTTAAAAACATTTATTGTCAATCACTATAATTAAGCATTGCAATGTATGAATTTATAAAATATAGATTTGGTTCTAGTTATAGGTGACTTTTTGATAAAGTCATAAAGTCTGCTTTATATATGTTAATATGCTCACACCTTGTTCAAGCCAATAGGTCTTCAGATTTTTGTATTTTGATATTCAGACCCTTTGCCAAAGCCAGTACGTATGCCTTAATTAAAATTTACTCTCTATATTGGTTACATGACCTAGAAAGCTGTGTGCTGCAGCATAAGGTTGGGCTAGGCTTGTGACCTCACGTTTGAAAGTGACCAACCAGAGCAAACCTTTCCAGGAAGGAACTGTCGGGGAAAACTCTTTTTTCAGAAGATATGTCGAATGATGGGAACATTATTATTGAAACAAAAAACACTCTTTCAATGAAAAATGTGACCTAAAACTGCAGTTTCATTGTTACTCTACAGGATTTAATAAATCTAACAGTGAAGTCTGCTTTGTGAATCAGAGAGGGGCCTCCTCCTGAAAAGAGCAGACCAAATCAGGTGCCTCTCATATCAGCATACTGATGATACTGACAAAGAGATTTAATTAAAGGGGCTGGTTTAACAGCAGGGATCCTTGCAACATAATCTCACTTTTCCTTCCATCTCTGAAAAACAAGATGCCTAATATCATATCATAAGATTTTTCAGTATCAGACAAAAGAGTTGTAATCAATTCCACTATAAATATAATGCAGTAAGAAAAGAGAATGGATGTGAATTTTTTTTATTTTTTACGAATTTCCACACAGCACTATCCAATGAATAACTTCCATTGAACACTTTCTGTCATTTAAGGTTGATTTCTTCATTGCAGGACTAACAAGAGAGGGACCAATCATTTCAGAAGATACATCCCCAGTGGACGTTGATAAGAATGTGTAACGAGTTATAAAAAATAACTTATTCAGCAGCCAATTTTGTGGTATGTCTGGAAACTTTTAATCCTATAAAATTCAAGCGTTGCTTCTAGATTTTTATCTTTTGCACAGAATGCATTAATGCATAGACTGTACTTTTCTAAATAATGAAACAGCAGATTAGGTTTTTATCTGACATTTCCTTTGACAGTCTTTGTGCTGCTGCAGTGGCTTATGTTTTTGCAGTTGCTGCAAAAAAGACATGGCTAGAGATGATGGGTTGGAAGGTTAACTGTAAGAAACGGGGGTACTAGTTAAAGGAAGGTGTACCCACCACAAATAATAACCACAATAATTGTCAGGGTGAACCCTTAAAGTCACTAAATTAATCTGAGCTCAACCCCTGCTAGCTATGGCGGGTAGCATACAGGATGAACTCAGATGCAATGTGTAGAGTATTTAGGCAGTACTCAGACAATAAAACAGTTAAAACATAACACAATTTAGGAAAACATTGTATATTCTTATAAATAAATTGACACTAAACTCCAATAAGGAAAACCAGAGCAATGAAGTTTTAAAGTTTTAATGTAATATTAACACCAAATAGCATTACGCACCAATCAGAGTCACCTGGTTTTGTTTGATAAACCTAGGTGTAAGTTAAGGCTGTCCGTGAAGTAATACAAGTCAGATACAGAAACCAGGTCTGACCCTGTTTTACCTTAAGGCTTAGAGGCCCATTAATATCTCGGGCGGAGCACCACCGCCCGCATGGCGGTGGCGATCGCCCGAGATCCTTACTCGCCCGCCACCCATTTCCCCTCGCCATGATACTATGGCGGGGGGACCGCGGCGGATGGAAACTCCGTCCGCCGCTTTTCCATCTGGTCAACGAGTTAACCTGGTGGAAAAGGGTTTAACATTGTGGCGGTGTCAGTTAGACACCGCCAGCCATATTACCATGGGTGCGGAAAGATGCCTTTCCGTGGCGGCATGCAGGAATAGACTGCGGGGCACGTTGCGGGCCCCCAGTGACTCTGAGGGGTGGGGGTGCACATGGGGAGTACCATACCCCCCAGCCGTTCCATGCACAACATGGCAGGCACCGCGCGGTGCCTGCCATGTTGTGCATGGAAGTTCACAACATGCCTTCCTGGCATTGTGGCGGTCGGTGCTCAGTGCATCGCCCGCCACAATGTTAGGAATGTAGGACGCTCCCGCCACTGTGGTGGGTGCATCCTAATGGCAGCCAAGGGACCCCGCCCTTATGGCGGGAGGTCCCTTTGTACGACGGGATGGCTGGTGGACAAAGTCCGCCCGCCATCCTAGTGGGGCCCTTAGGCTCTGAAATGGAAGTAAAAAGATCTTCAGTAGGGCAAGGCAGAAGGCTGTAGCTGAAGAAGTCTCCAAGTCATCGAATAGCAGCTGGACGAGGTCTCGGTGAAGACTCAGACTTTTGAGAGGAAACGTCCTAGCACCAGAAATTTGATTTTCTTGCCCATAGAAGGTCCCTTGCCAGTTGAATACTTTTTCTGACTTTGCCCATTGAAGGTCTCTACATTCAGACTTAGGGCCTTATTACGTTGTTGGCGGTCTGACCACCGCCATCCCTTCGGAGGTGGTCCGAACACCGAGATCCCTTTGGTCGGTCGGTCTGCCATATTACGATACTGGCAGTTGGACCAACACCAGCCTACAGCAAGACCGCCAACACTGCCAGGATCCCTAATCCCAATGGTTTGGCAGTGAGAGGAGCATCCAGGCAAAGGAAACAGTGATGAGGCAGGCACTGCCATCAGGATTATGATATTCCTTTCCAACAGCCTTTTCATGGTGGGTGCCTCACTATGAAAAGGATGTCAGGAGGAGATCAGGGGCCACAAACAGGGCCCCCGGCCATCATAGTCCAAGGTAAAGTGTCCCTAGTGACACATGTGGTGCCCCCCTTTCTGTGGCACTTACCTCCATGCACCATGTGCCATGCAGGAGGAGCTGCATGGTGGCAACATGTGCTGCGACCCTTTTTCATGAGCACCGAATACCCCCCTCATAGTAGCAGTGACTTTAGACCGCCAACCTGACAGTCTGATAATAATGCAGCGGTCCGACCACAGCATGATCGTCTGGCGTACTCTAACCGCTGCAGTGGCTGTTGGTGGTTCTACCACTGGCATCCAAAATCGGGCATTTATTCACAATTTTGGAGCTCTAATTTTTCCAGTGAGGCAATACTACAGGCTGCAGCTGAAGCGGTATTTAAGAGCCCATATACCTCCTCCATGAGGTCCTGTTGAATAGGAGGAACCTTTGGCCCAACAGTAATGCACCTTCGTCAAGCCAGCTTAGCAGGTTAGCCTTGCCCTCCAAGGGTCTTTGGAGCCAAAAAGATTTTAAGTCCCATGTTTCAGAATTTGTTATGAGGAGCACTTGTCCAGATTCACCTTCATTAGTTGGTAGACCATCTGATGGCTCATTAGACCTAAACATCAGAAAATTACAAACTGGTGATTCTCTCTGTCCCACAACATTCATCAGGATCTCCAATGGTGGTTGGTTTAATCGCAGCTTTACAGAGGAATCTCTCTTATCCCTTCACCCCCCAAATGATTGCAACAATGGATACTAGCAAGTCTGAGTGAGAAGCCTTCATTGCCTTTCAGATTCAGGGACAAACAGTCCAAGGCCTCACGGACAATCAGGTGGCTCCACTTAGGGAGAAGCAAAATTCTTGCTTTCAATATTCTGGCAAGGCCTATTGGTTCTTTTGAGGAAGCAAATCTCCTGTTCATGTCTGCAAATACCTTCCTGAGATGAAGACTAGGCATGTGGACCAATTGATTTGGGTCTTCGACTCTTCCTCTCCGTAATCTCACTTTGCCTTTATTTGTGACTTTTCAGCCCATTTTGATGAGGTTTCGGACTCCCTGGCTTGGTTTTTTTGCAACAGTCCAAAAATCTCTGTTCTCCTGCTTTTCTCCAATTTTGAACTTAGGAACGCTTGGGACACAGCTTTGATGGGAAACAGCCACTACAACGAAGCCGTTTCCACGAATGCACTAACCACGCATGCTTTACAACGCATGCGTGGTTACCACTATAACCTTTACCAGGCATTCCTTCACTACGAAATACGTAGTAAAGGAATGTGAGATAAAGATCGGAAAAAAAAGGGGGGGTTGGGGGGGTCTCCCTCCCCAAAAAAACGAGAGGGTTTAAAAAAAAAAAGAAAACTTACCTAAAACACGCTCTTCTGTGCCTCTGTCCTTCATGGAAAGAGCCTCCCTAACAGACGTGATTACGTACGTGCGTCTACGTACTGCATCAAAAATAGAGAAAGGACCACTTAAAGAGTTAGAAGAAGGATAATACCGTTGAAAGAAAATGTAAGTATATTTTTTAAACATAATAATTTATTAGGTTAGGCTAAATTAAAAACAATGTGTATATATATATATATATATATATATATATATATATATATATATATATAGATTTGAACTACATAATCAATCATGCAGTCGGTTTAACATGAAAATGCCAATATCATGCATAGTTAAACAACGAAAAACGTTGTTAAACTATGCGTGGTAAAGGCATTTTCGTGGTAAACCATATGTGTGGTAATGGCATTCCGTTGTAACGCATGCATGGAAAAGGCATGCATTGCAACGGAATGCGTTGTAACATCATTCAACCAGCTTCGATGTCTCTTGCATGATTCAGAGACCTCCAATATGCCTTTCCTCCTTCCCCTTAATAGGCAGGGTATTTCTAATACTATTACAATTATTAAAAACAGGATACTCTCACAAGTGATAGCATGCTATACCAATACTCGTAACATAAAAAACATATTAGAGGAGATCAGGTTTGATTGGCCTGAGGTCCTTTTAATGGCTCCATCCTGGTACCGAGGGTCTTGAATTCCTCTACAGCAGTATTTGGCAGCTCAGTGTCCCTGGATATTTCCAAATAATTCATCTCTTTTAAGGCTCTCCTGCCAGAAACATTTCTACATCACATTTCCAAGAGACTTCGGAAACTGAAGGTCAAGTTTAATATCCTTGGGTGCTCTCCTGAAGTTGGTTTTTCCATTCAACAATCCAGAATCCTGAGCACAGTAACTATTTACTTAAAATATTGAAAAAATGGCAGAGCCTGTTGAACATACCAGTGCTCTTCTGGCCTCAATTTGAAAGGAGGCTAAGGTTTTAAATGTAGGTTTTTCTGCCTCTACTCTTCATAGTCATTGGATAGCTATAAATACTACCAGGGGTCCCGATCTCCTTCCATTTAATCTTCTAGCTTCTCATCTCATTTTCCTGCGAGGTGTCTAGTTCTACTCTCTCCGGTGCTAGCCTGATTTTTCTTTCTTGTTCTTCAGGGAGATCCATTTGAAACTCTTAATTTGGTTTCTTTAAAATACATAACCGAAGGCTTTCTATTCATCGCCAATTTCATCAGGTATGGGTTGGGAAGACTGGAGATTAATTTTGTCATGACCCTTTCATCTGATGTTTTCCATGATATAGTTGTTCTTAGATCTGATCCTACTTTATCTCCCAAGATATTTTCTCTTTCATGTTTCCCAGGATTTAGGGCCTGATGTACTACCAGCAAAACTGTGCCTCGCAAATTGCGACTCATTTGCAAGTCACAATTTTCAAGGTGCAATTTGCCATGTATAACAGTGTGTTTAACACTGTTTGCGATTCCCAATGGGGTTGCAAATTGCGAGGCTCATTAATATTAATGATCCTCTCGCAATTTGCGAGCCCATTGGGAATGACAGGCCCTCCCAGGTATGGTGGCCTGTTTGGCTCAGCAGACCAACATGTCTGGGACTGCAGTGGGACCACTGCCTGCCCTCAATAAATATTTTTAGAGACAGTCACAAAGTGGGAGGGGTCTGCATTATCACCCTCCTGAAGAGGGTGGTAATTTGCAAGTGTTTTGCTACCCCAATTGCGGTCACAAAACATTCATACATTGATTTGCGGACGCTATTACAAAGGGAACACCCCTTCCTAATTGTGACTCGCAATTCCTAGATAGCGAGTCGCAAATACATTGAGACTCGCTATTTAGGAATTGTACATGGCCCTGGGCCATTTTGCATGCGCAAATGGGTTGCAAAACAGTTTGCACATGCATTTTAGTCGTACATTTGGCCCTTGATCTTTTCAGATTTCTTTATGAAGTCTACATCTGAAGGAAGTCTTGGTAGCATTCCATGATCACTCACACAACTTTGCTGCTTTATTTATGTTATGTTATGTTATATTAAGTTTATATAGCGCACGGCTACTCTAAAAGAGTGTCCCGGCGCTTTCCACAGGCAGCTCGATGTAGAATAACACAACAAAGAATAACAGATAAAAACGCAAAGAAAAAGACCCACCAGAAAAAGCCTAGAGATTAAAAAGCCAAGTCTTCAGGCTCTTCCTGAACTGAAGCAAATTGGAGGTGCTGCGAAGCGTCAGCGGAAGCGAGTTCCACAGCTGGGGGGCCTTGAAGCTGAAGGAGCGCCCCCCAGTGCGGGCCTTCCTCACACGCGGAACCACAGCATTAAAGAGAGATTCAGACCGCAGTGAGCGGGCTGGGCGATAGAAGGGCCAATCTTCGCCGCAGGTATCCAGCACCTGAACCAAACAATGCTTTGTGCATCAGCGTCAGGGATTTAAACATGATCCGCTTCCGGATAGGCAAACAGTGTAGCCTGTGCAACAACCCAGAAGCTCGTGCTCGCCTGTGCAGGCCAAAAATGGCGCGGGCAGCAGAGTTTTGTGCCACCTGCAGGCGCTGGACCAAATAATCCGGAAGGCCAAGGAAAAGGGCGTTGGCATAATCCAACCTGGATCCAATGAGCGCCTGCACAGTAATTCGCCTATGCTCCACAGACAGCAGTGGTAAGAACTTGCGAAGCATCTTCAGAATACCGAAACAGGTGCCAGCCAGCCCCAGGACATGAGCTCCGAGTGAGAGCCTGTTATCCAGCTTGATACCAAGATTTTTGGCAACCTGTGATGACTGTGCAGGAGGACACATATCAGATGGCCACCATTGCCGCCAATCAGGGTCAGTGGCACAACCAAAGAATAAGACCTCCGACTTGCTGGAGTTGGCCTTTAAACTATTCCGCTGGAACCAGTCGAAGACCATTCCCAGACAGCCCCGAATACTCTCTCCATCAAATGCCTGGTCTTTACCACAAGTGAAGAGGAGTTGCGTATCATCGGCGTAGGACACGATCTGGGCCCCACAGGCCTCCACCGCCGCCGCCAAAGGGGACATGAAGATGTTAAACAATGACGGGCTCAACACCGAGCCCTGTGGAACCCCGACTCCCAGTGGCGGCATCTCAGCGGAGCTCTGGGAGACCCAGATCGTCTGGCGGCGGCCTTCAAGAAAGGATGTAAACCATTTGAACACCGTCCCCCTAATGCCGATGTCATAGAGCCTGGCGAGGAGCGCCTCATGGGGGACGGTGTCAAAGGCCGCCGACAGGTCCAACATGACTAACATGGCCTTGCCGCCCACATCCAAAGTCTCCCTGATGATCTCCGAGACCTCCAACAACGCCGTTTCCATGCTGAAATTAGGGCGGAATCCGGATTGGGATGGATGGAGCAGATTGTTGGCTTCTAAAAAGCTCGACAAGACGCCATGGACATGTTTCTCTGTGATCTTGGCCAGAGCCGGGAGAAGTGAAATTGGCCTATAATTGGCCAGAACCGTAGCATCAAGACCAGGCTTTTTCAGGAGGGGGATTACCATCGCCCTTTTCCAGGTGCGAGGGACACTCCCCTCCCTCAGGGAGGCATTGAGGATGGGGTTAACCAGGGGGTTCACCACCGCCGCCATGCCGGCCAAAAATTTGGCAGGGCATGGGTCTAGTGGCGAGCCAGATTTAAGACTGGCCAACAGCACCCGGGACGCATCGCTGGAAACAGCTGGAAAGTCTGACAACACAGCGACTGGCATGGACGGTAACCCATGACCCACCCCGGGGCCGCAACAACCCTCCTCCGAGCTCTCCGAGAAGGAGGCCCTAATCGCCTTGATCTTGTTAGTAAAAAAACTGGCAAGATCACACGCCCACGCATCCGAAGATACTGGCGGGGGTGAGTGGGAACTCGGGGTCGTGAACTCCTTCACAATCGTGAAGATCTCCTTACAGGAGTTCGCCGACGCCTCGATCCTCCTAGCAAGATATTCTCTCTTCGCGCCTAGGATGTCCCGGTGGTATGCCTTCACAGCCGCCCTATAGGCACTTTTAGCCTCCCCGTCGTACTGAAGGCGCCAGGCCCACTCAGCAACCTTACATTGGCTGCGAGCCACACGCAGCACCTCCGTGAACCACGGCGCAGATTGCCGTAATACCGTGGACCGGGGGGCTGACTTAGGGGCGAGATCCTCCAACCTTTCAGTCAGCCACAACTGCAGAGCCTCAGTGTCTCTTTCCAGATCCCCCGAGAGGTGGCAGGGATGTTCCATAAGCGCCTGCTCCAACATATCGGGCGACACTCTGTGCAACGCTCTCGAAGCTGGTCTAGGCAACATGGGGGCGCTGTTGTCCGGCCGCCCATTCTCCAACACGGAGAACCTAATCAGCCTATGGTCCGTCCAGAGCACCGGCAGGGTTTCAATGTCAGCAATCGGGACTGACGAAAACACTTGATCGAGGGTATGCCCTTTATCACGTGTGGGACCCGACACAAACGGGACGAGGCCCAGCGGAGATGTAATGTCCAGCAGTTTAATAGCATCCGGGTCATCTATCACGTCAAGATGGAAATTGAAGTCGCCTGCTACCACACAATGCTGTGTAGATAGCACCAACTCGGAGATCGCGATCTGCAGATCCTCAAAGAAAGAGCCCATGGGGCCTGGTGGCCTGTAGACCAGCAGCCCCTTGAACGCTTGGCCCGGGGATAATCTAAGTGTAAAGGCAAGAGACTCAGAGCCCCCAATGGGGTTCAAGGGGAGAACAGAGCAGGAGACGTTCTTCTTCACCACCACAGCTACTCCGCCACCCCTTCCCTTAGCTCTGTCCTGCCGGTAAATGTTATACGTTGATGGAATGGCAGAGAAAATATCCGGATTGGACGCCTCTCCCAACCAGGTTTCGGTCAGGAGGAGACATAGATGATTTTCCCTAACAAGGAGATCATGTATGTGCAGGGCATGGCTACCTACTGACCTCGTATTGAGTAGCAGGCATAGATGTTTAACGCGAGCCTCAACTAGCCTATAGGCGTTGGCTGGTGTCCAAGTAGGCGACCAGCCACAGGCCGGGCAGCGCCGTTTGCCCCTGAAGCGCCCCGGAAAAACCACGCGACAGGAGCAAGAATAGATCTGCAGAGCGCGCAGCGTTGCCGAGGTGTAGCGAATCATCCTCACCCACGCCTGGCCGAACCGTAGTCTACCGCCGCCCCGCCGCCTCCGGAACGCTGACGGGCACAGACGGGCAGGACTCCGGCACGACTCAGGCTAAGCGAAGGCGTCCACCTGCGCGTCCCGCTGCGCGTAGGGGAGCGACTTTAAATAGGCGCTCCAGTCCGCCCTGAGCGCGCGAGTCCGCTCCAAGATGGCGGCCGCCGCTGAAGAAATGCCCCAATCTAAGATGGCGCCCAAAGTTGACCCCCAGGACCAGGACCCACCAAAGTGGTGGTGCTTTGTCAGCAAATAGAATGCTTTTTAAATGCGGTGAGGGGCGAGAGGGGCGCGAGCTGCAGGCAGGAGATTAAAAGCAAGGGTAAAATAAAGCAAAAAGCAAACCAAGATACAAAACAGGAAATGCTAAAAATTCACAGCGCTATTGCCAGCGCGAGCGCAGCAGTGTGGTAGGTAGTAAAGACCGCCGCCACACAAGGGACCGCCTTAAATAGGCGCTCCAGTCCGCCCTGAGCACGCGAGTCCGCTCCAAGATGGCGGCTGCCGCTGAAGAAATGCCCCAATCTAAGATGGCGCCCAAAGTTGACCCCCAGGACCAGGACCCACCAAAGTGGTGGTGCTTTGTCAGCAAATAGAATGCTTTTTAAATGCGGTGAGGGGCGAGAGGGGCGCGAGCTGCAGGCAGGAGATTAAAAGCAAGGGTAAAATAAAGCAAAAAGCAAACCAAGATACAAAACAGGAAATGCTAAAAATTCACAGCGCTATTGCCAGCGCGAGCGCAGCAGTGTGGTAGGTAGTAAAGACCGCCGCCACACAAGGGACCGCCTTAAATAGGCGCTCCAGTCCGCCCTGAGCGCGCGAGTCCGCTCCAAGATGGCAGCCGCCGCTGAAGAAATGCCCCAATCTAAGATGGCGCCCAAAGTTGACCCCCAGGACCAGGACCCACCAAAGTGGTGGTGCTTTGTCAGCAAATAGAATGCTTTTTAAATGCGGTGAGGGGCGAGAGGGGCGCGAGCTGCAGGCAGGAGATTAAAAGCAAGGGTAAAATAAAGCAAAAAGCAAACCAAGATACAAAACAGGAAATGCTAAAAATTCACAGCGCTATTGCCAGCGCGAGCGCAGCAGTGTGGTAGGTAGTAAAGACCGCCGCCACACAAGGGACCGCCTTAAATAGGCGCTCCAGTCCGCCCTGAGCGCACAAGTCCGCTCCAAGATGGCGGCCGCCGCTGAAGAAATGCCCCAATCTAAGATGGCGCCCAAAGTTGACCCCCAGGACCAGGACCCACCAAAGTGGTGGTGCTTTGTCAGCAAATAGAATGCTTTTTAAATGCGGTGAGGGGCGAGAGGGGCGCGAGCTGCAGGCAGGAGATTAAAAGCAAGGGTAAAATAAAGCAAAAAGCAAACTAAGATACAAAACAGGAAATGCTAAAAATTCACAGCGCTATTGCCAGCGCGAGCGCAGCAGTGTGGTAGGTAGTAAAGACCGCCGCCACACAAGGGACCACCTTAAATAGGCGCTCCAGTCCGCCCTGAGCGCGCGAGTCCGCTCCAAGATGGCGGCCGCCGCTGAAGAAATGCCCCAATCTAAGATGGCGCCCAAAGTTGACCCCCAGGACCAGGACCCACCAAAGTGGTGGTGCTTTGTCAGCAAATAGAATGCTTTTTAAATGCGGTGAGGGGCGAGAGGGGCGCGAGCTGCAGGCAGGAGATTAAAAGCAAGGGTAAAATAAAGCAAAAAGCAAACCAAGATACAAAACAGGAAATGCTAAAAATTCACAGCGCTATTGCCAGCGCGAGCGCAGCAGTGTGGTAGGTAGTAAAGACCGCCGCCACACAAGGGACCGCCTTAAATAGGCGCTCCAGTCCGCCCTGAGCGCACAAGTCCGCTCCAAGATGGCGGCCGCCGCTGAAGAAATGCCCCAATCTAAGATGGCGCCCAAAGTTGACCCCCAGGACCAGGACCCACCAAAGTGGTGGTGCTTTGTCAGCAAATAGAATGCTTTTTAAATGCGGTGAGGGGCGAGAGGGGCGCGAGCTGCAGGCAGGAGATTAAAAGCAAGGGTAAAATAAAGCAAAAAGCAAACTAAGATACAAAACAGGAAATGCTAAAAATTCACAGCGCTATTGCCAGCGCGAGCGCAGCAGTGTGGTAGGTAGTAAAGACCGCCGCCACACAAGGGACCACCTTAAATAGGCGCTCCAGTCCGCCCTGAGCGCGCGAGTCCGCTCCAAGATGGCGGCCGCCGCTGAAGAAATGCCCCAATCTAAGATGGCGCCCAAAGTTGACCCCCAGGACCAGGACCCACCAAAGTGGTGGTGCTTTGTCAGCAAATAGAATGCTTTTTAAATGCGGTGAGGGGCGAGAGGGGCGCGAGCTGCAGACAGGAGATTAAAAGCAAGGGTAAAATAAAGCAAAAAGCAAACCAAGATACAAAACAGGAAATGCTAAAAATTCACAGCGCTATTGCCAGCGCGAGCGCAGCAGTGTGGTAGGTAGTAAAGCAGTTGATTTCCTTTCCGTGATTTTTAGGTTGGCCAATAAGGGTCAATGCCCCTCTATGACTACTCTGACCCACTATCTCATTGCCAAGTCAGGTGGCAGAAAAGTATCTTTACTCCCTTAAAGTAAGAACTGGAATGAGGAGGATGGAGGAAGGAGGTAATGCTCAGATTATTTACTAGTAATCTTCATTACTCCAAATTCTACTTTTTACTTGTCAAAGTCCCTCCCAAAATAAGATGCGTTTGACCCCTGCTAAAGGCATAGCTTGTTTTTAAGAAGTGAGTTATATGAATACTTCCTGTATGTTAACAGGTTAGTATGAGCAGACTAAGGCCCTTCCCTGTATTACTATCTTGGAGGGTTTAATGAAGAAAAGAACCAATATAAATATAAGAATTTTGTGCTAGTCTCTTAACATAAGGACTGAAAATGTGGAGGACTTGAAGTAATGAACTTTACCGATAAGCAATCTGAGTACTATCTAATGTACTGCTAAATTATTACTGTCATCAAGAAAGCCACCATATGTCAAAATATTGACAAAATTGTTCTTTTTGATTCACAAATAAGAATACATTACATGTATTATCTGATTAGTGAGTGCAGCAAACACTAGGTACATCTTATATGGATTGTGTAAATCATCCATTTATATACATTTAAAACTAACTTCTGAATGGACATGAAAATGGCAGAGACAAAATTCACTAAGTATATTCTTAAACAGAAAGTGTCTCTGAAGTTGATGACCTGATCTATTCCTTTTCCATATCTCATTTAGGCTCTAATGCACACCATGGTAACCTTTCTGCAGCTATCCCGAGAGATAGTAACATTATTTGTGCTTCAATGCCCTGCACCGTCAATAATTCAAATATGCCTAAAATGGCCTTATGAGTAGTCAATCGAAATAGTTCAGAAAGCTTCTGACGGATGTTTGATTTCAGCTGTTTCCCTTATGGGGGACTGAGCTCAAATTGTCTTCGTGTCCTTTCCTGATAGAAATTAACCACCACATTATTCTTACTGGCTTCAAGGTAGGTATGAATAAAAACATTGTTGTGAATGCATGTACAGTATCTTTTGGTATATCTTCAATTGTTATTAGGTGAAATGGACACTCTGTGGGATCAATTAACAAACCAATTTGTGAACCAACATTCAAATCAAGGTCCCCAAATGTTGAATTAACAAGAGTAAATACACATTCAATGGCCTCAACTCACAAAGGTATATGCATGGATAAATTAATTTAAATGCTCAAATACTTTGATTTTAGAGTGCACGTCTACATCTGCCATTCCCAAAAATCGAAATTTGCACTGTTTGAATATGACCTATGAGTAAATCTGATACCAAGGGCAAGGAATGGGTTTATCACATTGGGAATACAATGGAAATTTGGTTACTACCAAAATACACATTAGCTGGTAGTTTATCACAAACCTGCGCTTCATCAACCTGAAGAAATATAATCACGCCTGCCATGATATAACTCCATTGCCCCCCCTTGCTAGCCTGCATCCTCTTCAAAACTAGTTGCATCCTTTGCAAAGCCATCACAACCAGTTCCCACACTTATCTTGCAGACAAGCTCATCATCTCTGGTGGTGTGGCACACTCGCAGCCAGGACACCATCAGTCTGCAGACTAAGAAGTGTAAAAATTTTAAAATAAGGCAGCAATCTTTTTCCATCCATGTACCCAGGATCTGGAACATCCTTGTATTGATCAAGATCGCCCAAAGGCTGTTCCAATTTAGGAAAGAGCTGAATGCTCACCACTTTAAACAACACTACATCATAATACATGAACAGTCTACAACTCCCTCTCTTATTACTCCTCCTTCTTTGAAAGAAACATAGCCTCTCTTCTTTATTGACAATGTGAAAAAGTTGGGTTTCTGGATGAATGGTGTGAAACCCTACTGAAGGAGAAACAAAAATTTGTGTCAGGGTGAAATATAAGCAACTCCCAAATTAACTTGAGCTTAACCCTCTGGTAGCTTGGCACAAAGCTGTCATGCTTAACTGAGAGGTAATGTGTAAAGTATTTATCCAGCACTTCAAAAAGTAACACAGTGAAAACACAAGAAAACTCCCTTAGCAATTTAAAAATAATAGAATAAAATTCAAGAAATGATTTGAGACCAAAATGTCAAGAATCCAATCAGTAGAACCGGAGAAATGCAATTTTAAAGATTTAAGTGACAACAGTGCTTAGAAACATAAAGCACCAATTGTAGCTATCTGGTCACGCAGGACTGGGATAAAGTCACATGTTCAGGCAGACTGCGATGGAGCATCGGCAGGATATAGGGATCAAGTTAGGCCCGCTCAACAAAGTACTTTAAATCCTGATTGCGGTGCATATTTTCACTGTAATTATGAATGACATTTCAACGACTATGAGTGACACTTTCACGCAAGCAAACTTAAGCAATGAAGATTAGGAAAGCATATAAACATACTCACTTAGATGCTTGACAAGACTATTAGAATCTCTATGCGCAAGTAATATAGGTTTTTAATCATGACATAAAACCCTCTAATTAGAGTTGGTTCAGCTGGGGTCCATAGTTGTTTTTAAATTTACACATTCCCACACTCTATTCACCTCGGTATATACACCTCACATCCCACACACACCAGCTTCATCAACAACCAAGATCACAGGTAAAAGCTCTCTGGCAAAGAGCCCCCTGCGGTGCCCATTGGGGATTGCAGCACCGGCCATAGCGAGGAGCTGCCCTATAATGACGCATGACACCCCCTGGGGTGTGTGAAGGCCCTTGCTCCTTATAGGAGCTATTCCCCCCAATTTGGTTCCCCTCCCCTTTCCTCTGTTAAAAACAGCACACCTCGTGGTTTATGGGAAAACATCTAAAAATCAGAAATTACACCCATTTGAGCAGCGAGAAAGCCTAAGAAGTTAAATTCTGCAAAGCAGCCGAAATGGAAGGGCACTGACCTAGTGCCCTTGTAAAGTCAGAGGCACAACACTACTGTTTACTGCTGCAACTGCGTGGGGTCATGGAAAAGCAAAAAATAAGGCAGCTGCCAATGTCGTTGGCCTCAGTCGGCTGTATACACTCACTTACCTGCTGTTTAAGTTAGTCTGTCTCGAGTCAGGACACACGCTGGACCATGAGAGGAGCTCTCAGAAATGGTAACTGCAATGTGTAGCTGTTTGGGGAGTGGCTTCCTTGCCGTGAAGATAAGCACCATCTGCCCCAAACTTCTAGTGTTGCCAGGCAACAGCAACACTTACAGGGGGCCTGAACTAGGGCGCAGGCAGGAAATTGAATTGGGGACATGCACTGCCAGAGACTTGGGGCCATATGTAGGTAGCTAAATACCGGTCGGTAACGGCCGAAATTCGGTAAATTTGCCGTTACCGACCGGTATTTAGGCATTTGAGATGTAGGAGGCCAAAAGTAGGGATTCGGTAATTATGAATCAGTAAATACTGATTCATCATTACCGAATTCGAAATTATGGAATCTGTATTTACTGAATCCTTATTTACCGAATCAGTAAATAAGAAACTGTAAAAAGAGAATAGAGATGTAGGTAACTTCGAAAATACTGAATTTCATGAAATTCGGTATTTAAGAGTCAGTAATTACCATGGATTGAAAGCAGGTGGTAACCAAGTGCAGCCAATAAAACAGGCCCCACAATGCAACAGTGTGATCAGAATGGCGGCTTTCTATGTGACAGCAAGGCGGCTACAGCCACAGGCAGCAGGAGAGAGGATCTGGAGACAGGAGGAGCAAGTCTACAGACAGCGGATCACACTCTTCCAATTTACTGAGGCAGAGATCCATGAAAGGTACAGGCTACACCCCCACACCATCTTAGACTTGATAAGGGACCTGCACCCACTCCTAGAGCACTCAACACCAAGGGCGCACGGCATGCCACCACATGTGCAGGCGCTCTGTAGCCTACACCTGCTTGCATCTGGCAGTTACCAGGGGGTGATAGCTGCAATAGGTGGGGTGTCCCAGAGCTGCCTGTCCCGTTTCTTCAGGGAGTTCCTGGAGGCCATGATGCAAAGAATGCATCATTACATCAGCTTCCCTGACACACATGCGGAACTGCTGAAGACCAAGACTGACTTTTAACAAATGGCGTTTCCACATGTCATCGGCTGTATTGATGGCACACACATCCCAATCTGCCCACCTGCAGCCACTGAGTACATCTAGAGGACCAGAAAGTCCACCCACTCCATAAATGTGCAGGTAATCTGTGATGATGGCAACATAATCACAGACATCGTGGCCAAATTCCCAGGAAGCACCCACGACTCCTACATCTTCCAGAACAGTCGGATCTACATGTGCCTGGCAGCGGGGGGATTCGGAGAAGGATACCTGCTAGGTAAACCACTGTGACACACCCTGATAGATATTGCAGATGTAGGTGTTGTTGTGCATGTGAGTAATGGCTCTCCCTTTTCCACATAGGCGACAGTGCATATGCCATCCGCTCAATTCATTCTTACTCCCTACCTGAACCTATCAACCCAGAGTGAGATACGTTACAACGTGGCACACATATCTACACGCAACGTCGTGGAGTGCACCTTTGGGCTGTTAAAAAGCTTCCGCTGCCTCCACAAAAGCCGAGGCGCACGTCAGTACTCATCCTTCATCTGCTGTAAAATCATTGCAACTTGGGCAATGCTGCACAACCTTACCACTAGGAAAGGAACAGCAGTGGAATTAACAGATATTGAGGATGATGATGATGAATTTGCACAGCCTGAGCCCAACACAGCAGGAGTGGCACCAGTAACAGATGGGAGAGAGAGAGACGGGCAGAGATCACATGCAGCTATTTTTAAGTAAGTAAGGAGACACAGCCAGGCGTTGCACGTACATGACATAGTTAAATCACTGGGCACTACGACAATGAACATATGGCACAACATGCAAGTCCAAATGGTGACAACCTTAATAGGTAGACATGGGTTACTTCACCCTAAATATGTTCATAAATGTGTGGGCAGCATTAACGTCTGTGCCCATGCACAACAGTGCTGGCTATCCTCACTGTCTGCTGAGCCAGGGCCCGCTGCATGCTGCCTGCTGCTCCTCTGGGTGTCTGGTACAGGGAGGGTAATGCTGCTCCTGCTGGTGGTCTCATCACTCTCCCCCACACCTAGTGCACCAGCGTTGGCTGACTGGGTGGTCAGCAGCACTTCCTTTTTATTTTTTTTATTTTATTGAAATCAGACACGATGCGTTGGAGTACATTGGAAATGTAGAGTTATACAATAGGTAGATTAAACACACTAAACAAAAGAGGAACACAAAAAACATATCTTTTTAACATTATCATTTCATTGAGCTCCCCCATAGGCAAAAATAAAATCTATTCCTTTTCCCAACCCCTTGTCTATTTCGTTCCTCCATCCAGACAATAAGTGGCTTCCAAACATTCATACCTCTTTTCCTAGTTTTTAAGCCTTTACATTTATATAGAGCAATTTCTTGTTTCCCAACAAAAATTAGTCGATTTAGCCACTGATAACAAGTTGGTGGTTCAGAATTCTTCCATACTGTGGCAATCAAAAGACGTTCTATTGCTGGACTTAAAAACACAAAATCTCTTTGTGGCGCATCAAATTGCATTGCTACATTAAAACCCAGTAGCATTAATGTAGAGGATATCTTAACATTCCTCCCCAGTGTCTGTAACATAAATGACTCAATTCCCATTTTTAACTCATATAATTTCACACAAGAGTAAAACATATGTATCATGTCAGCTGGTCCAGTTTGACATCTTGGACAACTATCCGACTCTCTTTTCCCCCAATTATAAAGCTTTGCTGGTGTGTAATATAACCTATCGATCGTTTTTTACTGTTGTGCTTTAATATTAGATGACATAAATACATGTTTGCCTATTTCCAGCACCATATCTATATTAACATCCCCATCATTTAATTTAGTTGACCAATTTGCTTCTGTTCTTTCTAAATCATTCGGCATACATTTTTGTAGTTCCTGATAAAAATATTTTATTCTGCTTTTGGGATTGCCCATAAGGTGGAGTATTGGTATGGGGTCAAGGCTAATACTCTCTTTTGGGACACCTCTCATACAATTCCTGACTTGTAGATATTTAAAACATGAATCAATTTGTAAATCATGTTTCTGTGCAATTTCTATAAATCTGCGTATTTCTGAATTTACATAAACATCTGTCAGTATTACAATCCCCTTTTTTCCCATTTTCTAGCCATATCATCATATATATTTGTGTGCAGGAGATCAGAATGCCAAAGTGATGAATATTTAGTAAATCTGTTAATCTCACATGTCTTTACTATCCTTCTCCAGTTTTTAATTGCAGTCGATACATTTATATCCTTTCTTTTGATATTTTCTCACGTCATCTTGACGCTGAAATAGTCCACCTGCAGCTTCCCCAATTGCCAATTCGTATATAGTTGGTATTTCTCTCACATAATTTTGGATCTTCTTATGATAATAGAGAATACCCAGATTTTGCAGGGCCGTAGCCCAATAGTATAACTGCATATTAGGAGTGTTCCACCCACCCTGAGCAATTGATTGATTTAGATATTTATAGGCACGACGAGTTTTTTGATAACTCCAAATAAAATTAGTAAACATCCCCTTGATTTTCCGTATTTTTTTAGCCATTAATTCTATGGGGATGGCCCGCATTAAATATAGAAGTTTTGCAAAGATTTTCATTTTAATTACATTTATCCTGCCAATTATTGTGAGGTGCAGATGATCTAGTCGTTTCAATTCCCTACTGATTGAGGCCATAACTAGATCTAAATTTATTTTCCAGATATTGCCCATTTTTGCTGTCAATCTAACTCCTAAGTACACTGCAGACTACTTTACTCAAGGATCATCCATTATACAGTGGGGGGAGCAGATAATTTGTGTCTTTGAACTATTTAGCAGATATCCTGATCTCTTTCCAAAATGTACTGCCAACCTCTCTACTTCTGCAATTGCTTCTTGTGGGGCTGGTGTTAGTAGGGCAATATCATCAGCGTATGCCAATATTTTTTTTCATAACTGTGAGAGATTACTGGTTTAATTATAGAGTTATTTAAAATCAGGAAAATAAAAGGATCTAAATAAAGTGCAAAAAGGATTGGGGAGCAAGGGCAGCCCTGGCGAGTACCTCTTTCTATCTTCTTCAGCCTTTTGGATGTATATCCCATTATCTGAATTTTGGCATGCGGATTATAACACATGGCCTATATTGCCCGTATGAATCCGGGCCCGAAGCTTCTCTCAGCCAGTTTATCCCCCAGGTAGCTCCAGGCCACCCGATCAAAGGCTTTCTCGGCGTCTAGACGGACCACAGCCACAGCTCTTTCCTCTGCCTCAGCAATATCTAATATTGATATTGCCCGTCGCGTGTGGTCTGTGGTCCCCCGGTCTGGAACAAAGCCGTGCTGCCATGGTGAAATAATTGCAGCAATGTTTTTCTGTAATCAGGTGGCCATGACTTTCGAGTATATTTTTGCATCTGTGTTCGTGAGTGATATTGGGCGGTATTGCAAGGGTAGTTCTGGGGGTTTATGTTTTTTTAGGAAGACCACAACATCTGTATCCTGCCATGAGCTTGGGGGTATTCCACGATATTGTACATCCAGAATTAGATCTTGCATAAGGGGTGCTATTTGTGCTGATAACATTTAATATAGCTCGATTGGGATTTTATCTGGTCAGCAGCTTTGCCAGATGAGAGAGAAGATAGTGCCAGCTGTACTTCCTCTAGTGTAATTTCCTGCTCTAATTTCTTAGTCGTTTCCCTACTTATCTTGGGAAGGGATATACCACAATTATCAATATCTTCTAGATCATCCTGCTCCCCTTGATCCCCTACCGAGAGTTCTGCTTGGTATAATTTACTATAGAAATCCTCAAAAATTTTGATAATCTTCTCGGAATCTGATGTCAATACCCCATTCAGATCTTTCATTTTTGTTATATTATTTCTGACACTTTTTTGTCTTGTTCTCAACGCTAGTAATTTCCCAGTTGTCTCTCCATATTCATATAGCTCCTTGCGATATATCTGGAACTTTTGAGCGACTTTCTCATGAAAATATTGATTAATATCAGCTTTAGCCAATGCTATTTTGGACAAATGTTCTATTAATACATCTTCCGAAGCTCTATGATATATTATTTGTACGTGTTCCGATTCCAGTTTACCCAATTTATTCACTAGATGGTCCGTTTTTTTTCTTTGTTCCCTGCGACTATGGGCAACAAATCCTATTATTTCACCCCTTAGCGCAGCCTTATATGAATCCCAAACTAATGCACGGGAAGCACTAAATCTATTACAATCAAAGAAAGATTGCGTCCACTGCTTAATATATAAACAACATTTCTCATCTAATAATAATTTTCTGGAGTTTCCATGGAGTTTGTCTGTTCAGACCCTGAACTTCCCTAATTTCCAGGATTAGCGGATTGTGATCTGAATATAATTGTGGGGGTTTTACTATATCCAGATTATCTAACTATTGTACCGGTACAAGAAAATAATCCAAACAAACACATTTTTTGTGAGGATGTGAGTAATATGTAAAACCTGGGTCGTTTGTATGTTTTTCTACCCATATATCCGCAATCCCATGCGTACTTTTGAGTGCAGAGAGTGCCTTGAACACCTTAGGTTTCCTCCCTGTGTAGCTATTACTAATGGTACTCCCTTCCATATGTATGTTAAAGTCGCCACAAATAATCAAAGAGCGTTACCACTGTGCTAATTCCACATCTAGCTCCTCCCAGATACTCGGATCGTCTAAGTTTGAACCATATATATTGACTACAGAAAACCCCAATGATGCCTCCATTATGGCCCAGCGAACCCACTTATCTGCTTTTGTTCGATAAACTGCTCCCTTCTGATATTTAATGTATGTAGCCACACCTCTTGTTGTTGTTGTTTGGGTGGAGCATACTGCTAGATTATACCCTCTGATTTCAAGACACATTTTGCTCCCCCACGGAATATGTGTCTCCTGTAGGCATAAGACATCTGGGTTCAATGTATTCATTATTTCAAAGACCTTTGCACATTTTGCTATATCATTTAGACCACCAACATTTGATGAGCAGATTCTGAATGTAGCCATATTTCTCTGTTTGTGATACCTTTGCCACTATGTATGCCATCTTTGCCACTTTGTACGGTATATCATACCCTCTTGTACATCCATCTGCATTCGTCTTTTTTTTTTATTTCTCCCTGCCCATCCATCCCCACCCCGACTATCCCTGTTACCCATCCTCTCTCCCCCTTCCGTGACCCCACCTCTCCCCCTTCCCTTCTCACCCCCTCCACCTGTGCTCCGCCTCCCCTCCTCCCTCCCACCCTCCACCCCACAACTAAGGAAAAAAGGACTTATGGCCCTTTATCAATGGGAAGAGACTTTACTCCAGTCCCTCTCTAATCTATTTCTTTACATCTTAAACACCAAATGTAAATACCAACAACATTGTAATTCATGTTCCTGATTATACTCATCCTCTATAGATTTCATATTACTTTATCCCCTATTGAATATATAGGTGGCTTATTTATTCAATGTTCTCTATCTGGTACGCATTAGTTTTTATGCCTCAGAGTGTATCCAGATAGTCTTGAGCTTGTATCTCTGATACAAAAAAATGTGTGCAACCTTTACAAAGTACTTTTAGAGTTGCTGGATTTAGCAAAAAAGCCTGTGCCCTTATTTTGGAAAGGAGAAATTAATCGCCTTAGATGCCATCTCCTTTCCACAGTGTGGTGGCAAAAATCAGGTCTTACGAAAAACTGGAATCCTTTCCCTTGTCGCTTTTTATTGGGCCTTGCCAATGCCTCCTGTGCCAGAACATTGTTCAGGTTGATCAATATAGCTCTGGGATATTTTGATATTGCTATTGAGCCTTTTTTCCCCTCGGAGAGCTTAAAAGGAAATCTATGGGCTCTCTGTAGCTCTGTGGCCCAGTCCCACACTGTTAGCTCCTGAAATGCCTCCTGGAAGAGATCCTGCACAAATTTACGTATATCCGACCCTTCGGCCCCCTCGGGTATTCCCAATATCCTGAGATTATTTCTCCGGAGTCGGTTTTCCAGGTCGGCAATTTTTAACTGCATATCCTCGTGGTCAGCAGAGATTATATCTATATCAGTTTTTTGTGTCGTCATTTGATCTTCTATTGCTGATATCCGCTCTTCTGCTGCATTATCCTTTCTGAAAATTCACTGCAGGTCTTAGCGACTTTTCTCACTCCATTCTGTAATTTGCGGCAGGCAGCTTGTGTTTTCTGGCTTTCGGAGCGAGTTTCTGATCTATGTTCCACTATTAATTGATAGATTGCATTCAATGATATCTCGTTGGAGTTACTAGGTACTGTTAGTGTATCTGCCACGGCACCTTCTATTACTCCTTCTCCTCCCTCTGCTGTCTCATGGGTAGTCTCAGGGTCACTTCAAGCCTCTGGAGAGAGAGATATTTCCCAGGCTAAGCTTTTGCCTGCTCCGGCTTGTGTCATGTCTAAGCTCAGAGTCTCTTGGGCCATCATTTCATTATGTACCATAGTAGCATTTGGGGTCCTCTCTTCCGACGTTGAGTCCATAGCTGAATCATTCTGCTCACTTGCCAAGCTGTTTAGTGAGCCATCCAGTAACACCGCCTTTTGTGCTTCCTCATACTCCTCCTCTGATGTATCTGTATGGTCCGAAAATGATAAGAAGGGTTCGCTTGAGTCACTCTCACAGATTATTCTCGTATCCTTTGCTGCTGTCAATCCAATGCTTGTTTTCACCGTATTGCCAGAATCTGGTGTTTCTGTGGACTGTAATATTGCCTGTATCACTTGGTCCCCCTTTCCTGGTTGACTCTGAATTTGCCGCTTCTCTGTTAATTTCACATTCTTTAATTGTGTTGCAATTTCTGGTATGCGATTTTGTTGGATCTCCAACTCTTGCGCTGTTTTATTCTTTTCCTTCTTATCCTTCTTCGACGAGAACATTTGAGGAACTCTCTTGCTTTTCCCTTCATTCACATCTACTTTAGTATTCACAGAGTCCATCTCTCCAATCCCCCCTTCCAGGGCTCTTTTTCTGCTGCTACCACCTATTTGAGGGTCTTGAAGCCGATTACCTGATGGGGTATCCATCCCTCCTCTACTCTTTCCACCTCGTGCCGTTTTCGGTGGCATCTCAGTGTCTTATAAATGATGGATTGTGCTCTGTTGCCCAGTATCCTTCAATGATTACCACTCAGATCACATTTAAACATTTCAGACTGTTTCCAGTTTGTTTTTCAATCTACAATGCCCTTTAATAAGTCTCTCCGCCAAAATATTTTAAAAAGTATGCCTCAGATCATATACTCGTCGAATATTGTTATACAGCCTATATAAACGTTTATATTTTATACTTTATACGCTCACCGCGATATTGTTTGTGATCTGGATTTTCAGCCTGGTGCCGGGCGCTCATATCCGGCCTCCAAAGGACCACAGGAACCACAATGCAGCTGTAGATCTGTTTAGCACTGCTGTATCCACTGAGCCTCAGTCCTAAGACCTCAGGGACCAGAATGCATCTGTGGATTAATATGTGCACTAGTGTGTCGGTTGAACCTCGGTCCTGGGGTCTCTCAATGTTGATTTTTGGCACCCAGATTAAGAATCACTGTTCTCCGTTTCAGACACGAGCAGCGAGCCCGCTGCCAGAACTGCTGCTACCTCCGTGATTCCAATGCCGCCGTAATCAACACTGCAATGAGCTCCGCACTCCGGTGCTCCCAACCACTTGAGTGTTCAGTGCCCAATGCCGATGCTTCCCCGATATTCAGCCAAAGGTGAGAGCGTTGTCGGGGCTTTACTACGCCATTTCTTCGTTTCTCTGTAGATAGATATCCTGCATAGAGTAGAGAGGAGCCGTTCTGGAGCTAAACTCTCACTCGTCCCTCACGGACGCCATCAGTCAGTCAGCAGCACTTCGAGTGCGGATGTCACCTTCCCCATCCCCCTGGTGACATCAGTGCAGCAGTGCACAAGCCCCTCCTGCATTGCCACGGAGCGCCTGCACAGCAGGGAAGTGGCAGTTGCCAGGCGGTTCACTGCCCTGGTGTGCTGCTCCATATACTGCCTCTCCCTGCGCCTTCTTGCCCTGTCCTCGTCCAGTTTGTCACACAGCACCAACACAGATTGGGACATGTCCTGCATGCTCTCAGGCATCTCCTTGATTGCCTCCGCCATAGAGCTGATGCCCCTGTCAATGTTAACCATGTTCTGGTTTAGGTGCCGCATTTGTCTCTGAACTGCCTGAATCACCTTCCCCTGCAGGCGCTGCACCTTTACCATACTGGCCTCCAGACCTCGGAAGACCCCATCACCCTGCTGAGTTGTGCTGTGCTCCCGGGCCCTGCGGCGGCTCGCACCTCTGTGCGCACCTACAGAGGTGGACTGCAGCCCAGCATTTGTTTCCTCCAGTGGACAAGTTGGTGTGTCACCCCCCCTTGTGTCCTCAGAGGGCGAATCCATGACATGGAGAGTGGCAACAGCATGCCTCCTGGATCTTACCACTACAGGTTATGTTGCTGCTGGTGAGGCTGGTAGTTGTTGTGAGGCTTGCTGTGTTGGTGAGTCAATCAGCAGTGTTGATGCTGGCTCTGCTGTTGCAGCTGGCTTTGTTGGTGCACCTGCCTGTGGTGTTGATGCCGGGAGTGGTGGAGTGCTGTGACCTGCACTTGTGCTGGCATCCTCTATACTTCCCTTACGGGGTGCCCTTCACTCCTTCTCCCGCGCAGTCCTACAAGATGACTCTCCTGTGGACAGATATGGACATTAGCTCAGTGGTCCTGCAGCCCTGCATTTCAATATTAAATTGAAATGCAGTGAAACCTCGAGGAGAGCGAGGGCGGGCGCGAGACCACACTGAGGCACCGGAGCAGCTGCAGAGATCCGCGCCTGCGGACTGGAGCGCGCCACTCAACCCGGGGGGTGTGCTAAGGGGCACAGGGCGACCTCTTCATACCCTGAAGGAGTCCGGACCAGTCACCACCCCTGCGGAGTTACCGCCGGGACACCAGCCCCAAGGATTGAGAGGAGCACGGGTCTCGTGTGTCGTCCTCGATGGTGAAGAGTACACTTCACTGTGGCATGGAACAGGAGGTATTCTGATGGAAAAACAATCGATACATCTGTTTTCAATTAGTGATACTGGGACAGCGTGGTAAAGGATCCCATGCCATTTGCATTAGAATGGTCTACCCAACACATTGACCTTGCTATCAGGGTTTGGGCTGAGAGTAGCTGCTGGTCCGAGGCACGACAACACAGCCACGGAGACTGTTTTCAATCTGTCTTTACTGTGACTTTTTTAGTGAATGCGATCTTGTTTATATTTTGATGATACATGATGAGAGAGTGAGAATGTATGATGGTATGTTAGGTTAGTATGCAAGTGTGGTCAATAGTTAGGGGACATGTAGTTATAGGAAATGATATAGGTACTATTGTCTGTGCTGGAAAACAACACAAATGTTGATTTGTTACAACTGATGAAATTGTTACAAATGTAAAACAATGTGAAACATTTTTTCACTAAAACAAATATGTTCATTTTTTACCTATTTTGTCTGTTGATACAAATGAATAAACATTATGGAATAATCAAATTAAAAAAGCAATAAAAAGACATAGAAATTGTAAGTTTATCATGTTACAATTGTGGATAGCCCCATAGAGCAGTTGTCATCCCACATAAACGTAATATAGGCTTACTGGAAATTTGTTTGATTCTCCATTGTGGCAAGGAGGGCTCCCAGCAGAGATAGCTATTTTGTATTAAAAAGGAACTTTGCAAGCTTTCCACTTCACCAGTGGCGTAGCTAGGGGGCATATTATCAAGGGGCTTTATCTCCGCTTTTTTGGCTTTAAAAGCCAAGAAAGCAGAGATAAAATTATCTCCCTATTACCAAGCTGTCGCTAACACCAGTTAGCGACAGCTAATAGGAGATAGTGACCATCTTGGGCCCCGCTTTGCATGTCAGTGATATTTATCACTAATGACATGCAAAGTGGGCGTGCCAAGATGTTAGCGACTGGAAACAGTCACTAACATCGCTATCTCCTATTACCAACTTTTGGAGATATTCGCGCTAAGCGCGAATATCTCCAAAAGCTAACACTTGCCCAGGAGCAGTTCTTAGCCATGTTATCCAATGGGAGGTGGATAACATGGCTAAGAGCATTTGCTCGATAATGCATGAATATCGCTGACTTTTCAGCGATATTCATGCATTGCGGCCGTTTTTTATCGCATTTGCGATAAACCTTGCTAATAGCAAGGTTTATCTGCGATAAAAATCGCCGATTTGCGGCGATAATTTTTGACTCTAAACAAGTTAGAGACAAAAATTATCTCTATTGGTTGGTAATATGCCCCTAGGTACCTTGCTGCCCGTGGTGGTTCGTACCTTTGCTGCCCTGCGATGTCCGGAAGAGGGAGAGCTGGGGAGTCTGGCAATGATTTCTGCATTTGCCGCCCCTGTGGCAAACTCATGTAAGAGCGGGGGAGGGGTCGCCCCCAAACCTAGTGCCGCTAGGGGTGGACCGCCCTACCCATCCCATGCTATGACACTGCACTTCACAAAGTCACACAATTTTAGAAAGTACACAAAGTTGTGACCCAGCCAACCTTACACAACTCTACTTCAAATTCTGCCTTACATAGGTGATTTAAAGTTGGGTGGTTAAAAGTTTCTTCGGTGAAATTTAATATGTACTACTTTAGAAAAAGTTCCAAAAGGTTTACACCAATAATGCACAAAAACACAAAAACGGATTGTGTGGTTTAAAACCTTTCATAATGTACCATTTTCCCTACAGATATGTGGGCAAGATGTGTCCATCTACCATGGAGGGTCATTACTAACCCTGGGTGGAGTATGCGGAGTTGGTTCCGTGGAGTTCCACGGAGTTAAAAAACATAACTCAATGGAACCCCGCTCCACCCTCCCTAAAAATGAAAAATACAACGGGAAAAAAAATCACTTACCTGCTTTGGCGTCTCCGGGCTGCCCTCCTCCTCACCGTGGTCTCTCCTCCTCACCGTCCTCGCCGGTCGCAAACCCCTACGTTGTTCGCCAAAGCAGATAAGTGATTTTTATTTCTAATGTTTTGGTGGGTGTGGGCAGGGACTTCCTCTGCTCTGCTGCGAAGTTGGAGTTTTGCCTGAACTGACGGAGCGGAGTTCGGAAAGTTGTTCCGCCTAAAAATATACTTGTTGCTACAGGTTTGGCTATTTGCTCCCTTATTGTATGACACTCTAGCACTGTAAGATTCGTAGGGACGTTTTGACAATTTTGGTCCATTTTGTTGAGAACAAATAAATATATCCTACTATTATATCTCATGCAGCAACGGTGATTTATTGTTTACCACTGCCTGTATTTACGAATCGTTCCTTAATGTTTCTAAGATTTTACCCTTGTACATATTGTTTGGTGTAGCTTTGACGTTAGGTGTGACTGCCATTGTCTTTGCACTATTGCAAATAATAAAAACAACTAAAACGCAGGGCTGGGCTTCTGATTAGTTTTCACCTCATTGCTTTGTTATTAAAATTGCTGATCAGGGATGAACTGCGAACAGTCCCCTTGGAGCAACTAAACAACACTGAGCCCACTTCGTGTTAACTCCTGCTACACCTAAAGCCTTTGGAAGAACAAAAAACAGTGCCATACTCCACAGACTGATCCTCGGAGAACCGTCCTCAAACCACACCTAATGAAATCCGCATATCTGAAGGTTAATATAAATGCACTGAGCGGTGACCTCTGAGATAGAAAGTTAGACATATGCAGCCAGCTAATGAAATGACTATAAATGGAGATTGATTTGCTGGACATCAACCTGTCTTAGACTCCAAGAGTGTAATTTTCCTGTGCCTTAGCGCAGGGCTAAATGCCAGCTTTGGATTATTAATTAAGGGCGAAATGTCAGTCCACTACGAATCCGATTTTAATTAAGACCTTGAAGGCGCACATTACAGATGGCTTAGTTCATGCTTTTATTCCGAATATTCCCATTGTATCCTCATTTGACAGCTGTCTATTAATTTGATCAATTGTAAGCATATGAAGGTTGTAATTAGTCCAGGGTGATCATTGTAGTGTTTTGTGGGTAGTAAAGGTGTTTCCATGGATGGATTTTGTTCTACTGTGCCTGCCATAATTCAGCAAAAATAATTGAGTGTGTCCCTGAAACATAACGTTATTAAGTTAAATACTTGCACAACGTGCATATCCTGCATGAACACAATGGACTTAATGAGTGAAAATGTTTACTTCTAAAAATTGTTTTGTTTTTTCGGTAAAAATCGAAATAATTTAGCTGACAGAGTGAATACTGCATCGAGTCATGAAGACTGGGTAAGTGGCATTTTTAAAGGAAGAGCGAAAGAGGAGAGAGGAGCAAATATGATTATATCATAAGTAGAAGATGAGAAAAGAAACGATGATATTTAATGGTGGGTTGAAACAGGAAGAGTAAAAAAGTTCCGCTTGTGGGGGTATATCATGGGGCTTTGCGGGGCCTGGATGAGAAATGGAAGTGGGACCTTCAAAGAACACTGACCTGTTTCAAAATGTTTAAAAAGTCATGTAATAAAAATGTGAATTAGCGGTGTTAGCTATCTCGTCATTATTAATTTTTGCTTTAAGTTCTATAAATATTCATTATAGCATGAGTGCAATGACCTCCAAAAGACAAGGACTTGAGAAATAATGACCACGCCTCTAATATTATTCAGAAAATTAGACTTACCTGGCTGCCATGATTTGGGGTTAAATCCTGAGCAAAGAGGAATTTTAAAGAACAGTCCACGTATTCACACATGTGTTTACAACGCATGCCTTTACAACAAAGGGCATTACAACGCATGCACTACAACGTGGGTTACCATGTGTTCCATGTCAACGCAAGTTGTTACAAAGATTTGCTTTAGGGAAGTGCTGGAGTTTGGAATAGTATATTTTACTATTCCAACTCCAATCTGTGCAACAGTAGGGAAGGTGTTGGATTTAAAATCCAACAATGAGTTCCCGAAAGCAAGTCCTTGTACTGACTTGCATTGTAAGTTCCTTAGCAGGTATCTTGCTACCTCTAACAAAACCGTAATGTCATCCATCATTGAGAATGGCAGGAATCATTGTCATTGGGTGTACCCCATGGAACATCCCTGCCCCCTCCTCCCCGCGCATTGATCTAGTGAGGACAGGAAATTATCGTGTGTGGTATTTGTATAATGCAACATTTGCCAAAATAGAGTTAGTTGAGTGCTCAAGAGGGTAGAAGGCAGAACTAAGATGAGAGCGTGAATCTGGGTTGGGCCCTGTGTTTTCCTAATGGATGGTCCCTGCTTTTTGAACACACTCAGCATCAACATTGACTTTGGCCTGGCAGTTCAAGCCGGATTTCTTGTGAGGGGAGGTACATTTAGGTAGATGTGAACTTCTCTGCTGCATCTTTTTTTATTTTTTTTATTTAAACAGTTTTTATTGCAATAGGTATGGTATACACAGCTGGTGATTGCCTACAACCCTGGGGCCGGCAGCGTATAGTAGCCACTGAAACACAGAATCGGACACAGCCCGCATGCCGACATCCCGGAGGCTCGGCGGCAAGTACAGGTCAAGACGTGATGATAAGACCAGGGATGCGATCGTAAGGCAGTATAATCAACTGTTCAGTATTTTCTATTATAAAAGCAACAACAACCACAGAAGTGAAACATGAAAATAAAATAAAAATGAAATGGAAAAAAAAAAAAAAAAAAAGCAGAGTCAAATAATAGTCACACTTGTAGTATCAAATAGGAAGGGACATCACAGTAAGGACGCAGCAATAATTAATGTCGAATCCTTCCCACTGGTCCAGCACGTGACATAGCCAGTTCAGCAGACGGAGAATCACACAGTTCGCCTCTGTATACATTCCAGTGCCCCCACTTCCTGTCCCACACCTTAGGGCAACCCCGTATCTTGTAGACAGTCTTCTCCGCTATCATGCATCGATCCATCTCAGCCACCCATCCCACCACTAAGGGTCTATCTCGGGAACCCCACTTCATTGCAATGGAGCGTTTGGCTAGTAGAAAACCCAGAGTCGCCCATTGCAGTTCCTGAACATTAAGGTCGTTGGCACCCCAGACAGAGAGGACACATGGTCTCGGCAGCGGTGGCAATGGTTTACCCAAAGAGTCGCTCATTTTCGTGAGAACGCGGCCCCAGAACTCCTGTATTCTTGGACAGTCCCACAGTATGTGAAAGAAGGTGCCAGGTAAGTTACAGCCTCGCAGGCACAAGGGGTCAGGGCGCCGTCCAATTTTTGCCAAAGTAAGAGCAGACATGTAAGCCCTATGCAACACCTTCAGTTGTATCAGGCGAAACCTATGGCAGATAGCCGCTTGTCTAGGGGACATGAGGGCCGAACGCCATTCTACCTCATCGAAGGGGCCCAGGTCAGCTTCCCATTTGACTCGCAGTGACGGGAAAGAGTTGGGAAGGTTATTACACAGTTTCCGATAAGTGTAGGAGATAGCCTTCTCAGGGAGCGGTTCTGATAACAATCTGTCTTCTAGGGGAGAAATAAGAGGAATCGAAGAGAGGTCTGGAATGGCGGACCGAATGGCATGAGAAATTTGCAGATAACGAAAAAATTCAGTGGACGCCAAGGAGTACTTGGTCTGGAGAGCCTTAAAAGACAGAATAGAACCTTTGTGGACCAGATCCCCCACCTCAGAAATCCCTATCATGTCCCAGTTACCGAATCCCTGGGAAAAGCAGAGGGATCCCAAGCGTTGTGACGACCACAAGGGGGTAGCTTTAGTGAGTGTGTCAGCCCACCCCAGATTCTTATTGGCTTTGTGCCACAGTGCAACTGTGTGGGCCATAGGGCCGACGTATCTATGTTTAGCAGGCTTGCTGTAGAGGGCTCCCAAGTAGCCCTCCCGTCCAGTTTGGATTCGATCAAGGAGGAAGGCCGGATTAAGGGGTGAGCCGTGTATCCAATGGTTGACGGCCACCAACTGTGACGCCCAATAGTAGAGGCGGAGGTTGGGCAGGGCAATGCCTCCGTCGTACCAGCCCTGAAAAAGTTTAGACAGGGCAATCCGAGCGGCACCACCGTCCCACAGTAGAAGACGAAGCTCTCCCTCCACCATGCGAAAATAAGCGTCTGGGATCAAGAAGGGGCAGTTTTGCAGGGCATAGAGAAGCGCGGAAGAGGTAGCATTTTAAACAGACCCGCTCTGCCCGGAAGAGACAGCGGGAGGGATCGCCAATGTGCAACGTCGCTGTGGAGTCTGTGTAGGGGGCCTAGCAAATTCCGGTCATGAAATACCTTCGGGTCAGGTGTGATGAAGATACCAAGATATTGAAAGCCATCAGTGGCTATCGCGATGGAGAACCCCTGGGGCAGTCGGGGAGGAGGGCCATGCAACATATATAGCGTGGATTTAGTCCAGTTAATGGAATAACCCGAATATTTACCAAAATTAGTGAGGACGTGAAACAGGCTGTTGATGGAAGACCGTGGTGAGGACACATAAATCAAGATGTCGTCGGCATAAAGGGAGATTTTGTCCACCACTTCATCCCACCACTGGAGACCCCTGATGGAGACGTCTGTGCGGACCCAATGCGCGAGGGGCTCGAGGGTAAGAGCGAAGAGTAACGGGGATAGAGGGCAGCCCTGCCTGGTGCCCCTATGGAGACGAAACTGGCGCGAAGTGTGGTCGTTGACCCTAACCTGGGCAAGGAGGTCCGTGTATAAAAGCTGTACCCAGCTGATAAATTGGGGCCCAAAGCCAAAGCGGGTTAGGACCTCGAAGAGGTAGGGCCATTCGATCGAATCAAACGCCATTGTAGCGTCAAGGGATAAAATGGCCGCATCCTGTTGGATAACCGATTGACGACTCATGACATTATTGACTCTACGCAGGTTCAATGCTGTGTTGCGGCCTGGAAGAAAACCAGATTGATCATCATGGATAAGGGAGGGGAGCACTAGAAGTAGACGAGTAGCCAACATCTTAGCCAGGACCTTCGCCTCTGCGCTAATCAAGGAGATAGGTCGATAAGATCCGCAACAATCGGGTGGTTTATTCGGTTTGAGGAGTACAACAATGGAGGCCAGCCGCTGAGCCAGTGGGAGGACACCATCGTCTCGACTTCGCAGAAACATATTTCTTAGATGTGGGGTAATCTCTCCGGCCATGCCTTTGAGGAATTCGATTGGGACTCCATCTGGGCCCATAGCTTTGCCGGAGTTAACGGCAAATAGTGCCGACGTAAGTTCTTCCACTGTAATGTCAGCGTCCAATGCTGCCCTATCTTCATCAGAAATAAGCGGAAGACGCATCTCCGCCAGGAGTTGTCTAGATTCTTCTGGTGTGTAGGAGGGACCCGCAGTATACACCTTCTCCAAGTGGTCTGCAAAAGCCTCCGCAATATCTTGCGGGTCATTAACTGTGATCCCATCCGGCCTAAGGATGGAGGGTACCCAGCTAGAGCCCTGATCCCGGCGCTCAAGCCAAGCGAGCATTTTTCCAGCAGTATCTCCGAATTCATAAACTCGGTGGCGCGAGTGTAGCAGGCGGGCTCGCGCCCTCTCCTGGGCCAGCGCTTGGTAGGCCAGTTGTTGTGTACGGAGGGAAGCAGCAGTGTCGACAGTGGGAGCGGTGTTGTGTGCCATTTCGAGATGGACGAGGTCCGATTCTGCCCGAAGGATCTGTTCATTATGTTTACGTAGGTAGCCCGTTTTCAGTGTCAGCGCCTCGCCCTTTACGACTGCCAAGTATGCCTCCCAGAGTATCACCGCGGAGTCAACGGAGCCGACATTTTCAGCGAAGTAAAATTCGGTACGTTCAAAGAGGGCGTCTTTAATATCAGGTATCTGCATAAGCCAGGGGCTAATAACTACAGGGCCCCGGGTATATGGACGATGGTAGGTCAGATCTACACTTAGGGGCGAGTGATCGGAGATGCCTCGCGGAAGACCTCGTGGTCGGAGGAAGAAGCCGAGATCAGCTGTGGGGCAGAACAAATAATCAATGTGGGACATGCTTTTGTGTGCGTTTGAATAATGTGTAAAATATGCTGTAGTCGGGTTCTGGTGGCGCCACATGTCTACCAACCCCATGGCCTGAGCAAAGTCGAATAAGTCGGAGCGCGACCGATGAGAGCTACGCTTAGGGCTGCGATCTAGGTCATCGCACATCGTGTGGTTGAAATCACCGCCGATCAGTAATGTACCGACGGGGAGGCCCAATATGCGAGTGCCTAGTTCTTTAAGGGAGTCCTGTACGAGTTTAGGTGGAATATAGACGGAGACCAGATTCAACGGGCGGCCCTCCCATGTAGCTTCGACAGTCGCAATGCGGCCGAGGGGGTCAGCCCACGTCTTGGAAGCAGTAAGTGCCAGACTCTTTTTAATTAGGATCCCCGTGCCGCGGGATCCCGAGGTGAAGCCCGCGTGAACTAATAATGTATAGCCCCCTCGTTGGAGAGCCCTGCAAGTGTTACCCACCAGGTGTGTTTCCTGTAAGAGGACAATATCGGGGGAGTGGCGACGAAGGTATTGGAGGACCACACTTCTCTTAATCTTATGACCCAGCCCGTTAACATTCCAGGACAGGATCGTGAGGGTTCGAGAGCGGGGGTGCATCTTCATTATGAACTAAGGGAATCATCAGGAAGGAGAAGTGAATGTAGGGCTGACGGAAATACTAGTGCGGGAAGGCAACGCCACAGCGAGGAAGAGGAAGCTCACAAGGCCCTAGTGGACCTGTTAGCCCACCGGGCAAACTGCTAGTCAGCTTAAGACCTATAGTGGATCTAGAGACCAGACCAATGTGACAGAAGAGGACTCTGCAAATCAACAAAAAAAAACACAAGGAAAACAATGACAATGCAATAACAACAGTAGAAACCCAGACCCACCCACCCCCCCATCCATCCCCCCTCCCTGCTTCCCTGCCCGCGGACTTGAAACTATCCACACCCCAACTAGGCAGAGTGCCTGTCGCCCTCCCAACCATGTTAGGGGTGCTCGGTGAGCCGGTGCCACCCCCGCCTGACACTAGTAGTGATGTGACCATCAAAAACAGGAAGAAGTCAAACGGTATACAAATCCCAGTGCCACATTCACATATCAAATAGAGTACCTGGTAAGTAGTCAGTGCGGCCTCACCTCGGGCCGAAGAACACACCATCCGGAAGCCGATGCTGACATGGCGTGGAGAACTGTAATGTCAAAGAGGCCCCTGCAATGAAGTCACCTTAAGAGGAGCATACCCGCCAATCAGCACCCCAAAGGCCGTGCATAGCCGGCTCCCCAAGGTGTAGTGACACTAGTCCCCCACATCTTTGTACCGGTAAAGAGGTCCTGGCTTCCAGGCATCTGTTCAGTACTTGCGCGATCATCTTGGTCGTCACGGGCTTCCCGTCGGCTCGGAGATCTCCCAGCACGGCGCCAGCCCTCCAGCCAGTCCCATACTTCCTCCGGCGAGAAGAAGAACCACGCTTTGCCGTCGTGTTCCACCCGCAATTTCGCCGGGAAAAGCATGGAATATTTGATTTGCTTGTCCCGTAGAGCTTTCTTGACTTCCAGGAAGCTACGGCGCCTAGCCTGGACCTTCATGGTATAGTCCGGGAACAATGTAATGCGGGCACTCTCCAGGAGAAGAGACGGTCCCGCCCGGGCTGCCTGCAGGATGGCGTCACGGTCGCGGAAATTGAAGACCCTCGCAATAATAGGTCATGGGGGAGCCCCTGTCTTGGGTCTGCCACCAGGGACCCTGTGCGCTCGCTCAATGGAGAAGAAGGTTGAAAGCTTCTTCGGGCGGAGGTGGGTGGTGATCAGGTTTTCGACAAAGAGGTCTGCTGCTGGCTCCTCCATCCGTTCCGGCACGCCCAAAATTCGAATATTGTTACGTCGCGCCCTTCCTACATAACCATCCAGGAGCTCGCTCATTTGTTGCTGTTGTTTCTGGAGTTGTTCCACCTGTCGTTGGAGGGTAGAAGTATCGTCAATCAGGGCCGCAGTTTTAACTTCCACATCTTTGACCTTGGAGTCCATTTTCCGCAGGTCAGCCCTCAGCAGCGTCACCTCTATATTGACCGAGTCAATCCGCGTCTCCAGGGATGACCTCACCCCAGCAATCGCCTGCATAACGTCCTCCAGGGTAAGGGTCTTCGCTCCTGGCGAGGGGGACGCAAGACTCGGGGTCTCAGGGGAGGGTGCAGGTTTCTCGCCTCCCCTAGCGCCCCAGGAGTTCTTGTTGAGCTGGCTCTGGTTGGAGGGTCTGGTCGCCTTTGACGACGCCATGGGGAATAAAGATGTCAAGGATGCAGCGCGCAGGGTCCAAGGGGAGTCAGAGTGTGGCAAGAGATATGGTCAATGAAGGAAGAGGGGCGGCACACACTCGGCTTGTTAGTCCAAGTAGGGCAGGTAGACCAGTGCCCAAAGAATGGCAGGCCCCAGAGCTTCCAGCGGGCAGCGGCTACGGGTAGAGCTCAGGAGTGGCGCAGAGGCACGGAGGAGATCCGGGCAGGCGCCAGGAAACGCTGCAGGGCTATGACGGCTCGGGGCCACCCAGTCCGAAGATGGCACCACAGCAAAGGGCGAATCCGGGCTAGCAATGGCGCAGGAGCTTCTCGAGGGCACCCAGGAGGGTCAGGTTGCGTCTAGGGCTGCAGGTGGAAGGCAGCCAAACAAGTCGCCCAGCCCACAATTGCCAGTGCGGTACCGCCTGGGTCACTGTTGCGTGCTGGCACAGCGTCGTCTCAGAGTGGAGCACCCCCAAACGCGGCGCACAGGCCTCAATGCCTTCCAGGATCGGCGGCCACAGAGCAGAGTCACAGGGTCTAGGTTCCGAAATTGGCACAGAAGTCCCAAGGCCACACAGGCCGATCCTGTAGGGGGTAAGAGCAGACCGGGAGACAACACGTGCCAGTAAGTAGAGGCCCCACACCCGGGGCGATGTGAGGAGGGCCCAGGGATGCGCGAGCCCGCAGCAGCCGGAAAGCGGGAGGGAGTAAGTGTCAGCCAGGCGCAGCAGTGAGCAACCGGACACAACAGAGGATCGGTGCCGCCCCGAGTCTCAGCAGGAGCCCAGCCTCAGACGTACCTCCGGTGTAGGGGGTCGCAGAATCGCGGCGATCGGTACAATACAGCGGGTCGGGGCACAGTCGGGATCCACTCGGGAAGAGGCACCTAGCTCCCGCAGCTACAGGCCCAGAAGCCGGGGTGTTGAGTAGGCGGACCCCAGCGTAGGAGGAGTCTCACTGTGTCCGTTCGGGCCGCGTGGATCTGGCAAGGAACCGGCCAATCAGTCACAGGCAGCCCAGAAAGGCACTTGCAGGGTTCCGGTGCGTCGGAGAAGGGTCCGCTCCCCAGCTCCGTCGCAGGACAAGGCAGCAACAGCAGGCACGGTCAGATGCGGAGTCGGAGCTCCGATACGGGCGCCATCTTGCCCCCAGCCGGACCTTCACCCAGTAGATGTGCTCCGCTTTTTCTTACAGCACAAAACCAGTACAATCACAGCTCCAGGGCTGGCACTGAGGACTGCTGTGAGGTCCCCGTGGCTGTAGGGGGGACCTCAGGTCAGAGAACGGATGAAATGCGGCGGATAAGCAGGACGGGGTCGGGAGCCGCGTTAGAGAGCGACCATTCCCGTCGGCTGCTAGCCACGCCCCTCTCTGCTGCATCTTTGACAAATGTGGTTCATAGTTTTGCAACAGGCAGTACATTGACTAAACATTACATGGGCTGCACTGCTTTTTGCTTTCACTTGATTTCACTACCATTTATTGCACAGTTCGGATGAAAAATGGTTGCAGGCAGGTTGTTTGGTGCGGGACATAATTCTGCCTCAAGATTTTGCATCAGGCACTATTGAATGATCAGTAGAGAGAACGAGGTACACTTGGCACTTGATTGCAACATGCCGCATGGGGGTGTGAAGGTAGGTTGATTGATGTGTGAAAGACAGCCTTCCGTAATATTACACCAGGCACTATATTGATAACACTGAGATATCAGCTGGCAGATTAGCGTGTGAAACAACACAGCTGATCTAGGATTTATTCTCCATGTGCTTTATTGGCTACACATTACACAGTAAGCCCAACACTACAAAGCAACGTTCCAAATGACTCAACAAACTGGTGTAAATACTTATTGCAACTCTCATATAGCATTTAACTTCCAGAGCACTGGTGTACTTTCTGCACCAACTAACAATGGCATACCAGGGGCCACATTATGGAAAGTGCCCCGCAGGCACAATGGGCATGGGTGCCCTATTTGCATACTCCCTGGTCAATTCGGTATTACAGAAGGGACAGCAGACGCATGTGCTGTTTCCAGAAGGTGTAACCTAATTTGCATGGGGGAATGGACCCATGCAAATGAGGGAATCTTTTTGCTTCTGCTCCCACACCATATTATAGACACATGCACAGAGGAAAAGAAGTTGTTAGGAGGCCCAATGATAGTGATCCACCTGATAGCAGACCTCTGGAAGGGTAAAACAAGGTCCTATGGACCCCAAGACATCCCCTTGCAGTCACTCACTTCGCACTCCTGCAAGTGAAACACTAGTCTCCCTAAAAAGTGCAGGCAGGTTGCTGCCTGCACAGTGAAACATGGATCAGCTGCTTCAAAGCCACTCCATATTTAAATTGAATGCTCTGCACCCAGGGCACCACGACTTTACGGCTGCCCTGGAGCAGCGCATTCAATATAATATGGTGCACCTTTCAAAGGTGCGACCGGCGCAAACAAAAAGAACATGTCGTATTCTGCAATATGGCCCCAGGAAAGTTATATAACCCAATTCTGTGAATTCAGTTTTGAGAACTATTTTAGGGACAGGCTGCACATAGCATAGTTTAGTACTGAATGGTGGTATCACAGTGCACAGAGTAATAATACCCACCAGCAAAAAGGTTTGGAAAAAGGTGAAAAATCTGGGGTGACCATGCACAGAGGGCAGCTTTTGCTACATGGAGTATGGAAATGTTAAGTGCAAGTTAACCACTTGCACCATATTCTGTAATAATTGGGATATATGTGCACCTTATCTTCACTAGACCATTGAAAGTCACACCTTAATAAAAAAAATAGGAACAGCAAGGACGGCAAACACCAACAAACCAAGGAGCACTTAGCAGCATGCTGATAATTGCCAATGACAGCACCTGTGAAAGTGTTAGAAGTCAAGAGAAGCTACTACCAGTAAACTAAGCAGAGTAGAAGGAGAAGAATAAGACGTTAATCACTGTTGAGATGAACTAACATTGCAATTGTCATCTAAAGAAAGCAGTGTGAGCTTCCATACATCGACGAACCGGCAGCGAACCTTACACTAACAAGATGTACCTAAGACATAGACCTGGGAAAAAAGAACTAGAGAAGAGCAAAAAAACAGAGATACTGGATATCGTCACTCTGTCTAGTTGCACATCTGAACCTCATCTGTACTGCAGGGTTATTGATAATTAAATAATAGAGAAGACTTTTAGTGTGAGTGTGGTATTGGCATTGGCAACTGAAGGAGCTGGGTTCCATGTTCTATATCCACTCTTTAACCTCAGGTTGATGTGACTTTTTATCAGTATATGTGTCAGCCTCTGTAAGGGCTTTGCCTTCAAAGAAAAAATTGGGATCCATTTTCAGCAGTATCCAACCATTCCCCAAAAAATCCCGGCTTCCTTTTGTGTGGTAGGTGCATTCATTTTCATGATTGACTCAATGCTTTCTGGTGACACCTTTCTCTTGCCTTTCTCAATGCGATGACCCGAGAACTGGACTTCTGTTCAGCAGTACTGAAGCTTGCTCGGTGACAACTTGTGTCCATTTTCTGCCAAAAGGTTCAGTAAGCCAATGGTATCGTCCCTGTAAGCCTCTTCTGTCTCTGATGCAATTAGGAGATCATCTATGTGTTGCACGAGCACTGAATTATGTGGCAGTAGCAAGCTCTCAAGATTCTTTTTCAGAATTTGGTTAAAAATGGATGGACTTTCAGTATGCCCTTGTGGGATACGACACTATGTTAAAACTTGATTCTCCAGTCGGAATGGAGAAAAAGGCTTGTCGCAGACAAACAGTTTCTCAAAGGATCTGAAACAGGATCACAGATGGATTCGGTATCACAGGACAACATGGAATCGCACTAACCATTCTAAGGTCGTGAACTATGCGATATTTGGCTCTCGGCTTCTGTAACCCCATGATAGGTGAATTGCATTCCTATTGTCTCCTTCAATATACCCTGCAAAATCATGGAGTCAATCACAGGTGTAATCCTCACACTGTTTCCGGAGTCAGATTGTATTGGGGCATTCTTGGAAATTCTACATTTGCTTGATTTGTATATGGACTGGCTCATCTCCTCAAAACAGCCCTATCTCTTCTCCTGTGAAATCCCACACCATTGGAGAAACAGTGTCTCTCAGATCCGGCGGCATGTTTTCCATTGTCAATACGGCAAACAGCTCTACACAGTGTTTCTGATTTGCCAATTTGAATGCAATATCATTATCATTAGTCTACAGTTCAAATCCTTTTGGTGTGAAAAAAAATGGTAAAATTCAATTTGAATAAGAGATCACACCCTAACAAACAGACTGGACTTGAATCGCACACCACAATTAGGTGTAGAACCTGACAGGTTCATATTGTCACTGGTATTTTTTCTGTCAATGAGTTTGTCATTCTCTTATTGGCAACTCCTACAACGTGGGTCGATTGTCCAGAAAGAGGTAGGTTTGGGAGTACTGAAGATCTCATAGTATAACGGGTAACAACAGTATCAATCAGGAATGTAATGGGATGACTGCCTACATCTGTCTCCACATACAATCTACTCTGGTCTTCCTCTAAGACCTCTCCAAGGGTACAATCTTCCTCCCCCTTCAGGTATCCGTCAATGTGACAGGTCCTGATCAAGTCCGTCCAATACTTCCATAAAGGGCATTTGGTGGTAAGCTCAATTACTCTGTGGATCTCTGGGAGGTTGTGGCAATTGCACTAACTGGTTTTGGCTTCCCCATTATTGGATCTTGGCCTTGCCTCAGTATTTATCACATTTGGCACTTGCACTAGACCTCCATCTTGCATCTGATTTGCTCGATTCAATCAACACTTGTGCATTCCAATGCCCTATTTTATGACAAAAATGGAAAGCAGTATTTTTTCTTACTGTGATAATGTCTACAAATGACTTGGGGTCTATAGGAACACCTCCCCCTTTTCCCTGTCAAGAGTTATTCAGAATGTTTTGAACCCCTTCTTGATTATTTCCCTGATTAAGACCTATTGTTTCCCCATTTGTCTGCAGCTGGTCTGCTCTTTGCACATTGCTCATCTGGACCAACATCAACCTGTCCTTTATTATACTATACTTGGAATCCACCTCACCACTACAATACCTAGCATACCGTAACATTTCATCCACTGACTTGTTTTGCCAGCAAAGTAAATGTTGCTGGATCATGACACTAATTTCTAGTCTTAACCCCATCTCAAATTTGTAAACAAGCTGTCCCATATCTTTAGGATCAAGAGTATACAACCCACTGTATTGCTTGAAGGCTTGCAAAAGCTGTTCATACTCTGTATGTACTGATTCTTTGGGTTGCTGGGATGTTTGATCTATTTTAACCAAATCAAAATCTTTTGGGGCTATTTTGGACTGCAACCATGTCATCACCTGTTCAAACTTTTTAATAACCAAAGGTGAAGGACCGTGAGTTATAGCATCTGTAGGACTTGGCCCTTTTGGCTAAAGTTCCCTAAACTTTTTGCTTTCCCCCTAGACCTTTTTTCTGACATGGTGTTGCCAACCTAGATACTTTGTTCACTTTCCCACTGCTGATCAGTGCTCCCTGTGTAAAGTATAATGGAAATTGGTTGTCCATGATTGGTATGTTTGCCTTAATAGTAAAGCCCCTAGTAAAGTGCACTATGTGTGCCAGGGCTGGTAATGCAAATGCTGCTAGTGGGTCTGCAGCACTAATTATGCCACCCACACAGGTAGCCTTAAAGAGAGAAACTCAGGCCTTCCACTGCAGGGCCTGCACGCAGTTTGGTAAACTGCCATGTTGTTCTGACAAGTGCACCCACTTGGTACACCTTACCCGTCCCTTTCTATGTACATCAGACACCCCTATGGTAGATTCAGGGTACCCCCTGGGCAGGGTACAGTGCATGTGAAAGGTAGGACATGTACTAAGGTGTGTACCATGTCCTGACAGTGAAATAATCTCCATTTAGTTTTTTAATGTTGAAAGGCCGTCTTGCCCATAGGACAGAATGGGGAGGCTGTGTAATATGTTTTCCAGCCTATCTTCCCAAAGGCTTAAGATGGAGAGGTGAAGTTTAGTGCATTGTGTGTTTAGATGCCACTCTTTTAGAAGTGGCTGGGTTTTGTGCTCTAACATTTCTGTGTGTCTCTGCCTGGTTGTGGATTGACTGTCTGGATTTGAAAGCAATAGGATCTGGGGTATGTCTTTATCCAGGGGAGGAGGTGAGACAGCAACATGCTGACCTGCATCTGGGGTGTAGGGGGAGGAATAGCCCCTAGAGATGAAGAGGCCTGGGTTGCTGCCATAAAACAATTGTGCCATCTCCTGCTGAGTGATTGAGAATCCAGACCCCCACTAATGAAAGGAAGAAGTTGTCACTGGCAGGGAGGCACCCAGAACTGGTCAGTGCCGCTCTGAACACAAAGACTTCAAAGATATTTAGGGGTATAAATATGAGAGCTGAAGCCCCTGAACTTTGGAGAACTGCATAGATGAAGACTGAACAAGACTAAAGCTACTTAATGGTCAAGAGGAACCTTTGCCAAGGAAGAAACAACTGAAGAGACTGAAGTAAAAGACTGACCCTTGCTGTGTGTTCTGTGGCTGGCCTTCAGTTTGCTGCTTTAACCAAGGAGAGGCTAAAGGGACTTTGCTGTGTGTTGTGTCCCCCTGCTTGAAAGGACTTTGCTGTGCTGTGTCTTGAAGTAACTTATCGCCAAGGGCCTGAGGTGAGCTGGCTCCCTGTTGCAGAAACTCAGGAACACAAAAGTTTCCAAGAGAGTCTCTGTGTGCGTGTAGCTTCAGGTAGCCTGAGACCCTCATAGGGAGTGCCCTGTGATCGTGGGCACCTGGAGTCCAAGCTACTCTCAGCGACGCTGTGTGCATGTGCTTTTTGCAGCCTGAGACCTTCGTGAGGATTGTCCTGTGATCGTGTGCACCAGAGTCCAAGTGAGTCTCAGCGACGCTGTGTGCGTGTGCTTTGTGCTGCCTGAGACCTTCGTGAGGATTGCCTTGCTATTGTGCACCTAGAGTAAAAGTGAGTCTCAGCGACGCTGTGTGCGTGTGCTTTGTGCAGCCTGAGACCTTCGTGAGAATTGCCTTGTTATCGTGCACCCAGAGTCCAAGTGAGTCTCAGCGACGCTGTGTGAGTGTGCTTTGTGCAGCCAACCACCTTCGTGAGGATTGCCTTGTTATTGTGCACCCGGAGTCCAAGTGAGTCTCAGCGACGCTGTGTGCGTATGCTTTGTGCAGCCTGGGGCCTTTGTGAGGATTGCCTTACTATCGTGCATCCAGAGTTCAAGTGAGTCTCAGTGACGCTGTGTGCGTGTGCTTCGTGCAGCCTGAGACCTTTGTAAGGAGGGCCCTGTGATCGTGCACCCAAAGCTCAAGTGAGTCTCAGCGACGCTGTGTGCGTGTGTCCTGTGGCAGCCTGAGATCTTTGTAGAAGTAGCGGCCCGGACTGGCATCCCTAGAGTAGCTGAGGAGCTGGCCCGAGCCCGCGGTTGCCAGAGCAGGACCTCAAGCCAACCTCGTCGAGGCAGGGCCCGAGTCCCACTGCCTTAATTCACAAAGATTGCATCAGAGGCCCAGTCGTTGGAAGAGGAGAGGAGAGTGAGGTCGCACCCCCAGGTAACATGTGTCAATGCCTAGGGCGGGGTGCGGACTCGGAGGAAGACGCTCTAGGCCTCTAACTTTTCAGCAGCGTGATCCTCTGCTTCGGCTCATATCACTGCCCGTACTTGCCATGGAAGTGGCATTACTGGGGCCGGAGTTCTGAGATGCACTCTTTGTTACACCATAACCATGTTGGGGGCAATTGTTGACAGAGGCTGACTGCGATGCAGCAGGAGTAGTGGAGAGACCGCCTAAGGCACTGTGATCGGTGCTGGAGTGTATTACACATTGCATTATTTATACATAATGATGTACCTGATTGTTATATTACGCATTGCATCATTTCTGCATAACAAACTACCTGATTAGTGTATTACGCATTGCATTATTCCTGCATAATGAACTACCTTATTAGTGTATTACGCAGTGGTACAAAAGGGGGTGGTGATGGACGGAGCATCTGAACCAATCAAACACTCACACCCAGTCAACATATCTGGGTTTAATCCACCACCGTCCTTTAGCCCACTCTGCCACCCCAGTTCAGACATGGCCATATGCAAATCAGTCTGACCCTGTGCCTCATGGGAACAGTCCAGCCCGAACTGCCAAGCCATGCCTTCCCTGGACCGGAAACAAGCTTCCGAGGACTGGTTTCTGGCATTTCAGCCGTCTTCAGCCTCGCTTACTTGAATCCAGTGGCAAAGTGAGCAAGGGGCTCATGTCTGAGCATGCGCTGCCAACTTATGGCAAACAAAGTGGTACAAAAGGGGGTGGGGATGGACGGAGCATCTGAACCAATCAAACACTCACACCCAGTCATCAGATCTGGGTTTAATCCATCACCGTTCTTTAGCCCACTCTGCCACCCTAGTTCCGACATGCCCATATGCAAATCAGTCTGTGCCTCATGGGAACAGTCCAGCCCGAACTGCCAAGCCATGCCTTCCCTGGACCGGAAACAAGCTTCCGAGGACTGGTTTCTGGAATTTCAGCCGTCTTCAGCCCGGATTAAACCCAGATCTGTTGACTCGGTGTGAGTGCTTGATTGGTATATATAATTAGCCTTCTTTCACCAATGCTCTATGACCGGATTGTGTGTAAGAATGTAGCGTTGATGCGTTTCGATGGAATTTTGCCTTATAAGTCCATCTTTATCAAGACCTGTATTATGTACACTCTGTCTTATATTGAAGGTTTTCATGCAGTCACCTATAATGAGATACAGTCAATGTTATGTTTATTCTCCAGAGAAACATAATAAAGTATGTCTATATAACAAATAACAGCCTCCAGATATATTTATTTCTAAACAAGTATTTTACATTTCCTATTTGTTGGGCAAACAAACTATAGATGTTGTCAACCGTATCTCTTTTGCCCAATTCATTGACCACCCAACATTATTACAATTAAAAATAGAAATAACATGTCAAACAAAATAGATAAAAGACTGTGCTTGAAAAACAATATGCTTCCCTTTCGATATGGTGCAATCTTACTACTACCCAACTTCCGTTGTACTATTAACATCAAACACTTCACACCTTTATACATCTTATACTACCATTATCTCACTCCGCATTGCATCGATCCAAACTATTGAATGCAATATCGTGTCTCACCTGCTTAAATTAGCGAGACCTACCTGTTAACACCCTTTCTCATCTGTGTGTTTAGGGAAACACTCTGATGCCACCTTTTCATCCTGCCAGGGTTTCAAGCTCCTTCACAATTTCTCCGTCCACGTTCACATACATAATCACAACTCCGTAATTGTCTGCCATCTAAAAGATCAAAAGAATTCAAATACCCAAGAGCATTCACACACACCGACCCTCAACCTGCGCTGGTCACTGGAATCCATATAGTCCACCCATGTATATAAGGTCCACTATACAATTCCCACATGTCCCATTCACACAGAGTTTCCTGTCTTAGGTGAAACTACGATGATGTCTCACGACAACTTCTCAAATCTGCTGTCAGACAATCATAATAACTTGGTGTCTTCTACACTGTGGTATATAAATAAATAATACCGGATCTAGGTTTGACTAGGCATAGCAATAACAGATAGCTCAATAAATAAGAGTCAAGATTCGAGGTAGTAGGAGTTTGCAGGTTTATTACAGCATAAAGGACAGGAACAGGACAACCTGCATAGGAATAGGATGGCAGAGCCTGACAGGGGGGCCCCGACAGCTGCCGGGCAGGATCTGGGATGAGCGCGCTAACATTTAATAACAATACACGATCATATATACTAAAACAGTTGCATTACAATACATACGATAGGCGGAGCAGTGGGTGTGGTCAATAGCAGTCGCGAAAGATAAGGGTGAAGGTAGGTGTAACAGAGGCGTATACATAGACATGTGATGCAAACGTAACAGAATATGTCATGAATGGGGCGGAAACATGGAGGGGGCTACCTAAGGAGCCGGGACCTCTAACCTAATGGTGCGCGCAAACTGACAATGACGTGTTACTAGGAGAAGCTGGGGGCTATGAACTCTGTGCTAGGAGCAGAGACTGAAGTCTGGAGAGTCAGGGCGACATGTACCTAAACAGTATCTAGTATCTGATGTTTAGAGAACATGTTGATAGAATCCAAAAGTTATCGGGGTAAAGGCGAACAGACTCTAAGACTGGAGCATGCATTATTCTACATATAGTGCGTGATGAAGAATATTAAATGACCATTAAATGCAGTATTTCTCTTACATGGAGACGTAAAGGCTAGACAATGACGGAAACTATTGATGCGATTCAGTAGCTTAGGAATGCAGAGAAGGAGGGCTGGACTGATAACTAGAATCATAACATAATCTTGGCAGACTCAGAGGCAGAGCCAGGCTGAGCCGGGCACTGTGAGGCAGGAAGTAAGTGAAGGGTCAGGAACACAGGTGGGGGCTGTATCGCTCCTCAGCGAGGCTCAGGAGACAGGAGCTGAATCTAGTGTCCAGGCCCTTTTGAGGCCTAGAAACGGGAACTTTACAATGAAATAACGTGCACACTGAGAAACGTGGCAACGTAACTTTACATAGGCCTGATATTCGTAGTATTCACGAGAACTGGAAACTGGCATACTAGAGATGGACACAACTGTAATTGCGTCTTTAATCGAACATGGGGAATACATATGCATATTAATCATGCACACATAACATATGATGGAGGACGCGTAGGGACACAGAACATGGCAAAATTTACTTTTCCACATTCCCTCCTTGTCACTACGTTTCCATCAGGAAACATCAATATTCATGATACCATCTATCATTTCATACAGTATCATTTGCTCGTCTCGAATTTTCTTGGAACGGGATTTAGAACGGGACTTGGGACTAGGAATACAAGAGGTAGCACAAATGCCGCAAATCGCAGGGCCACACTGTATACAGAGGCAGCAGCTGAATATGATCGCTACTGCAATACCTAGAAAGGACAAGACTTTCCATCCCCAAGCGGAAATTATATTCCAGAACCAACCGGACCATGTCCAGGTGCCTGGATCTTGGTGTAACAGATGGGCAATTTTATGGAGTCTGGTTATAGCTGAATAAACAGACGGTGCGTTATTTGGAATGAAAATGCAGCAACTAGATCCGATGACTCTACAAGCCCCGCCCCTATCGGCCAGTATGACGTCAAGGACGAGACGATTCTGTAAAACGACAAATCTCATAGCAGATTGCTCTTCAGTTAAGTTACCTAGGGCAGAGGCAGTCTCATTAACTACTGCTTCAAGGGTTCTGGTTAACCTACGGATTAGCTTACTATTCTGGATAGGTCCTATAAAAAAGAAGAAACCTCTATTGAAATCTGTATACTGTTCTAGAGCAGTTTCAGTATAATCGACAATTGGGGACTCAATCTCCCTTCTATGTCTAAGGTGTACTAGACGTGTGTTTCTATGATAATCAGATGGAGCTAGGAAAACAGGTGGCAGTAGGAAGGCAATGTAACAGGTTCCCTCCCAATCGAGGGGCAGACGAACATATGCGGTTTGACCACAAATAAAATAAGAATGACGTGAAGCTTTGAAAATAGATTTCCCACTGTCACTATATTTGACAATAGTAGTACAATCGCTGTGTCCTACATGTACGGAACCATTATTTCGGACACATAATTCGCCTTTGACTGGTAGTACCGAAATAGCAGGTAAGTCTGGAGTAGTATCAGACTGAACATTCAGGACCATGAAATTCGAAGAATAATTACCTAAATTGTAAACTTCGTTTTCTAGATCTAACCCTGTTCTGTGGGGAAGACCTTGCTTGTCTGGGAAACATGTACTGTTAAGAAAAGACATATCTGTTGAAGATGAGAAGATGACGTTAACGTGGACCATGCTCCACACGAACCATTATGTGAAAATGGATAAGGAAAGAGTGGCAGAACTCCCTTCGGGGTCTGGAAAGGGGGGAGTCGACCACACACCCAACAATTAGTGGCATTGCTGGTCTGGTGTGAATAATGTAACATGCGGATAAAAGAATTGTTACGCATAGCGAGGCGGTAAGAGAGTTCATGAGGAGGCAGATCACTAAACGTGTGCTCTACTGTAACATTGGCAGACTTATTTACATGAGGAACTGAAAAATACAGATAAAACGCATAACTGGTGCAGGAAATCATAATACTGAGAAATAATATGAAACATAGAAAAACGATACATCGGATTGAGTTTTGACTAACTCTCTCACTATGGGGGTCTATTTTATACATGTCAGAAACCGGTCTAACCGTTTCACCTAGGGGAGGACTTAAACAATCAAACTGGCTGACTTATTTTACTAGACCTTAACTTTTTCTTATACTCCTGTTGCGGAGTTGTCTCTAACAGGGAGGGTGCAGTATCAGTGTCTTTTGCGGGACAGTCCTTAAGAATAGTACTTTGGCAGTCCTTTAAATCCTGGGAAATGTTCTTTGAAATTGGTTTCAATCCATAAAACCTTTTGATATGCGAAAGATGCACCCAGCCTTTGCGTCCCTCCAACTTCACGGCTGTGCGGGTGGCCAGGAGGACCTGTCGGGGCTCCTTCCAGCGAGGCTCCAGCGGACTTGAACGATCGAAATTTCGCACTAGGACCATGGATCCGGGAACGATTTCATGCGGTGCCACCTCGGTATTGTCTGGAAATGCGGCGGCGACCTGTGAACGACAAGAGTTGAGGGCAGACATCAAGGAAGCTAGGTAATCTGTCAGCATATTACTTGAAACATCGGTAATACTTCGGGGTCTAGGAGTACCCCACATGTTAGGGGGGCGGCCGAAAACGACCTCATACGGGGACAGACCTGATCTGGAATGTGCGACCATGCGCATATAGAACAGGGCGACCGGCAGAGCTATGAGCCAGTCCACACCTTTCTCTTGACAAACTTTTGCAATTCGAATTTTCAGGGTCTGATTATGTCTCTCTACGAGACCGGCTGCTTCAGGATGGCGTACACAATGGAACTTCCACTGGTACCCTAACAAAAGGGACACGTGTTTCATGAGTTCAGATGAGAATGGCTGGCCGTTGTCAGAATATACGACTCTAGGGAGTCCATAACGGGGGAAGAACTCACGAACCAACTGCTTGGCAGTAGTCGTGGCTGTGTAATCTGGAACTGGATATGCCTCCGTCCACCTGGACAAAGCGCATACAACTACAAGGACATACTTGAAACCTCGACATCGCTCCATCTGAATATAATCCATTTGGAGGACTTCAAAAGGGTGGTCAGGAGGTTGGAATCCACCTTGTTCCACCGGGACACTTTTACCTGGATTAAACTGGCAACATATCATACAGGTACGGACTTTCTGCTTGGCTGCAGCTCGCAAATGTTTGTTGAACCAAATGTTCTGGATACTGTCTAACATAGCTTTTTCTCCTAAATGTGCTGGACTATGTGCGGTATTGATAATGACTTGAACCATAGAGTCGGGGAGAAACCATGTGGCTCTACCCTTCGTTAACCATCCTTGATCTGTCTGGACCCCTCCTTGTTCGGACCATTTCTTGATTTCATCGGGAGTAGCATGTAACTGGATATCTATGACATCTTGAGTAGGGTCCTTAACTGTCATACATGTAGTCGGATCTGGAGTGTGTGTCGGTGTCTTATTAACTGGAATGTCTGGTGTCTGTGCTGTAAGCTTGGCTGTGCGATCTGCTAGATCATTACCTTGAGAAATAGTGTCAGTAACTTTCGTATGTGCTTTGCACTTCATGATAGCAATGGATGTCGGTAAATGTATTGCATCTAACAGAGCTTGAATAAGGAGACCATGCTGAATCTTGGTTCCATGAGAAGTCATGAAACCTCTCTCCTGCCAGAGCACTCCGAAGTCGTGTACAACTCCAAATGCGTAACGTGAATCTGTATAAACATTAACTTTCAGGTTCTTGGCGTGTATGCAGGCTTGTGTCAGAGCAACTAGCTCCGCTGCTTGAGCAGACAGGGTGTCAATACGGTGTGTTTCAATAACTTCAGTGTCAGTAGTCACTGCATACGCGGCTACTAGTTCTCCTGTACTTGTTCTCATACATGAACCATCCACATAAAGTGTCAGGTCGGGATCTGGTAATGGAATATCTGTCAGATCTTGTCTTGGCTTTGTCATGATGTTAACAACTTCCACACAGTCGTGTGTGGCAGAATTCGAAGTAACTGATGGTAACAATGTAGCAGGATTTAGAACGTTGCAGCGTCTGATTTCTATGTGTGGCTGGAACAGTGTCAATTCATAACCTGTTAAACGTGCAATTGTCAAGTGCTGAGTTTGTGTTCGGTTTAAAAGAACTTCCACGGAGTGTGGAACTTGTACTGTCAGGGAGTGTCCTAATACTATGGAATCACTTTGTCTGATAGCAAGTGCTGTGGCTGCAACTGACTTAAGGCACGCAGGCAGAGCCTGGGCTACAGGATCTAATGTGCTCGAAAAATAAGCACAGGGCTTGTATTGTCCTGCTTGATCTTGTGTGAGAACAGATAATGCTGTACCTTCGCGTTCTGTGACGAAAAGTGTAAAAGGCTTACTGTAGTTCGGTGTTGCTAGAACTGGAGCTTGACATAAAACTTTCTTTAACTCATTAAACTAAGTGTATGTTCAGATGTCCAAGGGAGGACAGTTGATACGGCTGCCTCCTGTGTCGTTAACTGTATCAGTGGTTTAGCTAGAAATGCATACTGAGGAATCCATTGTCTGCAATAAGAAGTAAGGCCGATAAAAGCACGTACCTCCTTCTGGGTCTTGGGCTGAGGAAGACTCGCTATTAACTGAATACGATCTGGTGTCAACTGCCTACCCCACTTGGACAGTAAGTGGCCTAAATAGATCACTTGCTGGACACAGAATTGAAGCTTCGAAGGGGACACCTTGTGCCCCATCTCGGCTAGGAAATACAAGACTGTAAGGGATGCTCGCTCGCAAGCATGTTCAGAACGGGCTGTGATCAGTAGATCATCGACATACTGGAGCAGGGCAGTGTCAGTTGGCATGTGAATGTTGTCTAGTTGTCTCTTAAGTGCTTGACTGTAAATACTTGGACTTTCTGTGAAACCTTGAGGAGCTCGTGTAAACATATAGCTCCTTCCATTTAAACAAAATCCGAAAAGAAACTGGCTGTCTGGATGAATGGGGACACTAAAAAATGCGTTCTTGAGGTCTATGACTGAAAAAAATGAGGCTTCGGAATCAATGGCTGTCAATAGGGAAGAGATATCTGGGACAACTGGGTACTGGGGAATAATACATTTATTAAGTTCTCGTAGGTCAATCACTAATCGATATACTGGGGGTGCATTTGGATCAGTACGTTTCATGACAGGAATGATCGGAGAATTACATACATTGGAGTCAGTTTCTACCACTACTCCTTGAGCCATGAGCTCGTCAATAATTTTGGATAAGGCTGCTACAGCCTCAGGTGGCAGTCTGTACTGCCTGATTCGTGGCAGGACTACACCTAGCTTGAGAGTCACACGATGGGGTGTGATTTGCATATAACCTACATCAGTTGGACCTTGCGCCCATAGATGCTGCGGAACATTGGACAATCTGGGATCAAAATCTCGTAATACATAGTGACCCTTGAAGTCACGTAGGAACAATCGTATTCCCTCTGGGGAACAGCATATAACTGCACCTAATTCTTTCAGTGTCTTAATGCCTAATAGATTCTCTGGACATGACTTAGTAAGTAACAGATCAGTAGTGCGGGACAGTGGACCTACTTCTAGGGTAACTGGCTTTGATATTTCATTTACAATAGGTTTTCCTGAAAATCCAAGGGAAACATTTCTAGAGCCTGAGAGCGGAGCCCCTGGAACTTCGGCGTGACTTATAGTGGTCCTACTTGCCCCTGTATCAATCAGAAACTTTCTGTCTTTCCCTAATACTTGACTATGAACATAGGGACCTTCTTGATCTACAGGTATCTCGATGAGAGGCAAGCCTAGCTCCCTCTCTAGGCTGTTTCATGAATATGGCTGATACTCTGGATACTCAGACTGTGCATACTGGTACATCTGCTGTGTAACATGCTGTGTTGCAGCGATGGGCTGCGGTACAGTAACTGACTGTGGTGCATTCTGTGACTGAGGAGTCTGTGTAACTTGCTCTTGTCTAGGCAGACGTGGTCTTTCTTTAGTCTTACCGGTAGCTATGTTGTGTTTCAGAACTGCACACTCGTTTATAAAATGACCTGGCTGTTTACAATAATTGCAGTTTCCTTTAACGGGAGCTGCAGGATGACTGGCTTGATTCGGACCCCTCTTCTGACTGTCTTGAGGAACAGATTGTGCAACTAGTACTTTCATTTTCGTGTCTTTCATACGTTTTCTCTCGTGATCTTGCTCTTCTCTGATTCTATTCTGGTGATATTGAAGCATCTGTAACATCTGGGACGGGGTATTAGCTTGCCAGGTACTTTCGACTTTCAAAACTCGGTTTTTAATTTGTGGACTTGAATTCTCGACTAATTTAGTAACAAAAAGATGAGGGTATGACTCGCTACTTGTCTTGAGGCCACTGTTTATAATAAAACATTTTTCAAATCTAGAGTAAAAATCACTAGTGTCTTCGTCTTGTTTCTGTTTACATGCTGAGATTGCATCCCAGTCTTCCTTTTTAGTTGCTAATAGTCTGGGCAAAACTTGTATTAACAGTTCAGGTAATTCTTTACATTTATCTCCAAGACCGGTACCTGGTACTCGTGCCTTATCTTCAGCTCCTAGAACTGCCCAATCGATCTTTTTCTCTCCCACCTCCCATTCTTTTTCCTTGAGTTTTTCATATACCCCTGCGGGCAACAGGACCTTTAACATTTTAATAATATCTGGATACGTGTATTCTCCCATACGGAGCATGTCTTTTAATTCTCGGTGGAACCCTGCTGGATCTTTATCATGACAGGGAATTAATTTTTTCATCTCTAAGAGTTCCATCTTTGTGATAGGGGTGTAAACAAACACTCGTTGCATTTCACCACCCTCTGTCTTAACTGGATGCACTTCTCGTAACGGATTCTGTCTGTCTATGTAAAAGGGTTTACTTTCTGGGGGTGAGACATGAACAAAATGCGGGTTCAAAAACGTTCTGTATTTGTGGCGCTGTTCTAGAATGACACTAATCAAATCGGTACCTAAACCTTTCCATCTATACTGGAGTAACTCATTCAGGACATCGTGTAACGGACCTGGATCAGAATGTTGACCCTCATACAATGTAATGAGGTGCTGGATCATATACATACCCGCCAGTCGTTGCTCGGCTGGGGGCATTTTCAGAAACATTTGGGCCACTATTTCGTCTGGAAAAGTGGTAGAATCAGTAATCCATCGGACTGCTGATCGGACTAGTTCTTGTTCATGCATGGTACTTAACTCGCTATAACCGATTCGTGATTTCAGAATGTGATCGGTAGCTTGAAATACTTGTTCTAGGGAACCTTGTTCTGGTGCCGGATGATGGAAAGTTGACTTGTGTTCTAGGCGTAAATGGCGATCTGGAAATCTAGATTTTCCTACATACGCTATTCTGGCGGGATTCTCGTCCTCTACCTCTTCAGTAGAAGAGTCATTTTCTTTCTCGCTTACTTGTGCTGCTTTACGTTGTTCGTGTAACTTTATTATTTCTTTACGGATTTTCTTGTACATACTCTCTATACTACTGATAGTCTTGTGCTTACCCTCGGCTATATTATCACTCCACCTTGTCAGGATTTTCATTTCGGCCTGATCTTTAGTCGGGGAATCTTGTTCTCTTATTAGACAATTAATCAGGAACTTTAATAACATGAGCTGGACTTCAACTTTTCTTTGGCACATGACGTCACTAATACTTTCTGGATCATTCCCTTTACGGATGAAACGATATATTCTGTCTAGATCTTCTTTCATATCTGGTAGGGTGACTAGATACTCGGTCACCTTTCTCACGCGTAATGAATATAAAACCATATTATCCTCGCCTGGGACTGGATCATAGCCACATTCGGTAAGGGCTTTTCTTATTTCTGCAACAGACTGATATCTGGGCGTACGCTGTGACGCTTGTGCATGTAATTCGGCTAACGTTAAACGCTTGTGTGGCGGCGGGGTTCCTGGAGGACCCCCCCCTGCGGCCCCTAAACTAGAATCGTCAACTGATGCTCTTCGTCCTGGCAGAGTGGGAAATGGAAATGCAGGCTGGACTTGTATGGCGGGTTGGACCGGGGGTACCGTAACAGGTACTCCGGTGTCTGGAGGAGCGGGAAGTGCCTGATTTACAGGGACTGGCGGAGCAGGAACAGGATTTGCATATTCTGGGACTGTGTCGTCCAAATAGGACGAGATGAAAATATAAGCTGCGGTCGGTTTGTGACGTAGCTTAGTCGGAACTAGTGGTGGCGGAAAATTACTGGATGCCTCCGGGGTCGCTTTTGGCAAGCCCTCGGCAAGAAGAGAATACATACCCTTAATAAGGGCATGCCTCTGTCTGTCTGACTGTTCTGTTTTAACTCGTTCACCTATCTCGATTAGTTCCCTTTCTTGGGCTCGTTCTAAGGATTCTCTACTTAATTCGGACTTTCTGATTTCTTTTTCGGTTCTTTTATGAGATTCTTTGCGCCATAACTCGATGGCATCTTTCTGTGACTGTCTGGCTTTCTTCTTCCATAATGCTTCTTCTACTCGCATGATGCACTCGGCATCCCACGTACCTGATACGGGCCATCTATACTTTTCTTCCAAACCTTTGGTATACTCTACCCATAAATCTAGATACAATATGGCGCTTATGCCATGCTTCTGATACATGAAATGACCTGGACTGTCCCTAGGCGGAACAGGAACTGCTGCTTCTAGCAGACCTTTTCTAGTTCTTAACTGGCGTAGTCTGGAAAATAACGGCATGACTGGACTGTAATCTAGACACAATACAATACACAATGAACACGATAAATACTTCACACTCATACCACGACATTAAAATACATGAAGAATATTTAAAATAATACATGAATTTTCTCGAGAACAGAACTGACTAGAACAGAAACTAGATGCACTGCTGAAACAGTACGAAACTTACCGGTCTCATACAGAGACACGTCAGGACCCGCATCCACCGAAGTGAACACTTCGTTTTGTGGGTCTGTGTACCACCAACCCACGGATCAGAGTCAATTAGATTGACCCTGTCTAGATACTACCCCAGCAATGGTACTCACCGGGCAGCAAGAACGGAAGGCCTCGGACTGGACTGGACTGCTTCGACGCCGGACGGACGAACTTCGAACTTCTGTTACGGGTGGGCCTCCGGATACCTCGGACCTTGGACTCTCGGCTTGGGCTCTGGTCGGGACTCGCCGCGTTCCTCCACCGTCTCGTCTGGATGCTGGACCGCCTCCTCCGTCTCCTCCGTGGGCCTGAGGGATACTTGAAGCAGAAATATCTGCCGGTGCGCAGAAGAGTTCCGTCACGACTGCAGAGGGTCAGGGGGTCGGCGTGGCTTCACCGACGCGTGGGGAAAGGGCAAGTCCCTGTTCGGGCGCCATTATGTGGTATATAAATAAATAATACCGGATCTAGGTTTGACTAGGCATAGCAATAACAGATAGCTCAATAAATAAGAGTCAAGATTCGAGGTAGTAGGAGTTTGCAGGTTTATTACAGCATAAAGGACAGGAACAGGACAACCTGCATAGGAATAGGATGGCAGAGCCTGACAGGGGGGCCCCGACAGCTGCCGGGCAGGATCTGGGATGAGCGCGCTAACATTTAATAACAATACACGATCATATATACTAAAACAGTTGCATTACAATACATACGATAGGCGGAGCAGTGGGTGTGGTCAATAGCAGTCGGGAAAGATAAGGGTGAAGGTAGGTGTAACAGAGGCGTATACATAGACATGTGATGCAAACGTAACAGAATATGTCATGAATGGGGCGGAAACATGGAGGGGGCTACCTAAGGAGCCGGGACCTCTAACCTAATGGTGCGCGCAAACTGACAATGACGTGTTACTAGGAGAAGCTGGGGGCTATGAACTCTGTGCTAGGAGCAGAGACTGAAGTCTGGAGAGTCAGGGCGACATGTACCTAAACAGTATCTAGTATCTGATGTTTAGAGAACATGTTGATAGAATCCAAAAGTTATCGGGGTAAAGGCGAACAGACTCTAAGACTGGAGCATGCATTATTCTACATATAGTGCGTGATGAAGAATATTAAATGACCATTAAATGCAGTATTTCTCTTACATGGAGACGTAAAGGCTAGACAATGACGGAAACTATTGATGCGATTCAGTAGCTTAGGAATGCAGAGAAGGAGGGCTGGACTGATAACTAGAATCATAACATAATCTTGGCAGACTCAGAGGCAGAGCCAGGCTGAGCCGGGCACTGTGAGGCAGGAAGTAAGTGAAGGGTCAGGAACACAGGTGGGGGCTGTATCGCTCCTCAGCGAGGCTCAGGAGACAGGAGCTGAATCTAGTGTCCAGGCCCTTTTGAGGCCTAGAAACGGGAACTTTACAATGAAATAACGTGCACACTGAGAAACGTGGCAACGTAACTTTACATAGGCCTGATATTCGTAGTATTCACGAGAACTGGAAACTGGCATACTAGAGATGGACACAACTGTAATTGCGTCTTTAATCGAACATGGGGAATACATATGCATATTAATCATGCACACATAACATATGATGGAGGACGCGTAGGGACACAGAACATGGCAAAATTTACTTTTCCACAACACCATTTAATATATCCCGGAATCTGAGGCCACTTCGGAACCTGACACTCAAATCCCAATCCGTGGACCACGTCTGGCCCGAAACCACATTCACTCGACTTTCACGCAAACCTCCACCAGACCTCACACGATCACATCACTTCCGCAATCTAACACACAACGCATCCCTATTGATACTCACTCCTCCATTCACCCCTATTCTTGCCGCACCATTAAACTCCGTCGGTCTCCCCCAAAGTCCATCGCTCTCCACTCTCGATCATTGGGCCCTATTTTGGGGCTCTAGTGGTCTAGGTCTTTTTCTAGATTTTTCTGGATTTCCCCCGCTTCATGTGATAATCATCCAACTCTGCTACCAACTGAAGGAGCCGGGTTCCATGTTGTAGATCTGCTGTGGAACCTCAGGTTGATGGGACTTTTTATTAGCATGAAAGCGTAGGGGGAAAGAGATAGTTAGCTGATTAAACATTTCAGTACTATGAATCTTAAGAATCACAGTATCCCAATTAAGTTTAGTGGATTTATTACAAAGACAAAAATAACTGGACATACAGGCACCTCAAAGTGAGGGTGTAGAAATACATTGGAACTAATACAAAGCCAGATCTACGGATGAAATTAAGGTGGTGCAACATGCACTAGATAATTAGTTTGAGGATCAGGACACAGAAGATGATAGAGCAGACATCTAGATTCCCCTTCATCAAAAATTCGTGGGTATAAACCATTAATCTGTCCCTACACTACCACTAGTCTAACATCCCTACATAGCATTTCCCTATGCAAGATCTTTTATGGTGTCAGCCTGTGAAGTCCTCCTAAAAAGTCTCTTCACACCAGTTGGGTCACAGCACAACGCTACAGAGTTCATTCTAAGATGCTCTCTCTCTCTCAAGGCGAAGCAGAAATCCCCAGACGATACATAAATACCACAGTTAGTATCCCATGATTCTTTGTAAAGTCACGCAATCCAATCAGGCCACCTGCTTGTTGGTAGCTTTCCATTAGGCAGCGATGCTCCCAAGCCTTGGCAGCGATGCTCCCAAGCCTTGGCGAGACAACCTTGATTCCCAGACTTGCTCCAATCAGAAGTACAACAGTTCTCGGTTATCACTGCTCATGTATCCTCTTCTCCCTAAGCCTAACTCCTAAAACAAAGATGTTATTCTAACTAACAAGGATGATTCTTCTGGTTGTAACAGAAATGTGGAAAATAACAAATCCAACATGCACAAAAAATTAAACTATTGAATCTAATGCGAGAGCTTCCAGGGAAAATGCATTTCAGGCCTAGAGAAATCGGCAAACATAAGAAATAGCACACAATCCTAACAAAATTACATATAAATGAACACCTTTTGCTGAGCACTTATATATCATCGTGTTACATAAGCACAATAAATGCATGCATAATTGACAACACATACACTATTTCTGCACGTTAATGTGTTCAGCTAAACACATATAAATGTCAACGTTAATTTCTTCATGTTTACATGAAAATATCCCTAATGCCCCACAATTCATGTTATTACAGTTCACACAACGGAATACATGCGGGTGCAGACTACTCGTGATTATGATGCACCCCTACAATTGAAAGAGCTAAATTTGTGCAACATCACAAGTAACTTCTGTTATCATATCTGATACACCTATTGGCACTCTCTATTTCTCCTTCTGCCAATATTAGAATTGAACTTGATTTTTCTCCTGAGCTACAATGCAATTAAAGTTAATATGGTAACAGCACACAACAATTAGATTCATAATATAGTTATTATATGCTAAGTAAGACACATTAAGAATTATGCTACAACTTTCTGTGGTTCCTATTATATTCAGTCCCATGGTTGATAACTTTAATAGTAAAAGCATGCGTTTATATCATTTAATGTGCCTACAAACTTGAATAATCATTTTATCTTTTTATTCTAATCATATCCAACCACACCATTTGAGATAAGAAAATAGTTTATTTGAGAAGCAATTCTTCTGGTTTCTCTACAGAAGTGATGCAAGTGAATACACAGTCCTGAGTCCTAATGGACATTTCCTTGTGAAATAAACAAATGCAATTCCTGTTTGCTGACGCGTTGAAAAAACGAAGAAAGTATAAAATATGAGCTCATAATCCTAATAGCTGATGTTTTGTGAAAACTAGCAAAGTGCAAAGTACAAGTTCAAAATCCTGAAGGTAGACTCCCAGTGAAAACTAGCAAAGAGCAAAATACATAGTCTAGTCATAATACTTATTGTAGATTAATTGTGAAAAACACCAAAGTGCAAACACAAGTTCATAACCCTAACTCTAAACTCTTAGCATGATAAACAAGTGAAAGGCTTGCAGTGTGTCTTTTGTCCACTTCTTTGAATAGCTGGTGAGGAAGATTTTAAATTGCAATTCGAAAGGATTTGGTACAATTTGAATATATCAATTTAAAACATCGATCACTCAAAACCTCCATTAAACCCGAAACAAAGACCAAAAGTATAGTTTAAATACTAAATAAAAAATATAAATAGCAACAAAAAAACTGAGAGAAAGATGCATTGGGATTGAGGTGCATGACAACAGTTTCATGGTGGTAAAAAGGAGGTGGTGAAAGGTGACCAATGGTTAATGAGTGGTCTGGGGAGAATGGGTAGGCCAGCTGTCATGAAAGGAGAGAGATATTTCATGATTGAAAAAAGTCGTTAAGTAATGTGAGGAGAGAAGACAGAAGTGGAGGTACAGATTGTAAAACTTTGATAGACAAAAGGATATAGGAGACACATTTAGGCAAAAAGGTGAGATAGGAGTGATGTAGGAGGAGTTGTGAGTTGTGTATTGAGTGAGATGTTAGCAGTGCTGACGTGGTCATAGGAGTGAGTTTCAGAGAGCTAAATGGAGGTGATTAAAGAGGTTAAGGAAGGTGAGATCCATTATCAAGGAAGTAGTGTGAGTACCAAGCTTCTGAAATATGAGTGCTATGTGGTGGTAGAGTGAGATTGAGAGAGATGGAGGTGAGAAATGAGAGTGCTGCGATTTGGCTTTAAGTAAAAAGAGATGTGACAAAGTGGTAGGAAGAAGGCTATGAGAAATGTAGGTGAGAGCCAAGTAGGGACAGTGTGTGAGCTGTGTGGATACAGTGAGGTGTGTGACAAGAGTGAGGTCAACGGAAATGAGAGGCACCTGGAAATATTAGAGTTGTATGACAGAGAGAGTTACACACTTTTGGGTGGGGGATAGGACGTTGAATGGTGGATACAAATAAAGAGGAAATACAAATTTCCATTCTATTCACATCTACATCCACTATTCAAAGAAAAAAGAATCATAGAAATGTTGACAGGATGCTTCTACAGGTCTTGTTCTTTGGATGGGGGGTATTGTTCTCTGTCCTTTAATTATCATTGCCTGGCTCCTGTACCATCGGTCAGGCAATGGTGATTACAAGGCTGATGCCTCTACTGTGCTTCCCCAGTGGCAGCTCCTTCAAATGCAGCCATTGGGGAAGTATATGCTACAGTCTCCAGTCCCAGAGAATACATTCGATAATTTCTATGGAAAGAGACAGGACTTGGCAATAAGGACCTTATATTGATTTTCACAGAAGTGGAATATCAGCAAAAAAGTGACACATTTCCTGTCCTCTCTATTTAGACTGTACAGTTCCTCTATGTACTCTAAATAGGACAAATAGCCCCCCTGCCACTTTTTAACTGATGTCCTGTATTGTCAGCAACTCTAAATAAAGCTCCAAGATTCCTGCTATTCACGAACCTTAATGCCAAATCCACTGACTCCCCACTGTTCTTTAATTAACATTTGTTTCTTTTGTAGCAGGAAACTGTTGTTTATCACTTCCTCTGCCACTTTAAAAGGTTTACATTTGGATTAACAAACCAATTCTTTAAAAGTGGAACAGGAAGCAGGGGTAGTTATTTAACATAAAGGGAGATTTTTCCATTTTGGTGAAAGCTTGGCATCCATTAAAAATTGGTCAATGTTCAGTTAGTTCTATTTAGGATATAACATGAATATACATTAGTAAATACTCTAAATAGTAACTATACTATTAACAAATAGGGAAATAATTACAAAATAATACAACTTATCTACATTACAAAATATTTCATTTATAATTAAAAAATGAAAATAATGTTTGTAAACATTGATTTATTTGAAACTGATAAAATAAAATATATTCACCAATAAATTGAATAGTTGCATTAAAACGTATTAAATTACTTTGTATAAAAATACAACATTTAAAACAAGGTTTATTATATTAAAAAGTTTAATAAATTATAATTAGGTGGTCGGGAAAATGTTGTACTCTGGAGAGGTCAGGTTTACTATTTCCACTCAAACCTAAGCAACACTGGGGGAACGCATTGGACTCTTTGGGGGTCAGATTTACTATACCCATACCAAATTAAGCAACCTTAGGGAAAGTATTGGATTATTGGGGGCGGGGGGCTAGAGTTACTAATTCCACTTCCCACTAAGCAACATTGAGGAAGTGCCTGACTCTGGACGGAAAAGATGTGCAATTCCAAGCCTGTCTAATTAGCATAAAACAAAAATAATTGACATATGTACGTAAACAAATTGCCTATTAAAGTAAATAACAAAATAGCATCATTGTATTCAAAACAATTCTACACAAGTAGTACAAAGATAAATAATTTAATAAATGTATACATGCAAACATTTAACCACATGGATGCTGCAGATATTCCTCTGCTGTGCTGGACCTTTTTTTTTTTTTTTTTTTTTTTTAATTATTATTTATTTATTGCAAGCAAGTCAGGTTTTATACAAGCGTTCAACAGAGAATAAATAGAAGAGCATAATACATTGCATATCATGTATTCAAAAAATAAGTATTACAAGCATACATTGGCCTGAAGAGAATATATCCAAACAATAGCGTATAGAGGAGAACCAAAAAGGACAAAAACAGCATTACCCCAATTCCCCCTCAATCCACCTTTCGACTGGCGCCCACATTTTCATACCGCTTATCCTTTTTTTATTGCCTTTCGTTCTATATATGGCATGTTCAACATAATACATAGCCAAGAAGCGAGCCCTCCATGTGTGAAAGGAAGGCGGATCTGGACTAATCCAGTCTTGGGTAACGCATGAGCGCAGAATTCCCATGGATTTAAAAATCAGATTTCTTTTCTCCACAGATACTACTACAGGGGAGACTCCAATCAGTACAAGCTCCGGGGCTAATTCTATTGGCATACCAAGTATGAGAGCTAAAAAAGTTTGAATATCCGCTATAAGTGCAGATAATTGTGGGCATAAAAAAAACATATGGACAGCATCTGCCGCATGCCTGCCCACATCTACTACATGATGTACCGACTGAGACTCCCCATTTAGAAATTTTGGCTGGTGTGTAATATAGATCAAACAACGCCATGTAATGTTGCGCACGACTTCTACCGGAGAAAAGAATAGAATTAGCCAGATATATAGACTCCTCGATCTTAATATCATTAGAGCCCAGCTTCTCGCCCCATCTTAATTGCACGTAGGCTAAATCATCTGGAAGAAACGAGAGCAATAAGTTGTAAAAAAAGCCAATTTTTCTTTGATTAAAAAAGGAATCCATCAGAGGGATCCGCAATAACCCAGCGGATTCCTGAGGTGTTAGGGTGTTAAGAAAACTACGCACCTGAAGGTATTTAAAGTAGTCAGTATTAGAGAGATTAAACTTTCTTTGGAGCTCTGAAAAAGATACAATATGGCTGTTTAGCCATACGTCACCCAGGTAACTGATACCCCGATGACGCCAGCTTTCCATGATAGTGTCTCTAAAAACAGATGGGAAAACGGATTGAGACATAAGGGGGGTATATCTAGTTATTTTTGGAATACTAGCAATTCGCCTTATTGACTTCCAAGCCCGGAATGCTGATTTTAGGATCTTGAATTTTGTTTTTTTATAGTAGCTTGGCTCGACATGTTTTAAAAAACACCCCCGAGCTTCTACCCCTAAAGCGAATTCATAAATTGACGGGGAATACGCATCCAACATCGGCGCCCGATCGCCAATTATTAAGGGGGTTATGAATTGCAATACTGAAGCCAAATAGTAGAAAAAAAAGTGTGGAATACCCCAACCCCCCCTAGCTTTTGGAAGTATCATTTTTTTATGAGCTCTCCGATGGTTTTTATATCCCCACATAAATCTCCCTGTCATCCTTTCCACTTGTTTAAAAAAGGTTAGGGGAAACTCAAGGGGAATGGTTCTAAAAAGGTAGAGAAATGTCGGTAGAATTGACATTTTCAGTACATTATTCCTCCCGTGCAAAGACAGATGAAAGTGGTCGATTCTCTCCAACATAGCATTAGCCTTTTCCAGAATAGGATTGAAGTTTAGTTCTGGGATTAGTGACACTGGAGATGTGATCTTCACTCCTAGATAAGTTGCCACAGGGACTATATTAGAAAGAACGGGAGGATTCTGGCCTACTACTAATGTTTGTGTTTTAGACATGTTTAATTTGTAGCCCGAAAAGGCTCCAAACTGTTTGGCCAATTCCTCTATTTTAGGGATGGCTTTTACAATGTCCGAGGTGGTAACCACCACGTCGTCCGCGTATGCTAGTGCCCTATAGGGAGTACCTGCCACCACTACTGGTATAATGTCCTCCGTATAATTCAATTCATTAAGGAAGATGTCTATATAAATAGCAAAGAGGAGCGGGGATACAGGACAACCTTGTCTTGTACCTCGGTGGATAGGAAATAAGGAGGATTTATCCGCCCCGATTTTAATACATGAGGTAGGTGTTTTATACAAGGCTTTCAAGGCCGACCTCATAACGGGGCCGAATCCTTTAAAATACAGTACATCCCACAGATAGTGCCAGGCCACCCTGTCGAATGCCTTCTCGGCATCTAACAGGGTGACCGCAATAGTTGTATTCGTACCCTCCGCCCAATCCAGCAACGCGATAATTCTCCGGACATGGTCGGCAGTGTCTCGCTTGGGAATGAACCCGTGTTGCCATCTTGATACTATGCTAGAGATTACCGAAGAGATGCGTGACGCTAAAATTTTTGAAAACACTTTACTATCAGCATTGATAAGTGAAATCGGGCGATAAGATGCCGGATTAAGGGGGGGTTTATCCTTTTTGATAAATGCCATTATTGTAGATTGTCCCCAAGAAGGTGGGGCCTGCCCTTTCTGGGCTTCCAGAAAAGTAGTCAATAAATCAGGTTTTAAAAGATTTCTGAACATCCTAAAAAACTCCAGCGGGATACCGTCAGGTCCCATTGCTTTACCAATTGGAAGAGATAATAGGGCGGTCTCTATTTCCTCCCAAGTAATAATGGAATCTAAAATCTGAGACTGTTCAGTGGATAACTTAGAGACATTATCGCTGGTAATGAAATTCAAAAAAGATTCACTAGAATAATCCAGAGCTTCCTGCTCATATAGCTTAGAATAGAATTGTCGAAAGACTTCCAGAATCTCCTCAGCTTTAGTATATATTCGTCCTGCCTGTTCCTGAATGGCATCAATACCATTTGACGCCAATCTTTGCCTGGTCTTTTTTGCCAGAATCCTGCCAGAGTTCTCTCCCAATTCGTAAATCTGGGTTCTGATAATTGCGGCCTGTTCTGCCAGTTTTGTTGCAAATATTTCAAGGAGCCTTGCTTTATGAATAGCAAGAGAAGTCTTGATAGATTCTGTATTTTGAGCTAAGGAAATAGCTGAGGCCAGCTTTTCCTCCCACTCCTGTACTGCTCTATAGTAAAACTCCATTTTATTCCGTATACCTTTCTGCTTTTTAATCGTATAAGCTAATGTCTCTCCGCGCACCCCTGCCTTAAAAGTATCCCATACTATTTGGGTGGATGCACTTCCTCTATTAAATTCAAAAACCTAATTTATCCATTTCCCCATGTATTGAATATAAGTAGGGTCGGCCAAAAGTTTCCGATCAAAAGACCAAGATATAGACTTATCAGCAGTGCCAGCCTCTATTTTCACCTCTATTAAAATTGAGTTATGATCCGAAATTATACGAGGAAAAATTTCATACGAAGTGTGATTAATAAGTGGAGTGGTTATAAAAAAATAATCCAGCCGTACCAACTTTTGATGAGGCGCTGAAAAAAAAGTAAATCCAGGTATGGCGGGATTTATAACATATCCAACATCGGAGAGCCCATATTCTAAAACTAAGCCTCTTAGTTCCTTATAAGTCTTTTTCTTGAGGCCAGAGTATAATGTATTACTACGAATATCCATCCCCCCTCCTAAATGGATATTTAGGTCCCCACACAATATTAAAGAAGATGGCCAATCAGCTAATTCTAAACTCAGAAAATTCAGAATATCCGGGTCATCAGAGTTAGGAGCATAGATTGAACAGATTGTCCAGGCTTTATTGTCAATATTAATCTCTAGAATCACCCACCTACCAAGTTGATCAGTCTTAATACGCTTAAGAATACCAAGTCCTCTTCTTATAAGTATTGCCACCCCTTTAGTTGTAGTACCTTGGCGAGTACATCCTAAAAGATGCATGCCAAGATCTTTAAAAAAATGTCTATCTGTCCAGGGGAGATGTGTTTCTTGCAAACACAGTACATCTATACGCATACTCTGTATCATTTGAGCACATAGCTGCCTTTTCCTTCGGTTATTGAGGCCGCATATATTCCATGAACAAATTCTAAGTTTTTTCAGCATGATGTTAATCTAGAATATAAGACTGGCAGGACCCCCCATCTTTACTATTTCTATACCACACCCCTTGTATGACTCCAAGTTCACAAATTGAGCCATTCCTGATTGTGTTCATCCTCCATTTAATATTCGTCTTCATGTTTAAATGATAAACCATAACCTGAAACAAATTATTCTCAGTAATACCGCAATTCAAAACATTTTCCTGACTATGCTTGCCCCCCGTAATCCCTCCACCCCCTCCACCCGCTCCACCCCCCTCCCAACACCCCCACCCTCCCCACAATCGGGCAAAGGGACTGTAAAGTCCCCCAAATCGATGATGTGAGAAGCAACTTGTGTCTCGGGACTTCCTCTCCCATAAGGTGACCAATTATTGCATATGTATATGTCTTTAAACCATTGACAATGAGTGAGAGAAAAATAAATAAATAAATAATGAAATAACGAAAAGAAAGCAGATCTAATATGAGAGATCACAGTCAATACCATCAATGCTATCCAAGTCTAATATTGGAAGACTCATACATTAATACAACTACTAGAATCCCCCCGCAAAGTCATCCTAAAGAGAAGAGAGAAAAAAAAAGGAAAGAAAGAGAAGTGAACCAGACCTCAAAAGGAGCTTAACAATTCTTTCGCAGCTCCCTCTGTAGTAAGAAAATATGATCTTTCTTTAAATATTACTTTCCGCTTAGAGGGATTGAGAAGAAAAGCCTGGGCACCCTTCACCTGAAAAGCAGGAATCAGTTGGCGAAATTGCCATCTCTGTTGTACTGTAGCGTGACAGTAATCTGGGCGGACAAAGAAGTCCAGGCCCTTCCCCCTGCGTTTCTTATCTGGTCTAGCAAGATCGTATAAAGCCTCCCTAGCCAAAAAATTGTTCAGACAAATCAATATTGCTCTGGGCTTAGTATTAGGTTGATTTTTGTTATTTTTTTGGAAGGGGAATCTGTGAGCTCTTTGAAGTTCCATCTCCCATTTCCACTGTGTAAGCTCTGGAAAGGCTTCTGAGAAGAGCTCAATAACAAATTGTCTGATGTTCGCCCCCTCACTCCCTTCAGGAATGCCTAAAATTCATAGGTTATTCCTCCGTGAACGATTTTCAAGATCCACCAGCTTCCAGTTGATCTCTTCTCTTAATCCCTCTAATGATGAAATCTGTGTTTTTTGCTGAGTCATAGAGTCCTCAATTGCTGATATCCGGACTTCTGCCTCACCCACTCTAGCAGAGACCTCGTTACAAGTTTTTCCCACACGACGCAAGTTATTCTGTAATCGACGTACCGCACCCTGAGTGCGTAGATTCTCCGCTCTTGTTTCCCCCCGATGTTGTAACATCACTTGATATAGGGTATTTAGCGTGTCTTCGGGAATTGGTGCCCCCTCAGTGCCGTTTACTGGAGGAGTAGATGAATGTACAGTGCTAGTGCCCTGCATGGCAAGAACAGTGTTCTCATCTGACTCCCAATCTGGTCTTTCAGGAGATTCATCTATATCACTCTCAGAGTCATTGAGTGAGATGTTAGCAGTGCTGACGTGGTCATAGGAGTGAGTTTCAGAGAGCTAAATGGAGGTGATTAAAGAGGTTAAGGAAGGTGAGATCCATTATCAAGGAAGTAGTGTGAGTACCAAGCTTCTGAAATATGAGTGCTATGTGGTGGTAGAGTGAGATTGAGAGAGATGGAGGTGAGAAATGAGAGTGCTGTGATTTGGCTTTAAGTAAAAAGAGATGTGACAAAGTGGTAGGAAGAAGGCTATGAGAAATGTAGGTGAGAGCCAAGAAGGGACAGTGTGTGAGCTGTGTGGATACAGTGAGGTGTGTGACAAGAGTGAGGTCAACGGAAATGAGAGGCACCTGGAAACATTAGAGTTGTATGACAGAGAGAGTTACACACTTTTGGGTGGGGGATAGGACGTTGAATGGTGGATACAAATAAAGAGGAAATACACATTTCCATTCTATTCACATCTACATCCACTATTCAAAGAAAAAAGAATCATAGAAATGTTGACAGGATGCTTCTACAGGTCTTGTTCTTTGGATGGGGGGGTATTGTTCTCTGTCCTTTAATTATCATTGCCTGGCTCCTGTACCATCGGTCAGGCAATGGTGATTACAAGGCTGATGCCTCTACTGTGCTTCCCCAGTGGCAGCTCCTTCAAATGCAGCCATTGGGGAAGTATATGCTACAGTCTCCAGTCCCAGAGAATACATTCGATAATTTCTATGGAAAGAGACAGGACTTGGCAATAAGGACCTTATATTGATTTTCACAGAAGTGGAATATCAGCAAAAAAGTGACACATTTCCTGTCCTCTCTATTTAGACTGTACAGTTCCTCTATGTACTCTAAATAGGACAAATAGCCCCCCTGCCACTTTTTACCTGATGTCCTGTATTGTCAGCAACTCTAAATAAAGCTCCAAGATTCCTGCTATTCACGAACCTTAATGCCAAATCCACTGACTCCCCACTGTTCTTTAATTAACATTTGTTTCTTTTGTAGCAGGAAACTGTTGTTTATCACTTCCTCTGCCACTTTAAAAGGTTTACATTTGGATTAACAAACCAATTCTTTAAAAGTGGCACAGGAAGCAGGGGTAGTTATTTAACATAAAGGGAGATTTTTCCATTTTGGTGAAAGCTTGGCATCCATTAAAAATTGGTCAATGTTCAGTTAGTTCTATTTAGGATATAACATGAATATACATTAGTAAATACTCTAAATAGTAACTATACTATTAACAAATAGGGAAATAATCACAAAATAATACAACTTATCTACATTACAAAATATTTCATTTATAATTAAAAAATGAAAATAATGTTTGTAAACATTGATTTATTTGAAACTGATAAAATAAAATATATTCACCAATAAATTGAATAGTTGCATTAAAACGTATTAAATTACTTTGTATGAAAATACAACATTTAAAACAAGGTTTATTATATTAAAAAGTTTAATAAATTATAATTAGGTGGTCGGGAAAATGTTGTACTCTGGAGAGGTCAGGTTTACTATTTCCACTCAAACCTAAGCAACACTGGGGGAACGCATTGGACTCTTTGGGGGTCAGATTTACTATACCCATACCAAATTAAGCAACCTTAGGGAAAGTATTGGATTATTGGGGGCGGGGGGCTAGAGTTACTAATTCCACTTCCCACTAAGCAACATTGAGGAAGTGCCTGACTCTGGACGGAAAAGATGTGCAATTCCAAGCCTGTCTAATTAGCATAAAACAAAAATAATTGACATATGTACGTAAACAAATTGCCTATTAAAGTAAATAACAAAATAGCATCATTGTATTCAAAACAATTCTACACAAGTAGTACAAAGATAAATAATTTAATAAATGTATACATGCAAACATTTAACCACATGGATGCTGCAGATATTCCTCTGCTGTGCTGGACCTTAATGTAAATGGGTGTTGTCATGACGAGCTCAGTTCGTCATGAGCACACGAGAGGTGTACCTCATGACGAGCTGAGCTCGTCATGAGCATCGAAGGGGTTAAAACTTTTCAATAACATCAGAAACATGTCTTAAATAAATAATCATTTTTTTATTAAAACAATAAAATATATGTTTAAATTCTTCAGAAAACATTCATAACAAACACATTTGAATTTATCAGTTTTAAAACACTACTACCAAAAAAACCTTTAATGTCAACGATACAAAACATAAAACCTAAACAATATTTCAACAGTATATAAAAAAGAATCAGATGTGTCAGGAGGCAAAGTTTCTAATGATGGTATTTGGGGGGATAAACTCAAGCCCAGGGAAGATCTTCTCTCGTTATTTATCTTGGCGACAACTTGAACGAGATAATTGTCAAGTGTATTAACAATTTGGGGTGTTTTGGGTTTTGACATTTTCAATAGGTAATTCACTAAATTACCACAGTTTTCACCCTTAAATGTCGCAGTAGGAGAAACTCTTGTCCAAAGACGAACCGATGTTACAAAATATACTTAATAAAGGAGGAAACTCACAGATGAAGAGTTAGGCAGAGTCCCTGGCCCAGTCCAGTACCGGCCAGTCGCGGACTGTCGCAGACTGTCCCGCCCTTGTCCCGGGCTTAGCCCGGGCGCTCCCGCGCGCGACTCGCGGGGCGAGAGGGTGGACTGTCCTTAAATGGCGCCTCCGGGCGCTCTCTGCGCGTCATGAGCGCGCCGCCCCAGAGGCTGCTGGGGGATGTGGTCCTGCGGGGCTGGGAGTCTCCCGGCGCTCCCGCTCTTCCAAGGGTAGATGCAGCCTGGTGTGGCCGCCGCCGTTTGCCTCGCGGCTCCGCCGACCCCAGTAGTCAGGTCAATCAGTGCTGGGACCTCCGAGTGGATACAGGCAAGACAGGTAAGTAATTCACACCCAGGGGCTCCTGGGCGGACTGTCCTTAAATGGCGCCTCCGGGCGCTCTCTGCGCGTCACGAGCGCGCCGCCCCAGAGGCTGCTGGGGGATGTGGTCCTGCGGGGCTGAGAGTCTCCCGGCGCTCCCGCTCTTCCAAGGGTAGATGCAGCCTGGTGTGGCCGCCGCCGTTTGCCTCGCGGCTCCGCCAACCCCAGTAGTCAGGTCAATCAGTGCTGGGACCTCCGAGTGGATACAGGCAAGACAGGTAAGTATTAAAAATGTAATTAACTCCAAAGTATTAAAAACTATATTTTAAAAAAACACTCCCCAAAACCCTTTTAAACCTTACATCCCAATAAATAAATAACACTAAACTTAATAATAATACATTTTTTAAATGTAAGTAAATATACACAATTATAAATATGTTTAATAAATACGGATTCTATGTAAACATTAATGTAAAATCATTATAAAACCCAACAACCTAAAAAATAGCCATAGAAATTCCAACCGAAAAGGACATCGTAATTACTATGGCGATGTCTGAGAGGGCTCTACCCTTACTGTAGTGATAACAGTCTGACCACTGGGCTGACGGGCTGCATGAGCCTGTCGGAACAGCAGCGGTTGGTCCCTCCGCCTGCTACCTCCGACTACTGCAACATAATGCAGTGGGCGGAACGCAGGGGAAAATGTCGGTCGGACCGCACCCGACAGGCCATCAGTTGCAACCCAACCAACATCGCAATCAGGCCCTAAGCCCTTAAAGACCTCTCAAATCCTTTTACAACACTTCCACTTTGCTTTACAGTAAAATTGTCCAAGCGCCTCTCTTTGAATACCAACCAAGCCTGTCTTCAGCTCCTAGGCAACTGCACTATTTAGATGATGATAATTCCTTCTACCTCAGACAGCCAAACTGGCTCTCTGTCTGACTGTTACAGGTGTCTGGCTGGCTAGGATAGCCCTCTGTTTGCATAGGAGAAACCCTCCTGCATCTCCAAGACACAAGCGGACATGCTAAGACTGTCCTTTGGTATGTCAACTGCTCCTATCCACACAGCTAATCCCGTGCTAAGTGATCAAACAGTTAACACCCAGCTGTTTTACTTGGGGACGATGAAGGGTAGTGTCCTGTAATCCAGAGTCATGAATCCTTTGAGCCAAAGATGTGCATAACAGCTCTAAAGAGACTGATTTGTTATACCTTTTTTGCAAAGTGCTTGCTTAGGCAGCACAAAGTACATTTTGAACAAGTTACTTTTCCACCTAGGTTATCAAAAATCTAACTTTGAATATTAAGTAAGTAATAACGATGAGGTGAACGATTTGTATCCGTTTTCTAACAGCGAAAGATTTGCCTGTTGAATTGGGAGAGGCAGTGACAGCTGATGTATGGGATTTCTCAGGGAAAGACATCGGATTGATGACAGTTCTTGATCATATTCAAATTATGGTTAAACAGGGTGCAGAATTTCCTAAAACACTTCAGTATATAATGAGTCCTGAGACTAGTGAGGGAGTTACTCCTGTAATTAAGCAAATGATTGAGCAGGGTATTTTAAGAGAGATACTGGGGAGTCCTTGTAATTCGCCTATAATGGGAATCAAGTCACCGAGTGGCAAATATAGGATTGTGCAAGATTTGAGAAAGATTAATAAGATTGTGGTACCTTGTTGTCCGATAGTACCAAATCCAGCAGTAATTCTTTCCCAAATTCCCTGTGATGCAGAATGATTCACAGTGATCGATTTGTGCCTAGCATTTTTCTCAATACCCCTGCATCCGGATAGCCAATATCTTTTTGCTTTCCAGTTCGGAGACTGTGTTTTGGCATGGTGCCGAGTTCCTCAAGGGTATACAGAGAGTCCTTCAATTTTTAACCAGATTCTGAAAATATATCTGGAGTCATTGGTTATGCCAGAAGCCTTAGTGTTGGTGCAGTATATCAATGACCTACTGGTTGCATTGTAGACACAAGAAGCATGTGTGACAGATAAAATTGCTCTAATGGACCATTTGGCAGTAGGTGGGCATAAATCGTAGTTTTAAAATGTAGATGTATTAAGGCTTGTTTATTTAGTATCTTACTACTAATGTTGGTGTGGTTAACACTAATTGTTGTTGTACCTGTCTTAATGGTAACTAATCACAACAATAATACTAATGGTGTGATTAATGAAAAACTAGATACCAAGGGCCCCATTAGGATGGCGGGTGGATTTTGTCTGCCCGCCATCTTGTCGTACAAAGGGACCGCCCACCAAAAGGGCGGGGGTCCCGTGGCTGCCATTATAATGCGTCCGCCACAGTGGCAGGCGCATCCTGCATTCCTAACATTGTGGTGGGCAGTGCACTCAGCACTGCCCGCCTCAATGCCAGGAAGGCATGTTGTGCACTTCCATGCACAACATGGAAGGCACCGCGCGGTGCCTGCTATGTTGTGCATGGAACTGCTGGGGGGTACCATAGGTACCCCCATGTGCACACCCCACCCCACAGAGTCCCTTGGGGCCCACAATGGGCCTCCACAGTCTATTCCTGCATGCCTTTCTGTGGCAAAAGGCATCTTTCCGCACCCATGGTAATATGGCTGGCGTTGTCAAACAAACACCGCCACCATATTAAACTCTTTTCCACCCGGTCAACTTATTGACAGGGCGGAAGAGCGGCAGATGGTCTTTCGCCGCGATCCCCCCGCCATAGTAATATGGCAGGGGGAAATGGGTGGCGAGTGGGGAAGGATCTCGGGTGGATCGCCACTGCCATGCGGGCGGTGGCGATCCACCCAAGATCCTAATGAGCCTCTGAAAGTCTTAACCACTTAACCGTGGTGGCAATTCTGCCACGGTACGGCGGTTTAGTGGAGTGGGCGGGTCTGCATTGGCCAACGGACGTGCACAGTACTATGGAGGTAGTGCTCGCGACAGCCGTTGCCCGACGAATGCATGGAAAGGATTAAAGAAGACTCGCATACAAATTAAGAAAAGATGAAAGATGACAGCATCTATCATCATGATAAGTCGATTAATGACTTTTCGTTAAATGTCTTTACAAAGTTATTGTATGACTATGTTGATACAATGGATGCGAGAAATTGTACGTGTGCATGCAATTACCATTGTCTGTCTCAGAGGAGGTGACTGACTTACCATCACCTACCTTTAACATATGGTGTGTCTTGTAGTGTACTAACCAGTCAGTTTTACAAGAAGAGAAGTTTGAAAGTACTTTTATTCTAACATGGATCTAGTATTTTCAGAAATTCATATTAGAAAGAGCATGAACAGAATATATAGTGCTAGAAATACAGAATATACTACACAGACAATAGATGCAGTATATGCACTTAGACACAATATTACTTGTAGTTTATGGTTTGAAGAAATAGAATTCATTAACATGGTGGAAGATAGATGACAAGATTTTCAGAGAAAGGCTGCTGAGCAAAAGTCTCATGTACCTCCATGGGCCTTCAAAGAAGGAGATTATAAGAAAGACAAGACTTATGCTGCCATGACTTTAGACTGGTATCATGGAGGGAAGCTTTGTTTTCTTAGACAAAAGACTTAATATAGCAATTTTTTCATTGGTTCTAGTGAGTGTGATCATACCTTTCTAATAATGGGAGGATGGGGACTAAAAGGAGGAACTGATCCTGTTTTTCCAGGAATATATTATGTGGGTGGTAAGAATGCCTACTGTAGCTTGCCTGTAGGATGCCTGCACATTGGTATGGATGTTGTTATTTGGGCATAGTATTTCCAAAGATCTATCATTTAGAAAAGAATATTAGAATCAATGAAGTAAAGAATGGACACTTGCTTAATCGGAGGGGGGAGGCGAGGAGGCCCCCACTGCAGCCGCCACCGCCAGGAGTCAAACCTTTGTTGCCTACAGCGCCGCCGCCCCTGGACTACATCTCCCGGCAGCCTCAGCGGCGGCGCTGCCTTCTGACATCGGGAGAGCGCCAGGAGGCGCCTTAAGCAGTGCTCCGCTCGGCGGAGCGCGGGGACACTTGCTTAATCGGAGGGGGGAGGCGAGGAGGCCCCCACTGCAGCCGCCACCGCCAGGAGTCAAACTTTTGTTGCCTACAGCGCCGCCGCCCCGGGACTACATCTCCCGGCAGCCTCAGCGGCGGCGCTGCCTTCTGACATCGGGAGAGCGCCAGGAGGCGCCTTAAAGCAGCGCTCCGCTTGGCAGAGCGCGGGGACACTTGCTTAATCGGAGGGGGGAGGCGAGGAGGCCCCCACTGCAGCCGCCACCGCCAGGAGTCAAACTTTTGTTACCTACAGCACCGCCGCCCCAGGACTACATCTCCCGGCAGCCTCAGCGGCGGCGCTGCCTTCTGACATCGGGAGAGCGCCAGGAGGTGCCTTAAAGCAGCGCTCCGCTCCGCGGGACGCCGGGCGAAGCCCGGGCAAAGGGCGGGCCCTCTGTGTCCCTCAGAGGCCCAAGGAGGACGGGACGGGCCACACCCCTGACATTTCCTTCTAAGAGGTACTGGGGCTCCCCTTAACATTTCTATTGACCTTCTTTGGCGATTCGCATCATAACATGTCTATCTGGGAGGAGCTGAACGCCCTGTGTGGAACTAAATCTTGTCCCGGACATATCACCCACTATAAGCATGGCCACCAATCCAGACGACGTAAACGCCACCCTGCAGAATTCACCCCTTTACTCTAATAAACACCAATCCCTAGCCAATGCACCTCCGGGGGGGCCCCAACACTAAAAGGAAGCACGATGATGACATTGTAAACGAGAAGCAAGCCAAAATTAAAAAATTATGCTCCAGTCCCTCTCATCCCCACTCCAACTCAATCATAGTGTCGGGGGTTATGGCGCATGGAAAAATAGAAAACCGTCCATCACCCCTCCAACCAACTTTATTGGCCCAGCTTGAGCATTTATTAACATCTCTCATATCACCACTGGTGGCCAAAATTAACGATCTGAGGGACAGGTTATCTAGTATTGAACTGATAATCAAAACGCATATTCCATCAAGTACCAAACCGGTATTATCAGACGCTCCTATTCCCCTCACTATCCCGGAAAAACCCAAGCTGAATTCCCGCAAGAATGCCCATTCGCAAACATTACCTTTTGCAACAGGCTTTAAACTGCCCATAAAGCACTCGTTAATAAACCATACTGAGGCTAAACCTGAAACTGAACCTATTAGAATGCCACGAATTAACTTACCCCCTGAAGCCGCCTCTTATGTGACTGTTGTCTCTGGGATCCCACCACTAAATCATGGAAAACATGAAACACGTCAAGACCTGTTAAATAAGGTTATGTTCTGGTTACAGACCAATAGACCTCTGCCACCTGACTTAGATGGGGGGATTCTAAGCGTTAAGAGGGTGGGGTGGTTGGGCGCATTGCCAAAAGCCATCCCTGGGGACTTGGTGCTAATCAAATTCAAGCACAGGAATATAGTCCCTTATTTACGATCCTGCAAGCATAAAGAGGGGGATGGCCCAATTCACATTTGGGATTTACACGACTTCTATCCGAGCATTCCACCTATTCAGTCACCAAGAACAGCAGTAAAGAATTATAACGTTTGGGGCGGGGGACTCTGTGCATCTAATGCCCCTAGCTTCCTAGCTCCTAACAGATTTGAACCTCTGTTGAAATACTGCACTTCCTGAGCACTACTCACAATAGCCCACCCGTAAGCATCCAAACCAATCAGAAAAACTGCTGACAGAGCCCTGCTTGATGATTTTCCCTAGATCCCTACTACTAAATAGTACTGAATGTACGATCCTTTCTTATTTTTTATAGATGCTCCACTTGACAGGGAATCGTTTTATATTGAGTAGCTGACTCGTTTTTTCAATTTAATCATGTTTTTAACAATTGATATGTAATGAAATATTGATGTATTTATTTATGTTTTGCTGCTGCTTTTATGATTTTAAATCAAAAATCGAATAAAGCTAATCTGATTCTGAGAATGGACTAATACGTAAAAAGAGAGGATGAAGTGTTTCATAAATAATGAGAGATATTTTTGGAGCATTGATACCTTCAGTTTGAGTTATTCTGAAGTCACATAAAATTTGAAAATTGTCCACAGTGGTTGATATTTATCAACAGATACTGCTGGTGGGGTTTTAATGATTGATACTGAGCGGATTGCGATTAGGTCACTGGTTTTACAAAATTGACTTGCCCTTGACGTTTTATTGGCTGAAGAGGGTGGAGTTTGCAATATATTGAAAATACAACATTGTTGTGCTTATATCCCTGTCAAGAGTAAAAGTCTTGAGGGGTATATTAAGAATATTACAAATCTTCATCAAGATTTGGCTGAATTGAAGATTGACAGTGCTTGGGAGAAACTTGGTAAGAGTTTTCCTTTGTGGATAAATTCAGGTGGATAAAGTGAAAGGAAGGTGGAGAGAGAGTTTGTCCTTCAGAAAAAAGCTGAATGCCTGACAAGAACTTTGTATGAAAAACTAAATTTGATTCTTGGAGAGGAGGAAACGCTTCCTTTGGAGAGGCACGAGCAGCACAAAGTTTGTTACATGATTCAAATGAATGAAAAGAACATTTGATAATGGATTGAATCATATTTCCTGGGATGGAAGTTGTCATAAATAAATAAAAGAATGGGTCATTTAGTGTGATCGACATGCCGAGAGTGGTATGACAATACACCCCCTTCCATAACCAATCAAATGTATAATAACCTTTTGTTAGATACAAGTGTGGGTTTGACATTTGGGATTTTAGTGTGTAATTGAGTTGCCTGTTGGGATGGGTTTAGGCTCCACTTTCTGATGATTGATAAGACTATTTGGGAGATTGTCGCTGTCGTCGGTTTAATGTTCTGTTCCTGTCTACTGATTCCTGACTTAGCCTTTGCCTCTTCAAATCTTCTTTAGGGGCCTTGCTGCTCCCATGGCCAGAGAGTAGAGTTCTTATTCTTATTTGGGTTAGTATAGAATGAAAATAAACATTTTCATAATCCTTTGCAAATGTATTGTGTCTCTGACACATTTGTCTCTTATTTATTCATTTTATTTATTTAGAAAGTTTTACATAGAGCGAACATGACCACCGAGAGTTTCAGAGTACTTTACAGTACATGCATCAAGAGGGTACACGTAAAACAAAAAAAAGTAGAAAACAAGGCAAAAAATTAACAGTCATAAAATGTCAAATCAGAATAAACAAAGCAAAAAATTCAGTCATAAAATGCCAGAAACATTCTCGTGAGCCAGGCAACTGGGCCACAAATCTGCGGTTGTGGCCCCAGCATCAGATGGAAAGGCCAGACTGAGGCAAAGATTTCTTCATAATGAGCCCTTTGGCTTCTTTCTTGAAGAAGTACATGGAAGGGTTCATCCTGACTTCAGGAGGAAGGGAGTTCCAGATCCTAGGAGCGATACCTGAGAAGGCATGATTGTAGGTCTTTTTTTTCTTGAATGTTTGTGGTTTGAGCAACAGGGTGCTGGTGCTTCTGGAGGCTCTTGAACCACATGGGAGCTCCAATTTCTGAGCGCGGTACAGCAGAGTCTTGTAGTGGATGGCTTTGTGTGCCATGCATGCAATTTTCAGCTGTATCCAAGCTTCATAAGGAAGCCAATTAAGGGCCAGCAAGTCCGGAGAAATATGGTTGACTTTTTGTGTCAGTTATGAGCCTAGCTGCCGAATTGAGGGCAACCGTAAGAGGAGCCGTCTTCACTCTGGGCAAGCCACATAGCATTAAACTACCATAATCCAGCTTTGAAATCACTAAAGCTTGTACTGCAACCTTTAGGTACCCAGCAGGGAGATAGGTTTTGAGTTTTCTGAGGAGGTTGAGTTGGAAATTCACTCTTTTGGTAGGGGGAATGATGTGCTTCTGCATGTTCAGGCTTTTGTCTAATATGATACCAAGAGAGGATGCTACAGTTGAGGGCAGTAAACTGATTCAGCGATTGATCCATGTCTGGAGATTGTTTGTAGGGTGAGATTAGGAGGAATTCAGTTTTTGTGCATTAAGCTTCAGGTGGTTACGTGTCAGCCAGCTTTGTGTTTCCAGCAGGACTAAGTTGAGGGGTTGAATGTCCTCAGGGGAGGCGATTTTTAGGTATAGTTGGGTATCATCTGCGTACATGTGACAGTGAATGCTGGATGATTTCAACATTTCAGTCAGAGGCTCCATGAACAAGTTAAAGAGCGTGGAAGAAAGTGCTGAAACTTGAGGAACCCCAAGAGTAACTGGTGTAGGATGAGACAGAGATTAGTTCACCTTGAAGCTTTGGGATCTGTTGTGAAGGAAAGAGGAGAAACAGTTAAGTACAGGCCCAGCCAACCCCATCCTGTGTTCCCGGACGTCTGTTAGGTCATCGTGTTTGACAGGGATGTATGATGTTACAACGCACACTTTTACAACGCACACCTTTACAACGCATGTTTTACAACGCAACATTCATTACAACGCATTCCATTAAAACGCATGCCATTACAACAAAAGTTTAAAAACTACATTTACAACGCATTCCATAACAACGCATACTACCTTTACAACGCATACCATTACAACGCATTACATTACATTGCATGTTTGGTAAGTATTGGATAGTGTAGGGGTAAAAATTACTATTCTAACTCCAGGGGGTGCAACAGTAGGGGAGGTGTTGGATAGTGTAGGGGTAAAAATTACTATTCTAACTCCACGGGGTGCAACAGTAGGGTAAGTGTTGGATGGTAATGTTATGCGTTGTAATGGTATGCGTTGTAATGACTGAGTTGTAATGACATGTGTTGTAGTGGTGTGCGTTGTAGTGTCAGGCGTTGTAATGGTTGCATTGTAAATGCATGCGTTGTAATGGATGTTGCGTTGTAAAAGTTTTGTTGTAATGGTAGTGCGTTGTAAAAGTTGCGTTGTAAAGGTTTTTTCCCGTTTGACAGGTTTGAATGCTGACGAAAGGTCAAGAAGGTTCAGAAGGTACACCTCATTAAGGTCCAACATTCTTAGCGCATCATCTACAATGTGCATCAATGCAGACTCGGTACTACGGACCGCGTAGAAACCAGATTGGCATTGGTCCAGGAGTTGGAAATGATTGATGTGGTTACAGAGTTGGGTGAGCACTTATTTCTCCAGGAGCTTTGTCAAGGTGGGGATGCTAGAGATTGGGCAAAAGTTATGAAGATCCATGGGATCAGCAGATGGTTTCTTTAGAATCGGGGTAACTTGATCCGATTTTAGACAGTCCAGAATAGCACCTTGCCTAAGTGATGCATTGACGATCATAGTCCTGAGTGTTAGTAAAGAGGATCTAACTTTCGGGAAAAGGTTTGATGGTAGAAGGTCATTGTAATGATTAGAGGGTTTCAAAGTCGACAGCATTTTGCATATAATGAGTTAATCCACTGGTTGGAACAGACTTCAAGAAGCATTGTTTTTGAGGAGGTAGGGCTGCACAGGGAATGTATCCACACCAGGGGGACAGAGGGTGTTCTGTGGACTGATTGACAGGAGCTCAAGGGCAGAGCATAATTCAGTTTTAATCTTAGTGGACTTATCCGAGAAGAAATCAGCATAATCTTCACAGTTTGGTAGAGGTCCTTGACCCAGTGGTGAGAGATTAGGATGATTATCAGTTTAAGACGTGATGAGTGCGAACAGTTTTTTTGGACTTTTTTTGCTTAGTCTAGTTGAGTTCTGAAAAAGGTGTCCTTCTAGCATCTGATGTACTCATTGTAATTCTGCAAGTCTTACGTTTCTTCTTTCGGAATTAAGAATGTCATTGAACCATGGTTTGGAGATTTTGGCTGACATTCTTTTAAGCTGTAACACTGCAACCGAGTCTAGTACATTAAGCATTGCATGATTCTAATGGACCGTAAAGTCATGGACATCCGACATGTTAACAGGAGGGGGCAGGATGTTATCACAGAGGGCAGTCAGATCTTGTGAGTTGATATTCCGTAGACATATTTCCATCTGTTTTGGGTTCTTAGTCTAGGCTCCACTTGCTCTTACACACTATCGAGGCAACATTTCTTACGGTCCCCCACTTCTTGGGTGGTGCCTTAGTTGATTTTAGGACTGAGGCTCACCGGGTCCCGGGCTCGATCTGGTTTTGGCGGCCATATTAGGTGGGTCATCATTACGGCGAGCGTTCTAGTCGCCCCTACATAAACGTCCACCCATGACTACGCGCAGCGGACGCGTTCAGCGGGCGCGCCGGATTCGCGCCGGAGTCACGCCAGAGTCCAGCCCGTCTGCGCCCGTCCGCGGCCGGACGGGCGTAGGGCTGGACTCTATGCTGGTTTGCATTACCGACAGGAAAAGCTATTCTCGGAAGGACCTACTTAGTCTCAGACCTGCGAAAAACTCACAGTGTAACTACGTCTTAGAGACAGACGAACACTTTAAAAATTGTGCGCTTTGTTGCCCTTATTCTTTAAAATTGACCCAGGCACCGGTCTCATACCCTGGCTTGAAACTAGCATTATTGAACTGCAGGTGGCTTCGTAAACATGCCCTGTTAATTAATCACCTCCTCCTTGACCACGAGCTAGACATACTGTTTCTCACAGAAACATGGCTTACGACACATTCGGACTCGGATATGGTCATGGTTCTCCCTCCGGGATTTCTTATTCAGTCCCAATTACGCCCCTTGGGTAGAGGGGGCGGGCTGGCTATTCTGCACAGAGACCATTTTACCTGCAGAATTAGCGATGCACAAATCATGGACTCAGAGAGTTGCCACTTTTCAATTCAATTGGCCCCTATCACCTCTCTGATAGGCCTTTTGGTGTATCGCCCCCCGGGCCACTTTGGTCCTTTTGCCAGCTCGCTGTTAGAATCCATTTCAGGTCTGGCCCCCTCTATATCCAATTTCACTGTTCTTGGTGATCTCAATATTCATTTTGATGATCCCCTTGACACGGGGGCCGCTGATTTGAGGTTGGATTTGGCCGCATGTGGTCTTCAATTGGTTAATAATGGGCCCACCCACAATCAGGGCCATTTGTTGGACCCTGTTTTCACGAATGTCCGTTCTATCCAGGCCAAACCCCCTTGTCCCCTCCCCTGGACAGACCATTTTTTAGTCTCCCTCTCCTGGCCAGGGGATTTCAGGAAACATTATAAGCCCGTTACTTATATCCAGGATAGGGCCTGGTCTAGACTTTCGATTGAGGATTGGTCCAGAGCACTGGAACTGACGACTCCCGCTCCTACTGCGGACCTTGTTTTGGCTGATAGCAACTTCAGGAACTGGATTATCGGTTCACTTGATTCCATTCTACCCATAAAGACCTGAGAAAATAAGAGCGGGAAGATAGGCTCCGCCCCTTGGTTTAATTCGGATCTGAGAGCCCTCCGAAAGGATTGCAAAAAATTGGAGCGTCTGTGGAGGAAGGACTGGCTCCACACAAAAAAAGACTCCTATCGGACGGCTGTTAGAGCCTACAAACTAGCCCTGAAATTAGCCAAGGCCTCTCACTACGATGATAGGATCAAAAATGCCACAAACTCCTCGAGAGAGACCTATCTCATAGTTAAAGCACTCTTAAAGATTCCGCAGCCCCCTACATCGGCCCTGGCTTCATCGGATAGGAGTATGGAACTCGCGAAGTTCTTTGAATCTAAAATTTCCAATATTTTGACCTCACTTCCTCAGCCATCTCAGCTATCTTGCTGGGATAGCGTGGCTCCTGAGACTTGCTCAGCAGAGGCTCCTCGACCACAGCTTAATGCCTTTAGGGCTGTATCATTGGATGAACTTGATAAGACTCTGGCCAAGATGAAAAGTGGCTCTCCTTGTGACCCCGCTCCCATGAGGTTTTTGAAACAAGTCGCTCCCGTGATTGTTCCTTCAGTCCTGGAGCTGATCAATTCCTCACTATCACAAGGTTCCGTCCCTCCTAGTTGGAAGGGGGCGGTAGTAAAAGCTCTATTAAAGAAACCCCAGCTGGATCCGGCTGATCTGGCCAATTATAGGCCGATCTCGCTCTTACCTGGCATTAGTAAAATCGCCGAAAAACTGGTAAATGTCCAGTTGTCCCAGTTCCTGGAATCTAACAAACTCTTGCGTTGCTCCCAAACGGGGTTTCGCCCTGGCCAGGGCACGGACACTGCCCTCCTCGCTGTCATCGAGGAGGCTAGGTGCATTTTGGATTCAGGGGGATCAGTGGCAGTGATCCTCCTGGACCTAAGTGCAGCCTTTGACACGGTGAATCACCGTGTCCTGATCCATCGGCTGGCCAGGGCGGGGCTCGGGGGCACTGCCTTAGCCTGGATAGAGTCATTCTTGTCGGGCCGCACGTTCCAGGTCTGGGATGGCAACTCTCGTTCTGACCATCTTCCCCTTCTAAGTGGGGTGCCCCAAGGCTCCTCACTTAGTCCCACTCTTTTTAATGCATACATGGCCACTCTGGAAGATGTGGTTGCCCCCTTTGGTATCAAGATTGTGAGTTACGCGGACGACACGCAACTGGTCGTCTCTCTCTCACATCTTGACCAACGCTCAGATAATCTGCTACACTGCCTTCAGGAAATTCATTTTTGGATGTGCGATTCCTGGCCCGATACTATGGGTGAGGTTCCCGCTCCCAAAACAGAGATCAAGAGCCTGGGGGTCTGGCTCGATCAGGACTTATCCATGAAAATCCAGGCTAAAAAAACAGCAGGAACTTGTTTTGGACTTTTACGCTCTGTCCGTAAGATTCTCCCTCTGCTTCCCCCTCTGTCCAGGAAGCTTCTAGTCCAAGGATTAGTACTTTCACGACTGGACTACAGCAATGTGATTTACTTAGGGGCCCCTGAAGACACTCTTGGCAAACTTCAACGAACACAAAACGCGGCAGCCAGGATGTTGATGGGCCTTTCGTCTCGAGCCTCTGCTAGACCAGCGCTTAAAGCCCTCCACTGGCTTCCTGTGCAAGAGAGGATCGATTTTAAGGCTATGTGCATCTCCCATAAGCTTCTGAATGGGCAAGGCCCTCTGATTTTAGCGGGTCTGGTCACCCCGTAAAAAGCCTTGAGATCTCTGCGCTCGGATAATGAGCGACTGGCAACCGTCCCCAAGTTTAGGAAGGTACGCACGGGAGGCCGTCGCTTTTCTGTGAGGGCAGCCGCACGCTGGAACTCGCTTCCCCGTGGCCTGCGGCTGGAATCTTGCCATTTGTGCTTTCGTAAGCAGCTTAAAACTTTTCTTTTTCCTAAATAGGTCCTTTTGCTTCCTTCTGCCCGTTTCTGACTTTTGACTTTATAGCGCGGGGATGCCTCCGGGTCACCAGGCGCTCTATAAATCTCGAAATAAATAATAATAATAATAATAATAATAATAATAAATAAATCTTACCGAAACCAAGATGAGGAAGGTGACACAGAAGTGGTCGGTCCAATCACAGTAGAGGATAGACTCCAAGAGGATGGCGTTGGGTTTACCAATTACAAGATCTAAGGTAGCTCCTTTGAAATGAGTGAGACTGTTACAAATTTGTATTAGGTTGAGGTCAAGGAGGAAGGATTTAAGGATATTGATCACCACATCATTTCCATCGTTCCAGTGGAGATTGAAATCTCCCCGGAAGATCTGAGTGCCTTGGAAATCAGCATTCGCTGAGATGATGTCCGTGATGTGTTCTATGAAGGAAAGGTTGTCGCGAGGGGGGGTGGTAGAATGTGTGCAATTTGCATGAGTGTTTGTTGCAACCAGCCACTTCAATACAAAGGTGTTCACAAGACGGTAGGAGGCCCGCATATAGTACCTTCACTGTTAGATTGCTCCTATGTAAACATGCAATGCCTCCGCCTTGACCAGTAGTTCTGTCCAACCTAATGATATCATATTTGGGAGGCAATAAAAGGTCAAGGATGGGAGCAGCAGAGTCATTTAGTCAGGTTTCTGTCAACATAACAAGGTCAAGATCCTGGTCAAGGATGAGGTCTGAAATGTCCGCTGCATGTTTAACAACCGATCTGCAGTCAGGAGCACGCATTTGAGTCTTCTATTTGTGTCCGTTGGTGCAGGTAGAGTGGTGGTGATTCTTGTGAGATTGTTCTCATTTAAATATCTGGTGTTTGACCTAGGTTGCCTGCAGGGATCAGGGAGGATGGGTTCAATTTGATGCCCGTTTGATACGGCGGAGGGATGTGCCGGGTCATAAGAAAGAAGGAGAGAATTAATATCCTAATCAGACAGGGAGGCTCAACATTTGGAAGGGCGAGATGGATCAGTGGGGTGCAGGTGGAGACCCAACTATATGTGTGGGAGAAGCAGGAAGGTGACACTATGGCTTTCCACTCCTTTATGCATTGTCATTGATATTCATTTGTCATTTTCTCTTCTAATGTTGTTTGCTCTGTGACGATCTATGATTTGTGCTGTATGTTGGTACTAGTGAGCATTATTTCACATTATTTAGATAAACATTATAAATATACATATGAGTCTGTCTTTATTTAGTGGTGTATATATAGATTAGGAGTATTATTTTTAACAAAGTATTAGGCTAGCCAAACCCTGTCAACTATAAAAAGATCGCATTGCCAATAATGGTATACTGGAATGAAATTACAAATTGGTGAGTTTGGTACATTTTGGTAATACACTAAACCAGTGTGAAGGGACTTGGTGGGTAATGAAATTGGGCCTTGTCTGTAAGAAATGTATTAGTCCCTGATTGCTGGATCATGTTCATCGCTGAATATGTAACCATTTGAATAAATGCATGCCCTCCTAATGCACCTGTTCTTGCAACATCACAATATGCCAATATGAATCATGGTGTAACATAGGAAAATAACACACAGCCTCCTACGGAAAACAATCTGCATTGAAATGTTCTTCTATTTTTTGCTGATTAAAAATGATCAATCATTTGAGAGATAAGTAGCAGAATAACAGCTTGAGTTTACTACTAGCCTGACAATGTGTCTTTGTCAGAAATAATTGGGAACAGTAATCCATCTGCAATTCTCTTTCATAGTGCATGTCTCACAGATAAGCAATTTGCCGCTATCATGTTGATGAACATTCAGAAGACAAACCATGCCTACCTGCAACATCAAATACTCATTTAAGATCACTATATTAATATGACAACCAGCTAAATTAATAATAATCAAGAACTTCAATTAAACTGTTACAGTTGACTGTTTTCCATTGTGTCTGATTACTTGGGAATTGCTTCTGAAACAACATACCATCGTGTTGATTTGCAGTTGAGATATCTATCACAAAACCTGAAATGTAAACTATGGATACATTGAGCCATTGCATTGAAAAAGCAAACTGCGATCAATATGTCATCACAATGGATGTGTCTTGCATCAGTAATAATGTCTCTTCCGAACAAGTCTCAGATATGAACTCATCTATAAAGCATGAAACATACATATATGTTGTCTACTTGGAATTTCAAATAAAAAGCCAAATAGTATTTAATAAGGAACCCTGCAGTAACTCTCTGTTTTACTGTTGAGAAAAAACAGATAGGCTTTGATTTCCTTTTTCGTACCTTTCCTGAGTGGCAAAGTATCCCACCTGTCTTATTTTTAAGCACTCACTTCTCCAATGACATTTGGACAACCTTGCCATTTTCAGTGAGGTCAGAGGGCATCTGCTTAGGTGCTTAGTCAGTGGATTATGTGCCACATCTTGATAGAATATGAGGGTTGCTGGGCTGTAGACTTGTGGTGTGTTTAGAATATCTGTAGGACAGCTATTCGGGCTGCTTTTTCCACTTTTGTCATTCACTTCCAGGTACCAGTGGGAGCAGTTCCAGCCTTTAGGGTTCTCCTTACAGGTCACAATAGCAGGTGCAGCTCTTCATCTGTCTTCCACAGGTCCAGCAGTTTTCTAAAGAGTGTACCGGGGTTACCACATGTATGCCCAGAGCCAGCCTGTGAGAGGGTAAAACTCATGGACACTCCCTAACAAATTTTGGTAAATGTTCCCAGAGATGACCCTACCCATTTCTGCAGGACTCCCCATGTGTTTTACTGTGAAATATCCCACAGTACCTCTCTGTAGCTAAAACAATCATGATAGAACATTTCCTCCCGTGTGCAGAGTCCCCTGTGCCGACCTAAACGTGTGGCTATGGCAATGGGCAAATCTTACCTTGTTGTCATGCAAAACCAGTTCTGAGGGCAGCTCCTCCCCAACGAGGACTGGTGCCTAACTGGCTCATAGGATACTAGATGGGACCGGCCAAGTTGTGAGCTATATCTGCCGACGACATTGTAGGCATCCTTTGAAGTAAATTAATTTGGTGGGCACAGCCCAGATGGCCATCCTGTCGGGAAGGTATACCCCTCTCCCTTTTTCTCAGCTTTTGGTTAGGCTTAACGCCGAATCAAGGACCCATTAGGCTCCTGGTGGTAGTGAACACTGGCAGAAAGGCACATTTGACTCAGAGAGGAAAATGAAAACTTTTTAAAAGTGTCATTTTTAAAATAGTAATATAAAATCTGACTTCATCATTATGTTGGATTTTAAAATACTATTACAATGAATAATTTTTCTAGCTACTCTCAAACAGATGTTAGGTATTATGAGGTGTTATAATGTAAGCTGGTGATTCCCTATGAGAGAGCTGGCCTTGTCACAGTGAAAAAGAACCCCAGAGTTTGTCACTGCCAAGACATGTGAAACATTGCTCTGTAGGCAATTTGGGCCTACTTTAAGGGTGACTTGTAAGAATTAAAAAGAAAGGTTTTGGCCTGGCAAGAGGATTATAATGCAAGGTCGAATTTGCATACCCAGGCCTCAGGTACAAACCTGGAGACATGTTTAGCATGATCATTTTAGTGGTCCCACAAGACGTGCTGCAGTCCACTAGTGATATTTAACTTACCAGACCTAAGTACACTTTTATACATATCTATGGACTTATAGGTAAGTAAAATATGCCAATCAGGAGGGTAGCCAATTTCAGTATGCTTTAGGAGTCAAAGCACATGCACTGCGCCATGTTAGCAGTATCCTACTGGATAGTCAAGAAAGCAGCAGCATTAGTCCAGAATAAATAGGGGTTCCCATAAAAAACAGGCTTTTTCATACGTCACCCACCCCCAGATGCAAGGTGAGAAGCACCGCAGTCATTCCCTTGTGAGTTCTCATTATCTAATCGGAAGAATCTGGAAAGGCCATTAGCATTGGCATGGTCAACCCCCAGGTCTGTGCTCCACTATAAGTCCATATCCTGTATAGAGGTGGGGAAACATCATTTACATTGCACACGTTACAACGAGTGTCATTACAATGCATTTTTTACACCGCAAAAGCCATTACAATGCATGACATTACATCGCATAATCCATTGCAACGCATTCCCCACAGTAACGCCCCAGCGGAGATAGAATAGTTATTGCGTGGTAATGGATTATGCATTGTAATTACATGCGTTGTAATGGATTTTGCGATGTAAAAAGCACGTTGTAATGACACACGTTCTAACACATGTGTTGTAAAGTGGCATATTCATAGCGGAGGACCACATCAACAATACAGGGTTTTCCCATTTCCTTTGAATAAACAATCTGAGAAGCTTGTGGTCAGGTTGAGCCCTAAGGTGAGTCTCAAACAAGTAGGGTCTCAGCTTCTTCAGTGACCAAGCTACAGCAAAGGTTTCCTTCTCTATTGCTCAATGCTACCTCTAGGCAGTAGCCTCCTGCTAATAAAGACAATTGTTTGATCCGGACCCTCATCATTTAGCTGGGATAATACTTTCCCAATTCCCCCAATGTTCTGAAGCATCTGTTTGGAGCACCAACTCCTTGCTGAAATGATTTACCTTAAGCACACGGACCATACACAGTACTTCCTTCAGATTGTCAATGGCCTTCTGACACTTCTCGCTCAATTAGACCTTCTTTGAAGTCAGCTTTGTCAGTATGGATTCAAAGGTGCCATGCCCCTGAACAAAGCACCTGTAATACCTATCAGACCAAGAGAAGCTCTGAGTTTTGAGAGTGTTTCAAGTTACAATTTTCCAAATCTTAGGCTGGAGAGCCCACACATGCCCCACCAACTTTGTGGCCCAGACGCACCCCCAACCCCTCTCTATAAGGCACTTGCTGGCCTTGGTAGTCAGTCCTTCCTGCGACAGGGCCTGAACACTCTCTGATGTGGCTCAAGTGATCTTGGCAGACAGAGCTAAAGACTGCAATATCAAGTAGCTATGTTCACCAGCCTCTGGAAGATGACAAGGGCATTCTTCTACCAGAAGGGCATTAACTTGAAGTGGAAGTGGCCTTCCAGGGTTGAGAATGGTTAGAAATGGGGGTCTCTAGTTGGCACAGGTAGATACCTTTGTCCAAGTAGGGACCCTTCTTCCTAGTCAGGGTAAGGGGGATACACTGCTCCCCACTTTAGTAGCTTGGTATGAGCAGACAGTCTTATCTCAGAGGCAGTGTGTAAAGCATTTCTTCATGCATACAGTAACACAGTGAAAACACTACAAATGGACACCACACCAGTTTAGAAAAATAAGTAAAACTTTATCTAAACCAAACAAGACCAAAACCAACACAAATCCAACATATGATACTTGTAAAAATAATTACGGTGCAAAATAAATGATAAATTGCAAGAATAATGTGAAAACACAGTTCCTCCGACTCGGTATCTCCTTTGGGGGGTACCATGATACTGAACACAATAGAGTCTAACAATTCCAGCCAACCGCATTTGTAGGGGTTAGCTAAAGCATCGACAGACTCAGAGACAGTACTATTCTTGTTGCGGCCGACACAAAGGGTCGAGACGGTCAGAGGCAACCGTTGTGGTTGCAATGTGAGATAGAAGCGTTGCAGTGTGCGGTGTCCTCATGTCACGGTGCAGGCAGCGGCTTGCTGACAGAGTCAGTGAGACCAAGGCCTGCATTGCAGGGTGAGGCGGTGCTTGATGCAGTGCTGGCAGGTCAAGGTATGGTGACGGAGCCGGTTGATGTCTGAGTCGTGCAGCGATGGTGTGGGTGACATCTGTGAAGCATGTAGCGAAGCGGTGCAGAGTGCAGTGCCCGCAGGACGCGGTGCAAGCAGTGGCTAGTTGACTGAGTCGGTGAGACCAGGGTTGCATTGCGAGGCAGAGCTCTCTGCGGTTCCTTTAGGACACAGAGTCTGCGACGGACTCAGTGACGGAGTCAGTTTCCCTTTTTCTTCTGTGGCTACTGGAACCAGCGGAACCAGAGACAGTGGCCAGAATGGTGGTGTGGTATTTGCTGTTCCTGACACCACTTGAATAGGGGGCAAGCTCCACTTCAAGCCCTTGGAGACACTTTGCAAGCAGGATACACACACAGTTCCTCTCCTTGGCAGAAACAGCCACTGCAAGCCAACCCCAGACAGCACAAAGCAAAAGGGCAGTACTCCTCCTCCAGTTTCTCTAGCTATTCTGATTGGCAGAGGTTCCTCTTGACGTCCAAAAGTGATATATAGTTCTGGGGTCTGGGCCCCAATATTTACACAGCAAAATCCTTTATGCTCTGTGCTCAGTTAAAATCAAGTCCTGTCCTCTCTGGTGCAGCTTCCTGGCAGGAGGTGGAGACAGCATTGTGGCAGACAGCCTATGCCCATGCAGGTGAAAGGAAATCTCCTCCCTCCACTCTTAATGCAGCCCAGGTCTATTTAGTCCAGCCCTGACTGATCCAGTCTCTCTGGAGCCACTGCTCATCTCCAGCCCCTGTCACTCCAAAGCCAGACGGTCAGTACACATCCTAGCAAAGGCACACTGGATGGCTAATCAAGAAAATACCTTCTAAAAGTGGTATTTTCAAACACAGAATGTAAAAAGCACCCTCACTAAAAGATCTATTTTAACATTCTGAATTCAGGCATACTAAACTTTATTATTCTACCTTGTTCCCAGGGGTAGTTATGTGTATAAGATGTTATAAGCAAACTCCCCATTCTATACTATGGGAATAGGTAGCCTTGCAATAGTGAAAAATGAAATTGGCAGTATTTCACTATCAGGACATGCCACACCCACCAGGGCATGCCCCACCTTTCGCATACACTGCACCCTGTTCACAGGGGTACCTTGGGCCTAACTTAGGGGTAACTAACATGTGAGAAAAGGGCTTGGTAATGGCAGGCCTGAATTACATTTACAGGCTGCTTATGTGGGTGGCACAATCAGGGTACAGCCCACTAGCAGCATTTGATTTACAGGCCCTGGGCACACACAGTGCATTGTACTAGGGACTGACCAATCATGGATTCACCAATCCGTAACAATAATTTACAAAGGGACCACTTGCATGTTGGCACTGAACAGCAGTGGCAAAGTGCCTAAAGCATCTAGACCAGCAAAAACGAAGTCCAACACACAGCAAAATAACAGAAGGAAAGGCAAACACACAGGAGTTACCCACTGCAATGATGCCAGGTCTAACAAGAATGCTAATATCTCATTTGCTCCCTGAGTCAGGGCAATCTGACGGTATCCTGAAATGATATCAAATGTGTTGAGATACTTGGCAGCTGCATACGGTCAATGAGCTTATTATCTCTAGGAATGAGGTGTGTCAGTTTTGGTGATAACATTCTGTCCTCTGTAGTCAATGCTGAACCTGAGTTTTGGGGTCCTTCCTTTCAGGCTGGCCCAGGGACTACTGGAGGTATCTATCACCCCCAGAGACAAGATTTGAAGACTCCCCCTTAATGCTGGCCCTCAATTTAAATGGTAACGTCTATATTTTACTCTTGACAGGTAAGCTCTCACCAGTGTCAACATCATGAAGGCACCACTGGATCAGTTCAGGCATTAGGGATAACAGTATAGCAAACTGCTCTGCTCAGTGACTGGGAGAGCACTACCCATTACACAGAACCGTCCTTGGCATTTTTGTACAGAATGTCTGAGAGAGGCTCATACTCCTCCTCCTCCCCTGCGTCAGTAAACTTGATGCAGGAAGCCCAGTAAAAGTAGGGCTTGAGATGGGTAATAGGGATCATCCTGTGGGGGTGTCTGGAGATATCAAGGTCCACCAGGTAAGTGACTCGCCCATCTTCATCAACACCATGTAGGGCCCAGTCCATTTGTCCTGGATGCCCTGGGAGCCAAAAGCTCCACAACCCACAAATCTGACCTGGCTGGAATTTGACCAAAGTTGCCTTTTGGTAATATCGGTGCTTAGTAAGTTCCTGGCTGGCCTCCAGGTTTACGTGCTCAGCCATGCAGGAAGGGAGGCCCACCACAGTCTTCAGTGTCCTGTTTGGAATCCTTGAGAGGTTTTTCCCACCCTTCTCAGACAAGATTTAAGGGACCTCTGCCAGGATGCCCATACAAACGTTCAAAGGGACTGAATCCCACTTACTTTTGTGGTACTTCCATGTAGGCAAATAAAAGTCATGGAAGTAGGACATCCTGCTTCCTACATAGTTTTTCAGACGACCCCATAATCCTACCTTTTAAAGTACTGTGAATCTCTCTGCAAGATTAATTGTTAGGGAGAAATATGTGTGAAGCACTTGTAAGTCATTGTGGTGAACTTGTAGGTTACCCCACACTCATAGCATTCAAGTACTCATCTATGAAGTTTGTGCCCCCATCTGAGATTCCTGCTTTGGGAAACTCTACTCTGACAAACATACTAAGCAGGGCTTTGGCCCCCATGGGTGCAGTCACTGCCTTCAGAGGAATGGCTACAGGGTACATCAAGGTGAACCTCAGCCCTGGAGCTCTTTTAGAGTATAGGTGCCTGACAATGTCAATTCCCAATCTCTCAATAGTAGACCTGGGTGTGAAATTCTACTCTGCTCACGGAGTTTTCAGAGTTTTTAACACTCAGGACACAGTGTTCCAAACAAAACCATGTTCCTGAAGAACGGTCTCCCAGTGTAGCCATTGACAAAGGTAGGAAAGCTCCGAGCAGTTGAGCTCTCGCATGTGTGCCCCGGAAGGTTTTGAAGTTAGCTTGCTTTAACTTTGTATCATTCTTTGAGAAGCAATCTATGGTTTGACAAAAATCTTTTCTGGAAGTCAGATCTCCTTCAGAGGAACAAACCAGCAAGTAGGATCCGTATAGCGATTCAATGTGGACAGCTTCTGCTCGATGGACATCAGGTTTACCGCAAGTTCTTTATTGAAAAACTTGCAAAAAGTTTCTAAGTCCCCCCCCTTTTGTGATTTGGACACGTTTCCAGGTTTCCAGGTCTTCAGGAAGAGCACTTGGGGGTCAGGACTCACCACAACAGAAGCCACAGGATGCAGGGCTGGTCCTGTTGGACCTGGTCAGTTGTGCTCTTCAAGAAAGTGGACTGACTGTAGCTTGACAGGAAGTCAGCCAATGACCCTTGGAGTCCACTTCAAGTCCTGGGTACAAGTGGGAGCAAATCAAGCCCGTAGGGCTCTCCTCAGAGGTCAGGTGCAGTCCTTCTTCTATGTCCCACAGGTCCAGAAGGGTTGTGAAGATGGTACTGGGGGTGCTACATTTATTCCCAGCTCCTGCCTGTGGGTTGGGGGTAATTCCTGAACATGCCCTAACCAATGGGGGAAATGTTACTAGGGGTGACTCTACCATCTTTTGCAGCTCTTCCTGTGTGTTTTACTGTAAACTATCCCAGAGTGCCTCTCTACTTAAAACCAACATGGCACATACTTTTTCCCCTGTGCAGAGGTCCCTGTGGCCACCCAGATGTACGGCTATGATTTTGCGCAAAGCCTACCTTATCGTCACTCAAAACTGATTCTGGAGGCAGCTCCTCTGCCAATAGGAGTGGTGCCTGGCTGGGAAGCAGGGCAATAGAGTAGGAAGGGCCAAGTGTTAGCTACATCTGCCGGCGACATGCTAGGCATCCTTTGAAGTAAATTAAGATTCTGTGCATAGCCCAGATGGCCATCCTGTTTTGGGAAGGTCAACCACTATCCCTTTGTGTGAGCTCTGGGAGCTACTTCACAGCTAATCAAGGAGCAATTCAGCTCCTGGGTGACAGTGAACATTGGCAGAAGGGCATATTTGTCCCAGGCAAGAAAATTGCCTCTTTCTACGTGTCATTTTCAAAATAGCAGTATAGAATCCAACTTGATTTATCACTGCCAAAATATGTATGTTCTACTTTTTAAATACCAAACACCTTGCCCTCTGAGCATTTATGGCCTACCTTAGGGGTGACTCATAAGTATTAAAAAGTAAGGTTTACACCTGACAAGAGATTTTATTTTGCCAGGTTGAATAGGCAGTTTCAAAACTGCATACCCAGAGATATGGCTGGACGCTGCTCAAGATGGCCGCTGCTCACCAGAGCTTTGTATGGCTTTGGAGGCTTCATGTAGGAACGAGAGCTCTAGGCTCATTATTAAAGCCTCCTCCTTCAACTACCGCCATCAGAACTCTGCTACGATGTAAATATACCCGCATTTCTGTTTTAAAGGAGTTTTGACTACTCCTCACCACATTGAAATAACGCTTCAGAGGCTGCTATTTCAGCTCTGACATATGCACATCTGGGGCAATTCCTTTCTATTATGTGGCAAGCTGCTTCTGATTACAAGTCTCACTCTCAGATCTCTGCTGAAACCTAACTAATGTAATTTGGATTTTCCTCACGTTTGGAGAGCAACCAGGCTCTTTCTATCATAACATACTGACTTTTTCTGAATTTTTGCTCTAAATGAGTTACTTTATGTGTGGGGCACCATTATTCAATAAATTAATCCACATTTATATAGAGTGGCACTATCACCGATTGGGGTATCTGGGCACTGAGGGTGCTGTGTCACCTGTGGAAGAGCAAGGTTTTGAGTTTCTTCCTAAAGTTTGCCAGGGATGGTGCTGTTTGGATGTGCAGAGGCAGGTCATTCCGGATCTTGGTGGAATGTAGGATCTCTCGATGCAGTTGAAATGCAGTTGCAATGGATGCAGGTGGTGTGCGCAAGTGCAAGAGAGGCGGAGCAAAGGTGTCTGTGGGAAGATGGGACCTCAGTCGTTGGTTGACATAGGCTTGTCCTTGATTGTGTAAAGCCTTCTAAGTCTGCATGAGGATCTTGAATTTTCTGGATGGGGAGCCAGTGGAGGTTCCTGAGGTGGGGGTTAATGTGGGTTAATTTGGGGAGGTCCATGATGAGTCTGGTTGCAGCGTTCTGTATGGTCTAGAATCGTCTGAGGAGCTGGGTAGAAAAATTGGTGCAGAGAGCTTTGCCGCAGTAGGGGCGACTGGTGACGAGGGCCTGAGGGATAGTTTTCCTGGTGTTGGTTGAGTGCATGGTCTGTCAGTGTGGCTGTTTTTTGTGAAGATCAGCACTTCCGTCTTGTTGGAGTTGGGTTTGAGGCAGTTGTCTCTCATCCAGTTGGCTACATTGGTCATGGTGTCACAGAAGTTGGTTTTGGCGTTGGAGGGGTCTTTGGTGAGTGAGATGATTAGTTGAAGATCGTCTGTGTAGGAGATTATGTTGAGGCCATGGGAACTGATCATGTCTGTGAGGGGGTTCATGTAGGTGTTGAACAGAGTGGGGATGAGGGTTGATCCTTGGGGTATGCCACATATAATGTCCTTGTGTTCAGAGGTGACAGGAAGCAGTCGGATGCTCTGTGTGCATCCTTTGAGGATGTGCATAGATTTCAACATAGCTCAACTCATTAAGTTGAAACCCATACATGTCACAAAAGTCACTTTTGCAATATTCTGTAAATGAAAGTGTATAAATTATTGCTATACACAAGTACAAGTATTTGTTTATATATTCCCTTAGCCATGAAGACGTTGCGGGGTAATCCCCTGTAATAGAGACGAAAAACGTGTTGGCTAGGAAGGATTAAGATTTGAAATGAAAGACCACAGAAACATACAAGACAAGCATCATTGTGATATATAATTAAATGTTTGTGTTTTAAAATTTAATACGTGTGCTGAGGATCTTGTATTTGGAGTAAAGTGGTCTGCTGACCACGCGTTTGGGGATTCAGTGGTTTTCACTACCTTATGCACCATGTCAAATTTCGTGCAACAACTGATATATATTTGTGACAGTCCTGAGAGTGCCATTTGCCTATTGCTCACCACCATCTTGGTATAACCATCCAGATTCACAATTTTGGCAAGCACTCTCACAAAGTTTCTCTGAACACGCCACTGACAGCCTCATAGTGGGAGTAGATTTTAATCAAGTCTCTGATCTCTTTCTTTATAGAGCTTCCACCTTACGCTTTGTTCCTCATGCCTCCCATAAGCCTTTCACAATCTAATTTCTAAATACTCACTTTCTCATTTATGGAGGATATACAATCCCGACCTATTAGATAGGATTACATTTCCCTTAGAAAAAGTTAGATGCAACATGTAATTGTTTCTATAAGACACATTTTCAGATTCACAAGGAATCATAAATCTGGAAATTCGTCTGAGTGCTACGCCACACTGGAGGTGGCGTAGCGAGGTGCAATGAGGAGAAATGTTTTAATTTCTCCTCATTTTTTCCTCTTTCAATGCGTGCTGCATTCTACAGCATGCATTGAAAGAGGAACCTGCCTGTAGTAGTTGAATTTGTGCAGGGAGGTGTCCCTTCCTGCACAAAAACAATCTCCCCATGATGCAGGCATCCTTGCACCATGGTGCAAGGGTGCCTGCGCCAGTGCAGGGCAGCTGTTTGTGCACCAGCGCTGGGGAGAGCACAGGAATGCAACATATTATTGTAAATATGTTGCATTCCTGTGCTTTGGAAGTGCAGCAGAGTTGCGCAGCCAAAGGGCTTGCGTTGCCGCACTGCGGCACTTCCTCATAAGTCTGCCCCTCAGTATCTCAGTGCTCAGAGTAAAAAAAAACAGTAACATCTGTCCAGATAAACGGAGGAGACCATACAGTAATAGGCATTTTCTTTAGCTGCCTTTTAAAATAAGGTCTGCTGTTAATCTGCTGAGCTGGTTATATGTGGCCATGTGTGCACACTCATGTGCACCCATGCATGGTCTGAGCAAGTGGGACAACTGTCTAACTCAGTCTGATATCTGTGCACAGGTAAGTTGTTGCCAACCTTCAAAACATTCTCTATGGCTTGTGCAGGCCATATAAATTAATTGTCCATTGAAAAGAAAACCCCCAAATCTTCTTTGGCTATCATGTTACTATGTAGTGCTTCAATGTAAGTTGTTAGTTCTTCATTTAAGTTACACTGTAGGTGAAAGCTGCACCCAAATAACAATTTCATATTTACTCGACGTAGAGAGAAGTTTAATGTGTGCTTCCTTAGGTTCAGTAAGGTCTTGAGGTATATATTTAGCTATATTTGCACTCCTTCCAGGGCCGGCTGGCAAGGCTTGCGGGTGGGGGGCACACAGGGGAAAGGGGTGTGTTGCCGCGGGCTGCATCGAAAAAATTAGAATGAATAAAATGTACCTTGCTGCTGCCACCACCGGGTCCCACCTCTTCTTTCCTGCTCGCCTATGTCCGACTCCAGGTTGGAACAGAAAGCAGGCAGCCAGGCTCCCACCCCTAAGCCAATCACAACGCTCCCATGGAGTGTTGAGATGGGTTTGAGCGTTGTGGTATAGCGCTCAACCAGGGGCTGGAGGGCTGGGCATGCAATGCAGCCTGCATGGAGAGCAGGGGAGTGTGCATGACTGGTTTGGGCGGGCCGAGAGGGCCGACCAAACAGTCATTGCACACTGAGCAGTGAGCAAACCATTCCTGCCCTGCTTAGTAAGCAGAGCAGCCAGGCCCACCTACCCGCAGCAAAAAACCCACAAAATGGTAATAACTAAACATTATAACCATTTTATGTTTTTGCTTATTGCACTGCGAGAAAGCAGTGGGGCTACGCTCTTCCGCCACTGACTCCTTCCCATCCTTAAAAGCTGGTCATATTTTTCTATATATTTCTATGTGCAAGCTCCTAATTAGAATCAGGCTTTGACGTTCCATATTGCGCCAAGTTAATTTCTCTGCTGGTCAACACATAGATCAAAGCATTCCCCACATAAAAGTCCATGTGGAGGGGATTACGCCTGTTCCTGTCAGAGGAGAGAAGAGGGCAGGGCATAATCCAGAAGGAATTTAAGCCTGTTCTTGGTGAGGAAAAGAGTAGGGGCATAACCTGCATAGCTTAATTATATGTTTCCGGAATGGCTTGTTCCCAAGAGCTTTTATTGATTTGCATAAGTCGAGGTTTTTGGCTATTGTTGCATGGTGAGCGAATAACAATGAATGGACTGAAATGCGGCCTGAGCTGTTGCTAGTGGCTGAGATTAATTCCAGCACTCCATCCATCACCTTGTTGTTGTTGCACATTAATTCTGTGGTCATAGAGATCGAAGGGCAAGATTTGTGATTTGAGCCCTGCTTCTCAGGCCCATCAGTCACAACCAAAATGAGATTCAATACTTCAGTATCCCCTTGGGAACAATGAGATGTTGAACTAGCACTTGAGTTCCCTACTTTAAGGGGACATTGAAGAACAGAGTCCGGATTTGACAAATTATGTCCTCCCCCTGGCACATTGAGTCCCGTCTCAGTCAGGAAAACAAATGTCCGTTCGAAGCTGGAAAGCAAATGCATGGGTTGAGAGATTCAGCAGCAGGGGGATGTTACAAGATGAATGCGTGTAGTGTGAACATGCAAATAAATAATTCACCTGCAGAAGGGCTGGTTAGGATGCATCTATCCAAGAGGGAATCTTTTGAACCCCATGTTACCTCCATATTTCACTTTCCAAAATACTGTTGTTCTGATTCTGCCAGTCAAAAATATGCAGCCTCTGAGAATTAAAAGAAACCGGCGCGTTTCTACTTCATTGGTACAGAGTGTTGTTCACTATAATAAAGATAAATTCAATATAAGAATAAAGTCCTTACATTAAGTATGTGCGAATTCAGGAGGAACACACGGGCACATGCATCATTGTCAATTGCATTCGCAAACGGTGCGAATCGCAAATATCGGCCGTTTGCGAATGCAATTGACAAAATTGGGATGCATCATGTTTTTCGCAATTTTAGAAATCGCAATCATGTTGCGATTTCTAAAATTGCGATTGCATTTAAGAAATCGCAATTTGTGATTTCATAAATGCAGTGCATGAACATTTGAAATTTGCGAATTTGCAAATAGGGAGAGGTAAATTACCATGAAGTTGACCTTCATGGTAATTTGCGAAAACTTTCAAAAATGCACAAAGGTGCATTTTTGAAAGTTTCATTTTACAAAAATGCACTTAAAGTTATATTTCAGGGGTGCAGGTGGGGGGGGGTCCTTTGGACCCCCCCTGCAGCCTCGAAATTGCATTCTCAATTTGCGATTCGCAAATTGCGAATCGCAAATTGAGAATGACTTCCCTTTCATTCCTATGGGCCTCTAGGCCCATAGGAATCAATGGGAAGGGATTCCTTAATTGCGATTCTCAAATTGTGAATCGCAATTAAGGAATTTTAAGAAATCGCAAAAAAATTGCGATTTCTTAATGCATAGCCTTTTGCGATTTCTTAATTGCGATTCCTTAATTTTCGCAATTAAGAAATCGCAAACGGCAACAATGATGCATGTGGCCGACAGACCCTTCTAAGCCATTCTAAATACTCATGAGCTTTGATAGAAAAGAGTGTTTATCAAGCAAAAAGAAAAAGATTAAAAGTATACTTAGTACATTTCAGCAAAACATTTTTTCTTTCAAAGAATGATCTATTTATCTAACTATCTATCTATCTATCTATCTATCTATCTATCTATCTATCTATCTATCTATCTATCTATCTATCTATCTATCTATCTGTCTGTCTGTCTGTCTGTCTGTCTGTCTGTCTGTCTGTCTGTCTGTCTCTCTATCTATCTATCTATCTATCTATCTATCTATCTATCTATCTATCTATCTATCTATCTATCTATCTATCTATCTATCTATCTATCTATCTATCTATCTATCTATCCATCTATCCATCTATCTATCTATCTATCTATCTATCTATCTATCTATCTATCTATCTATCTATCTATCTATCTATCTATCTATCTATCTATCTATCTATCTATCTATCTATCTATCTATCTATCTATCTATCTATCTATCTATCTGTCTAACACACACACTTGTGCATTTACTGTCATGCACTTGCACTCACAAATACAAAGAGCAACAACTTGGACTATTTTGTTCTTAAGTTGATTGTTCTGCTGGTGACTCTTCCATTGCAATAGTTGTGTAGGAATCCAGTCTGGATATAGGAACCAGTAAGGCAAAAGAGGAACCCTGACAGGGCAGCATCAGCACAAGGAAGCCCTGCCTCCAGCTCTCTCACCGCTTCTGATAGTGGTTGGATCCCAGCACAAGAAAAATCCCAAACTAATTTAGAAAAATAGAGAATATTTTAATGAATGAAAAGAATCCAAAACAACAAAAAATATAATCAGCAGAACCAGTGACATGAATTTTAAAAATGTGAATTAAAAATAATGCAAAAAGCACAAAGCGCCAATCACGGTTATCTAGTTATGGTTGACCATGTCAGAGTTAAATTCCACCGTGAAGCACCGCAGTATGCATACAGGGGCAAGGATCACTCGTCAATTAAGGCAGGAAAGCTCCAAGCAAGCAAATTCTGAAGTCTGTGTACAGGAAGGCCTCCATTACGATGGGTTGTAGCTTGGGGTAAACATCCTTCACAACGCGGTCAAAACACCGCAGTGCCATTACGACACGTCTTTTACAACGCAAGTCGTTACCACGACTTGCGCTGGAGAGCGCTCTAGACTAAGGAATAGTAGATTTACTATTCCAACACCTTCCCTACTGTACGTAGGCTGGAGTTGGAATAGTAAATCTTACTATTCCTAAGTCCTGCACCCTTCAGCGCAAGTCGTGGGAACGACTTGCATTGTAAAAGATGCGTTGTGATGTACCGCGATCATTTTGATCGTGTTGTAACATCATATATCCTAGCTTGGTGTTGGTCCTGCTGAAGCCCTCTATGCTCAAACTTAGAAATTTTCTTGAAGTCAGATCTCCTCCAGCAAGGCGAACCAGCAAGTTGAATCCAGCCCATAAGTTAATGCATATGAATTGATGGTGGTCCCGGTCTCCCGCTGGGTTTTTGGAGGAAAAGTTGGCAACAATTTTCAAAGTCCCTCCTTTTGCAAGATGGACAGGAGGAGAACACTTGAACACCGGCCAAGACCTGGCAAGCTCCACTTGGTCTGTTAGGACTCACTCCAGCAGAGGTCAGCAGCAAGGTCCACGCCATGTCCAGTTGGAACTTGTCAGCTGGGCAGTTGCAGGAGTACATTTCTGAAATCTTATTGTGCTCCTGCAGTTCAAACTGGAGGTCAGCCAGTTGATCCTTGGAACCATGTCTGAGGTCCTAGGTTTACGGCAAGCATGTCCAGTCTTTCTTCAAGATTCACACAGAATGGAAGTCCTTCTTCAAATCTCCACAGGTCCGGAGTGTTTAGGGCCTACCTTAGACATGACTTATATAATTATTAAAAATTAAGGTTCATGCCTAGCAAAAAGTTGTATTTTGCCAGTTTGAAATGATAGTTTATAGATGTCCACCCAGCCTGCAAATGCAGACCTGGTGAGATGTTTTACATTCCAACTTTAGTGGGTGGCACAATGACAGCTGCAGTCCACTAGTAGTATTTAATGTACGGACCCAGGATACATGTTGCACCATATACTAGGGTCTTGTAAGTACATTAAATGTGCCAATTGATATATGCTAATTTTTTCATGTTTAAAAGGGAAAGCAAAAGTACTTTACCACTCGTTAGCATAGGTAAAATGTGCTGAGTCCTATGGCCAACAAAAATAGGTTCAGTTACAGAAAGTGAAAAATCTTGAGGAATACCACACAAACGATTGTCATTTCTAGTACCCTTATAGCCCTATTTTAGCAGGTATATTATTCTGCCTGAGTATGTCTGCTAAACAAAATGATTGTGCTCAGTAGTTGAATAACTCCCCTCACATATGTGCAATTCAGACATCCACTTCAAGAGTGCGCATTCTTAAACTGCAGATGGATTGTGGACTAGTGCTCTCTTCTCCTACTCCTGTCATCAGAAGCTTACAGGGACTGACCTGCACACCGGCAGTGTTCATGAAAACTCAGATGATGTATTTTAATGAACACTACTAAGTTATTTAAAGAGCAGTGGGACATATTATCAAGAAAGGGCGATACATTATCGCAGCTTTTATTGGCAGGAAACTGCCGCTAAAGCGGTGATAATGGGTTGATAATAAGGCCTTGTGAATTCCAATAGAAGCCCAGGTTCTGGTGTTAACCTTTCATGATAATATGGCCCAGTGTTTCTTTGGGAGGAGGAGGGAGTACGTGGCAGTTTATAAGTGGAAGGGCTATTCCACAATTCCCCTGTTGATGAACCCATATTGCACAATGACTGCTTTATTACCCTGTAATACATTTCGCAAGCAGCGATAACATAAAATGTGCTAAATAAGTGTTATATAAGTGCATCTGAGCAAATAAAAGATATGCTTTAGTTTAGTGTCTCTATGTGTGCTATTATCTATGCATATGAACAAATTGAACACATGCAACCTCTTTGTGGTCACATTCATCCAGTGGATTCTAGAAATACTTCTCGGACTATCTCACATGCATTCTGCAACATGTGTGATGAGGGAAGATATCAAATGTTGCAGCCTTACCTCCAGTGGCCCATTGTTGATGCATTTGCAATCCAAATCAGGTCACTGTAAAAGAATCTGAGCATTCACAAAGAGGTGCATATATTTTTGGTTTAGGAAATAAGCACATGTATTACTTGCAGCTTGGGGCCAAATTGTTTTTTTTTGTCCCAATTACATGTCCTTTATGCTAAGTAAGGTTCTTGGTGCAATCAATTTTTACCATCTTATAATGGTAACAGATTTGTTAAGATGCTAATGTGTGACAATAATATTTGTACATATTTGATGTGTTGCATTTTGGTGTGGGGGTAATGTGTTGTTTTTTTGCTCTGTTGTGATTTTTTTTTTTTTCTTATTCCTCATTTAAATGTAATATGCTCCACGAATTCAAGAAACGGTTTCTCTAACCCTTTCAAGTGTCTGAAGGATGAATTTTAAATTACCGGTCTGGTCGCACCCCAGCAGGGGAGAGAGGATACATCATATCTCCAGAACCACACCTTCGCCTACTTGTATGGGTTTCGGCCTTAATCTTGAACATTAAGCGACCAGTATAATCCCCTTTTTCAGAGGATGACCAAGCAGACCATTACCCTGGACATTGTCTGTTGCATATTATTTAATCATAGGACCTGGAAATCATATATATAAAACCAAAACATAGTAAACAAAGGAAGATAGAAATAAGGAACAGAATTAGCGGCCCTTACTCAAAAGGAGGATTCTATATATGTCTCGCCCCTGTCTCAACCCAATTATCCCAAATTTCCCAAAATGTAGTCTTTTTCATGCGATTACCGGCTTGAACACAAAAATAAACCCTCTGAATGGAATGAATCCATTCTTCTTCCGTAGGGGGGCATGATAATATCCATAAAATACAAAGCTCCCTACGAGCTAATAAAATCAGGGTGAAAAATAAAGCTTTATGGTTTTTTGTTTATGCTAGTTCATCGATTTCCCTCGGGGGCAACCCAAAAATTACTGATAAAGTTGTTAATTTCATTTCCAGCCCCATAATATCAGAAATGGTCTTACCCACTTTATTCCTGTATGAAGTTATTACCCGACAACTCCAAAACATATGTACATCATTGGCTTCATCTCCTCCACATTTGGGGCATCTCTTGGTCACTCGGTTTCCCATTTTCGATAAGACTTATGAGCTGTGAAAAGGTGATTTTTTTTAAAGAGGCAGCATTTACACATGACGAAAGGAGAGACGTAGATACTTGCCTGATCTTTTCCAGATCTTCATCTGGCAGGTCCTTCTTCCATATTTCCATAAACGAGGCCTGCTCCTCTTCTCCGCTCTGAGCAAGTATCCAATACCACTCTGCCACTTCTTTTTTTTTTATATCATGTGAACAGATCTTTAATGCCAAGTTTGAGTTCCCTTTCAGTTCTTTTTCCATTGCTTTTGTCCAACTTAGCAATTGGTAATATTTAAACTTTGAGACCTGATTTCCGGTTATAGCTGATAAATGTGGCCACGAGATGAGTTCCGCCTCAAAAAAGAGTTGTCCCCAAGTGTTGATCCTGCATCTTCTCAAGGGAGTCGCCAGAACATCTGACAGACATAGTGGCAACCCAGGGGAGTCCCAAACTGGGGTAATGTCATTATAATATGGAATTTTCAGAATACGGCTCACTTGAGACCAAAGCTTTGCTGCTGATATCAGAATCTTCAATTATTTATTTTTTTAAATCTAGGATGACACAATTTAAGAAGATAATACCCAGCTTGTTGAATAATATCTCTAGTAAGGGCTTTGAAGAGGGGAGAGAACTTAGAATCCTCCAACATCAATTGACGGAAATTCTTTAATTGAAATGCACACATATACAGATATAAGTCTGCGCTTGCGATCCCTCCATATTCCTTTTTCTTTATGAGTTTCTTTTGAGCAATCCGCGAACATTTGTTCCCCCATATAAAATTTGAGAAGAGCCCCTGGACTTTCCCGAACCAAAGTTTTGGAAACTCCAAGAGGATACTATTAAACAAAAAGGTGTATTTTGGGAGTAGTGACAATTTTATTAAATTGGATTTACCAAAAAAAGGAGAGAGACACGGCCCCCCAGGATTGTAATTGGGATCTTACTTCCTTTGTTACTCTATCGAAATTAACTTGTGCAATTTTATCAATATTTTGGACTATCTGCTATTTGCTATTATTCTGTGTTTAACCCCTGTTCAAAGTTAGCAGGAGACTAATTTTACTTACTCTTTTAGGGCTCGGTGGTGTGCGGGCGCCATCTTCCATTGGGCTGATCAGGCGACCTAGCTCGGCGCCACACCCCCGCGCTCCGCCCCTACTTAAGAGTGGCTTCTCATTGCTCGCTGTTGGAGGCAGGCGACCCCGGTGGCAGAGGGTTCGCGTCTGCAGTCAGGAGCATGGCTTGGTAGTTCGGACTGGACTGTTCCCATGAGGCACAGGGACAGAGCTGATTTGCATATAGCCAGTGTCTAACCCAGGGTGGTGTGGAGTGCAAAAAAAATTGGATTTAGGCCCAGATCCTTGTACTGGGGTGAATGTATGACATTGTTCTACATTCTGTCCATCAACTGTGTTTTTTTGCAATTTTCACCCCGAGTGGGCTGGGTATGCTCAGACGTGAGTCCCAGGCTCTCCACACCACTGGAGTCAAGCTATCCAGGCTGATGAAGGCTGATAGCCAGAAACCGGTCCTTGGATGCTTGATTCCGGTCTGGGAAAGACATGGCTTGGTAGTTCAGACTGGACTGTTCCCATGAGGCACAGGCTCAGAGCTGATTTGCATATAGCCAGTGTCTAACCCAGGGTGGTGTGGAGTGCAAACAAAGATGGATTTAGGCCCAGATCCTTGTACTGGGGTGAATGTATGACATTGTTCTACATTCTGTCCATCAACTGTGTTTTTTTGCAATTTTCACCCCGAGTAGGCTGGGTATGCTCAGACGTGAGTCCCAGGCTCTCCACACCACTGGAGTCAAGCTATCCAGGCTGATGAAGGCTGATAGCCAGAAACCGGTCCTTGGATGCTTGATTCCGGTCTGGGAAAGACATGGCTTGGTAGTTCGGACTGGACTGTTCCCATGAGGCACAGGCTCAGAGCTGATTTGCATTTAGCCAGTGTCTAACCCAGGGTGGTGTGGAGTGCAAAAAAAGATGGATTTAGGCCCAGATCCTTGTACTGGGGTGAATGTATGACATTGTTCTACATTCTGTCCATCAACTGTGTTTTTTTGCAATTTTCACCCCGAGTGGGCTGGGTATGCTCAGACGTGAGTCCCAGGCTCTCCACACCACTGGAGTCAAGCTATCCAGGCTGATGAAGGCTGATAGCCAGAAACCGGTCCTTGGATGCTTGATTCCGGTCTGGGAAAGACATGGCTTGGTAGTTCGGACTGGACTGTTCCCATGAGGCACAGGCTCAGAGCTGATTTGCATATAGCCAGTGTCTAACCCAGGGTGGTGTGGAGTGCAAAAAAAGATGGATTTAGGCCCAGATCCTTGTACTAGGGTGAATGTATGACATTGTTCTACATTCTGTCCATCAACTGTGTTTTTTTTTCAATTTTCACCCCGAGTGGGCTGGGTATGCTCAGACGTGAGTCCCAGGCTCTCCACACCACTGGAGTCAAGCTATCCAGGCTGATGAAGGCTGATAGCCAGAAACCGGTCCTTGGATGCTTGATTCCGGTCTGGGAAAGACATGGCTTGGTAGTTCGGACTGGACTGTTCCCATGAGGCACAGGCTCAGAGCTGATTTGCATATAGCCAGTGTCTAACCCAGGGTGGTGTGGAGTGCAAAAAAAGATGGATTTAGGCCCAGATCCTTGTACTGGGGTGAATGTATGACATTGTTCTACATTCTGTCCATCAACTGTGTTTTTTTGCAATTTTCACCCCGAGTGGGCTGGGTATGCTCAGACGTGAGTCCCAGGCTCTCCACACCACTGGAGTCAAGCTATCCAGGCTGATGAAGGCTGATAGCCAGAAACCGGTCCTTGGATGCTTGATTCCGGTCTGGGAAAGACATGGCTTGGTAGTTCGGACTGGACTGTTCCCATGAGGCACAGGGTCAGAGCTGATTTGCATATAGCCAGTGTCTAACCCAGGGTGGTGTGGAGTGCAAAAAAAGATGGATTTAGGCCCAGATCCTTGTACTGGGGTGAATGTATGACATTGTTCTACATTCTGTCCATCAACTGTGTTTTTTTGCAATTTTCACCCCGAGTGGGCTGGGTATGCTCAGACGTGAGTCCCAGGCTCTCCACACCACTGGAGTCAAGCTATCCAGGCTGATGAAGGCTGATAGCCAGACACCGGTCCTTGGATGCTTGATTCCGGTCTGGGAAAGACATGGCTTGGTAGTTCGGACTGGACTGTTCCCATGAGGCACAGGGTCAGAGCTGATTTGCATATAGCCAGTGTCTAACCCAGGGTGGTGTGGAGTGCAAAAAAAGATGGATTTAGGCCCAGATCCTTGTACTGGGGTGAATGTATGACATTGTTCTACATTCTGTCCATCAACTGTGTTTTTTTGCAGTCAGGAGCGGCATAAATCTACTGTGTGTGACTGTTGCACCCTGTTGATTGAGAGCAGTGGTGCTTCATTTTATTTGCTATTATTCTGTGTTTAACCCCTGTTCAAAGTTAGCAGGAGACTAATTTTACTTACTCTTTTAGGGCTCGGTGGTGTGCGGGCGCCATCTTCCATTGGGCTGGTCAGGTGACCTAGCTCGGCGCCACACCCCCGCGCTCCGCCCCTACTTAAGAGTGGCTTCTCATTGCTCGCTCTTGGAGGCAGGCGACCCCGGTGGCAGAGGGTTCGCGTCTGCAGTCAGGAGCGGCATAAATCTACTGTGTGTGACTGTTGCACCCTGTTGATTGAGAGCAGTGGCGCTTCATTTTATTTGCTATTATTCTGTGTTCAAAGTTAGCAGGAGACTAATTTTACTTACTCTTTTAGGGCTCGGTGGTGTGCGGGCGCCATCTTCCATTGGGCTGGTCAGGCGACCTAGCTCGGCGCCACACCCCCGCGCTCCGCCCCTATTTAAACGCCCCCAATGAGGAAGCGCAGCGGACGAGGGCAGCGGGCGCGACGAAGGCGCGCCGAAGTGGCACCTAAGTCAAGCCCGTCTGCACCCGTCCGCGGCCGGACGGGGCTAGGGGCGCTTCCTCATGCCCTCCTCATCTCTTATTCATCTGAGGATTTAACAGCCATACAGGGCCATTGGTCGTTGCCCGATTCCATCATTAGCCGCATCTCCTCTCTTGGCCTTGCTCCTCCATCCCCCCATTTCCCTTCCTCTCATCTGACCCCCTCGATGCAGTTCTTTCCTGCTTCTGGCTCCCTATCTTCCTCCCCTCCTATGTCTATCATCCTGCTCAATACCAGGTCAGCGGTCAGACACCATCAGGAGCTGTTTGTGCTGCTCGACTCTCACAAGCCTGACATGCTATTTTTAACCGAAACCTGGTTCTGTGAGTCCTCTTTGCCCTCTCTTTTGGCTGCTCTCCCCCCCCTCCTATGTGGCTCTCCGTGCAGACCGCCCGGCGGGCAAGACAGGGGGTGGCGTGGCTCTTATTGCCCGGTCAGAGTATAATTTTCAACTTCTTCCCTCCCCTCTTATTACTCCCACTGAGCATCTTGTGGTCCGCTCTCTTACTTTTTCTCCCCCGCTCACTTGTTTATTAATGTACCGTCCGCCCCAGTTCTCACACCTGTTCATGCCAGCCCTTCAGGACTTATTGGCCACCTTGGCGGTCAATTATGCCTCAGTCCTAGTGTTAGGGGACTTTAATTATTGGCCCACGGACCCCCTTGAGTGTACTTCCTCAAAGCAGTTTACAGAATCACTTCAATCCCTGAATTTTGTTTCTCACATACAAGTCCCCACGCACATACACGGACATGTACTAGACCAGGTTTGGTCTCTTAATATTTCCGTTTCTTCTATGTCCGTGTCCCCATGTCCCTGGTCAGATCACGCTCTAATCTCCTTCTCCCTCCACCTTAACCCTGTAGCAAAGGTCTCGCTTGCCAAAAACACCTGGGAGCGGAATTGGAACCGTGTCGACCTCCCTCTGTTATCATCTTCCCTCCTGAACTCTTCACCTAACCTGGTGGGCTTATCTTCCTCATCTCAAGCCACCTCCATTAACACCTGGCTTGCTGGAGGCTGTGACTCGGTAGCCCCCTTACGTCGGATCTCAACTAGACAGCCTAAGGAATCTAATCGGTGGTTCAGTGAAGATCTGAAGGAAAAAAAGCTGACCCTTCGGCAGGCTGAGAGGCAATGGAGAAGGGACTATTGTCCTTTACTGAAAACCCACTATACCACACTATTAGGTGACTATAAAAGAGCCATACTAGGCGCCAAAACTGCCTACTTCTCAGCAAAAATTTTGGTGGCAGAGATTAAACCCAGGGAGATTTTCACAATTATTCACGACCTAGCCTTCTCTGACAGGGCTACACTTAAACCTCCCCCTACCCAGTCCTTGTGTGACTCTTTGAATTCTTATTTTCTGGAAAAAATTATTAACATCAAAGCCAATATTCCACCCCCCTCCCTTGCTTTTGTTGAACCCCTTCCCCCGACTGCCCAGTGCTGCCTTTCTTCGATCCCCCCTCTCACCGAAGAAGTGTTCTTGGCAATACTCCCTAAAGTAAAGTCAGGCTCCCCGGCGGATATCTGCCCGGCCCGTATTCTTCAACAGATTTACTCTGTCTGCACTAAGCCCCCGATTACTTTTCTCAACAGTTCCCTTGCCCAGGGGGTTGTGATCCCAGCACTTAAATCTGCAACAATAGTGCCTATCCTGAAGAAGCCTGGTGCGGATCCTTCCGCCCCAGTTAATTATCGCCCTATTTCACTGTTGCCCTATTTGGGCAAGGTCCTTGAGCGCCACGTAACATCGGTACTCAGCGCCCATGTAGAAGTGAATGGGGGCCTAGCGTCTCGCCAGGCAGGCTTCCGGTCTAGGTACTCCACCGAGTCCGTTGTGGTGTCGGTCCTGGACAACCTCAGGGAGGGCATGGACCAAAACAAACACCAGGCCCTGGTGCTCCTCGATCTCTCCACCGCTTTTGACACGGTGGACCATTCCATCTTGCTTTCACGTGTCAGAGCGGCGGGAATCGGGGGCTCAGCCTTGGTCTGGCTATCGTCCTTCCTGAGGGACCGCACCCAGGCGGTCCGGTTGGGGGATTACTCGGCCACCCCACTTAAGGTCACATGTGGTGTTCCCCAGGGTTCTTCTCTCTCTCCTCTTTTGTTTAATCTTTATATCTATCCTTTAATCTTCGCGCTCCAGCAGCTGGAGGTCACCGTTTATAATTATGCGGATGACCTCCAGCTCATCTTTAACCTATCTTCTTCTTCCCGTTCTATTTCCAACTTTCAGACTACTATGATTTTATTAGGGACTGGATGAACCACAACCATCTGAAGTTGAACCCGGATAAAACTGAGTTGGTTCTCACGGGTGGTTCTTCCAGTCCCTGGAACTCATTATTTTGGCCTTCTTCCTTCGGTCCCCCTCCCACTCCCTCTCCCTCAGTCAAGACTTTAGGCATCCAAATTAACAATCATCTTACCCTCCACTCACAAATTAGCTCTGTTGTTTCTTCCTGTTTTCTTACCCTTCGCACTATTCGTGCTGTTTCTCGTTTTTTCTCTCCCCTGGCACTTAAACTGATCATGTCCGCCTTGGTGATCTCCCGGCTGGATTACGCTAACGCCCTGTACAACGGCATTCCGGCATACAGCCTACGGAAGCTCCAACTGGTCCAAAACCAGGCGGCCCGATTAGTGTACGGCCTTCCCCGCTCTCACCACTCAACCCCTTTATTGAAGGCGCTCCACTGGCTGCCTGTCAGGGAGTGATCCCTTTTCAAAACAGGTTGTATTGTCTTCCAGGTGCGCCAGGGCTCAGCTCCCGCCTTTATTGCCTCTTTGATAAGGGAGTATATCCCCGCTAGAGAGCTTCGCTCATCATCTCAATCACTTCTGCAGGTACCTCGCTACAAGCGCAAAAAGTGGGGAGGAGCCAACTTCTCATTTTTGGCACCCTCTTTTTGGAACTCCCTCCCCGACCACCTACGGTTGGCCAAGCACTATCCTATTTTCCGTAAAGACCTCAAAACTTTCCTATTCAATCACGCTTTTCCTCTGTAAATTGTTCTCATATTTTTCCTTCTTTGTACCAGCTCCTACTGCCTCTCCTCTGCTATTTTAGCCTCCATAGCGCCAAGAAACCGCACGGTGAGTGTAGCGCTTTATAAGTATTTTAAATTCAATTCAAATTCATCTGGATTCCCAAATATCTTATCTCCTTTTTTTCATAGACACTTTTGAAATTTATATTCCACTTCAATAGCTCTGTTTTTTGTTAATTTAGGAGATAACATGAGACCTTTCCAAAGCTTTCTATTTCTGTCCAGATTTCTGAATGAGACTTTTCCAGGTCTCTTGTAAAAACAACTAGATCATCTGCGTATAACCCAATGTTTTTCTCCCATCCATTACAGTTAAAGGGGATGATTTTCTGAGAGGCTCTCAGTTTGCAAGCCAACGGTTCGATATACATATTAAAAAGTAATGGTGAGAGAGGGCGGCCTTGTCTGGTCCCTCTACCAATCTGTATTGCTCTAGTTAAATTCCCATTAACCAGGATTCTTGCTGAGGGTTTCTTATAAATTGCCTTGATAGCATTTTTCGCCCAGATCAAAGGACTGTATTACTTTGAATAGGAATACCCAGTTGACACGGTTGAATGCCTTAGCGGCATCGAATGTCATTACCGCTAAAGGAGACTTATACCGTTGGGCCATATCTATAGCTCCAATAAGATCATAAGTTAGCTCACTAAGTTATCTCCCCTTCATAAATCCCTTTTGGTCTAAGTGATTAAGTGGTCCTATTACTTTGTCCAGTTGTCTAGTAATAATCTGTGTATAGATTTTATGATCACAGTTTAAAAGTGAGATTGTTCGATAGTATTCACAAATTTGTGGGTTTTTATTAGGTTTTAAGAGAATTGTAATTGTTGCCTCTTCCCAGGAATGGGGGGGGGACTTTCACCCTCTATAAAGGAAGAGTTGAATAATTGTAAAAGAATAGGTGATAATTCCTCCTTTAATATATTATAGATCTCATTTGGAATGGAGTCAGGTCCTGCTGCTTTCCCCTTTTTGGGTCTCGCTGGTAATGCATCCGCAAGGATGCATGTGTCCAGCTGGAGACGTATAGTGATCAGTCTGGGGGGAAGGACGGACAAGAAAGTGGTACACGCTTTCTTCCTGGATTTGTGTGCGCGAACGCGCACGTCCCGTCCCGCGCCAGACAGACACTCTCTCACACACACACCCCCTCCCCCAGTCACACACACGCACTCCAAGACACATACACACACACACGCACGCACACACACATACACAGCCCCCCCCCGCACGCCCGCGCGTGCGCGCGCGCACATGCCCCCCCCCCCACCCCCACCACTTACCGGGCTCTTTCGGCGTGTTCAGTGTCTCATCTACGGCAGCGCTGGTACCAGGGGGCAGGACTTCACTTCCGGGGCTCCCTCCAGCACCTGGGAGCCCCGGGCTGCGGAGAGGCGATCAGTCGGCCGGCTCCACACTTCTTCCTCGGCGGCGGCGGGCGGGACTTCCTGCCGGATTGCAGGCCCCGCCCCCGTCTCAGGCAAAAGTGCCTGACTTCCGTTTTTTTTGCTTAAGGCAAGACAGGCATACAGAAGGGACCAGTAAAAATGCATTTGGTCAGGAAAGTATTTTTGCTCTGCTCGGATTTGAAGCATTTGACATAATTGAGGAATGTTGGAGAAAGGGGCTATATCGCCACACACATTACTGATCTGCAGATTCATTAAAACATTAAAAATAGATCACTTTCACACTGGAATACATCCTTGCTTGCCTAACCTACATCCTAAAATCAAGACACAAGCAGACGTAGGGCATTTGCGTTTCTTCAAATGTCACCTTTTTTGCTTCAGAGAAATCAAGCTAAATAAGAAAGGTCATCAACACCACGACATTCCGGACAAAGGGCTCCCTTTACTGCTGGCCCATTCTTCTGTCATCTCTTTCAGCAAGGGAGGTCACCAACATAAACTAATTCACTTATTCTTGAAATTACCGTAAATATATTGGCTATTGATAACTGCAGTACATTTGTTTCTGCATGCGGTGGCTGTGATGGAAGAGATGATAGGGAAGGTAATGAAGTACTGACAACGGTATTCTTGGCTGCTGGACTCAGTTAAAAAGCAATAATAGGGGGGAGGAGCCAAGATGGCGACCTGAACGGACGTGTGGTCGCTCGGCTCCACCGGCCCTGAAGACCCGCGCCTACATCCTGCCTGTAATCCTGGGGTTTCTTTCGCCCGACATACGCGGGACACGGAGCTGATCCTGACGGTGTCCCTCTGACCTCTCAGCCCGCCCGGAGTCTCGAGCTCTGGGAGGATCGTCTTTGCCCCGGACCTCCGCCCGCTCCCTGGAGCCTGCCGGACCTCGCAAGTCTCGAAGAGATACTCTGTTGCGGTGGCTGCCTGTACTGAAGGAGTGTTTTCGCCCGTCTACAGCCTGGCCCGTGCCCTGCGCTCACTGTCCTGCCGAGATCGCACGGAGCAGCTCCGGCACGCATATGTGAGGGCTCGCACGGATTCCTTTGTTTGTGGCCGCCATGATGCCGGTCTGCTTTCTTCTCAGCTGCGCTGATTGCCGGTGAGCTCGAACTGCCCTGGCTGCCCGCCGCACCATCGGATGCCCCTTGCTTATGCAGCACACAGGAGGGGGTGTAGAGTGTTGTAGGGCAAACATCCACTTCCCTGTCGGGGACTGTGACCCCCGTCTCTCCCCCCTCCCAACACCCCGTGGACTGCTGCTAAGATGGCGATGCCTGATCACCAACGGGGTGGAGATGGCGCTGGGACCTCTTCCTGGGGTGGCACGTGTGCATTGGTACGGGGGACCGTGTTTGAGCCCTCCACTGAGGCTGGAGAACCTCGAGTATCGCAGCCGGACTGCACCTACAGGGAGGTGTTGAATATCCTGAATGAGGTACGGTCGGAGATGCGGCGTACCTATGCTGTGCTGTTTGAGAAACTTGAGGCATGTATCCCTGCTGAGAGCCTACCGCAAGGGGTTCACTCCCGACAGGACCCAGGTCTGACTTTGTTGCAGCTTGCCAGCCCCTCGCTACCTCCTGTTACTATTGTGTCAACCGATGGAACGAATGCTGGAGCCTTTGAAGATTTGTTGCCGCTCGTCGACACTGCTGTTGCAACAGTGTTTCCCCTTTGTTCTTCGACTGGCTGTCTGCCTCGTGTACCAGCCTGGCTGCGCAGTACATCGCTAGCCTGTTCTCCTGCCCTGTCCCCTGCTCCTTCCTTGACTAGTTCCGTCTCGTCGTTCAGTGACTTTTGTCATCTATACGCTCTGGAAGTACATTTTGTTGTTGGACTACTATCTACGGGGGACAGGCGAAGCTCCCTCAACGATGGTGCGCCTCCCCCATCCTCGAGGCGGCCATGTTTTCACGTCGAGGCGGACTGCAGTGAACTGCCAAGTTGGTTGGGTTCCAAAGTGCCTCCTAGATCGGGCCAGGGCTAGACGATCCCCTGATCGCATTCTTATACTGGCGGGTGGAGGCTAAGACAGACTTGATATGTGTGTGGGACACTGGGTATTCTTTGCTGTCTCTCCCCAATGATTATATCTCGGATGAAGCTCTCTGGTAATTGATATTGGGGTGTAGGATGTTTAATGGGTCGGCGGTATCCGAGCGTGTACAATCGGTACAGGGTTGGGCGGGTTCCTGGTTGTGTCACTGTCTTGCCGGGTGGGGATTGGGGTTAGAATGTGGTACGTACTGGCTGCTTGGCTTATATTTACGATGTAGATTGTTTTCCCCCGTCTGTCTCTATTATAGTTAGTGGTTGTTTTGCTCTCCAATCAAGGCATCCTTCGGGTGTTGCGACCTTTGTCGATGGCACAGTCGGCGTCATACACTGGCTACCCTGATTTATTGCTGGATATCGGCTCCGCCACGTTTCTCTGGTTCCTGTTGGCTGGTCCTGGAAGCTTATTGTGACATGGGGGTTATTTGTATAGGGTAGCGTCCATCTTGCTCTCCTTGTCTGCACTCTCATTACGGCGGCCATCTTGTCCCTTTGTCCTGACTGGGGAGGGCTTTTGCTGGGCGTCATGGTGTAGTGGTCGCTCGCGACCGGTTTAAAGATGGAGGTCTCCGGGGCTTCTCTCTTGTTGGACTACTGTTATGTTTCGTACTGTGCCTCCTCTCTGGCGAATGTAGTGGTCGTAGCTCCCCACATCTGTTCTTCTACTGTTGCTCATTCCGGTGATTTCGCACGTGGGGTGTAACTGGGTGTATCCTGCTATGGCCCATATGGACGGGGTGATCATTCAAGTACTGGCTCGGGGTCCGGGGTGCATCTGTTTCAATTCTTCATTTGGTGGTGAATTTTTGATATTATTGCTTCACTCGATGCTGGGGGCTATACATGGCTGGGGGACCGAGAGTTTGTTAATGTTGGGGCTCCTCCTCCCCCGTTTCCTTTCTTTTCGGGAGTGATAGACTAGCTTGTTCTTTTCTTCCTCCCGATGCTTCAAGTGTGATAGCTTTCTTTTCTTATCTTTTCTTCTTCTTTTCTATTCTTTCTCTGTATTTCGGGTTTCTTTACTGGGCGACAGGCACTTTGCCGGGGGGGGGGGTAGGCCGTAGCCTCCGGATTGTTGCAGGGTGGGGGGGTAGATTTAATTTTCCTTTTTAGTTTCTATGGGCCTTATTTTTCTAATTTCTGCGCTTTCTTGTTCTGGTTTCTGTTCTGGGTCTGCATTAGAGGTTAGTAGGGAGTGGGTGGCGCTGAGGGTAGTACGTAACTGTGGACTGCAGCTCTTATTGTTTTGTATGGTACTGCCATATTGACGGGGTGTTCTTCCTAATGTTGTTCAAATTGATGCTGCCTGCTCATGTTTGTGTAACTAATGTCTGGACTCAGATCTTCTTGATTTTATTCTTCACTGATTTATATTTCTTCACAACTTTAAAATTTAACCTTCAATACTCCTTTTCCTTGGCGACATGACTCTATTCAATGCAACTGCTACTGATTGCTGCTATCTTGCCTGATGCCGCTGTGGGACCGCGTTGCTCGCACCTGTGTTTAAAGTTTCGTGGCCGGCCTGATGGTTGTAGGCCCGTATTTGTTCTCTCTTTTGTGCACAATAAAGGTTTAAAAAAAAAAAAAAAAAAAAAAGCAATAATATTTTTTTTTTTCAAATGGCTGCCTTACATTAACCATTACTCAGAGACCAGTAAGAATGCCCATGTAATGAAGACTTGGCACGGTGGATATTGTACAGTTCGTTATTAAAAACTTTGCACGCAGTGTAAGGCATATAACAACAACACAGTGTGCAGTGTTTTCACTAGGACATAACTGCACACGTAAGTATACACTGACATAGGAAAGCTTACTCTCTGTGCTTTACCAAGAAGCTTGTTCCTTTATTTTTCAAATGTTTCCTTTTTTAGATGCTTCCGTTGCGCTTCTGGGATGCCATCTAAGTCATGTAAATACAAAACATATTGCATTACAAATGCTATAGGTATCACATTTGCGAAAGTTATAACTATTGGCATTGTAAATGACAAAGCTATTAATTTAGCTATTTAAAAAAAAAAAAACATAAATAAAAACTTTGCCATTTACAATACCAACAGCTCAAACTTTCCTAATGCGAGACCCATTGCATTGCAAATGCTTGTTTAAAGAGTTGATTACTTGGGTTACTTCCTCCAGCCGTACAGGGCAGTTTATTATATCTTTATCTTCCTGTTGGAGAGTAGGGAGGGACACCTCTGCTAAAAAAAATCCCACAGTGGTATCCCCAATAATCGTGTCCTCTGTGTATAATGTTTTTAAAAACTAGGCAAATGCCTCCTCAATTTCAGCATCTTCTGAAACTATATTGTTGGTGTCTGGGCATCGTATATCTTTTATCCAGTTTCTCGTCCGGTCAGTTTTTATTTTCCAGGCGAGAAGTTTACTACACCCCTCCCCATATTCATGGTGTGCAAGTTTGCTGGCGTCCCACTTTTTTTTTATAATAGCTTCTAGGAAGTCGGCTAAGTTATGTTTAGCAGAGGCTAAATTGCTTAGAGTTGTAACATTCTCCTGATCTTCCTCAAGCCACTCGTGCAATCTATAAATCTCGTCTTCGAGTTTTTTAGTTTCCTCTTTTATTTTCTTTGCTTGTGTGCAAGAGCTAGCTAATAGCAATCCCCTTAAAAATGCTTTATATGTGTCCCAAACCATTGAGATTGAGGCGGAATTTAGGTTGATGTTAAAAATTTTTTCGATTATATTATATTCCAATAATAATGCTCGGTTGATAGTGCATCTTCGAGATACTTGTGCATTACTAACCGCTATTTTTAAGGTGACTGCCGACTTGTCCCCCAAATGCTTAGGTGCATTACTCACTTGAATTGTATTTCTGCTAACTATTGCACTGACTAAGAAAAAATCAATCCTTAACATATGTCCACATTTTTTATTATGAAAAGTGAACTTCCTACCATTGGTTATAGATTTAGTGACCATATCACTCCAAATATCTGTTAATTCTATATCGGACATTAGTTGTCTTAACGCTCTTCTCATTTTTGTGTGCTTAATATAGCTCTATTAGATGTGGAGTCACTACTTGGATTTAGGGCCAGATTAAAATCGCCCCCTAATATGATGTAATTGTTAGCTTCTGTTTAGTGAGAAAGCAAAGTGTACAAGGGACCCGGGTCATCCAAGTTAGGACCGTAATAGCTTGCTAAAGTCATCCCGGTCCCATTAATTTTTATTTTAGCAATAGCCCATCTCCCCGCTGCATCAGCTATACTTTCCCTCAACACAGCCGATGACGTTTTTTTAATTAATATAGCGACCCCTTTTGTCGTGCAGGATTGATTGGTGAAAATACAATATTCAATCCAATTCTGATTTTTTAAGATCGATGACCATTCCTCTTTAAGCAGATGGGATTCTTGTATAAAGAAAATCTTACACTCTGATAGTCTCAGGTATTCCAAAATCTTTTCCCTTCTCCGGGGAACCCTCAAGCCATTTACGTTCCATGTCATGATTTCCAGGTCATTTACTCTAATATTTTTAGACATAAAAAATCAAGTAGTTATCATGTAATGTATTAGATATAAAAGGCCAGAGATTTTTTAAATCGTCGAATTTAAATAAGAACATTTTTTTTTACATTTTCTCCCACAGGCTCCCGGACCCTGTGTAAAGCTAAGAAATATTGTTTTACTCTTTTTGCATTTTAAAGGGTAGAACCACCCCCCACCCCTTGGGAAAACCTCCCTTACTACTATTTAGAGGAACTCCTCTATTTTTAGGCTCTGTCTCAGGCAGGACTTCCGCAGCACTTATCTAGATGAGGAACTCATTATCTGGTTTATCAAGGCGTTTACTTCAGCTGGATCTTTAAAGGTAAACATTTTATTGTTCCACATGACTTTGAGCGAAGCAGGGAAGCATGAATTTGCAGTCGTGCCTAGATTTTTTAATTTCTGCATTGATTTCTCCAACTCCCATTGCCTTTCTTGAGTAATGTGGGAAATATCTGATATGATACGGAATGCCCAATCAGCCTTCTTATAAGTCCCTGATTAAAGGCCTCCTGCCAGGATTTTCTCCTTTAATGTGAACGTTTTAAAGTTCACCAAAATCTTCCTCGGGTTTTGCTTCCCAGGTTTTTTAAGGTAAGGGTCTCTATGAACTCTTTGAATGTCCTCCTCCAGAGTTTTCTTATCAATGTCTGTATTGATTTCTACAAGGAGATTAATAACGAATTATCTTATATGCTCACCTTCTGTCTTTTCGGGAACATTCAAAAGTCTAATATTATTCCTTCTTGCAGTTTTTTCCAGGCTTTCCAGTTTTTCTTTCAGGGTTCTATCCCCTACCCTTAGTGTCTGAATATCTTGCGAATTTTTCTCAACCTGCTTTGTTAACTCTTTAACTGCTACTTCCATAGCTCCAACTCTGTCAGAGATGGGATTCATCTTAACCTCCAAGGTCTCACAGACTGTTTGGATCTTTAATTGGTTACTTTTCAAAACTGCAAACTTATCTCGGATTTCTGCAAGTAGTGTAGTTAATAGCACTTCAGTGTGAGATGTTGCCCCTTTCTCGCATACTGTGCTTAAAGAACATAAGGGGCTTGATTCATCTAGTATAACTCCCTTTTCTTTTACAGTAATATTTGCAGAGGGGGAGTGTAACAGGTTTTCCGCAGCCTCGCTGGTCTCCTGTCTGAGTGGTTTGTATCTATTCTCTAGAGGTAGAGGCTCCATCTCCCCTGTAATGTTCCTATTAAGAGATTGGGATTGAATTTGTTTTAAAGCAGGCGTACTACTTTCCACCACTATTAACGCTGATATAATGCCTAGAGGAGTGTTTACTCTGAACCTTAAAGAAGGATCTTAGTGATGGTGTAACTCTTGTACTACTTATCTTGTTTTTAGTAGACCTTTTCCCTTCTTTTTTTTGAGGAAGTATTAATGTTCAAGGCTTTTGATTTTGAAGCAGGATCAAGCACTCTTACTTTCTTATCTTTTAAAAGTGCCTCCTTGGTGGCTACCAATGCAGGCTCTTTATTCAGTACCTCGGAGTAGAGCTCTTAACCCCTCAAATATCCCTACTCCTAAGGGTATATCTATTAACTTGTGCAATGGACAACAATCACAGGGGTGGGGGAAGATGGCGGCCGCTAGTTAGTAGCAGTCGCAGGCTCAGAGGTATCTTAACAGGGCAGGCACTAAATGAACTCACGAAGCATAGGATCTAAAGAAGAATGCGAACTTCGACTGCATAAGGAAATCGGAATACTTTCTCACCATTTTCAACGCTACATTTGTCTGTTTTTGTGTGCCTCTCGTTGCTCCCCGGCTTGATGCCGTCTCACTGCCCTCACTGCCCTCCGCAGTTCACCCTGTGGTGGGATCTTCAGTCCTTCAGAGTGGGCGGGGCGGGATCGCCGAATCGTTGGCGTGCCTGAAGCTCGGCAGCTGAGAGAGCGGTGTATCAGGGCTACCGCAGTGTTCCAAGAAGTGCGCTGGGAGTGAAAAATGTGACCTCGGATTTCGCACTTTCATCGGATTGTTTTTACCGCCCGGGTGTACTTTGCTCGGCTTGAAGATTGAGGAGTGAGAGTCTTGAAAAGCGTGTGTTGAAAAACACTGAGTAGACGTAGTAGGCGTGCTCTGCCATAAGAAACACATGCGCCGAGACACCTCCGGGTATTTGCGCGCAATACAAATCACAAAAACATAAACATAAACATAAACGGCTTCTGGGGACTTGGAGCATTTGGCAGGTTTTATTTTCCCTTTTTCTTTCCCGCCTGCTTCTAAAAGTAGGCGTGCTCCATGTGGGGGATTGAAGGAGTTTGTGGGGAGAAGCTGGGGCAGCCGTTACTCTGTGCCCTGACGTGCAGAGGTGGCGGCCGGAGGGAGACTGACCTCCTGTACAGATCGATGGTCAGAGGCTGCAGCCAGTTTAGCACAAAGGAGAAACTTGGGAGGGAGGGGTGGGGGGGGAGTGAGCAGACCAGGAAACCAAGTAGAGTGTGAAAAAGGCCGCTTTAATGAAACAGGTGCACATTTACATAACATAACCTCGGCAAATGCCTAACAATCTAAACCTTTACCAAATGATTGTATTGTTTATTCAACCCCCAAAACACCCGCCCCCGCCCCTCACCCTTCGTCAAACCCGCCCCCACCCGTACATACCCCATCACATATTAAAACCATACAACAGCCCCATTAAAACATTATAACTTCAACAGGCCCCAAAACCATATCTCAAAACCCCACTTACAGCCAAAGCCAGTCCAGATCCCCCAGCCTATGCCTCTAAACCCGAAATCCACCTGAACAACTTCCCCTGACAAAATCCAAATTCCAAACTATCAACTCCCATCATGCCCAAAACTGGCAAATCAAAATATTCCGCACCGCACCTGTTCCAAGCGACAATAAAAATTTTACAATATAAGAAAACCCCATGTCCACCTGTCACAACCAGCTGCGCCTAAAGAACGAACCAATAAGATAAAAAAGACCAATAAAAGACGAAAAAGAAAAGGAAGTAAAAATTCACACAGGGAGGGAGGGAGGGACAAAAACTGACTAGAATAACACCCGGCCACCAGGTCACCTAAGCCTAAAATGGTGGCCGGGGAGAGGAGCCCAAGACACTTATAGGTTGGGCTCCTCCACAACTAAATATAGCCCAAAACCAGCCCAAAAAACCAGCCTGCTTCAAAATGGCCCCCACCCGCCCCTCCCAAACAGCCCGGGGGTGGGGACCTCCCAGGGGTCGGCTGCCCCCCCCCCCAAGCCCCCCTTGGGAGGGAGGGGTGGGGGGGAGTGAGCAGACCAGGAAACCAAGTAGAGTGTGAAAAAGGCCGCTTTAATGAAACAGGTGCACATTTACATAACATAACCTCGGCAAATGCCTAACAATCTAAACCTTTACCAAATGATTGTATTGTTTATTCAACCCCCAAAACACCCGCCCCCGCCCCTCACCCTTCGTCAAACCCGCCCCCACCCGTACATACCCCATCACATATTAAAACCATACAACAGCCCCATTAAAACATTATAACTTCAACAGGCCCCAAAACCATATCTCAAAACCCCACTTACAGCCAAAGCCAGTCCAGATCCCCCAGCCTATGCCTCTAAACCCGAAATCCACCTGAACAACTTCCCCTGACAAAATCCAAATTCCAAACTATCAACTCCCATCATGCCCAAAACTGGCAAATCAAAATATTCCGCCACCCAGAAAGCAGTGGGGGAGGAACCCTGAACCCCACCTTTCTGCCCCCCAAACCACGCCTGAGAATTGGGGGGGGGTGGGGGTTGCAGCCAAAGCAAGAACAGGCTAAAGAAGGAAAAAAACGCCTAACCTAAGAAACTTTGGACCTTCAAACAGCGGGACAGCACCTCTCGCAGTTCCAAGAGATACAAGTCCATCCCCAACCGGGACAGATGAACCCCGTCACTATGAAAAAAGGCTACAGCATCATAACGGATGTCACTATGAACAACCCGTCCAAACCCCAAATCCCTACAGAACCTAGACACTTCCAGATTAACCTTCCTGCGAGACTTGTCAACAGCTTTAGGTTTAAGCGCATTCCTCCAACACCTCCTAGGAATCAATTCCGTCCAAAGGACGTGACACCCCGCCCACTGCTGATGCAACAAAGAAAGATCCTTCTTCATGGTTCTAAGAAGAACAACACCTTTAACCGAACACAAATCATTCTCCCCAAGATGTAAAACCAAAACATCCGGACAAACCCCGCCCACTAACCAGGAGTTGAGAGCCGGGATAAGATCCTTCCATAACATACCCCCCCTACCCTTCCAAACCACATTGAATAAACGGTCATTGAAGCCAAGCATAGCGCCAAAATAACTCAAACGAGCTTGAAGTTGAGCTCTCTTAACGAAGGAATGTCCCACAATCCAAATAGTCAGGAAGGCGGAACGAGGACCAGCCACAGAACCTGCAAGAAAAAGAAGTATCAGATAGGCAAAACAGAAGAAGACGCAGGCGCATCTCTAACTCCACTTCTTACATAGCGCTGAAAACAGTTTGAAGTCCAGCGCCCCAAACGCATTATGTCCTCCCTCGACCAACCCCTGTTAAAAGCCTCTGTCGCAGCTCCAATTCTGAAAGAATGTGTGCTATAAAGTGACTCATCAAAACCAAGCTGACGCAGCGCTTTCCGCAACACCATGCGCAATTGATATGTAGTAACCACAGAACCATCCAAGTGTTGAAAAACGTTATGTTCCAAAACCCCACCCGAATACTCCCACCAGCGCCGCGCCCAACGCAATGGGCAAGTCTCCAAAGAGGAAACAGCTTCCAACCAAATACCCTTGCCTTTGTGCCTCTGATCCGTCTTGGAATGAGAAAGCCAGATATGAACTCCTCTATTCGACAAACGAACATCCCCCCACAAAACTCCTGTGTTAAACCTGTTACCCAACAACTCGGACACCCTAAAAGCTCCAAAAAACATCCACACCATCAAAGTGGCAAAAAGGCAAGCTTCCGACCTATCCCTGCAAACCACCGGCAAAATCGAAACTATACTTGCCAACTTCTGCCACGACAAAGGAGACCTCACCGCCTGAACACCTCCCCGCTCCCGAGCCCACCCTTCCAACATTCTCCTACCCAACTCCCCCGCAGACGGCGAGTAACCCCAGAACAACTTACCCATAAATGAAACGCCCGCTAACTTCCCAGCAATAGTAACTCTGGTCAAACCCTTATCCATTAAACACAAAATAAACTGAACTACATCCTCTGACCTCTGCCACTGTTGTTCTCTCTTATGAGCTCCAGAAGACAAAAACTCTGTCCACGCCAACTCATAAGCTGTTCTAGTAGAAGGTGCCAATGAACCTACCACCAGCTGAAAGACCCTGTGTTGCCTACCGTCCACAGATGCTCCGGCATGGGAGTCGGCGTCTCGTCTGCCTCCAAAGCTAGCCCACGGAATCTCTCCCACTGTGAATGAGACAAAGCATCCGCAATGTCATTGTCCACACCAGGAATGTGCAGGGCCCTAAAGCAAATGTCAAATCTAAGGCATCCTAACACAAAGACCCTGAGCAATTTCAGCACTTGCACATCCTTCGCAGATTGTCTATTGATTACCTGCACCACAGCCAGATTATCAATCCTGAAAAGAACCTTCTTGTGAGCCAAATCCTGACCCCACAACGTAACTGCCACAACAACTGGAAACAGTTCCAAAAAGGCAATGCTCCGTCCACCATTCTTCCAAGTCTCAGGCCACTGTTGCGCACACCATTTTCCTTGCCAGTACAAGCCAAAACCCTCGCTACCAGCCGCATCAGAAAAAATCTGCACATCCCAGATCCAATCAACCTCCCTGTATAGCGGAACACCATTGAAGGAATGCAAAAAGGTGACCCACATACGCAAATCCTCCTTGACTCCCGCAGACAAACGAACCCGGTGATGTGGTAAGGAACGACCAGACAGAGCCCTGCCCAGACGCCTACAGAAAGTCCTGCCCTCCCTGACCACCCTACATGCAAAATTAAGGTGACCCAGCAAGACCTGAACCTCCCGCACCATGACCTTTTCTTTAGGTAACATCTTCTCCACCAACTCCAACATGTTCATTTTCTTGTCAAGGGGTAAACGAGCTTGCATGGACTGCAAGTCAATTTCTATCCCCAAAAAAGACATGGTCGCGCAAGGACCCATGGTCTTCTCCGGAGCCAATGGCACACCCAAATGAACCATGAGTTTTTGAAATGTAACCAAAGCATTGTGGCAGTCCAAGGAATCAGCAGCACCCACAAAGAAGAAATCGTCCAGATAGTGTGTGACCAAAGTGTGACCAGATTTCTGTGTAAAGAACCATTGCAAAAACGTACTGAACGTTTCAAACAACGCACATGACATGGAGCAGCCCATTGGCAGTGCTTTGTCCACGTACCATTTCCCAAGGAAATGGATACCCAGAAGATTCCAATCCTCAGGGTGGACTGGAAGCAATCTGAATGCGGATTTAATATCGCATTTTGCCATTAACGCAGAAGGGCCCGCAGCTACTACCAACGACATGGCCACATCAACAGAAGAATAGGAAACAGAAGCCGCTTCATCATCAATAAAGTCGTTCACTGATCCACCCTCTGGCCATGACAAATGTTGGATGAGCCTAAACTGCCCCGGTTCTTTTTTGGGGACCACTCCAATGGGTGAAATTATAAATTCTCCACAGGCCAATCATCAAACGGACCCGCCATTCTACCTTCACACACTTCCTTCTTCAATTTCTCCTGGACTACAGCCTTATGCTCACCTGCTGATTTAAGATTCTGCAACCACCGCCTCAAACGAGGCCCCACATAACCTAGATGAAAACCGTCTCTAAAACCGGACACCAAGAACTCTCGCAACTCAGCTGACTCATAACCTTGTAAAGCTTCCGACAAATGCATCACATTAACCGGTGTATGAGCCTTTGGACCCAAAACCTGATGAAGATTTCCCTCCCCTGGGAGCTTGAGGTGGCTGTGGCGTGGCGTGATGTCCTGAACCCTGCTGTGACCACTGTTGCCCACCTGGAGGCCTAAGCCCCCAACATCTTGACAAAGGGTGGCTCTTCTTCCCACACTGTGAACATTCGTGCCGGAACTTACAAAACTCTCTATTGCATGTCCCTCGATTGAAATCCCAGCAGGTCCCCACAGTCGGCTGTGCTGATGTAACTGGCCCCACCCCTCCCCAGGTGGGTCGCGCCTGAAAGGGGCGATAGAGTAAAGGCAAACCGCTGGCGGTAAAGATTGTTTTACCACTAGTTGAAGCACCCATAGTGTGTTGCCAAAGGTCTGTGTCCAATTCCCCCCATTTTGCCTCAGGATCCCAAGCCATACGCGCCCTAAATTCTTCATCATATTGCGCCCATGCAAAGTCAGTCCTTGTGAGTTGCGCCTTACGAATCACATCCATGTACTTAAACAGTGAAACGCAGCGCTCAGGGAACTTCTCACAGTATACACTGGCATATATCAAAAAGGCCGCTGTCCAATTTTCGATAGTCAATGGTACTTTGGGGCGCTTAGCTAATTCGTACTCCTCCTCTTTGGAACCCTTTTTAGCACGCACCTCCCTATGTAATAACTTTAAGAGCTCCACATACTCACCATTCCAAATTTTTTCCTTTGTGCTCAACATTAGATGAGCCCCCAATGGCTTAGTAACGCCCATATAGGGCAACTTTTTAATTTTCAGCTCTTTACTATGTAAAACCTTTCCCTTTTCCTCACCAACTGTAGAAGTCCCAATGTCCGACTTGGCACCCACCTTATCCACCCCCTCAGTACCAACACTCTGGTCTTTCACGTAACGACCCTTGTATAACGTACCCTCAGACCCCCCAGAAACCAAATCTTCCCCAATCCCCACGGATACCATTTTGGGCTGCGCCCGAGGCTCCACATTCTCACCTGGACGTAACAAAGGAGGCTGACTCGGCTCCGCTCTCCACGACAGGCGTGAAACATCATCCGCCGTCCGAGGAGCCCTCACTGAGGGGCCGAGCTCTCGTGGTCTGGACAACGCCGCTCTAGCATGCACCACCGGTGCCTGTGAAGAACTAAGAGATACATGAAAATGCCCCCCCCAGACACAGTGTCACGCACTTCACCCTCCTCAGGGCTATCCTCATCATAGTCAAGAATTAACGATTCATCCAACTGGGGAGGGGCAGGCAACACCACCTCCTTCCGGACCCTCTCCAGGGTCTGCGAACGATCACGGGCCTTACCAACCCTTAACTGTGAGCGAGGCGGGGAGGCCGACTGTACTCGCCGGTACACTCCACCACTATTTATTTATTTATTTAAAATGTATTTATTTAAAACATTTGTAGAGCGCGGCTGTCACCTGGCAGGTATCCTGGCGCTGAAGAAGCTTACTCCTGGAATTGAAAGCGATGGGAGTTGAATAAGGGGGGTGGAAGTGGAGGGGGGAGCTAGGGGAAGAGCCATGTTTTTATTCGTTTCCTGAAAGGTAGGAGCTGTGTGATTTGGCGTATGTCGGCAGGCAGACTGTTCCAGAGCTTAGCAGCAGCTACTCTGAACGATCTTCCCCCGATCCTGGCCTTCTTGAATCTAGGTACTATTACAAGACAGGCGGTCGTGGATCGTAGAGTCCTAGTTGGGATGTACCAAGAAAACATTTGTTGTAGGGGTCTTGGTCCTGATCCATGTACTGCCTTGAAGACCAGGCAGAGGGCTTTGAAGGCTATGCGTTGCTTCAAGGGGAGCCAGTGTAGCTCGGCTAACGCAGCAGTGGCTGAGGATCTCCTAGTCCATCCAAGGGCCAGTTTGGCTGCTGCCGACTGGACTCGTTGGAGTCTATCCAACAGTACCATGGGAGATTCGAGCAGGAGGGCATTGCAGTAGTCGATGCGACTGAGAATAGTGCACCTGACTATCAAAGCTCGGGCCGGAGGTGGTAATAGTGGCAAGATTTTACGTAATGATCGCATAAGGGCCGAGCAGGTGGCGACTGTTCTTGTTACCTGTGTTTCCATGCTAAGTTTGGTGTTTAGCATGACGCCCAGATTGCGAACACTGGCGACAGGTAGCGGGTTATCTGGATTTTCCGGGGGCCAGAACTCCGCAGGCAGGAGGCGAGGTATTCGGCTCGCAGGACAGAACAAAACCTCGGTTTTAGAGGAGTTGAATTGAAGGGAGTTGCGGTGTAACCAGCCTGCAGTGTCTCTCAGGCAGTCGTGGAAGGCTTCTAAGGGGATGGAGCCTTCCCCCTCCCAAGAGAGAATCAGCTGGGTGTCATCCGCATAGTTTACTGTAGTCAAATTATGGGATTTGATTAAAGTGACCAGTGGCTTTAAATAAACATTGAAAAGGATAGGACTGATGGAAGAACCCTGGGGTACACCGTGAGGGACTGGGGAGAAAGCAGATTGGTAGGGGGGGAGGGATACAGCCTGTTTCCTGTCTCTGAGATAAGAGTGGAACCAGAGCAGGGCTGTGCCGTTGACCCCAGCATCTCTCAACCTCTCAAGCAGGATCACGTGGTTAACAGTATCGAATGCGGCAGACAGGTCCAATAGAATCAAGGCCACAGCTTGGCCCCTATCTGCACGCACTCGAAGTTCTTCCATGGCAGTAAGCACTGCTGTTTCGGTGCCATGGGCTGGACGAAACCCAAATTGGAAGTCGTCCAGAACGTGATTCTGCTCAAGGTAAGTTGATAGGCAGGTGCTGACCCATCGTTCCACCACTTTCGCCGGAAAGGGCAGAAGAGATATGGGTCGAAAGTTGGAAAGGCACTCTGGATTCAGCGATGGTTTTTTCAATAGCGGGGTGATGAGAGCTTGCTTCCAGGGGTTGGGAACGAGTCCACAGCAGAGGGATTGATTACAAATCCTCCGAAGGGTGTGGAATAGCTCATTCCCGCATGCTTTCCATGTTTTCGGGGGCAGAGGGTCAAGGGGGGACCCGGAGGTGATGCCTAGTGCCAGTCTCTCAAATTCTGCTTCGGGGTTCTGAGGAAAGGCCAGAAGACTTTCCATAGGAGAGCGTACTGAACTAGGAGAATATAGGTTGGCGACAACAGCACCGGAGGAGGTTAGAATATTTTCCGATGGGAGGGTTACCACTCACAACACCTTTCTCCACCGGCAAAATTTGAAAACCTTGCGGAGCAAGAGAAGTCGCGCCGGACTTGCCCTTGGAAACTGCGACGTAATCCCTCGGTGGAGCCAGCGAGGTCGTACTTGAACTACTTACACCGACTGCGACGACTTCCCTCGTTGGTGCCACCGAGGTCGCGCTGAACCTGCTTTTACTGGCCATGACGGGATCCCTCGTTGTGACGGGACGTGCCGCGCAAGGCTCCACCCTCTTTTCACCTTGGCGCAAATGGGCTGCCTTCCGCCCTACCAAGTCCGCTGCTCCAGACCGCTCCCTATCCTGAAAAGAAAAAGGCCGGACTGATGTGCCGGGACCCTTACTACATAGAAAACCAGCAGCTGAAGACACGTCTACCGCCGCCCTACCCAAACTCTGGCCGCCCTCCTGAAAATCAACCGAATCAACAGGCACCTTTCCCTTAAGGACAGCGCTCAAACGAAGAGGAGGGGGGGAAGGGGCACAAACCTCCTCATCACTACTGCAGTCCAACATTGCTTGAATTATAGCCGACGCCGGACCCTGCACCTGAGAACCCTGACCCATGCCCTCCCTCCAAGCACCTGACAAAGTACTCCTCGCACCCACCTGTAGACCAGGAAACTTCAATTCACCAGACATCCCCACCGAACTCCCAAGCACCCCACTCTTCTGTAAATTGGAAACGTCTTTCAACCCTTCTGCCCAAGACGGAAAGATATCCAAACCCCCCCAAGACCGAACCCTAACCCCCGAGTGAGGCCCACTCAAATGGTCCCCCACAGGAGCCGACCCCTCCACACCTCTAACCACTGCCCCAGTAACAGCAGGAACCTGTGACACCATCAAAACCTCTTCCCTGCAACCAGGCTGTAAAATAAACGAACCCTCATGACCCCCCATCTGTGCCCACTCACCCTCACCCACCGAACCACTACACACAGAGACCACCTCACCCTTAGTAGCTAAAGGGGGAGAAAACAACAAAGGGCTAACAGGCACACCATCAGCCTCATCCACAATTACCTCCCTTGCCAAAGAAACATTATCGTTAATTGCTTGAAAAGGCGCACTGTGCGTGCGAGGAGGAGTAACCAACAACTCCCTGATAACCTCCCCTGGCGCTGACAAAGCCGTCTGCGTAGCCATGCCCTGTGAAGGAAAAAACACCGCAGTATCATGTTCCACACGCCCGCCCTGCCCCGGCGAGAAAACCCCTGCTTCATGCTCTGAGAAGGCCTCCACCCCTCCCCCGCCAATGACGTCACTAACTGTCACCGCGGAGGCCGAGGCGGAGCGCCGCGTACAACCACGCTGCCTTGAGATCCGACGACCTCGAAGGACAGGAGCCGAAGCCGCTCTGTCATGTACGGCTGCCACCGGTACTGAAACCGGCGCAGCCTGAAAGCCTCCCGCACTCGTGTGCCCGCCCAATGGACAACCCTCCGCACTCAGAGGCTCCGGAAGCCCAGAAACACTCCCCCGCCGAGCCCTCACACCCGGGGCCGCTCGCCTAGACCTAGAGCGGCCTCGGTCACTTACCCCTTCACGACGCCGGCGCTTCGGTGAGAAGCACGCCGCCACCACCGCCGACACTCCCGCCGACGCGGAACGCTGAGGGCGCTGCGGTCCCGCCTGCTCCCGGTCACCTATGACCAGATCCAAGTGGCCCGCCTCGCTAAGGAGGCGTATCGCCTCAAGAACGCGATAATCCTCACCAGCCATGCCTCACAATTAGCGCACAAAATGTCGACCACACAACAAAAACTGACTAGAATAACACCCGGCCACCAGGTCACCTAAGCCTAAAATGGTGGCCGGGGAGAGGAGCCCAAGACACTTATAGGTTGTGCTCCTCCACAACTAAATATAGCCCAAAACCAGCCCAAAAAACCAGCCTGCTTCAAAATGGCCCCCACCCGCCCCTCCCAAACAGCCCGGGGGTGGGGACCTCCCAGGGGTCGGCTGCCCCCCCCCCAAGCCCCCCTTCTCAGCCAGAGTTAGTTTACGGAGAAATTCGGCATGAGCTAAGTTGTTTCTATTTCCCCGAGCAAACCAAATTGATCCTTCTCAGGGTACACCGGTAAAACCCCAGCAAAAATCATAAATTAAAGAAGAAAGAGTGCAGGACGATTTAGAGGGGACAGAGCCTAATGCATGGCTTACATCAATGATCCCGGTAAGGAGAAGGGGGAGAGATTCGGGGCCCAAACTTCATTTGGAACGGGAGATAGAGGAATCAGAAAGCAGGGAGGGGAGCTCACACACAGAGTTAAATAAAGTCTGTTGTGATTTTGTGCTGCAAAATAGCATTGTGCTATTTTTATATTGTACTGTGTTTGTTGTGTTTTGTTTTGACTATTTTGTTGTGCTTTTATGTTTTTGTTGTATTGCTAGTTTGGTTTGAGTTATATTATTGTGTTATATCCCTTTGTGCTCTGTAACAGCTTTTGAAATGTAAGCAAATGCTTTTGTATTTCCAGCCGAAATCCACATATTCAATTAGAAATTCAGTAACAAACGCTATTAATTGTGCTGCATACTGCCGTTCACATCATTTTAAAGTGTTCTCAGCTGATATGGGAACCTGGGCACTGAGAGATAACTTAGGGCTTGATTATGAGTTCGCCGCATTACAACTTCAAAAGTCGTTGCAGCAGAGGTCCACCAGCTGTACCAGCGAACAGACGTTCCCTCGACGTGGCGAGGCTGCGTCACAATTTAACATGCTGAGCGGGACTGGTGCAGTCCCGCTCAGCATATTACGAGTTCTGCCACCGGAACCATTTCATGGTGGGAGCCCGGTCATAAAAAGGCTGCGGATGGAGGAGCAAAGGGGGCCCAAGAGGGCCCCCATTCCCCCTGCCATGGTGATACATTCACGGGGGCATAACATGTGCCCCCCTGTCTGTATTCCCCCAAAGTTTCAGCACGGCATGGACATCACTGTCCACGCCATGCTGGAACTTTTTTGCCATTCCCATTGCGATGCCTGTTTTCCAGGCATGCCATGGTAAAGATTGTCGCACATGACTTCAACTCGTAAAATGGAGGGCGGCCCTTGCGCAACTTTGGTGCAGCTGTGTCAGTGGAAAGCCAGCACAGCTGTGCAAAAGTCGTAATTATGCCCCAAGTTTTTCCTGACACATTTTGCTCTTCTACAGGTCCAAAGCGTATTCTGAGGGACTGTGGGTGAGGTGCCAGCTTTGTATCTTTCACTAGCGAGTAGATGGTGGTGATTCGTAAACAATGCTTAGCTATTGAGAAAAAAGTTCCCAGAGACAACCCTTCCCACTTTTGCAACACATTTTGATTGCTGCAAACTATCCCACATTGCACTAGTCTGAGACACATCCAACAAGGCTGGATCTTTCTTTCGCTTAAGAGAGCTTGTGCGGGAGTCAGGGGAATGTTTAGAAAAATGTCCTCTCCTCCTCAACTATACCAAACTGATTCTGGTATTAGCCCTCCTCAAACTAGCTGGTTGCAACCTGCCTGCAGAGGGCCTATGGAACAAAAGACTTTTTTTCCCCAGTCTTCCTTTACACTTAACTATGAATGAGCAGGGCTCTCCCTGGTCCCTTTCAAGTTAATGAAGGTCCTTAACTCTCCTCAGTGGCTCTTCTAGAGCTGTTATATGTCACATATCTCACACCCAGGTGTACCTGTGAAATGGATTATGCCATTGTTTCTGTTCTGGGAGTGGTTTTCAAACCCCAATTAAGAGAAAGCACTGTCAGAGCCATCTGCCTGCAGGCTATTTCTAATTAGTCAACTGGGGGCTCAGGCAGACATGGTCTAACTTTTAGGGAGTCACCTTTCTTAACAACTTCTGACTTCACAATTGAATTAAATGTTCAATAAACATCAAAATAGTTTTACATTATTTGAGTAGTTTTTCCCAAACTGAAAATAGCTAGCAGGGTTACAATTGTATTCATAACTCTAATTTTAAACAGATGCAACATACCTGCCTTTACAGTTAAAACAGATTTAGGTACATACCAATAATATATTCTTACATTAAGCACATTTTAAATATTACGCTTACTCAGGGGTGATGTATTTAATATTTAAATGTAAAATTCACTCCTGCCACAAAGGGTTATTTTGACAGGTTCACCTGAAGGTTTAAAAGCTGCAGGAGGCAGGCGACAGGGGTAGACCTAAAGCCTTGCTTCCTTTGTCAGCTCAGCAGGTGGCACAACATGTGTTGCATGCCACAGGTTACATTTAATTTCCAATGCCATCTTTGTATTTCCTGCACCACATACTATGCCCTTACTGGGAAGTTAATTATGTCAATTAGAAGTTAGCCAATAAATCCATGTTTTAGGGATCAAAACACATATACTGATGCCTGGACAGTAGTACCACAGGGAACAATGTTAAAAAACCAGCACCATCAATCCAGGAAAACGAGGGTGACCATGGAAAACAGAAGCACTTTCTTACACTAATCAAACAATATAATTTGGCCTTAAAACGAATACAAAAAGTAAAAAAATAATTTGCTTTCACAAAAATAATATCTACTTTTTAATAGCGTAAATTAATTAACAAAAATGTATACTTTAAGGGCCAGATGTTCGACCCTTACAATTTGCGAGTCTCAAATTGCCTCATTTTGCGACTCGCAATTTACGATTCGCAAAATGTAATTTACAAAAGTGTCTTAGACACTGTTTGCAATTCCTAATGGGGTCGCATATCCCATGCCTCATTAATATTCATGAGGCAGGTGCAATTTGTGACCCCATTCAGAATTGCTAGCACTCCCAGGCATAGTGGCCTGATGGGATCAGCAGACCACCATGTCGGTGACTGCTTTTTCAATAATGCAGGTGTTTTTTAAAATGTAGTCTGTTTTCCTTAAAGGAAAACAGGATGCATTTAAAAAAGAAAAATGAAACATTCCTTGGAGTACAGACCACTGCCTGCTCTTAAAAAAGTTTTCCCATCCATTCACTAAGGGGAAAGGGGTCCCCTGGGGACCCCTTCCTGTTTGCACTTTGAAAGTGGCTTACCTCCTACTTGAAGTAGGTGGTAAACTGCGAGTGGTTTGCGACCACAACTGTGGTCGCAAAACAATTGTACATTAAAGTGCAAGTCACTAATAGGAAGGGATGCCCTTCCTAATGGCGAGTCACAAACCCCATTTTGCGAGTCGATAATAGGTTACCGACTCGCAAAATAGAGTTTGCACTTGGGGCAGACCAATATTGCAGCCTGTTTTCCCTTTTTGGTCCCCAAAAAACAGTCCTACATCTGGCCCTAAAAGTATACAAAAATTAATGGTGCAGTTAAAACTCACCCATGAATTACACAGAGAAAATAATCATTTCTATCATCCAATAATGATTTAGAATGTAGTTTTTTTCTTTTAAAATGTAACAAAGATGAAGAACATAAATAATAAATGAAAAACAAAATAAATGTATAAAATATTCCATAACGCACTAAAGATGAATATGGATTAAAAAGGTTATATAAAATAATTACTTATTAAGCAATTATTTAAAAATACAATTAATCACAACGTAAAAATGAACACAATATTTTCATTATTAAAATCAATTATTAAATATTAATCCCTCCAATAAAGCCCAACCCAAAGTTTAATACAGGAATACAAAATCTAATACAAAATTTAAAAAAATTGATATCAATTTCGGTACCTAAAATTATTAAAATATTAAATCATTTCAAATAAGTCATAATTCATTAATAAAAAAACATAACCTACCCAATGATCCCATAACTCTAGTAGATCTCTTGCTTGGTTTCGAATTCCTGAAAAAAGCAGAAGACAAGAGGCATTTGGCAAAAGAGTAACAGTTTTGTAGACAGGAGAACAGTTACAGTCACCAGGTCTGAGGACTCTCTCAATTTAAATTGGGTTCACGTTAGTATTTTATAAATGTTTACATCAAGCCATAAACGTATCCGGCATACCCTATATGGTGAAGAATGTTGGTTGCTGCCTTAGAGTCATAAATGAATGGTCAAATGGTTACTACAGGTGGGTCTCAACCTTGCATGGACACAGTGTGGCCAGTAGTAAATGTAACCAGATGTCTGGCGTGGGGGAGCGCGTTATCACTACGTGTGCTAGGCCCTAATTGGCTATGTGTTTCTAACTCATGCGGTATCTGACTTTATGGTGTTTTCCGAAGCTTGCATGCTCCTCGGCCATGTCTGCTTTATTGGGGCAAGCTCCCCTTACCACTGTGATGTCGCTGCACCTGTCTGTGGGTTCGGTCCAGAATTTCCTACCCGTGTGTTTGCCTGCCAGCCATGCACCCTCCCTCTTGTGTTCATCAGGCGGATGGTGTCTTCAGTGGTGATTGGGTTCCAGGCGCAAAGGTTGTTGGAGGGGAGTTTTAGTTTGGAGGTGGGTGGGATGGACTGGTGTTCGGACTGGTTTTCAAAGCTGTTATGTATGTCAGCGATTTTGTTGTGGAAGAATGAGGCTAGGGAGTCACAGAGGTCTTGGGAGGGGGTGATGTAGTTGGTGCCGGCAGTGGGGTTGGTAAATTCTTTGACGATGTTGAATAGTTCCTTGCTGTTGTGGGCGTTGTTGTCGAGTCGATCCTTGAACTTTGATTTCTTGGTGGATCGGATCAGTTGGTGGTGTTTGCGGGTGGCGTTCTTGAAGGTGGCCATGTTGTCAGTGGTTGGGTTTTTTCTCCAGGCTTTCTCGAGGGTGCGACAGAACTTTTTGGATTTCTTAAGGTCATCATTGAACCAGGGTGCTTTTTTGCTACTTTGCTTGATTTGATGTTTTTTCAAGGGTGCTAATTCGTCAGCGCTATGGGTGATCCATTGTGTGAGGTTGGTGGCTGCAAGGTTTGGGTCCGATGATTTTGCAGGAGGGTTTTGGTGAAGCGATGTGAAGAGTTGGTCAGTGGTAATTTTGTTCCAGTTTCTGCGGGGGATTTGTTGTGGGTGGTTGTGGGTCGTAGTCTTTTTGTAGTTGAAGTGAACGCAGCTGTGGTCTGTCCAATGGAGAGCTGTGATGTGATTGAAGGAGATGTGCTTGCTGGAGGTGTGATTGGGTCGAGCGTGTGTCCGGCATAGTGTGTGGGGGTGTCAACAAGTTGTTTGAGTCCGAGATTGGCGAGGTTGTCCAGAAGGGTGGTGGTGTTGCTGTCGTTGTTCTTTTCCAGGTGGAAGTTGAGGTCTCCCAGTAGAATGTAGTCCTCGGAGGGGAGGGCGTGTGGGCTGATGAAGTCAGTGATGTCTTCGCTGAATTGTGTGCGGGGTCCTGGTGGCCTGTAGATGAGGGTGCCTCTGAGTGTGGTCTTGGGGTCAATGTGAATCTGGAAGTGAAGGTGTTCGGTAGCTGCGAGTGTGTCGTTAGAACTGGTCGTGATGCGGATGGTGTTCTTATGAACAATGGCGATGCCTCCTCCTGTTTGGTTGATGCGGTCCTTTTGGATGATCTTGTAGCCGTCCGGGATGGCTATGGCTATGTCAGGCGTTGATGAGGCGTTCATCCAAGTTTCTGTAAGAAAGGCGACGTCCGGCGAGGTGGTGTCGATTAGGTTCCAGAGTTTGATGGCGTGTCTGTGGACCGATCGGGTGTTGAGCAGGATGCATCTCAGGTGGTTAGTGTCGGAGCTCTGTTTGGAGTTTGTGGATTTGGTGTGGGTCTTGATGCAGTCGAACTTGCAGGAGAGGCAGGTGAAGGGTCCATGGGTGTGTCCTGAGATGGCTTGGTGGCAGTTTGGTGGTCGGCCGGGGTTAAGGGCAGATAGGGTTGCGGCGTCGTACGTAAGGCGGGTGGAGTGGTTTTGCGGGGGCCAGGGGGTATGGCGCTGGGCGCGGTCCAGGCGCGGACGGGCGCAGACGGGCTTACCTTTGGCGCGCCTTCGGCGTGCATGGGGAGCGACCGCAGCGCGTGACCGCTGCGCGTAAGCTCCTCTGACATATGTAGGTAGTGGTGGGGGGCGGAGCGAGGGAGGAGCAGCTGGGAGGCGGGAGCGGGGTGGAAAGGCTGGCTACGAGGCACAACAACAAAATGGCAGGGAAAGCAAAACCGAAACAGGACGAGGTTGGGGCACAAAGATGAATGTCGCTACGGGCAGTGGCACCGGCACTAATTAATAATTTAAATCAAGCAATGCGAGCGCTCCGAAAATAAACTGGCACAGATTGAAATGCGAGCAAACTATAAACTTGCACAGATTGAAATGCGAGCAAATTATAAACTTGCACAGATTAAAATGCAAGCAATCGACAGACTTGCACAAAATAAAATGCAAGCAATGGACACAATAAATCTTGGCAGCAGTGAGCAATAGCAGGCGCTAATTCTTTTCAAGCAATGCAAAGCACAACGATACCCAGGCCAGGGAGCGTGGGGAGTGACCACTTCTGAGGGAGTCAGGACGGTCACAGCGCTTCTGGCGACGGGACAAGCCTTAGCTATCAGTGGGAGGGAGGAGCAGCTGGGAGGCGTGAACGGGGTGGAGAGGCTGGCTACGAGGCACAACAACAAAATGGCTGGGAAAGCAAAACCGAAACAGGACGAGGTTGGGGCACAAAGATGAATGTCGCAATGGGCAGTGGCACCGGCACTAATTAATAATTTAAATCAAGCAATGCGAGCGCTCCGAAAATAAACTGGCACAGATTGAAATGCAAGCAAACTATAAACTTGCACAGATTGAAATGCGAGCAAACTATAAACTTGCACAGATTAAAATGCGAGCAATGGACAGACTTGCACAAAATAAAATGCGAGCAATGGACAAAATAAATCTTGGCAGCAGTGAGCAATAGCAGGCGCTAATTCTTTTCAAGCAATGCAAAGCACAACGATACCCAGGCCAGGGAGCGTGGGGAGTGACCGCTTCTGAGGGAGTCAGGACGGTCACGGTCAGGACTGGTGAGTTGTACGTTGGGGAATGAATTCCCCTTCAATACTGACTGTCCCTGGGGGCCAACTAGCCCACCAGGTACCTCCAGTATGTGCCAGGGAGCTGTGTTGCAGAGATGTGTTCAGAGGTCAGGTCTCTTTTTACACCTCTCTGCAATGCAGCTCTGTGGCGCTTCCTGGAGGTACCTAGTGGGATAGTGGTACCCTAGAGACCCTCAGGATTCAAGGGTACTTAATCTCCCAAATTAAAACAGCCACAGGGCGTGTTTACACAGTGGTGAAGGGAGGGGACAGGGCCTGAGGTGACGTGTGCAAACACGCCCTGTGGTGCATTTTAAGTTGGGGAAATAATCCCCCTTCAATCCTGAGCGCCCCTGGGGGCTAACTAGCCCACCAGGTGCCTCCAGTAAGCGCCACTGCACTCTGCTGCAGAGAAGTGGTGCAGGCCATGCCCCTTTTTACACCTCTCTGCAACACAGCTCTGTGGTGCTTACTGGAGGTACCTAGTGGGCTAGTTGGACCCTAGGGACTCTATGGATTCAAGGGGACTTACTGTCCCAACTTAAAATGGCCACAGGGCGTGTTTACACAGTGGTCAAGGGAGGGGGGCCTGAGGTGATGTGTGCAAACACGCCCTGTGGTGCTTTTTAAGTTGGGGAAATAATTCCCCTTCATTCCTGAGGGCCCCTGGGGGCCAACTAGTTACCAAGTGCTTCCAGTAAGTGCCACTGCGCTGCGTTGCAGAGAGGTGGTCCAGGCCTTCCACCTTTTTCCACCTCTCTGCAACACTGCTCTGTGTCGCTTACTGGAGATACCTAGTGGGCTAGTTGGACTCTAGGGACCCTCGGGATTCAAAAGGGACTTAATCTCACAACTTAAAATGGCCACAGGGTGCGTTTACACAGTGGTGAAGGGAGGGGATGGGGCCTGAGGTGACGTGTGCAAACACGACCTGTGGTGCTGCTTAAGTTGGGGAAATAATTCTCCTTCAACCCTGAGGGCCCCTGGGGGCCAACTAGTCTACCAAGTGCTTCCAGTAAGCATCATTGTGCTGCGTTGCAGAGAGGTGGTCCAGGCTGTGCCCCTTTTTACACCTCTCTGCAACACAGCTCTCTGGCGCTAACTGGAGATACCTGGTGGGCTAGTTGGAGCCAAGGGACACTCAGGATTCAAGGGGACTATATCCCCCAAATTAAAACGGGCACAGGGCATGTTTGCACACCTCAGCTCATCCCCGCCTCTCCCGTCACCGGTGTGCAACCGCGCCATGTGTCACATTTTAAGAGGTAGTTTTATTCCCCCTGCCCAATTATGTACTAGGGTCTTACAGAGGAGGCGAAGGTAATCACAGGGGTACCCCAACGGATAGTGTTCCCTAGTGTGTGTAGGTGTTTTAACTGTATTCTAATTGTCATATAGCATAGCACTGGCTCTAGGACTGGTTAGTAAGAGTCAGTTGCCACCAGTACCCATCTGAAAAAGTTGAGGGTACAGGATGATTTTGCAACAAGATCTCTTTTTTGCTCCTCTGTTTGTTCTTTCTGCACGTCTTCCTTCTTCCTGCACTTTTCTTTGTCTTTGAGGACTTCTATTGCTTCTTTCTGTGTATTTTTTCTTCTTTCTTCACATGTCCTACCTCTATAGGCATAGTTAGAAACTAGCATTTAAAAAACCTTTGAAATTAAATGAAAAAAACATGTGTTTCAGGTGCGTTATAGTTAGTTGGACATTTCACGTGTACAAAACCATTGAAATTCCCCTGTTATAGTTAGTTCAGCTAACTATAACTTGCGCGCCCGCAATGCACTGCTGATGACATCAAATATTACATCACTCATGAGATGGTCAGTGATGTCACTCATGACATCACTGATGAATTCTCAAATGACATCACTGATGACATCATCCTTGTGAAAGAGTGGGAGACCTCCTCCCACCCTAATATAACCTTTGATATAAACACTCAAAAATAGAAACAAACATTTTTAAAACAATGTACATACCAATACCACTTACAACACACCTATTCAGTAATTTTAAGACCTACACACACATCCACTCATTCAGCAACAGTCCTATACAGTCACTCCTACACGTACTCACTCATCATATGTACTCATACACCTATACAACCTGTTACACACTGACACTCATCCATAGAGTTACTAACACACATATGCACACATGCAAAGTATGTATAACATTTTGACCTCCTGAGGCGGAAAGCCGGGAGAGTCGAGTTAGCGTTTTTAAAATTGTGTAAAACTGTGTAATTTGAAGTGATTTTAGACTTTATTTTTACCATTTCGAGTGTGATAATACTGTGATTTACAACATTCCTACCTCGATCCCCATCTGCCACGGGATACTTTCTCGTGTGGACGCCCTGCCCTGGGACACGCAGGCCACGCCCTCCACCTGACAGGCCACGCCCCTTTTTCGACGAACGTTCAAATAGCGCGCCAAACCAAGCGCGAGGCAGAACATTTTGACCTCCTGAGGCGGAAAGCCGGGAGAGTCGAGTTAGCGTTTTTAAAATTGTGTAAAACTGTGCAATTTGAAGTGATTTTAGACTTTATTTTTACCATTTCGAGTGTGATAATACGGTGATTTACAACATTCCTACCTCGATCCCCCTCTGTCACGGGATACTTTCTCGTGTGGACGCCCTGCCCTGGGACACGCAGGCCACGCCCTCCACCTGACAGGCCACGCCCCTTTTTCGACGAACGTTCAAATAGCGCGCCAAACCAAGCGCGAGGCAGAACATTTTGACCTCCTGAGGCGGAAAGCCGGGAGAGTCGAGTTAGCGTTTTTAAAATTGTGTAAAACTGTGTAATTTGAAGTGATTTTAGACTTTATTTTTACCATTTCGAGTGTGATAATACTGTGATTTACAACATTCCTACCTCGATCCCCCTCTGCCACGGGATACTTTCTCGTGTGGACGCCCTGCCCTGGGACACGCAGGCCACGCCCTCCACCTGACAGGCCACGCCCCTTTTTCGACGAACGTTCAAATAGCGCGCCAAACCAAGCGCGAGGCAGAACATTTTGACCTCCTGAGGCGGAAAGCCGGGAGAGTCGAGTTAGCGTTTTTAAAATTGTGTAAAACTGTGTAATTTGAAGTGATTTTAGACTTTATTTTTACCATTTCGAGTGTGATAATACTGTGATTTACAACATTCCTACCTCGATCCCCATCTGCCACGGGATACTTTCTCGTGTGGACGCCCTGCCCTGGGACACGCAGGCCACGCCCTCCACCTGACAGGCCACGCCCCTTTTTCGGTGAACGTTCAAATAGCGCGCCAAACCAAGCGCGAGGCAGAACATTTTGACCTCCTGAGGCAGAAAGCCAGGAGAGTCGAGTTAGCGTTTTTAAAATTGTGTAAAACTGTGTAATTTGAAGTGATTTTAGACTTTATTTTTACCATTTCGAGTGTGATAATACTGTGATTTACAACATTCCTACCTCGATCCCCCTCTGCCACGGGATACTTTCTCGTGTGGACGCCCTGCCCTGGGACACGCAGGCCACGCCCTCCACCTGACAGGCCACGCCCCTTTTTCGACTAACGTTCAAATAGCGCACCAAACCAAGCGCGAGGCAGAACATTTTGACCTCCTGAGGCGGAAAGCCGGGAGAGTCGAGTTAGCGTTTTTAAAATTGTGTAAAACTGTGTAATTTGAAGAGATTTTAGACTTTATTTTTACCATTTCGAGTGTGATAATACTGTGATTTACAACATTCCTACCTCGATCCCCCTCTGCCACGGGATACTTTCTTGTGTGGACGCCCTGCCCTGGGACACGCAGGCCACGCCCTCCACCTGACAGGCCACGCCCCTCCCTCCGCCACTATTTACCATGTGTTTCCACCGGAAGCGCAGCGGACGGGCGCAGCGGGGGCGCCTAAAGCAAGCCCGTCTGCGCCCGTCCGCGACCAGACCGCGGCCGGGGCCAGACATGCTGCTGGTTGTGGATCACAAGGTGGAAGGCTAGTGTGGTCAGGTGAGGAACTAAAGGGTCTTGTTCCCCCATCCAAATGCTGCCCGCACTCTACAGACCCTCTGACTTTCGCCCCTCCTCAGATATGCAGCAATTGTGAGATAGTTTTTGGCAGCGAAGACCCTGTGAGGCCTCCTAATCCCAAATCCCCACCTCAGATAGGCCTTAGAGCTGGCTTACTGAATTGTAGATCCCTAGCCAAACATGCTGATGATGTCTGGCTTTTACTTGAAGAACAGGAATGGGATATCCTGTTTTTAACAGAAACATGGATTAAGGAAGACAACTTGACCTCCATTGCACTGGCAGTCCCTTTGGGATTTAAAATTTGCCTCGCCAACCGCTCTGGGACAAAAAGAGGCGGTGGCGTAGCCCTTATTTTTAAAGAGCACCTAATACTAACTTCCTCAGCCCCCACAACTATTCAAGGAATTGAAGGCCTTCACTTCTGCTTTCAGGCGAGCCCTCAGCTTTCACTAGCAGGATTGGTGATATATCGCCCTCCGGGCGGCGTAGATCCCAACCTAATCACCCTACTGGACACGATTGTTCAGAGCTCGCTCCTTCACCCCCATTTCATTGTGGTGGGTGACTTCAACATCCATATGGATAAACCCGACTGTGCCATGGCAGAGCAACTCAGAGCTACCTTAAGCACGGCCAGTCTTAGACTGATCAATGAGGGCCCTACACATACGGGGGGCCATACTATTGATCTCATCTTCTCTAACATCAAAAATGTGCTGCCCGAGGTACCTCTCCCCCTGACTTGGTCAGACCACTCACTTGTCCCATTTACAGTGAACTTGGTGCATGACATTTCTGCGTCCAGCAAATGTTACTTCTTAAAAAGGCAATGGAAAAAGCTGACCCCCGAGACTATGGGCCCTGTCTTGGCACAAACCACCCCATCTCTGACAAACAATGTCAATATTGATGCTCAACTCCTCAACGAGTGGGTTGGAAAGATGGTCTCCTCCATTGCGCCAGCCTCCCGAGCATTATCAAAAAGAGACTCTCCCTCAGCACCCTGGTTCTCGCAGGAACTTAGAAAAGAGAAAGCTGCTTGTAAAAAGCTGGAGAGACTCTGGAGAGCAAGTTATGGCCTGGAGGAAAGAACTAGGTATAAGGAAGCCTCTAAAAATCTACGGAAAGCTATTAGAAAAAGTAAAAAACGCTTTTAAGCAGACTCGATTCTACAGGCAGAACAGGCTAGTAAACAGATCTTCAAAGTAGTACAGTCGTTTTTTAAACCAAAGTGCATCGAGAGGGAGGTTGCTCCAACAGTTATGCTATGTGAGCAAATTTCCGAGTTCTTCGACCAAAAAATTAAAAAGGTCTATGACTCTTTCGGACCAGTAATAAAAACAGTGAAACAGGACCTCGCGAGTAATGGCGAGCTAGGTGAGACTTTCACCCAGTTCCTGAATATCCCCCTGAGTGAAGTAAGGCAAGAACTCGTCCGATGCAAATCTGGTTCACCCGACGACCCTTGCCCTGCAAAATTATGGGGCTCTATAGCCGACTCCGTAGCCCCTACACTCCAACATATCTGGAACTCCTCCATTGTTTCGGGCATATTTCCGGATGTATGGAAACATGCTACCCTCCTGCCCTTAAAGAAAAAGCCTAATGGGGATCCAGAAGATCTCACTAATCTCCGCCCAATATCCCTATTAGCTGCCCCGGGAAAAATGTTGGAGAAAGTCATACAACGCCAACTGAGTAAATTTGTAGAAGTAAATAAAATCCTACATGAAACACAGTCTGGCTTCCGCCCCGGCTTTAGCACTGAAACAGCGCTTATTGAGGTAGCCGAGTCAGTAAGGTGGTCGATGGATGCAGGGAACTCAGCAATGCTGGTACTCCTGGATCTGTCGGCCGCCTTCGATACGGTGGACCACGCCAGACTACTCAGCCGGCTGGCCGAGATAGGGATCCAGGATAAGGCGCTGGGTTGGATACATTCTTATCTATCCCAGAGAACTCAGAAGGTGGCACTTGGGACGATCTCTTCGGCACCCAAGACCCTTGGCTGTGGAGTCCCGCAAGGGTCGGCCCTAAGCCCCCTTTTGTTCAACGTCTACCTTGCTCCTCTCTTTACGCTAATCGCCAACTGGGGTGTCAAGGCAATTTCGTATGCCGACGACACCCAGTTGGTATTTCCGTATTCCGAGATCACGCAAGAGTCCTTTTCAAACTTCAAAGGCTGTCTCCAAGATGTAGCACATTGGATGAATGCAAATAAATTAAGACTCAATGCCAATAAGACCGAAGTTATCTTTTTTGGCAAGGGCCCCCTTCCTGCGTCAGAACTTTGGTGGCCGATGGAGATGGGCCCTGCCCCCTCACCTAGTCACACGGCAAAAAATCTTGGAGTGAGATGGGATGATAGCATGTCCTTTACCTCCCATATCCAACAAGTTGCCGGCTGTTGCATGAGTAAACTGAGAAATCTCCGAAAAATCCTCAGACTCCTTCCAGAAAGCTGCCGAAAAACGGTTATCCATGCTACTGTTACCTCAAGGCTGGATTATGCCAACGGACTCTACCTAGGCCTACCAAAATACCTGACACAAAAGCTTCAGGTAGTTCAAAATGCGGCTGCGAGACTGTTACTGCGAATTCCACTCAAGCAGTCAATCTCTCCGCATCTTCGATCCCTGCACTGGCTGCCAGTTGCCAGCAGAATAAAGTTTAAAGCACTGACGTTGGCGTTCAGATCTCTGCATGGCTCTTGTCCAGAATACTTGAAAAACCGCCTCCCCAGATACTCCCAAACCCGTGCATTGCGGTCCAATTGCCTTGTTCAATTGGCAGTCCCACGCACGAAAAAGGCCCGACTAGGCGGTCGGACCTTCTCGGCTAACGTCTCCGCTCTGTGGAATACTCTAACACAAGAAATTCAACAGGCTCCTTCTGAACCCTGTTTTAAGACACTGCTGAAAACTTGGCTCTTTATCCAACCCCGTTAGCTTGTCCGTCATTAGCACCGGGTCATCTGTGTTCTACTAGCGCCGGGACACCTCCTCGCGAGGTAGCTGTTGCGCTTTACAAAATCCAGTATTATTATTATTATTATCAAACATCCATGGAATTGCATATACAGTTATACACACACCACCACAGTTACTGCTCCAGAAACTTACTCATACTTACTCTCTTAAGCAATCACTTATAGAAACACATACTAATTTATACAAGAACTCTTCCAATCTCTCACTCTCACATATACTCACTTATATACACAATACTCATATATACTAGTTTAAAACATAATTAGTTACTCATAAAGACACTATTGAGACAGTCATTCATTCACTAACACACCCATACACACACTCATCCACCCATACAGTTCTGCACACATGCTGCCTTCAACACATACAAACAGTGAGTCACTCATTTATGCATCTATGCACTACGTAATACCCCCCACCAAACCATACAGACACTCAGACACTCATACTGATACTCAAAAAACGAACTAATAACCCAAGTAGACACTCATTTAGCTACTCACCAACCCATGCAGCCACTTATACATAAAGTGAGAGACTGATACAGTTATTTATATATTTTAACATTACTCACTAACCCATGTATTCACTAAGATACACTTAATCAGCCAGTTATACAATCAATTTTTGGGAAAAAAAATCATTCATTTAGACACTTACATATCCATATATTTTGCCATTGACCTTGAGATATACATATATAAAACATATTTAATTTTCAGAAAAACACACATTCACTGCATGATGTCATCAGTGATGTCATTTGAGATGTCATCAGTGATGTCATGAGTGATGTCACTGACCATGTCATGAGTGACCTATGGTTTTTTCAGTGTATATATATATATATATACATATATATATATATTTATTTATTTTTTTCTTATGTACTGCTGTACTTTCTGATACTTTCACAAAAGTACTGTAGTAATCCATAACCTTTTAAAAAATAGATATAGCCGGGTCCCGGCTCCCGTGCTTCTGACGTGTCCTGGGGACTGAGTCTATCTAGTGTCTTGTTGACTGCCCAGACTGGTTTGACGTAACAAACGGAGAGCGCCCCGCAGGGCATCTCTCCCGAAATCCTGTGAATCCATTGTGGTCCTGGAAAGTCTATGTGTGCTCGCTCAGCCATTTTGAGGCCACTTACATTGACATCCAGTAGTAGGGCCAAAGTTTACTGTGCATACAATGAATCCTGAATCTGTTGTGTTTACTTGAAGAACTGTTTGTTCTGGCTCAGCCATTTTAAAACGACATGCATTGTAAATACTCGTAAGATGGAAGCTGCCCTCACATGCCCCTTCTGATGGAAAGTGAAATAGGACTGTTCAAAGCTTATCAAAACAATAGAAAGAGGACTGACCTAGAAGCTCATCAATCAGAGAATTTGTAGAGCGCGCTACTTACCCGTGAGGGTCTCAAGGTGCTGGGGGGGGGGGAGGGGTGCTTCTACTGCTCGAAGAGCCAGGTCTTGAGGAGGCTTCTGAAGGTGAGCAGGTCTTGGGTCTGCCGTAGATGGGGTGTTCCAGGTCTTGGCGGCGTTGAAGGAGAAGGATCTGCCGCCGGAGGTTGTTTGTTGGATCCGTGGGACGGCGGCAAAGGCGAGGCTGGCGGAGCGGAGCTGGAGTGCGGGGGTGTAGAAGTTGAGTCTGTCGTTCAGGTATGCTGGTCCGGTGTTGTGGAGTGCTTTGTGTGCGTGGACATATAGACAATAGAAAGAGGATTTTTGCAGCAGCCATCTTGGCATGGGCATGCGATTAACGTCCATTCAACTTATTCTACTGAAATTGACCTGGTAATCCCCACCGATCATTGGATGGACTAATTGTATCTGATTCGATTTTATTTTGCATTTGCATTCCTGCTGCTTATCTAAAATGGGGCATCTTGGCGCTGTAGCACAGTATCTAAGTAAACCTAGCTCTTAGGACAGATCTGCTGGGGCTGCTATCATTATATCCCACTACTAAAACCAACCAATGGGGCGGTAGTCTCCTCACTCTTCCCAGCATGGCAGGGCCCTGCCTGACCTCCATGGGAGACAACTACTACATCGTGTTCTATTCTCCTAATCTCTCCAAATCTGCCGCTAAATCCCTTAAACACTCCATCCTGAAAAATCATCCCGAGACCCTGATCTCTGATCTTCATCTCAGCGTTGACAAGGGCACAATCATTAATGACCTCATCTTCCACTCCAGGAAAACGTCTCTTTGGCGCAATGCCTTCTTGAGCCTCCTCAAAGTACAAGAAGCCAGGAACATCCCTCACGGCACAAAACTCACAATTGCACTGTCTGCAAACCTGTGTGTCGACCTCACCATCACCTTGTAAAATAGCGGCATCATCCTGATACAAGCGCCAACCAAAGACCTCTTTAAATTTGCGGACCTTTTCACCCTCCATAAAAAATATGTTCACGACCCTACCCACTTCCCGCTCCCCCGCTCCACCCATCGCCCAATCCGCCAAGTGTGCCTAGCCTCTCGCAATCCACACATGCTAGGGATCACGTCACTGGGCGACTCAGTCCCACTTCCTTTCCACCAGTGCATGTCAACCACTGGGTGCCTTACCACTGAACTCAGGCCCACAAGATCTCCCCTCTCTGTCGGCTTCCGAAACTCCCCCTAGGGCTCACATCTCTAGCTAACATAGCCCCGCTACCATACTACCAGCACATGCCAACAGAAGCATCCCCAAACCCTTAACCTCCTGCCGGCAAAATCTTACAGTACATATGGTTATTGAAACGTCTACTAGGGCCCACAACACTGGTCGGCTTAGCCCCACCACTAGGCTACCAGCGCAGTCTGACAGAATTGCTCACATCCCATCGGCCCCCTGCCTGCAAGAACTTCCCTCCTATAGGGATACTGATCGACCTAGCCTCAACACTAAGCTACCAGCACATTCAGAATTGCTTGCATGCAACCGACCCCCCGCCCGCAAGAACTTCACTCTCATAGAGATATTGATACTCTCCACCGCAGAGCTACCAAACTAACCCTGAGCATCGACAAGTCCATTCTGGATTTATAAACCTCCTGCACCTCACCAAACTCTCCTCCTCGAATCTCTGGCTCTCGCAGAATGCTACCCCCCCACACTAAGCCCTTGCTTCACACACTACTGCTATCCCTGAGACACTTGCGCCTCTGCAAAAAACCTTGCCACCTCTAGGAGGAGGAAGTTCTTGCCCTCCTCCATACCCACAAACCAACCCCTGGCACGCCTAACCCTTTAGACCTAATGGAGGAAGAAGTGGTAGACCTCCTCATTAATTACAAATCTGCCTCAACAACCCCATGCTCCTCAGACTGGAGGGACGAACACCCTTTCTGAACAGTTGCAGCCAACCCCAACAGATCCGCTACCCTTCGCATCAGAGGAGTGGTCAATAGCAACCTAGCGAGAGTACCCATCTCTGCTCCTACCCATGATACTCACTCCGACCCCTCTCTAGCCGGCCTCCTAATTAACTGCAGCTCAGCAGTGAAGCATACCTCTGATGTTGCCGATCTCATCCTGAGCCAAAGTTCAGGAGTAGCGATCTTGACTGAAACTTGGCTCAAGGAATCCTCATTGCCCTACCTAGACCTCTTAGTCCCCCCCAATTACAACATCATTAGGCTGGACAGGCATTCAAAGGGGGAGGCATTGCCTGCATCCACCACTCCAACCTCCTTGTTACTGAACTTTCGACTGACCCTACAGACTCCTGCGAATACCTCACACTCTCCATTTGCAACAAACCTCCCACTACACATCTGGAGTGGAGGAGTGTGGCTCACTGATTAGAGCAGCAGACCCTGATGCAGAGGTCTGGCCCGGGACCAGGGTTCAATTCCTGACGCGGCAGGGTCCTGAGCCCAAAATGTCCACGGACTCGATAATTCTCACTTCGGTGCCTATTCTAATCATGGGGTCCCATGCTGCAACTCTGGGCAATAGTTGCTTAATCTCCACTACGGTGGCCCACCCGCTGCGGGATGCCTGGCTTTCACCCTGGGGATACCCAGTAGGGGTTATCTCACAGGGAAAAGCCAGGACGGGTTCCCAAGGCAAGCGCCTTGATGCCTTCGGGTGATACGTGCGCTATATAAGTCGCAATACATTTACATTTACATTTCACACATCTTTTACCACCCCCCTGGCACGAATGACACCTTCACTGACCACCTCTTGGAAATCATCAAAGCCAATGTTTTCCCTAATTCTAATGACATTTTCCATGGTGACTTCAACTTGCATTGGAACGATTCTAAGGACCCTCAGGTCAACGCAATCAGAGAATTCTTGGACGACCAAGCCTTACCCAAGCCTGCTCTCTCCCTACTCACGTGAAAGGCGCCACCCTAGACTGGATCATCGCTAAGGAATCAGCGGTCAAATGTATCTCTATTGACCCATGTGATTGGTCTGACCACCACGCTATCACCTTCCTCCTACCTAGCACCCACAAGACATGGACACCACATCCCTTGATTCCCAAACGATGTGTTAGAGACACCAAGAACCTTGATCACGGGAAACTGGCTGCGCGCTGTGCAACCGACCTCACCCCCCCCCCCCCCAGTGCACTTCGGTCAACAACATTGCGGATCATTATTCCTGAACTATATCCGACATTCTTGATGACCTTGCCCTGTTAAAACTAAAAAGAACCCAGAACAAATACAGGAATCCCTGGTTCAACAGATCCCTCAACAAGGAGAGGAGATCCCTTTGACAGACTGAACAAAACTGGAAACAGCACCCATCAGCAGCCCATTTTAAACTTCTCCGCCAGGCCAGAAATGCCTATAATACGAAAATCCTCAACTTTAAAAAATAATTATTTGGAACAGAACTTGAGAACGCCAAGCATAGACCTCAAAAGCTATTTGATTTGGTCAAACACCAATCCAACAAACTAGCAAAAACCTAAAAAGAAGCCCGCAGAAACCCCTAATATCATTCGAGGAATTTTCATCTTTATTCTGCGACAAAATCTCTGCCCTAGGAAACAAACAACTCACCACCAAAATCTGTCGGCTCTACCTCTTCTCTCCGCGCCGTCCTCCCAAACTTCACCCAAAAAACAAGCGCACTGGTACAACTGTAAAGTCTATGACGAACACTCTATCTCAAGAATTCTAGCCTTCTTAAACCCGAACAATCACTCCAATGATCCTCACCCCTCTAACTGCCTAGCTGCCTCCTCTCAGGCTATCATCCCTTACTGGACTGCAATAATCAACGCTTCCATCCTACAGGGTTCGATACCTGATTCTCTTAAAGCTGGCCAAGTCGTCCCAATCTTAAAAAATCTATGCTGGATCCTGCCACCACCGACAACTATAGACCCATATCATACATCCCACTCCTATCTAAGGTTTGGGAGAAATGTGTGCAACAGCAGCTGAGCCTAGACATCACCAACTTTCCCCTTCTAGATGACTTCTAATCCGGGTTCAGACCTGGACACAGCACTGAAACCACCCTACTCCATATCGTGGATGACGCCCTCTAAGGCCTTGACCAAGGCAAAACCATTCTCCTAATCCTCCTAGACCTATCTTCGGCATTAAATACGATTAACCACAAAATACTTTTTGAATACCTCAAACTCAGAATGGGTTTGGATGGCACCGTTCTTAAATGGTTTAGGTCCTTCCTCCAAAATCGCTCACAGAGAGTCCTCATCAACGGTAATCTATCCGCTCCCTCTCCGATCACTGTTGGAGTCCCCCAAGGATCAACCCTTTCCCCTACCCTCTTCAATCTTTACCTTGAAGTGCTCACTGAGGTGCTATGCACCACCAATATCTCCTACCTCATGAACGCTGACGACAAACAGATTTCCATTAAATCCCTTCCCCTGGTGACATTCTCTCCTTGAATGAGGCCTTGAAGCTGACTGTCCTCTGGCTCACCGCCAACCAGCTTAAACTTAACTCAAATAAAAATAAATTTCTTCTAATCTCCCCACCCAAAATCAATCCAGACATCCAGGAATGGTTGAAAACTTTCACAGCGCTAAACTGTCATCCTACCATTGTGGACTCTGCAAAATCCCTTGAAATAACCCTTGCTGGCAGCTTGAACATGCGGGACCATATCAACTCGATGGCCAAAACTGCCAGATTTCACCTGAGTTACCTAAGAAACCTGAAATCCTTCCTCGGCGCTGCCGACCTAAAAACTGCAATCCAGGCACTAGTCATTTCCAGACTAGAATATGGATGCTCTACTCTCGCAGGGCTACCCAAGAACTCTCTGGCCCCATTGAAAGCCTGCCTCAACGCCACCGCCAGACTTCTAACTGGCTCAAAGAAATTCGACCACATCTCTCCCCACCTTAAAGCTCTAAACTGGCTTCCCCTTGAGGCCAGAATCCAACTTAAACTGGCCAGCATTACTCACAAAGCTCTTTACTCCAATTTCCCTGCATTGTCTCCCAGAAACGTATGATATCTGGAGGAGTCAGAAACTCCCAATCTGCCAGAGACCTTTTGTTCCAACCAGCACACTTCCGGAAAAAAAACTACATTCGGGCCTTCTCGGGGCTGCTCCAAGAATTTGGAATTCTCTCCCACCCGTCATGTTATGTTATGTTATGTTATTCGGATTTGTATAGCACGCAGCTGCCCCAGCAAAGGGGCATCCTGGTGCTGCCAGCATCAAAATAACGAACCAGAAAACCAGGACAGAAAACGCTGAAAAGGGGGGTGGTGACCAGAGCCTAGCAAGACGGGATGAGGAAGGTTTTAATGGCTTTCCTAAATTCCAACAAGCTTTCCATACTGCGAATCTGAACAGGCAGAGAGTTCCATAGTCTGGCCGTCAAACAGCGGAAGGACCGGCCACTGGCGCGGAGACGTTTCACTCGGAGGACAGTGACCAAGTGCTGCCCTCGAGAACGCAACTGGCGGGAGGGAGCGTAAGGAGTGAGAAGATTAGCCAATAGGCTGGGCGTGGCCAGCTTCAGAATCTTAAAAGAAAGACATAATGTCTTAAATTGAATACGTGCAGCCATGGGGAGCCAATTGAGTTTCCAGATAGCACCAGCTGTGGGGCAGGTCCGTCGTAGCCCCAACAAGACCCTGGCTGCAGCGTTTTGAACACGTTGCATCCGAGTTATTTTACCCTGATTAGCCCCTAAAAGAATGGCCCTGGCGTAGTCCACTCAGGATAGAATAGCTGACTGGACAATCAGCTGACATGTCGGAGGATCAAAAAACTTCAAAAGGGGCTAAAGGCCACACAAGAGGCCAAAGCAGGTGCCGGCAACTTTTTTAGTGTGGGCTTGGAAGCTGAGGGAGGAATCCATCCATACCCCCGGGTTCTTCACCACTGCCTTAGGTTTAGGGGCAGTGCCCAGGACACTTGGTCACCATTGCTCAGGCGCTCAAGTTCTTCCCTACTAACAGGACCTCCGTTTTGCTGGCATTCAACTGCAGGCAGTTAGTGGTCATCCATTCCGCAATGGCAGCAAGTCCATCTCCGAACCTGGAGACATTCAGAGTGGAGCCTTCCATCAGGACCACCACCAGCTGCATGTCATCCGCATAGGAGACCATGGTCAGGTCCCATTGCCTGGCAACTGCAGTCAGAGGCTGAACGTATAGATTGAATAGTGAAGGACTCAGCGCAGAGCCTTGGGGCACTCCCTGATCGATGGAATAAGCCTGGGAGAGAAATGGAGGGGCTGACACACGAAAAGATCTGTCGGTCGGGAATGATCTGAACCATTCCAAGTCCTGGCCGGCCACACCAATTTCCTCCAGACGCTGTAGCAAAATACCATGCAAGACCGTGTCAAAGGCGGCACTAAGGTCAAGCAAGATCAGTGCCGCCGTCTGACCGGAATCAAGAATGGTCCGTAGATGTTCAGTCACAGACAGAAGAGCCGTCTCCGTGCTGTGGCCCGGGCAGAAACCATTTTGGGATGGATCCAGGATGTTATTAGCGCTCAGAAAGTTTGTGAGTGTAGTATTCACATGTGCCTCCGCAATCTTAGCCACCCAAGGGACGAGGGATATAGGCCGGAAATTTTGGAGTTTAGTCAAGTCAAGTGAAGGTTTTATAAGAATGGGGGATACCCGTGCCTGTTTCCAAGGCTCCGGGACCACCGCTGTGGAGAGGGAAGAATTAACCAATTGACATAACGGGGCTAGAAAGAGAGAGACTGACTCCCCGAACTGAGCTGATTTTAAAGGATCGGCTGGGGAGCCAGATTTAACTTTCCTACTCAGCCTAATGAACTCATCCTGGGAGATACTAGAGATAACTAGAAGGGAGGGCAGAGGCAGAGCTCTATGAAGAGCTGTGGGAGGGAGCGAGGGCCCTTGTGGGAAGGCCCGATTGATGGTGCGAACGTTCTCAACAAAGAAAGTGGCTAAGTCCTCACACTGCTGTTCGGATGAAATGGCAGATAACAGATTTTTCCTAACCCTAAGGTCTTTAAGGATCTTAAAAATGCATTTGGCCGGATTAGGGCTCAGCTTGATTTTGTTGGCATAGTAAGCTGCGCGAACAGTACAGATAGTTTTATGATAGAACTTGATCTCCTTCAGATAGCAAACATTTTTCCAAGGATCAAAGTTTTTCCTCCACTCACGCTCTAGTCTCTTACAGGCCTTCCGTAAAGTGGACAATTAATCACTGTACCAGGGCTGGTATCGACCGTACGCCATTTAGCAGGAATAAGAGAGTCTACCCTCAGGTGATTCAGTCACAGAATGATCTATAACCTATCTCAATGTCATCAAGCGATCCTAGAGGATTCATACTAAGGAACATGTGAAAATCCTCCAGCCTCCATTTACGCCAGGGGCGTTTAAAGCTAGGCAAGTGGATGGTTTTATTGAGGGGCTCTGTGGCGGGGAAGGACATTTCCACCAACGAGTGGTTGGTCCAACCCATCGGAGTAGGAATCCCTACAGTAGCGGCCAGAATGTTCGAAAAAATTGGATCCATCAGAAGTCTTCCATCTTTGGCACGCTTCAAAAAGGAGACCAAAGCTTTCCTAATGGGCAAATTCCTTGCATAACAATCACATTACAATCACCCCAGCAACAGGACCACCCACCACTTCGGCATTATCCATGGCTTTTACGGATGATACCTACCCTGCACTCCTGGGCATCCCACCCAAGAGTTGAGACTGCGTGCCTTCTTTTATAAGGTATCTACCTGTTTTTTTTTATCCCAAATGTATCAGAGACTTTAGACTGCTTGCTTTTCCTTCCATAATGTATCTACCTATTTTACTCAATTGGCACCCTCCCCATCTAATTCTTTTGTATACCACCCTTCAATCCTGTAAAGGGAAAAACAGTTATATTGAATATTTCTTATATAAACCCAAAACAAACAGAAAGTGTGGCCTGAGCAATATGGCTCCCTTTTACATTTGTGCAGTCTGTCATTAGCTAATAACATTGGTTTTTGTCATCATGATGTACTGTGGTATATCATTAAATTACAGCGGTCCAATATATCACTAAGTACTGTCCTTATTACTTCAAAACTGCTGAACCAATTCACATATAATAACCATAAGGATCCTTTCCACACTATTATCTACATTCTTGCCAAATGTAATCAAAATCTGTTCAGCCATTTTGTCACTAAGTGTGATACAAAAGTCTAGGGAAAATACATTAGAGGGAAAAATTTATTTTGGGACCAATCTTTTTTTCTTTGAATGCACCTAACTAAGCACCACAAAACTGTGCATCGTCAGCCAATGTAGAAAAAAGAATAGGTCTACAAAGCTTCGTGTAGATTCATCAAACAGTGACAAAGTTATTCGTAAGCAAAAATCTGAGGAATTTCTCCATGAATCCTCACTATAATTATAGAGCGGCCATTACCACTCTAATATAAAATATACTTACATATAAGGGCTTTCAGTGAGCATTCTTCATCCATTGCTCTGTTGCTGTGTCATTCACATTTTTCTTCCGCTCATTATACCATACAGCGTGTGACAATTTGTCAGCCCACTTTAGCAACTGGATGAATTCACTGTGAGTGAAGGCATTCTACACTTTCAATAGGAGCACAACCACACACAAATATGGTCAGTTTCAGTGCCAAGTACTACTGTAACAATGGGTGCTTTTTAAGACTAAAAGCAATTTTAACTTTTAGCTAATGTTTTCTGTTTTACATTGTCAATGGCTCAGCAGTTTTACAAAAACCATACATATAAAACAAGCATTGACAAAACCACACCTGCAATGAACGCCAGACCTATTGGCTTTGACACTGCTTTTTCTAAACGCATTTATGTTAGCAGTGTTCTTGAACATACAAAGAATATACCAAACAAACAATTATACCACAACTCACTTTTCAGTCACTAATGCTACATACAGATGTGATTTCATATGAATATGAATTATTTTTAAGGGTTTATTTCGTTTACAGGAGGAAAATCCAATAGATGTTGGCGTTGTCATATTTTCATTGATCATTTCGGCTTGTTCCAATTTACAGCAGCAGTTACTTCATGGAATGTGATACACATTAAGTTCACTCTTGCAAACAAAGCGTTTGAAATGTTGCCTCCATCGTATTTATTGATGAAAAATAAATTGGTCAAACGACCTACTGGTCAGTGTAGGCATTGGATCTATTCCAAGTCACTGCTGCTGATGGAAGTAGAAGTTGCTGATTCATCACTCTCTTTTATAGTCCCAAAGATCCATAAACAAGAAATGATAGGAAGCTCCGTCTCATCAAAATCGATGTTTGTTTTAGTGACACAGTAAACTGCTGTTAACACATGCAGAACCCACTGGAAGGCACGAATACAGCAGTCGAGGTCCTTTTTATTTTTTACTGTATGAAGGATTTGTATGTCATATCAGTAAAACATTTCTACATAACAGGTTATCATGTCCTACATTCCAACGAGGTCTACCAGCCTGGAATAAATAAGAAGGACCAGTGACCAAAATCTCACATTTGCCGAAAAATGATTTCAAGGAGAATTCATCCCTAAATGATGCGAAAATCCTAGCTTTACAGGAGTATTCAGATGCATAGTCAGTTACACATGCATAACTGTACCGTTGTGCAGGGCTTATGGGAAATGCGTATTTGTGCACACTAACTTTTTCTCCATAGTGAATGTATTTTACCAAAGGAGAAACCATGTTTCATACACTTCCACAGATATCGGGGTGTCATAACTCCATTTTCATTGTTACGATGGATTGACTCCTGCTTTTGATAGAAGTAAGTCTCTGACTATATACATGTTAGGAATATGCTTTGGTAAGATTTGAAGCTCCACAACTCATGCACATAACACACTTCTAACCTTCTTAATAGCAAGCATAACTGGGCCTGGTTTACAGTTTGGTGGAGTGGATACTCAGTCACAAGCAGGATGGAAAGCCCATCCTTAATATTACAAGTGCATTATATCCTACAACAAATGCAACATGACTGGTGAGTTATCCATTATGTTTTTCACCCGCTAGTTTACGAAGCACAGCTGGTACTACTATCCACTATTTCAAGGACAGGACAATAACTTTATTTGACCTTCTGCTTAAACACTCACACATAGATCATTCCTGCTGCCTTTGGTAGGCATTCCTGGCAATCTGGTCTCCTGCCCTAGTTGGACCAGTTCAAACAATACAATGCAATAGTTTTGATGCATCTTGAGCCCCACAAGGATTAATGATCTCCCTGAAAGCTTGCTCAGATTTTTATCAGAGCCTTCCCTGTCCAGAACTTAATTTTTTGAGCGGATGACTACTCAAGCTTCTACTCAGTGCAGATTAGTGATGGATTTCAGCCACAGCTTCATGTCTATAAAAAACACACAGAAAATGTCATAATTTCTGCAGAAATGATAAACAAGCAGATGGAGAAAACGTCAGTAAAAAGCATAAATAATCTTCTGTTAGCAGGCAAATTAACTCGAATTTTTTTTACAATTTATTTTCTTGCAAAGTATTTTTGTTGTGGAAAACGCCACCTGCATGTGGTGTTGTAAGGTAGTAAAGCAAGCAAACTTTGTAAACTGAGTGAGGGCACAAGCTTACCAGCCTGATTCAATTTGTTGGAAAGGTTTTAAACCCACCCCACCTCCACTGCAAAATGTTTGCTCAAATTGTTCCACTGCCCATGTATGAAGAAAGCAGTAAAAAACCTTTAAGGAAGGGCGTCCATTCCTTTACCTTTGGACCTCTGGCTTTTGGACCAAAGTTGTAGCATGGTTTTAGTTTTATTGGTTGGACCACTGTTGTAGCATTAGGCCTTACCACCCTCCATACACACCAAATGGACACCCACCCACTGCATGCTGAATGGTAAAATTACTTTGCCTTGTGACCTCTAGTGCACAACTTTTAAGTTAAGTTCAGCTGCTGTGCGGATTGGGAAAGGGACTCCCAATAGGTTATAGCTAAACATGTGCGGACATACACGCACCTTTGTGTGCGAGCTGAGTGAGGACTACTTGCTTGTCCCAGCCTTGCATCTGCACACAAGAGGCAGTTTGGCAAATAGGACCAATAATAAATTATAATGATTTTAATTGGCGGCCAAACCATTATAGTGTCATTGGTATTGCCTATTGTGAAAACAGCATTTTACTGTTGGCTTATGTTACAGAGGTCTGTGTGACTGCTGTTGCCCACATTCATGGATATAAAGTTGATTTTGACTTATTTGGATTCTTTAACATATTTAATACTTTTGAAAAAGTCCCTCAGCCAGTCTAAATTAGATTCTTACTTTGAGCTGCTCTGCTGGAACACCTAGTTGTTTTTCCGCCCTAGTTAGCCAATCAAAGGCTACTGAACATTAACAAAAACAGTATTAGGATACCAGCACCTACCTGTAATTTGCCCAGCGCGATTTTCCCAATGGGGCAAAGAGAAAAAAAGGCAGACATCTGTCTCCAGTCGTGGTAAGAGTTGTTGTTTTTTTAATTTGAGAGAGTAGAAATTATGTTTGGGTGGGCGGAGCTTGGGTCAAAAGAGGATGACCCCGATAAAACACATAAAAACAGTACAGTTTATACAAATAGAAATATAGATACAATACTTCATGCACAAATGAATGCAAATTCAAGCAAGAAAAGTGTAATGCAAAAATCTCTCATTACACCAAAAAATCATGATAAAAATCCCTACCATGTCTTTGAGAGCCATTCAGGATATATGGTGTTGCGCAAACCAATATTAAGAAAGTGAAAAAGGACTTATGGAGCTAGTCCTTAGAGGACAAAATGTTATACAAAGGTTTTAGTTATCCTAGTGATCTATAATAGAAGCCCCTGCTGCTTCCTGCAAATCCAGATAGAATGTTGACATTTTCTCAGGACAAAACCGATGAGCATAACCTGTCTCCAGTTGAAATACTTTTGATGCGGTATAAACACTCAAATTCAGACACCGAGGTTTTAACTATGTCCTTCTTGCCAGTCTGTAGTTTGGGTAGAAGATTAAGACGAGATTGCTATTCTTAATTGAATCATTTCATATATTGAACGCACCAGAATCAGTAAGCCGGTAAAGCAGTTGATAAATAGGTTTCCAATTCTAAATCTAATATACAGAATTCATGCTTTATGTGGAAAAGAAATCCACCCATGTAGGATTTGAAGGAAGAAATAGGCTTGTGGGCCAAGAACATGTCTGTGAGACTAACACATTTTGTGGATCAATGTCACGGTTCTGGCCTTTGATTCCAATAGGCAGCTTTTGCATTATTCAGAGTCACCCTGTTGATAGAGAAGGGATCTCGCCAGATTTCTTTCAGTCCAAGATTCTGCAGCCAAAATTCCAAATGATGTAGTCAGGGTATGGTGTGGGTGTTGTCAATGATCATATTCAAGACCATTTATTTACGATATTAGCTTGAGAGTGAACCATCATCTCATCCATAGGTAAAGGACCTTAAGATGGCTATGTTACAATTGGATAGCTTAAGGGCAGGTAAGTAATCAGAAAACATATTCTTTTTGTTTGTTAGATGGAGCGTGTTATGATCACTGTCCATTCTTGGCATAGCCTTAAAAACTACAAAATTGTGAAATAATTCAATATCCAAAAGATGTAATCAACTCTACTATTATATTTCCCTCTTGAAATTGTACATATGGTCTATGTATGTTAGATTTATATTGATCATTGCAAGCATGTAGGCAGTACGATATGTTTAATCCCTTCGCTGCGGAACTAATTCCCCGCAGTGCTGGGGGAAGGGGGGCCGCGCGCGTTGCCGCGGTGCTTGCACAGTGGCGCTGTGCTCATGACGAGCTGAGCTTGTCATGACCACGCCCGTTTCTTTAGAATACTTAGCACAGCAGGGGCATTATCCCCGTGTGGGAGCGCCGCAGCGGTCATGACGAGCTCAGCTCGTCATGATCACAGCGCCACCGTGCCTCATGACAGGCTGAGCTCGTCATGAGCACACAAGGTGTTAAGGAGGCTGCTAATGGCCAAAATGTAAGGCTCAATTCTGATCTCGCTAGGAAAGCCCTATGACCAACTCGCAACCGTACAGCTTTCCTACCGACTCGGGCTCCTGGGTTCCGAGCGACAGATTATGATGCGCTGCAGCGCTGACTGACTCTAGTCGCTTGGAGCCTAAGGGAGCCTGGTGTACGTTGCGTACAGAGGCTCCGGGGGACAAAAACTGCACATCTCGGACAATGGCGCACCTGTCAAAAGGACGCCTCGGTTGCACCCGCACTGTGCATGCATGTGTATGAGGGACCCTTGGGACCCCACAGTGATCGAGTTGTAGGGCCCTGGCTGAGAAGGGGCCAGCTACGGACCCCCGAAGTCCGTTTCCCTGATATTTTTCAAGTCGGAGGCTCCAACTCGATCCGGCTGCTCGACCAGCGCATCGTACTTGGTCTTCCAGGAATCTGCCCCATTGCGATGTGCACATCAGCCATGCCGGAGTCATCCGGAGGGGCTTGCTGATGCATATGAGTTGCTTGGAGCGCGAGGCGATTTTCGCATCGTACTTGTTCGCTCGTACAGCTGTGGGAGTCACCCGGAAATTGTGCGTACGACTCGGACTCGCTCCTGATGGATGCAGTCAAGTGCTTCCAAGCGGAATCGGAACCTTAGTGTGAGCAATGTTCAGGCTTTGTATGCCCCTAGCCTCATCTTCCAATTCTGTGACAGTGTTCACACAGCCAGTGGCTCAAATGTGACATTAAAGTCCCTGGATAGCATTATAGGGCTTCTGCTTTAGTGCTAGATATATGATGATCTAGTAGAAGGAGAGTAGGAGACTCTTTATTCCTTCTTGTAGTATGATTACAGGTGTTACTTTAATTCCCCAGGGATCCATTATTTCTCTGAATACTCAAGCTAATGTTTTCTGGATGAGCAATTGCTTATTACACACATTAGCTACATTTTGACCCAAATCAGTGACCCACTGGAAGGGCAGCCAGCTTCAGATGGAATTGCTTCAAAGCTACATTTTATAATGCCAGACCTAAATTGGGGCTTGGGTTATATTTAAACTGGATCCTCAAGCCAGTTGTAGGAACAGTATATGCATTCAGAGCCGGCAATCCCCCCACTAGTTTAGTGTTTTAAAGAATTTGTTTGATGCTAAAAAACGGTGATGGATCAAGCCCTGATCTTTTAAATGGGTATGAGTGTTCTGTTTAACTCAGATGCTCTGTCCATCACCACCCCCTTTTCTGAATCGTTTTGGCCACTATAGGAGTGGCAGGGTATGCTCAGACATGAGTCCCTTGCTCACTGCACCATCAGGATTCAAGCAAGCCGGGCCGAAGACGGCTGCAATGCCAGAAACCGGTCCCCGGAAGCTTGTTTCCTTTCCAGTAAAGAATTGGCTTGGTAGTTTGGGCTGCCCTGTTCCCATGATGCACTGGGCCAGGGTCAGACTAATTTGCATATAGCCAGGTTCTGAGCTGGGATGGTGCAGTGAGCTAAAACACGGTGATGGATCAAGCCCTGATCTTTTGACTGGGTATGAGTGTTCTGTTTAACTCAGATGCTCTGTCCATCACCACCCCCTTTTCTGAATCGTTTTGGCCACTATAGGAGTGGCAGGGTATGCTCAGACATGAGTCCCTTGCTCACTGCACCATCAGGATTCAAGCAAGCCGGGCCGAAGACGGCTGCAATGCCAGAAACCGGTCCCCGGAAGCTTGTTTCCTTTCCAGTAAAGAATTGGCTTGGTTGTTTGGGCTGCCCTGTTCCCATGATGCACTGGGCCAGGGTCAGACTAATTTGCATATAGCCAGGTTCTGAGCTGGGATGGTGCAGTGAGCTAAAAAACGGTGATGGATCAAGCCCTGATCTTTTGACTGGGTATGAGTGTTCTGTTTAACTCAGATGCTCTGTCCATCACCACCCCCTTTTCTGAATCGTTTTGGCCACTATAGGAGTGGCAGGGTATGCTCAGACATGAGTCCCTTGCTCACTGCACCATCAGGATTCAAGAAAGCCGGGCCAAAGACGGCTGCAATGCCAGAAACCGGTCCCCGGAAGCTTGTTTCCTTTCCAGTAAAGAATTGGCTTGGTAGTTTGGGCTGCCCTGTTCCCATGATGCACTGGGCCAGGGTCAGACTAATTTGCATATAGCCAGGTTCTGAGCTGGGATGGTGCAGTGAGCTAAAAAACGGTGATGGATCAAGGCCTGATCTTTTGACTGGGTATGAGTGTTCTGTTTAACTCAGATGCTCTGTCCATCACCACCCCCTTTTCTGAATCGTTTTGGCCACTATAGGAGTGGCAGGGTATGCTCAGACATGTGTCCCATGCTCACTGCACCATCAGGATTCAAGCAAGCTGGGCCGAAGACGGCTGCAATGCCAGAAACCGATCCCCGGAAGCTTTTTCCTTTCCAGTAAAGAATTGGCTTGGTAGTTTGGGCTGCCCTGTTCCCATGATGCACTGGGCCAGGGTCAGACTAATTTGCATATAGCCAGGTTCTGAGCTGGGATGGTGCAGTGAGCTAAAAAACGGTGATGGATCAAGCCCTGATCTTTTGACTGGGTATGAGTGTTCTGTTTAACTCAGTTGCTCTGTCCATCACCACCCCCTTTTCTGAATCGTTTTGGCCACTATAGGAGTGGCAGGGTATGCTCAGACATGAGTCCCTTGCTCACTGCACCATCAGGATTTAAGCAAGCCGGGCCGAAGACGGCTGCAATGCCAGAAACCGGTCCCCGGAAGCTTGTTTCCTTTCCAGTAAAGAATTGGCTTGGTAGTTTGGGCTGCCCTGTTCCCATGATGCACTGGGCCAGGGTCAGACTAATTTGCATATAGCCAGGTTCTGAGCTGGGATGGTGCAGTGAGCTAAAAAACGGTGATGGATCAAGCCCTGATCTTTTGACTGGGTATGAGTGTTCTGTTTAACTCAGATGCTCTGTCCATCACCACCCCCTTTTCTGAATCGTTTTGGCCAATATAGGAGTGGCAGGGTATGCTCAGACATGAGTCCCTTGCTCACTGCACCATCAGGATTCAAGCAAGCCGGGCCGAAGACGGCTGCAATGCCAGAAACCGGTCCCCGGAAGCTTGTTTCCTTTCCAGTAAAGAATTGGCTTGGTAGTTTGGGCTGCCCTGTTCCCATGATGCACTGGGCCAGGGTCAGACTAATTTGCATATAGCCAGGTTCTGAGCTGGGATGGTGCAGTGAGCTAAAAAACGGTGATGGATCAAGCCCTGATCTTTTGACTGGGTATGAGTGTTCTGTTTAACTCAGATGCTCTGTCCATCACCACCCCCTTTTCTGAATCGTTTTGGCCACTATAGGAGTGGCAGGGTATGCTCAGACATGAGTCCCTTGCTCACTGCACCATCAGGATTTAAGCAAGCCGGGCCGAAGACGGCTGCAATGCCAGAAACCGGTCCCCGGAAGCTTGTTTCCTTTCCAGTAAAGAATTGGCTTGGTAGTTTGGGCTGCCCTGTTCCCATGATGCACTGGGCCAGGGTCAGACTAATTTGCATATAGCCAGGTTCTGAGCTGGGATGGTGCAGTGAGCTAAAAAACGGTGATGGATCAAGCCCTGATCTTTTGACTGGGTATGAGTTTTCTGTTTAACTCAGATGCTCTGTCCATCACCACCCCTTTTCTGAATCGTTTTGGCCACTATAGGAGTGGCAGGGTATGCTCAGACATGAGTCCCTTGCTCACTGCACCATCAGGATTCAAGCAAGCCGGGCCGAAGACGGCTGCAATGCCAGAAACCGGACCCCGGAAGCTTGTTTCCTTTCCAGTAAAGAATTGGCTTGGTAGTTTGGGCTGCCCTGTTCCCATGATGCACTGGGCCAGGGTCAGACTAATTTGCATATAGCCAGGTTCTGAGCTGGGATGGTGCAGTGAGCTAAAAACGGTGATGGATCAAGCCCTGATCTTTTGACTGGGTATGAGTGTTCTGTTTAATTCAGATGCTCTGTCCATCACCACCCCCTTTTCTGAATCGTTTTGGCCACTATAGGAGTGGCAGGGTATGCTCAGACATGAGTCCCTTGCTCACTGCACCATCAGGATTCAAGCAAGCCGGGCCGAAGATGGCTGCAATGCCAGAAACCGGTCCCCGGAAGCTTGTTTCCTTTCCAGTAAAGAATTGGCTTGGTAGTTTGGGCTGCCCTGTTCCCATGATGCACTGGGCCAGGGTCAGACTAATTTGCATATAGCCAGGTTCTGAGCTGGAATGGTGCAGTGAGCTAAAAAACGGTGATGGATCAAGCCCTGATCTTTTGACTGGGTATGAGTGTACTGTTTAACTCAGATGCTCTGTCCATCACCACCCCCTTTTCTGAATCGTTTTGGCCACTATAGGAGTGGCAGGGTATGCTCAGACATGAGTCCCTTGCTCACTGCACCATCAGGATTCAAGCAAGCCGGGCCGAAGACGGCTGCAATGCCAGAAACCGGTCCCCGGAAGCTTGTTTCCTTTCCAGTAAAGAATTGGCTTGGTAGTTTGGGCTGCCCTGTTCCCATGATGCACTGGGCCAGGGTCAGACTAATTTGCATATAGCCAGGTTCTGAGCTGGGATGGTGCAGTGAGCTAAAAAACGGTGATGGATCAAGCCCTGATCTTTTGACTGGGTATGAGTGTTCTGTTTAACTCAGATGCTCTGTCCATCACCACCCCCTTTTCTGAATCGTTTTGGCCACTATAGGAGTGGCAGGGTATGCTCAGACATGAGTCCCTTGCTCACTGCACCATCAGGATTTAAGCAAGCCGGGCCGAAGACGGCTGCAATGCCAGAAACCGGTCCCCGGAAGCTTGTTTCCTTTCCAGTAAAGAATTGGCTTGGTAGTTTGGGCTGCCCTGTTCCCATGATGCACTGGGCCAGGGTCAGACTAATTTGCATATAGCCAGGTTCTGAGCTGGGATGGTGCAGTGAGCTAAAAAACGGTGATGGATCAAGCCCTGATCTTTTGACTGGGTATGAGTTTTCTGTTTAACTCAGATGCTCTGTCCATCACCACCCCCTTTTCTGAATCGTTTTGGCCAATATAGGAGTGGCAGGGTATGCTCAGACATGAGTCCCTTGCTCACTGCACCATCAGGATTCAAGCAAGCCGGGCCGAAGACGGCTGCAATGCCAGAAACCGGTCCCCGGAAGCTTGTTTCCTTTCCAGTAAAGAATTGGCTTGGTAGTTTGTGCTGCCCTGTTCCCATGATGCACTGGGCCAGGGTCAGACTAATTTGCATATAGCCAGGTTCTGAGCTGGGATGGTGCAGTGAGCTAAAAAACGGTGATGGATCAAGCCCTGATCTTTTGACTGGGTATGAGTGTTCTGTTTAATTCAGATGCTCTGTCCATCACCATCCCCTTTTCTGAATCGTTTTGGCCACTATAGGAGTGGCAGGGTATGCTCAGACATGAGTCCCTTGCTCACTGCACCATCAGGATTCAAGCAAGCCGGGCCGAAGATGGCTGCAATGCCTGAAACCGGTCCCCGGAAGCTTGTTTCCTTTCCAGTGAAGAATTGGCTTGGTAGTTTGGGCTGCCCTGTTCCCATGATGCACTGGGCCAGGGTCAGACTAATTTGCATATAGCCAGGTTCTGAGCTGGAATGGTGCAGTGAGCTAAAAAACGGTAATGGATCAAGCCCTGATCTTTTGACTGGGTATGAGTGTTCTGTTTAACTCAGATGCTCTGTCCATCAACACCCCCTTTTCTGAATCGTTTTGGCCACTATAGGAGTGGCAGGGTATGCTCAGACATGAGTCCCTTGCCAACTGCACCATCAGGATTCAAGCAAGCCGGGCCGAAGACGGCTGCAATGCCAGAAACCAGTCCCCGGAAGCTTGTTTCCTTTCCAGTAAAGAATTGGCTTGGTAGTTTGGGCTGCCCTGTTCCCATGATGCACTGGGCCAGGGTCAGACTAATTTGCATATAGCCAGGTTCTGAGCTGGGATGGTGCAGTGAGCTAAAAAACGGTGATGGATCAAGCCCTGATCTTTTGACTGGGTATGAGTGTTCTGTTTAACTCAGATGCTCTGTCCATCACCACCCCCTTTTCTGAATCGTTTTGGCCACTATAGGAGTGGCAGGGTATGCTCAGACATGAGTCCCTTGCTCACTGCACCATCAGGATTTAAGCAAGCCGGGTCGAAGACGGCTGCAATGCCAGAAACCGGTCCCCGGAAGCTTGTTTCCTTTCCAGTAAAGAATTGGCTTGGTAGTTTGGGCTGCCCTGTTCCCATGATGCACTGGGCCAATGGTCATACTAATTTGCATATAGCCAGGTTCTGAGCTGGGATGGTGCAGTGAGCTAAAAAACGGTGATGGATCAAGCCCTGATCTTTTGACTGGGTATGAGTTTTCTGTTTAACTCAGATGCTCTGTCCATCATCACCCCCTTTTCTGAATCGTTTTGGCCACTATAGGAGTGGCAGGGTATGCTCAGACATGAGTCCCTTGCTCACTGCACCATCAGGATTCAAGCAAGCCGGGCCGAAGACGGCTGCAATGCCAGAAACCGGTCCCCGGAAGCTTGTTTCCTTTCCAGCAAAGAATTGGCTTGGTAGTTTGGGCTGCCCTGTTCCCATGATGCACTGGGCCAGGGTCAGACTAATTTGCATATAGCCAGGTTCTGAGCTGGGATGGTGCAGTGAGCTAAAAAACGGTGATGGATCAAGCCCTGATCTTTTGACTGGGTATGAGTGTTCTGTTTAATTCAGATGCTCTGTCCATCACCACCCCCTTTTCTGAATCGTTTTGGCCACTATAGGAGTGGCAGGGTATGCTCAGACATGAGTCCCTTGCTCACTGCACCATCAGGATTCAAGCAAGCCGGGCCGAAGATGGCTGCAATGCCAGAAACCGGTCCCCGGAAGCTTGTTTCCTTTCCAGTAAAGAATTGGCTTGGTAGTTTGGGCTGCCCTGTTCCCATGATGCACTGGGCCAGGGTCAGACTAATTTGCATATAGCCAGGTTCTGAGCTGGAATGGTGCAGTGAGCTAAAAAACGGTGATGGATCAAGCCCTGATCTTTTGACTGGGTATGAGTGTTCTGTTTAACTCAGATGCTCTGTCCATCACCACCCCCTTTTCTGAATCGTTTTGGCCACTATAGGAGTGGCAGGGTATGCTCAGACATGAGTCCCTTGCTCACTGCACCATCAGGATTTAAGCAAGCCGGGCCGAAGACGGCTGCAATGCCAGAAACCGGTCCCCGGAAGCTTGTTTCCTTTCCAGTAAAGAATTGGCTTGGTAGTTTGGGCTGCCCTGTTCCCATGATGCACTGGGCCAGGGGCAGACTAATTTGCATATAGCCAGGTTCTGAGCTGGGATGGTGCAGTGAGCTAAAAAACGGTGATGGATCAAGCCCTGATCTTTTGACTGGGTATGAGTTTTCTGTTTAACTCAGATGCTCTGTCCATCACCACCCCCTTTTCTGAATCGTTTTGGCCACTATAGGAGTGGCAGGGTATGCTCAGACATGAGTCCCTTGCTCACTGCACCATCAGGATTCAAGCAAGCCGGGCCGAAGACGGCTGCAATGCCAGAAACCGGACCCCGGAAGCTTGTTTCCTTTCCAGTAAAGAATTGGCTTGGTAGTTTGGGCTGCCCTGTTCCCATGATGCACTGGGCCAGGGTCAGACTAATTTGCATATAGCCAGGTTCTGAGCTGGGATGGTGCAGTGAGCTAAAAACGGTGATGGATCAAGCCCTGATCTTTTGACTGGGTATGAGTGTTCTGTTTAATTCAGATGCTCTGTCCATCACCACCCCCTTTTCTGAATCGTTTTGGCCACTATAGGAGTGGCAGGGTATGCTCAGACATGAGTCCCTTGCTCACTGCACCATCAGGATTCAAGCAAGCCGGGCCGAAGATGGCTGCAATGCCAGAAACCGGTCCCCGGAAGCTTGTTTCCTTTCCAGTAAAGAATTGGCTTGGTAGTTTGGGCTGCCCTGTTCCCATGATGCACTGGGCCAGGGTCAGACTAATTTGCATATAGCCAGGTTCTGAGCTGGAATGGTGCAGTGAGCTAAAAAACGGTGATGGATCAAGCCCTGATCTTTTGACTGGGTATGAGTGTTCTGTTTAACTCAGATGCTCTGTCCATCACCACCCCCTTTTCTGAATCGTTTTGGCCACTATAGGAGTGGCAGGGTATGCTCAGACATGAGTCCCTTGCTCACTGCACCATCAGGATTCAAGCAAGCCGGGCCGAAGACGGCTGCAATGCCAGAAACCGGTCCCCGGAAGCTTGTTTCCTTTCCAGTAAAGAATTGGCTTGGTAGTTTGGGCTGCCCTGTTCCCATGATGCACTGGGCCAGGGTCAGACTAATTTGCATATAGCCAGGTTCTGAGCTGGGATGGTGCAGTGAGCTAAAAAACGGTGATGGATCAAGCCCTGATCTTTTGACTGGGTATGAGTGTTCTGTTTAACTCAGATGCTCTGTCCATCACCACCCCCTTTTCTGAATCGTTTTGGCCACTATAGGAGTGGCAGGGTATGCTCAGACATGAGTCCCTTGCTCACTGCACCATCAGGATTTAAGCAAGCCGGGCCGAAGACGGCTGCAATGCCAGAAACCGGTCCCCGGAAGCTTGTTTCCTTTCCAGTAAAGAATTGGATTGGTAGTTTGGGCTGCCCTGTTCCCATGATGCACTGGGCCAGGGTCAGACTAATTTGCATATAGCCAGGTTCTGAGCTGGGATGGTGCAGTGAGCTAAAAAACGGTGATGGATCAAGCCCTGATCTTTTGACTGGGTATGAGTTTTCTGTTTAACTCAGATGCTCTGTCCATCACCACCCCCTTTTCTGAATCGTTTTGGCCAATATAGGAGTGGCAGGGTATGCTCAGACATGAGTCCCTTGCTCACTGCACCATCAGGATTCAAGCAAGCCGGGCCGAAGACGGCTGCAATGCCAGAAACCGGTCCCCGGAAGCTTGTTTCCTTTCCAGTAAAGAATTGGCTTGGTAGTTTGTGCTGCCCTGTTCCCATGATGCACTGGGCCAGGGTCAGACTAATTTGCATATAGCCAGGTTCTGAGCTGGGATGGTGCAGTGAGCTAAAAAACGGTGATGGATCAAGCCCTGATCTTTTGACTGGGTATGAGTGTTCTGTTTAATTCAGATGCTCTGTCCATCACCATCCCCTTTTCTGAATCGTTTTGGCCACTATAGGAGTGGCAGGGTATGCTCAGACATGAGTCCCTTGCTCACTGCACCATCAGGATTCAAGCAAGCCGGGCCGAAGATGGTGTCGTGTATTTCTATAGGTTCTGATTCGATCCCCCTATTCCTGACCCTATTCTGGTTAAACTTACTAGCTAGTTAACTAACAGTCAGCCCATGAGGCAAGAAATCCCCCATGATGCAGATACCGTTATCTGACGCAGTCACACTACGGCACAGGAACGTGTTATCTGATTAAGTCATAACGCTTGAGATCTAATTAGACAAGCGACATTCCTCCAGCCCCTGATAAGGCATACGACGTTCTCATAACAAATCAAACCTATGACAACCTGGATAATCCGTGCGGCCATTGTTTTGATTTCACAGAGAACTTTAGTAAAGAATGTGCTAACGAGCAAGTCGTATGACATCTTTATTGACGTACCTATGTCCATCCTTACGTCAATCTCGGCACCTTTAAGGTATAAATATTGCCGACCTTGCCCTATGCAAACACACGCGTGGTGACAAGACGGAGCAGCCATACTTGCCGAAGCCGAGAGCAGAAGCAGACCCCGCAGGCAGCAGCCCCGCCTTCCTGACGCGCTGAGAGACGCGCTGCTATCTCAAGCCGAGAGACCCAGCACCGGCGCTTCTGGGCAGCCCTCGCAGGCAGCCTGGAATATCGAGAGCAGAGAAAGAGATACCATTCCTCATTCATCCTAAATTCCAGGTACAGAACTGAATAACCCCTCCTAGAGAATTCTTTAGTTATTCACTTGGCAAAAACAAACTTAAACTAAACTGTAACTTTCTATTCCCGCCCACGCATTAGACTTAGGTCAGGTACACGGGGTAGGCGTATTTAGAAACACCAGTTGAGTACGTTTAGTCAAATGTATATGTGTATGTAAATATATTTTAATCATTTTAAACATCATATGGCTCAGAAACCATATCAATGTTTTTACAGTATTATTTTATACTATTGCTTCTAATGTATGCACTTTACTTAACTATAAGTATTGCAATAATATCGATCCATTTCTCTTGTACGAGAAAAGAGACTGATCAATAAATAACATCTTTTATTGAACACGCCCGTCTCTTCCTTTTCTCTACATTCTGATGAGACTAAGAATGCACGTACTGACTGAGTAAAATAATTGCCTTGTGCTCACACGACTCTCGAGATTGACTCTTGATTAGGGGAGAGCAAAGTTGTCATGTTCTATGGTTGTCAGAAACTAAATCCCTTCTTGTCTAATCAGGGGAGTTAATCCTTCCTTGAACATTCGAGAAAGTTTCTAGCGAACTCTGAGCTTAGCTGGCAAACCCAAAAATTAAGTCTAGTATCGACAGTAGTAGACCTAGTTAACGTCTGGTCTAGGCCTTTACTGCCGTAGGTACTATTCCAATGCGCAGAGCCTATTGGGAAGATAGGAACTACACTACATGGCGCCCAACGCGTTTGGAAAGGGCGATAAAACTAACGTAAGACATTTAGAGTAACTCAGTCGTGCTTTCTCACTCAGACCCCTTTTCCCAAATACTCCAAAGACGTCTGGAGTGGGTGAAAGGTTATTATATCCTCCAAAACCTCGCAGGAGGGAACTCCTATGTATGGTTCTTGGTCTAGTCAATGTTGAAGGATAAAACAGTTCCAAAATATTGTGCATCTAATCTCTGTTTCCATAAAGAAACCTGATCTGCAAACAAAAATAATACCATCCTGTCAGTAAAATGGGAGACAGCGATGGAGAAAGAGAGGCAATTAGATTAGCTACTGAAATAGCAGATGCTGATGCTACCATGCAAGCAGCAGACGCGGATATAATACTTATTCCGGTCATTAAAAGGAGATCTATAACCTTAAAACTTATAGAAAATGGACTGACACCTAGAGGTGGCACAGTCATATTCGTAATTGAGGCACACGAATATCGGCAGACAGAGGTATACTATACATGGATACATTTTCCAGCAGCAAATGCTGTAACAAAGTACTTCCACTATTACAAAGTAGAGGAACCTCCTGAAACGTACACTCCTTTCGAGGAGGTGGAAGTACCACTCAAATTCCAAGAGCATTTGCTCTTATTTGATGGCGCCCTAATACATAACAATCACATTACAAGGCTCGGTCCTTTAGGAAGACCAGGAGCAACGTGGCCGGTCCTAGCCGGATACACACCACATCCAGACATCGAAAGAATGCCTGCAGCAGAGCTATTAATACAGCTAAAACAACTACTAAAAATTCATAGACAATTAGTTCAGTATGTAATGCGGACTTCAACAATTCAGCCAGCAATTAAAATTCCACAGCTGACCCCTCACCAGGGGAACACAAATAAAATCACACCACAGAACATCCAATCCTGCCTAGGTAAAGTTCCAGCTAAACGGGAACAAATACCATTCTGGTTGGCACAGAAAATTACCCAAATAGAGGCGGTGTTTCCTGACACCACCCCATTAGAAAAACACAGGATTCTGACTATATGTCTCCCAATGGGAATCGCACCACACATTGAGGACTGTGACACTTGGGGTACAGTCTTTGCTTCCATCTATACAAAAACGCACGGTGTTCCATCCATTTCGGTGATACCAGATGTGCTAAAACAAATTCAAGATGAATACGGTCCAGAACCTGCTTTAACTCTCGGTATGAAATTACTGAAAGACTTCAAGCAGGTCTCGGCTATATTACTAGCCAACATAAAGGGTGAAGCAGCAAACGTGGCGATCCGCCAGAGGTTAAAAGAGACAGATATAGCAGACCAACCAGCTGAAATTGCCAGAATCATAGAAAAATCCTATGAAGAACTAGGCAGAGATAGTCTAGGTGGAATACCAGTAAAACCGCAACTGACTACAAGTCCAGAAAAAATATTTTTTAATAATAATTCACCAAAAAAGAACTGGGATGGAAATAAACAATCCAATCCTAAAGAAAAGAAATTCCAGTCCAGAGGAAGGTCTCCTAGGCGAAGAGAGAAATCTCCGAACCCGAGACAAAGGTCACCTCAGAGTGAACCCTCTGGGAATAGATATAACCTTAGAAATAGGGATAATATTAAAAAACCTGATAGATATCAAGACATTGATACACGTCCGTCTCAATCTTTTCAGAATTTCTCGCAGAAATCGGAAAGAAGAGGACGATCAGAGGAGCACGCCAAGTCCAAAGACAAGGAACCTGCTCAACTGAAAAAGAAATCACAATTTCCAAAAAAGAAGGTAGCCAGTATCAAGGTAGTTAACAATGCCGAGAATACTGAGGACACAACTGAAAAACGGAGAATGGGCTCAGACAATGCTAGACAGCGCAGCAGAGGTGAGCATAGCTCGCAAAGTCCTTATGAATCATCTGGAGACAGTGGACACGAATGAATACCTTCAAGTGGAAACTGCAGATACCAGAGTTAGCAAGCCCCACAAAATATACGAGATAACATTACGTATAGAGGGAGATAAGACTAGGAAAATAAGGGGACTATTTTGGGATAACCTATCCAAGGGCTATGACAACCTTCTAGCTGAAAAAGACTGGCCACCAGAGTTTGTCAGGGAGTGCCCTCATGGCGAAGAAGTAATTATGCCTGCCTTCTCGAATCAAATACCGATTCATAAAAAATATACACTTGCTAGAAAGTGGGCAGTGGCCTTAGCACCTGCTTTATATAAAAATCATGTAGGATGGGATGAGGATTCTCCTCCTCACAAAGTCCAGTTAAAATCACAACCTACTGCACAAAGGCAGTACCCAATTAAGCAAGAAGCTAAAAAACAAGTAAATGAAATACTAGATCAGCTAGAATACCAAGGGGTGATTGAAACTTGCACCTCACAAATGAACAATCCTTTGTTTCCGGTCGCCAAACCAGACAACTCATATCGTCTAGTTTTGGATTACCGACACCTTAACACATGTTGCAAAACCTTTGCAGTGCAAAACTCACACAGTGCTGCACTAATGAATAACATAGTGCGCAAAAAATACAAAACAACCTTGGACATCTCCAATGGATTCTTTTGTCAAAACATAGCACCAGAGAGCAGATATTTAACTGCATTCTCAGTAAATGGCACTCAAAAACAATTCTGTCGGTTAGCCCAGGGGTACAAGAACAGCCAGGGGGTATTCTCAGCGAGAGTAACAGAATTACTACAACTATATGATGATGAAGCATTATCTTATGTCGATGACATTTACTTAACAGATGATGACTTGGAAACTCACTTGAAAAGAGTGAACACCATAATACTTGGTTTCGCTGCAGAGGGTTACAAATTCAACTTCAAAAAGTCCAGAATTGCCCATCTGACGGTCCTATTCTTAGGATATGAGTTATCAAGTGAAGGCAAAAGCCTGGCAGACAATTTCCTAGAGAAATGTGCCGTAATCCAAGCTCCTAAAACACTAAAAAACCTACAGTCAATTCTAGGCTTCCTAAATTTCGGAAGAACTTACATTGCAAATTACGCAGAAAGGGTCAAACCCCTTTACGATCTAATTAAACCAGACTTTAAAAGATCCAGTTGGACTCAAGCACACACAGAAATTTTGAGATCCTTACAAACAGACATGCTAATTAAAACAAAATTAGAAACCCGTGATAATACACGCAACCTTGTGATCCGAGTCATCCCAGGGAGATACGGATTCACATACCTAACCTCTAATGAGGGAGATAAGGTACCAATTGCATTCAAATCACATTTGTACACAAAAGCTGAACAGAGATTCAACAACAAAGGAAAAATTGTTCAAGCAGTTCAAACCGCAATAGCTAGAGAAAAAGACATAGCTGACGGTAGACATATCACAGTCAGAACAGCAGAATCAGCTTTTGAGGCATTAACAACACCGTGTAATTTACCAACAACAACATTGGATCCAGAATGGTTACAATGGGTAAATTCAATCACAACGGACAAAGTATATTACTTCTTTGATCCAGAACTAGAAGAATTAAAAAATCTAAAATATGAAAAAACGTATCCTCTGCCAATCGACATTCTGCCTCTACGACATTACGCCTGTGTAATCTATACAGACGGACATGCTCAACCCTCCGTTTGGGGAGAACATGCATACAATCCCACATGTGAGATTACAAAAGAAGTGTGGCACGGAGGTAAACTAAGACCTCTATTAACAAAATCACACTCAGTAGAAACTAATTCAGAACTACAAACTGAAATATTAGCTTTGAAAATGGCGCTAGATAATGCGGATCGCGAATTCCCGACGCTTATAGTGTCAGATTCATATTTCTGCGTCAAAGCATATAACAAGGATTTGCAGACCTGGATTCAGAACGATTACAAAGATGACACGGATGCACCAATAAAGCAGAGACTGCTCTGGGAACAGGTAGCTCTTTTGAAAAAAGAACTACCAAAGACTCACGTGACACACTCACTGAGTCACCAGCGTGATGGCGTTCACGTTGTAGGGAATTCATTGGCTGAAACAGCCGCAGCGGCAGCCAGTAAACCGGCTCCCGTAGATCGAAAAAAGCGTACATTAAAATACATTGACGGCGAAACATTGCTGGCAGTAAAAACGTCATCAAAAGGCGACTGCTCGGCGTTACCGATCAACTATCCACTCAATTACACATACATCATAGATGCAAACTCCATTCCTTTTGCTCGAATCCCTGGAGTGGGGGATAGAGTGATTCCAAACATGGACAGGAGAAACTTGTTAATCGCAGACGCACACATGGGCGAGGGTCTCAGACACCTTAAATTAAAGGATTCTCTGGAAGAATTACAATCACGGTACTGGTGGCCAGGCATGAGCCTGCACTACACCATGTTTGTAAAAAACTGCCCAAACTGCAACAGAGATCGCAGTGGGGAGAGAAGCAGTTTAATACCTCGTCGTATCAAGGCAGATAACATCACCACTAAAAAGAATGGCTTGCGATTAACATATACAGGCTAGTTCCCACTTATAATGTAGATCCACAACACTCGGCTGACGTCCGGACTGTTATACAAGATTTGCGAGTCTAAATGGCATATACGCTAAGAGCATGCTACGTTCGACCAATTTTTTTTCCTTTTCTCAGGCAATCCAGCCTGGGGGGGGAAAGAATGGCCAAATGAGCACAGCCCAGCGGGAATCTTCTCACTTCCTTCCTGAGGGTATGGGATGGTGTAAAGAAAAAACCAAGACAGAAAGCAATCTATAATAGAAAGGATATTAGGTTCGGGCGCTGGGTGGGTCAAACATCTAATAAGTGTCCAACGTAGTCTTAATAACTTGCCAAGAAATTCTCTGAAGGGATTCAGTCCGTACGAATTATTATTCGGAACTAGGATGTTGATCTCTGACCTTGATAGTCAGACTTCAGTGGTAACAGAAAAAAGCTTTGATGTCAAAGACCGTTTGGCTATTTTGCAGGACTTAAACAAAACAAGAAAAGACCTAAGCAACATACAGTTGAAAGAACAGCCAACGACCACTGAAGAATCACCACCTGTCCCAGCAAGACCTGTCTGGATTCCAAAAGTCGGGGATCTAGTCAGGGAGAAGATCGCGGTAAAGAAGGAATTTGGGCCTTCTTACAGAAAAGCAGTTCCTGTATTGTCTGTCAACGGGACAAGATCAGTTGTACTACCGCCACTTGCTGGAAAAAAGGAGAACCGAGTTGTATCCATCGACCTGGTAAAACCACAACATGTGGCCGATAACAAACAGTAGGCCAAGTGGACTCCCAATAAGTAGCAGAACACCAAGGTTTGCTACCAGTACAGAGGTCCTATCAAAGAGGCTCATCACATTCGAAACGCCTACGGAAGAACAACAAGGACTATGCAACAATGCAATAGAACTTAGACCTCTGAAAACCCAAATAAAGACATTTAGCAGAGACACACCAATCTATACAGAAGTACCAAGTGAAAATGCGAGAAACAAAAATCCTGAACCAATTGGAACAATTGACAGAACTGCATCCGGTTACTTCATCAACTTCGATGATTCCTCTGACGGCTTCAGCGAACAAAAGACACAGCCATCATCAAAATCCTTTAAAGACAAAGCTAAGGAACTTTTGAAACAACTGAAAGAAACATATCTAGTTTCTCCATGGATTGAATTTTGGGTGGGTTTTGGTGCATTTATCCTCATACTTTGGCTCATCATGGTATTTACCTTGGGACGCTTCATTGAGGGAAAATATGCTAAAATGGACACAGCAAGTCAGAACATCAACTTGGTCCTCAAACCACACACATCTTCACACGTCGAGAAAAGAGAACTTTCTTCAGAACTTTCTTCAGCCAACTTCACAGCAATTCCAATATCTGGTGGGGTAGCCTGGGACAACACTGACTATGAAATTTATGGTCCGGTCGAGATCCTGAAATATCCACACCAAATCAAGATCTCCTTGAGTGACTTTGCAAAACCAAACTCATTTGCTGATGATTGGGACTTTGAAAGTATAAACAATATGATGTCTGACTTAGTAATGTCTGCTAAATTTACAAAACATGATTATTTGCAGGGTTCTACAAATTATGACAGCATGTACTGCTATAACCATTATGGTAACCATTTCTTGCATAAATCTGCACAACCTAGAAATGTTTTAAATTTTAATCAATGGGAACATTGTGCTACACCTCCAAAAGGGAGCTCTAGAACCGTGTATGACAAATATTCATATTTTTCAGGTTTTAACATAACTAATGCTGAAACATTTTATTACAAATTGTCAAACAAGACAGGGATGAAAACCATGATAACCAACACAAAATTGATATATTCAGATTCTTTCTTTGAAAAAATGAATACTTTTGGATTTGATTATTGGGACAAACATGTTGATTTGAAAAGTGTTTGGGGCACAAAAGAATGGCAAGTACAGGGTTTAGAAGCTTTGTTTAGAGCCTGCATGATCCCAGAACAAATGATATTTTTAAATGACACCGTTCAACAAACCACCTGTCTTGGCTTAGCCAAAATCAAAGATTTAAATAACCTGTCTATTCCAAAGCCAACAATGTTTAGCAATAACTCTGAAACAGATGAAGAAATAGACATAAACCATATACTTAACCAAAACAGAACACATCCTGATTGGAAACAATGGTTGATCTGGCCCACAGATACAAATAACTGTCAAGATAGATTCCTGAATAAAACACAGGGTTTCAAAATGACCAGGCCAGACCCTAGATATCCCCAAAGACATCACCCAGGGATAATAACAACCTACAGTGTGGGCAAATTATGCCTTCAATGGCTACAAACTTCCACACTGCCTGAAATTAAGCAACACCTAACTTTACTTACTGATGGTGCTGACTTGCGTGATTTCATACTGGGACCACGCAAACAGCGTCATAAGCGTTTCATAGCAGCCTCTGTATATGCAGCATACAATGAGGCCTGGAAGGTTACTCAAATTGAGACAGCAGAGAGAATACGTGAAATTGATCGTATTAATTTGGAAAAATCACTTTCTGTAGTGGACAATGGGTTAATGACTCTGTCCTCCAGAATTTTTTCATTGGACAGCATTGTGTCTTCAGCAATCGATATATTATCGCAAGACTTACTGTTATTACAACATGGTCAGTCACAATTGCGTTCTATTGTACAGCTTGGCTGGACGTTACAAAATCTGCGTTCAGGCTATGTGCCTTGGCGTTTAATCAACACAACGTCACTATTCCAAATCTTTAACCTTACTGATAGACAAATCGGTATGGCTCAGAAGGGTGCTGATTATACAATCTTGAGCATTGAAAAACTAGAAAGATTACCGTTGACAATGTCAGAACGACCTGTCAGTGAATGGATAATCCACGGAATCATAAATATTCCAATCTCAACCTTCAGGTTTCAATACTGCCAAAAATATATACAGGCTGGCATGTACGAGAAATTGGGAAAGGGGTACCTTAAAACAACATGGAACCTGCCCTATTCACATGCATGTGTCAGTAACAAAGGACAGAAAGTGTTTCTTAGTGGCAACAATTGTGCTATGTCACTAAGCGGCACGCTTCTGTGTAACGGTATTAGTTTGCACGGAGCCTGTGAAGGGAATTCATACAACCTTTCATGTCACCAGCAAGGCGCACCTGCAACTGAAATAGAACCATTCTTTCAAAGACTCTATAATGGGAGTTACATTCTTATTGTAGACCGCAGATGCTGTAGTCTTATGCCCGGGACTCCTTATCTCGTCACTACGACGGCGAAGGTCAAGTGCTGTGGACGTTCTTTATTCCCCAGCTCCTTTCCAGACAGGGAGGCAAGGGCATGGCCCAGTTTGAAAATTACTTCTATTCGAATAGACACTTTAAGCAGAATGAAAACAGTGCTTCTTCAGACGCCTACAAGGCTCACGTCATCTAAAGAAACGTATGATCTACAAGTCGCAAGGACGACTGCAGAGATACATACATTATTATCAACTAATTCCCCCGTACATTTTGCGGAAATCCTGAGCGAAATCTTAAATATTTCTGATACCACTGGGGTCTCAAATGTATTTAAGACAGTATTTTCGATGGCATTAACACCATTCAAAGCCATACTGGGTATTTTTCCAGACTTCGTCCATTCGATTTTTGGCGGACTTCCCCTGATCCTGGGACTAATTGCAGGAATCCTATTCCTAGTCCTTATTTTTCGTTATGGCAACCCATGTCACAGATCAAACTCTCGCGACAATGGAAGATACGATCCTAGCCATTGGATACCGGGACCGGATATCAAAAATCCTGGGACTATCCCGGCTTAGAGACCTAAACATGACTTGGTTTCTATCATTTCGACCAATGTGGCAAAGGTGTGTTTTACCTGTACTAAGGTGTCTGCTATGCGGAGAAGAATGCGTGTTAGACACCTGTCTGACGCTACAATCGGATGCGCCGGTGGATGCAGATACACTGTTGGTTCCTACCAAGGTTCACGCACTGTGCTGCCCTCAAAGGCTGCCAATTCTGATGACGGCATTCCTGGAATCTTCACCACTGCGATTGAAGAGTAGTGAAGTTCAAGATGAAAGCAGCATCGAACAGGTACGACCTTCTGTCAGCAATGCAAATCAGAATGTCAATGGAGACAATCATGCGCATGAATGCATGGTTACCCCTATTTCCGACTTAGAGGAACTTTCCCATGAAGCTGTTGACAGTTTTTTCGAAAGCCTGAATGATATGATGTTCTCTCCGGAACAGAAATAGAGACTTTTGAGTAAACTCGCACACGGCGTTCCCTGAATTCGGCCTTCAACTTTAAAAATAAAGTCACATGAACAATTACAATCCAGTTCACGGACAGCAACTTTTTTCAGCAAGCCCCTAAAATATTTTTCTATATATTTTTTCCCGGGACACTGATTTTCTGCTTAAAGTAAGAGACTATTCCTAGAGAACTAAGATTTCTATTTTAGATACTTTATAGACTTTATAGACTTTAGCTGCCCGCTGGTATGTTCGCAATAGATTTTATGTGATGAAATGGTTTCGACTTTTTTTCTGTATAGCCATATTAAGAGCCATTTCATGTGTATTTCTCATATACCAACAATCAATAATGCATAACAATGCGTGTTCACTTTTGCATCTAATTCATAGCTTAAGTGCATACAATATATATGACTGCAATTTTTCAGTATATTTGAAAATTTCGAAATGCATTTATGTATTTTGGGGTGGTAAGGTATACACTATACTCTATAGTATGTTGTACTATGTTATACTATGCATAGATTAGTAGATATGACCATAGTTAGCGTGGAGTGGGTGTCGTGTATTTCTATAGGTTCTGATTCGATCCCCCTATTCCTGACCCTATTCTGGTTAAACTTACTAGCTAGTTAACTAACAGTCAGCCCATGAGGCAAGAAATCCCCCATGATGCAGATACCGTTATCTGACGCAGTCACACTACGGCACAGGAACGTGTTATCTGATTAAGTCATAACGCTTGAGATCTAATTAGACAAGCGACATTCCTCCAGCCCCTGATAAGGCATACGACGTTCTCATAACAAATCAAACCTATGACAACCTGGATAATCCGTGCGGCCATTGTTTTGATTTCACAGAGAACTTTAGTAAAGAATGTGCTAACGAGCAAGTCGTATGACATCTTTATTGACGTACCTATGTCCATCCTTACGTCAATCTCGGCACCTTTAAGGTATAAATATTGCCGACCTTGCCCTATGCAAACACACGCGTGGTGACAAGACGGAGCAGCCATACTTGCCGAAGCCGAGAGCAGAAGCAGACCCCGCAGGCAGCAGCCCCGCCTTCCTGACGCGCTGAGAGACGCGCTGCTATCTCAAGCCGAGAGACCCAGCACCGGCGCTTCTGGGCAGCCCTCGCAGGCAGCCTGGAATATCGAGAGCAGAGAAAGAGATACCATTCCTCATTCATCCTAAATTCCAGGTACAGAACTGAATAACCCCTCCTAGAGAATTCTTTAGTTATTCACTTGGCAAAAACAAACTTAAACTAAACTGTAACTTTCTATTCCCGCCCACGCATTAGACTTAGGTCAGGTACACGGGGTAGGCGTATTTAGAAACACCAGTTGAGTACGTTTAGTCAAATGTATATGTGTATGTAAATATATTTTAATCATTTTAAACATCATATGGCTCAGAAACCATATCAATGTTTTTACAGTATTATTTTATACTATTGCTTCTAATGTATGCACTTTACTTAACTATAAGTATTGCAATAATATCGATCCATTTCTCTTGTACGAGAAAAGAGACTGATCAATAAATAACATCTTTTATTGAACACGCCCGTCTCTTCCTTTTCTCTACATTCTGATGAGACTAAGAATGCACGTACTGACTGAGTAAAATAATTGCCTTGTGCTCACACGACTCTCGAGATTGAATCTTGATTAGGGGAGAGCAAAGTTGTCATGTTCTATGGTTGTCAGAAACTAAATTCCTTCTTGTCTAATCAGGGGAGTTAATCCTTCCTTGAACATTCGAGAAAGTTTCTAGCGAACTCTGAGCTTAGCTGGCAAACCCAAAAATTAAGTCTAGTATCGACAGTAGTAGACCTAGTTAACGTCTGGTCTAGGCCTTTACTGCCGTAGGTACTATTCCAATGCACAGAGCCTATTGGGAAGATAGGAACTACACTACAATGGCTGCAATGCCTGAAACCGGTCCCCGGAAGCTTGTTTCCTTTCCAGTGAAGAATTGGCTTGGTAGTTTGGGCTGCCCTGTTCCCATGATGCACTGGGCCAGGGTCAGACTAATTTGCATATAGCCAGGTTCTGAGCTGGAATGGTGCAGTGAGCTAAAAAACGGTAATGGATCAAGCCCTGATCTTTTGACTGGGTATGAGTGTTCTGTTTAACTCAGATGCTCTGTCCATCAACACCCCCTTTTCTGAATCGTTTTGGCCACTATAGGAGTGGCAGGGTATGCTCAGACATGAGTCCCTTGCCAACTGCACCATCAGGATTCAAGCAAGCCGGGCCGAAGACGGCTGCAATGCCAGAAACCAGTCCCCGGAAGCTTGTTTCCTTTCCAGTAAAGAATTGGCTTGGTAGTTTGGGCTGCCCTGTTCCCATGATGCACTGGGCCAGGGTCAGACTAATTTGCATATAGCCAGGTTCTGAGCTGGGATGGTGCAGTGAGCTAAAAAACGGTGATGGATCAAGCCCTGATCTTTTGACTGGGTATGAGTGTTCTGTTTAACTCAGATGCTCTGTCCATCACCACCCCCTTTTCTGAATCGTTTTGGCCACTATAGGAGTGGCAGGGTATGCTCAGACATGAGTCCCTTGCTCACTGCACCATCAGGATTTAAGCAAGCCGGGTCGAAGACGGCTGCAATGCCAGAAACCGGTCCCCGGAAGCTTGTTTCCTTTCCAGTAAAGAATTGGCTTGGTAGTTTGGGCTGCCCTGTTCCCATGATGCACTGGGCCAATGGTCATACTAATTTGCATATAGCCAGGTTCTGAGCTGGGATGGTGCAGTGAGCTAAAAAACGGTGATGGATCAAGCCCTGATCTTTTGACTGGGTATGAGTTTTCTGTTTAACTCAGATGCTCTGTCCATCATCACCCCCTTTTCTGAATCGTTTTGGCCACTATAGGAGTGGCAGGGTATGCTCAGACATGAGTCCCTTGCTCACTGTACCATCAGGATTCAAGCAAGCCGGGCCGAAGATGGCTGCAATGCCAGAAACCGGTCCCCGGAAGCTTGTTTCCTTTCCAGTAAAGAATTGGCTTGGTAGTTTGGGCTGCCCTGTTCCCATGATGCACTGGGCCAGGGTCAGACTAATTTGCATATAGCCAGGTTCTGAGCTGGAATGGTGCAGTGAGCTAAAAAACGGTGATGGATCAAGCCCTGATCTTTTGACTGGGTATGAGTGTTCTGTTTAACTCAGATGCTCTGTCCATCACCACCCCCTTTTCCGAATCGTTTTGGCCACTATAGGAGTGGCAGGGTATGCTCAGACATGAGTCCCTTGCTCACTGCACCATCAGGATTTAAGCAAGCCGGGCCGAAGACGGCTGCAATGCCAGAAACCGGTCCCCGGAAGCTTGTTTCCTTTCCAGTAAAGAATTGGCTTGGTAGTTTGGGCTGCCCTGTTCCCATGATGCACTGGGCCAGGGGCAGACTAATTTGCATATAGCCAGGTTCTGAGCTGGGATGGTGCAGTGAGCTAAAAAACGGTGATGGATCAAGCCCTGATCTTTTGACTGGGTATGAGTTTTCTGTTTAACTCAGATGCTCTGTCCATCACCACCCCCTTTTCTGAATCGTTTTGGCCACTATAGGAGTGGCAGGGTATGCTCAGACATGAGTCCCTTGCTCACTGCACCATCAGGATTCAAGCAAGCCGGGCCGAAGACGGCTGCAATGCCAGAAACCGGTCCCCGGAAGCTTGTTTCCTTTCCAGTAAAGAATTGGCTGGGTAGTTTGGGCTGCCCTGTTCCCATGATGCACTGGGCCAGGGTCAGACTAATTTGCATATAGCCAGGTTCTGAGCTGGGATGGTGCAGTGAGCTAAAAAACGGTGATGGATCAAGCCCTGATCTTTTGACTGGGTATGAGTGTTCTGTTTAACTCAGATGCTCTGTCCATCACCACCCCCTTTTCTGAATCATTTTGGCCACTATAGGAGTGGCAGGGTATGCTCAGACATGAGTCCCTTGCTCACTGCACCATCAGGATTCAAGCAAGCCGGGCCGAAGATGGCTGCAATGCCAGAAACCGGTCCCCGGAAGCTTGTTTCCTTTCCAGTAAAGAATTGGCTTGGTAGTTTGGGCTGCCCTGTTCCCATGATGCACTGGGCCAGGGTCAGACTAATTTGCATATAGCCAGGTTCTGAGCTGGGATGGTGCAGTGAGCTAAAAAACGGTGATGGATCAAGCCCTGATCTTTTGACTGGGTATGAGTGTTCTGTTTAACTCAGATGCTCTGTCCATCACCACCCCCTTTTCTGAATCGTTTTGGCCACTATAGGAGTGGCAGGGTATGCTCAGACATGAGTCCCTTGCTCACTGCACCATCAGGATTCAAGCAAGCCGGGCCAAAGACGGCTGCAATGCCAGAAACCGGTCCCCGGAAGCTTGTTTCCTTTCCAGTAAAGAATTGGCTTGGTAGTTTGGGCTGCCCTGTTCCCATGATGCACTGGGCATCTAGACTAATTTGCATATAGCCAGGTTCTGAGCTGGGATGGTGCAGTGAGCTAAAAAATGGTGATGGATCAAGCCCTGATCTTTTGACTGGGTATGAGTGTTCTGTTTAACTCAGATGCTCTGTCCATCACCACCCCCTTTTCTGAATCGCCATGAGTTCCAGAACATTCTTCTACATCAACATTGGTACTCTCAGACCCAACTCTTCAATACACTTCTGGACCTGTGGATGACTGGGGAGGAGTGCTGTGCTGCTCTTCTTCCTGAGTGAGAATGAATGAACCTGCATCATGATCCAAGGACCACTAGAGTGATTCCAAGGGCTAGTTGGTTGGCCACCTTAGATGGCCACCTTATCAGAGCCTCCGGGACACAAAAGGCTCCAACCATTTTGAATCCAGCACCTGGAATCTGCCTGGTGGGAGCCTTGCCTCCAAAGTGGTGCCCAACCAGTTCTGAACCCTTGAAAGTGGGCCTGAATGTCCTCTGCTAGCCCAGCAGTGGTCTCCTGGGTAGAACCAATGCAGTGCAATGCATCTCCGCAACCTTGCATGCCATTACATTGGGTTTAAACCACAAATAAGCCTGAAACATGCACACCTTTACCACACACGTCTTTACTATGAAAACTCATAGAGATATAGTAAAACTTCCATTACCACGCATACTTTTACCACACATACCTTTACTACGCAGCATGCAACAGTGCAGCTTTTTTATACATTTCTCAAAATGGGTTCTGCACTGGAAATTTTATTTTTACAAAATAATAAAATGTTTTCATTCTCCAAATTGTTATAAAAAATACAGCAACTCAGCAATTTTACTTAGAATAATAACCTCTCTTACTTTGCAATGGAAATAGAAGTATGAGAAAACATTTAACACATAAGATATCTTGCATTCACCTCCAATGAACCCTGTGGCACAGTCTTGAGGGTGGTATCATAAAACGTTCCTATTCATTTTGCTAGTAGTATGTCCTCAATTCCCAAGCATAGACGGATGATCCAGAGACAAAAGCAGGCAAGTAACCTCCAACATGTGACCCCACCGACCATTTCTTATATTAATATCCCCCCAAAACTACCAATTACTTTCACTAATGAGGCTTTCTGATTTCATGACAACAAAAATCCTCAAAAGAGAATATTAATTTTTGCAACAACCCATAACCTGGTAACACTTGAGAAAAGTGATGTTTGGATCATGGATGGCACTTTCAAATCCACATCCCATCCATTCACTCAAATATATATTATTCATGCTAAAATAATTAATACAACTGTACAATTGGTATACAGTTTACTCCCAGACAAACCATATTCAGTATATACTGCATTTCTGACAGTGATAAAATCCAAAACTTTAATAAGATTCCTAGAAAAGTCAACAGCAAAAATTGCAATTTGAATTACGAACATGTACTGCCTTATGCTTCGTACCTCCTGAGAGTGTAGATGAGTTGTACACATCAATTACTGAATCTGAATATTTTACACTAAAAGAGGAAAAATATGCACTTTTACTTAATTATTTTGAGGACACTTCGATTGGCCATCTAAGCAGGTCGGGTTGCAGGAGGAAGCCAAGGTTCCATATCGACTGGTGGAACTTCTACATGACATGCTTAGAGGGTGCTGAGAAGACTAACAATGCCTTTGAGGAATGGCATAACTGCTTCAACAAATCTGTTGGCAAGTATCACCAAAACACCTATCACTTCGTGGAAGTTCTGAAAAGGGAGTAAAGTTTCCAGGAAATGAGAATTTCACAATCTTTTACAGGTAGTCTGAACCCCCAGGAATCAAAAATGAACAGGGAAATGTCAGAAAGACTATTGGCAAAGATCAAAGATTTTTCTTTGATGGGTGCATCAGAATACCTAGAAAATATTGCCTTTATCTCACACTACTAACATTCTCTAATGCCCTGTCCCATTATGTGCCTGTTTTAACCAAACTCTAATTATAATTGGCATTTTTTATTAAAAAATAAAACATTTTATCAAACAATTTCTTCCTACCTACAGATATCTTCTATTTTCAACTCTTGGCAACGTGTTGACTCTACCGGTCAGCAAGAGTTTTTCATTATCTAACTATCCAAATGTGTATCCTCCATCCAAATCCATAACCCAAAAACATTTATAAAATAGGAAACAAATTCCACTACCAAAACAGAAATCCATCCAATATTTGCAGAAACGGTCTTCCAAAAACTAATTTCCAATGACTGTTTCAAAAATGAAGTGTGCTCCATTCACGTGCCGAAATCTGTTGTAAAAAAAGGGTAATCCTTGGAATCTGATTAAAATGTTCCAACTTCATGCAAAATTCCAATAAATTATCAATCAATCAGGTTACTTGTAAAGCACTACCACTCAACCGTAAAGGTCTCACGGCATTGGGAGAGAGAAAGATCGGATCCTCCAGAGGCGCTGCGATTCAGTCGAAGAGCCAAATATTAAGGTCCTTTGTGAATTGAGGCAGTGATGGTAATTGCCTGAATTGGAGAGGCAGGGTGTTCTAAGTCTTTGTTGTGAGGTATGAGAAGAATGTTCCTCCGGCCATGGTCATGCAGATATGTTGGATGGTAGCCAGGGCCAGTTAGGCAGAGTGGAGGTCTCTGGTGGGTGCGTGGAATGCGAGGCATGGTTAAGGCCCCCCTCTTGTAGACCTTTGTATGCATTCGTGATGAGCTTTAAGGTGATGCTTTTGTTGACTGGGAGCCAGTGGAGGTCTCTAAGATGGCCGGCGATGTAGCAGCGGCAGGGTATGTTGAGTTTGAGTCTGGCGAAGGCTTTCTGAATGTTCTGAAGTTTCTCGAGGAATTTCTGGGTGATGCCGGCATTTGGTGCTTTATTTACAACAAGGGGTGGTGAGGGACAGAGTCTCTGAATTAAGCAGAATACTCTCACCCAGTCAAGAGATCAGGGCTAGATCCAACACCGTTTTTTAGCTCATTGCACCATCCCAGTTTCAGAACCTGGCTGTATGCAAATTAGTCTGTTCCTGTCCCAGTGCATGATGGGAACAGGGCAAACCAAACTACAAAAGCCAATTCTTACACTGGGAAGGAAACCAGCTTCTCTCGGGGACCGGTTTCTGGCATTACAGCCGTCTTCGGCCCAGCTTGCTTGAATCCTGATGGTGCAATGAGCAAGGGACTCATGTCTGAGCATTTGGGCCCCGATGTAGGTAAATCCCATTTACCGATTTTGAAATACCGAATTTTACCGATTCGGTATTTCAAAATCGGTAAATGGGATGTAGGTCCCAACATCTGGATTCGTTACCGAATCCTTAACAATTCTTAAATTACCGATTCGGTAAATACCGAATCGGTAATGCCCATTCATTCCTATGGGCTTTGAAGCCCATAGGAATGATTAGGCATTACCGAATCGGTATTTACCGATTCGGTAATTAAAGAATTCACAAGGGTGCAGGGGGTGTCACTTTGACACCCTCTAGCACCCCCAAAACGGGCATGTGTGCAATGTGGCACACAGACATGCCCTAAGGGCACGTCTGTCTGTCACATGGCACATGTGTACATGCACAGATGTGCATGTACACAGGAATCGGTTTTTTACCATGGATTTGTATTCCATGGTAAAATACCGATTCTGTAAGCCATGTGCTAATGGAACATAGGCTACCTACATTGCATTTTCGGTAATTTTACCGATTCGTTATCATTACCGAATCGGTACATATTACCGATTCGGTAATGATAACGATTCGGTAAAATTACCGAAAATGTGCCCCTACATCTCCATAGCCCTTTACCGATCGGAAACGGACGAAAATCGGTATTTTCGGCCGATTCCGATCGGTAAAGGGCTACCTACATCGGGCCCAAAGTGCTTTGTCATAGTTAATTCTGATGGTGATGAGTACATGGGTGATCAGCTTTCTGGACTCGGTGGAGATCCTCTTGAAGATCTTTTGGAACAGTTGTAGCGTGTGGAAGCAAGATGATGAGATGGCATTGATCTGGATGTTCATGGTAGTAAGGAGTCCAGGATGATGGCTTGGTCTGTGGGTATTGGGGGGTTCCAAGTGCTGTGGACCACCATGATTTATCTCAGGCAGAGGGGGTGGAGCCCATGATGAGGACTTCAGTCTTCTCAGAGTTGAGCTTGAGGCACTGTTCTCCATCCAGGTGGTGACAGCCTTCATCCCGTCGTGGAAGTTGGTCTTGACATCTGAGGGTTTGTTGGTGAGGGAGAGAATCAGCCGTCGGCATTGGAGACAATCTTGAACCTGTGGTTCCTGAGGATGGCCACCAGTGGGGTCATGTAGATGTTGAAGAGAGTGGGGCTCAGAGAGGAGCCCTGAGGCACACATCAGCTGATCTCTGTGGGTTCGGAGAGGAACGATGATAGTCTGACTCTGTGTTCAGCAGGTGAGGAAGGAGTGAATCCATTGCAGAGCTTTGTTGCAAATGCCGGCATCGTGGAATCTTGCACGTAAGGTGCGCTGAGAGATTGTGTCGAAGGTGGCCGAGAGGTCCAGGAGGATGATGTAGCAGTTTTGCGTCGGTCAGGAGGGTGTGGACAACTTCTTTGGTGGCAAAGAGGGAGGTCTTGGTGCTGTGGTTGCTTCAGAAGCCAAATTAGGAGAGGGCCAGGATGTGATTTGCTTAGATGAACTCGGAGAGTTGGGCATTGATGGCCTTCTCGATGACCTTGGCTGGGAAGTGGAGAAGGGAGATGGGTCTGAAGTTCTTGAGGTCTGTCGGGTCGGCAGAGGGTTTCTTCAGTAAGGGGTTGATCTCTGCATGTTTCAAGTCTTCCGGGAAGGTGATGGGGCAGAGTTTGGGACTGATGGTGGTGCTTACTCTCTTTAAGATGTAGTTTGTGCAGGTGTTTGAAGGTGCTCCGGAGTGGATGTCCTTCATGGTCTTGAGGGTGTCGTCCACGGTGAGAGGTGTTCAGCTGAGGAGGGTCTTTTTGGGTCCTGTGTCGTTGGGTGCAGTACTTGCAGGTGGGGAGGGAGGGACATGGACATCGAGGCTGTCGAAGCTGTCGTATATCTCCTTAATCTTGTGGTGGAAAAAGGTGCCTCGGTTGTTGCAGAGGCTATGCGAGGGAGGGTTGTCTGCTCTCTCTGTGCTGGGTCTGGTATATTCTTTAATCACGGTGAAGAGTTCTTTACTGTTGAGTATGCTGGTGTTGATCCTTTCTTGTAGGCCGCTTTCTTTGATGTTCTAATGAGCTGGTGGTGTGCAGTGACAGCAGTTTTTGAAGGCTGAGTGGTCTTCTGACGTTTTGCTGCTTCTCTATCTCTTCTCAAGCCATCTACAAGTGAGTCTAGATTCATGAAGAGCAGGAGACAACCAGCTGGCTTTCTTGGGGTACCACTTGCCTGAGTCTTTCTTCAGGGAAGCCAGGGTGGAGGAAAAACAAATCCCGGAATACAAAACAATTCCAATCGAACTCCATCTATGTGTTCTGGCTTGATTCCACCAAGTAAGTAATGTATCTTTGAAGTACAAAAACATGGCGTAAAAAACATATGAACGCTTTTTTTCCAATAATGTTTAAAAAGTACTTTCTAATCTACTAAATCACTGTTTTAAACTTATATTGTAAAAAAATACAACCAACCCGACGGGGGCATACTATAGCAACCTGTATGGGAATTAAATTGTGTGTTAAACGTTCAAATAATACAATACCATACATCCATACTATTAAATACCTCCCTTCTATCCTTGCAATAAATGTAGTCACCTATATACATGTAAAATGTAAATTAAGGTTTTCTTACCTGACTGCAGCTCGTCCTTGGGTCCTATATCCACCATGACGCTCCATCGAATGTTGAAACAGATGCACAATCACGTACATCATGGCTAAAAGTAAAAACTAAAAAATAACAATTTCTGCCATTGAAATGAATGGGACACCATGGGAATTTAACCCTAAAAATGATTAGAAACTTGTTGCGTGTTGCAAATTTTTTGTTTTAGTTTTAATAAATTGTAAATATTCAATAAATATTTTTCATATTTTTTAGAGATTTTCTAAATGTGTTTATTTTGTGATTATAAATGATTATAAATGTGATTTATTTATACTATTTGAGTGTTTCAAAAATAATTAGAATGATTTACAATTCTTTAAAATACCTGTTGAACCTGGCACCATTGATGTGGGTCTCTATTCCATTTTTTTCTGTTGCCTAAGGTATTTTTGCTGGTGTTAGATGCTTTGGGCACTGTGCCACTGCTATCCAGTGCCACAGTGCAAGTGCTCTCTATTGTAAATCGATGTACTAATCAGTGGTTCCATTTTTGGCTATTTGGTTTACTTGTCAGATCCTAGTCTAGTGCACTGAGTGTGCCAGGGCGTGTAAACCAAATGCTGCTGGTGGGCCTGCAGCACTGGTTGTGCCACCCACAGAAGCAGCCTTGTAAATTGTGTATAAGGTCTGCCATTGCAGAGCCTGCGTGGAGTCTGGTACTGTCATGCTGACTGGGCAAGTGCACCCACTTCCCAGTCCCTAAACCTTCCCTTTTCTTCATATCAGTCACCCCTATGGTAGGCCCAAGGGCAGGGTGTATTGTAAGTATAAGGAAGAACAAGCCCTGATGTGTGTGGCGTGTCCTAATAGTGAATTACAGCCATTTTCGTTTTTTACTATTGCAAGGCTACCTGTTCTCCATAGGCCAGAATGGGCTGTTGGAGTTATTACATTTTATAATCCTAACTGTCTCAGAGAGCATGGTAGAAATTCGAGTTTAGTATGCCTGAACTCAGAATAATAAAATACATATTTTAGTAAAGTTTATTTTAATATTCTGTGTTTGCAAATACCACTTTTAGAAAGTAGGTATTTGCTTATCTAACCATTCAAACCTGCCTCTGCAAGTTTGTGTATTCCTATGTCGGGTTTTGTGAGTGACAGGGCTGGGGAATTCCAGGAGAAAGGCTGAGTCACCCAGTGGTGAATAGAGAGATCTGCATCTATATGGGAGGGAGGAGTGCACCTGAACCTTGAATAGGGCTGTGCCTGCCTTTCACAATGCTGGCTCCACCCTCTGGGGAGCGGCTGGTGTCTCTGCCCTGCACACTGAAAGAAGAGAAGGAGTCCTGTAAACAAAGTGCTCCAGGACTGTACTTGCCTTCTACAATGCTGGCTCCACCTCCTGTGGGACGTCTGATGTGCATGCCCTGCACTGTGAAAGGAAAGGAGAAGTCTGGTAAACAGAGTGCTTCAGAACTGGTTTGGACTGGGCAAAGGCCCCTCTCCCCTAAGAGAACAAAGGATTTCTGGGTATAAATATTGGGACCCTGATCCCATAAAATTAGATCACTTTGGACTACAAGAAGAAACCTTTACTGAGGAGAGGAACCTGAAGAAACTTAGGAGAGACTATTCCCAAGCTGAAGTGCTGCTTGGGGGATTGGCCTGCAGTGGTTGCCTTACTGCCATAGAAAGAAGAAAGGAACTTTGTGTACTTTGCTTTCAACTTGTGAAGGATCTCTAAGGACTTGGAAAAGAGCTTGCCTCCTGCTGAAGTCTCAGGGACAACAGACTTCAACTCCCAGCTCCCCAGAGTTCTTGTGGAAGTGCCTGCTGCTGTTTTGGGCCTTCTGAGGAACTGTGTGTCGCAAGGAGCTGGAAGCTCGACTCAACGAGAAGAAGCGTGTTGCTGTGCCTGCTGTCGCAACTCCGAAGGAGGGTGTCGCTGCTGGTGCTGTCGCCCTGCACCGCATCAGGAGAAGAATCTCGCAACGAGGTTGGAGCGTGTCGCCGTCGCTGTGTCTGCCGTCGCAACTCCGAAGGAGGAGGGTGTCGCCGCTGGAACTGTCGCATTGCACCGCATCAACCAAGAGCACCTCGCATCCCCAAGAAGCGCGCCGCCGTCGGAGCTGCTGCTGGCACATCTTAAATGTTGCCGCTGTAGTTGTGGCATCGAGCGGAAGCTTCTAGCAACGTGGGAGAAGAGCGTCGCAGCTTGAGCTGCTGCCGTTGCATCTTGGATGTCGCCGCTTTAGTCCACACATCGAATCGAGAACTTCTCACATCCCCGAGAAGCGTGCCGCATCTGTAAGGTCTTCAAGTCTTTATTTCTTTGTATCTGAACTTTGCCGCAGGTCTTGAGGAGTTTTCTAAAGGTCAGCAGGTCTTGGGTCTGCCGTAGGTGGATGGGGAGGGTGTTCCAGGTCTTGGCGGCGAGGTGGGAGAACGATCTGCCGCCTGAGGTCCCTCTTCGGAAGCGGGGGACTGTAGCGATGGCGAGGTCGGCAGAGCAGAGCTGGTGGGTGGGGGTGTAGAAGCTGAGTCGTCTGTTGAGGTATGCTGGTCCGGTGTTGTGGAGTGCCTTGTGTGCATGGGTGAGGAGCTTGAAGGTTATCCTCTTGTTGACCGGGAGCCAGTGCAGGTCTCTCAGGTGGGGTGTGATGTGGTTGCGGCGAGGGATGTCGAGGATCAAGGCGTGCAGAGGCGTTCTGTATGCGTTGGAGCTGTCTCAGGAGTTTGGCCGAGGCTCCTACGTAGAGGGCGTTTCCATAGTCCAACCTGCTGCTGACAAGGGCCTGGGTGACTGATCTTCTTGTTTCAGTGGGGATCCACTTGTAGATCCTACGGAGCATGGGGAGGGTGTTGAAACAGGAGGAGGAGACGCCGTTGACCTGTTTAGTCATGGAGATGGTGGAGTCGAGGATGACCCCTAGGTTGCGTGCATGGTCGGTGGGTGTTGGAGCGGTTACCAGTGCGGTCGGCCACCAGGAGTCGTCCCAGGCCGAAGGGTTGGATCCGAGGATGAGGACCTCCGTCTTGTCCAAGTTCAGCTTCAGTGGGCTGTTCCTCATTCATTCAGCAACGGCCTTCATTCCTTCGTGAAGGTTGGTTTTGGTGGTGTGGGGGTCCTTGGTAAGGGAGAGTATCAACTGGGTGTCATCGGCATAGGAGAGGAAGTTGAGGGCATGCTGATGGGCGATGTGGGTGAGCGGTGCCATGTAGATGTTAAACAGGGTTGGGCTGAGGGATGAGCCCTGGGGTACGCCGCAGATGATCTCGGTGGCTTCGGAGCAGAAGGGGGGAAGGCCGACGCTCTGTGTTCTGCCGGAGAGAAAGTAGGTGGTCCAGTCCAGGGCCTTCTCTTGGATCCCAGGGTTGTGGAGGCTTGTTCGTAGAGTGTGGTGACAGACCGTGTCATAGGCGTCTGACAGGTCCAGGAGGATGAGGGCTGCCGTTTCTTCATTGTCCAGCAAGGACTTGATGTCATCGGTGGCGGCGATGAGGGCAGTCTCGGTGCTGTGGTTGCTGCAGAACCCGGACTGGGAAGGGTCCAGGATGTTGTTCTCCTCGAGGTAGCGGGTCATTTGTTTGTTGACGGTCTTCTCGATTACCTTTGCTGGGAACGGGAGCAGGGAGATGGGCAGGAAGTTCTTGAGGTCCTTGGGGTCCACCTCAGCGTGCTTCCAGCTCTCAGGGAAGGTTGCTGTCTCGAAGGAGGTGTTGATGACTTTCCGGAGATGGGGTGCGATGGATGTGCTGGCTTTGTTGAAGATGTGGTGTGGGCATGAATCTGACGGAGATCCGGAGTGGATGGTGTTCATGATCTTGATGGTGTCATCGTCGTTGATGTTGGTCCAGTAGAGCAGGCGGTTGGTGCGGATGGTGGTCGTGGGGGCGATGGTCGCAGTGGTTGTCGGGGCGGTCGTGGCGTTGAAACTGTCATGGATGTCTGTGATCTTGCGGTGGAAGAAGGTGGCCAGCGAGTCGCACAGGTCTTGCGAGGGAGGGACGTTGTTGGTGTTGGAGCTGGGGTTGGAGAGTTCCTTCACGATGTTGAAGAGCTCTTTGCTGTTGTGCGCGTTGTTGTCTAGGCGGTCTTTGAAGGAGGCCCTTTTGGTTGATCTGATGAGGTGATAGTGTCTGCGGGTGGCATTCTTGTGGGTGGTGTGTGGCTGTAAATGTAATTGTAAATTTAGACTTGTATAGCGCACTACTCACCCGCAAGGGTCTCAAGGCGCTTGTACGAATACCGCTGTGGAACCCATCCTGGCTTTCCCTGTGAAGTGTCCACTCCTGGGCACCCCCAAGGTGGAGGCCAGGCATCCTTAGCGTTGTGGGGGCCGTTGTGGAGATTAAGCAAGCTATTGCCCTGAGTTGCAGAGTGGGACTCCATGATTGGAATAGGGACCGAGGCGAGAATAATCAGGTCCGTGGAATTTTGAGCCCAAGACCCGCCGAGGCGGGGAATTGAACCCTGGTCCCGGGCTAGACCTCTGCATCAGGGTATGCCGCTCTAACCATTGAGCCACACTTCTCCGGTGTTCGTTCACGGAGCCAGATCTTCGCTAGCTTTCGGCAGGTTTGCTTGGAGGCCCGGAGGTCTTCAGTGAACCAGCTGGCTTTCTTGTAGGTATGATTGTTGGAGGGTTTCTTGATCGGGGCGAGGGTGTTGGCGCAGTCGTTGATCCACTCTCTAAAGGTTGCGGACGGCGGTGTTGGGGTCGTTATGGTCGGTGGGTGGGTTCTGGGCGAGGGTGGTGGTTAGCTGGTCTTCGGTGACTTTGCTCCAGCAGCGGTGAAATAGATTGATTGATTGAGGTCGATTTATCACCAATCCAACTACACAAACAGCTTCAATCTCTTATGCTTCCTCTCTCTATCCACAGCATGAGGTTTGAATTGACCAGAAAGTGTGCCTGAAAACTGGTGTCCAACAAGGTTGCTATATATGTTGGCACTCTGTCTCCGTTTCATCGTGAGGGGCAGAGTACTCAGGCTGCATCCGCCTCTGGTGGTGCATGACTCATTAGGGCTGGCTATGGCTTCAACAACGGGCAAGGACAGCATCAAACCAGGCAAAAATTGTTTCAGTGGGTCCTTGACTTAGTCGAAAGTTGAAATGTGAAGCACTTACACTCCACAATCAGGATGCATTTCTGCAACAAGGGGTCCATGCATTACCAATTCCAGAAAAGTTGCATAACTAGAAAGTTGTCCGGGAGCCAATTACCAATCACTGCCCAGTACATTCCACATGTTTAAAGGGCCAACCAATCAGGTGGAGATTTGTTGACCTTCTTTGGAGAGGAACTTGGTATAGCTGAAGCCTCTGCCTATGAGCACTGACTCAGGTTGGACCCTCCAGAGTACTTCTGTTGGGAAGCTATAAAGGCTCCTGCCAGACTGCATGGAATGAAGAAAGGGATGGAAAAAGAAATGCAGATTGTTTTCTCATTCGTAAGCAGCACTCAACCTGCAACTTGAAAACATAATTTTTGCACTATGACAAACGTGAGCATCCACCTGACAGCTGCTTTCCTCCAGCCCCATTGGTTTGCTCTGTACATTTGTTAGCTCGACCAGATTCCCACTTATTTAATGCTGAGGGAACTGTGTGTAGATCTTTTGCATAGCTGCATAGAGCCTGAATGCAGGAAGTAGGAGAAAAGTCTATCTTGGCAGAACTTGTTTTGAAAAGTAGCAGTGGATGTTAGATGTTTTCCAACAGCCACTTTCTTATGTTATAAAAAATATAACATTACATTTGTACATTTTGAAATGGAAGTGCTATTGAAATCAAATTTCCAACATATTGGTAATATTGGCTAAAATAACAGCCCTAATAAATGTTAGTTTTATTGCCGCTATGAAGCCTTATGGAGCCAGATGGAGTAGAAGGCCTAAGCCAAGAATAGAGTAGGAGGTATAGGCCAAGAATAGGAGGCCTTGGCCTAGACCTCCTACTCTATCTGGCTCATCTGGCTTAGGGAATGAAATTTCCAGGTGATGAAATGAGTGGGTCAGGGTTTGGATGACGGAGCTCTGAACCAAACAAACGGTTTTTTGTGCATGGAACGATGTGTATATTTTGTGCTACAAAACATCTACCCATGAAAAAAGCGTGCCACTTTCTTGAATACCTGAGAGGGGGAAGCCTGCAAATTAGTTTGACAAAATCTCACAACCACTGAATGGCGGCTTAATCTGGCTGATTCTGGAGAGAAAGTCTGCGGTATTTAAGAGTCCCTGTATGACTGCCAAGGAGCACTGGAGAAACACATCAGTACCCGAATCAGTCGCTATTCTGAATTTCTGATGGGAAAACATACCACTGAAGTGCATTTGTAAACTTGGAAATTTTGGAATTGACAAGATTTTCCATGGTATGCCTGCAACCCTATGATAGATGAAGATTTCTAGGTAAACTCCAAGAACGTTTTGAAATATTTGACAGCTTATCATATAGAGACATTTTCCATACATGTTTGCACATATGAAACGCAGTCCTATTTTTACAATTGCACGTTTTCAGTTACTTTCTCTGACTGGGAAAATATTCTTCTGTGAGGAGAAACCACTTTCCCTGCCCGTCAACCAATTTTTGGGGTTTTCCCTTGATCAATTCTACCCAGGAGAGGATTTACATCTTCCCATTGATGGAGGGGTGTGATCGTCAAGTTGGTAGAATAGGTGTGCTAAATTGGGGCGCCCGGCTCACTTACAGTATCCTCTATAATCCTCCCGCCCGCCGTGGCCCAAGACCCCCAAAATGCCTCCAAACCTGTAGAAAAATCTGGAGCGGCAGGTGAGGAGGCCGCTAGGGAGGCTTTCTGGGGTAAAGAAGGCGGCCAGTGGGCCAATGTAGTGCCGAGCGGCAGGTAAAGCCTGAGAGACCCAGACCGCCAAGACAGAGGGAGTCCGGCTTTGATATTGGCTCTGCCGGAGGGCTTTCATTGGCCATGGAAGCAGAAGTGACATGGAGGCGGTGTCTGTCCTAGGTTACTGGCGTGCCATGACGTAGGGCTGTCTGGCCACAATGTGACATGCCAGCATCTGCTGTGATGCCTGTGGTGTGGCCCAGCCTGAGGAAACTGCGCCATTGGCCTCTCACAAGCCGTGACCCATGGACTCCTGTCTGCAGAACAAAGGTGGTCCACCTTACCCCTAGAAATGGCAGTGGCCAGCTTTCCATCACACTGCGGAGTGATTCGGTGGTGGAAATTGTGTTGCCCGCAGCCGGGCACAAGGGTCAGGGAGGGCTTAGGAGGCCTACCTGGAGAGGGAGCTCCGGCTCCCCTGTGGTGCCCCAACATTTCCAAGGCCAAAAAGAATAATTGAAGCAATCCCCCCTTGCAACTACCCATGTGTAGAGTCGTAGGTGACTCAATGACCACGCGGACAACTGGTATAGTGGGGAGCTTCTTTATTCATGTCTTACAGGCATTGTGGTCAGCAGTGAACTGCCCTTTTGTCCCCCAGCTCCTCCCTTTCCTCCCGCCCTCGGCCTTCCCTCGGGCTGGTCCTAGTGCCTGACCAGTGTGGTCACTGGGCACTGTCCATTGACTACATTACATCTCCCCCCCGGTGGATGACGACACAAGGTGGATGATGATACAGTGACATGTCCCTGGTCAAGTCACGAGTTCGTTTCTTTAAGGTTCTTCAATCAGACGCGACGGTTTCTTGATCACACGTCTGGGGCGTGCTTGATGGTCGGAGTTGTCACTCTCATTCTCGTCAGCGATCCCCATGGGTAATGAGCTGTTGGTTGTCAGTGTCTCGAGGTCTTCTGGCTCCAGTTTGGGGTCGGCCAGTCGCTCGGTGACAGTGGGTCCGCACTTTTTGAAGTATGTCACATTTCTGGTGAGTCTCTTCCCTTCTGTCTCCGCTGTGATCATTGTTCCTTTTTGTTGGATCACTTTGAGAGGAACCTCGTTGTATCGACAGTCCGTCGTCCGGTGCTGCTCTTGTCTTGCCAGCACCCAGCCTCCTTCTTTTATTTGCGGGGGGCCGCATGACGTCGCTCATCAGCATAGTCTTTCATCTTTTCCTTCTTTTCTTTGTCTCTTGCCGCGATCTCTTCGTGATCAGAGTCAGTATCCAGTTATGTCGCGGTCAGGTTCATCATTGGTATTCTGGTGCGCACTGGGCGTCCTAGCATGATGTTAGCGGGACATTTGCCCGTGGTGGAGTGAGGCGTGTTTCGATAGGCCCGCAGCACCTCGTCAAGTGCTGTCTGCAGGCGCTTTCCAGTGAGTTCTGCTTGCTGGAGGGTCCTCTTGATCGTGGCCATGAAGCGTTCAATCATTCCGTTGGCCTGTGGCCATAATGGTGTGATCTTGCGGTGTGTGAAGTTGAGGTGTTGGGCGAACTCAGCAAAGTCGTGGCTATTGAAAGGTGGTCCATTGTCCGACTTCACCACTAGGGGAATTCCCCATGCGGCAAAAACCTCCTCTAGGATGGGTATGGCACTTGATGCTTTCGTGGAGGCGCACAGCTGGGCGATGGGGAATCTGGAGTATTCGTCCATGATGACCAGGACATATTGGCCCGATTTGATTGGTCCGAAGAAATCGATGGCAATGTGTTGCCAGACGCCCTCCGGTAGTGGGGACATTTGTAGCGGTGCAGGGGGGTCTGGACGACTTACAAGTTGACATTGCAGACAGTCCTTCAATGTTGCCTCCACCATCTGATCTAGGGTTGGGAACCAGACCCTTTCGCGGAGTGCTCTTTTTGTAGCTACCACACCCCGATGTCCCTCATGCGCTAAGTCGATGACCCCTTGTCTGAGTTGTCGTGGTATTACTATTCTCGTGTTTCGTAAAATGAGTCCATTGGCGGCTATCGACAGTTCCTCATGGACATGTTTGAATGCCGCCATGTCAGTGTCGTTTTGTCCATTGTTTGACTTGTGTCTCCAGCCGTTGGTTTGGATCATGTTTTTCACTTCTTGCAGGGTGGCATCCGTTTGTGTTGCTTCACAGATGACGTCCAGTGGTACAGCCGGAGGCCTCGCTTGATTCACTACGAAGCGAATGTATTCGTCCGCTATTGATGGTTCTGATTTGTTGTCTTTGATGGGGTGTCGTGACATGTAGTCTGCCGGGTTTGCGTCCTTGCCTGGCTTGTGGATGATGGTGTATGTGTATTCTTGCAGCCTTAGGCCCCACCGATCTATTCTTGGTGGCATTTTTGCTTTCGGGTTTCCAAAGATTGTGATTAGGGCCTGGTGGTCAGTTATGAGTGTGAAGTGTTTTCCAAAGATGAAGATGTGGAAGTGTTCACACGCCCAGACAACCGCCAGGCTTTCTTTTTCTGGTTGCGAGTAGGCCCTCTTTGTGTCCGTCAGGCTTCTGCTAGCATACGCTACAATGTGCCTTTGGTCTCCTTCCCTGTCATACTGTGCTAGGATGGCTCCTAATCCTACAGGACTGGCGTCCACCGTTATCTCCGTCTTCATTGCTGGGTTGAAGTATGCTAGGTTCTTTGCTGATTCAACAGTTCTCTTAATTTCCTTAAATGCTCCTTCACACTGGGTGGACCACTGGAAGGATTGCCCTTGTTTGGTGAGCTTCCTTAACGGGTAGCTTAATGTAGCATAGTCGGGAATGTATCTGGAGCAGTAGCTGGCCATGCCTAGGAACGAACGTACATCGCCCACGTCCTTCGGGCTTGGTGTGTCATTTAGCGCTGCTACCTTTTCTGGGTCTGGTTTCATTCCATTTCCAGAGAATAAGTGTCCGAAAAACTTTAGAGTTGGTTTGTGTAGTTCACATTTAGCTTCGTTAAGTGTGAGGTTCGCGTCCATCAATGCTTGACAGACCTGATTCAGTGCTTTGTTGTGTTCAGCTGCTGTCGCTCCGTATACGAGGATGTCATCACTGTAGTTCAGAACCTGTGGGATGTGGTGTATTGTTCTCCTGATGGCCTCTTGGAAGATCTCTGCCGCTGATGACACTCCGAAACTGAGTCTCTTATATCTGAATAGTCCAAGATGTGTCGAGAATGTGGTGATGTATCTTGACCTTTCATGCAACTCTAGCTGGTGGTATCCTTTGTTGAGGTCCAGTTTTGAAAATATCTTTGCTCCGTTGAGGGACGTGATCATGTCACTGATGTGTGGGCCAGGATGTCTCTCTCTTTCGATGGCCGTATTGGGTGCTCTCATGTCTACACACAGACGAACTCGGCCCGTTTCTCCTTTCTTTGGGACCACCACGACCGGGGAGACCCACGGGGTCGGCCCTTCCGTTCTCTCGATGATGTCTGCTTCTAGCAGGTCTCCTAGTTCATTCTCCACGGCTTCTTGTAGGTGAAATGGAATTTTTCGGTGGTGTTGTGCCACCGGCGTGACCTGTTCGTCTATATGCAGTTTTATTTGGCAGTTCTTCAGTTTTCCTAGACCTTGGAATAGCTTTGGGAATTTTCGGATGAGTGCTGGTTTGTCAGTGACTCTGAATAGGATGTTTACCAGTTTCAGCCGTTCGGCAGTTGCCAGGCTCAGGAGGCAGTCGGCTTCGGGCCCTTCAATAACATGGATGTACGCTGGTATTGTCTGATCTTCATATGAAAGGTCAGTTTCGAACTTTCCAAGGCACGTCAGTGGCTCTTCAGCCATCCACGTGTACACTTGCACATGGGCCTCCATTAGTTCGGGCGGTGGATTCATCCGGTGATATTCAGCGGCTGGTAGATAGTTTAGCGTTGCCCCACTATCGAGCACAAACTGTGTGGGGTGAGAGCCAATGTTAATGTCCAGGCGTGGGTATTCTTTTAGTTGGTCAAGGTCTGCCACCCGATAGAGGCATTCTTTTCGGGAAACGGGTGGTGGAGATTGAGATCCTCTTGAGGATGATCGCCGAGACTGACGTGTCCTGTGGGAGCGGCCGCTTGATTGTGACGACCCAGAGGATGAATCGCGTTTGTCTTCGACAGCCCTGATATGATGGCGACTGTCTGGGTATCGTCGGTGGCTTCCCTTGTGATCGCTTTTTGACACTGCTCCGCACATACTTTCAAAGTGGTTGTCTCTCCCACATTTCCGGCATTGCTCACCCAGTGCTGGGCATGCATCTGCATGTGGAAAGTCGTAGCCGCATCGGGAACATTTGGTGTGCTTGTCCGAGCGTCCTTTCGTGTATCTCGTGTCTTTGTGCCCTCTTTGGGACTGGTGGTGATGTTTCTTAGATCTGGACGAGCGATCACGTGGCGGAGACCGCCGATGTTCGTGCCGAGACTGCATCCTGAAGGCTTGATCCGGTCTCTCGCTTTTCCCGCATTCCATGCTCTTTGCGTAGTCGTCCGCTTGCTTCTCTACTCTCGTCATGTCCACGATTTCTGCTAGTGTATAGCTTTTCTTCAGTAGCTTGCGTCTCCATGGTTCGGAGAGGCATCCTTCTATGACTCATAGTCGCAGAGCGTCTTCCTTTGAAAACTTGTCAAACTCGCAGTGCTTTGCTAGGCGGTTCAGACGAGTCACGAACGCCTCCATTCGTTCACCTCTCTCTTGCACGGCCCTGTTGAGGGTGTACCGCTCATAGTCAACGTTCTTTTTGTGCAGGAATTTACCGTCCAGGGCTTCCCGTGCTTTTGTGTAGGACACCAGGGATTCTTCTGGCAGTTCTTTCAGGACTGGGCCCCCGTCCCTGCCAATCAGGTTCCTGAGGAAGAGTAGTTGTTCTTCCTCGTCAGTTATCTTGGATGCTTTTATGAAGTCGTCAAAGTCTTCTATCCATTCTTGCCACCGCAGGCTCATGCTCCTGCCAGCTTCGATAATGAGGGGTTCGGGGCGCCGCAGGAGAGATTCGCTCGACGTACTCTCAGGGGCAGGGTCGCCCATTGTTTGCTCGTGGTACCTGACGTCTATTTCAGTCCGTGTTCACTCTCTTGGCCGGTCTTGTTGCACTCACCAGTGCTTGTTTGTTGTTTGTGTTGCCCTCGCCAGTGCTTGTTCGAACAATTTGTTGTACTCGCCAGTGCTTGTTTATTATCTTCGTTGCACTCGCCAGTGCTTGTTGATTATCTTCGTTGCACTCGCCAGTGCTTGTTTATTATCTTCGTTGCACTCGCCAGTGCTTGTTTCTTATCTTCGTTGCACTCGCCATTGCTTGTTTGTAGTATTCGTTTCACTCGCCAGTGCTTGTTTTTTTTCTTTAGGGGCTTCGCCTGACTTTAAAATGGCCGCCAGCAATCCCTCGCAGGGGATTGGTCAAGACTGCCTGACTTCAAGATGGCCGCCGGGAATCTCGTTTTTGGCGGGATTTCGGCCGATTTCATTCAATTGTCTACCGGGAGTCGGCGTCTTCACTCACCGAAGCCGGGGATCCGCCGCTGGAGACACCAAAGGTAGAGAGGCAGTCTTCTTCCTTTTCCACCGCCGAGGTGGGCACTCGGTGGGTGGTGGTCTTGCCACGCTTCCGCCGCCGAGGTGGGCACTCGGTAGGCGCTCTTCTGGTCCGCTGTCGCCACCGAGGTGGGCACTCGGTGGGCGTTCTTCTGGTCCGCTGTCGCCGCCGAGGTGGGCACTCGGTGGGCGCTCTTCTGGTCCGCTTCCGCCGCCGAGGTGGGCACTCGGTAGGCGATCTTCTGGTCCGCTGTTGCCACCGAGGTGGGCACTCGGTGGGCGCTCTTCTGGTCCGCTTCCACCGCCGAGGTGGGCACTCGGTGGGCACTCTTCTGGTCTGCTTCTGCCGCCGAGGTGGGCACTCGGTGGGCGCTCTACGTCGACGGTCGTCGGATCCGCTTTCACCGCCGAGGTGGGCACTCGGTGGGCACTCGGTGGGCGTTGTCCTATCTGGACACGCAGCGCGCTCGAGCCTCTGGACGTGGGGCGAGCTCCAGGCCAGTCGGTCGCCGGTTGCTGCAGTGGCTATGCACACGCGCAGGGTGTCTTTAGCCTCGTCGCCAGTTGTAGAGTCGTAGGTGACTCAATGACCACGCGGACAACTGGTATAGTGGGGAGCTTCTTTATTCATGTCTTACAGGCATGGTGGTCAGCAGTGAACTGCCCTTTTCGTCCCCCAGCTCCTCCCTTTCCTCCCGCCCTCGGCCTTCCCTCGGGCTGGTCCTAGTGCCTGACCAGTGTGGTCACTGGGCACTGTCCATTGACTACATTACACCATGCATCCGAATTATCCTGATGGGGAGGAACTACAATGTAAGGCCTTGGAAACATGCTGGTCCCACTGCCTCCCCCTGATTCTAGCATACATAGGACCTTGACTTGCTGGTGACGCAGAGGATGGAAAAAAGCAGCATATTCCCTGTTGGGTTGCTAACCCACCCCTGGTGTACATTGGCGAGGGTGAATACTTCTTGCCCCTCAGTTTGGAGGGAACCAGAGACCCTTCTCCATTTCTCATCTCCCTCTGCCTAAAAGACAGCTATGGTATCCCCAGCTCCTGATGTCTTAAGTCCACTCACGGCGCTTGGACTCTCATGATGGAAACCACCTAGAAGGGGAACCCTGCTTGGGCCTGGTTGAAAGGGGCAGTGGTGAGCCAATCACGTCCAGAGGCTGTCTGTGCTCCCGTGGACTTAATCCCTGCGGGGGCTTGAGACCTACTGTCTAGATGGAGGCAGTGTTTCAGATAGAAGCACACTGAGTCACCCTGTCCCTGCAGCACTGAACTGGGACATTGAACGCAGTGTCCTTGACTTCCCCTCTGGCTGGACCCTGCCATGGGTAGTGATAGCGCACCCCATGGACCCCAACAAACAAAAATAAATCAGCATACTGCCATCGACCCACCTGGGGGAAGTCGAGTACCTTGGGAGGGGCAATAACCAGGCACCTCATGGACCTACTGGCTCACAGATACTGACAGCTATCCAGGCCTGCAGTGCCAACATCCAGGCCAAGATGGACTCCATCACTCTGGACCTTCTCCTTAGAGCAGACCTCCGTAATGTTGCACATAGATCTAAGGTGACGGAACAAGTTGTCCAGAGGCAGGAGGAATTGTCACCCCTTAAAGCCACAGTGGCAACCTTTAAGGCACAGATGCAGAGATTGAAGGCACATGCAAAAGATGCCGAGGGTCAAGCCAGGAGGTGAAACCTGAGATTTGTAGGATTTTCTAAAGGGGTGGAGGGCACTACTCCAGATCAGTCCCTGAACAGTAGCTCAGAGTGAAGATTCCAGACACTACCTTGTCCTCAATATTAATGGTAGCGAGAGCGCTTTGCCTTTTGGTGCCGCCACCTCCGGCGGGTGTCCACCTCAGACAATAATAGCAAACTCCTTAATTATGGAGACAGGGATGCCATCCTCCAGGAGGTTAGAAGCCAGGGGGACCCGAGGTTTGACAACTATGTTATTTGCATCTTTCCCAACTACACACACTCGTCCAGCAACAGAGGCAGATAGATGTTAGCAGGGAGCAAGCAAAAACAATTTTGCAGACTTTACCAGGCAAAATTGAAGGTGCTTCATGATGACATGCACACTTCTTTACCACCCCAGAGGAAGTGGCTGGAGTTCTGTGGGTAGCTCTGTATCCCTGGCTGGGGACCCAGAGAGGTAGTGGCAGACATGCAGAGAAGATGCCAAACAGGGATGAAGCAATGCCAGTGGCTGAGGCGGTTGGGGAGGTCGAATCCTAGGTTCTGTCTGGTGGTACTGCGACCAGACAGAACCTAGGATGTGGGATGTGAAGTCCCAGAGGCATGAGAGGGAAGAAGCCAGAGCACTTGTGGAGGCAGCTACCTCAGCAATGTTGGCAGATAGTGGATCAGAAGTGGTGGAAGACACTTTGAACAAAGACCTTAAATGATGTTTTTCCCCTTTGTCTAGCCCAAGATTGGTTATCTATACTCTGCTGATGGTGTTTGGAGATGCCTGTCCTGTTTGGTGATGACCAAGGACAGCATCCTGGTCAGGTCGTGTTTCAAGTGGGTGAGAGTTGTGAGTTGAGATGAACAGTACGAAGACTCCCAATTTATTAGCAACTCCTAGCTCCACTTTTTATATGGGGGGAAAGGGTCTTCGATGATTGCTGCTGGTCATTGTGATGGCAGTAGAGACCTGGTAGAGAGCCATTGGTAGTTTGGGCTATGCAGGCAAATTGACATGTGAGACTCCACTCTGGGAGGGGGCATGTTTGAAAGAGGTTTGGAAACTAAGGAGTTTTGGCACCTGGAACCTATTGGGGATCTCACGTGTAGGGGATTTCTTTTAGGGTGGCAAGTTGATGTTGTTTGCATTGCTCCAACAAGAGTACTCTATTCTCAGCAACCAACTTTTGAAATATACCCGGCTGCAGCATGCCTGGCCATCAGAGTGCATAGAGACACTGGGCATACCTGAATTCACCCCATTACAAGGGCAGCTACTGGAGGAAGATATGTCTCAATAACAATATGTCAGGCAGACTGTACTGATTGAGGGAAAGGCAGTGCCAAGAGGTGGGGGGCCTGGAAGAGGTAGGCTGGGAGGCAGTTTTCATGTTCCTGAGCAAGGTTGCAATAACATTTTGCCTGCAGGTAAAACAACTCAAAATCCTTCATCAGGTGTACTATGACAGGGACCAGCTACACTTGATGGGAAAGGTGACTTCCCTGGACTGTTTCCAATATGTGCACAAGAGAGTTTCCTACATACATACACTCTGGAGCTGCCCGACTATTCAGCAGTATTGGGCATGTGTGATGAGAGAACTGGGTAGGGTGGTGGATGCAACCATTCCATTTGACTCCAAGTACATCCTGTTGGGCGTGCTGGGAGATGTTGACACACCCAGGGTACAACCTCTTTTTTAAAATGTAGGGCTGGTAGTTGCCAAGCAAGTAACACCCACATTTAGCAACAAGTAATAGGTGACCATTCTAGGTTTGTAAAGGACCTTCCACCACACTGTAACACTTGTTGCTGAATTTTTGGTAACATTTGAGCCAGAAACAAGGCTTTTTTTGTTAAAATCTGCAGATTAGACAGCAGATGATGGATTATGTGGCTAATGCGGAAAATGTATAATTGTGCAAAAGTAGATGTAGCCAAACAGTTGCATAATTCCAATGGCCCTGCTCATACCTCTAACTAGGTCCAGAAGACCTCCTCAGTTATTCCTTCTTTTAATTGTCTCATAGAGTTCATAATTTGGCTTCTATGGAAATGAGGAAGACTAAACCTGAGGTTACCACTCTACAACACAGACTACTATGCCACATAATTACTCAACATAACACATAATCCCACTCTACATAATTCCTATATACATACTTTATATCCACAGAATTTCACTGCACAACATACCACATAATTCCACTACACACAAAGTACTTCCACTCCACTCCACTCCAAAAAACATTAGTAAAAAGCCTTTAGATTTACAACGCCAATAGCTCTAATTCTTGCAAATTCAAGACATATTACATTACAAATGCTTCTTTAACTGGTAGTCGCGTTTGCAGAGTGGTGGAGAAAGGAGGCTGGGCCTCCAACCAGCGTTCAGGAATTCTGCTGTGTTGGACCTACAGGAGGTACCAGGAGGTCTTCAGGGTCCCCAAAGTCACTCAGGAGTAAAGTGGACTTCATCCCCCAACCAGTAACCAGTACTGTGCCAGGAGGCGCGTTTACAGAGTGGTGGGAAAAGGGGTGGCTCCAAAGACCTCCTAGCAATCCCAATGTGTGGTTCATAGTGCAGGTAACAGAAGAGGTAGTTGACCCCCAATTACCTCCAGTAAGTCCCACACAGCAGAATTGCTAAGTTCTCATAGCAGGCCACGCCCCCTTTTAACACCACTCTGTCAGCGTGCTCCCTGGAGTGCTTTTGCAAGGGGATTAAAGTCCACATCACTGCTGGGGGTCCTTAGAGGCCAACTAGCCTACCTGTTACCTCCAGTAAGCCCCACACAGTGGGATGGCTGAGAGGTGAACACAAGTCATGCCTCCTTTGTCCACCACTCTGCGAACGCGTCTCCTGGTGCGCTCTTGGTTGGGGGTGAAGTCCCCTTGCCTCCTGAGGGTCCCTGGGGGACAACCAGCTCTCCTGTTACCTCCAGTAAGCTGGATTGCTGCCAGTGGTATGAGGCCACACCCCCTTTTACACCACTACTGGCCCCGGGGACACAATTCCCCAGGGTTGGCCCTCACTTTGGGGACCACGGGGGGTGCTCCAATGACCCCGCGGTCCCTGCCAGCTCCCCAACTCCTGCTCGAGCCGGCATTGCTTTTGGGCAAGGGGAGCTGCTGATATGCAGCTCCTCTTATCCAAAAGCAATTCTGCTTTGCTTATTGGAAGCGAGAGCAGGTTCCTGCACGGCTCCTGCCCCGTCATTGCAAACTGCAATGTTCCAGGGGTGGGCACGCCAGGACAATGCTGGAGCCAGCCCTGGGTGGTGGCGGTCTCAAGAGCCATTGAGGGCTCCAGAAGAGGGGCCATGTGGCCCCCACCCTTCCAGTACAAAGCCCCGGGGAGGTGGTGGTCCCTGGTGCTTGGGGGGGCCCAAGGCCCCCTCATTAAAGAAGAAAGCCCCAGGGAGTTTGTGGTCGCCGGGGCTCGGGGGGCTTGTGAGTCCCCCTCATTAAAGAAGGAATCCTCAGGAGGTGGTGGTCCCCTGGGACTTGGGGGGCATGCTAGGACCCCCATTAATTAAAAGCCCTGGGGAGGTGACAGTCCCCGGGGCTTGGGGGGCCAGCGAGGCCCCCACCTCAAATATGTTAAGGTCCGGAAAGGTGGCAGTCCCTGGGGACGCTTGGGGGGAATTGGAGCCCCCCATGCATTTTTTATTCAAGGAGGTGGCGGTTCCTGGGGCTGTGAGGGGCCACGTGCCACCTGCATATAAGTAGCTAACCCCCGGGGAGGTAGCAGTCCCTGGAGCTGTGGGGGCCCGCACGGGCCCGCTACATAATTGCATATTGTCCCCCAGGACCTGGCCCCCACGGGGGCTTATAGAAAATGAAGCGAGGGAGACCACACTTTGTTTTTTCTTTCTCAAGCACTCAGCATGAATTCGGCCAATTTATTTAAAAAACAAAATTGGGGGGGGGGCTCTGGGGGTCTTAATGGGACCCCCTGAGCAGGCTTAGGGGTTCAGGGTGCTTCTACCTTGCCCCCTTTTATTGTTTTTATCTTTTATTCACCCTTTTTCTTGTGACTTGGTAACCAAGTCACAAAACTGCTGCCAACAGCTCCTGGATTGGAGTGTTGACAGCCAATCAGAATGAAGTTCATGCTCGGGAGAAGTCGCAGCTCCGCCTTTGTGCTTAGATACCACTATTTTTATTGTTTGAAATTCTCAGGAACTACTGAACGGATTTACACCATTTAAAAAAAGAGTGCTTTCTGAACGAAAAGCTACCTTTTTGCCAAATTTGGTGTAATTCCTTTCCGCAGTACAGGCTGTATCTTGTTCCAAAATTCATATGGAACTTAACATGTGGAAAGCTCGTTTTGGGACCCCCCTTTTTTCTCGGCCCTCGCTAGACGAATCACCCCAAACTTTTGAAGCAGGAGCTGACATCAGCTGGTCATTAGTTTTGAAAATTTCGCAAAGATTTATCAAACAGCGCCAAAGATATTGTTAAAAGAAAAAACACTTTTTGAATAGGAACAAGGTCCTAACTATACCTACCTACTTTATATATTCACTGAAAAAAACATATGTTTTAGGGAAAGTTATAATTAGTTGGACATTTCACTAGTACAAAACCAGGGAAATTCCCCTGTTATAGTTAGTTCAGCTAACTATAACTAGCACCCACGCAATGCACTGCTGATGACGTCACATATGACATCACTCATGACATGGTCAGTGACATCACTGATGATATCACTGATGACATCTCAAATGACATCACTGATGACATCATCCAGTGACTGTGTGTTTCTGTAAAGATTAAATTTGTTTAATATATTTAGGGAAAGGTGAATTGAAGAATGAGTGGGTGTATAAGTGTCTGGATGATTTAGTAGGTGCGTGACTAACTATAAGTGAGTGATTAAACGTATCTTACTAAATGGATGGGTTTGTGACTAAACTGTGTGAATGACTGCATACTTCTGTCTGTTGGAGTGTAAGCGGCTGCATAGATTTGTGAATAGCTACATGAGTATCTATATGGGTTATTGATTGGTTTTCTGAGTATCTGTATGGGTGCCTGAGTATTTGTGTGGGTGGGGTGTGTGTGACTCTGTGCATAGATGTGTGAGTGGGTGATTCACTGGGTGCATGGTTTCAAGAGTGCATCTGTGATGGACTGTATGGGTGGGTGAGTGTGTGTATGGATGTGTTAGTGAGTGAATGTATATCTCAGTGGTATAAGTGGCTATAAGTGAGAGTGTGTGATTGTGCGAGTGGCTATCTGGATTAGTGTGTACTTGTATCAGTGATTGTATAAGAGCGTAAGAATGTGCTAGTATTTGTATGAGTAATTGAGCTGGTGAGTAAATGGCAGTGTGATTAATTATTTGCATGACTGACTAGGTGTGTGAGTACATATATGGATGAGTGGTGATGTGTGAGTGTCTATATAGGTGTATGAGTACATATGATAGTCCTGTACTGAGTGACCATAAGTATGAGTGACTGTACGTATGAGTGAGTAGATGTGTGTGTAAACCCAAGAATTAGTCAGTCGATATGAAGTTATTGGTGTTGGAGTGTCTATGGCTTTGAGAATGGCAGTCTGTAATTTAGAGTGGGTGTATTAAAGGTTATATTAGGGTGTGAGAAGATGCATCAAATTATCACATGGACGATGTCATCAGTGATGTCATTTGGGATGTCATCAGTGATGTCACTGACCATGTCATGAGTGATGTAATATGTGACATCATCAGCAGTGCATTGCGGGGTCGCGAGTTATAGTTAGCAGAACTAACCATAACAGGAGAATGTCTCTGGTTTTGTACGAGTGAAATGTCCAACTAACTATAATGTTCCTTAAAACCTATGGTTTTTTCAGTGAATTTCTAAGGTTTTTTTAAATGCAAATTTCTAACTATAACATGCCTGAAACCTATGTTTTTATCAGTGAATTTCAAAGGTTTTTTAAATGCTAGTTTCTAACTATGCCTACAGAGGTAGAACATGTGAAGAAAGAAGAAACATGCACAGAAAGAAGCAAAAGAAATGCAGAAAGAAGCAACAGAAGTCCACAAAGACGAAGAAAATTGCCGGAAGAAGCAAGACTTGTGCAGAAAGAACCAAGAGAGGAGCAGAAAGAGGCCTTGTTGCAAAATCATCCTGTGCCCAAAACTTTTTCAGACGGGTACTGGTGGTAACTGTCTCTGACCAACCAGGCCTAGAGCCACTGCTATGCTAAAAGATACTTAGAATAAAGTGAAAACACCTACATACACTAGGGAACACTATGCGTTGGGGTACCCCTGTGATTAGCATGACTTCCTCTGTAAGGTCCTAGTACATAATTGGGATGGGGTTTAAAACTACCTCTAAGTCAGAGGTGTAGAAGTATGCTACTTTAACTAGTAGTCGCGTTTGCAGAGTGGTGGAAAAGGTGCTGGGCGTCCAACCAACGCTCAGGAATTCCCCTGCATAGGACTTACAGGAGGTATCAGGAGGGTTTATTGGGCCCCAAACTCCCTCAGGAATAAATTGGACTTCATCCCCCATCCCGTAGTCTGCCACGAGGCACGTTTGCAGAGTTGTAGAGAAAGAGGGGCATAGCCTCCGAAGACGTCTTAGCAATCCAACTGTGTGGGGTTTACTGGAGGTAACAAGAGGTGTAGTTGGTCCCCAAGGACATCCTTGGGGCCCAACTTCCTAAAATATTACCTCCAGTCAGTCCCACACAGCAATACTGGTAAGTACTCGTAACAGGCCATGCTCACTTTGCCCACCACTCAACAAACGCGCTCCCTGGTGCGCTCTTGGATGGGGATTGTAGTCCCCTTCACTGCTGGGATCCTTTAGGGGTCAACTAGCCTACCTTTTACCTCCAGTAAGCCCCACGCAGGGAGATTAGTGACAGGTAGACAAAGGCCATGCCCCCTTTCTCCACCACTCTGCAAACGCGCCCCCTGGCGAATTGTAAGTTGGGGGATTAAGTCGCCTTGAATCCTGAGGGTCCCTGGGGTCCAATTAGTCCACCAGGTACCTCCAGTAGGTACCACAGAGCTGCATTGCAAAGAGGTGTAAAAAGCGGCATGACCTGGACCACCTCTCTGCAACGCAGCGGCGCTTACTGGAAGCACCTGGTGGGCTTGTTGGCCCCCAGGAGCCCTCTGGATTGTAAGGGAATTAATGCCCCTACTTAAAAGGTGCCACAGGGCATGTTTGCACACCCGTCACCTCAGGCCCCGCCCCCTCCCTTCACCACTGTGCAAACATGCCCCTTGGCATGTTTTAAGTTGCAGGATAAAGTCCCCTTGAACCCTGAGGGTCCCTGGGGTCCAACTAGCCCACCAGGTACCTCCAGTAAGCACCACAGAGCTGCATTGCAGAGAGGTGTAAAAAGGGGCGTGGCCTGGACCACCTCTCTGCAACGCAGCCCTGTGGTGCTTACTGGAGGTACCTGATGGGCTAGTTGGCCCCCAGGGACCCTCAATATTGAAGGGGAATTAATTTCCCAACTTAAAATGCGCCACAGGACGTGTTTGCACACATGTCACCTCAAGTCCCACCCCCTTCCTTCACCACTGTGCAAATGTGCCCGTGGCACGTTTTAAGTTGGGGGATAAAGTCCCCTTGAATCCTGAGAGTCCCAGGGTCCAACTAGCCCACGAGGTACCTCCAGTAAGCACCACAGGGCTGCGTTGCAGAGAGGTGTAAAAAGTGGCGTGGCCTGGGCCACCTCTTTGCAACGCAGCCCTATGGCGCTTACTTGAGGTTCCTGGTGGGCTAGTTGGCCCCCAGGGGCCCTCAGGATTCAAGGAGACTTTATCCTACAACTGAAAATGCACCATTCTGCCAAACATCAGAGGGGGCGATAGAGAGAGAAAATTGAGGAGACTTGAATCTTGGGTGCCTACTAGTCCACCAGGTGCTTCCAGTAAGCGCCACTGCACTGCGTTGCAGAGAGGTGGTCCAAGCCGTGCCCCTTTTTACACTTCTCTGCAAAGCAGCTCTGTGGCGCTTACTGGAGGTACCTAGTAGGCTAGTTGGACCATAGAGACACTCAGGATTTAAGGGGACTTAATCCCCCAAATTAAAACGGCCACAGGGTGTGTTTACACGGTGGTGAAGGGAGGGGTCCGGGCCTGAGGTGACGTGTGGAAACATGCCCTGTGGTGGGTTTTAAGTTGGGGAAATAATTCCCCTTCAATCCTGAGGGCCCTAGGGAGCCAACTAGCTCACCAGGTGCTTCCAATAAGCACCACCACGCTGCGTTGCAGAGAGGTGGTCCAGGCCGTGCCCCTTTTTACACCTCTCTGCAACGAAGGTCTGTGGTGCTTACTGTAGGTACCTAGTGGGCTAGTTAGACCCTAGACACCCTCAGGATTCAAGGAGACTTAACCTCCAAACTTAAAACGGCCACAGAGCGTGTTTACACAGTGGTGAAGAGAGGGGACGGGGCCTGAGGTGACGTGTGCAAACAAGCCCTGTGGCGCGTTTTAAGTTGGGGAAATATTTTCCCTTCAATCCTAAGGGCCCCTGGGGGCCAACTAGCCCACCAGGTGCTTCCAGTAAGAGCCACTGCACTGCATTGCAGAGAGGTGGACTAGGCCGTGCCCCTTTTTACACCTCTCTGCAACGCAGCTCTGTGGCACTTACTGGAGGTACCTAGTGGGCTAGTTGGACCCTAGGGACCCTCAGGACTCAAGGGGACTTAATCTCCCAACTTAAAAGTAACAGGCAGCTCCCCTTGTGGAAAAGCAATCTGCTGTGCTTCATTAAAGCGAGAGCAGGTTTTCCTGCCGTGTTACCCCCGCAAATATTCATGCTTTGCCCCGGGGGTTGGCGGTCCCCGGGGCAGTGTGGGGGGGTTGGGCCCACCCCTTATACTTTTTTTTCGCATGCCCCTGGGACCTGGCCCACCCGGGGGCTTTAATTAAACGAAGTGCGGGAGCCCGGATCCACGGATCCTCCGCGCATCCCGTGATTTAAATATTTTTTTTTTTAAATGTTGGCCCTGGGGGTCCTTGTGGGACCCCCTTAGCAGGCATAGGGGGTAAGGGTGTTTCTACCCTGCCCCCTTTTCGTGTTTTACGCATTTGTTTTACTGATTTCTTGTGCCTCAGTTCTACCGAGGCACAAGATGGTTGCCAACACTTCCTGGTTTGGAATGTTGACAGACAATTAGCATAAAGCTTGTGATCTGGATCCGCGGCCCTAGATATTACTATTTTATTTAATTTGATTTTCTCAGCAACTACTGAACGGATTTACACCATTTAACAAAAAGAGTTATTTCTGAACCAAGGGCTACCTTTTTGCCAAATTTGGTGTAATTCCGTTCAGCAGTTCGGGCTGTAGCTGTGGCTAAAGTTTCCTGTGGAAAATTGCATGGGGAAAACATGTTTTGGGACCCCCCATTTTTCTAGGCCCCCGCTTGATGAATCACCCCAAAGCTTTCAAGATAGGAGCAGACCGGAGGGGGCCATGAGTTTTGAAAATTTCGCAAAGATTCGTCAACCGGCGCTAAAGTTATTAGGGATAGAATGTTGCAATTTTTCTATGCTCTATGTTCTATGATAATAGGTCTAACTATAACTATCGCCGAGGATTTTTTTCACTTGATTCTTAATCACACGGTGATGGCATCTACGCGTTTCAGCTGCTGCATGCATAGACATTGACAAAGGACAATCCCCATTGCACATCAAAGCAGTTCACTGTGCAAATTTGGGCGCCATTTTGGAACATTGTAAGAGGAAGACTGATCCTAAAGAAGTTCAAATCCAGAGATTTATAAATATAATCCAAAAAGAACAAGGATTCCTAGTGAAACCCTCTGACAAGGGAGGTAATGTTGTGCTTTGGGGACAGGATATGTACAAAAATGAAGCATTAAGTCAATTAAATAACAGAGAATGCTACAAATGAATTGAAAGAGTGGACTATGAAATAGTAAAGGATCAATTTTCTAAAAGACTGAATAGATGGAAGGAACAGGAACTTTTAAGCTGGGTTCATGTTTGTGAAGCAGGATAATCCGGTTATTCCAGTATTTTATATGATCCCGAAAGTGCACAAAAGTATTGACAACCCACCAGGGAGGCCTATTACTTCATCATGCAATAGTCTATTCGAGAATGTTTCCAAGTATATAGACTATTTTTTAAATCCGATTGTGAGGACACTTACATCTCATATAAGAGATTCCACTGACTTTTTGAAACATATATATGATGTACAGTGGGATGAGAATATGGTTTTACTAACTCTTGATATCACTACATTATATACCAGTACACAACATCTTGATGGATTAAAAGCCACCACATTTTTTTATGAACAAAACCAATGAGATTTTTAAACGATAACAAAATGCTGCTAGAAATGAAGGAGTGGTGCCTCACTAAAAATATTTTGATGTTTGGAAATGAGATGTTTCAGCAAGAACAGGGAACAGCTATGGGCACCTGCTTCACCCCCAGTTATGCAAATCTACATCTTGGCTGGTGGGAGGAGCCAGTGGCGTCACTAGGGTTGGTGTCACCCAGTGCAGGTAACGCATGGTGTCACCCCCTCACGACTTACCCCATGAATCCATGATGTGTGACTACAGTTAGAGCAGCTGCCCTACCCTGAACTCTACTTTAATCAGAGCTCCTGCTTAACAAAAAACGCTGTCCTATTCAGAGCCTTTTTGTGATCAAAAAGCTTTCCTTAATAGAGGCCACTCATAAACAGAGGCAGTTAATATTCATACATTTGACACAAATACAATCCTTGCTTTTGGTATAATACAAACTGTGCCCAAATCAGAACTTTGGTAGGATCCAAATCCTGACCTAGCATGAGCCCTGGCATGGTGAAAGTGGCTCCTATCAGGAGATCGGACATGAGGATGCTGGCACAAACAGAACAAGCAGACTTGTAAACAGAACAAGCAGACTTATGAAGCAATCAGTACCTTGAACAAGAAGATCTTTTATAAAACTACACATCTCCGTATGAAGTACTTTAGGATTCAGGATATGACCCTAAAAAGCGATACCATACGTATGGCACATTTTATTAAAAAGATGCCTCACTCGGACTTACATCTGGATTCCAAACATAGTACCTTTAAAAGAGATGCAACATATTTGGATTATTCTATGGTCGGGGTGTCTAGTGAAATTAACTGCAGCTTTGAGATCTGTGTAGGTGATGTTAACATAACTGTGTTGGTATAGTGGAATGATAAAAACAAATCACCACACGCCTCACACACCGAAACAGTTCATGGGATATAAGCTGCAATGAATTTATAAAAAGCTGATGGCAATGACAAACTAATGTCTTTTGGAGGTTCTGGTCTTTCGTTGCTTCCACTAACCCAATTGCCCTGACAAATCTGATAACGTCTGAGAAGCCCTGGACTGGAAAGATAGTGTTGTAACAGCAAAGAGACAACTCTACATGGAAGTATCGACATTCTATCCGTCAGACCCTTATTAGCTCTGGCTTAAAAGCACCATTGACTGACTCCTCTGCATCATGTAAAACTTTTAAATAAAGAAACCATTTCCATAAATCGAGGGGTTTGGGTCAGCCCCCTTCAAGTGTCATTCACATTTTGCTTTCAACCACCACAGGCTATATAACACGAAGCACTGGGTCAGTCAACTTCTGCCATTTACCCTCTTGCACTCTGAGTGCCAACATTTTGCCTGAGCACAAGCACATCCACCTAATAAGAAGTGCACTTCCGTGCCAGGTCTGTAGGCCCAATACTTTGCAAATGGGTTTCTCTTTTCATTCTTCATATTCTGTTTTATTCCTTTTATCACTTCAGGTTTTCGGACTTCAAAGTCAACAATACCGTTCCTTTGCACCTGGGGTGGTGTGGAGTGCAAAAAAACGATGGATTTAGGCCTAGATCTCTGTACTGGGGTGAATGTATGACGTTGTTCTGCATTCTGCCCATCAACTGTTATTTTTCCCTTTAAGGTGGTGGCATATTTATTTTTTTTTATTTTAATTTTTGTGGCATATGCTTAAAATCAAAAATAACCATAGGGCCAGCTTGCGAGGGCCAGGTGATCTGTCTTTGGCACTGGGTGCTGCTAGTGTCACTCCCAAGCAGGGTGGGTAAGAACAGTTCTACGTGTGTGAAAACCAGCAAAAACGACAGGCTCGGCTGAGCCAGGGCTGGCGCGTGGACCTTTCTGAGCCAGGCAGGGTACAACTATAAATAATAACTGCAACAGAGACAAGGAACTAACTGTAGCCGGGTCAGTCTCTTCCAATAGACAACAAGCTCTTCGAGAGTTCGTTACTATCGATGTTCTGTTATGTGGCTGTACCCGTCGCCTCCGGCTCTCCATTCCCAAGCAGGCAGGTAATGGGTGTGACAACAGGGTGTGGGCCAGAGACAGCTTAACCGTCCCACACGTGGAGCTGCAAAGGTAACGTGCAAACATAGAGACGCACGATTCACACACAAGGCCAGGCAGTATAGCCTCCCGCCCTCCATTTCCAAGAGGGTAGATGATGGACGAGACAGCAGCCTGTGGGCGAGAGACAGCTCAGCCATCCATAGATGGGGAGCTGCAAAGGTATCGCACACACACACACACACACGTTTAAGAGGGATGCAGATTCCTCACAAATCAGATTAGTTGGATGACATACTGATGTGCATATACACAGTTTTAAAGACCCTCTTCCCCCCGTTGTCAGCTGTGTACTCCATGGTAAATGCCACACCGTCCCCCTCTGTAGTCTGCTGCTTATTATGTAATTCCCTACTTTAATAGGCTGTTTGCATTTTGTCTGCATCCCTGTCTGTTCACATTCCATGGTCTGTCCTCTACAAGTTTTGCCACTGCCCTCTGACCTTCTAAGTGTCAGTGACCCGTTTGTTGTCAACTTCCAACAGTCAGTCAGTCCCTGTTGCACTGCATGCTTTTATGTCTGCCACCCAGGACCCACTTCCCTCTCTGGTTATCTGCTCCCATGATGTATCCGTTTTCCATGTCTTACTTCTCCACACCTTCTGCTGCCTGCTTTTCTGCCTCCCTACTCCTATGGTGCAGCCTTCTTCTAGATCTGCCTGCTCCTTTGTTGCTGCATGCTTCTCTGCTTACCTGATCCCAAGGTGCCGCTGCTACCCTGCCTATATGCTCCCTTGGGTCTGTCTGCACGGCCTATCTGCTTTGGGGTCCACCCTGCTTCTGCTCGCTGCCTGCTCCTCTAGTTGCTTCGAGGTTCCTTGCCAGCTTCCATGCTCCCTGGTGCAGCCGGCCTCTCCAGTGCTGCGTGTGCTTTGGTGCCCTCTGCTGCTCATTGATCTTCCTTCTGGGACTGGAGACAAAAACCTCATAGTGTCCACAGCTAGCTTACAAGATGAAGAAGTTCACTAAATATTTGTAAAGTGGTGGCTGTGGTTTTAATTTATGTCATTTTCGTTGATGTTCATAACTTCAATTCAGACTTGCTCACTCTACTGATGACATCATCACATGACATCACACACATCCCTCATTGTACACAGTTCAGACAGCAAAACAAGCAGCAACTCGATTACCAACACAATCTGTCATAGCAGCAGACAACTTTACAAAATGTATCCATTCTTAAAGCCAGCATCACAGGTGACACAGGAAATGGACACTGTCACATCACCACAATCTGAAATCGCAGCATCAGGCGGCTGTAAAATATTAACCATCCTTCATACCCATGCATCACACCTGACATAACCGAAATAGCAGGGAGCTATACGATTTTTTACCTTCAATCGTACGTACAGGGCAACTCGCGTGGCAATAGAATACGCCGGACTTGGCAGCAGCCAGACACATTTGTACAGTTGGCTTACTCACACTGCTGAAGCCCCAAATTACACAATCACGTGAAATCACGCGCATACTCCAAGAACACAATCCAGCACATTATTAACCATGACATAGAGTGTTATACTAGCGGATCGGGTACAACAGCTAAAAAGTACCTCAGACACGTTTGTGCCCTCCGATAACTGACACCACACATGAGGTCACTCACGAGCCAGAACAGAGGGCATCAGGCAGTGAGCAGCGCTTAGTGATTTCACGCATAGCAATGGTATTATTTCTTACCTTATTAGCATGTTTAATTTAGCACTTGCATGTAAATCTCTCTGCTGCTGCTCCCAGTGTTACTTGACACTGTATTTGCAGCGGCCACGTCACGTGAGTGACGTTTCGAAGGTCATCGACTACCGGATGCCGAAGTCGTATGGTGTCACCCCATGTGATGGTGTCACCCGGTGCGGGCCGCACCCCCCGCACTCCCCTAGTGACGCCACTGGGAGGAGCAGGTGCTTGGTGGTCCTGAACTGGAACATTGGACAGAGAATGTTTTGATTTGGTGAAGGTTTATTAATGATGTTTTTGTGTTGTGGCAGGGCATGGCAGCCAACATTGATCTGTTCATTAATGAACTTAACAAAAAAGATCATAATGTCGAAATTGTGGGACACCACAGTAAAATCTCAATTGACTTCCTAGATGTTAGAATAAGAGCAAGAGGGGATAACCTAGAAACTACGATTTTTCGTAAACCCACAGCAGGGAATACAATCTTCATGCAGGGATCTCCCATCCCATGCCACTCATCCAAAGTATGCCATTTGGAGAGTTTTATAGGGCAATGAGAACCTGCAGCAGCCTGAAAGAATATGAGATAGTGGAGAGAAAATTGACTAGTCATTTTGTTCAGAGAGGTTATCCCCCAAAAACTATACAAGATGCATCGGAAAAAGCGAGAAACCTAAACAGAGAGAAAGTACTGTTTTAATCATCCAAGACACAGCAAAAGAAAGAGCTGAAAAGTGTATTAAAAACATATAGATTTATAACGACCTATAAAACTAGACATAATGAAGTAAGTTCTATTTTTAAAAAAGCATTGGCACCTTATTAAAGGGGATCCTATATTAGGTCCCAGTATTAGAAAGCACCCTGAAATAACATAAAAGAAATCAAAATCTCTAAAGGACCACATTGTTAGAAGTGAGTACCAAGTAAACATGGGCAATAAAATTTGGCTGCAACAAAGAGAGGGGTTTAAGAAATGTTTTAAAAGCAAAACCTGTCAGCATGGGGAGAACCTCATGAGTCTGAATACAGCTTTGAATAAAACCATAAGAATAAAGGGATATCTAACATGCAAGTCAAGTTGTGTAATATATATGCTAAAGTGCCAGTGAACAGAACAGTTGTTTAGCTGAAGTCCCCAAGAAAAAAGAGGGGAGGGAATAGAGAAAAAGAACTTTGTAAACTAGAAACATAATTTATTCTGGAGTTCGATAGTAAAGAACCTAATGGATTGAATATCGATGAGGATTTGTTTACATGCCTGTATTGAGAACTGCTTTACAGTTTGCATATTCAAAGGAATGTTTTTTCTATATTTAAGAGTTATTAAATTTAAGGAGAAGGACAAATGACACAAGCACTTTAACGCTAAGCACTTTAGAGTACTATTGGGAGCAGCTAAGCACTTGCACTTTGTACTGAAATGTTAAAAAGGGAAAAGTACATGAATTTTAATATATGGAAGCAGTAAAGAAAGAGAACATAAATGTAATACTTGCACTTTAGTAAAAGTGTAATGTAAAAAAAATGAAAAAATAAGAATTGAAGTCATGCACTGGCACTTTAACAAGGATTTGTTCATTGTCAACTTAGAAATTCTAAGTGAAATACGAGCAGCTAAGGAACATTATGCACTGCAGCACTTTATGTAAAAATAAGGAAATTTCAATTTTGTATGTATCTTTTGCTTTTAATTAGATGAGTAAATCATGAATTTTATTGCTCAAATTGAATCACAAGAATATAATGTGCAGCAGCATATAAAGAGTAGAATATGCAATGCAATACAACATGTTCCAAAATGGCGTCGGGGTTTGTCCTTTGTCAATGACTATGTATCACTAAATGTATATAATGATTTTTAAAATTGCACACTGGATCATGAACAAGGCTGCATGTAGCAGCTGAAACGTGTAGATGCCATCACCATGTGAATAAAGAATCAAGTGAAAAAAAGCCTTGAAGTGCTGGATTATTGCCTTGGATAAAAGGGGATTTGTGTTTTATCCATAGAGGCGTGGCAGACGTCTCATAGCCAGCACCCTCAGCAGTCAAGAAGCACGCCAGTAAGCTGCCATTCATATATATTGCTTTGATTCCCAAATTATCTCTACCTAATTCAGCATAAGTTTCTTCGATAATTATTGGTAAGTCTCGCTCCCTATTTCTAGGTGCTATTTCTCTTAGTTGGCTGTGTACGGCCACTGCTGCTGCCTCTCCCTTTATGTTGCTCAGCATTATTGCCGAGACTTAGGGGCAAAATCACACAACAATTTTATTCCCAAGTCCAGGGCATGTCCTACCTTGTACTCATTCTGTATTTGTTTCAACACTTCTAGAACTACTGCTAAGGAAGGAGTACTGTTTATTCTGACGTAAATGGCAGCAAAGATTGTTCCCCAAGTGGTACAATATTCAATCGAGGGAACCATCCCCATTGGCAAGTAAAAGGTTAGCATTATATGTTTTCCCAGTGGACCCGTATGGGGAAATACTGCTTCCAGCTGTGCAATTTTTTTGTGCTATCCAGAGAGGAATCTGCTAGCATTTGAAAGGAATTGTCCCTATTCCTGATTTCAGTGTCTGTGGGGTAATGGTAGGTTGGATTGTTATGTTCACATGATGAATGTTTTTGTGTTGTGGCAGGGCATGGCAGCCAACATTGATCTGTTCATTAATGAACTTAACAATAAAGATCATAATGTCGAAATTGTGGGACACCACTGTAAAATCTCAATTGACTTCCTAGATGTTAGAATAACAGCAAGAGGGGATAACCTAGAAACTACGATTTTTCGTAAACCCACAGCAGGGAATACAATCTTCATGCAGGGATCTCCCATCCAATGCCACTCATCCAAAGTATCCCATTTGGAGAGTTTTATAGGGCAAGGAGAACCTGCAGCAGCCTGAAAGAATATGAGATAGTGGAGAGAAAATTGACTAGTCATTTTGTTCAGAGAGGTTGTCCCCCAAAAACTATACAAGATGCATCGGAAAAAGCGAGAAACCTAAACAGAGAGAAAGTAGTGTTTTAATCATCCAAGACACAGCAAAAGAAAGAGCTGAAAAGTGTATTAAAAACTTATAGATTTATAACGACCTATAAAACTAGACATAATGAAGTAAGATCTATTTAAAAAAAAAACATTGGCACCTTATTAAAGGGGATCCTATATTAGGTCCCAGTGTTAGAAAGCACCCTGAAATAACATAAAAGAAATCAAAATCTCTAAAGGACCACATTGATAGAAGTGAGTACCAAGTAAACATGGGCAATAACATTTGGCTGCAACAAAGAGGGTTTCAAGAAATGTTTTAAATGCAAAGCCTGTCAGCATGGGGAGAACCTCATGAGTCTGAATACAGCTTTGAATAAAACCATGAGAATAAAGGGATATCTAACATGCAAGTCAAGTTGTGTAATATATATGCTAAAGTGCCAGTGAACAGAACAGTTGTTTAGGTGAAGTCCCCAAGAAAAAAGAGGGGAGGGAATAGAGAAAAAGAACTTTGTAAACTAGAAACATAATTTATTCTGGAGTTCGATAGTAAAGAACCCAATGGATTGAATATCGATGAGGATTTGTTTACATGCCTGTATTGAGAACTGCTTTACAGTTTGCATATTCAAAGGAATATTTTTTCTATATTTAAGAGTTATTAAATTTAAGGAGAAGGACAAATGACACAAGCACTTTAACACTAAGCACTTTAGAGTACTAATGGAAGCAGCTAAGCACTTGCACTTTGAACTGAAATGTTAAAAAGGGAAAAGTACATGAATTTTAATATATGGAAGCAGTAAAGAAAGAGAACCGAAATGTAATACTTGCACTTTAGTAAAAGTGTAATGTAAAAAAAATGAAACAATAAGAATTGAAGTCATGCACTGGCACTTTAACAAGGATATGTTCATTGTCAACTTAGAAATTCTGAGTGAAATACGAGCCGCTAAGGAACGTTATGCACTGCAGCACTTTATGTAAAAATAAGGAAATTTCAATTTTTTATGTATCTTTTGCTTTTAATTAGATGAGTAAATCATGAATTATATTGCTCAAATTGAATCACAAGAATATCATGTGCACCAGTAGATAAAGAGTAGAATATGCAATGCAATACAACATGTTCCAAAATGACGCCGGGGTGTGTCCTTTGTCAATGACTATGTATCACTAAATGTATATAATGATTTTTAAAATTGCACACTGGATCATGAACAAGGCTGCATGTAGCAGCTGAAACGTGTAGATGCCATCACCGTGTGAATAAAGAATCGAGTGAAAAAAAGCCTTGAAGTGCTGGATTATTGCCTTAGATAAAAGGGGATTTGTGTTTTATCCATTGAGGCGTGGCAGACGTCTCATAGCCAGCACCCTCAGCAGTCAAGAAGCACGCCAGTAAGCTGCCATTAATATATATTGCTTGATTCCCAAATTATCTCTACCTAATTCAGCATAAGTTTCTTCGATAATTATTGGTAAGTCTCGCTCCCTATTTCTAGGTGCTATTTCTCTTAGTTGGCTGTGTACGGCCACTGCTGCTGCCTCTACCTTTATGTTGCTCAGCATTATTGCCGAGACTTGGGGGCAAAATCATACAACAATTTTATTCCCAAGTCCAGGGCATGTCCTACCTTGTACTCATTCTGTATTTGTTTCAACACTTCTAGAACTACTGCTAAGGAAGGAGTACTGTTAATTCTGACATAAATGGCAGCAAAGATTGTTCCCCAAGTGGTACAATATTCAATCGAGGGAACCATCCCCATTGGCAAGTAAAAGGTTAGCATTATATGTTTTCCCAGTGGACCCGTATGGGGAAATACTGCTTCCAGCTGTGCAATTTTTTTGTGCTATCCAGAGAGGAATTTGCTAGCGTTTGAAAGGAATTGTCCCTATTCCTGATTTCAGTGTATGTGGGGTAATGGTAGGTGTGGCCTGATGTGGACCAGCTATGCATTTCTCGCAGGTTGGACTGTTATGTTCACATGATGAACTGGACAATGTGTCTGTATAGCCTGACTATGTCTTTGTATATTTTACGTACTTCATTCACTGGTAGTCTATCTATCTCAGGATGTGCAGTGTATGTCGCTAAGACCGGCCAGGTTGCTCCTTCTATGCTGAGCGGACTGAGTCTCACACCATATGTTGTGTGTGGGAGGGCGCCTTTAAACCAGCTTTTATGATGCGGGTAAGTTAACAGGACTTCAATGCCTTCATATGGAAAGTATTCTTCTGATGGAACTGCTATAATGTATGTGTGGAATAATTTAGTCACTGGATCTGCAGGTGGGAACTGAACCCAAGAATAGAATGCCTCTGATCCAAACACCTTGTGTGCTTCTATCACGAAGGTAGCACAGCCACCTGTTAAGGGTACGCTGTGTTCTAATAGCTTCATAGTAACTGCATGTCTGCAGTTCTCTATGATGTTAGGAGCATTTGCAACTATGTCTTCCCCCATGCCTAAGCCTCCACTCATTCTTAGGTGAATAACCAATGTTCTCGTACCTAAGGGTTTTACACAATGTGAGAACTTTTTATCCTTACAAGCTTGCTACAAACTTCAGCTAATACACAGAGTATATCTCCTCAGCTGAGGCGGATTTTCCCTTCCCACTTCAGACGTCTCTGAAAAGGTGTGAGTAGGGCTTTCTGAAAAGGTGTGAGTAGGGCTTTCTGAGATAGCGCGACTGAATTACTCAGATTTTTACTGTTAATATAAGAAGCAAACCAACGTTCGGTGCTATGTTGTGTAGGAATCCCCAGGACCTGCACATTTTGGATGACCTAAACTGAGGGCTTGGTGTCCCAACCGCTTCCGGATACTGCCCCAGAGGATATTTTAGACCTTAGACCGGTTAGTTCTACAGTACCGTTACAACCCTCTTGTATTCTACAGTGGTGTAGGTAGTCTCTGGAAATCGCTGAAATTAACAACACTGATTCCTCAGGGTTCGTGGAAAACAGTACAGTATGTTTTGCTCAGACACTCATGCTTTATTTTTCACAGAAAATATACAGGATGGAAATTAGGACGTTCCAATAAATATTTATTGGTCCAGCAACAGTCTTGTGGAAAAGAAGCATACAAAAGAGATTGCTAGCACCAATATAGTGTATAGTACATACATTTCTACCATTGTGCTAATAGTATGAACAGAAACAATTCAGATAAGAACAGCAGCACTTGCATTTTCCAAAAATGTGTGTTCTAAGTAATTTGCTAAAATGAACCGAGCCTAACCTGGTTGAGTAGGTGTATATGCATATGCTATGTATATCTGTAGCCAAGAAACCCATAGGGATGAACCAGCCCCTCAACTTATTGTTTAGAACTGGCGAATCCGCTATTGAATCTTTCGTTGAGCCAGGGAGTGGTCCCACAGGCCTGGAAGCAGGCGATGGTGATTCCGCTGCTCAAGAAGCCCGGCCTAGACCCGAAGGCCCCTGTTAACTACAGGCCTATTTCTTTGTTGCCGGCTCTCACGAAGATTGTGGAAAAGCACGTTCAGGTGGTGCTCTCCAATTTTCTTGAGACCAATGAGATCCTGCACGCCACCCAGTCGGGTTTTCGTCCCCATCTCAGCACAGAAACTGCGCTCCTTGAGGTCTCAGAAACCATTAAAGGAGTTATGGACTCGGGGGGCAAAGCCATGCTGGTGATGTTGGACTTGTCGGCGGCTTTTGACACCGTCCCCCATGACGGCCTTCTCGTTAGACTTTATGAGATAGGTCTGCGGGGGACGGTGCTCGGCTGGTTTTCCTCCTTTCTAGCTGGCCGCCGGCAAACGGTCTGGGCCTCGCCAGATTCCGCCGCGATGCCGCCTTTGGGAGTCGGGGTCCCACAGGGCTCTATTTTGAGCCCGACCCTATTTAACATCTTCATGACTCCTTTGGCGGCGTTGGCGGAGTCGTATGGGGCCCAGATCGTATCCTACGCTGACGACACCCAGCTCCTCTTCTCGTGTAAGAGAGGAGGAGATTTTGACGGGGAGAGTATCCGGGATTGCCTTGGGGCTGTTTTCCAATGGTTCCAACTGAACAGCCTCAAGTGCAATTCCGATAAGTCCGAGGTACTCTTCTTTGGGTGTGAGACAGAGCCAGACTGGCAGGCCTGGTGGCCCATTAATATGTGTCCTCCGTCTTGTTCCTCCAAAATTGCTAAGAACTTGGGGGTCAAGATGGATAATGGGCTAACTCTGAAATCCCAGATCCTAGGGGTGTCGGGCACCTGCTTTGGCCTCCTAAGGATGTTGCGGAGGTTCCTTCCCCTGTTGTCTGAGGAGCACAGGAAGCTGACGGTGCAGGCCCTAATCGGGTCCAGGCTAGATTACTCGAACATTCTTTACCTGGGCCTGCCAGAGTATCTGCTGCAGCGGCTCCAAGTGGTGCAGAACGCTGCCGCGAGAGCTATTTTTGTTCTAAATAGACGGGCCAGTGCAGCGGGTCTGTTGAAGACCTTGCACTGGCTTCCAATCCGGAAACGGATTGCCTTTAAGGCTTTGACTCTGGCCTATAAGGCCCTCCATGCGGTGGGAGCAAAGTATCTCCAAAAGAGACTGGCCTTTTATCATCCGACTCGCGCTCTGAGGTCGGAATCCCTGCTCCTGGCGGTTGTCCCGCGAGTGAAGAGAGCTCGCTTGGGAGGACGCTCTTTTGGACTACTGGCGCCACAGTTGTGGAACTCTCTGCCGCTCACCTTGCGGGGAGCCACCAGCCTACTTGCCTTTAGAAAAGGCCTTAAAACTTGGCTGTTTAACCAGTAGCCCACTTCTTGCACGCCCGCTCGGTCTTCTGTCCTTTCTTCCTTTTAACAGTGTTATGTTACTATGATGCAGCCTTCCTTATTAAAAGCGCCGGGACACTCTTTTTGAGTAGCCGTGCGCTATACAAAAGATAAAATAACATAACATAACATAACAGAACAAAGGACCCTGTCTCTGCATCAAGGATGACAACCCGCAAGGGATGTCAGACAGCTGCTTGTCGGAGATTCGGAATGCAGGACCCCCGTCTCAGCTTGGAAGGAATTCTCCTCTAATTTGTAGGGGGGAGTTAGAGTATTTATACTAAAGCGGTCTCTCCAGGGTTTTTTCTAGGATCAATATGTTTCTAACCCTTTCCATGCTCATGACTGCTCCACGCCATTATGAGTTTCGGGCAGTGTGTGCTCATGATGGCGTGAAGATGTCATCAACTGCTGCTCCGCCAATGCTCAGCCTGCGCGGCACTAATTCCCCGCCTGTGCAGGCGAATTAGTGAGTGGGCGGGGTCATGACAGCTCCACGCCGTCATGAGCACACCCCGCCTGTGACTCATGATGGCATGGAGTCGTCATGAGTAAGGGAGAGCCATGCCCACCCCGTACCCCCGCCCGTGCCACGGCCAAATTCGTGCCGCGGCGAAGAGGTTAAAACAACTATGGATGTTTTGAAAACAATCATAATGTTTTGAAAACAATCACTGATGCTTTTCTATACAAGTGTGATCATGCACAGCTGGCTATTAACTGAGGATGAAAAAAGTGGTGACCCTTATACAGAATAAATCTGCCGTGCCTGGGGACATGTTTATGTACGTCAGGTACAGGGATTCAGATAGAAGACTGAGAGCTTGGAGTCAAAGAGACAGATGCAAGCTATTAGGTAAAAGGTCACCTGTTTAGAATCGTTATAGTTGTGTGGATGGGACAATGTATGTAAAAATGGGGTAAACATTGATGGGACTATCCTAAAAGACATGACAAAGCCAAAAGGCATGAAGAGAGTGCGGGGGCAAACTGGTCTTCAAACTGGGAATGGCAGTTTGGGACCAGCACAGGCTGACCCCCATCCTGTACCCCCACCACACAAGAGCCTCAGTAATTACATTAGTCAGTGGGATGGAAGGTGTATGGTTGTGAAATTTTGCGTTGGAAAAAATAGTGCTTTCTGTGACAAGGATATGCCACACTTTGGAGGAAGTGGTCATACACCTGGGTGGTACCCTGCATACCATATGGGAATACATATGGGAGAGCTGCATAACTCCTCACATCTGCTGCCTGAGACTACAAGTAAAAAAAGGACTGCCCAGCTGTAACTCTGGCATGCACTGCTATGGATTGCACTCTGATGGACTGCAAATGCTGAAAACTGGGGACTACAGCCCTAAGGACTTTGCCTTGATTTAAGAAGGATTAAGTAGTGGACTCCCAGCAGGTTACTCGGTAACAGAGGCTAGCTGCATCATTTCCACCAAGAAGTACACATCCAGGAGTGTTTAAAATGTGAACTTTTAAGGATTTGGGCAGGTGCATTGTGGAAATTATAGTCCCAACATCCCAAGGACCATCTCAGAGATTCTAGACCTCTGGGTTGGTGTTGTGGACACTTTGAATCCTAAGGTAAACCTTCTAGAAGAAGAAACAGAAGTCTGGAGAAGTTTGGTGAACTTTTTTTGAAAGAAAATCCATAAGAAGATTGACTCGACGTCAAGAGTCAAGCTGGCTACCTGTAACCGTATCCCAGGCTGGATTTGAGGTTCATCTCGTGTAAAGCTCTGGAGCTCCAGACTTCCAGGATTTGACCAGGGCCTCGCAGAAAACCAAGCCGACAACGTAGATGCGAATCAGACCTTAAGAGGAGCCTCGCTGGACATTGAAGGAAAAAGCTCCAGAAAAAATGCATAGGGAAACTTTTGACCGAGGCCTCCCGCTTAGTGTATCTGACAAGGTCTCCATAATGGTTGGCCTAACACTTTGACTTGTCAAGCACGACCAGATTTGCCAATTTGGCACTATAGGTTTTTAAGCACTAGAAGGTGTTTATTCTTTCAAAAATTCATATCTACAGTTCCCTACATTGGATGTTTGTCATTTTGTGTCTATTTGTTCATAGAAATATAACCCATTTCTATAAATAGGCATTGGATTGTTATTGTGTGTTGTATCTTACTTATTTAAAGTATTGGCATTTTTAAATGTTTTACACACCTGCCTCTTAGTAAGTCCTGCCTGCTTGTTGCCAGTTACCAAGGGTTGAGCAAGGGAATAATTTATTGAGACCTTTACTGACCCTTTTACTGGGTGTGTGGCCTTATTACTAGTGTGATCGTGGGCACCTGGAGTCCAAGCGAGTGTCAGCGTCGCTGGGTGTGTGTGCTTTTTGCAGCATGAGCCCTTCGTGAGGAATGTCCTGGGATTGTGTGCACCCAGAAGTTAGTCTCAGCGACTCTGTGTGCGTGTGCTTTGTGCAGCCTGAGACCTTGTGACGATTGCCCTGTGACCGTGCACACCAGAAGTTCAAGTGAGTCTCAGCGGTGTTGTGTGCATGTGCTTTTAGCAGCCTGAGACCCTCAGAAGAATTGTCCTGTGATCGTGGTCACCAGTAGTTCAAGTGTGAGTCAGCGACGCTGTGTGTGTGTGCTTTTTGCAGCCTGAGACCCTCGGAAGAACTGCTCTGGGATTGTGGGCACCAGAAGTGCAAGTATGTCTCAGCAACGCTGTGTGTGTGTGCTTTTTTGCAGCCTGAGACCCTCGAAAGAATTGCCCTGTGATCGGTGGCGCCAGGAGTCCAAGTAAATCTCAGCGACGCTGTGTGCGTGTGTAAGAAAGTGGCTCTATATATACTGGACCAAAGTAAGGTACAATGTGTATAGAGTCCACAAACTCCAGAGGTATAACAGATGTTAAAGTCAGATCAGACCTTACTCTCTAAAGTGGTATCTTGGTCGAACAGTAAGGCAGTATCAGAGGACAGTGTAAAGCATTTGTTGTACACACTCAGTCAGCAAAAGGTTTCACACACTCAAGAACTGAACTCTAGGCCAATTGTTTTTATATCAAAAAATATGGTTATTTTATTTTAGAACCAACAGGTATCAAAATATACTTTTCTCAATATGAGTGACTTTAGGTAATTACTTTGCAGAAAGGCAATAGACTTGGTAAGTACAATAGTTAATGGGGTTGCAATAGGCAACACAGTTCTAAACACAATTTAACATTGAGCACAATTGGTTTTTCTACAAAAATACAGGTGATAACTTTCAGGATTACTTTTCAAACCACAGGACTGGATACTGGATTCAGTCCCGGGACCTAAGCTGTAAACAGTTAAGTAAAAGTGTTTTGGTTACAGTTGTCATTTTTAAAGAATATAAATGTATTTTCAAAGTTGACACTTAGAAACATTTCAGTGAAAAACTAGCAATGTTATCCTATGGAAGGCAATTCAAGTCACAGGTAAAGTAGGTTCTCGTTACTTTTGTAATCCAGTACCGGACTCCTAGGTTTAGCACTGGGACCTCTACCTAAGACAGGTAAGTATTTACGTTCAGTAGTTGATACGATTTTTAAAGAATATTGTAATTTGCAAAAATCGACACTTGGAAGAAATTTCAGAGAAAAACAGTCAATGGTTTCCTATGGAAGAAAATGCAGGTTACTGGTAAGTACAGTTAGAATTACTTTTGCGGTTCAGTACTGAGGTAGAAAGTACAGCACTGGCTTCTCTCCTGATACCAGGTGAGTATTTCCGAAATCGTTATTCAGCTGATTTTAGAAGAATATTTTAAAGTTTCAAAACTCCACACTTGGAAGAAATTTCAGTGAAAACCAGTCAATGTTAGCCTATGGAAGGAAAGTGAGTTATCAGCTTTCAGGTGAGTACTCGACTGGTGAGGTTAAGATTCTGGGCATAGACTCAGGGGTCTCCCAGGGTCAGAAAGGTACAGTGTTTACACCCTCAGCGGCACAGGGGCAGCTGGGTGCAGAGAGAGTAGGCCCAATGCAATCCAATGTAGGGTATGGGGCCTTTGGTTGGTGGCTGCAAGCAGGCAGGCCACGCGGCTATGGGACTTGAGCTCCTGGACACTTATTCAGTGCAAGTGGGGAAGTAGAGTAGGGTAGTAGTTGCACTTCCAGCGGCATTCGGGCGGCTTTTGAGCCGTCGGGCGCACCATGTTATCCAATGGGAAAGTTACAAAGTGAACAAAGGCTGCAGGCTCGGGGACGGAGATTCTTCAGGTGCGACCACCACTTCGAGAGGTAAGTTGGGTTCTTGGAGAAGAGGTAAGTACCCCAAAGGAGGGCACAGGGGGCCGTGGGGCGCTGGGTGCAGGGGTGTGTTTGGATGTTGGGAAATCTTACCCTCTGCTGGTCGCGGTTGGGGTTGGTTCTGAGGCTGCAGGCGTTGTCTGGGTCGTCGAGGAGGGTATTTGGGCCCGGGACTTCAGGTCCCAGTCGCTGGGGGGATGTCCTTGTGATCTTGAATCACTCAGGCACGGGCCGGGCTCCGCGGGTGCAGAGTGGGCTGGATTCGCGGTTCCTGGCTGGCACCAGGGGTATTGATGTTGGAGCAGAGCCCCTGCTCATGGGAGTCCCAGTCTTTGAGAGGGTCAAGGCAGGCAGGTGCTCTGGGTTTTCCAAGGTTGTTGTCCGCAGGCGTCACCGGGATTTAGCAGGTGCAGGTTCCAGGATCGACATGCCAGGAGGGCTGGGGCAAAGTCAGTTTGTGTTGTCCTGTTAGCAGCTGCACAGCTGGTCTCCTTCTTCTTGATCTTCTTTTTTGTTTTCTCATCGGGATCTGAGGAAGGAAGGTTCGGGTTGCCCTTAAATACTAAATTTAGGGGTGTTACAGGTAGGGCAAGGGCAGGGACTAATGGGTCCCTGTCCTGGGATGGGTACACCCCCTAGCCTGCTCCTCTCCTGTGGGAGGGGGGCATGAACCTAGCTGTGATTGGGCAGGGCTCCCCATCTTCAAGATGGCCGGGGCACGGGGTTGAGCTTCACCTACCCTCTCCCACCTGAGGGGTGGAGTTGGCACAGGTTGGCACACCCCGCTTCCTGACATAGGGTTTCCCGCCAGTCTTCCCGCCAGAGTGGGGGTCAGAACTGGTGGGGGCCAGTTGCTGGGTACAGCAAATGGCCAGGGAATGCCTTTGAAGCTACCCCTGCCCATCCACGGGGAGGAGGCTTGACACCTCTTCCCAGGATGTGCATTGTTGTAGGCCCAGGAGAGTGAGGGCTCTCCACCCAGGGGTCCAGCAACATGTCTGCTGAGTGGCAGCCTAGGCAGCCCCTCAGACAAGACGTGGATTGTAGGTTAGTTTTCAGGGGGCATCTCTAAGATGCCCTCTGTAGTGCATTTTACATTAACTCCCACACTGGCATCAGTGTGGGTTTAATGTGCTGAGAAGTTTGATATCAAATGTGCCAGTCTTCAGTGTAGCCATTATGGTGCTGTGGAGTTCGTAATGCCAACCTCCCAGCACCATATACTCTTAATGGCATCACTGCACTTACATTGCCCAGGAATGGCCCTGGGTACTGTAGGGGCACAGGGCTCATACACTTGTGCCCACGCCACTGGCACAGGGAACCCATCTAGAGGGGTGAGTGAGGTATGCCAGGGCAGTGGGTTTTGTGGGCATGGCACACAGGGATGTGTGCCATGCCGACTCTTTATTTAGTTCTTTACTTAGACACTCAGTCTGCAAAGGCAGTGTGTGGGTGTGAGGAAAAGTGTTTTTTTGATTAGCATCATCTGTACCGGGACTCCATTGTTTTTTCATTGCCATCTTGTGTCAAACACTTCCACACGACCCACCTAGTCATTTCTGCTGATGCCAGAGGAAAATCTAAACTGACACGACAAAAACCATCTTGCAGCCTGCATTTCTGCCCAGGAACTGTCGCACACCCAACCCCCTGTTCTTTGCAGTTCAACAGAAAGCCATGAGACACCCACGCCCTGTGTAAACAAGCTTGTTTTCCATCTCCTGCTCCCAGCCTGGTAAACATCCTAGACACCGTGATCGGGTTATCTAGACAATGGTTTGACTGTTGGACCCTGATCAGGGTGATTAAACAATGACTTGAAGGACTGGGCTTTGATCAAGGCAATTGAACAAAGACCTGAAAAACTGAGCCTTGATCAAAGCAGAGTGAACAATGATCTGTGTACTAAGCCTTGACCAGGTCACTAACTATAAACATCGTTTGGATCTGGTTATCAACTGTAAACACTGCCCTGATTAAACAATGTTCTGACAGCCAAGACTGGGATGAATTTTTTTAATTTGAATTTTGATTTTATTTTGCATAGTTAATAAAAACATTGCAATATCTCCATTTTAAAATACATATACGTACTGTACATTTTCACCGTAAACGTAATATTGCATATAAAACGATACAATTCATTTTTAAAATCTTCTAAATTAAATACAAATTTGCAATGATGTTCATCTTAGCATCGATTTTCTTTGTGAGCTTCAAAAAGGTTGGGTTCCAGTGTCCTCTTTCCACCGCCTTCAGTGATTTAATAATATTAGACAACATTTTACGTATGGTTCAAGCTGAACAAGAAACAGCAAGTTAAGTTAAGAGTCAAGTTTCTGCATCTTTTTCTCCACCTCCTTCATATACTTCACAAGGCCGCAGTTTAACTGCGGATCGTCGGGTGTGAAGCAGGCAAGTACTGCATTCCTTCGAGTGCGTATTTCTTGTTGGTTGAGCAGAAATTTCAGCAATCGTTTTCTTTCCTCTAATAATTTGTCGCAGGAACACAACAAATGTGGCATATCCTCCTTTGCCTTGCTACATAAACGACAGAGGTGGCCCCCTTTATCCCTCAGCCAATGTGGAAGGTGGGTTCTACAAGGTAACAGGCCCAATCTGAATTTTAAAAACTTCAATTTCATGGTCCTAGAGTATCCCAGATTGAGATAACTCTGTTGTCCTTGTTGAGAATAGGAGTTTAAGACAAACCAACCGTGTGACCTGTTGGCAACTGTCGCCTTATCCTCAATCCATGAAAGGTACTTTGGTGTTCTCTTTTCCAGCCGTTTGACTGTGGTGTGATTAGTTGAGGTGTTCCACAGCTCCTGTATGCCTAGGTTTAACAGCAGTTCCGACCATAGTAAACTATTTAAGGTCCCCTGTTTTGCTTTCCTGATTTTGTCCCACGTGATTATATACGCCCCCTGTCTTGCGAGAGACTGCTTCTGAGCACCGAACTCTAATCTAAGTTGAGCCGGGGAGGTATATTTTGGCAAGGCGAAGGTGATTCTGTATGCTGATGTCACAGCCTTGTCCAGAGATACTGCATCTCTTCCTCTTTGTACCTCGCTGCCGTAAGTAATTGCGGGCAAAAGTTTGGCTCGTATAACTTGCGCCAAAGGAAGAAGAGATGGGCTTGTGAGTTTGCCGTTTAGTCTTTTTAGTGAGACTGCTATAGCGATGCCTTTTCCTCTGATGCTTTCTTTTTGGATGATAAACTGGCCACTGCTATCAATTTTGACCCCTAGGTACTTATACAGTGTTTTGTTTTCTCTACGGTTGTTGTTCCAAAACCAGCTGTGTGGTGTTTTTCCTTTCTTATTGATTGACATTGTTTCGGTCTTTTCCAAATTTATTGTTAGAAAGTTCTCATCAGAGTATCTTTTTGTTGCATCCACAAGATTTTGCATCCCTATTTTTGTGTGACTGATTAAAACCAAGTCATCCGCATATAATAGCGTGGGCAATACTTGGCCTCCCAGTTTGGGTCCATGAGAATTACAATTGTTGAGCACCGGAACAAGGTCTCCCAAGAACAGGTTGAAAAGCTTTGGGGCCAGAACACATCCTTGTTTGAGGCCTTTGTTTGTTGGAATGCGTCTTGACAAATGGGAGCCGTCGCCCAGCTTTACCTGTACCCATGTTTCGCTGTGTAAGTTATTCAATAAGTCTAGCAAGTGCTTTGGTATTCCCCAGCTCTTCAGTTTTGACCATAAAAGATTCCGATTGATATGGTCGAAGGCTGCCTTGTAGTCTATGAAGCACAAGTGGTTGGCATTTTTGTTGTTATCAATTTGTCAATTAGCAGACCCATAGCCCGAATGTTTGTTGATATCTCGACAGATTTGGAAAAACCAGTCTGATTTGCAGGAATTAGCGAGTTTTCTGTAGCCCAGGCCTGCAATTCCTCCAATAGGATCCCAGCAAAATACTTTGCTTCGTTATCCATAAGGGCAACCAGTCTGTAGTTACATGGTAGCGATTTGTCCCCTGCCTTGAAGATTGGGGAGATAATAGAGCCCTTCCAGGAGGCAGGTAATACATTGAGGTGTTTGATTTCCAAAAACAGTGGCTCGAGGGCTTCAGTCCATTCCTTTTCATTCGATTTGTAGAGGATGGGAGGGATTCTGTTCGGACCTGGTGCCCCCTCTCTCCTTCCTTTTTTAATTTGGAGCCCAATTGTCTTTTGTAATTTTGTCGAGCCTGTGCTCGTAATTTGGCCTGTTTGTTTGTGTTGAGAATCGCGCAATGGTATTAGTTCGTTGTCATCGATTTCTGTCGCCAGGTTCTCGATTGTATGTTGTGTGAATTGACCTTTAAGATGGTTTACCCATGTTTGTTCCGTCGTGCCTGGGGTTTATAAAGGAATTGATTGTTTTCCAAAATTTTGCCCCGTCATACTGCTTAGTATCTGAATATAATTTTGCCCACAGATTATCCTCCATTGCTCTATTTGCCTCCCATTTTGTTTTTTTCAGGGATGCCTTTAGTTCTTGCAAGTTGTTATTTCTCGCCGTGTTTTTTGGGAGATGCCTACGTTGGCGCATGGTCTGAGCAATGCATTTTTTTATGCTTTTTATCTTTAATCTGTGATCATTTGTGAAAGAAGTCATATTACTATTCTTCAGTGCATATTGAAATTTTGGGGTTGTATTGTAACATGCCATGGTGGTTGTAAAGCTGTCCCATTTTTCCACCTCACTTGCTCCAGTTCTCCCGTCGAAATGTCGCTTTGCCATTTCTTGAAGGTCTCCGTCCATGACTGCCGAATACTTGATCTTTTTATAGTTGATAGTGTAAATTAGATCATTCAGTACCAGCGATTGCTCGAATTTTGATTTATTGATGTTAAGTGTGATTTCCTGGGGACAGTGATCACTGTCAGTTTTTTCCCCTATTTAGAATGAGTCAATATGAGTCAATATGACGAAATAAGGATAGTGATATAAAAGTGTAATCCAATATTTTGCTAAATTTAGCTGTGTGAAATGTACACGCTGGTGGAATATCTCCCTTAAATCTCCCATTTAGTCATCTAAGACTGTAGCACTCTAGGTTCTCTAATACCTCCTCTCCTAACTTTGAGTATTTGGAAGTTTGTGGAGCCTTCCAGGCTATGTTATGGTGATGATTCTCGTCGCTTGTTGAGCTTCCCATCAGATTAAGATTAAAGTCCCCAGTGATCATAACGTCCGTTGTCGCAGTATCGTTTATAATTTCCTCTAGGCTTTTACATAGGTCTTTCACCACTTTTCCTTTCCTTTTTGGGTGTATGTAGACGTTAATCAGTGTGAGGTTTGTGCCCTCATTGCCTAATTTGGCGGTTGATACATTTATTATATTTAGGTCAGGAGTGTTAGATCCTAATTCCTTGATATCATAGACACTTTCAGTTGAAACGTAGGTTACTAGGCCCCCTTGTAGGTGGCCATATTTTGCTGTTCTCACCGCACTGGTGAAGAATCGTAGAAATCCATGCAGGTGCGGAGGCTCTAGTTGCCATGCTTCTTGCAGGGATATAATGTCGAAGGATCGTAGATAGCTAACGAATTCTGGATCAGATAATTTAGAGGCAAACCCGTTGATGTTCCATGAGCATATTTTCAGTTGGTTTCGCCTGCTTAGTTTCGGGAGGTTTTCCGTTGGTCAGTTATATGATTGTTTATTGTTCTCGAAATCCATCTTAGGTCGTGAGAACCTAGTGGTGCTCCCTCGGAGGTGCAGCCCCTGACATTAAGATCTTCCACGCTTCTTACTTCTTCTGGGTCTTTGGTCCCTCTAAGTACTGTTGATCCAGTCCTATTAGTGATGTTCTGTCTCCCATCTTGTGCTGCTGGAATTAATAGATCTGGGTATTTTGGCTTTACGTATGGGGCAATTGTTATTCCCCAGTTTTTAAAGGTTGTAGTTTCTGCAGGTATGTTTTGGACTGGGACTGGGATGAAAAATGTATAAAAGGCTTGTAAGCACAGAGTGAAGTAGCAGCCTCCTGGGTTTTGTCTCTGACTAGCTTGGGACTCTGTTCTGGGTTCCTCCTGCAGACGAAGGCTCCTGTGTCTCCTTTTACTAAGTATGGAAAGTATGGAAGATTTGGGCGGTTCCCCCGCCTCCGAGACCCAGTAAGTGGGTTATCCCGGTTCTTCAGGTGTCAGGGTACAGAGCCCCTAAGGGTAGCACAATAAGTGCTGCAGCCCTTAGGGGTCTACTCTGGTCACTATGCCCTGGGAACCTAGGGTACCATTTACTAGGGACTGACAGGTGGCCAGAGATGCCAATTAGGTTTGAGTTTCAACACAGTTTTAAGGGAAGGAACACAGGCCCTGGACACCTGGTTGGCAGGAGCCCAGGGCACACTCAGTCAAAGCACATCAGCAGTTCAGCAAAAAGTGGGGGCATCCCAATGCATGAAAGATGGCACTTTCTCACAGCGTGTCCTTCATGCAGCCTGAGACCTTCGTGAGGATTGCCCTGTGACCGTGTTCACCCCGAGGCTCAAGGGAGTCTCAACAAGGTTGTGTGTGCGTGCTTCGTGCAGCGTGAGACCATCATGAGGATTGCCCTGTGACCATGCACACCCTGTGTCTGTGTGCCCTGTAGTAGCCTGAGATCTTCGTTATCATCATTGGCCCAGAATCAACCCATTCACATCGAAGGCCCAAGTGGTGAGAGGCGGAGGGAGAGCAAGGTCCCACCCCCTAGGTAACATGTGTAGGCACCTGGGGTGGGGTGCGGGCTCAGAGAGAGACACTCTTGGCCTCTCCCCTTCTGGTAGCACGAGCCTCTGTCCCAGCTCATGTCACGCCTCATACGTACCACGGAGTGGCAGTACTGGGGCTGGAGCAGGGAGCTGCACTGTAGTTTACACCAGATCTGTGTTGGGGCATATGGTGACAGAAACTGACAGCGAGTCAGTAAGAGAGGTGGAGAGACCATATGAAGCCCAGTGATCGGTGCTGGAGTGTATTGCACATTGCATTAATTCTACAGTACGAACTACCTGATTATTGTATTACGCATTGCATTCGTTTGCAGAATGAACTATCTGATTGTTGCATGACACATTGCATTATTTCTGCATAACGAACTGCCTGATTGTTGTATTACGCATTGCATTAATTCTGCAGTACAAACTACCTGATTGTTGTATTACACATTTGTTAGAAGAGGCTGTCTCTAGTTGGCAGAGGTATACACTTCTGACAAATAGGGACACACCTTTTCTAGTCAAGGCAAGGGGATCACACACTTAGATAACCCCTGCTCACCCCCTTGGTAGCTTGGCAAAGCAGACAGGCTTATCTCAGAGGCAGTGCGTTAAGCATTTATGACCACATACAGTAATAAAGTGAATACACTACAAATGGACACGACACAGTAGTATTATAAAAATAGGATGTTTATATAAGGCTTAGCACAAGACCAAATAACGACAAAAATATACCACAATCTTAATAAATACTCTTGGAAGGAAAAATAATAGTTCAAGTGTAGTTTCTTCTTAGCACAAAGTCTTTAGTAACAAAAGCAACTCTTCTTCTTTAAATCACAGTTCCTGGCAACAATGTAACACCCGCAGGAGTCACACGACGTCGAGGCAAAGTTAATCCACAGGTTCGGCGTCGACCGCGAGGAGCGCTACGTCGAGCCCGGAGTCGCAACAGACCCCCACAACACAGTACCTTGGAAAAGTGAAGCACACGATGATCAGCGGCGTCGAGATGTCCGGCGTCGCGTCTTCGGCGTCGATCGGGCCTCGGAGTCGGGGGCAATCTGCAGCGGCGTCAACAGATGTCAGGCAGGAGCAGCGCTCATGAGGCGAAGCAGGATACGGCGGTGTCGTCGACGTCGACGGTGATGTTGCAAGAGTGAGCAGCACTCACGGCGTCGAGAGGGCTCGGTGTCGAGGCGTCGGTAGCGGCTTCGCTACTAGCGTTGGTCGGGCCCGGCGGCCGGCGTCGAAGGTGCGGGACACTGGAGCTGCACTCACGATGTCGAGCTGGATTTGGCGGCGTCCGACGGCGTCGAGATTGCTGGATTCTTCAGAGGTGCTGGATTTTCAGGTTCCAGCAACAGGCACTTTTAGCAAATGATGAAGTCCTTTAACCCTGTGACTTCAGCAAGAGGTTGGCACTCTTCCAGCCCTTGGAGAGTTCCTTGGCAAAGCTAGAGAGTACACACTCAGTTCCTCTCTCCTGGTTCCTTGGCAAAAATAAAGAAGTAACTGCAGGATTCCCCCAACAAACAGCACACTGGCAGAAGGGGTAGGCAGGTCCTTGGATCAGCAGGCTTCTTGTCCTTGGTTCAGGTTTCCTTGTCAGAAGTTGTTGGAAAGGCGACCCCAGGGGAGACAGAAGGTGTCTGACTGTTCGCCCCGAGACCCACCTCTCTTTTTGGAACCGGCCGAGCGCCGAAGGGAGGCCTCCTTGGCGAGGCTTCTCTCCTACAATCGTAACAGCAGAGCAATCACACTACTTACAGATAGACGTCACACAGGAAGGATATTCACAAGAATCATTATATAAGTAACCAAAGCAAGGTCTTGGCAGGATAGCGGGCAAGGATCGAGGGATCCGTAAAGTCGTGGTCTCGGGGAAAGGGGGTAGCGGGACAGTCTTGGCACCCACTGGTGCGTGGATAGTTCAAGGGGTCAGGCCGCGACAGCGTCAGCAGGGCCTTGAAGGTGGTTCAGCTTGGTCAGGCCGCAACAGCGTCAGCAGGGCCTCGAAGGTAGTTCCGCTTGGTCAGGCCGCGACAGCGTCAGCAGGGCCTCGAAGGTAGTTCAGCTTGGTCAGGCCGCGACAGCGTCAGCAGGGCCTCGAAGGTAGTTCAGCTTGGTCAGGCCGCGACAGCGTCAGCAGGGCCTCGAAGGTAGTTCAGCTTGGTCAGGCCGCGACAGCGTCAGCAGGGCCTCGAAGGTGGTTCAGTTTGGTCAGGCCGCGACAGCGTCAGCAGGGCCTCGAAGGTGGTTCAGTTTGGTCAGGCCGCGACAGCGTCAGCAGGGCTTTGAAGGTTCCAGGTGCAAGAGTTCGGATCAGGATTAGCCGCTACGAGGTCAGCAGGGCTTCGACTCCAGATACAACTGCCGTCCTAATCCAGGGCTGGCCCAGATATAGGACTGGAGGGCTTTGATGTCTGGACCCTCGCGCCTGGGGGTCAGAGGGGCCGGGATGAAGGTGTCCAGACACCCAGCAGGGGGGAGGAGCCAGCGCCCAGGGAGGCTGGAGGGCGATTGATACCAGGCGTCCGGGGGCGGCTGGAGGCCCATCGAAACTCTCCTCCTCCGGGATCTTGTCGAGTGGCCACTTTACCACCTAGGAGGATCTTGGTGCCTCAATGTCGGGGCTTTGCTGGGGCCGGGGCCCGGAATGGCGGCGGCCACGTGTTCGGGTCGTGATGGCCCCGAGATGGAGCCGGCCAGAAAGGGTGGCCTGGTCAGGTTGCCAGGCTGGCAGCGTTGGCGAGCAGGTTCCGCCGGGGTACCCGGGAGAGGTTGTAGGTGGCCGGGGAGGCTGCTCTCGCCGATGGTTCGTGAATGTGCGTGTCAGGGGGGTCGATAGTAGGTAAATGGAGGGCCGATGTCGTCCTGGGCCCTCCATGCGGAAGGGGTCGGACCACGCCACGAGGCCGTGTCCAACACACGTCCCCTCCAGCTGAAGGCGGGGAGAGTCACCCATCTTCCTGGGGGCTCCCCTCGTCGAGGCGGAAAAACCGGGACAGGCCATCAGCGTTGGCGTGGTCGCTGCCAGGGCGATGCTCCACAGTGAAATCCATGCCTTGGAGGGAGATGGACCATCGCAACAGTTTCGGATTTTCGCCACGCATCTGCATCAGCCAACTTAAGGGCCGGTGGTCAGTCTGCACCCGGAAGTGGGTGCCGAAGAGGTAGGGCCTGAGTTTCTTGAGGGCCCACACGACAGCGAAGGCCTCTCTCTCGATGGTGCTCCATCGCTGTTCTCGGGCCAGCAGCCGCCGGCTGATGAAGGCCACAGGATGGTCAGTTCCCTCGGAGTCAATTTGCGACAGGACCGCCCCGATGCCGTGTTCCGAGGCGTCGGTCTGGACCACAAACTCTCGGCTGTAGTCGGGGGCCTGGAGCACAGGGGCGGTACACATGGCTGCTTTCAAGGTCTCGAAGGCCACCTGACACGCGGGTGTCCACTGCACTTTCTGGGGCCGGTTCTTCGAGGTCAGTTCCGTGAGGGGCCCCACAATGCTCCCATAGTTCTTGATCAAACGCCGATAGTACCCAGTGAGCCCCAGAAAGGCTCGGACGGCGGTCTGGTTGACCGGGGGCTCCCAGGCTACGATGGCGTCGATCTTGGGTTGGAGGGGAGCCACTTGGCCGCTCCCCACTTGGTGTCCCAGATAGGTCACGGACCCTTGGCCTATCTGGCATTTGCTGGCCTTCACAGTTAGCCCGGCCCGGCGGAGGGCTGTCAGGACTTCCCAGAGGTGTTTCAGGTGCTCGGCCCAGTTGAGGCTGTAGACCGCAATGTCGTCTAGGTAGGTGGCACTGAAGTCTTCTAGCCCCGCCAGTACTTTGTTTACTAGTCTCTGGAAGGTGGCCGGGGCGTTTTTCATGCCGAAGGGTATCACTTTGAACTGGAAGTGGCCGTCGGGTGTGGAGAAGGCTGATCGCTCCTGGGCGCCAGGGGTGAGGCCGATCTGCCAATACCCGGCGGTGAGGTCGAAGGTACTGAGGTACTTGGCGACCCCCAGGCGGTCAATCAGTTCATCGGCCCGGGGGATGGGATGGGCGTCGGTTCTTGTAACAGCATTCAGTCCCCGGTAGTCGACGCAAAACCGGAGTTCTGGCGGGGTGCCAGGTGCGGCGGCCTTGGGGACCAGGACAACTGGGCTGGCCCAGGGACTGTCGGAGGGTTTGACCACCCCCAGGGCCAGCATCTTGGTAACTTCTGTCTGGATGCAGGCCCGAACTCGGTCGGGGACCCGGTAGGCCCGGTGTCGTACTGGCTGATTGTCCCCGGTGTCGACATCGTGGACACACCATTGGGTAACCCCGGGGGTGAGGGAGAACAGATCTGTGAATTGTCCCAACAGTTCTTGGCAGTCTCGGCGCTGTGCGGGGGTCAGGTCGGGAGAGAGAGAGATCCCTTCGACGGAGCCGTCCTTCTCAGTGCACTTTAGGAGGTCGGGCAAGGGCTCGGAGTCGTCTTCGGTCCCATCGTCGGTAGCTAGCAGCAGGCTCAGTTCTGTGCGGGCGAAATGAGGCTTGAGCCGGTTGGCGTGCAGAACCCGGAGGGGGTTCCGAGGAGACTCCATGTCCACGAGGTAAGTGACGGGGCTCTTGCGCTCAATCACCTTGAAGGGCCCCGACCATTTGTCCTGGAGGGCACATGGTACGACCGGGGACATGACCCAGACCCGCTGGCCCGGCTCGAACTCGATGGAGGAGGAGTTCTGGTCATACCAGCGTTTCATGTCCTCCTGACTGGCCTCCAGGTTGGCCTCCGCAAGGGCCCGGAACTTCCGAGTCTGGTTTCGGAGGGTCAGGAGGTACCGGTAGACATCCGGTGGTGCGTCTTGGACTGTAGTTTCCCAGCCTTCTTTGACCAGGCTGAGCGGACCTCGGACAGGGTGTCCGTACAAGAGTTCAAAGGGGCTGAACCCCAGGGATTTCTGGGGTACCTCCCGATAGGCAAACAGGAGGCAGGGCAGCAGGACATCCCATTTGCGTCATAGTGGCTCTTCTAGGCCCTGGATCATCCCCTTGTGAGTCCGGTTGAACCGCTCCACAAGTCCATTCCCTTGGGGATGATACGGGGTGGTGAACTTATATGTGACCCCGCACTGTTGCCACAGGGACCGCATATACTTCGATATAAAGTTGGTGCCCCGATCGCTCACGACCTCTCGGGGGAATCCTACTCGGGAGAAGATCCCCATCAGGGCTCGCCCCACCACGGGAGCGGTGATGGTTCTGAGGGGGATGGCCTCAGGATAGCGGGTGGCGTGGTCCACCAGGACAAGTATGAAGCGATGCCCTTGCGAGGTTTGAGGGTCCAGGGGCCCCACAATGTCTATTCCCACTCGCTCGAAGGGGGTGGTCACTACTGGAAAAGGTTGGAGCGGGGCCTTCACCTTCCCCCCGCTCTTTCCGCTGGTTTGGCATGTCGGGCAGGTGCGGCAGTGGTTATGTACATCGTTGCGCATTTTGGGCCAGTAAAAATGGGTCACCAGGCGGCTGTAAGTTTTGTCCTGCCCCAGGTGCCCGGCGAGGGGCACATCGTGCGCCAGGTTCAAAAGGAAGTCTCTGAATCGCAGGGGAACCACTAGCACTCGGCTGGCCCCCAGCTCGGCAATTTTCTGTTCACTGTATAGGAGGTCGTGGTCCCAGTAGACCCAGTGGGACCCTGAGGTGTCCCCGGTAGCTTGGGCAGCGGCTTGTTGGCGGGTCCCCTCGAGGGAAGGGCAGGTCTTCTGTTCCTGCCGAAACTGTTCTCGGGTGGGACCACCCTCTTGGCGCCATTGGGCGAGTTCGGGGATGTCGCTGAGCTCATGGTGGTTTCCGGGCTCCGATGGCCTGGTCTCGGAGTCGCATTCTTCATGGATGGCAGGGGGTGGTGGCTCGGGCCACTCCGGCTCTTCGGTCGGGGTGGCCTCGGTCGCTGCCGGGGCTCGGGCTGCCATAGATCGGGTCGTCGCACAGACCCACTCGGGTAGTCCCATCATTCCTAGGTGCTCTCGCCGCTCGACTTGGGCCCAGGGAGAGCTCTCGAGGTCGTTCCCAAGGAGGCAGTCCACGGGGGCGTCGTCCCGGACGGTCACCTTGAGGGTGCCCGACACTCCCCCCCATTCTAAGGGAATTCGGGCCATCTGGCATAGAGTTTCAGAGTTGTCGGCGGCCCTCATGGGGCATCGTACGTTCGGGATGATCTGTTCGGGGGTCACCAAGTGGCAGCGGACGGCCGTCACACTGGCTCCCGTGTCTCGGAGGGCTTCGGTTCGTCGTCCATTGATGTGTACCCACTGACGGTATTTTCGAGTGTTGCTCGGTAGCGGGGCCTGGGGGACCAGGTCTCTATTGCCCAGGTAGGCTAGGGCCATGGCGGCCGGTTCATACTCGGTTTGACCTTCCTCGTAGACCTCTACGTCTTCTTCTCCCTCCTCTCCCAGGGCTGCAGCAGCGAACTGGCGGGTCGGAGGCCCAGTGGTGCCGGGGCGCTCGTTCATGGGGCAGATGGGGTCATTGGCATAGTGACCGGTCCGCTGGCATCTGTGGCAAGTAATGTTCGGGTGGGGCCCCGGCCGTGCTGGGGGGGTCCCTCCTCTGATCAGGGACGGCAAAGGGTTATTCGGGGGGACCCCTGAGGGGGGCCCCGGCCCGGGGCCGGCGGGAAGCTTCGGCTCTGGTTCTGTCCTCCTCCGCCTCCACGCTGGCGGGGGTGCCCCCGGCCACCCTGTCCTGTTTCTCCTATCGGTGTTCGGGGGACCCGGGTGCTCACCCATCGATCCGCCTCGACGGCGAGTTTCCGGGGCTCGGTTAGCTTGCTGTCGAGCAGATGCTGTCTGAGCTCGACAAAGCAGTTGTTGGAGAGGTGTTCCCAAACGATGAGGTCGAACAGCTGCTCGTAGGTGGACACTTTGCTGCCCTTTATCCATCCTTCCAGGGCCCTGCTATAAAAGTTCACGTACTCGACCCACGTGGTACCGGTGATTTTCTTGCAGTCTCTGAATCTCTGCCGGTACATCTCGGGGGTGAGGCCATACCGGACGAGCAGGGCGTCCTTCATGTGGTCATAGGAGGACATTACGTCGTCGGCCAGCTCCAGCAGTGTGTCTCTTCCTTCGCTGACGAATCTCCCCCATAAGCCGGCACCCCAGTCTTTTCGCGGAATGCGGTGCGCGGTCATGGCAACTTCGTACGCCTTGAACCTTTGCTGGATATCGTCATTCTTGTAGTAATCCTTGACGATATCCTTCGGGATGTGGACCTTTGGGTCGGCAGGAGGTGGAGGGTTCCGGGCTACCGCGGCGCCAGCCTCTTCGAGTTTGGCTTTGATCTCTAGTTCTTTGAGGCCACGCTCGTGTTCGTATGCGAGTTTTTTTTCTTCCAATTCTCTTTGCCGCCGCCTTTCTTCCAGATCTCCCTCTAATCGCAGTTGTTCAAGGGCCATTTTCTTTTCTGCTAATTGGAGTTCTCCGTCCAGCCGGAGTCGGGCGAGCTCTAGTTCATGGAGCCGACTCCTCTCTCGCTCCCGGGCGTCTTCGTGGGAGTGGCCCCGGGTCCCTGTTGGCGGTTCTTTCCTCTATGGGGGCTATGACGGTACTCACGGGTACTTCTCGGACAATGTCATCGTTCGTTTGGGGTGGGGTCTCTCTGGTCTCCACCCAGGTTTGCAGCGCTTCTTTGAAATCGTCCTTTGTGCTTAGTCCGGTGGTAGCGATACCCAAGTCTTTGCAAAATTGTTTAAGTTCTTTATGGGTATACTCCTCTAACAGGTCTTTCTGGAATTCTGCAGTGGTTCCGGCTTCCTTAGTAGTCATCGTGGCTGTGGGTCTCTGTCAGTAGTGACGTGTTACTCGCTGTACGATTTGCGCGGGCTCGGATCCCGTCGCTTGCCACCAATGTTGGAAAGGCGACCCCAGGGGAGACAGAAGGTGTCTGACTGTTCGCCCCGAGACCCACCTCTCTTTTTGGAACAGGCCGAGCGCCGTAGGGAGGCCTCCTTGGCGAGGCTTCTCTCCTACAATCGTAACAGCAGAGCAATCACACTACTTACAGATAGACGTCACACAGGAAGGATATTCACAAGAATCTTTATATAAGTAATCAAAGCAAGGTCTTGGCAGGATAGCGGGCAAGGATCGAGGGATCCGTAAAGTCGTGGTCTCGGGGAAAGGGGGTAGCGGGACAGTCTTGGCACCCACTGGTGCGTGGATAGTTCAAGGGGTCAGGCCGCGACAGCGTCAGCAGGGCCTCGAAGGTGGTTCAGCTTGGTCAGGCCGCGACAGCGTCAGCAGGGCCTTGAAGGTAGTTCCGCTTGGTCAGGCCGCGACAGCGTCAGCAGGGCCTCGAAGGTAGTTCAGCTTGGTCAGGCCGCGACAGCGTCAGCAGGGCCTCGAAGGTAGTTCAGCTTGGTCAGGCCGCGACAGCGTCAGCAGGGCCTCGAATGTAGTTCAGCTTGGTCAGGCCGCGACAGCGTCAGCAGGGCCTCGAAGGTGGTTCAGTTTGGTCAGGCCGCGACAGCGTCAGCAGGGCCTCGAAGGTGGTTCAGTTTGGTCAGGCCGCGACAGCGTCAGCAGGGCCTCGAAGGTTCCAGGTGCAAGAGTTCGGATCAGGATCAGCCGCTACGAGGTCAGCAGGGCTTCGACTCCAGATACAACTGCCGTCCTAATCCAGGGCTGGCCCAGATATAGGACTGGAGGGCTTTGATGTCCGGACCCTCGCGCCTGGGGGTCAGAGGGGCCGGGATGAAGGTGTCCAGACACCCAGCAGAGGGGTGGAGCCAGCGCCCAGGGAGGCTGGAGGGCGATTGATACCAGGCGTCCGGGGGCGGCTGGAGGCCCATCGAAACTCTCCTCCTCCGGGATCTTGTCGAGTGGCCACTTTACCACCTAGGAGGATCTTGGTGCCTCAATGTCGGGGCTTTGCTGGGGCCGGGGCCCGGAATGGCGGCGGCCACGTGTTCGGGTCGTGATGGCCCCGAGATGGAGCCGGCCGGAAAGGGTGGCCTGGTCAGGTTGCCAGGCTGGCAGCGTTGGCGAGCAGGTTCCGCCGGGGTACCCGGGAGGGGTTGTAGGTGGCCGGGGAGGCTGCTCTCGCCGATGGTTCGTGAATGTGCGTGTCAGGGGGGTCGATAGTAGGTAAATGGAGGGCCGATGTCGTCCTGGGCCCTCCATGCGGAAGGGGTCGGACCACGCCACGAGGCCGCGTCCAACAGAAGTGATCTAAATTCTTTGGTTCAGGGGTCCTTCTCTTATACCCCTTTTCTGCTTTGATCCCTTTGTCTGTGTAGGGAGATTTCCCCCATCCTGGGTTTGTTGTGGGTGTTGCCAGGCCGAGGCACCTGGCCTATTCACTGTGCAGGGCAGGATCGTCAGCCGCCCCGCAGGAGGTGGAGCAAGCATTGTCACTGGCAGGGGCAGGGCCATCAGTCGCCCGGCAGGAGGTGGAGCCAGGATTGTCCCTGACAGGGAATGAGCCATCAGTCGCCTGGCAGGAGGTGGAGCCAGCATTGTGTCAGGCAGGGCAGGCTATCAGGGGCTACTCTTCCCCTACTCTCAATGCAAATGCCTCACTCACCCCACACTGACTCATTCAGACCTCTGGAGCCACCCAGCTCCTGTCACATGCACACCAAACCAGCAGAGACCAGTAGGCAGTCAGACAAGAAAATAGCCACTTTCTAAAAGTGCTATTTTCAAACACAGAGTCTAAAAACCATCCACCCAAACGGATGGGTTATTAAACTCTGAGTTCAGGGATACCAAACTCGACATTGCACCATGCTCCCCGAGCCTGCTAGGATTATAGCGTTAATAATCCTGGCAGCCCATTCTAACTTATGGAAAGCAGGTAACCTTACAATAGTGAAAAACTAATATGGCTGTAATTCACTATTAGGACATGCCAACCTCATGAGGCTTGTCCTACCTTATGCTTACAATGCACCCTACCCTGGGGCCTACCATAGGGGTGACTAACATGAAGTTAAGGGAAGGTTTAGGGACTGGCAAGTAGGTGTACTTGTGCAGCCCGTGTGACAGTACCAGACTGCACGTAGGTCTAGCAATGGCAGACCTTTAGACATATTTTACCAGGCTGCTTCTGTAGGTGGCACAACACCTGCTGCAAGCCCACTAGCAGCATTTGTATTTACAAGCCCTGGCACTCCTGGTGCACTCTACTAGGGACTGACACTAAACCAAATAAGCCAAACATGGAATCTAATCAATATCAATTTCACATAGGGAGCACTTGCACTGTGGCACTGATCAGCAGTGGCAGGTACAAAAGGGGGTGGTGATGGACGGAGCATCAGAACCAACCAAATACTCACACCCAGTCAAAAGATCTGGGTTAGATCCATCACCGTTCTTAAGCCCACTCTGCCACCCCAGTGCAGACATGGCTATATGCAAATCAGTCTGATTCTGTGCCTCATGGGAACAGTCCAGCCCGAACTGCCAAGCCATGCCTTCCCTGGACCGGAAACAAGCTTCCGAGGACCGGTTTGTGGCATTCCAGCCGTCTTCAGCCCGGCTTGCTTGAATCCAGTGGCAAAGTGAGCAAGGGACTCATGTCTGAGCATACCCTGCCACACTTTTGGCGGCCAAAAGCGGTACAAAAGGGGGTTGTGATGGACGGAGCATCAGAACCAATCAAATGCTCAGACCCAGTCAAAAGATCTGGGTTTTATCCATCACCGTTCTTAAGCCCACTCTGCCACCCCAGTTCAGACATGGCTATATGCAAATCAGTCTGACCCTGTGCCTCATGGGAACAGTCCAGCCCAAACTGCCAAGCCATGCCTTCCCTGGACCGGAAACAAGCTTCCGAGGACCGGTTTCTGGCATTCCAGCCGTCTTCAGCCCGGCTTGCTTGAATCCAGTGGCAAAGTGAGATCAGCAGTGGCAAAGTGCCCAAAGCAATATTCCAGCAAAAACATCGTAAACAGAGGAGGCAAACAGAAAAAATGGAGGAGAGACTCATGCCAATGATGCCAGGTCTAACACGTGTCCCCTCCAGCTGAAATGTGGGGAGAACTACCCTTACCCTAGGGAGTCCTCATCACTAAGGCGGAAAAATCTGGACAGACCATCAGCATTGGCGTGATCTGTACCAGGGCGGTGTTCCACCGTGAAGTCCATCCCCTGTAGGGAAATGGACCACCTCAACAGCTTTGGATTCTCACCCCTCATCTGCATCAACCATCTGAGGGGCCTGTGGTCTTTCTGAACCCGGAAGTGAGTCCCAAACAGGTAGGGTCTTAGCTTCTTCAGCGCCCAGACCACAGCAAATGCTTCTCGCTCTATCGCACTCCACCTCTGTTCCCTGGGAAGTAACCTGCTACTGATGAATGCTACAGGTAAGTCTCGGCCCTCTTCATTGACCTGAGCTAGAACAGCCCCCACGCCATGCTCTGAAGCGTCCGTCTGGACAACAAATTCTTTAGAAATGTCGGGTGCCTGGAGTATGGGTGCTGTGCACATTGCAGTTTTCAGGGTGTCAAAGGCCGTCTGACAGGCGTAAGTCCAGATCACAAGTCTTGGCTGATTCCTGGAAGTCAGCGAAGTCAAGGGGTGCACAATGTTACCATAATCCTTGACAAACCTCCTGTAGTAACCCGCGAGACCTAAGAAGGCTCTCACCTGAGTCTGGGTTTTTGGGTGGTGCCCAGGCCAGGATGGTATCAATCTTGGGTTGCAGGTGGGCCACTTTGCCGCTCCCTACTTGGTGCCCCAAGTACACCACTGAACCCTGCCCAATCTGGCACTTACTGGCTTTGATTGTGAGGCCTGCTCTGCGCAGGGCCAACAACACTTCCTGGAGGTGGCGCAAGTGTTCCTCCCAGCTGGCGCTGAACACTGCTATGTCGTCCAGGTAGGCGGCACTGAAATCCTCCAGTCCAGCCAATACCTGGTTGACCAACCTCTGGAAGGTGGCAGGGGCATTCTTCATCCCAAAGGGCATAACCCGGAACTGGTAGTGCCCATCTGGTGTGGAGAATGCTGACCTCTCCTTTGCCCCATCAGTCAAGGCGATCTGCCAGTACCCAGACGTTAGATCAAACGTACTAAGGTACCGGGCAGCCCCTAACCGATCTATGAGCTCATCAGCTCTGGGGATGGGGTGTGCGTCAGTCTTGGTGTCTGAATTGAGTCCTCGGTAATCCACACAGATCCGAAGTTCTGGTGAAGCACCAGGCGCTGCAGCCTTCGGGACCAAGACCACTGGGCTGGCCCAAGGACTGCTAGAGGACTCAACCACCCCTAAGGCAAACATTTTGGAGACCTCCTCCTTGATGTATGCTCTGACCTTGTCAGTCACTCTGTAGGCCTTGTGCTTCACAGGAGTGCTGTCCCCGGTGTCCACATCATGGACACACCACTGAGTGACACCAGGAATCAAGGAGAACAGATCAGGGAATTGTCCCAACAGTTGGCGACAATCTTGCTGCTGCTCAGGGGTCAGTGTGTCAGAGAGGACAACAACATCCACTGACCCATCTTGCTCTTTTGCATACAGGAGGTCAGGAAGAGGATCACTCTCCTCCTCCATTCCAGCATCTGTAGCTAGGAGCATGCCCACTTCAGACATTTCTAAGTGGGGCTTTAAACGGTTGACATGCAGGACCCGCAAGGGGTTCCTGGGAGACTTCAAGTCCACCATGTAGGTGACATCGCTCTTTTTCTCCACAACCTCAAACGGTCCAGTCCAACTGTCCTTGAGCGCACAAGGTTCCACAGGGGACATGACCCAAACTTTCTGACCAGGCTGAAGCTCCACCAGAGTGGCATTCTGGTCGTACCACCGCTTCATCTCTTCCTGGCTGGCCTCCAGATTTGCCTGAGCAAGATCTCTGAAGCGCCTAGTCTGGTTCCTAAAGGCCAGCATGTAACTGGATACATCCTGGGGAGGTTTCCTGGGAGATTGCTCCCAGCCTTCTTTGACCAGACTCAAAGGTCCTCTTACCGGGTGTCCATTCAAAAGCTCAAAGGGGCTGAACCCTAGAGACTTCTGTGGCACCTCACGGTAAGCAAACAGCAGGCATGGCAAGAGGACATCCCATTTACGCCTCCTTGGTTCTTCAAGACCCATAATCATGCCTTTAAGGGTACGGTTGAATCTCTCAACCAACCCATTACCTTGAGGGTGGTAAGGAGTGGTAAACTTGTAGGTTACCCCACACTCCTTCCACAGAGACTTCATATAATTGGAAATGAAGTTGGTGCCCCGGTCTGACACCACCTCTCTGGGGAACCCCATGCGGGAGAAAACACCCATCAGTGCCTGTCCCACCACGGGGTCCGTCACTGTTCTGAGAGGGATGATGTAGGAGAGTAGGGTCTGCTATCCTATGGTCACCCCAAATTTTTGCTCTTTGCTTCACTGGTTTTAGACAACTGAGGCTGTGGGCCTGCTAATCAGACCCCCAGCCTGCTGTTCTCTCTCTAAATTATTGATACATGTGCTATAGGTACATACCACAATTGGAAATGGACTCCTTGTCAGCCCCTGTACCATGCACTATAGGTGCCCAGGGAATAGGTGCCACCAAGGCCTACCAGGGGCTGCAGCATATCTTTTGCCACCCCTGGCTGGTTCTTAAATTGACACAACTGGCTGATCACTCAGCTGGGGCAAGGTGGTGTAATCACCCCTTGCTTAGATATAGTATACCTATATCTAAACCTATATCTGGACACATATAAACCTGTGAGCCACACCTATGGAAGGCCTCATCAATCCTGGAGGCAGAGTGCGTGGTTTAATGTGAGATGGAGCTCTAGCATGAGCTGAGCCTGTCTGCAGCCGTCGGGAACAAATCCCTAAGCTGTTTCAGGATAATGCCATACCATATACTCTTAAGTGCATTATAATCCTCGCGGTTATATAGCAACTTTGGTTTGGCTTTATCAAAACATGTCGTGTAAGGTGTCATACGATTTGGAATACTATCCCCTCGCCAGTTCTGGCGACGGGGATATCATTCCACCCCTCTAGAGGGGTAAGACATGTTACTTTACTTAAATGCGGTTAATTTCTAAAAGGGCCTTAGATCCACAAAATGGATGCTTCTGCCACAGACACAAGTCTGACCCCCTGAAGCTGACCGAAACTCAGCCAAGGGGGCCTGGACAAAGGGTTTCCTGTCGCAGGGCGGTGTTACCACCCCCCAGACAGGAGATAGTGGATTGTAGCAGGGAGGTTTGAAAGAAACCAGACACTGCATGGGGAGCACCAGGCTGCCCCTTGCATAATCTGGCCAAACCGGTTCTGGGGCACTCCAGCCCCCGTCCCAGCGCGGCCAGGATCAAAGGAAGGGGGTGTATCCACCCACTTCCCGGGTCCCACCCATAGGAGGAGACCTAGCAGGTAATCCAGCCCCCCAGATTCGAATAAGAGTGGGAGCAGTGCCAATGCACTTCAGATTATCCTGATGAAACATAAGAAACAAAACTCTGGACCCTTCGACATCCTACTCAACATAGTAGACTGAAGAATCTCCCTTGTGGTCAAGGAGTGACCACCCTGTGCAAACAGGCACCATCTAGCCCTCAACATCTGCTTTGTTGCAGTTCCCGCCGGAACTCAAGCGACAGAGATTGCCGAGATCAAGCTTGCCTGCCTTCTAACAGCCCGATCCACCGTCCCTGCAGAGCTGAGACCCGTGGAGGTGACCGGAAGCGTGGGGCACGCCATCTTGGAAAGACCACGAGACGCTGACCGTGCAGCCCACGAGTGACCCTCGAAGCTGTACAACGGGGTTTGAGAAGCCCCAACCCTGAGCCACTCTTGCACCAAAGTTCAGCCCCCTACACTTGACGAGAGCTGCGTGGGGCCCTTCTGCTTCTTTTGGCTCACCGCGTTGGCCAGTCCCTTGCCAGCTGGCTTGTGGCCCCTGTGCCGACGAAACTTGAAATTTGACTTGTGATTCTGGTTGCTCCAGTTTGCACCAGCTCCCCTGAAAAGGAGCCCCCACTCTGACCCTCCTGGTCCGAGTGAGAAGCAATCTTCCAGTTCCGCGTGGATTGCTTTTGCCAAGTGTTGTTTGCTCCAATCTTGAAGCCGACGGCGCCGACAGCGAGAGCCTGCGTGGGACAGATCGTGACCTGCTCCTGGACTTCGTAGATGCCCCAGAGCCCACGTGACAGCGGAGAGAAGCTCCTCGACAACCACCTGATTGCGCCCGACATTGCCTGGTTCCGTCCTGGTTCCACCCTGGTCACTGCTGAGTGACCCAGACTCTGTCCCCTCTGCTTTCAGGTACTTTTCGACTCGAGTCCACCCTTGGACTCCACCGGACACTTCTCTTTCACCCCGCCTGCAGCCCTTTCAGCTCCAAGCACCAAGAGCCTGCGTGACGAAACCCGACTCAACTTCGACCTTGTGCACCCACTTCCTGTGGGTGAGGTAACATTGCAACGCCAGTGTTCCCACACTGGTACACACCTCTAGGGTCTGTGTCTTAAGTTTTGTTCCTCTAGGTTCAGCGGAAGTGTCCTTAAACTCTAACTTTGTAACTTTTACGCACCATTTTACGCACGGGTGCAGTGCACTTTCTGCACTGCACCCGAATCCCGCGGGCTTTTCCCGACTTCAGCATTGCTTGTCCCGACTGCTCCCAGCGATTCCCTAGGCCTAACCACTGATCGAATGGTCTCTCTTATACCATTTTTTTAGTATATGGTTTGAGTGGCCCCTTGGCCTCATCCAAAATTGTGCAACTTTGTATGTTATACTGTGCTTTTGATTTAACGCTTGTGCCCCTTTATTCATAAAGAATACTGGGCATTGTTTTTAGTAATAAATACATATATTTTTATAATATATACCTGTGTGGTGTCCTTTCATTTGATATTACAGGATTGTATGTGGTAAAACAGCTCGCTTAACACGACCTCTTAAGTTAAGCCTTTAAGGCTGCTTAGTCCATGCTGCCCCTAGGATAGCTTGTCTAATAAGGTTGACTTACAACCAGACACCATAAGGGTTGTTTGGACTGATACAAGGTGGTTCCAGAATTGGAAACATCATATATCAGGCCAACTTCTCACAGATGACTTCCGGGTGCCGTGTGGCATGGTCCACCAAGACCAGGATGAACCTGTTGCCCATGGCTGTCTTGGGGTCCAGGGGCCCAACAATGTCAATCCCCACCCGGTCAAAGGGGGTACTGACGACGGGAAAAGGTCGGAGGGGAGCCTTCTGCTTCCGCCTGCTTTTCCCACTTGCCTGGTAAGTTTGACAGGTTTTGCAATGGATATCTGTATCCCTTCTCATCTGAGGCCAATAGAAATGGGTGACAAGCATGTCATAGGTCTTTTCCTGCCCCAGACTTCCAGCTAACGGAACGTCATGAGCCAAACCCAGTAGGAAGGCTCTGAAGCGCTGGGGTACCACCAGCACACGGGCTGACCCAGGCTCAGCAGCCTTAGGCTCGCTATACAGGAGATCGTTCTCCCAGTAGACCAAATGTGACCCTGACTGATCACCTGTTGTCTGGGCTGAGGCATGCTGCCTCATACCCACAAGAGAAGGGCACACTTTTTGTTCAGCACAAAATTCTTCCTTGGAGGGACCACCATCCTGCTGCCAGTGGGTCAGCTCGGGCAGGTCTCCCAGTTCAGCAACTTGTTCCCCTGTGGGTTTCAGGGCATCCCCCTCAAAGTCTGCTTCCTCCTGGACCACGGGAACTATGGGGGCCGGTTTCCCGCGCCTCCTGCCTCTTCTCTTCACAGCTTGGTCCTGGGCCATACTTTCAGGCTCCGGGATCCCATCAACACCCTTACTTGCTGTCATCGATCGAGTGGTTGCACACACCCACTCTGGCACGCCCAACATTTTCAAATGGGTCTCTCTCTCCACCCTAGTCCAGGGGGAGTTCTCTAAATCATTGCCCAGGAGACAATCAACAGGCATGGCGGGCCTTACAGCAACTTGAAGAGTACCTGAAACCCCCCCCCATTCAAAGGGAACCTGAGCTACCTCACACTCTCTCTGGGAGTTGTCAGCAGCTATAACGGGGTAGAATGCATGAGGGACCACCTGCTCTCTGGACACCAAGTGACACTTGACAGCTGTCACACTCGCTCCGGTGTCTCTGAGAGCTTCCACCCTATGGCCATTAATGGTCACCCACAGCCTATATTTCTTGGTGTTACTAGGCAGAGGGGGTGGAGGGACCATTTCCATGTCTCCTAAAGAGACCAGGGACATCTCTGCGGGACCCTCCCCACCAGGGGCAACCATCTCCTCCCCTCCCAGGGCTACACTCGCCAACTGACGGGGTGGTGCACGTGGTGGTGCATTAGAGTTCTTCAGGGGACACTGGGGATCATAAAAACTGTGTCCCACCTGCTTACAAGCGTAGCAGGCCATTGGGCCCCTATGAACAGGTTTACCTGTCGGGGCCTCTGACTTCTTCACTGGGGGAGGCTGGGAACCCTTCCCTTGGTTCCCTTGGGGATTACTTTGGGGCCCTTTCTGGAACTCCCTCTGTTTACCCTTGTCCCCCCCACTCTTCTGCTGGGGACCCTGCCCACCTTTGGCTGAGTCTCTCACTGGACCCTTGTGGACCCTGGTACTGACCCAGCGGTCAGCCTCCTCAGCAAGTTTTCTAGGGCTAGATATCTTGCTATCAATAAGGTGCTGGCGCAGCTCTGGAAAACAGTTATTAGACAAGTGCTCCCAAGCAAACAAATCATAAAGAGCATCATAACTTTCCACTTTGCTGCCCTTTACCCAACCATCAATGGCTCTGCAAAAAAATGACACATATTCAACCAACGTAGTACCAGGCAATTTCTTACATTCTCTAAAGGCTTGTCTGTACTTTTCTGGGGTTAGGCCATACCTTAACATTAAAGCATCTTTCATATGAGTATAAGACTCCCTATCCTCAACAGGCATGTCTAACAGGGTATCTATCCCCTCATTCACAAAGCGACCCCACAACCCCGCTCCCCAATCCTTCTCAGGGACCAGGTGGGCCAACAATGCTAACTCATATGCTTTAAACCACTGGCCAATATCTTCATTCTTATGAAAATCTTTGATAACATCTTTGGGAAAATAAAACCTACTTTCTGCAGGCACAGATGGGATGCTGCCACCAGAGGGATTCAATTCTAAATTCTTAGCTTTGAGCTCCATTTCCCTCACCATTTTCTCACGTTCAAAGCTAACTTCTCTCTTTCAAAATCTAACCTTTTGCTCTCCATTTCAGCTTCTCTCCTGCTTCTTGCATTCTCTAACTCCAACTGCCCTTCTAATTTAAGTTTTGCCATTTCTAGCTGGTGCTCTCGTTCCTTTGCCCTGTCTTCCAATTCTTCAGGAGAAAGACCCTTGGAGGAAACACTGCTGCCGGGAGAGGACCCAGGCCCATTCACTGGCACCTCCTCTTCCCCTTCCCCTGGCGGTACCACCACCGGAACAGAGGGATCTCTGGCCTCTAACCAGGCCTCCAATGCTGTGAGAAATTCTCCCTTATTTTTTAGGCCTGTTGTGGGAACTTTCAACTGCTCGCAAAAGTGCTCCAGTTGCTTTCTGTTGTATTTCTTTATCTTCTTCCTATCAAACTCCTCCACAACAACAAGGGTAGTGACTCCGGCATCACTCATGGTCAAAAATTGGCAATGTTCAAAAATCAAGCTCCAGGAAAGCGGAGAACAAAAATAGAATATCCTACCAAAATAGATTGTGGCTGCGCTATGGTCTGCTTTCACTATGTAGCGCACACTAATCACTGCACATGGGTCATAAAAGCAAAGTTCAAATCCTCACCGCTGACCCACCAATGTTAGAAGCGGCTGTCTCTAGTTGGCAGAGGTATACACTTCTGACAAATAGGGACACACCTTTTCTAGTCAGGGCAAGGGGATCACACACTTAGATAACCCCTGCTCACCCCCTTGGTAGCTTGGCAAAGCAGACAGGCTTATCTCAGAGGCAGTGCGTTAAGCATTTATGACCACATACAGTAATAAAGTGAATACACTACAAATGGACACGACACAGTAGTATTATAAAAATAAGGATGTTTATATAAGGCTTAGCACAGGACCAAATAACAACAAAAATATACCACAATCTTCATAAATACTCTTGGAAGGAAAAATAATAGTTCAAGTGTAGTTTCTTCTTAGCACAAAGTCTTTAGTAACAAAAGCAACTCTTCTTCTTTAAATCACAGTTCTTGGCAACAATGTAACCCCCACAAGAGTCACACGATGTTGAGGCAAAGTTAATCCACAGGTTCGGCGTCGACCGCGAGGAGCGCTACGTCGAGCCCGGAGTCGCAACAGACCCCCACAACACAGTACCTTGGAAAAGTGAAGCACACGATGATCAGCGGCGTCGAGATGTCCGGCGTCGCGTCTTCGGCGTCGATCGGGCCTCGGAGTCGGGGCGATTTGCAGCGGCGTCGACAGATGTCAGGCAGGAGCAGCGCTCATGAGGCGAAGCAGGATATGGCGTCATCGTCGACGTCGATGGTGATGTTGCAAGAGTGAGCAGCGCTCATGGTGTCGAGAGGGCTCGGTGTCGAGGCGTCGATAGCGGCTTCGCTACTAGCGTCGATCGGGCCCGGCGGCCGGCGTCGAAGGTGCAGGACACTGGAGCACTATAAGAAATATTCCCCCTTGACCTCTACAATTCTAACGATATACCTCCAACACTTTTACTTTTATACTTTAGTACATAGGGGCAAACATCAACATTTTTTTGGGATTTATAGTTTTATTATTTTTTTCACTTTAGTTATATTTCATAGTACAAAATTTCTCATTTATCAATTTGTCATATCAATTTATACATTTCCAAAAACACATTATATAAAACACATGGTACTACAATGAAATCAGTAAAAAACCATTCCATGCAGAGAAAACAAAATAGGAAAAAATTAACATTCTTACAAATACATACACCCCATTCTCATCATACATACTACATTCATTCCTGATTCTGCGTCTGAGGGATCGCAGATTGAAGTGCGAATTGGTACGCAAGGTCGACGCGTTTCGGCGGTATAAAACCACCTTCCTCAGGACCTTTCTTGCAGAATACTCATATATTCAAAACGATATTTTATACACCCTGCATGGTCGGGTATCTGTAACGATAAATGACATACATTTGCATCACTTATTCCTATTAATTCATAATACTTTTACATCAATTCAATAAATTGCGTTGCCCTATGTACATCAGAAAGAAGCTACTTATTTACACATATTATTATTTAGTTATTTTATCTCTCGTGTAGTTAGACCTGAACCAAACAATGCAACCTCACCGCTAGTGCTCTCATCATAGACAAAAAACCTTTTTCTCATCAATTGAGACAAGCACGTCTTTAACCCACTATGAGTGGTTTCAAAATTTACATACATGTGCTCGTCGGATAAGCCATTCTCAGAGAAGACTCATGAGGTAGAGACTATCTCCTATATATACAATTATTTCCACATTTCAGTTTATGAAAGCTGTCACCTTAAGAAAGATAGACAAAGTCTTAGTAAATAGTGTACCTTCAATTTATCAATGGACTCATACCCAGCTTCAGTCGCAACTTCAGAATTTTTTGAGATTATATTTATGGGAATTCCTGTATCAGAGCAAAAACAACTCATGTCACTTTTCTATGATACTACAGTTTAATGAAGGAGTTTTTACCTATTTGCATACAAAGCGCTTACCAATTATGTCAGGTAGCGACCCTTCCAGTAGTTGCAAATACGAAAGATTGTTGTATTCCTTTCTTTTAAAACCGATGTTTATCTGCAGAAACCCAAAACAAAACAACAAGACCCAGTCTAACTAGTGCTTGGCGCTGAAAGGTGCTTTAGACGTTTTACATGTATTGCCGATGTTGTTACTGACCTTATTTCCGGGTGCTTTAAATTCCTCCCGAAAAAGGACTTCTACCGGCAGATGATTAACACGAACTAAGTCGTCACCGCGTCCTTCAATATTTTACTTCGGGGAGATGTAATTTATAGTTGGCTGAAATAGATGACAGTACATACTCGTCAGGCATAAAAGTTCTAATTTTACTTATCTATTTAGCTACTCTCTCTAATTTATCCGATTTCACCGGTTGCCACCTCTACTATACTTACTATTGCATGTTTCCCGTAGGATCCGTATGAGTCCAATCAGAATGCCCTCGTGACGCTCCGGTAGCCTGGAGTGTTACCGATCTACCTTAGCTATATATGAGGTGTTTTGGCGCCACGGGGCATATCACATGGTCGGAACCATGGCGGCCATTATTAAGTGGTGTTAAGTTGTATTTACCACTCTTCGGTCGGATGTATATCGTCACTGAGAGCGCCTCAAATACGGTCACGTGATCGTAAACTAGAACAGCCATTACTGAGTGGTATTCTAATCGATGTTTACATTTTGCCATCCCCATGCATTACAATTTTAGTAAAAGCATTATTTTAGTGTTGGTGGCAGGTTTTTGTAGGAAAAGGAACGATATAACCATTAAAAGTGAATACTGTTTATTGTTTCAGATTACCAAGAATTTAGTCACTCAAATTTGGTATCAGTGGGATGCCATTACCGGAAAGGATGTGATCAAATTTATTAGAGTGCTATTTGTTTATCAAGGGAAACCAGAATCCAGCATTTGGACAAAAATGGAAATATCCTGCATCACTTTTATGTGATGTACTGCAGGCATAATAACACTTATCTCTCGATAACATTTTCAGTACTTTTTTAAGGTGTTTAATCTGTCTGGGGGAGTTATTCTGTCACATACCAGGAAATATTTTCGTTAAGGCCCCTTCTGACACTATCAAAGTAAAAAATCCAAAAGCATTCCCGCTTTTTCCTAGTTCTTTCAGGTAATTCACCTTTCCTGCATTGGATTTTTTCAAGAATGCACCACTTCAATTCTGACTCATTATGGTTATGATCTATACAATGTTGGGTCAGTGGTGATGTCAGCTTGTTCGTTCTTACTGACCATTTATGTTCACTAAATCTTAGCCTGAATTCCCGTCCGGTCTCACCTATGTATGCCAACCCACATGGGCATACAATATAATAGACAATATTTTTACTACGACAATTTGTAAATGATCTTAAAGTAATCATTTTATCATTGTGTAGCAGACTATATATAGTATGCCCATGTGGGTTGGCATACATAGGTGAGACCGGACGGGAATTCAGGCTAAGATTTAGCGAACATAAATCGTCAGTAAGAACGAACAAGCTGACATCACCTCTGACCCAACATTGTATAGATCATACCATAATGAGTCAGAATTGAAGTGGTGCATTCTTGAAAAAATCCAATGCAGGAAAGGTAAATTACCTGAAAGAACTAGGAAAAAGCGGGAATGCTTTTGGATTTTTTACTTTGATAGTGTCAGAAGGGGCCTTAACGAAAATATTTCCTGGTATGTGACAGAATAACTCCCCCAGACAGATTAAACACCTTAAAAAAGTACTGAAAATGTTATCGAGAGATAAGTGTTATTATGCCTGCAGTACATCACATAAAAGTGATGCAGGATATTTCCATTTTTGTCCAAATGCTGGATTCTGGTTTCCCTTGATAAACAAATAGCACTCTAATAAATTTGATCACATCCTTTCCGGTAATGGCATCCCACTGATACCAAATTTGAGTGACTAAATTCTTGGTAATCTGAAATAATAAACAGTATTCACTTTTAATGGTTATATCGTTCCTTTTCCTACAAAAACCTGCCACCAACACTAAAATAATACTTTTACTAAAATTGTAATGCATGGGGATGGCAAAATGTAAACATCGATTAGAATACCACTCAGTAATGGCTGTTCTAGTTTACGATCACGTGACCGTATTTGAGGCGCTCTCAGTGACGATATACATCCGACCGAAGAGTGGTAAATACAACTTAACACCACTTAATAATGGCCGCCATGGTTCCGACCATGTGATCAGCCCCGTGGCGCCAAAACACCTCATATATAGCTAAGGTAGATCGGTAACACTCCAGGCTACCGGAGCGTCACAAGGGCATTCTGATTGGACTCATACGGATCCTACGGGAAAAATGCAATAGTAAGTATAGTAGAGGTGGCAACCGGTGAAATCGGATAAATTAGAGAGAGTAGCTAAATAGATAAGTAAAATTAGAACTTTTATGCCTGACGAGTATGTACTGTCATCTATTTCAGCCAACTATAAATTACATCTCCCCGAAGTAAAATATTGAAGGACGCGGTGACGACTTAGTTCGTGTTAATCATCTGCCGGTAGAAGTCCTTTTTCGGGAGGAATTTAAAGCACCCGGAAATAAGGTCAGTAACAACATCGGCAATACATGTAAAACGTCTAAAGCACCTTTCAGCGCCAAGCACTAGTTAGACTGGGTCTTGTTGTTTTGTTTTGGGTTTCTGCAGATAAACATCGGTTTTAAAAGAAAGGAATACAACAATCTTTCGTATTTGCAACTACTGGAAGGGTCGCTACCTGACATAATTGGTAAGCGCTTTGTATGCAAATAGGTAAAAACTCCTTCATTAAACTGTAGTATCATAGAAAAGTGACATGAGTTGTTTTTGCTCTGATACAGGAATTCCCATAAATATAATCTCAAAAAATTCTGAAGTTGCGACTGAAGCTGGGTATGAGTCCATTGATAAATTGAAGGTACACTATTTACTAAGACTTTGTCTATCTTTCTTAAGGTGACAGCTTTCATAAACTGAAATGTGGAAATAATTGTATATATAGGAGATAGTCTCTACCTCATGAGTCTTCTCTGAGAATGGCTTATCCGACGAGCACATGTATGTAAATTTTGAAACCACTCATAGTGGGTTAAAGACGTGCTTGTCTCAATTGATGAGAAAAAGGTTTTTTGTCTATGATGAGAGCACTAGCGGTGAGGTTGCATTGTTTGGTTCAGGTCTAACTACACGAGAGATAAAATAACTAAATAATAATATGTGTAAATAGGTAGCTTCTTTCTGATGTACATAGGGCAACGCAATTTATTGAATTGATGTAAAAGTATTATGAATTAATAGAAATATGTGATGCAAATGTATGTCATTTATCGTTACAGATACCCGACCATGCAGGGTGTATAAAATATCGTTTTGAATATATGAGTATTCTGCAAGAAAGGTTCTGAGGAAGGTGGTTTTATACCGCCGAAACGCGTCGACCTTGCGTACCAATTCGCACTTCAATCTGCGATCCCTCAGACGCAGAATCAGGAATGAATGTAGTATGTATGATGAGAATGGGGTGTATGTATTTGTAAGAATGTTAATTTTTTCCTATTTTGTTTTCTCTGCATGGAATGGTTTTTTACTGATTTCATTGTAGTACCATGTGTTTTATATAATGTGTTTTTGGAAATGTATAAATTGATATGACAAATTGATAAATGAGAAATTTTGTACTATGAAATATAACTAAAGTGAAAAAAATAATAAAACTATAAATCCCAAAAAAATGTTGATGTTTGCCCCTATGTACTAAAGTATAAAAGTAAAAGTGTTGGAGGTATATCGTTAGAATTGTAGAGGTCAAGGGGGAATATTTCTTATAGTGTTTTGCTTTTCCTCTCTTTCCCTGACCACTGTAGTAAATATAGAGGGGGTCCCATTTTTATGTTAATGCAGGACACTGGAGATGCACTCACAATGTTGAGCTGGATTCGGCGGCGTCCGTCGGCGTCGAGATTGCTGGATTCTTCAGAGGTGCTGGATTTTCAGGTTCCAGCAACAGGCACTTTTAGCAAATGATGAAGTCCTTTAACCCTGTGACTTCAGCAGGGGGCTGGCACTCTTCCAGCCCTTGGAGATTTCCTTGGCAAAGCATGAGAGTACACACTCAGTTCCTCTCTCCTGGTTCCTTGGCAAAAATAAAGAAGTAACTGCAGGATTCCCCCAACAAGCAGCACACTGGCAGAAGGGGTAGGCCAGTCCTTGGATCAGCAGGCTTCTTGTCCTTGGTTCAGGTTTCCTTGTCAGAAGTGATCTAAATTCGTTGGTTATGGGATCCTTCTCTTATACCCCTTTTCTGCTTTGATCCCTTTGTCTGTGTAGGGCGATTTCCCCCAACCTGGGTTTGTTGTGGGTGGTGCCAGGCCGAGGCACCTGGCCTATTCACTGTGCAGGGCAGGATCGTCAGCCGCCCCGCAGGAGGTGGAGCCAGCATTGTCACTGGCAGGGGCAGGGCCATCAGTCGTCCGGCAGGAGGTGGAGCCAGGATTCTCCCTGGCAGGCACAGAGCCATCAGTCGCCTGGCAGGAGGTGGAGCCAGCATTGTGTCAGGCAGGGCAGGCTATCAGGAGCTATTCTTCCCCTACTCTCAATGCAAATGCCTCACTCACCCCACACTGACTCATTCAGACCTCTGGAGCCACCCAGCTCCTGTCAAACGCACACCAAACCAGCAAAGACCAGTAGGCAGTCAGACAAGAAAATAGCCACTTTCTAAAAGTGCTATTTTCAAACACAGAGTCTAAAAACCATCCACCCAAACGGATGCGTTATTAAACTCTGAGTTCAGGGATACCAAACTCGACATTGCACCATGCTCCCCGAGCCCGCTAGGATTATAGCGTTAATAATCCTGGCAGCCCATTCTAACTTATGGAGAGCAGGTAACCTTACAATAGTGAAAAACTAATATGGCTGTAATTCACTATTAGGACATGCCAACCTCATCAGGCTTGTCCTACCTTATGCTTACAATGCACCCTGCCCTGGGGCCTACCATAGGGGTGACTAACATGAAGTTAAGGGAAGGTTTAGGGACTGGCAAGTAGGTGTACTTGCGCAGCCCGTGTGACAGTACCAGACTGCACGTAGGTCTAGCAATGGCAGACCTTTAGACATATTTTACCAGGCTGCTTCTGTGGGTGGCACAACACGTGATGCAAGCCCACTAGCAGCATTTGTATTTACAAGCCCTGGCACTCCTGGTGCACTCTACTAGGGACTGACAGTAAACTAAATAGGCCAAGCATGGAATCCAATCAATATCAATTTTACATAGGGAGCACTTGCACTGTGGCACTGATCAGCAGTGGCACAGTGCCAAAAACAATATTCCCGCAAAAACATCGTAAACAGAGGAGGCAATCAGAAAAAATGGAGGATGCCAGGTCTAACAACATTGCATTAGTTTGCAGAACAAACTACCTGATTGTTGTATTACGCATTGCAATATTTCTGCATATCGATCTACCTGATTGTTGGATTAAGAATTGCATTAGTTTGCAGAATGAACTACCTGATCGTTGCATTACGCATTGCATTATTTCTGCATAACGAACTGCCTGATTGTTGTATTACGCATTGCATTTGTTTGCAGGAACGAACTACCTGATTATTGCATTACGTATTGCATTATTTCTGCATAACGAACTGCTGAATGGTTGTATTACACATTGCATTAGTTTTCATCACAAACTGCATTCTTCTTACATTGTAAAGTGCCTGTTTCTAGCATTACGAACTGCATAGGCTTGCATTAGGACTGCATAGGATCACCTAGAAGTGCTCATTAATACGGCCAGAACTTACAAGAGCTGGCTGACCTAATAACTGGCCATGAGGTATATTACAAATATGCATATGTTGGATTTTTATTGTGTGGTCTCATCGTAATATCTGTTTATATAAACTTATACTTGTTTTTATAGGAAACTTGTGTGGAGTGCTTTCGTGGTGTCACCATTGGGTCACTGGGAGCGTGGGTGCAAATACTTTACACATTTTCCTTGAAGATAAGTCTGGCTGCCCATGCCAAGCTACCAAGGGGGTGAGCAGGGGTTATCTGAGAAGGTGTCCTTCCTTTCCCTGATGTAGAAGTGAGGGTCCCTACTTGGCCTAAGGTAACCTGACTCAGTCAACTAGGGAATCCTGGTTCTAACAACTCTGTAATAACAACCAGCATTTTTTTCTATATTTGCCTTGAATCCAGATCACCTCCCACACCCACACCCCAACAACTTGCAAAGTCTCAATCAGATCCTCTGTACAGCAAAAGAAAAATGAAGGCAATCATTTCATTAAGTTCACCAGATAGGGTACAATACAAACTAGAACACATGGCATTTATTGTATCCTGACTTATAAGAACCTCTTCGTGGTTTGCATGATCGTCATTGTCTTTGTTGTCTTTTTTCTCTGTCAACATTTTCAAATGTTGTCCAGCAAATGAAGACAAGAAATGTTGCTCTTTCAACTATTAAAATCTTGTTTTATTAAAAGCAATGCTCCTATAGATTTACTGCCTTCTACCATTGTTTTCACCTTTTTAAGCTTCCTCTTACTATCAGAGACCTGCTGAATGACAAGGAACTTACAACTTCATTCATAAAAGTATCAATAATAGCGGCATCATTCACACTCACAAACAGAAAAACTTTCGAGACACTGGATCAACACCACTCCATCTTGCCATTCTAAAACCGCTAGCGGCCTTCTAGCCTCAACCTCAAATCAAATTCTATGAAGCACACAGTAAGGATCCCAGATGATTATAACTGGACCCCAAAATTAAAACCATCTATCGACTCATAGGAACAGATGCACCAATTTTGAATCACATGCTATAAGATAGAGTTTTGCAATTAATATTCAAGATTGTCACAAAAAAAACTTCTCAATAGTTCCTGGTGCAAATAGTGAAAACACATGCTGTGAACGCCTGTTCCAGTATATGATTTATTTCCACAATTCATTTTTCATATGTTAGCCTGTCAAAATATTAAGCACAGGACACTCTAGAGAGAGTTGAAATTACATGAGATAAATGTGTTTAATCACCATAATTCAGAACATTAGAAAGAGAGATTAAAGTCAGTGGGGGATGTTCAGACGGAAACCTGGTTGCGTGAAGGGCACGCAAAGGAGGATTCACCCCTATAGCTGCACCATACCAGAATTAAGCTGCAGTGTATCAAAGATTATGACCCTCGTTAAAATGTAAGAGGTATTTTCCGTGATCTGAATTATTAGTTGTGTAGTATTTATCACGCCAATGGAGTTTTCCCCTGATAGATTCTGACACGTCAAATTTACTGAAATGTATTACTGGAAAAGTCATGGAAAAAGGCAAAACATGAGACATTTGCGACATGAGAGAACAATTCTACATTTCTCGTTTCAAGTTGAAAACTCAGAATAGGAGGCATATACCACACATGGTAAATAACTCACCCTGGGGTTATGGAATTTCCAACTTGAAATTAAGGCTATAGAGTCCAGGCATCAATAGGCTTCTCGAGTACTCAAAGTGCATTTCCCCCCCAAATGTCTTAGTCCAAGCTACCTGCAAACAACCCCAATGAGATGTCTGAAAGCAGGTTTCATTAGCACCATTATTTAGGCATGGCCAGCCCTGTTTCTACTGAGTGAGTATGGAGATGGTTAGGCCTTGCAAAGAACAGAAACATTTAGTGAATACTTAAAGATCACAGCGTGGGGGGGGGGCAGAAGACTGCATCAAGAAGACAGAGCACAGAAGTACTCAGCAGGTATGTCACTGTAAATACAACAATGGCACAGCAATACAATAGCGAGCGAGTTTGTAGAATAATGCAGTCAGGCTGGAAGCACTTGGAGAGTTGTTGGCCCTCCACATGTGTTGTTGCTCTAGTACACACCTCCCAATCTGTGACTGAGCAGCTCTAAAAGTGTAGTAAAAGATCTCTTCTCACAGTCGGTTGTGAAGGTAGACAGCTGAAGGAAGAACAGGTGCCCCCTGCAAAAAAGTCTCCCCGTGCATATGTGCATGACATGTTACTGCAAATATAGTGAAAGATCAAGGTCATGGCTAGTGGAATGGAAAGACCACTTTAGGCAGACCGGATGCACACTTGATCTCGTCCCTTTCCACAGCTCCTCTTCACACTACAGCCATATACACAAACATTACATTCGCAAAAGTGCCCGGACATTTTGGGAAATGGAATCTGATTTTACCAACTGACCTATGCATAAACTGGTCAGTTAACAAATTATAAAATCACAGGGGTTCACAGAACATCCTGCCTAATTAATATTCATAAGCAGGTCTCAATTCGCAAATGCCTGCGATTGGCCACACTTGAAGGGAATGTGGCATGCAAGGGTCACCACACCACCATGTCTGTGATGGTATTTAAATTACATCTTTTAAATGCAATTTGTTTTCCTCAAAGGAAATGTTTTCTTCGTGGTCTGTTGACCATTACAAAATCTCCCTGAATGTTCTCTTAAGATTCGCAAAGGGGAAGGAATCCAAAGTGGACCCCTTACACTTTGCGAATCAGATACCACCCACTTGGAGGAGTTGGCATCTGAGCAATGGTTTCTAACTGCAATTGCGGTCAGAAACCATTGATACTTTCTCCTCCCACTCATAAATAGGAGGGAGACGCCCCTTTAATGTTCAATTTTGTTTGCTTTTTGGACAGGATTGCATAAGTCCTATTACATGTTGGAAAGAGTTTTGCAATTTGAATAAGGGCTTGATTTTGCATATCACAGGGTTTGCGATTGCAAAAGATCTTGGTTCATGAGGCCCTAAATGTTAACTGATGAGCAGCTAATGCATTCCTTAGAATACCAAGAGCTATAGACCCTATAACATGAATTTTGGAATGCGTCCCTGAGATTTATTATCTAGATAGTTGGTAGAGACAGGCTCAATGGTGCTTTCTGTAGGATTGTGTCCCTCCTCTGCTCCTTGACCCTTATGATTAACTCTCAGTTAAACAACTTGGGGGAGGCTATTGTGCTTTCCTGGTAACATCTTAGAATAATCGTACCTGCTTGCACCAATCAGCTTGTGATTTCACTGTACCTTAATTTATAAACAATGAGGCTAACTGCTACAAAATTAATTTACTTATTCGTGTCAAGAAAATGTCCTATCTTAGTTTGATAAATGGAGAGATCTCTAGACTTAATGATTTCTTTGTTGTGGTATTTTCCTCCACAACCAAGAATTTGCAGAGGGGAGGAGCTTCGCACGCAACCGAGATGGTCGCGTGAGCACAGGGCTCCCGGACCTTCGCCACCTCTGGCACTTATCCTGTCTATAATCCTGGATATGACTACGGACCATCGCAGATGAAACCCAGCTGATATGATAGCTGCTTTCAAAATTTGAATTGGTCCAAGAAAACCGATTTTATGGTGATTTGAACTTTCCTGGCCTGCTCCACGGTCCTGCCCGGGGCTCGAGTTGGTGAACTGCTTGGATGGTAATTGAATAACAGCGGCTTCCCTGGTCCCACTTTCGACCCTGGACTTGGCTTTCGGTTTCGCTATTGGCCCAGATCCCCTTATGCAGCAGATCCGGCCCCGCCGCTCCCGGATCACTTCACTTCCTGGTCCCACTCTAGGACCGGGATTGTACATCACCGCTCGGTGTGTGACTTGGAACACGCCTTCCTTTGGTTGAGCGTCTGTGGGTGACTTCGACGTAGCCATTTTCACCAGATCTCGGGGTCCCCTCGGTGGTGCAGCGTCCAAGATGGCCGGCAAGCCCGAGGTTGACAAGCGGAAGACCAAGGCTGTTCACCGTGGGGGCTCCGTACAATCTAATGTCATGGACCGATACACTCATCCCAGGGGGTCCCCCAGTGGAACTGGCAAGCCTCCAGCGGACAAGGGAGATGACCTTCCGGCGGACGAGGACCCGACTCTGCACGATATCCTGGGCACCATTGTGAGTATGCAGGCCTCCATCGGTGCGCAGTATGAAACCCTGGCGCAAAAACTGGATACAGTGGCGATCGATGTCACCTTGATCAGGGCGGATTTGGCTAGGACAAACGAAAAAGTCAAATCCCTGGACTTGAAGACTTCCAGCCTCACGGCGGATGTCTCCGATCTACAAACGGAGGTCCGCGATCTACAGTCCTCTAATGACTCCTTCTCCCGTCGCTTGGAAGATTTTGAACGTTCGTATTGTGGGTGTCCCTGAGAATTCAGACAACTTAAATGTCGATCTTATTGTAGAGGACCTCATCGTCAACCATCTTGTACCCAAAGGCCTGAGTAAATTCTTTGCAGTGGAGCGGGCTCACAGAGTGCCGGGCGGTAAACCTAAGCTGGGTGCTACCCCGCGGCTCTTCATCGCAAGGATATTTCATTTCCGTGATCGGGATGCTATCCTGCAGGCATCGCGTTTGGGTGGCCCCACGAAATTTGAGAACACGACGGTGAGTTTTTATCCCGACTTCACTCAGCTGGTACAGAAGCGAAGAATGGGGTTTCAAGGAGTGAAGAGACGATTGAGAGACAGGGACATGAAATACGCGATGTTGTTTCCAGCCTGACTGCGTGTGGAACATGGGGATCGGACGTTCTTCTTCGATCGCCCTGAGGCTGCAAGTGACTGGCTCGACACGCTGCCCAGGCAGCAGGAACACCCTGAACATTCTGGTGGAGCTGAGGGTGGACTGATGGACCAGGAATAGAACTGTGACTTGGTTCGCTGGACTGCACATAGATCTTTCGGCATGGTTTGTGGATCCTTTAAATTTCTTTAATTGCGGTGGCCCTCCAGGGGTGGCGGGGGGAGTGAGTCTCTTCCTCCTCTGGGGTTTCTTTTCGTAGATTAGTTATTTTCTAGGGCGACAGGCACACTGCAAGTTGGGGGGGCCTTTGAGTCTAACGCAGGGGTGCAGGGTGGAGGGTTCTGTTTATTGGGTAGGTTTGGGGTGGGGGGGAGTTGTTCTTGTTTTGTTCCCTTCAAGGCACTATATTGATGGACATTTGGACTTGGCTGTTGCGACTAATGTGGGGTGGATGCAGCGACTACGTTTGGAATGGGGGTAGGGGGCTAAAATTGCTGTGTTGGAATGTTAACGGGTTGGGGGACAGGATAAAACGGGGCGTGGTGTTACAACTCCTGATGTTGTGCTGTTGCAGGAAACACATCTGATGGGCAACACATGCCTGGCTATGAACCGTACCGTCTCCTGGCACACTCCGGCTTTACCACTGGCTCTAGGGGGGTGGGTATCTTGGTTAGAGTTTCCCTCCCCCTTGAGATCGATGCTGTCATCCTTGACGACAGGGGGAGATATGCTGCCATTACGGGACGGTGGGAGGGGAAGGTCGTCACTTTGCTTTCCGTTTATGTCCCGCCTGGCCTTCAAACTACGACCTTTGCTGACCTGGGGAGGGTGATACTGGGGCTCCCGGAAGGTATCCTTGTGGTGGGTGGCGATTTTAACTCTGTGGTCTCCGGACATGTCGATCGCTACCCACCCAGGGATCTTGGGAGGTCACAGTCCTGGCTGGGTGGCTTCCTTGACACTCAGGGTCTAATAGACTGCTGGCGGCTGCTGCACCCTGGACAATTACAATACACCTTCCACTCTGGTGCACACAGTAGTCTTTCCAGACTTGACTATATCCTGATGCCCGCAGCACAGGCCCCTCTTGTTAAGGAGATCAGACATTTGGCTAGGGGTACTTCAGATCACTCCCCCTTATGGCTTGTAATGGAAACAGGTCCGGGTAGCCCCGGTCAACCCTTGGTATCTCCGTGACCCTAAGATCCGTATGGAACTGATCAGATCACTCGACCATTATTTTGTGGAGAATGTGGGGTCTGTGTCATCTTCTGTCTCGCTATGGGAAGCCTATAAGGCGGTCGTCCGCGGCCAGGCCTTATCATCAATTCATAACGCTAAGAAACGTAAATGCGAGGCAGTGGTCCGACTTGAAACTGAGATATCAGACATAGAAAGAGAGCTGGAATCTGATGTTACCCAGGACAGGTTACACCTTCTTCGCCTCAAACAAACTGACTATAGAACATCGGTCACTGATGCCGCCAAGGTGATGAGTAGAGAGCAGCAAGGCCGCTTGTATGATGTGGGTGATAAGGCCGGAAAGTTGATAGCTTGGTTGGACAAGAAGGAGAGGGCTAGTCGTGTGGTTCCTTTGATTGTTAGGGCGGATGGAGTGAGAGTGACTGACCCGGTTGAGATTGTGGAGTGTTTTTCTGAGTATTTTCAAACCGTATACTCCCCTGTATCGGACGGACCGGAACGGGATTCGCATTTGCTTCTGAGAGACATTGCTTTGCCATGCTTGTCGGATCTGGATAGGGAACTGATGGACGCGACACTCTCTGTTGAGGAGGTCGCGACCGAAATCTGCTCCGTGAGATCGGGAAAGGCCACGGGTCCGAATGGTCTCCCCATCGAACTCTATAAGCTGCGCCCAGACAAATTAGCACCACATCTTCGCTCGATGTTTTTAGAATCGCTTGACGCGGGTACCCTTCCATCTGATCAGAGGCTTGCATCTATCATCGTGATTCACAAGGAAGGGAAGCCGCGAGATTGCTGCGCGTCGTACAGGCCCATCTCGCTTTTAAACGCTGAGCCTAAGATCCTCGCTAAAGTGCTTGCGAATCACTTGATCTCTGTCGTCTGCGACCTGATCCATCCAGATCAGTCCGGGTTTATTCCGCACTGGAACACGGCGCTGAACCTTCGGCGTCTACATGGCGCCCTTGCGAGAGCGTCTTCGCTGCGTGAATCGGCCATTTTGGCTACTTTGGATGTCACAATGGCGTTTGATACGCTGGAATGGCCATATCTCTGGGCTGTCCTTGCCAAGTTTGGTTTTGGCCCAGTTTTCATCAGTTGGGTGAAACTATTATATCAAGACCCCTTGGCTCAGGTGGTTGTTAACGGTCGTGTTTCTGGCTTATTTTCTCTCGGAAGGGGTACTCGCCAGGGATGTCCGTTGTCTCCGCTTCTTTTTGCTCTTGCTTTGGAACCTTTAGCGGCTTGGCTGCGCTGGGAGCCATCAATGAAGGGAATACGCTGGACCCCTGATTTCGAGGACCGGATATCACTTTATGCTGACGACATCCTGTTATATCTCACGTCGCCTCGGAAGTCGCTGGTGGTGCTATTCGATGTCGTGACTTCCTTCAGTAAAAACTCTGGCCTTGTGATCAATTGGTCCAAGTCTTGCGTGTACGTTCTCTCAGGGGATCCTCCTCCCTTGCCGCGTGGGTCCCCAATACAGGTGGTACACGTGGGTTTCCAATATTTGGGGGTGTTTATCACCTTGGAACCTGTGGTTCGCTATGAACGTAATCTGCTGCCCCCACTTCAGCGCTTGCGATCCGATGTTGTGGCATGGCGTAGGCTTCCGTTGTCCACGCTTGGGCGTGCGGCTCTATTTAAGATGATGTCATTGCCCCGATTTTTATATGCCCTACAGAATACTTGCGATATTATCCCGGCCAGCTATTTTCTGGAGATTGAAAGCTTACAGCGACAACTGATATGGGGTGGACGGTCTCGCATAGCACTTGCCAAGTTGACACTTTCTTGGTATGACGGTGGAATTGCTCTCCCGGATATTAAGCGCTACTACTGGGCCTCCCAACTGGGGGCGATTAATCACGGCACGTATGATCCCGCGTCGAACCCCGCGTTCGAAATGGAGAGATGGTTGCTGCCTGGTGGTGACTACAATAGGGCGCTTTATACGAAATCTGCAGGGAAGCTGCTCACTGGCCCTACCAAGATAGCGGTACAAGTGTGGCATCGTGCGAATGATGCCATGGGATGGAAGAATAGACTTACACGCGCTACTCCGCTTTATGCTTCTGAGAGGCTGGGCTCCCTATGGCAGACCAAAGGCTTTGATAGATGGGACGTGATTGGTATATGCAGGGTGAATGATGTGTGGACTAAAGGTAGGGTTAAAACCTTCGACGAGTTGAGATTGGAGTATGACCTGAGTGACAGGGAGTTTTTTAGATATGCTCAGATCCGACACGCGCTGATAGCGGTTTTCCCTCCGGGTACTACTGTTCCGGAGGCGTCACCACTTGAGGATCGGGCTGGATGGGCACGTTCCCGACAGTACGATATTGCTTATTTATAAAAAGTTGATAAACGATAGGACTGACCTTTTGCAGCGACTCAGGGAAGCCTGGACTGGCGATGGTTTGGAGTTAGATGACGAAGACTGGCAGACGGCCATATCCTCGCCGAAAGAGGTCGCAATTCCGGCCCGCCTTAGGTTTGTGCAGCTTAAGATTCTCCACAGGATCTATGTTACTGGTCCGCGCTTGGTCAGTATGGGTTATGCTTCGGATGGGCTGTGCAGGCGTGGTTGTGGCCTTCCGGGCACCTTTCTTCCCATACTCTGGGAATGCCCGGAGGTTGTTCGTTTCTGGAATCGAGTGCAAGCTGTAATGGAAGAGGTCACGGGTGTTGCGTTGTTGCCTGAAGCTAGACGATGCTTGTTGAATGTGTGGGAACCGAATGACTATGATTTGTCACAGACTCGGTGGTTGACCCTTGGCAACATGATTGCCAAGAGGGATATTGCCCAGTTGGGGGGCTCCCAAAGGCCACCCACAGCTCTGGCATGGAAGGAGAATATGGATTGGTGTATGTTCAGGGAAAAGACGGTGTATGTGGCCCGTGGCAGGCCCCGCAAGTGGGGTAAGATTTGGGGTCAATGGAATTCCTACCGGGGAGATATATGTACACCCCCTTCACACACTTGGTGGCGGATCCTCCCTCCCCTTGACCAGACATTCCTGCTATCATGTTGCTTCGATTGTCTCAGGACTTGCTGTATCCCTTAATCCTCCCATCCTGCAATGTCATTGATTGTATTATGATCTTATGCTTTCCTCCCCGCAGGACGCACCGCCATTCGATTGATTGTACTGCCTTGATTATTTCTTTTTGTTCATGTTGTTAAAAGTTTCAATAAAAAGAAATATAAAAAAAAAAGAATTTGCAGAGGATGTTCCAAAATGATTCATGCAAGAGGGAAGAGGTATTTTTTCAAACTTACTGAGCACTAGCTTCACCTCAGCGATCATAATGAATTTGAGGACATATCTTAGCAGACAGTGGTGGCTAGTTTTTCAAGCAGAAAGGGGCTTGGTGGGCCACACACGTACAAACATACACTCACCCATCTACGTACATACTCACCCACACCTATCGATTCACACGTGTGCATACATACGCAAGAACGTACACCCACCTACTCACAGCACAACCACACAAATTACATACACATACATTCATGCATTCACACACACTTGCACAACCAAACATTAAAAAAATAAACTTACCAGCTGCAGCGGTGATCTGGGGTGGGGATGGAAGCCTCCGTGAGATCAGCCAAAATGAGGGAGCAAGGGAAAAAGTTGGGGGAAAACCAACGTATGGCTGACAGGTCTAATAATTATTGTTTTGTATTGTGATTGCATTTATATAGCACTTACTACCCCTGACGAGGCGTCAAAGTGCTTTTTCGGCGAGTATCACGCTACGCTGGAACCCATAAACGTTTTGTGGTGAATTAATATAGTGAAATATGAAAATAATTTGAGCGGTGGATGTGGTAGTCAGTTATTTGGATTGAGAAGTAAGAGAGAACGGTCTAGAATTATTTTCTCTTTTGTGGCGTTCATAGCCGTAGGAGGTGGTTTGGGGGTGAGTAAAAAGTACATACAACCCAGGTTTTCAGTCACCCAGTCACATCGAAAGGTAGTCAAAACCTAAAAGCACCAACAGTCTTGTCAATACTTCAGACCTATGGCCGTATTGCACATTGGCATTGTTTGTGCCAATGAGCCCCATTATGGTTAATGCGCTGCCCCCAGGGCAGCTGTGAACTCGCACTGCCCCCAAGGGTGCGCATTCATGTGAAAACACATAGCAGCTGCTCCATGTTTTCTCTGTGCAGGTGAGTGCAGTCAGTGATTGCACCCGCCTGAAAGGAGATATCTGGGGGGCCCAAGTGACCCAGAGGGCTGCTTTCTGGGGGCGCACTGACAGTATGCAACCTTTTAAATGGCGCACTGTCAGTGCGCCTTCTAGGGGCTTCTTTTATTCTGCAATTCCCTCATTTGCATAGGGCACGTCCCTATGTAAATGAGGGAAGACCCTATGAAGGTAGGGCTGGCGCTTTAACCCCTTCACTGCGGCAGCTATTCCGCCGCAGTGCTAAGGGGGTGGGGCGGCCGCACGGCGGCCGCATGCTGGTGACGGAACCGCTCCGTCACCAGCCGCGGTTGAGCTGTGCTCATGACGGAGCGGTTCCGTCACGGCCCCGCCCGCTCAATGGAACTTCCAGCGCAGGTGCGGAATTCGCGCCGCGCAGGCGCGCCGAGCGGGCCGTGACGGAACCGCTACATCATCAGCACAGCGCGACCGCAGCTGATGACGGAGTGGTTCCGTCACCAGCAGGGGAGGGGTTAAATGTGCCAGCACTATCAATATTATAGAAGGGGACGCACACGCGTCTGCGCCCCTTCTATAAGGGAGCGCGCAAAGCGGGCGCAAACGCCACTTTCGCCCTTCGGTCACCTTCTGTAATACAGCCCCTTATGTGGGTAAAAATGTAGTTAGAAACATGTGGACAATGAGGACGTGAAGGGAACATTCATCAAGACTTTGCACTGATGCAAAGTCATGCAAAGTAACGGAAAACTGTGGAAAGTCTTGACAAGGTATTTATTAAGAGTAGGGCAAATAGGGTTTTGCTATGTATTCATTACTTTTCATCTAGGTGAACTCCCATGGTTGATAGATGAGTGTTCCCATGCTATCATTCATGTTTTCTCACACAAAGCCCTAGCTACCAAAAAAAAACCCCTTTTGAGGATTTATTTAGCTTCTCTTAACTTTTCACAAATTGCCTATGTCCTCAGTGTACAGCACACCTCTAATGTTCGAAAGTTTAAAAGTTAGTCTAAGCACAGGCTTTTGTATTGCAAGGATACCTTTCCAGTACAAAATTCATGCAAGACATCGCACACTTATCTTTGTATTGTGGTGCAAATGTGTGTGCATGGTGCTAGTAAGTGTTTTTTGTGCAGTTGCTGAGGAAGAGAGAGTGCACATGGCTCTGCGATTTTCTCTCTCCCTGCCGCAGCGAAGCAACTTTTTTCCTGCCTGGTATTGTGCTTAAATGTCATAAATCTACCGTGAAACCTCTTTAAATGATTTCTCTCTCCGTCTCTGTGCCCGGGTACGATTGTGTATTGCTGTCATTAGAAGGTGTGTACTTTGCATTACAGAACGATCCTGATAGCCATAGGGAAGTCTTGCACACCTACTAACTCCCTACTATCTAAGCGAACTTCTACACAATGCGTCACTAACTGTGATGATAGTTTTGTATCCGAAAGAAACCTTTCAAGGCTTGACATGTTTTCGTCGCGCTCTGCTTAACATTACATTACCGTACCCACAGCTTTTACGTTTTTAGGGAAGGGCCCTAAATCAACACCTAAATAATTCCACCACTGTCATTGCGTTCTTTCAAACCAATTTGCACTGTATTGTGAAACTTGTGTGTTAAACTCTACTCGCCACAACCTCACAACTGGTTAAAACTGAGGCACTTATCTTGCAAACCGAACTCTCCACAAAGCCTCCTCAGACGCCAGTCTGTCATGGAAATGTTTGGAAAGTCGTACTACGACTACCGAGAGGCACTGCGATGGCCTACTAATGGCAAATTGTGTACCATACACAAAGGCTAAATAATAACTTTTTTTAGTTCACAACCACACTGTTGCAGGAGCAAGATGCCCCAACCTCTGGACACAAATAGTAGGTTTTAAGTCACACCTACCCATGGAAGAAAGCTTTGTGAAAACGGTCCTCATTCTGAGCTAAAACGGCCTAAGACCAGTCTGCACAACAGTCATTCATTTATTGATCCTAAAACACATTCGACAATTAAAGGAAAAAAACACTTCTTTTTCTCCAGCTGTGTCAGTCACAATAATACACCCTGCTCTCGTGTACTACACATTCCTCATTCTGCAACGTACATTCAATGTTTCCAAGTGGCTGCACACTACACATCATGAGGGAAGAACGCTGCTGGTGTTTTTCTTTTTTGCAAAATGTCACAAATATTTACTCTGAACATAAAGAGAACGCTCAACAGAGTGTGATGAATGCACATATATTCGTGGCTATGTTTGTGTGTCATCAAACTCTTTCCAAGGAAACAATAACATGCAATTGAGGCATGGGCCTGAGCTCTACTCTGAATGCTGCTTTTCGAAACTAAACAATTTTCAGAGCAGCGCACCGTGGCAGACAGCGCGGCGTGTTCAGGCAGTAGTTTTAGCATTCATTCTCCCTGAATAAATGCAGTTCTTATATTCCATATATGTCTTCTATTTTAAGAAGCCAACGTAGTGAAAAAAGACACGAGGAAAGAGGCGAGCAGATGGATTTCCTGTCTTTGCGTGGATGCTGTTACTAGGGAAACTGTTCTTCTTTTATCACGGGGTTGAACCTGCAGAGGTGAGCTCGCTTACCATTCCTCGGAGATGGAGAAGCAGAGTGGAATGGGATGCAGGGAATTAGACAAAGTGGAAAGGTGGAAGCGTCATATAGAAACATTTGCACAATAGCAAGCACTGTTTCTTTTTAGTTTGAGCAGATTCAAGGTACGATTCGGTTTAAAGGTCTGCAGATTCCAAATGTTAATGTGTTCATTTGATAACGAGATACTGTGAACCATACATTTGGAGGAGAACAGAAATTATGCATAGAAAGTGAGAAATGCGGTGTGTGCAAGTGGAAAGCCGGACCTGATGTACAGGAAGTGCAACTTGCACACTGACTGGTTTATGAACGGGGCTGCAGTGTGCGAATCAAACTATAGGCAAGGATAAAGGAGAAGGGAGCAGAAGGGGTGCGTGGTGCAGGCCAGTGGTGACAGGGAATGACAGGCACGCCTAGGATTGTAGGCACCACACAAACGCCCTGCTTACAAGTTATGTAGAACAAAATTAACGCATACGTTTATGTGTTAAATTATGAGATGTTTGATTTTTTTTCCCAACCGTGTTTTAAAGGGTGTGGGGAAACCAAGCTCTAATTTTACAGCCAGTAATTACAGCTAAAAATCACATGAGACTTTGGATTCAGCAGCAGTCAACTATCTTTCACGTTATTTTAATCTAACAGGACAAGGGAGCATAGCCCTCTCTAGAAAAAAAGAATCAAGCTATCCTGGCTGATGACGGCTGATAGCCAGAATCCGTTCCTAGGATGCTTGACTCCGGTCCAGGGAAGACATGGCTTGGCAGTTCCGGCTGGACTGTTCCCATGAGGCACAGGATCAAGACTGATTTGCATAGGGCCATGTCTGAACTGGGGTGGTGTGGTGAGCAAAATAACGATGGATTAAACCCAGATCTGTGACTGGGGGTGAATGTTTTGCCATTGTGCAAAATTCCATCCATCAATTGTTGTTTTTGCATTTGTCACCCCGAGTGGGACGGGTATGCTCAGACGTGAGTCCAGTGCTCTCCACACCACTGGAATCAAGCTATCCTGGCTGATGATGGCTGATGGCCAGAAAACGGTCCTAGGATGCTTGATTCCGGTCCAGGAAAGACATGGCTTGGCAGTTCGGGCTGGACTGTTCCCAAGAGGCACTGGGTCAAGACTGATTTGCATATGGCCATGTCTGAACTGGGGAGGTGTGGTGAGCAAAATAACGATGGATTAAACCCAGATCTGTGACTGGGGGTGAATGTTTTGCCATTGTGCAACATTCCGTCCATCAATTATTGTTTTTGCTTTTGTCACCCCGAGTGGGACGGGTATGCTCAGACGTGAGTCCCATGCTCTCCACGCCACTGGAATCAAGCTATCTTGGCTGATGACAGCTGATAGCCAGAAACCGGTCCTAGGATGCTTGATTCCGGTTCAGGGAAGACATGGCTTGGCAGTTTGGGCTGGACTGTTCCCAGGAGGCACAGGATCAAGACTGATTTGCATATGGCCATGTCTGAACTGGGGTGGTGTGGTGAGCAAAATAACGATGGATTAAACCCAGATCTGTGACTGGGGGTGAATGTTTTGCCATTGTGCAACATTCTGTCCATCAATTGTTGTTTTTGCATTTGTCACCCCTTTTCCTCCCCTTAATTCCCCATGCTCCTAACTTATCCACAGACACACATACACATTTACCACTTGCTCAGAGAAAGAGGTAAATGTATGCATAAACCCCATTGAATAAGGGTTTTTTTCTCCCCGAAGCATCAGTTGAAGAGACTGGAACGGATGGAACGCCTGCTAAAAGAGGTCGCTATTAAGAAAGAGGACTTGGAGGAGCGTGGGCAAGGCAATAATGTTCGCATAGTGGGTATCCCAGAGACACCGTCCACAGGCCAGATGGACCTCTTCGTAGAGAAGCTACTTACAGACCTGTTTGGCAGGGAAGCTTTAACTCCCAGCTTTGTTGTTGAAAGAGCACACCGGTCCCTTGGTCCCAGACCGAATCCTGGCCACCCCCCCGAGACTCATCATTGCGAGAGTCCTGAACTTTCGAGACCGCAACACAGTGTTGAGACTGGGGAGAGAACGAGGAGTAATTGAGTGGCAGGGATCGAAACTGTCCTTCTACCCTGACTTTATTCCAATGGTCCAGGAGGCAATACGGAAATTTCAGGGGGTGAAGGCCACACTCCGCAACCTTGGACTTAATGTTATGTTATGTTATGTTAAATGAATTTATTGAGCGCGGCTAACACCATTAGGTTTCTTGGCGCTGTGCTGGGGGAGCGGTGAAAAGAATGTGAGACGGAGTCTAAAGGTATGAAGTAGTGAAAAGGAAAGTTTTAAGGAGTGATCTGAAACCAGGATATGAGGGTGCGAGCCTGAGAGAAAGTGGGAGGGAGTTCCAGAGGGATGGGGCCAAAAAAGAAAACCTGAGGCCCCCGTATTTCTTCCTCTTGAATCTAGGAACAGATAGCAGGGCCATCTGAGATGAGCGGAGATTGCGGGGGGGGGCATACAGATGAAGGAGGGAAGAAATAAAAGATGGACCTTGACCGGAGAGGGATTTTGAAATGATACAGCCTAGCTTGAATTTACAGCGGGCAGATACCGGGAGCCAGTGGAGACTCTTTAGAAGAGGGCGAACATGCTGATCTCTCGGCTGATGGTAAATCAGGCGGGCGGCTTGAATTTGGATTAGCTGAAGTCTTTTCAGTTGGTAATCAGGAATGCCTACATACAATGCGTTAGCGTAATCAAGTCTACTGATCACTAACACAAGTAGCGCTAAAGTAAGTGCTTCGGTGGTGAGTAGGCGGGAGATTTTTCGAATTTTCCTGAGTTGGAAATGGCTGGCGGACACCACTGCGCTGATCTGGGGAGTCATAGAGAGATCATTACTGATGACAACACCCAGACTTTTAGCGGAGTTAACTGGGGAAGGAGGGCTTCCAAGGCTTGCAGGCCAGATGGAGGGCTGCCAAGGATTGGAAGCTCCCCCGACAAGAATCAGTTCAGTCTTGTCGGGGTTAAGCTTCAGGTGGTTTGAGCTCATCCAGTTGCTGATGAAGCAGAGTGTTTTTGGAAGGTGGAAGTAGAGTCATCAGAAGAGTCGATGGTAAAAATCAACTGGATGTCGTCCGCGTAATTGAATGCGGTGACACTCATCCCACGAAGGGCACGAAGTAAAGGGGCCAAATACAAATTAAAAAGGAGAGGGGACAATGAGGAGCCCTGAGGGACACCACAGGTCAGCCCTACCTGGGTGGCAGAGAACTGGGACAGCCTGACGGCTTGTTGACGTTCCGTCAGAAAGGACTGAACCCAGTCCAGGGCGGTCCCATGGATACCAGCCTCTCTGACACGGTCGACCAGGATACCATGGTCGACCGTGTCAAAAGCGGCCGATAAATCCAAAAGGACTAGGGCTTGTCGAGTGTTAGCATCAGCCCCTCTGCGCAGTTCGTCCATCACGGAGAGAATGACTGCCTCCGTGGAGTGCGCCGGTCTGAACCCTGCCTGCTTGGAATCTAGGACACATGAGTCCTCAATAAAGGTGCTGAGTGTGTGTTACGTGCGATTCCAAGACTTTACTGAGGAAAGGGAGAAGGGATATGGGGCGACAGTTGCTCAAGATAGAGGGGTCTGCCGAGGGTTTTTTCAGAATGGCGACCACCTCGGCCTGTTTAAAGGAACAGGGAACTTCCCCTGTGGCCAAGGAGTTGTTTAGAAGGGCCAGGGGGGGTTCAGGGCCGGAGGTGAAAGCTGCTCGAAAGGCCGAGGGGGGGCAGCAATCGCGAGGGGAACCGGAGGAAATTTTATGCAGGAGTGAGAAAAAATTGGCTGTCGAGATGGGGGGATCAGAGTTAGAGTATGAGAGTTAAGATAATTAATGGGTTCAGTGGACGGGGAAGGACAAGCGGGGATTGGGCGGCAATGCTAGATTTGATTTTAACAATTTTTTCTATAAAGAATTCGTTCAAGGAATCACACAGGTGTTGAGAGGGAAGGGGCCCTATTGTGAGTCTCGCTGGGTTAGATAGTTCCTCTACAATTGAGAATATGTCCTTAGATTTGTTTGCGGAATCCTTAATTTTATTCGAAAAATAGGAGGATTTGGCCGAAGCTATAGCTGTTTTGTATTTTTTAAGCAGGGAGGAAAATACCTCCTTAGTCTCAGGGGAGTACCCCCGGCGCCACCGTCGTTCTGCCTGACGGAGGCCTAATTTTAGAGCTCTCAGATCCTCGGTAAACCACTTTTGAGCATCATGGCAACGTCTTGCTCTAACTAATTTTAAGGGAGCTACTACGTCGGCAGCAGAGGTAGGCCAACGAGTGAGGCTCGATGTCTGGACATCGATGGAGACGGATGGATCAGAGGTGGGGGGAACTGAAGAACTAAGAAGAGAACTGAATTCATTTAGATCTGACCTGTTCCAGTTATGAGCCAAGAAATTAGTTTCTCGAGGCTTAATGACAAGCCGGGGCATCCCTAAGGTGAAAGTAATTAATGAATGATCTGACCAAAGGCAGGGCAGGACAAGAGGGGCAGAGATATCCAGGCAAGATGTCCAAACCTGGTCTAAAGTGTGACCCTTTATATGCGTGGGCGAGTGGATATGCTGAGTACAGTTCAGACCTAGCATGAGGTCTGAAAAGGCCAGTGAGCCAAGGGATTCATGGGCGTCCGACGGCCAATAATTAAAATCTCCCAGGACCAAAACGTTGGAGTTATTGATGGTAAGCTGAGAAATAAGATCGCCAAACTGGGCAGGAAAGTTGGGCATGGGTTGAGGAGGGCGATAAATCAGGGCACATATGAGAGAGGACCCTGGCTGTTCCAGTCTGAGTACCAAGCAATCCGTCATGGGGATGCTGGTGGTGGGCACTATGGAAAAACGATTCGGGTGCTTAATGATAGCAGCAACCCCCCCTCCAACCTTGCCAGAGGCACGGTTGACTTGTAGTATGTAGTATCCGGGGGGGATGGCCGCCAAGATGTCGGGGGAGAAATCGTCTGTTAGCCAGGTCTCGGTCAGGAACAAGATGTCAGGTTGTTCTGACCCCAGCAGATAAAAAATGTCTAACTGGTGACTGACCAGGGATCGGGTATTAAGGTAGAACACTGATAAAGAAGAGTTTGAGGCTCCTACTAATGAGTGGGTACAGGATCTGGGCTCCGGAACCAGGGACCTCGGAGTAGGACAAGGAATAGTAATCTCTGGAAAAGAAATACGGGTAGTGAACAAACCAAGTGAAGCAAGCCTGAGGGCTGACTCGAGTGGGGGAAGTGCGGGATTGTGACATGACATAAGGGAAGGACGGGAATAAGTAACGAAAGGGACAGAGTAACGCGCCCCTAGCCCCGGTCGGCCGCGGACGGGCGCAGACGGGCTTAACTCAGGCGCAACTCCGGCGCGCCTACGACGCGCCCGCTGCGCTCGTCCGCTGCGCTGACACATGGGGGCCGTTGAAATAGGATGATGGCGAGGGGGGTGTGGCGAGGCTCTAGCTCGCTAACCAACCCGTTCCAAGATGGCGCCCGCTGGGGAGCCTGTTAGGCGGTCAGTCCACAGCAGGCGGCTTGGCCTCTACGCGAGTAGCAATCAGCTCAAGAGGTGAGTGTCACCGCTAGTAGTCAGCGGCATGAGAGTGGGGGTATTTAAAAAGTGAGGTCACTGCTCGTAGTCAGCAGGACCAAGGTCAGATAAAATGCTGCTCGTGATCAGCAGGACGGGAGTAAAGTAAGAATAATAGCAGCGCTCCAGCAATCGCGCGTCAGCCCCCTGCCACAGGGCTACTTGCAATCACTTGGAGAAAGAGGGGTGGTCCTAAAATAGGATGATGGCGAGGGGGGTGTGCGAGGCTCTAGCGCGCTAACCAACCCGTTCCAAGATGGCGCCCGCGGCCGCTGGGGAGCCCGTTAGGCGGTCAGCCCACAGCAGGCGGCTTGGCCTCTACGCGAGTAGCAATCAGCTCAAGAGGTGAGTGTCCCCGCTAGTAGTCAGTGGCATGAGAGTGGGGGTATTTAAAAATACGGAATGTTATATCCAGCGAGACTGAAAGTTGACTTCGGCAGCCAGATTTCACGGTTAAGTAACATACAGGGGCCCCCGGCCGTCACCTTCCTGTCCTGGAATGTTAGAGGTCTAAAAAAAACCTGTAGGAGAAGGCAGGTGATCCATTATCTTATTCGCCATAAGGTCGACATAGCATACTTAGAAGAGACACACCTCCCCATTACAGATGTAGCCTATTTTGGCTCTAGCTGGGGCACAAACAGATTCTTTGCCAATTACAGCAACTACGCTAGGGGCAGTAATATTGGTCTACAGGAGAGTCCCGTTTACACTGATAGATACGTCCCTAGACCCTGAGGACAGGTATGTGATAGCCACGGGTAACCTCTATGGCCACAAAGTCACCTTCGCAAATGTACATGCTCCCAATGTCGATGCCCCCGAGTTTTTCCATGTTCTAATTACGCCGATCACAAAACATGACCCCCACGCACTACTCCTGGGAGGGGACTTCAATTTACTAATACACCCCGGCCTGGACAGGAGGTGGCCATTCACTTGGGCAGGTAGACAGCCCCAAGCTACAAGATTGGCTGAGCAGCTTAGTATTTTGCAACACCTACGCAGAATTGTATGCCTGTCTTATGCCACCAAAATCCCGACCCAAAGACATATGGGGACCACTGAGGGCACACCTGGACACAGTCAAGCAGGCTTCCAGCACACAGGTAGATAACATCATAGTGCCAGAGGGAGTGGGCTGAGGGGAAGGTGCTGGACACGCAGCTGCACAGCACTGCGTGATGGGACCACAATGCATGGCCACTGCTCAGAATGTTTGCAATACATTGACTGCCTTAACATTACGTCTCAGAGTGAAATTATGGGTAGGGGTGGAGAGGAGGGTGGGAACTGATGGCTGCTGGGTGTTGCCACTGTACTGGTCGATACATTGTCCGTTTTTGTACCACACAATGTCAGGCTCGATTTGGTTTGGGTGTAAAGAGACTATATGGAATGCAATGTAAACTTTCTCCTTTATTTGAAAAATTAAGGGGGTCATTAGGAGTCCGCCACCCTATCGGGAAACTGGACCGCCCGCCATAAGGGTGGGGGTCCCGTTTAGGCAATTAGGATGCGCCCGCCACAGTGGCGGACACATCCTGCATTCCTATCATTGTGGCGGGCGGTGCACTCAGCACTGCCCACCACAATGCTAGGAAGGCATGTTGTGCACTTCCATGCGCACCCCCACCCCGCATAGTCCCTGGGGGCCTGTAACGGGCCCCCAATGTCAAACACCGCATGCCTTTCTGTGGCAGAAAGGCATGTCTCCGCCTGCATAGTAATATGGTTGGCGGTGTCTAACAGACACCGCCACCATATTAAACCCTTTTCCAGCTGGTCAACTCGTTGACCGGGCAGAAAAGCGGCAGATGGTCTTTCCATCCGCCACGGTCCCTACGCCATAGTAATATGGCAGTGGGGAATTGGGTGGCGAGCGGGGTCGGATCACGGGTGGATCACCACCGCCATGCGGGCGGTGGCTATCCGCCCGTGATCCTAATGGGCCCCAAAGTGTTTAAAAAGTCAGGCTTCTGTTAAAATTATTTATTGTTTCAATACTTTTTTCACACGGGGTGTCTTTTCATGAATGCTTCTTAAGTTTTTGAGATTGTGTGGGTTTGGTTTTCGAAAGTTTCTCTCTTTTGATTTTTTAAGAGGGAAATGCATTACCCGGGTCTCTTTGAATTTGCATTCCATGCATTACTTCTTGGCTCTGGTTTTACTAATATTACTTTAGATAAAATGCTTGTTTTACACTCTTAGTTTCATGGGTTATCTAATAATATTACAATAATAATAATTGAAAAATTCATATTGCCCTTTACAAAATTGGAATGTTGAGAGCTCCTCTTAACATAGTGAAGGGGCTCAGGGCTAATAATAGCCGGTTCAGACTTTCTGCTCCAGCCTTCCAATGTTTGTCTTTCTGTTTTACCCTTTTTAATTTAGAACATTCTACAGCCATTGGGTGGAATGTTCTAACAGTCTTATAAGCCTTCCTCCTTTAGCTATGAAGGATGTTAAAGTCCCTCTCCCTCAATGTAGGTCCAAGCCGCAGCAGTATAGCCCATCAGCAGTGGGGTCTACCGCTATAATACACCATGCTTTAGTCATCTTCAAACATTGTAAATAACAGGTGGTACAATAGCCCTACTTATAATTGTTATGCTGTCAACACCAGAATTACTGGGGTGCAATAAAGGCTACAGGCATGGCAGTCATGGATAGATCAAGCTTGGAGAGTAAAATGTTGAAGAAATTCTTCTGTGCTCTTTGACATTAAATCAGGATTAGGGATATTCAAAGATACTTTGCAACCGTGTCAGTATATTGCATGAGTGCCATGGCTCCATCCACAATGCTGATTGCATGGCACCAACATTTGGGTTTCATTTTGGATACTTGGCACATGTTTATTTGTTGTTGTTTAAAATTTGTATTTCTGAAATAACCCCCTCGGCTACATTTTTTACTTTGTCTTAAAAGGTGACATTGTTTCCCGTTCACACGAGAGAGTCATGTAGTGGAAGTTGTATTATCGCTTTAAAATCTTGCTTTTTATTTTACAGGGTTTGACTCTTTTTCACATTCTTGATCACCTGGATCCAAGGACTAATTCCTGAATGAATGAATTAATATATGTGCTTGATAAAACACAAACGGTTACCTTATTAGGGCATCATGGTGTTGAGGTACTGGCGTAGCAGAAATAAAAGAATTAGATAAAAAGAACTGTGATAATACAAGTAGTGGGCTTAAAACTGAGGGGAATATTATCAAGCAGGGCATTAAAATTATCGGTGTTTTAGCGGCAGCAAACTGCCGCCAAAGCGGCGATAATGGGCTTGATAATATGCCCTGACGAATTCCAACAGAAGCCCATGTTCACACCAGAACATGGGTTTCTATTGGACTTCACAAGGTCATATTATCAAGCCCATTATTGCCGCTTTAGCGGCAGTTTTCTGCCGCTAAAATGGCAATAATTTTTAACGCCCTGCTTGATAATATGCCCCTGAATGCCATATCGTTACATAAGTCCAAAGGGAGGGTCTTCAAGGATTTGGTTGCAACACATATAAGAGAGTGGTAGCTCAGTGAACAGCTCTTTGAGGAACATAAAGGCCAAAGCATTTCTGGTGACAAAAGGGGGCATTGTCATGCCTAGCTCAGTGGAAGCTCCATAATGCATTAACCATAGCTTGCTTGGTTACAGGAAGACAATGAAGGTTAGCAAGATGTGAGGAGACACACAAGCGAGTTAGCACCCCCAAGAAAGATTCTAGAACCCCTATTTTGAATTAGTTGCAGTTCATGCATTAAATATCAGGAAGGCCAAGCTAGAGTGAGATCCTCAGTGTTTCTGGTTGGGAACAGCTAGTGTACTAAACCTGATGTGAACATTTCAAGCTAAGCATAGTTGTTGATCCAACATATTATTCACAATTTGTGAATAAACTACAAATCAAGCCACAGAGTAGAGCAATAATATTTATTTAGAATAGAATGTTAATCAAATAACAGGATCAGGACCTGGTGCAGTAGGCAATGCAGAGTCAATGTAATACGCCCTTCAGGCATCTTGGTGACTATAAAGAAATTCACTATGGTTCTTTAAAGTTCAAAGCCTTGCTGGTACAATCTTATGTTCTTGGTGAACTTATTCGGTGCCTATAATGTAGCACAAGGTATTTTTATTTAGTCCTCCTTTACATAGATGTCCTAGTATGAGGCAGTTAGAACTGGGGTTTCTGGTTGGCTATGGTATATACCCAGCCCAAGCAGAACCCACCACCCTGGTCAGGGTAATCTAGATTCACAACAAAGATAACCTGTGCTCACCCTCTGGTAGCTTGTTCCAGAGCAGGCAGGCTTATCAAAAGAGGCAATGTGTAAAGTATTTGTGCAACACATACACACACACTGCAACACAATGAATACACCATAAAATGACTCCACGTAATTTTATTAAAAAACTGTTTTGTGTATTATTAAAAAAACAAGACCAAAACAATAAAAGTACTTTTCAAGGTATACTGGTTCAAAGTATCACAATAAATGCAAGATTTCCAATCAGTCAGGTCAATACTATGCTAGCATCACTTACGGTAAGGTGTGTTGCGTATCGATTACCGATTCATGCCCTTATATAGGTACATTTCACATTTCCCTTATATAGGCATAGAAATCAAGTCCTTATTTAGGCATTGTCCTTGCTAACCAAATACTGGCATGGCTACTTACATCATTCATCTTCCTTACAACGAGTTCCTGGAAAACTCCCAAGCCTTTAGGACTGCCTCTTGCTTGAATATTGATTTGTCCAAGAACTCATTTATTAAGCTTGAACATCTATTCCTTGGGGGTCCATTCATGACGTTCATATGCCCAACTTCTACGTCAATACTGGCATTCCTAAACATCTTCAAGGTATAAATATACCTTCACTTGCTATGGCAAGGCACGGTGCGGTTCGGCTACCTACTTGCACGACGCGGCTCGCCACAGCAAGCCCTGAAGGAATTCATCTCCCCAACTGACGCACTGACCAGACACTGTCATCCTCCTCGCCGAGAATCCAGTTCCAGTGTTTCTGATTCCCCTTGCGGGGTGTTAGAGATCGAGTCCCGGGAAAGAGATACAAACCTCTCACATTCTAAGGTATGGAGCTGATTAGAACCTAGGGAAACTTATGGCAATTCTTAGCAAAACTAAACTAGACTATAGCTAAAACAGCACCTACTTCTTCTCTCGTACTAGCCTTAGGTTAGGTACACTGGGGTAGGATTATTTTAGAAGCACCAGTTGAGTATTTTAGCCTGTGTTATTTATGTATGTATTTTTATATATGTCATAGCAACAGACCATGCTATTACAGTATTATTTTATATTACTGTTTACGCTGTACGCATTATACTTTGCATTCTGTCTTACAATTGTAGCAGTTGATATCTCTTGCATGAGAAAGAAGACTGTTCATTAAACCCTTTTTTATTGAAACACCCGTCTCTCTATTTCTGTGCAACTCTGTAGAAACGAAGCATGCACGATTGACTGAGTGAAACTGTAATCTATTGTGTCTACGACTCTGAACATATTGTTCTGACTCTAAGGGAAACAAAGTTGTCATGTTTATGCGGTTATCAGAAAGTAATCCCTTCTTGTTCATTCAAGAAAGTTTCTTGTGACCTCCGTGTTAGCTGGCACACACAAGTAATTAAGTTTAAAGTACTTGATAGAGACATACTGACCCCAGTACTATGTCAAATCTATAATGTATATTATTACAATGCGCAGAGCCTATCAGGGATATAGGAACTACACTACAGGTGGTGATTGATGTGTGCTATTTTTTCGCCGGTGCTCAAAGTGGCACTTAGGGTATGGTTTTGAAGTGCCCCCTCAGGACCGAGAGTGTCCAACAAAGACGGGTGCATGGGCTTGTGGGGGACAGGCGGGCCGTGTGGGACTGTCCTCTCTTGGTTGAGGTAGTCGCAGTGGTCTGGCAGGCCAGGAGGAGAGTGATCTTTCTTCTGGTTGGAACCCTCAGCTCGGAAATTGCGGCAGAAGCACAGTGCTGACTTCTGTTTTTTGCAAGGGCGGTTGTGGTGGTACTGACGTTACCACACTCTGCATTGCCTAAGCAAAACACGTTTGAAAAGAATGTGGCAGGTTTGTTCACCACTCAGCCACTTCACGTCCAAGGCTTCATTACTGAGCGCTGCCATGAGGGGCACGGAGCACTGATCTTGATTATGGGAAGCACTCAGCAACTTGCAGAACATAGACTTGGTTTACTGGGCCAGAACACTTCTCACGTTTTAGAGGGAAATGCTCATCATTGGTAGTTTGAGCTGCTGAACTTAGAGTCCCACGCAGTGATAATACAGAGTCATTGATGGCCTTAAGACTCCAAAATAAGGGGCAAGCCAACACGCACTTGGGGAACACTGAATAGTAAAGCACAGCTCAAAAAGTAGCAGGCTGCAGGCCAGCACTGCAAGGCAGGTGGCAACGTGGCAGTCCCTCCTACGGCTTAACAAGCAGCAGGCCAAAACAGCAGAGCAGTTAGCAGAGTGGCAGTCCCTCCTGGTAGCACAGCAGTTCCTTTTGGCAATGTGCAGATGTAGAGCCAGTGACGTCTGCTTTTGTGGTGCCAGAGCCCCAGTACTTATCTCAATCTGAAGCGCCGTGCACCAGAAAGAGGCAACATACCAAATGTGCCTTGAGGTAAATCTAGGAACTGGCTTCCCTAGGCTGAGAAAACCAGTTCAGCTAGGAATGACACTGCTACAAGGGGTATCATCACGTCTGCTAATGAAGTCATGGCTTACTTCTTCTCTAAATATGCTACAGGTTTAAAAGCTCACTCTTGCATTTTGATAGAGGAAACAGCCAATATATGTTTCACTCATGAACTAGAAGGGGGTAAAGTGGTGTAGCCGCACTGGCATGGCCCCAAGTGCAAAGAAGGAAATTGACCCCGAATGTTCTGCATGAAATGCAAAACACATTAATAATAGAATATTACACCTTGCAGCCAGAAAATTTAAACAAATGATGACTGGGTTGCAATATGCAGAGAAAAGGAAAAGTGGACGGGCCATTGCAATGGCCTTCCTAATTTGTTCTGATTATATGACTCTGTGGTGGAAGGTGTGTAGGACTTTGTAGTTGGAGTTTTCAGAAGTTTTTCTACTCTTTATTGTAGTTGTGTGACTGTCCATTACTGTTTTAAGCCTAGCACACTTGCCATTTTTGTTTTTCTACCTGACACCTTGATTTCACATGTTTTTCTGTATTCTTGTTTTCTTATTTTTGCTGTATTACAGGGTCCTTTGTACCATATCATTAAATATTGTACAGCACTTTAGATTGAATAACTATAGAACATAAAATAAATAAATAACACTCAAACACATGTAGTCCAAACTTCAATTTTTTTGACCATCCTCATTAAAGTAAAGGAGACGGATTAGGATTAAAAAAACACAATGTTCCTTACAAACTGTTCTAGACTGCCTAGGCCCAGCGAGTAGAGGGGATATAATGATATACTTAGGGGCACTGAATTGAGTCTAGGTACATGGTCCCATCTAGGGAACATCCACCTGTCCACCCGTCCACTCTGACAGCTTCCCAGACTTGCCTACAGACCCAAGATACATGAAGCAAGATGTGAGTGACCATATGACCAGGAAAGGCATGGCTGTCACAAAAAAGAGACAAGGAAGGGAGTTTAAATACAGCTGCTGGCTTCTGCTGGACTAACCGTGGATCTCCGTCACCTAGGTGTGGGTTTCCTGAAATAGGCATGACAGTCTTATTTATATGATCATTGCTTATGGGAGACTGAGATAACCTGCAGCTGCCCCAGTCTCACCTTAGAAATATACATAAAGAACCGGTGCAGAGACAGATAATCGATGGAAACAATCGACATGCAAGAATATGGAGGCAAGAATATCGATGGTGTAAAATATCAAGGTAAGTTTTCTCGATGTTACAAATATATCAATTTTATTATGAATATAGAAATATCAAATTTGAAAATAATGGTGGCAAAAATATCGATGTAAACAATAACGATTTTATGGTTTCTATTTTTTGTAATGTCCTATTTTTTTTAGTAATTTTGTATTAGTGATTTTATAATGTTTATATAATGTTTATATGTTTTAATAATTGTTTTTTGCTTTAATATACATTAGGAGTGGGATGTTGGGTTTATAGGAGGTAAGAGTGGGTAGTAATTTAAAAATGTTGTTGAAAAATTACTGTAATTTTTAAATTGGTACATATTTTAGGAGAGGGATGTTAGGTTTATAGGGGATAAGGGTGGGGAATAATTTAAAAATATTGGATAAGGGTGGGAGCAATTTAAAAATATTGTGTTGACAACATTTTTTTATTTAATTTTCAGGAGCGGGATATTGGGTTTATAGGGGATATGGGTGGTCAATAATTTAAAAATATTTGGATAAAAATAAATGTTAAATAATAAAATAAGAAATATATCATTATTAATAAAAATGTATAAAATGCAAGTTTTGAATTTTGTTAAAATTCTAAAATAATTGCGATAAGAAATATTTTATGTACATTTTGTGAAAATGTTGTTTTATATGAACATTTTTATTTTTTAAATACATTTGAATAAATCATTTCTGTAAATAACATTTTGTGAACATTTTTAAAATATTCTTAAATATTTATATATTTAAAATTTTAGTTGGGAATTCGAAATTAATATTTAAAAGAAATTGGTATTGTATTTTTTAAAACATAATAAAAGATGTAATAACACATTTTTTGTTAAGAATATTTTTTGGGCAGTTTGGAACATCAAAATAGGGGGGGTTTATTCAGTTCTTTCCTTGAGTTTAGTTCTATTTGGAGTTGCAATAGTAAATTATTTTAATTTCTTCCAGCACTTTCCCTGAGATTACTTGGATTTGGAGCTTTTGGTTTACTATCCAGCACTTTCTGTGAGTTTACTTGGATTTGGAGTTGGAATAGTAAATTATTATGGTTTACTATCCAGCACTTTATCTGAGTTTACTTGGATTTGGAGTGGGACTAGTAAATATTTTTAATTTATCATCCAGCACTTTCCCTTAGTTTATGTGGATATGGAGTTGGAATATTAAATTAATATGTTTTACCATCCACCACTTTTGCTGAGTGTATATGTATTTGGAGTTGGAATACTAAATGATTATGGTTTACTATCCAGCACTTTCTGTGAGCGTACTTGGATTTGGAGTTTGAATAGTAGATTATTATGCTTTACTATCCAGCACTTTATCTGAGTTTACTTGGATTTGGAGTTGGAATAGTACATTATTATGGTTAATTATCCAGAACCTTCCCTGAGTTTAGTTGGAGTTGGAGATGGAATAGTAACATATTATGGTTTACTATGCAGCACTTTCCCGGAGTTAAGTTGGATTTGGAGTTGGAATACTAAATTATTATGGTTCACTGTCCAATACTTTCTGTGAGTTTACTTGGATTTAGAGTTGGAATAGTAAATTACTATGGTTTACTATCCACTATTTTCTGTGAGTTCACTTCGATTTGGAGTTGGAATAGTAAATTATTATGGTTTATTCTCCATCACTTGCCTTGAGTTTATGTGGATTTGGAGTTGGAATAGTAAATTTTTATGGTTTACTACCCAAGCACTTTCCCTGAGTTTGTGTATTGGGAGCTGGAATACTAAATTATTATGGTTTATTTTCCAGCACTTTCTGTGAGTTAACTTGGATTTGGAGTTGGAATAGTAAATTATTATGGTTTACTATCCATGGCTTTATCTGAGTTTATTTGGATTTGGAGTGGGAATAGTAAATATTTGTAATTTATTATCCAGCACTTTAACTGAGTTTATGTGGATTAGGAGTTGGAATACCAAATTATTATGGTTTACTATTCAGCACTTTCCCTGAGTTTAATTGCATTTGGAGATGGAATAGCACATTCATATGGTTTACTATCCAGCACTTTCCCTGAGTTTAGGTGGATTAGGCATTGGAATAGTAAATTATTATGGTTTACAATCCAGTACTTTCCCTGAGTTTAGCTGTATTTGGAGTTGGGATAGTAAACTATTATGGTTTACTATCCAGCACTTTCTCTGAGTTTATGTGCGTAAGGGTTGGAATAGTAAGTTAATATGGTTTACTAACCAGCACTTTCCTTGAGTTTACATGGATTTAGAGTTGGATTAGTAAATTATTATGTTTAACTATCCAGCACTTTCCCTCAGTTTAATTGTATTTGGAGCTGGTGGAATAGTACATTATTATGGTTTATTATCCAGCAGTTTTGTTGAGTATAGTTATTTCGGTTGTTGTGATAGTGTTTATTCGGTTGGTATTATTCTGCTTTTTCTCAGAGTTTAGTTTTTTTGGAAGTCAGTAATAGGAATAACTTATTATGTATATTTTTTGTACAGTTTATCTGTATATTGTAATAAGTATATAGATGTATGTTAGTTTTTATTTTCAACATTTTTTCATGCAAAATCAATTATATTTTCATTCACAATTACATTCTTTTCATATGCTTTAGTAAGAAAATGTATTATATTTAAAACATAAATTATAACTTTTGATGGTATTCACATGTTATTATAAAGTATAACATATTTGTAACATTTGTTTTTCATGTATAAATGTTAAACAGGTCATATATTTTTATATATACATTTTTTTTTTACTGTTTTTAAAAATAGTACATTTTTTGGTAGCATAGTCATGTAATGGTAAAGCAAAATATTTGTAATTCTTTATTTATAAACAGTTTCATTGTTATGGTTTATTATTTTTTAGTACCTCAAATAAAACATTTATTTATATATATATTTTTTTATAATACATTGTATTTAATTTGAATATTTTTTGAACATTGAATAAATTATATTTGACAGGTTGTATTTTAATATTTAGTATATTGAGTATTATTTTTAATAAAATATTATTTAATATGTTACATAATGTACAATATTTTTAACAGAATTATTTTGTACAACATATATATTTTTTATCACATTTTTATAGTTTTTGGTAGATTTACAATGTATGAAATAACATATATTTTAATATACATTAAATATTATATTTTTGCTTTTTTGGATATTATTACAGTTAATGCATGTTTTACATTTTTTACATTTAATTTAAACATTGGGAAAAAACATTGCAATACATAAAGTTATACATATTATTATAAACATTTTTTCAATATTTCTCATTGTTGTCTATGGGGAGTTACTCTTTTTTTCATTTTGATTATGCAGCAATTTTTTTCTTTTTTTCTCACTTTTCTTTCTATCGGTTTCGTTTTTAGGTCATTTTGGAAGATGGAACCACGAGGATGTGAGCTGCGTTTCAGCCTTTCAGGTAAGTTTAATTTTATACACCTTTAAGTTAGTTTTAGGGTAGGGGTAAGGTAGTAGTAGTTTAGATAGATTTGTTAGGGCGGTATTTGATAGTTTTTGGTGTAGTTAGGCGTTGTTTTGGTAGTATAGTGTTTTATTTGTTTGAAGTGTGGATATAATTAGAATAATGTGTAGTGTTTATTATGTGTTTATTAAATATATCATTGTATATTAAGGGCCTGAGTCCGATCTCGCTCGGAAAGCCATTTCAACGGCATGGAGCCGGAATGCCTTCCGACCGACACATACGCGCGCAGTCCGACCAACGTAGTACGATGCAATGCATGTCAAATACAAATGATCCGCACGGAGCACAATATGGACGACCGACGCATATGGAAATACATCATTACTTGGGCATGCTGGGGGTGTGAGACCTACATTCATTTTTTTTGCACTACAGAGATGGGGGTAATTCCCCAAAACCCCAATATGTTTGAGAATGCTGGGGGCTTGCACCCCACAGTCACATTTTTGTCAGTACAGAGATGGGGTAATCCCCCAAAACCACTATTTGGTTGACAATGCTGTGGGCTTGCACCCCACATTCACATTTTTGTCAGGGGTGGGGGGTTTGTCCAGCATGTCACTTTATGTATCAATTTTGCAGGCAGTTTGCATACATAACACATAATGGCCATGACAACACTAGGTGAGTGTTAGACATCCACCCCATTATGGGATGGGCAATGGTGGGAGTGATAGGCATCCACCCCCTTATGGACATTAGGTGGTAGATAGGCATCCACCCCCCTACGGGGTGGACAATGGTGGGAGTGATAGGCATCCACGCCCCTATAGGTAGTAAATACTGATAGTGTTAGACATCCACCCCCCCATGGGGTTGGGCAATGGTGGGGGTGATAGGCATCCAACCCCCTATGGGGTGGGCAATGGTGGGAGTGATAGGCATCCACCCCCCTATTTGTCACTGGGTAAGTGATAGGCATCCACCCTCCTATGGGGTGGGCAATTGTGGGAGTGATAGGCATCCATCCTCTATAGGTAGTAAATATTGGTAGTGTTAGATATGCACCCTGCTATGGGATGGCCAATGTGGGGAGTTGTTGCCACCCTCCACCTCCCTTGCCTCTACATTACTGCAAGAACTCCCCCCTATTGAATGTGGTTTGTCACAAGCTGTGCATTCAGTTGCATTTCACGAGGTTGTGATGTTTTTGTGTGTGGTAGGTGTCTGACTTACTGTCTGTGACGAACATGTCAGTTACGGTTGTTGATTTCACGATAGGCGTACAGTATAGGTTTGACATGAGCGATCGGATACATGTCTGCCTCATCTTGTACTCAGTGATTGTGTTGTGGCGTGCATCGGAGCTGAAATACTGCTCTTTTGGATGCTGTGATGTGCTGGAGGTGGCCTGTTTGGGGCGTAGGAAGTACGCATCATACTCGGGCAGCAAGAGCTTTGGCATATGCCTCTGGACAACTCCATTCTGTATTTACGGAGCCTGTTCGGCCGGAATATGGTGCTGGATTTGGGCGTACGCGTCACTCGAGGATTGGAGACATTTGCACATCGTACTTTGTCTTTTGGATACACTGGTTCTCGTAATGTGTCGGTCGGAAGGTAACGCTACGGACTGCACTCGTGGTGTCTTCCGAGCAAGATCTGAATTGGGCCCTTAATGTTGATGTTAGTGCTTGTGGGTTTGTATTTGTGTTATAGGAGGGTGTTGTTTTCATTTTTATTTACAGGTTTTGTCTTTGGTGAACATATGGAGTTGCCGACATTTTTTTTTCAGTAAAGGAAAATGTTATTTCTTGTTTGATAACAATTTACTTTTCATTTCCTTTTTTTCCCGGTTTGTTGGAGCGTTTTTTTCTAAACAATTTTCAGGTTTTTGAGTGTTTTGTCATTAGGAGTTTTGCGTCGTTGGATTTTTTGTGTACAGTTGGATTTTTGCATTTTCTTTTTGAGGTTTGGTATTGAACGCATTTGTATTTTATTGGTTTGTGGTGAATTTTTCGAGGATGTTCTACTCCTACATAATTGTAAGATTTTGTTTTACAATGGTTGGGAAATGTATCTTTTTTCATTGTTTCTTTTTTTTAAATATTTATTTTATGACATATAATGTTGTGCTATATTTTAAGTTTGATGACATAGTTATATTTAATAATTTTGAAAAAGAAGCCTGTTATATCTTTTATAGTTGTAAGATTTTAACGTTGTTTACTATTTTGTTTGGTTTAAAAAATTGATTTAACAATTATGTCTAGGTATTCTAGACCTTGGATATTTGGATACAACTTAGTTTTATGTTGTAGGTATTTGTACATAGTTTTAGTTTGTTTACTTATTTTAGGCCCTATTTTACTTAGTTATTGCTCTAGTCTGAGTTCTTGGTAGCTCTGTTATTTTTTAAATGCTTCAACGATTGTGTAAAGTGTTGGTTGTCCCCTTCCTATTGTGGCTTGGAATGCCATCCTTCCACCACGTTGTTTATTTTGGCTTTTTGAGCCATAGTACTGGCGTACACATTCTACAAGGGGATCTGAAATTTAGGTTGATCTACGGTGCCCTAACCTATGTAACCTTCCCATCCAGGTGTCTTGAAAGTAGTCTAGGAAGGGACTTACGGTGTGATTTGTGAAGTCGATATTGTTAATACCGATATTTTTGGTGTGTTTCATTTTATTTTAATGTTATCAATATTTTTGTAAACTATATTTTTGTTGTCAATATTTTTGTCATTGATATTTTTATAGATGATATATTTTTATCAATGTTTGTGTAATCTCTTGTTTAAGTATAGGGTGTTGACATTTTTGTGTATAATATTTTTACCACGATATTGTTGTATGTCGAGGTTTTAGGAGTCGATATTGTATCAGTGATCCATAAGAACCAACATGCTGCCTATGGTGAGAATGCTTCAAAAAGATCAGTAGACTTTCTAACATGCTTTCTAACATGCTTACGACTAACTGGAGACTGGGGCAGCTGTCCTGTTCCCGCCACAAGCAACTGTAGGAAGGGGGGCTGTGAAACCTGCCCCAAAAAGATCTGAGGATGATACCTAAAGACAAAAATAAAGACAAAAATAAAATCCCTGTGTCACTTACCATTTGTAGCTTGGGTAAAATAAAATGCTTAACTGGTCTGTTCGCCACACAGAGCACATAAAACAATGCTTATCATCATTTTTTAACTTTGATCTTGTCTACCAATTCATTAGCAAATGGGAGGCTGCAGCAAAAACCAACAAAGTATAACTTGTGCACGAATGTTTTAATATTTGGCACTTTTAGGTTCACACTGAATTTCAAAATAGTTAATTAAGACACCTCTCTGTACAGCTGCAATGTTATATTTTGCAAGTGAATGGAAAATTATCATTACTTAATATATACACTCAAGACTTCAGAAATAAAATCAAAGTTGTCATCACTGGTGGCATTATATCAGACAGCCATTGACAGAATCAATGATAAAAGTGAAGCTACAAACATTTACAGTGGGATGCAGACGTGTTCCTATGGTCTACTCACACAGCTGTACTGCTTTGCAGCCAGCCCACTTTATACTACCTTCATGTATCCTGGAACCCTATGTTACACTGCAAAAATAAAAATTGCAATAACCCTTGTTGCCACCCTCTAAGTCCACTATCTTAGAACGTTGCTTGATCCAAGGTAACCTGCACAATCCCAATCAGTATTATTGAGTGCAGCAACCCTCAATGTGCAGAGTGATCAAACAATTAACTCCTTCATGTTATCCAGGAATGCATGTAGTCTAGATTATTGTATTACACAAGTAGCACATAGAATCTGATAATAATCATTTTAAGTAGATTTCTCCACAAATACCATGTACCTTTATGACAATCAATTATGTCCCCATTTAAGGAGAGCCGGGTAGTAGAGTAGCCCAAAATAATTGCATACTTATATATCTTAACCTGCAACAATAAGAAAATGTCTAAATTCCTGCTATAAAAGAAGCACTATTACAAGGCTTACTTCATTCAAAATCCTTACCTGTTAGAAATTGGATTTCTGGTTGGCAATGGTTTCTGCCTAAGCCAGGCAGAAACCACCACTCTAGTCAGGGCAAGGGAGTTACACACTGAAGGTAACCCCTACTCACCCCCTTGGTAGCTTGTCAGAGCAGTCAGGCTTAACCCTGAGGCAATTTGGAAAGTGTTTGAGCAAATCACTCACACAGCAGTGGCATACTAGGCACCCCACAAAAGAAACTCCACACAAGTTTATATCAAAAATAGCCTGTGTATTATCTATAAAACACATTAGAACATATCACATATATACACTGTGCCACCAGGCACTTGTCATGTATTTACAGGTATTTGCATAAGTCACCAGGCCAATGAGGCCACTGTCATAAACACCTTATAACATGGATAACCAGTAACTACTGGCCTGGACTGCCCTTACCACAACACATTATACCTAAACATCATTAGTAGTGCACAATAGTAACTACCAGCAGTGTTCACACAGTACTGTAGAATAACCGCTAGAAAAGGATCACCACTTATAAATTTCAGTCAGGGTAGAAGCTGTAAGGTAAGACACCTGAGAACTAAGATTCACCAGCCAGTAATTTTTAAACACCTTTCAAGCCACCATCGCAGTAGGCATGTATCTCACAAAAGTTGCATAGGTCCTGGTGCTCCTTTTAAAAGAATGTGTCCCATATGCAGCTGCCTGTGATCCGGCGGTGCAGCTGTGGACACTGATCTCACTCCCAAACACGCGGCAGACTAAAAACAGCCCAGAGCAGTCAGGCCCAACAATGGGCAGCCCCTCTCCCCCTTTGTGGGAGGCCCTCCCAAGTACCACTGACCTGGTGACTGTGAACAGGGGCCACCTCGGGCCTCTCCGGTCTCTTTAGTGAGAGATGTTCCGCTACGGGTGGCCCGCCTCTCCCTCTACCAGGCGGGAGAGCGGGCAAGTTGCTGAACGGGGCCCACAAGGCTCCAGTCCTTCTGTCAGTTTTTCTTTCTTCCCTTTTTGGGACAGAGGCGATTCTGGCAAGGCCTCCCCAGGGATCCCTCTGCTGGTGGCAGCCTCGCTGACAGTGGCAGACACCTCTGCTGGAGGCAGCACGAACCTGCTCGGGGTCTCGGGCACGGACCCTTGTTGCTACGGCAACCCACTGAGGCTCGGCAAAGCTTCTGGTGTGGCTTTGGGCGCCTTGAGTAGTACACTGCAGTACGTCCGGTAGTGAAGGTCAGCAACCTCAACTCTGTGTGCAGCGGGTGGGAGCCCATGAGGCCTGGCCCACAATCAGGCTAGGTAAGGTGGCCCATCCTCTCTGCGGTACGAGCCCCGCCAGCGGCTCGTACAGCACACAGCACAGTGCTACTCCACCCGTAATAGAGCGCTCACCACTCGCTGGCCTCTTTCGAGGGAGCACTTTGCCCCTCAGCTCTCCTTCTCCACCCGTCCTTTCCACGTGGCTAGAGTACGGCACAGCCCGCACCGCAGGACATGGAAAGCACTCCGATCTGGCAACCCGTTGGCAGCAGGATCACTAGCTGCGCTCACCTAGGAGCCACAATAAAAGAATAGCGATCACCATGCGCTGTATGCAGATGGCTGGTGCAGGAAGACTAGCACGAGTAGCTCTATGCCCTGCATAGTGGTCCCTCGGCAGTTCCCCTTCCATCATTCCAGTTCCCAGTAAACACCAGTCAAGTGAGTTTACAAAACATGGGGTCACAGCCCCAACATTTATACTGTACACAGTCTTTGTTCTGCCCCATGGCATAGGGCCCTGAGCTCAGTCCAAACCAGTTCTGGGGGGCACTTACCAAGTGCACAGCACTCACCATTGTAAGTGTAGGCTCTGGCCCCAGACACACCACAGGGGGTGGTACCGGCATTGCGGAAGGCAGGCACAGCCCTGTCCAGGTGCTACTCCTCCCACTACTCCAAATGCAGATCAGGCCTTATCCAGACCCTCTGAAGCCACTGCACCTCCCCAGCCTCTGTCATGCCAGGCCAGACAGTCAATACACAACAGGCAGGCACAAAGACACATAGCACACAGAAATACCCAACTTCTAAAAGTGCCATTTCTAAAATAGTAATAATAAATTCGCGAAATCCAATACGTAGCATTTAATGCCACTATTCCAAACATACCAAACTTGATCACACTACTACTCTCATGTCAGGAATTACCAATTGTTAGACCTGGCATCCTTGGCGTGGTTTTCTCTGACTTTTTGCCTCAACCTCTGGTGTTATTGATGCTGAGCTAGATTTGTTTTTTGCTGGCTTAGATGCTTTGGGCTGATGATCAGTGTCAAAGTGCAAGTGCTCCCTGTGTAAATTGATATTGTGATTGGTTCTCCCTGATTGGCATATTTGTTTTACCAGTAGGTCCCTAGTAAAGTGCACTGAGTGTGCAGGGCTGGTAAATCAAATGCTACTGGTTGGCCTGCAGCACTAATTGTGACACCCACATGAGTAGTCCTGAAAAGATGTCTCAGGCTTGTCACCACGGTGCATGTGCGCAGTTTGTTAACTGACATGATGACTTGGTAAGTGCATCGACTTGCCAGGCCCTAACCTTCCCTTTTCTTACATATAGGTAGGGCTCCCAGTTTTCCGTTTTTACAGATTTTTACAGATAAATACAGACAGAAAACAATTTTTTTCCTGTCTGTATTTATTTTTAAATACAGAAAAATATGGAAAACATGTCTTCCTTGGATGTTTTTTCTACTGTCAATCATGAGTGCCAGGTCAGTAGGTGTAAAGTTGAGAGTTAGGGGAGATGAAAAAAGACAACAGATTTCCTAGTTAAGCTTAATTAAGTGCAGATCTACAGTTATTGATGCTATTCTACAATGCAAGTGTTTTCAGATAACGCTATTGCACTGTATACTGCTGAAACCTTTTGGACATTCAAAGGTGAGCATACATTTATCAGTCAAATAAATGTGGAAAAATACCCATGGCAGCTTCATTTATACAGAAAACACAAAATAGAAATGGATAAATTTAGAAAAAAGTACCAAAAAATAAATATGGATAAATACAGACGGAAATGTAGAAAAAATAAACACCATAAAACCGGGAGCCCTACATATAGGGCACCCCTATGGTAGGCCCAAGGTACCCCCATGGGCAGGGTGCAGTGTATGTGAAAGGTAGGACATGTACTGGAGTGTGTAACATATCCTGATAGTGAAATACTGCCAATATCGCTTTTCACTATTGAAAGGCTATCTTTCCCCTTAGTACAGAATGGGGAATGCTTTGTAATATTTTACAATCATATATTGCCATAGGGATAAGATGGAAAAATGGAGTTTGTTATCCCTGAACTCAGGATTTAATAACACATCTTTTAGTTTTTACTTGTGTGTTTGAAAATACCACTATTAGAAAGTGGCTATTTTCTTGTTCAACAATCCTGTGTGCCTCTGCCTGTTTGTGGATTGACTGTCTGGCTTTGGAGTGACAGGGGCTGGGGAGGTGCAGTGGCACCAGGAGTTTGGATGAGTTAGCACTAGGCTGAATTGGCCAGATCTGCAGTTGGAGTGGTGGGAGGAGTAGCACCTGTACCTGAATAGGGCTGTACCTGCCTTCCACAATGCTGGTTCTGCCCCCCTGTGGTGTGTCTGGCGTCAAGGCTCATACTGACAATGGTTGTTGTGCACTTGCAGAGTGGCCCCCAGAACTGCTTTGAACTGGGCTTAGAGCCCCTTGCAAAAAGAAAACTAATACATTTTGGGGTATAAATATCAGACCCAAAACCCCAGACTTTAGATCATTCCTGGAATTCAAGAGGAACCTTTGCCAAGGAGAAGAGCTGGAGAGACTGAGGAGAATTACTGCCCTTGATGAGTGTCTAGGGTTGGTCTGCAATTGTTGTTTCTGCCAAGGAAAGGAGAATGACTTTGCTGTGTGATGTGTCCCCACTTGAAGGAGATCTCCAAGGGCTTGAAGTGAGCTGGCCTCCTGTTCTTAACTCTCAGGGACACAAAGACTTCACCCCCAGCTCCCCTGAACTCTGCTGCTGTGAGTTCCAGCCTGCCAGGAGGTGCCTGTGTCAGATTTGGGCCTCTGGAGGTTGTTGCTGCTGTTTGGGAGCTGGAAGAAAGAAGAAACTCAAAGAACTACAGTAATCGATGCATCGCTCTTCTTGAGGCTGTTTACCCGATACATCTCCACGGCACGAGAAGAATTTCCACGCTTCACTGCGCTGTTGCGGAAACCGCCGAAGTGCCTGTCGCATTGTCTCCCCAAGGTCTCAGGAGTGTTGCATCTCTTTGTTTTCTGACTCTGCAGCTGTTTGGTTGTTGGAATTTTCACACATCTACAGGTACTTTGGTAAAAAGTTACGCATCCATAGTTTTCTATGGTACACGTTCTTGAAACCCTTTTGAAAGTCATATTTTTAACTGTATGTTGGATTTTTGTCGTTTTGGTCTTGTTTAGTTTAGATAAAGACATTTTATTGTTCTAAACTGGTGTGGTGTTCTTTTGTGGTGTTTTCACTGTGTTACTGTGAGAGTTGATTCAAATACTTTACACATTGCCTTTGGGATAAGCCTGTCTGCTCGTGCCAAGCTACCAAGGGGGTGAGCAGGTTTATCTAAAGTGTGTATCCCCCTTAACCTGACTAGATGCAAGGCTTCCTATTTTGACAAAGGTACCTACCTCTGCCAATTAGAGACCCCCAATTCTAACACTAATGAAGCACATTTCAGGGATTCCCCCATGCATTCCTATGAGAGGGCCGTCTCACAGCAGTGAGTAACCAAATAGGTTGTTTGTCACTACCAGGACATGCCACACAGCTAAGGCACATGTCCTACCTTTTACCAACACCGCACCCTGCCCATAGGGCTAGCTAGGGCCTTCTTTAGCGGTGACTGATATGTAGTAGAAGTGGAGTCACAGATGTGGCAACCACTTTATGTGCCACGTCACAGCAGCAGTGAACTGCGAGCGCAGGCATTGCAATGGCAGAGACCTGAGGCAGGTTTAAAAGGCTACTTTGTTAGGATGGCGCAAGCAGCGCTGCAAGCCCACCAGTAGCATTTAATTTACTGGCCCTGGGTATATGAGATACCACTTTACACGGGACTGATAGGTTAATTAAGTACGCCAAACAGGTGTAGACCAATATTACCAAGTTTACCATATACAGCACATGCACTTTACCACTGAACAGAATTGATAAAGTGCCCAGAGTCCTAAAACCACCAACAACAGGTCACGAAAATTACAGGAGGAAGGCAAAATGTTCTGGGATGACCCTGCAAAAAGGGCCAAAGGACTACAGACTAATCTGGTAATATTGCCTGTTCTGAGATTGTTATTATCTCAGATCATTTAAAGCCTTCCTGTATAACTAATATTATTTTTTTCCAGCTGCTTAAACGCAGTGTGAATTCCGCCGCAGTGCGGCAGTTTGAACAAGTGGGTGGGGCCGCATCGTCCAATGGATGTGCGCAGCACCACCGAGGTAGTGCTCGCGGCGGCCGTTGACCGACGGGTGCAGCGAAGGGGCTAAACGCAAATCGTTTTCTTTTATGGAAAACGGACTGTATTTTAAAAAAACAGATTGCTTTATTTAAAAGCAATTACGGACATGGTGGTCTCCTGATACGAGCAGGTCACCATCTCTGTGATTTTAGTGATTCAAAAGGGGTTGCAGATTGTGACCTACCTCAATATTATTAATGAGGTGGGTTGATTTGTGACCCCTACAAATCGTTATATCAAGTTCTTGGAGTTTCATAGATTTGTAATAACGATTACCTAATTACGATTAATTGAAAATCGAATTTAGGCAATCGCTATTACAAATGTTGAAACATGCGGCCCACAGAGTTGATATCCCTATTCAGAAATGTTAACAAAGAGAGAGAAGCCGGGTAATAACTAACAGATTCCCTAAAGCAAAGCAACCTCTATTTACTGTAAACATTGGGTGTCACTATTAGACCTGTCAGATTTAGGATGCCTTCTGCCAAACTGTTGCCTTACTCCTCCATTTTTGCTTAACTTAATTTCAGTTAGAACTCTGGGCACTTTATCACTGCTAGCTAGTACTAAAGTGCGTAGGCTCGCTCCCTAAAACATGGTAATATTAGTTCACACCCAACTGGCAGATTTAATCTACTTATAAGTCATACAGGTCTTGATATACTGAGTACCCAAAAACCTGTTTATGTTTTAGCAAGTGTCTTATTTGGCATTTCCTGATGAAGACATTTTTGTGCTGAAACGTGCATACAAAGGACTTTGTGTTCCAGCCATTGATTTATACTTGATTATAGTATCTCTTGTGTTTACAGACTAGTGTTTTTGATGAAATGTTTCTCATATTAGGAAACACGAGATATTTTAGAGTGAATGCAGTTATGATTGAAGTATGCATGTGAATTATATAAATTTATATTTATTGTATTGCTTGAATAAAATAACATTTGTACTTGTCTATAATATGGTATTGTTGTCCCTAAATGTTTTTGTAAAGCTGTGTTATGTTAATTGTGAACACATTTGAGTTGCCCTATGTGTTTGCATACACATTTTTCACTGCCTAGAGGAACTATTACTCATGTGCAGGGGGCCCTTTTATTTACATTATACATACTGCACATGAGTGCCTGCTGTACAGGAAAATGCTACATGCACACTATTAGCCCTCTCAGACTCAGGGTATCTTCTGACAAACATTTAGCCTTACTCATCCCTTTTTACTGATCTCGTTTCTTTTGGGACTCTGCACACTTTATCACTGCTGGATAGTGCTAAAGTGCATGGGCTTGCGCCCTAAAATAATGTACTATTAGCTTACATCCAACTGGCAAATTTAATTTACATATAAGTCCCAAGAACAGTGGTGCTACATGTACTCAGGCCTGTAAATTAAATGCTACTAGTGGGCCCTCCGCACTGATTGTGCCACCCACTTAAGTAGCCTTTTAAACATGTCTTAGGCCTGCCATTGCAGCCTGTGTGTGCAGTTTAAACTGCGATTGTAACTTGGCAAAATAAACCTTTTTCCAGGCCCAGACCTTCATTTTTAATAAGTATAAGTCACCCCTAGGTAACTCCAAATAGCAAATACTTAAGGGGCAGTGAATTTAAAAAAGTTTAACATGCGTATTTAACTTTTAAGTGTTCTGGTAGTGAAAAACTATCAAATTCGTTTTTCACTGTTACAAGGCCTGCCCCTCCCATAGGATAAAATTGGGCTATCTTATTCAACTTAATAAATTTTATTTGGGAGCTGGTAGGAATGTTGAGTTTGATATCTAAGAAGTATAATTTAAAACCCTCTTTATAGTAATGTCAAATTTTAAGTCACAATTCTGAAAATGTCACTTTTAGAAAGATGAATAACAAAAAAAGATGACAGTGATAAACATGTACAGTTGACATAGTAGCACTGTACACCTCCATTCCACACATGGTAGGTATAGAAGCCATTGAGTGGGCCTTATTGCATCATGAAGTACCCGGGGTCAACAAAATCTTATTGTTGGAACTATTGCACTTGTGTCGCTTTCACTGCTTTTTTAAGTGGAAAGACTGGTTTTATCTTCAATCCAATGGTACATCCATGGGGTTTTCAGGAGTGTCAAGCTATGCTAATATCTTCATGTCCAAATTTGAGAATGAATATATACTCTCTAACCCTGATTGGCAAAAGAATCTGGTGTTATATCATTGTTATATTGAAAGTATGGTTACTGGCCTTAACACTAAGAATCCCAGGATTCGGTTCACTTCCTCTATTGATTCCAGGATGATTGCTTATTTAGATGTGTCCATAGAACTGAACGGGTCACAGATCAGTACTAAGGTTCACAAGAAAAGCACGGATAGAAATAATGCTCTGCTGTATCAGAGTTTTCATCCTTGGTCCCTTAAGCGACACCTCCCGTACTCTCCGTTCACTCGGATCAGATGCATCACATCTGATCCGGACTTAAGTTTACAGATGATACAGGAATACAAGGGACGATTCATGGCTAGGGGATACCCTCGAGAAATCATAGATCAGGCTGAAACTAAGGCACTACAGGTTACCAGAGATGATTTTCTCAAAGAAAAGATTGACAAACAAACTACACCCAAAGAAGTGTTTGTTTCTACTTTTTCATCACAGTCGCGATTGATAAAAAAAATTGTGTTAAAACGCTGGGAACTTCTTCAAACTGAATTGGACTTTCAGGGTTTATTTGTCCACCCTCCGTTTTTTGCATACAAACAGTCTAGAAATTTGAAGGAGATATTGACATCCCCTTTACCTAAAGTTTTGACTACACACAAAGGCATGAACAAGCGCCACAATTATTGTTCTCATTGCAACAATGTGCTGACAGGGCAATCTATCACCCACCCCAGATCAGGCAAGAACATCAAATTGGACTTCACAGCTAACTGTAATAGCACTCATGTCATCTAGTTAATTAAATGCCCTTGTGGATTCATTTATGTTGGTAAGACCAAGAGGGCTTTGAGAATCCGCATCACAAGGGTAGGACACACACTAAAACTTTAAATTCCTCTATTGCAAATAATTGGTCTGATCATGATCATACCTTAGATCAACTCAGATTTAGTGCAATTGAAGTCTTACAACCATCACCTGGTCGTGATTCATCCCGATTACTAATACAGCGTGAGATGCACTGGATTTGGTTTCTGGAAACCATGCACCCAAAAGGGTTAAATGACAAATTTGAACTGTTGTGCTTTTTATGACTTAAGCTTATCTGACATTTGTACACATAGATGTATAGGCTCTGATTTTTATGTTTGTTTTTATGTTTGTATAGGCAGTGCACCAGCTTTGTATAGGCAGACTGTATAGCTGAGGTCTCAATTAAGTTTTGCTGTTGTTTCAGGTTCTTGCACCCATGCATTTTAGTTTTGTATAGGCAGGGCTTTTGCTGTGTAAAACCGCTGTTCGCACTTCAAGGTAGAATTTTGCTGTATTAATTTGTTGTTTGCACTTTTAATGTATGGATTTGATCAGAAATGTTTTCCTTAACTTTGATTTATGTGCATCCATGGGAAATTAACTGTTTCTTATAGTGCTTACTAAATTTTCTTTTGTCTTCTTGCACTGAGACCCACAGTTTGGCCGTTTTTTTCTTTTTTATATGGTGATGGGCTTGTACACCTTTTTCACCCATATTTATTGTGCTTAGTGTTTTGGGACAGTCCTCTCTCTATGGCTATTGACACGTCAGTGACGTATCATGCACGTTTCTGTTATTACGTTAAGCCCACGCTGGGTTCAGCGTCTTGTTCTGATACTCCGGCTGGGCCCTATTTGTGACTCCCACTGGGACGTCTTGTGATTCCAGTTTGTCAGACCCCAGGGTTTCCGCCTTGGTGAGTCGCGCCTTCTTGGCGTTTGATTACACATTTATTCTGATTGTTTGCCTGATTTATATAGTTCACTTTCTTTCTTGAAGAATGTATACCTTCTGCGTGCGTCTCTGCTACAGTTAGAAGAGGTAAAAGTTCATGCATTCACTTTTGAGTCACGGTGGCCACTTCTTTAAGATTGGTGTTGATTCGCATCACTTATGTTCTTTTTACAGTTGGCATTTTGTTTGTGCGACTCATTAACTCCTGGCGTCTTGAATCTTGCTTACAACAGAGGTACCGCTCTCACATATTTAGTATTGTTCACTCGCACTGCATGCGGGATTCAACCTCAAGCTGTCTTTCACTAGTGCATGATTTTCTTGTGTCTTTTTTCGTGTTTTTATGGTTATTTTGCACTCTACTTCCCATGGTCTTTTGATAATTGTTTATTCCTCTGCTTTTGCACTATTATGAAACATGTTGGATATGTTATCATGTGGTATAGTTTATTTCACAAAATTTATGTTCATCATTGATGTTCTAGAATACCCTGATGAAGGGCAACGTTTCACCCAAAATGCATTGGGAAAGTGATATATTTTTGCTATCCGGATGATGTCTCTGAGTCAAGCTTTATTTTGCTTCTGCTGAAAAGATTCTGCTAAAGACTGATTAGAGAGCAGTTTCTGATCTTGGACTTTTCCTTTGAACCAATTTATGTTTTCATTGATTACTTTGACGAGTATTTGCTTAACCATCTAGTAAATGTGCTGTCATCTTTTAACCCATTGGCTGATGCCGTCGGCCAGCACTACCTCGCTGGTGCTGCCGTCGGCCAATGGCTGACGCGACCGCGCCCGGTTTTTAAAATGGCCGCACTGCCGCAAAAAAGCAGAAGCAGCCAACGGGTTAAAGTACACTTACGATGAAGTGACGCTGAAGTGGTTCACTCCTGAACACTGATCCGGGCTTAAATTGTTTTACTTTTAGAAAGTTGGCATTTTCTTCTCCCAACCATTTGGTGCCTGTAGCCTGTAACCTGGGTCACATTACTAGGTGTACCTGGCAGTTGGCCTGTGTGTACGTCTCCCAGACAAACAAAGGGGGAATAGGTGTTGATGGATGAGCCATTCTGGTTTGATAACTGGGCAGACTTGTCACCTACCTCACTTGCACATCATATAGCCTGTGCCACAGCACACTCAAAAAGGGTCTTTTGTGCCCCCAGACATCCTGGGACAGGGCAGGGAGGCAGGAAAGTCCAAACCCATCTGGGGCTGGAAACATACACTACCTTCTCCTACTTCAAAGCTGCCACCAAGTAAAAATATTGGACACTGAGACCCAACTCTTCAGTACACCTCTGGACCTGTGGAAGACTCAGAAGGACTGCTGTGCTGCTCTGCTATTCGGACTGCTAGACTGCTGCCCTGCTACCTGAGTAAAAAGGACTGGGCCTGCATCACGAGCCCATCACAACTGGATTGACTCCAAGGGCTAGTTGGCTGAACTCCGGATCAGATCCTGAAGGACAGAAAAGGCTCCAAGCAACCTCCAACTCAGCACTTGAACTCTGTTGGCCGTGAGTCGTGCCCCCCAAGTGGTGCCACCCAAGACCTGGACCCTTGGAAGTGGGCCTAAATGTGCTCCCCAAGCTCAGCTGTGGTCTTTGGGGAAGAGTTGATGCAGTGAAATACATCTTGTTGCAGCCCCGCATCGGAACCGACACTGCGCTACACATCTCTTGTTATGTTTCATATAGGTACCCTAATATACGCCCGGGTAACATCATACCCTTTCACCTACATTTCCTCCCCTAGACTACACAGTAACAAGCCTTTTAGGATTGAACCTCTACCTAGTAATAGTCCTCGGCGAAGAAGGAGGGTTTCCCTGAATAGTGTTCTATGACTTCATCTTTAGACTGACACAGTATGAATAAATATTCATAAGGATTCTAGGAAACCAGGCAGGGGCTACATCCACCTGCATAATATCTATGTACAAGGTTCATCCCATACGTCATCCTCCAACCCAACAATGGCTAATACAAGAAACAAGGGACAAAGGAACCCTAGATAATTTTCTGTATAAATACAGCACCTCTTGCTGGTATTAGTTAGAGGGAACCGTGACTTCTAGGCCGACACACTGACTAAGACGCTGAGGCTCCTGCATGCAGACGCTCCAGCTGACAGCAGGCTAAACAGGCTAAACATCCCTTGCGGGGTATCCAACTCGAGACCAGGACGGGGTCCCACACTCTCTTGCTTCAGGCAACGGGGTTAGACTAAACCTAGAGGGATTCTTGGCTTCACATTTACTCACATGCTAGGTACACTTAGGTACATCTAGATAGGCATCAGAGTAGTACGCGCGCTTTCTTTATCATGCATTTTATATCCATGTAAGTGTTAATGACTATTGCAAAATAGTAGAACTGTACAATCCTTTTATATTCACTGTACTGCTGATCATATATCTTTGCTACAGTCTAATGGTTGACACAGCACATATATTATACACTAGAAGAACAACTGCGCAATAAATACTTACTGTAAACACGCCCAACTGTTTCTTCTATGTAACTCTCTGAGAGAAACCAAGTGAGCACAATTGACTGGGGGAAAGGTAGTACATTGTTTCCACAATCCTGAGGGATCAGGGTCTAAGGTTGCCAGAAACGACTCTCTTCCCGATAAGGGGAGATTCAAGTGGCACTGTGAGCTTGCTAATGCAAACAGGCTAACATACGCTGTGGGGGTGCACAGAGTTAGTCTGCCACCAATTCTACAGTTTATGTTATCCAAATGTGCAGGTCCTGCAGGGGTACTATAGGAACTATAGGCCCTCACATTGTAGCCTGCCCCTTCTCAGAACCACTTTGCGTCTCATCCCCGATGCACAGCTTTGCACTGAAAGCCTCCCTTACCCATATCCTCCACGAAGACACAAGACTGCGCATTGCAAATCTTGTTGATGGCCTCATTGGAACCGCTGATGCGTGGTGCATCCTCGATGCCAGACCTCATATTGCCAGCTGCAGTTTATCAGAAGATATGCTGTCTGATGTATCCTTGTCAGACTTTGCATTGCCAACTGTAACTCATCAGAACCAACTCTGTACGACGTATCCTCGACAAGGGTTTTCGGCATTGTCACTATAGCCAGGATTTAAGGTACTTTGTTGAGTAGGCCCAACTTGGTCTCTGTACCTGGTCCGTGCTCCATTGCAGTCAGCCTGAACGTGTGCGTTTGTCCTGGACAGTGTAACCAGATAGCCACAGTTGCGGCTTTGTTCTTGTAGGCAAAATTTTTGCTTAAATATTTCAAATTGCATATTTCTGGTTCTACCTTTCGGATTTTTGTCAATTTGGTCTCAAACAATTGAATACAGTTTACTCTATTTATCTAAATTGGTGTGGAACTTTTCTTGTGTGGAGTTTTCCTTTTATTTCTGTTTGAAGTGCTGCATAAATAATTACAAATTGCCTCCAAGTTAAGCCGGACTCCTTTGTGCCAACCTATCAGAGGCTTAAGCACAGTGTGATTTGGGGATTTGCTTGTGTTTCATCCTGACAAGAATTGAGGTTGCTGTTGAGTAGGGTTCATCCCACAATTAACCTAATTTCCTACACAAACTGTCTTTTTTTTCATTATATTTTTATTTGATTTTACAAAGAGTCAGAACAGTCAATAAAATCACTTATACATACTGATATAACAAAACAAGGGAATAAAAATGAATGAGGGGGAGGAGTGGAATTATACATTGCCCTAGAGTATCCAAAAGAAAATAAGAAGACAATCAGACAGTCGGCTAGGACCAATGCCATTGTGGCCATATTTTCCCCATTTTTTTCACTGATCGTGGACCCCAAGCTTTATCAATTAAAGTTTCACATTCGTAAATTTGGTGGAGTGTTGTCCAAAATTCAGACACCCTGGGTAGTATAGTATCAACTCATGCCCTAGCTACACATATGTGAGCGAAGACTACTATAATCGAGATTAGTGCCCTCAAACTAAGAGCCAATCCAAATTTAGATCACAGCATAATCTTCTTATGACTCAAGTTGAATTTAATCCCCACATGTGCTGAAATCAATTCGAATAAGCTATCCCTGTATCCTTTAAGCTTAGGGCAATCAATAAACATATGTACTATGTCTGCTGCATGGAGCTTACACTTGGGACAATATGAACGCTCTGAAGTCCCATCCATGCCCTATTTCAAGATATGATCCAGTGTGTAATATAGCATACAAATTGTCTTAGATTGCTGTTGTTTAAGACTAACCAAGTTGACTGATTGGTATAAAATAGCTAAAGCATCCTTTAGCTCCCCAGCCGTAACTGAAGTTATCAAACCCTGGCTCCATTTTAGAGCAAGTTGTGTACTATCATCCAGAGTACAAGCTGAATGGGACCATACTTGATTGGGACTCAGTTCTGGGATGACTGAGACCCCTCATATGGCTGATGCAAATATGTGATGTGAATCCAAAAACTAGTCCATCTCCCTAAAGGGAATTAAATTTATGGTGAAACATCACCCACAGCCTGACCACGCCAAGACTGATGGTCTTTCTAGGTGTTTCTGCTTTAGCCATGAGAACACCTATGAGCGTGGGATGTTTTCCCTGCTTTCTGCTGTGGGGGGCCACATTTTGGAAATGATTATCCTTTGCATGGTATGCCCCTGAGGTTTGCTTCCTTTTGCTAAATCTGGTTCTGCTGTCCAGAGGATGGCTCACACCTGTCAACAACTGGTAGAGTCCCGTGCTCTCTTCTAAAAATATGGGACAATTGGCATACCCTAATTGGACCATTAAATTTACTTATGTGCTTACAGTGCTGAGCAGACTGGACTATTGTAATTCTTTATATTTAGGAGCCCCCCAGTACATCTTTCAGGGGCTGCAAAGAGTCCAGTCTGCGGCGGCAAAACTGGTACTGGGGCTGCGGCGTGATTCTTCTTCCACCTCCGCACCGAGGCAGCCCCATTGGCTACCAATTAGAGAAAGGGTTCTAATCAAATCACTCTGCCATGTGTTTAGGGCCTTACACGAGATGGGCCCAATCCCATTACAGGAAAGATTTTCCTGGTATCTTCCTCAGAGATTGCTCCGGTCTTCGGGTATCGGTCTGCTGGCTGTCAGAAAATGTAAACGCTCCCGGATGGGGGGAGGGCTTTTAGTGTGGTAGGGGCACAGTTATGGAACAAGGTACCACAAATGATTAGACAGAGTGTCTCACTAGTCGAATTTAGGAAAGGCCTGAAAACTTGGCTTTTCCCTAAACTCTGATCTATGTTTCCACCTCTTCCTCATCAACCAGCTGACCAAGTATCTGGATATCGACAGTAGCGCTATAGAAGTGTAGATACAATACAATACAATTATGAGATCCTAGTTTATGGTGCACAATGTGCAGAGTGCATGTAAGTTAAATGCTACTAGTGGACTGCCACACATTATTTAGCAGTGTAAAACATATCTCTTCCATTAGCCTAGGTGCTCAGTTTTACATTGAAAAACCAAAGGTGGTGATAGACGGAGCGTTGACAATACAAACACTCACCCCCAGTCAACTGATCTGGGTTTAATCCATCACCGTTCTTTAGCTCACTCCGCCACCCCAGTTCAGACATGGCCATATGCAAATCAGTCTGACCCTGTGCCTCATGGGAACAGTCCAGCCCGAACTGCCAAGCCATGTCTTCCCTGGACCGGAATCAAGCTTCCCAGGACCGGTTTCTGGCATTACAGCCGTCTTCAGCCGGACTTGCTTGACTCCAGTGGCAAAGTGAGCAAGGGACTCACGTCTGAGCATACCCTGCCAACTTAGGGCGAACAAAGAAAAACCAAAGGTGGTGATAGACGGAGCGTTGACAATACAAACACTCACCCCCAGTCAACTGATCTGGGTTTAATCCATCACCGTTCTTTAGCTCACTCCGCCACCCCAGTTCAGACATGGCCATATGCAAATCAGTCTGACCCTGTGCCTCATGGGAACAGTCCAGCCCGAACTGCCAAGCCATGTCTTCCCTGGACCGGAATCAAGCTTCCCAGGACCGGTTTCTGGCATTACAGCCGTCTTCAGCCGGACTTGCTTGACTCCAGTGGCAAAGTGAGCAAGGGACTCACGTCTGAGCATACCCTGCCAACTTAGGGCGAACAAAGAAAAACCAAAGGTGGTGATAGACGGAGCGTTGACAATACAAACACTCACCCCCAGTCAACTGATCTGGGTTTAATCCATCACCGTTCTTTAGCTCACTCCGCCACCCCAGTTCAGACATGGCCATATGCAAATCAGTCTGACCCTGTGCCTCATGGGAACAGTCCAGCCCGAACTGCCAAGCCATGTCTTCCCTGGACCGGAATCAAGCTTCCCAGGACCGGTTTCTGGCATTACAGCCGTCTTCAGCCGGACTTGCTTGACTCCAGTGGCAAAGTGAGCAAGGGACTCACGTCTGAGCATACCCTGCCAACTTAGGGCGAACAAAGAAAAACCAAAGGTGGTGATAGACGGAGCGTTGACAATACAAACACTCACCCCCAGTCAACTGATCTGGGTTTAATCCATCACCGTTCTTTAGCTCACTCCGCCACCCCAGTTCAGACATGGCCATATGCAAATCAGTCTGACCCTGTGCCTCATGGGAACAGTCCAGCCCGAACTGCCAAGCCATGTCTTCCCTGGACCGGAATCAAGCTTCCCAGGACCGGTTTCTGGCATTACAGCCGTCTTCAGCCGGACTTGCTTGACTCCAGTGGCAAAGTGAGCAAGGGACTCACGTCTGAGCATACCCTGCCAACTTAGGGCGAACAAAGAAAAACCAAAGGTGGTGATAGACGGAGCGTTGACAATACAAACACTCACCCCCAGTCAACTGATCTGGGTTTAATCCATCACCGTTCTTTAGCTCACTCCGCCACCCCAGTTCAGACATGGCCATATGCAAATCAGTCTGACCCTGTGCCTCATGGGAACAGTCCAGCCCGAACTGCCAAGCCATGTCTTCCCTGGACCGGAATCAAGCTTCCCAGGACCGGTTTCTGGCATTACAGCCGTCTTCAGCCGGACTTGCTTGACTCCAGTGGCAAAGTGAGCAAGGGACTCACGTCTGAGCATACCCTGCCAACTTAGGGCGAACAAAGAAAAACCAAAGGTGGTGATAGACGGAGCGTTGACAATACAAACACTCACCCCCAGTCAACTGATCTGGGTTTAATCCATCACCGTTCTTTAGCTCACTCCGCCACCCCATTTCAGACATGGCCATATGCAAATCAGTCTGACCCTGTGCCTCATGGGAACAGTCCAGCCCGAACTGCCAAGCCATGTCTTCCCTGGACCGGAATCAAGCTTCCCAGGACCGGTTTCTGGCATTACAGCCGTCTTCAGCCGGACTTGCTTGACTCCAGTGGCAAAGTGAGCAAGGGACTCACGTCTGAGCATACCCTGCCAACTTAGGGCGAACAAAGAAAAACCAAAGGTGGTGATAGACGGAGCGTTGACAATACAAACACTCACCCCCAGTCAACTGATCTGGGTTAAATCCATCACCGGTCTTTAGCGGAGTGAGCTAAAGAACGGTGATGGATTAAACCCAGATCAGTTGACTGGGGGTGAGTGTTTGTATTGTCAAAGCTCCGTCCATCATCACCTTTGGTTTTTTTTGTTCGCCCTAAGTTGGCAGGGTATGCTCAGACGTGAGTCCCTTGCTCACTTTGCCACTGGAGTCAAGCAAGCCCGGCTGAAGACGGCTGTAATGCCAGAAACCGGTCCTGGGAAGCTTGATTCCGGTCCAGGGAAGACATGGCTTGGCAGTTCGGGCTGGACTATTCCCATGAGGCATAGGGTCAGACTGATTTGCATATGGCCATGTCTGAACTGGGGTGGCGGAGTGAGCTAAAGAACGGTGATGGATTAAACCCAGATCAGTTGACTGGGGGTGAGTGTTTGTATTGTCAAAGCTCCGTCCATCATCACCTTTGGGTTTTTTTGTTCGCCCTAAGTTGGCAGGGTATGCTCAGACGTGAGTCCCTTGCTCACTTTGCCACTGGAGTCAAGCAAGCCCGGCTGAAGACGGCTGTAATGCCAAAAACCGGTCCTGGGAAGCTTGATTCCGGTCCAGGGAAGACATGGCTTGGCAGTTCGGGCTGGACTATTCCCATGAGGCATAGGGTCAGACTGATTTGCATATGGCCATGTCTGAACTGGGGTGGCGGAGTGAGCTAAAGAACGGTGATGGATTAAACCCAGATCAGTTGACTGGGGGTGAGTGTTTGTATTGTCAAAGCTCCGTCCATCATCACCTTTGGTTTTTTTTGTTCGCCCTAAGTTGGCAGGGTATGCTCAGACGTGAGTCCCTTGCTCACTTTGCCACTGGAGTCAAGCAAGCCCGGCTGAAGACGGCTGTAATGCCAGAAACCGGTCCTGGGAAGCTTGATTCCGGTCCAGGGAAGACATGGCTTGGCAGTTCGGGCTGGACTATTCCCATGAGGCATAGGGTCAGACTGATTTGCATATGGCCATGTCTGAACTGGGGTGGCGGAGTGAGCTAAAGAACGGTGATGGATTAAACCCAGATCAGTTGACTGGGGGTGAGTGTTTGTATTGTCAAAGCTCCGTCCATCATCACCTTTGGTTTTTTTTTGCTCAGTTTTACATTGCCATTTCGGCGTGGCAAGGCAAACTTTTTCCCAGGCCATTTCTGTTTGGGAGCAGCTAGAAACATAATTCAAGGACTAATTTTAATAGTAATGTAAAATACAACTTAATGGTCAAGACTGATGTTATATCAATATTTTGAACTTTTAGAAAGTGGTCATTTCCTGCCTAAGCCAAAAAGGCCTTCTGCTAGTGCCACTTGACTGGTTATGGCTCTCCTGTGGTACGATATGGATTGATTGACTGTGATCAGAGGGCTTGGATATGGGGGTGGGGTTTTTTACTATCTTGAGCAGGATGACCTTGGGTCTGTATCCGGCCCCTTCCTGAGCTTCAAAGGACGCCTACCCTGTCACTGGCAGAAGCAGCTCACACCTTGCCTGCCTCTTTTTTCTGATTAGTCAGCTTGACTCCAAACTCAGTGGGAGGCAGAGCTGCCCCAGTACAGGTTTGACCTGATCACAAGGATGGGCTTTCCAATTATTATAGCCACATCTCAAGATGGGTACAGGGGCTCTGACCAGAGGAATATGGTTCTGCCATGTTGGATTTACGTTGAGAGGAGCACTGTGGGATAGTTTACAGTGAAACATACAGGAAGTGCTGCAAAAAGAGCTGCAAATGTGGGTTGGGTTACCCCTAGGAACCTTTATCCCATTGGTTAAGAAGTGATCAGGAGATTCCACCACCCACAGGACTGTACTGAGCAAAAATGTGGAAGCCTTAGTGTCCTATTCAGAACACCTCTGGAACTCTGGAAAACAGAAGGGTTGCACCTGCTGTTGAAGATTTGGAGAGAAACCCCTAGGGCTTTGCCTGCTCCCCACTTGTACCCAGGACAGAAGAGTGGACTCCAAGGAATAGTTGACTGTCCTCCTGTTCAGATCCAGGAACACAAATGCTGCAATAAGCTAAAACCTCTGCTGAGCCCCGACGGCGCTAGGTGGTTGGAAATGTATGGCACCCCACAGATTCCATAACCTTTCCATACAGACATGGAACGGAAATGTGTATTTATAGCAAATTGTTTAGATCTGCGAGGGCTTCTGTGTAGGAAAGGTACATGAGTACCACACGCACCATTCCACTTTTGACTCCCCCAGTGTCTAGTGTCACAAATATGCAGGTTTGATAGGTTTATCTGAGTGCTAGATGAGCTAGTGCCCAAAATCTAGAGATGCCCAAATTGCAAAACAAATTGGTTTTCAGTGGAAATATTTAATCTGTCCATGTTACGTTTTGGGTTCTTACCTGTGGCTGGTGCAAACCCACCTACCCAAACAAGGGACCATTTTTTATCATCAGGAGATATAGGCTAATACTGGGGGTAGGAAATTCACTGCACATATGTGAGGAAAATGCATGATTTTAGGCAAAGTTTCAGGTCTTTAAAGTATTGTGGGTAAGAAATCATTGTGGGATCCACTTGAACCACACAACCTGGAGTCCTCTCAGTGTCTAGCTTTCAGCAATGCCTTTGGCCAGGTTATCTAGGTGGTGGCAGAACTAGTGCCTAGAAACCAAAGGTACCAAAATGTGAAAAAAAGTGTTGGTTTTGAGTTGAACATTTTGAACTGTCCATTTTTGGCCCATATCTTTTGCAGGTTCCATGCTCATCCACATAAGTAAAGTACCATTTGTATCAGGAGACATGTTCTGCTAACATTGGTTGGAAGGAAATGTGTGGCTCCCCACAGATTCCAGAATTTTGCTTCTAAGAAAGCTGAGCAACATGGGTGTTTTTAGCCAAAATTTGAGGTTTGCAAGGGCTTTTGGGTAAAGAAACCTGATGAAAACCACAAAAGTCACACACAAGTCCCACCAATCTAGGCACCGCTCTGTGTTTAGTTTTCAGAAATGTCTAGGTAGATTGTCGTGGGTGGCGACTGAGCTAGGGCCCAAAATGGGTAGCTACCTCTATTTAGAAACTAAATGAAGCAAGTCCAAAAGCATGATGTGTAAAGCACACCTCTTGCTTTTGGACTTGATGCGTGTCTTTTACGAATAGAGAGAGGCAGCGGGCTTATTGAGGGCATTTGTGCAGGGGCGTAGCTGGGGGACGGCGGTGGGGGTGGTCCGCCCCAGGTGGCACTATTTTGGGGCAGTGGAGCGACCCTGGTGGCACATGGCGACACCAATTAAGATTTAATTGGGGACACTGACACCTCCCTCACTCATGCAGATGTGAATCTGTCACTGAAGTCGGAGCACTGTTTCACTGAAAGTAAAGTTTAATCTCAGAGTAAAAACAGCCCTTGCTAAAGAGTCTTTACTTCTTTTCCGGATCTGTGTGTCCAACTCCTCCAGGTGCCAAATATCACATATCCTATGCGATGCTCCGTGAAAACATTCCATGATGTGCCATCTTGCATATCATGCAAACACCACGTCAGTGCATTAAAAAATTACATTTGTAGAATAATAAATATGATGAAAACAGTGTTGTCACATGATAACCATAAACTGAGGAGTTTACGGTTATCATGTGACAATAAAATGTAACTCAAAGAAATATCAAAAGAAGAGCATCATCATATTAAAGGTTTTAGTCAACATCAGGAGTTGCACCATAGCAGCTTATGGTGCTTCTCTGCTCAGATTGTGCCTCCAATCCTGCATTGATTTTTAAATTCTTTGCAATTTAAAAAAAAACAATTACTGCTCGAAGTTAATTTTTCAAAACCATTCAACCCATTACATTTATTTCTCTACCCTGTGAATGCGGTCCATGTTCTCTTTTCCTCATCCCCATCACAATACTCCTTTTCCCGAAACCAGGTTCACTTCTTTATCCAGCCCACTCATCCAAGGTCACCAAATCTTTGAAGCAAGTCTGCCTGTTCTCACATTCTCTCTATGTACAAGATACCTTGTATCATTTGAATGGACAGCAGGAGAGGAGGATATTTATGGTGAGTGTGGGAGGGGTTTTGAGGATTAACCTCATTTGCCTAAGAGCCGGGGTCTCTGGGAGAAAAAGTATTTCAAGGGAGAAGAATTTCACATCTCCTTGGGAAAATTTCTAGAGCCTTATAACATCCTTTCTGTGGATGCAGGTTTAGTCGGAACAGAGGTCCTAGTCCGCGATCTGCCTTTCAAAGGAACTGCAAATGTGCATGGCTAAATTGGCTTTGCCTGGCAGGGTGATAATGGCGTTTGTCAGACAATCGGAAGGGGTGAGGCAATAGTTTATGGTTCAATGGTTTTCAAGATGTCTTCTTGATGAGATGGAAGCAGGAAAGGAAAGCTTGGCAATAATCAAACTCAAAGCAAGGTGTGACTCCTAGAAAGAATGACTTGAAAACAACATACAGAAACACACATATGAAAAGGCCCTGATGAGGCTTGAACTCATGACCCCTGGTTTACAAGACCATTGCTTTGCCACTGAGCTATAAGGTCAGTCTGTCAGCAGTATGTAAATCGCAACATGTATTCTTACTGCTGTATGAAGATATCTATGGTTTTGAGACTCTGTATGGAAACGCAGTTGCATATAAATATCTACATGCGTGCACAAATTGAAGAGCATGCTTAAGACCCTTTTCTTGGAAGTAGGAAAAACTCAATTTGTATACGAGAACCTATGAGTTTTCACATTTATGACCATACCGATAGCTCTAGTTAGTATGTCCGCAATCAGTGACAGATAGAGAAAGCACTTATTAGAAGTGGTCTGTCTCTTTGGGGCAGGCATTTGTGAACAGTCATACACTTGAGACGGCTGAAACTTTAGGAGTAAGAGCTGCTTTCTTATCAGTATATATATCCAAACTGGCTAGAAGGCCAGGAGTGAGAGAAAGGCAATCCTCTGGACACTCCATGAAAGATCTAATTTGTATTAAGCACAAAATACTTCATTTTATTTGACATAATTGCCAAAAAGTAATAATCAGATGTGCCCTTCTAGTGGATTATGGCTGTGTCTTGAAAGAGAGTGTATTTGTACTACGAGAAATGCCGACCTTCAAAAGAGAGTCTGATGGCTTTTCGACGAAGGTGGGATTCTAACTCAGGAGTGCAGAGCACAATGGACTAGCAGACCATCGCCTTAACCAGTCAGCCACCTCATCTGCCCTACACCACCATCTTAAACCTTTCTTCACAAGAGCTACTGAAGTGTCACTGTACTGTACCAAAAAAGAAAAAACAGCTGAGGCAAGATGTCACGTTCCACGTCTTCCCCCAATTAGGGACCTACATTTCATTTTTGGGGAAATTCTTACTATGGGCTAATTACAAATAATCATTAGATTCCCCTAGACTGAGTCAGAACTGGCAAAATATAATTGTATGGGGTTTTCAATGGACAGAGCATATGTTATAGAACAATCATCAAACCACCTTCTTTCAAAAATGATAGGCCCCACTAGAACATCTTTCTTGTTGGCAGAAATGTTAATGCTAAAAGACACGCCTAGCCATCCTTGACCTAAGCCTCTTAACAGAGCATTAAAACCCCTCAACATGGAGAAGAACTGGAATGAAACTATTTAATATTTGCCCTTTAGGGGGATATATTAGCCAATCAAATGAAAGTTAAATCCAAGGATTTCCAATGAACTGCAGAGACGAGATACTCATGGATCATCCTGAATTCATGTAGGTGTTGCTGCTGCATGACTCCTTCCTTCTCAATGGAACTGACAATCATGTTCATCAGGATTTTTCACCTGCCAAGCTCATCATACTCAAAGATAGCAGTATTTGTCATATTCCAAGAAATTCTAGTAATTATTTTGAAAGAAGATGCAGCAGTTTTTAGCAAAAATGTAACAAAAGTAGACCAGGGTGAAACTTTATTGAGACCAGCCAAAATTTCTGGAGTTTTTTCATCAAACATTGTGCAAAATTTACTAAAGTTTTCAAAATGTTTAGGTAAATTATGCATTTAAGGAGAAATCACTTGTGCTGCTCTTGCTGGGCTCTCACATAATTTTTTTATGCTAGATAAGCCCTTGAGTGAAAAAGTAATGAGTGATACCTAGGAGTATATTTATGAAGGGGTTTTGGGTTGCGTTTGCACCACAAAACATGGTGCATGGTTTCTACCCCGCATTTAGAAAAGAAATGCAGCAAGTTTTTGTATAGTGCAAACTCAACCCAAAAGTCTTGGAGTGCTTTACATGATTTATTATTATCTATTTTTTTGTATGCATGGGGAGATGAATTGATTTGCCCAGAATCACAGGATAATAGGCTGAACCGAGACTAAAAACCCATCTCCAAAATTGACACATCGAGCATTAAGCCACAACCCCAACCACAAGAGCGGAAGCATTTTTACTATTATATACAACTTGATGCAAAAAACAACCATTGACAAAGCCAATAGTCTTGGCTTCTTGTAGGTGTAATGTTACTTGTATTATATATCTGGATGCAATGACAGAAGCAGCAACATATCAGTAGGGTGGGACACTATGCGATGCACATATTTTTAGCTTAATTGCTTTTAAGCCACACCCCTAATTGCATCGGTTACGCCCCTATGAAAGATCCCTGAGTATTTTCATCCCACTCAAAGCCCTGGTCTACACGCACGGTCAGGTTCTTGGCACACATAGCCTTGGCTGCAGCGCACAGAGCCCTTACTCTGCCACACACAGAGGAAAATAATTAGAGGGAACATTGGTTGTGATGTATTATGGAATTGCCCAACCTTATTTTTTATTGTGAACAAGTAATCTATTCTACAAAGGTTGTTGTGTCTAGCTGAGGTGTGCGTGTACTATTGGCTTGTTGTGCGCCACAGGTTGACCATTCCCATTGCTGGTATAAATCCTTTTAAGGGTTCTCCTCCACTCGCCCTTGCTGCTCCATATAATCTATCTATCTGTGGGCCCATTCCCGCATGCATGTCTCCTCCCAGTATCAAAGTCCCCGAATGCATTTTCTGCAATATATCCCACAGTGCGGGGAGGGCTTCCGAATGCAGTCTTAGGGGTACATAGACTGAGCATATATTTATTGTCCTTCCCTCCCATGTACCCCTGAGAGCTACATAAGCCATCATACCAGCTCCTCCCCGGGATAAAGGGGATGGACACCTTCACTGTGATTCCCACCCCTCGGGAGCCGAACGTAAAGCCTGCATGTGCATTAAGTTTATAGCCCCAACGATCAAAGGTTTCCCTTCAAGTGTGTCTCCTGGAGCAGTACCAAATCCGGGGACTGTCGTCTCAGGTATTGCAGAACCAGAGAGTGTTGTATCATACTGCCCAGTCCATTGATGTTCCATGTCAAAACTTTTATTGCCATAGAGCGATAACTTTATTGGTTTCATGATATTTGTGACTGGACTCGGATTGGGTAGGTAGTTGATGAGTTGCTTCCCTGTGTGTTTATGTCAAACTATGCAATTTGTGTCTGAGCGTATGTACAAAACAACAAAAATATAATTAACCTGCCCAACATGAACTCTTAATACCCTTAACCTTAAACCATCCTGCTGCCCTGCTTGACAGGTCTAAAATTACCCGCCACCCCAACATGCAGAGAATACCTGTTATCCAATACTAACTATGCTTCATGCCGGGGTGTGTCAAAAACCCCTGCTGGCTTTTAACCTCTATTGTCTAGCCCTCCAAGCTCCTATAATATTTTCATTTCCCTGCACGGGGTTTGTTTGACTGTCCCATCTCCCCATCCATGCCTCAATCCCCTCTGGCAACCCCACCGTCCCTTCCCATCCACGAAACCAAAACGAGTCCTAAATTAGGAAATCTGACCATACTATGTCAAGTTCTTAACTTCACCATAGTTGTCTCATTTGTTTTTTGACCTTTCCATCCCAGGTCTGTCATCTCTGTCCCACTCCTCATGGCTGGTGTTAAGATGCTGGTATCCGACCCTGGGTGGCTTCTGTTTTACCACTCTCCATCCCTCCAACCACTCCCATGCTTTTTCAGGAGTGGTGAAGAGTCAGGATTTTCCTTCAGCTACCACTCTCATCCGGGCAGGATAAAGCATCATGTATTTAATGTATTTATTCCATAGTTCCCCCTTCACAGATTCAAAGCTTCATCGCAGTTTCTGTACCTGTAATGTAAAGTCAGGGAAGAAATGAATCATCACATTTTCATGTATTAGGTCCCCTTGGGTTCTTGCGGCTTGTAAAATGGCATATCTACCCCTATAATTAAGAGTCCTTGCAATAATTGTTTTGGTATTGGGGCTCTGTGTGCCCTCTCGATTGTGAAATAATTTGAGACACTTACAGGGTGCAGACGGTTCAGTATGAGATGAGCTCAATGCTTGGCCCCTCCATTCCCTCTGGAACGCCCACCATAAGTATTTTATTCCACCTGGCATACCCTTCCTGGTCTTCAAGCCTTGCCCATCTCCCCTTGCCACTGTTGGTACTCTCCCAGATATTAATTTATTTTCCTCTGGACTGGACCTGATTTATAGTCCCATTGAGATTTTTGCCAATTATTAAGATATACGCCTGCATGATACATGACCTATACGAGGAATATCAATTATATTTAGTCTCATGCTGTATGGGACCACAGACAAGTTATACCTGGAATTTAGAGAATTTTATCGCAAAGACTTATTGTGCCCTGATGAAGTCATTGGGTGATTGTTCCCCGAGACGAAACATGTGTCGGGTTTCTGGCTACATTATTTGTGATCCCAATCAACTTATCGACAAGAATCATCATTCTTTGAAATCTCTGCAATTTTGAAGAAAAAAGAGAAATAAAAGAATTTACTGTTTGAATATCTAAAGATCGGATACATTCTCGGACAGTTTTTTTCTTTCAATTGAAATATTCTAAAAAATACTTTATCTGTGTTCTGCTCGGGAAAAATATTTGTTTATTACTAATTCACTGTGTTTGACACAGAGGACTTTTTGGAACGTGGGTGGCCGTTGCCTTATAGTTCCCTGGAGCAATTTGTTAAGGGATTTGTTGCTTGTGTATTGGCTGTGCGCAAGGTGTAACCTAGCCACATCTCGCAGTTCATTTATTCTTCCTCTAAGTGCCACTGAACTGGCCCAGGGCCAGTTTGCTCCCCAACATCTCAGTATTTAGCCCTGCCCGTTCCAACTTTGCTCACACAGTATTTTAATGACCTCCAGGCCTTCAATCCTTGCTGGTCACTCACTTCACAGGGGTCCCTGGACACTTTCAATCAATTAGGCAAAATGGGCCCCTGCCTCCTCTTAGGCCCACTGTGCAGTTTCTCCTGTGTCAGATTACGGCCTTTATTTACAGAACTGTCCCTGGCTTTCTTGCTTTTCCTGTGCTTCCTGTTGAGCCCACCCTGCACCAGGAGCCTGGTGTCCCCCCTGGGCTGCTGCCGCTCGCTGAGCCCCTGACTACACAGTTAAAAATACTTCACAAAGGCTCACTCCCCCTGTTTCACCGCATCCAGGTAAGGTGCTCGCCTACCTTTATTACCTGATGGGCCATGGTTTCACTGGGTTCAGGAGTGTGTCACCCCTTTCTTTCATTCTTCCAGGCCCGGTTGCAGAGCTCATCTCTCGGCAGCCTCCGTCTGCATGAATACCAGGCAGCTGGATTAGCTGTTGTGCTTTGGGCCTTTACCTCTGGCGTTGCACCCAGCCGCAGCTCTGATTTCTCCCCCTGGACCCGCACCTCCCAAAAAGAGTCACCCAGTGGGTCTGCCCTGTGTACATTCCTGGGTCCGGCTCAAGGGGTACTTCTTTGCCCCCGGGCCCAGGGGCGGCCTTCTCTCTACGGCTACTGATGTCTCCTGCATTGTCTCCGTACTCTCCGTACTCTCCGTACTCTCTTATGTCTTCCCCCAAGCTGCACCTCTGGTCACTGCACCTGTTGCAGTCGCTAATTCCACGTGCCCAGCTGTGAACACACAACGGGACTGCCGCATCCCTCAATTCGCAGCTCCACCGATCACTGCTCAGTGGGCGCGGTCTTCTCGGGTCCACTCTCTGCACTTCACGCTCTAGGCCTTACCCTTCTGTAGTGCCAGGGATTTTCAGTACTTCCTGGTACTACATTGACTCCTGTTATGGGTCAGTGGGATCTCACCGTGGGGTATTCAGTCCTGCCAAGTGTCAGGCACCAGGCGTGACGCTAACGCATTTCAGTGTGGTGTTCCCGCATCACCGCACTGAAATGCATTGTCACGCATTTTGCCCACTCTGCTCTGTGATGTGCTGAAACTGGCTTAACGCCAGGGTGCTAGTGCGTGGTGCCTGACACAGGTGGTGGTGTCTCTGACCTGTGTGCGCTGGTGGGGGGGCTCAGAGCTGTTCTGCTGAGTGCAATACTCTACCTCCAGTCCCGCAGACTTCAGGAGTAATTGACATCGGAGCACGCTCGTGCCGCGTGCCCACATTGAAATAATGCTTCATGCTTGTTGTGCTACACTGTTGCAAAACTAAAACTGCATAGCTGCCAAGGTTTCAGATCGCCATGGGTAACATTTTCAAAATGTTTGTGAAATTATGAGTAACATTTCAACAATTATGAGTGACACTTTCTCGCAAGCAAAAAACATGCAACAAAGACTAGGGAAACTTCTAAATATCAGAAATTACAGCCATTTGAGCAACAAGAAACACCAAGAAGTTCTTGAAGCTGCTGCAGAGTGCTGGCTCTTGATTCCCGCCGTGGCGCTGTCGCACTGTCCACATCATGATTAATGAGAGCGAATCATGACATCTCAGACACCCAGCTGCTGCCTGTAGTAATGTGACGGTCTAGTCAACGTACACCCACGCACCCCTACATCCGCAGGACAGGCATGGCCTGCGGGGTTAAATAAAAGAAGGACGCGCGCTCGTGCACGTCACTTCCGACGGAGACTCTGTATGTGCCTGAGTGGTGTCGCTGGTGCGCGATCATCCCCTGCGCAAGCGGCCCAACCCTGATGCAGCCTTCCTAAGGCCCGCGCACACACAGCACTACATTGGCGATGAGCGGAGGGGGCCCAACCCTCGCCCGTGCACTGGAGTGCTGCCGGAGCCATCCGCTCCCTTCCGCGGTGCCGACCGCGTGTCCCCTGGCTGCGGTGCACGCCTCCACTGGGCTGGCCCGACCTTGCCTGCTCTTCCTGCCGGGACCTGAGCGTCCTCCCCACTGTCGCTGGAAGGGGGAGAGACTGGGCCATCACTTCTGCTGCTTCGGCCACCCCACGGGTGCGCCAGCCTGCTGAACGTCCCGCTTCCTGCGTAGTCCGCAGCCGATGCCGCCCCTGCCGATACTCACGCATCTCGCGTGAGCTGCAAAAAAAAAGACCCTGCCATCGCCCACGCATTGCGCGTGTGCCGCGCTTTGGCCTGTGCAAGTCTTGGAGGTTGCTGCTGCAGCCTGGAGGGGAGGCTACTGGCCAGCCTTCATCTGGAGAGAGACTTTGAGGGGGGACCACGATCCTCACGTCACCGGCAGCCGTTTGAACTCGTGGTGGGACCGAGGTGAGACGCGCAGCTTCCACGCAGCGACGCAGAACGGTGAACAGGGCAAGGTCACGCCACCTCGACGAGTAAGGAGACGGAAGAGACTCCTGGTGCGGCCCATCCACCCGCAAGTCTAGCTTCATCATGGGAGACGGCGACCCACCAGCACCAATCATCAATATCCCTTTTCAGCACGCCGCTACGGGGGTGCTGCCGCCTTTCAGTGAGGCCATAGATCCATCCACGGCCTCGCCGCGATGGAAGATCTGGCTCGAGAGGTTGGAGAACTACTTTGTGGTTACGAGGGAAACAAACAATGCTGTTAAGAGGTCCCTTTTACTACATTACGGGGGGGATGAAATCTTTAGACTCTTCAAACACCTACCGAACACGGGTGCGGCGGACAGTTACGACGCAGCTGTTGCCGCCCTTAACGGCCATTTTGATCCCCAGCTGAACGTGGACTTTGAAGTATTCAAATTAGGACAGGCACGCCAACGGGAGGGCGAATCGATGGACCAGTTCCACACTCGCGTCAGGGAACTTGCCAGCTCCACTGATGAGGATCAACTGAGAGCAATAAGAAGACAGATAATTCAGGGATGTCGAGATAAGACACTGAGAGGACTAATCCTACGCAAACCAGGAATTACACTAGAGGATATCCTTATTCTGTCCAGGTCTCACGAGCTCTCTAACGGCCATGAAACAGGCCCTACATAAAGTTCCAGTCAAAGTTGAAACAATTAAAGTGGAACGCGCAGATGCCGTGCGGCCCCGACCACGCGGATCACCACAGAAAGGATACCGGCGAGACCCACCCCAAGCACGCTGTGGATACTGCGGCCACGAGCCCCATGCGGCCAAGGACTGCCCAGCCCAGGGACAAACATGTGCGAACTGTGGAATCCCAAACCACTTCGCATCGGTCTGCCGCAGGAAGAACCAATCCAAAAACTCCAAGAAGTCGTGGAAGCCCACCAAAGCTGTCCGTCAACTATCACTGACCGACCCGCCACCGGGGAAGGCAGAAAAACACCTACCCACGGTGTACGACGATTCGGAGTCGGAAGATGAAGAGGCGTATGTCATATCATTCGCACGGGAACTCAAGAAACGACGACGACCGCAACCAACGTGCGTTGTGCAAATGGGGAAAAATGAGGTGAAGCTCGTCATTGATACTGGCGCCACCGTCAATGTCATGGGACTGCAACAATTCAACAAGCTATGCCCACGGCCCGAGGTACTACCTTCCAAGACAAGAATCTTCGCCTACGGAGCAGACACGCCACTGCCCCTCAAGGGTAAAATCATAATACCCATCCAGGCTGATGAGTCAGAGGTAATGGCGACGGTCCACATCATCGACCGAGAAGCTGACACCTTGCTAAGCAGTCACACAGCGGAGGACTTGAAACTTATTGCTTTTGCCAACCGAATCAGAGCACACCAGGTGGAGGAACTACTAGAACGATTCCCAGAGTTGTTCAGAGGCCTGGGATGCATAAAATGCGAACCCATTAAACTCCACATTGATAAATCGGTCACTCCCACTGCACTACGCCACCGCCGGATACCATTTCACCTTCGCCCGCTGGTGGAAAAGGAACTTGAGAAACTGGAGGGGTTAGGCGTCATAGAAAAGGTCACGGGATCCACCCCGTGGGTCTCGCCCATGGTCATCGTAGAGAAGCCTAAGCAGCCGGGCGAAATCCGCCTATGCATCGACATGCGGTTACCAAATGCGGCCATTCGGAGGGAGAGGCACCTAACCCCCACCATGGACGACATCGTGGCCGATGTGAATGGATCAAAGTGGTTTTCCAAGATCGACCTCAACGCTGGCTACCATCAACCCCCACTAGCAGAAGAAAGCCGGTTCGTCACCACTTTTAGCACACATCTTGGCCTCCGACGCTACAAGCGCCTAAACTTCGGCATCTCTTCAGCGGCAGAGGTGTTCCAAAACACAATCAGAGAACTCCTGTCTGGATTACCGGGGTAATAAATGTCAGCTACGACATTTTGATACATTCCGCCACCGCGTCAGAACACCACAAGCACCTTCGAGACGTCCTGAAGAGACTGAGCACCTATGGAGCGACGCTCCACAGAGACAAATGTCAGTTTTTTCAACCATCCATCGAATTCTTCGGCTATGTCTTCAACCAGGAGGGAATACAGATTGACCCGAGGAAGTCAAAATCCATAAAGGATGCCCCAGCGCCGAAGTCCCCGACGGAAGTGAGGAGCTTCCTCGGGATGGCCACCTACTGTGGCTGGTTCATACCGGGCCTAGCCACTCGAAGTGAACCACTACGAGCACTGACCAAAACGGATGCCACGTGGCAGTGGGGCCTGAAGGAAAATGATGCATTCCAGGGAATCAAAGACGCCCTCTTGGAAAAAGCCACACTCTCCTACTTTGACCCGGCGAAACGCACCGAGGTGATCGTCGATGCCAGCCCGGTAGGCCTTGGCGCTGTCCTGACTCAAGAACATGAACCTGGGCAATGGACGGCCTTATCATTCGCTAGCAAGGCTCTGACCCCAACCGAGACCAGATACGCCCAGATCGAGAGGGAGGCTCTCGCCATCAAGTGGGCGTGCAGCCATTTTCATCTGTATCTACAAGGACACTCCTTTGTCATGGTCACTGACCATCAGCCCCTAGTGCCACTCTTCAAAGGAACTGCACCGCACCCACCACCTCGCACTGAGCGATGGGTGATTCAACTCCAACCATACGAAATGGAGGTGGTATATCGCCCAGGGGCCAAGAACCCTGCTGATCACCTGTTGCGTCACCCCCCCAACAGGAGCCGGAACCAGTGGATGACGACTACGAAGAGTATGCCCAGTGGGTGGCCCTCACCTCATGCCCACAGTGTATGACAATAGAGGACAACAAGGAAGCAGCTGCCAGTGACAACGTCTACACGAGGTCGCTTCAGGCAGTTCGAGAAGGGTCGTGGACCGACTACCTACGCCCACCTGACTCCTGGACTGCAGAAGATAAAGAGGCACTCACGAAGATCTGGCGCATCAGACATGAGTTGAGTGCCACAGAAGAAGGAGTATTGCTAAGGGGGTCACGGCTGGTGATTCCACGGAGCCTAAGACACCAGGCCACACAACTCGCCCACGGCGGCCACCAAGGCGCGACAAAGATGAAGGCGCGCATGAGGGAGAAGGTATGGTTCCCCGAGCTGGAAACCATGGTGGAAGAATATGTGAAGAATTGCATGTCTTGCCAGTTGACGAGCGATCCTGAAAGACCGGCACCCATAATCACGGAAGACGCCTGCACGTCCCCCTGCACGAAGGTCAGCATAGACTTTGGGAGCTTCCCGGGGGAAGGACATACGCTGGTGGCCATCGACTCATACTCCAAGTACCCGCTAGTAGAGAGAGTTATCTCCACGGCATTCACGCACGTTGGGCCGGCACTGGAAAAGATATTCTCCATGTTCGGATACCCGGCCGAAATACGGAGCGATAATGGCCCGCCATTCCAGGGGGCTGAGTTTGCCACGTTCCTCTAGACCAGAGGTATTCTACACCGACGCATCACACCTCAATGGCCCCAGGCCAATGGGGACGTTGAGAGATTTATGCGGACCCTCAATAAGGTATTCCAGATAGCGGATGTGGAACAAGCTGACCCCGAACAGAGATTGCATGACTTCCTGAGGGAATACCGAGGAACTCCCCACTGTACCACACAAAGGAGCCCGTGGACCCTCATGTTCCAAGGACAACGCAGAGATCTCCTTCCCACTGTCCCGGAGAGGACACCGGATTTGAACGATGCGAATGCCACACAAGAACGGAGACGGCGATGCAACCAGCGAACCAGCCGGCGCCGGAGAGCCACACCAAGACACCTAAGACAAGGGGCTCGAGTGATCATTCGAAATAGACGCCCTGGGGGAAAGTTCCAAACCCGCTATGAGCCGGGTGCCTGGACAATAACGTCCACCAAAGGCTCTATGATCACGGCAAGGAAAGGGGAAGAGGAAGTATCGAGAAATACCTCCTGGTTCAAAGTGGTGTCCCCCGTGCCGAGCCAACATTCGGAGATTACGGAAGAAAACAGTGAACCACCAGTAGCCGCAACACCCGGTGATGAAAGTAACTCACCCGCCGGAAGCCAGGGGGAGAGGTCCGAACCAGAATGTGTATCCTCCACCCCGTCGAGTACAGTCAGAGATAGTATTCCAGGAATAGAAGGTGGCCGGGGCAACATCCTAAGGTACAACCTACGGCCTAATCCACCACCGAGTCAGAAGTTGAAAGACTATGCCTGTTTGCTGAGGCCCTGAAGCTACCACCAAGGGACTTGCAAATACAGAGACTGTTTTGTTTGAACTGAAAGTCTACACCGCACCTATGTTCAGCTGCTGTGAAAATGTTATATAGTTGGATAGGGATGTAGTAATGTGACGGTCTAATCGACGTACACCCACGCACCCCTACATCCGCAGGCCAGGCGTGGCCTGCGGGGTTAAATAAAAGAAGAACGCGCGCTCGTGCACGTCACTTCTGACGGAGACTCTGTGTGTGCCTGAGTGGTGTTGCTGGTGCGCGATCATCCCCTGCGCAAGCGGCCCAACCCTGATGCAGCCTTCCTAAGGCCCGCGCACACACAGCACTACACTGCCCAATTAAATTTACGTGATCCGGCGCTGCCCTCTCGGAAAATTAAATACATTTTTTTTTAACTGGCTGTATGTGGTGCCTGGTGCCCAAACCTCACGTCCTGTTAGTTAACAGGAAGCAAGTCAGTGAGGCTCGTGAGGATTGCGTGGCCGCGGGATTTAGAGTCTCACACCAATGTCAGGGTGTAAAGGGGTTTGTTATACACTTATACTGTAACATGTTCCGTGCTTACTATAGTGTTTCCAGGAAGCGCGGCAGGCATGAGGCGAGGCCTGTGGCTGCAGCATGGTCGGGCCGGTGCGCTGCAGCATTTGCCACGGGGAGACTTAGCTGCAGACTTGTGCACACTGCCGCAGCCTGGCATGCTCGTGATGTGTGCCGCGCTGGCCGCCGTCCTACGAGAGGCTGCAGACGCAGCGCAAACGGCTCTGTTTTAGTTACTTTATTCTGTCAATATATGTTAGCCCTAAAAAGTATTTTTTTTTTCTATTATATATTGTATTTCTGTGGAATGTGCAATAGTAAAACTGAACTGCATTTATTTGTTTTGAGTCAGAGTTATACAGTCCTTAATAGCAGATATATTCACGAAGCAGGCTGATGCAGAATAGAAAGTCATTCCAACTTGTCTCACTGTTTAAGCTTCCAAGGGCAGCGAGATAGATGGGATGTTCTTTAATCTCTCTCCCATCTCCCTCATAATAACTAAACATTTTGTGGGGTACCCCCGACGGCCAGCCCTCCACACTGTTCCTTTCTTATCTCCCCCTCCATATTTGAGAGTCGGCTCGACTGCAGTTGGTGTGCTGTGGAAGGGCGAGATTTTGATCGATACCTTAGCACTATTGATCCAAACCTCGATCTGGTCGACTGAACCTTTGTTGCCTGTCTTTAAGGTACAAGGTACATCTATTTCCAAGTTAGTTCACCCAATAAAGGACTCTACTCCCAAAGATCACAAACAACTTCTAGCTTTCAAAAGTTTATTGTAAGGAAATGATAAGCTGCAAATACAGGCATCTCAGAATGAGATTCACGAGATACACAGGTCCAATTACATACATGTGCTCTCGGAAAGCCCTCAGACGAGCAACGGAAATCACTAACACAAGTTCTAAGAATAATAAAGCTATCAGCATTGACGCATATCTCTCCTTCATTTAAGTTGGAGGAAAACGCACAGGTTAGGCTGTCCCTACCCTGCTCTAGATGGTATCCCTACTTAACCAAATCCCAACCTAACAAAGGTGTCAGCAGTGAATGACCCCAAGAGAAGTCACTCACTCTAAGTCTCTTGGTGAAAACCTATAGTTCTCCAGTCATGACCCCTCTCTGCCTACCCATCCGCTCTCTAAAGGGTCCTCAGGTATCTGCTCTAACTCCACCCAGGGGTGCTGTCCCTAATACAAAACAGTCAACAACATTTGAGACGCCCCTTTCGAGACGCCCCTCACGTGGTGTAGCTTCTGGCTTTTTCCATGATGCTTTGTATTGGGCCTCATACGTTAGAGTTGACCTTGCTTCTCAGACTCTTCTCCGGCCCGCTGATACCCCTTAAACATTCCGGAACCCTCCTCCATGTCTGGGCCGTCTACTGAACAGACCTCTATTCATTCATTTATAATTGGATCCCCCCTTTTCCTTTGCAGACAGATATCTGCAGCCAAGAACCCAACTCTCATAGACTTCCAAAATAAAGGCTTGCAACATTTCTCAGCCCAGACATGTACGTGTAAATCAATGTTAAAACATTTCAGGCCTACAATATTTCTCATAATGATTATAGCATTCAACTTCTTCATTAATTAAAGCATGTTAATACTCTTATTCTATCATTCAGTAAACATTTTATAAATCGTGGCCCATTAATGCAATGACCAAAACATTAATACAATCTTTGTCGTGAAACGAAACACCTTCCCTCTTAGCTCTGGCCCTGAGGCCTACCACATTCTGCGTTTAACCACCTACCATCTTACATTTTAACAGCTACACGACATGTATTCAAGAATAATCACATCTAATAAAATCATATAGTGTCACACATTTCTGTATTAGTTCCACTTCTACTTAAATCTCTATATTAGCTATACATTTAGAATATAATTGCAGATACTATTAGCACTCATGGCATTTCTCCTCATGATTTGTGCTTACTACAGGTAAGTGTGATGCACTCATACATTTAGGTCAGTTTGCGCTCTCTCAGTTCCCCCCTTTGATGACCTCTCGGGGTCATCACTAACATTTAAACTGCAGTTATTGGTAGCATAACTTGCCTCTGCGCTTCCAGAGCCCTCAGACTCCTGTACTGATTATCTTGTATGGCAGCCAATCTCTGCAGCTGCTCTCTTTGGGCCCTTTCTGTCCTTCTTGCTCGGTACCATTTGAATACCCTCACCAATCCCCACAATATGATCCCACAGACCAATATTATGATGACAGGTTTTAGAATATACCACACAAAGCTTTTGCCTAAGGTGGAAAACCACCCACCAACTGCACTCATTCCGTGGCCCACCTTTTCCCAGACATTTTCTCTACTCAAGTCTTCGATCTCCTTGTGAATAGTAGTTATGTTCCTAATAACCTTCTCAAGGGGTTTTGAATTGTCTGGAATGTAAGTGCAACATTCCTGGACCTTCAAAGCCTTACAGACTCCGCCCTCTTTTGCTAGTAGGACATCTAATGCAAGACGGTTCTGAAGAACCATAGCCCTTATCGATTGCATCTCTCCTTCTACCAGCATTAAGGACTGAGCAGTGCTGGCAGACAACCTGTCGACAACTGTTGCCAGTCGTCTAATTTTAACATCATTAAGGATTACTCCCAAAAGAGGGAACATAGCTCCAAAGACATCTCCAACCATTTTGGCATCTCCTACATCTCTCCTTCCCCTCGATGATGTCTTGCCCTCAATGATCACTAAGTCTTGTGCATGATATATTTTGGGGAAGACAATTGCTAGGTAACATGATCCATACCAGTTGTCAGGTAGTCTCACGTAGGCATTTCTTCCACATACAAAATACACATTTGGAATCACCTGCATTCCCTTCAGGAAATCTTTAGTATAGTACTCTATATTGAAAGCATGTTCACAGTCGACTTCTCCAACGTATACATTTTCATAATACATTTTGGCTCGGTGAAGACATAGCTTTCCTCTCTGCGTTTTATCTAAAGCTATTGGACCACTACTACCCTTTCTCTTGTGTGCCTTCTCTTCCTCGGTCCAATCTGTTTTCCATTGTCCTGATTTTTTCAAAATCTTTTGTCTCCTGTAACGATCATCCACTTGCCCTATGAACTTCTTCTCGACTTCTGACACCTTGCATGTCAGGTTATTTCTACGGGCATGTGAAGTGTCTAAGGTAATCCAAGGAATGAAGAACTTGGCCAATCTGTCTTCACTCTTCCAGTAATCCCATTTGTTCATCTGCTTATAATTTGGGACTTCTGGCAACACTGAATCATAATTGGAGAAATAGTATTCAAAACTATCTCTCTCATAAAATATACTAAGCAATAAGCTACATGTAATGCCATATGTCAGCGGGAGGTGATGATATCGAATTCCTTCGTCTACAGACGCCGGCAACTGCATGCAGACGTAGCAATCCTTAACCTCCATGGCATCCACGTATTCATATAAGAGTTTAGCATAAGCATTTGACCTAAAGTCTCCTTGGGACTCATCTACGTGTAACCTGCGGGCTTCTGCAGCTAATAACGCTTTCTCTTGAGTGTTTTCCCCTTTTTCACCAGCAACAGTGGGTGTAAGCGTTTCTACAGATTTCACATCAGTTACCTTTGCCTCTTCCTCATGTCCCTTTACATAAGAAATTGTTACCACTAAAGCTATTAATATTATCACTCCTACTATTAGTGTACCTATTATACATTTTGCTCTGCGGTTCGGGGTGCCGGCCTCCATTTCGTCAGACAATATGGCTCTCTCTTATCTTAGCAAAAGTTCTTTTCCTCTCGTTCCTTTACAGTCTCTTTTTAATCCTTTTGTCTTTAGAATCCACACAACTGGAAGCTGACAACCTTCTCCGCAAAAGTCCTTTAACAGTTCAATAAAGACAACCCTAGCCCTTCTCCATCAACTCAAGGGAAGTTCCCTAAAATTTTCTGCTTCCTGGGCGCTAGGTAATCTTCTTTTTCTGCTTGCTTTATTTACAAAGTCCTTAACAGTCTACTATCAAATTTGTTGTTGCAGCTTCAATAGCATAGTTCAATATTTCCAAACGAAGATTGTGCTCTTCATGTGCTGTTATCGTTGTACCAAAGTCGGGGAATTGCAATTCTGAAAGAAACATGTGTTTTAACTTGCTGAGGCGGGGAGGTCTGGGGAGCATGAATGTTAGTGACCCTTCTTGTTCGACACCGGGTACCAACAGTCGTATTTCCACGGTGATAATGGGCTCAGAACTGGACACCACCACCGCTCGGATCCTCCCTGTCTCCGGTTTCACAGACATTTGTCGCCAGATATGTCCACTCAGGTGTGGAGTATCTTCTGTTAGGCACACGCACTCTTCTTGACCTTCTTCGGTCCGGTGCTTCAGCGCCCTGAGCACCTTCTTCCGGATCTGAGTCTTCTGATATCGGAGGAAGGGTTACTTCTGGAGTTGACCTCAGGCTCGAGCTCCTTCTTTGCGGCCAATTAGCTTCTCCACGTGCCCTTCTACTCCTTCTCCTTCTTGTCTGTTCTCTCTCTCTCTCAGACCTGTCAGGGTCTGACTCGTACTCCCAGCTACTTTCTCCTTCTGTAGCGTCGTCTGTTTCACTGTTGTACTGACCGTCCTCAGCTTGGTCAGACTCTTCCCCTGCTTCCGCTGGCACCTCTACAGCTTGGCTAGCCCCCTCTATGGCTTCTCGGTCCTCTGCTGGACGTCTATCCGAGAGAGGAGCTGTTTCTTCCAGAGGTGCTGGAACCCTTCGCGTATGTGACGCGTGAATCCAATTGGGCAGGCCTCCCACCTTCACAGCTGTGTTCGTGATCAGGATGATCTGGAAGGGCCCACGCCAACGAACATCCAGACAGCTTCTTCTCACGTGTTTTTTCACCAGGACCCAGTCCCCAGGATACAGGTCATGGCACGGGCCCTGGCACGCTGGAACCTCGGCAGCCTGCACCTGAAGGGACACAGAACGAATGGCGTCAGACAGCCCCTTACAATAGTCCAGGATCATATCATCTGTGATATTTAACAGTGCAGCAGTTGGGACAGATGGCAGCCTCATTGCTCTCCCCATTAACACCTCATGTGGTGACAACCCTGTTCTTCTGTCTGGGGTACTACGAAGGCTCATGAGGACCAATGGCAGGGCGTCAGGCCAACTCAGGGTCGTTGAGGAGCACACTTTCGCTATCCTGGCCTTGATCGTGCCATTGATCTGCTCCACAATCCCTGAGGCTTCTGGTCGGTAACTGCAATGCAACTTCTGATCAATATTTAGCGCTACACAAATCATCTTCACAAGCTCGCTGTTAAAATGCGTTCCCCTATCTGATTCCAAAAAGGCCGGCACCCCGAAGCGCGGAATGAGTTCTCTGAGCAGTAACTTGGCCACGGTGAGGGTGTCGCACCTACGTGTAGGGTATGCCTCAACCCATCTGGAGAACACACAAACAACCACCAGGACATAGCGGAGGCGGTTGCATCTTGGCATTTCAATGAAATCTATCTGCATTCTGTTGAATGGACCTCCAGACCTTCCTATGTGACTCAGTGTAACTGGTGTTCTTTTTCCTACGTTCAGCTGCTGACAGGTCACACAACGCTGGCACACTGCTTCTGCTGCTATTCTAAACTTAGGATTGTACCAAGTCTGTCTAAACACTCTCAGCATAGTATCTCTCCCTAAGTGTACGGGACCATGTATGAGTCTGGCCATAGGACTCACCATCTCATTGGGCAACACTGCTCTGCCGTCTGCTGAGACCCAAAAATGGGACTCACCCATTACACATCCTGCCTTTTCCCATGTTTCCTTTTCAATATCAGGAGCATTTTCTTGCATGTTTGACAGTTCATCCCAAGTATCAACAGTTTCCAATATCATGGCTAATTCAGTTCTTACATTTATTCCGCCCACTTCCACCTCTGTGAAAGAGTACCCTTGCTCCGCGCAATACCGCGCAACTTCATCTGCATATCTATTGCCTTTTGAAACAAAGTCCTCATTTCTGGTATGTGCGGTGCACTTCACAACTGCGATACCTGCTGGGCATTGCAACGCCTCTAACAACAGGCGCACAAACTCTCCATTGCGAATGGGAGAGCCTGAAGAGGTCATGAACCCTCTTTGAGACCATAACTGCCTGTAATCATGAACTACCCCATAGCCATATTGGCTGTCGGTGTATATGGTGACTCGAATTTGATTGCTTGCTAAGCAAGCACGTGTCAGGGCAATGATCTCGGCTACCTGAGCGGAGTGTACTCCTTCCAGGCACCCAGCTTCCACAACTCCAGCAATTGTACAAACAGCGTAAGCTGCTCTCAACTGCCCAACTTCGTCTCTTACACATGAGCCATCGACAAAGAAAATTTCGTCTGGGTCGGTCAGTGGCTCATCTACGATGTCGGGTCTGGGTTTGGTGCATAGTTCAGTCACATCGAGGCAGTCATGGTCTGTACATTCATCATCATCATCGATCTCATTTGGAAGTGGCATCAAGGTGGCAGGGTTCAAAACAGAGCATCTCTTGAGGGTCACATTCTCTGCAGCAAGAATAACTTGCTCATATCGCGTGAGCCTGCTGTTGGTCAGATGCTGTGTTTTGGTCCTGGTCATTAACAGTTCAACAGAATGGGGCACGCACACCTCTAACGGGTGCCCCATGACGATATTTTCACATCTTTCAATGCTGACACCCGTTGCAGCAACGGATTTGAGACATCCGGGCAACGCTGCGGCTACTGGGTCTAAAGTAGCCGAGAAATAAGCAACTGGTCTACGGGCATTCCCATGGATTTGGACTAACACAGACAACGCACAACCCTCTCTCTCACAACAGTAAAGAAAAAATTGTTTATTGTAATCAGGCATTCCCAATGCCGGAGCACGACACAGGTCCTCTCGCAGCTGTAAGAATGCCATCAAACAGTCTTTGTCCCATGGTACCGGATCGCTCACCTCCTTGTGCGTCAGTTTTTGCAAGGGTTTTGCTTTCAGTGAAAAGTTCGCGATCCACTGTCGGCAATAACCCACCATCCCCAGAAACATCCTGACCTCTCTCTGTGTCTTAGGCGCATTCATTTTCATGATCGCCTCTATCCTGTCTGGTGACACCTTTCGTTTGCCTTTCTCTATTCTGTGTCCTAAGTACTGCACTTCTGTCAGGCAGTACTGCAATTTTCCCGGGGACACCTTGTGCCCATTGGCAGCTAGGTGATTTAACAAAGCAATGGAGTCCTCCCTGCAAGCTTCTTCTGTTTCTGACGCCACGAGGAGGTCGTCTATGTACTGGACCAGAACTGACTTCTGGGGCAGCACTAGACTTTCAAGATTTTTCTTCAAAAGCTGGTTAAAGATCGATGGACTCTCTGTATACCCCTGAGGGATACGACACCATGTTAGGACGCGATTTTCCAGCTTAAATGCGAAAAGAAAATGGCTTTCTTCGTCCAGAGGGATCGAAAAGAAAGCCTGACAAAGATCGATCACTGTGAACCACTCTGCTTGAAATGGAATCTGAAACAGTATCACTGATGGATTCGGTACCACTGGACAACACGAAACGACTATGTTATTAATCTTTCGAAGGTCCTGCACTATCCGAAATTTCCCATTTGGTTTCTGCAGACCCATAATCGGGGAGTTGCATGGACTACCCACGATTTCTTTCAGTATTCCCTGTTTAATCATGGACTCGATCACGGGTTTTATGCCTGCAATCGTTTCTGGAGTCAATTTATATTGGGGTGTTCTTGGGAACTCAGCATGCGGTTTCACTACAATTTTCACTGGGTCCACCCCTTTGACCAAACCTATCTCTTCCCCAGTGAAATCCCATACTTCTAGTGCCACTGTCTCTCTCAAGTCCCAGGGGAGCTCATCTACTGTCAAAGTAGGATACAGCTCCACGCATATTCTTGAGTTTGCAACTTTGAAATCTGCATCATCATCATTGGTCAATACCTCCACTCCCTGAGGTGTACAATATATAGTACAATTCAATTTACACAACAGGTCTCTTCCCAGCAGACACACAGGGCTTGAATCGCAAACCACAAATTGGTGCTCATCGCTGTACTTCCCTATTTTCACCTGTACCGGTTCTGTCAATTGGCTGGTTATTCTCCTATTTGCGACCCCTACCACTTGTATGGTCTCTCCAGACATGGGCAGGTCTGGAACTGCAGCTGATCTGATCGTGGACCTAGTGGCTCCTGTGTCCACCAGAAATGTCGTAGGGCACCCTGCTACTTCTGCTTCGACATAGGGTCCCCTCTGGTCCACCTCTAAGGCTGCCCCAAGGGTGCAGTCTTCTCTTTCCACTCTCTGTCCGGTTAATGGGTCCACATAATAGCACTCTTCACCTTCCACAAACAGGGGCATTTGTCTATAGGTCTTACCCACAGTCCTTACTCGAGGAGGCTGCGGGAACTGGGCTCGGGGAGGAGCCCCCCCCCCTTTGAGCACCTTTCCTTGGTATGGCGTCACCCCTCTTGTAGGTGTGCTCTGGACCTCTTCCTCCTCTATCTCTTGTTCTCCTATCTCTACATTGTAGGGACACTCGCGTTTCCAATGCCCCACCTCGTTACACTGGTGGCACCTAGTCGTTTTCTTCAAGGCAGCTATGTCTATTCTGGGTCTAAAGGTAGAACTCTCCTCATTGCCCTTGTTCTGACTGTACTGCTTCTTTCCTCCTGTACCTGTTCCTTGCTGCTGTTGCTGCGGTCCCCCCTTTCCTGCTGCCTGCATCTGTACCACCATCAACTTTTCTTTTAGTTTCTTAGCCTTGGAGTCTATCTCGTCACAGCAGTACCTGGCATATCTCAGTATTTCGTCTAGGGGTTTACTTTGCCAACAAATCGAGTGTTGCTGAATCATTAAACTAATATCCGGTCTCAGTCCCAGGACGAACTTGGACACAAATTGCCCTATGTCCTTTGGATCCATTACATCCAAGCCGCTATACTGTTTAAACGCCTTCAGCAATCTCTCGTAATATTCGTGGACTGTCTCTTTGGGTTCCTGTCTGGTTCGGTCTATTCTGACCCAATCTATGTCTTGCATTGGCACTTTCTCTTTCAGCCAAGTCATCACTCTCTCGAATTTTGCCATCACAATCTCGGACGGCCCATTAGTCTTAGCATCTCTCTCTGGCTCCGTTGTGGGCCACTCAGCGCTAACCTTGCATGCTGTCCACAGATCTCCTGGTACTACAATGTCAAACAGCGTGTTCAGATCTATCCATAGGACCTTTGAGATTTTTACAAACCTCTCGACTTGCTTGTACCACTCCACTGGGTTTTCCCGCAATTTGGGGAAGGAGGTGGTAAAAGCAGCTAAATCTCCCCTACTCCAAGGGACATGCACATAGTTCCCATTTGCGACTTCCCGCAAAGGGTATGCTTCTATTCCCTGCAGTCCTGGTGTCATACCAAGCGTGCTTCTCCTGCCGGTCCCTTTCTTGGACCACCTCTCTTCCCACTTATCTAGTGCCCTCCATGTCCTTATTCCAGCGATCAGTTCCCTTATGTGCGTTTTCAGCCCAATCGTTCTCCTCTCATCTAGGTCTCGATCTGTGTAATGTAGCCTGTGGTTACCCTGTAATGCTTTGGTTCTTGACAGATCCACCATATATTTGCCTGCTAGTTCGACTAACTTCTCATGGACTGCTCTCGCCTTTCGAGTGATGTCCTTTGCCATATACAGTATTTCATCCTGCTCATACATTTCCATTCTTTCTAAAGGCAGGGTACCATCTACCATGTCATCCAGGTCTGACCTTAAGCTGGCGACATCAAGTCTTTTGGCTTTTATCTCAGCTCGCAATATGTCTTTCGAAGGGGGCTCACTGGTCTCCCTACCATCCCAACTTCGAGCTCTGCGTTTGGGCTCGGGAGAGTTAATGGGTGCCCTCCCTTGCTCCCATCTCTCCAGGTCCCATGCTCGGCCATCCGATCTTGGAAGGTGACGGAACACGGGCCTGTTACCCCTACTCTTGCTCTGCCCACTCTCTTCTTCTTCTCTCCTCTCACCGTACACCTCCCTGTTATTTTCCCTCTGGTCGCTACTCTCCCTTTGCCTCGTATCGCTCAGTATCCGATACGATCCTTCCTGGTTCCCCATATTCCCTGGGCTGCGCTCATTTCCGTCATCACAGGGTCTATGGTGCGACCTCTCACAACTCCCATTCAGTTCTCTGGTGCCAGGCACACAGTGTGGACACTTAAAGCTGTTTCTGTACTCTTGTGCTCTCCTCTCCCCTTCACTGAGTATTGGGCGCGCCACCCCTTCACTCCCGGGACCCCCGTTTTCCAGGTCTGTTCTATCTCCACTCCGGGCCCAATGGGTGACTCCCCTACTATCTCTCTCTCTACAGTCCCACTCCGGGCTACTCTCCCCAGCCCCGCAGTGAGTCCGAGCTCGGCTGTCCTGACTTTCCCTTTCAGCTTCCGCAGCTATGATGTTCTTTTGAGCCTTCACTGCCTCATCCCACTGCTTCATGTACTCATTTAGCTCTTGAAAGGATTTTCGTCCAGATCCCCTCAGATCCACTGGCCATCTAGGGCCCCCAGGATCTCCTCCTGGGTCCCCTACTGGGTGCATCGGGGTGCTCCACTCTCTCGGTATCGGCATCTGACTTGGGGAATTGATCGTATCGTTCCTTCTTGCCTTCTCTGCTCTTTCTCTGTCCTTCCGTACCCGTTCTTCCCCTCTTGCTCTCTCTTGGTCATATATCGATATTATAGGACCTATGGTAACAGGTACCTGTAGTGCATCTGGTAATGTGTAGGATGTGGCGCTTTCCGTTTCCGGCGCTCTTTGTACCACAAACCTACCGACTACCTGCTGCACCTGACTAGGCTGGGACAGCTCTTTCTTTGCCTCAGGATCCCACTCTGAACTGGGAAGCGGTCTATGCTCTCCTGCATTGCCCCCCTTTTCTCCTTCTGTATGCTCGACCTCTCCCCCTGCTCTATTATACGGGGGTGGCCTGTCTGTCAATAATCTGTTTATCAGGCTGTCCTCTGTTTCGCTCTCATCATCTTCTTCTAGGGGGCTTTTATTTACGGGCACCTCTAATACTGGGTACAGTTTATTTACTTCCAGGTTATGCACTCTCCATCTTTTAGCATCCGCATCCCACCTGGCATCCTGCACTGCCCTTACCGATCGTTTCACCCTTTCTTGTCGTCTGTTCATATTCTTTTCATGCGCTGCCCTAATCCATGCTTCAAGGGCTTCAAACTGGGTCGGTCTAGGCAAGGGTCTTATTGAGGTCATGACTGATTTTAATCGATGTAACACCTCTAATCTGAACGTCCCGTACTTCGGGAACGTCAGTTCCTCATTTCCTTCCGTAATCTTACTCCATTCTGATATCCAGAGGATCGTATGCAACCCAACATTCACTGCCATGTAACGAGCTGGCGTACCCTCCGGCGGGGCTTCTTCCCCTTCATACGATCCCCGCTTCTCTTTTTTAAACACCGCTTTCAACCATTTAAAACACTTCATAATTAGGCGCACAATATCCAGCCTCGCTACTCTGTTTACTTCCTGATGACAATCCACCAATCCTGTCGCGGCTTTGCTAGCTTGGCCTATCGCAGCGCGGTCTTTCTCCGGTCGGCCAATCACGTCGCGACCCTTTCTGACGTCTTTTCTAGCTGGCCTATCACGGCGCGGTCTTTCTTCGGTCGGCCAATCACGTCGCGACACTTTCTGACGTCACTTTTCTCCGCTTCGCAGCAGCACCCCTCCTTTCTCAACTCGTCTCCCGGTTATGCATGCGTCCCATTCATACACCGAAAAATGACTACTTCCGACCAAGCGGTCACTTCTCTCGACTGTACGTCCACAGTCTATATGTAATTGTCAACGTAACTGACGAAATGTCTATCGTCTCTCTGATAGGTTGCTTACACACACAGTAACTTCCGACCAGCGTCCGTTACTCACGCACTCACTCTTACGTTCCCCCTATCTCGGTCTTTCGGGTGATCAATGGTACCTCATGACCCCCTTCACAGTTGACAATTACTCTGGGTGTCCGATACACCCGAACCACTTAAGCTCTCCTTGAACTTAAGATTTCCACCGGTTGCGCGCGCTCACAACCTGTTCCACAGTCACTCTACAGACATTCAACTCCGCCAGACATTACAACATAGATACAATACAAAACACCGCAATCTAACACGCATAACCCTTTATACTCACTCTCGACCGATACTGCTGCTGTTTCTGTCTCACGTCATCCGGATCTTCTTCGGCGGGCTGTTCTTCCGATCATCGATTTCTATGGGCCTTGGGGTAAGCTAACCTGGCCTAGGTTACCGTCCTCAAGAAGGCAACCATCCTCTGCTACCAACTGGAAGGGCGAGATTTTGATCGATACCTTAGCACTATTGATCCAAACCTCGATCTGGTCGACTGAACCTTTGTTGCCTGTCTTTAAGGTACAAGGTACATCTATTTCCAAGTTAGTTCACCCAATAAAGGACTCTACTCCCAAAGATCACAAACAACTTCTAGCTTTCAAAAGTTTATTGTAAGGAAATGATAAGCTGCAAATACAGGCATCTCAGAATGAGATTCACGAGATACACAGGTCCAATTACATACATGTGCTCTCGGAAAGCCCTCAGACGAGCAACGGAAATCACTAACACAAGTTCTAAGAATAATAAAGCTATCAGCATTGACGCATATCTCTCCTTCATTTAAGTTGGAGGAAAACGCACAGGTTAGGCTGTCCCTACCCTGCTCTAGATGGTATCCCTACTTAACCAAATCCCAACCTAACAAAGGTGTCAGCAGTGAATGACCCCAAGAGAAGTCACTCACTCTAAGTCTCTTGGTGAAAACCTATAGTTCTCCAGTCATGACCCCTCTCTGCCTACCCATCCGCTCTCTAAAGGGTCCTCAGGTATCTGCTCTAACTCCACCCAGGGGTGCTGTCCCTAATACAAAACAGTCAACAACATTTGAGACGCCCCTTTCGAGACGCCCCTCACGTGGTGTAGCTTCTGGCTTTTTCCATGATGCTTTGTATTGGGCCTCATACGTTAGAGTTGACCTTGCTTCTCAGACTCTTCTCCGGCCCGCTGATACCCCTTAAACATTCCGGAACCCTCCTCCATGTCTGGGCCGTCTACTGAACAGACCTCTATTCATTCATTTATAATTGGATCCCCCCTTTTCCTTTGCAGACAGATATCTGCAGCCAAGAACCCAACTCTCATAGACTTCCAAAATAAAGGCTTGCAACATTTCTCAGCCCAGACATGTACGTGTAAATCAATGTTAAAACATTTCAGGCCTACAATATTTCTCATAATGATTATAGCATTCAACTTCTTCATTAATTAAAGCATGTTAATACTCTTATTCTATCATTCAGTAAACATTTTATAAATCGTGGCCCATTAATGCAATGACCAAAACATTAATACAATCTTTGTCGTGAAACGAAACACCTTCCCTCTTAGCTCTGGCCCTGAGGCCTACCACATTCTGCGTTTAACCACCTACCATCTTACATTTTAACAGCTACACGACATGTATTCAAGAATAATCACATCTAATAAAATCATATAGTGTCACACATTTCTGTATTAGTTCCACTTCTACTTAAATCTCTATATTAGCTATACATTTAGAATATAATTGCAGATACTATTAGCACTCATGGCATTTCTCCTCATGATTTGTGCTTACTACAGGTAAGTGTGATGCACTCATACATTTAGGTCAGTTTGCGCTCTCTCAGTTGCCTCCGGTCCCATCTCAGGTGGGCTCCAGGGATCCCTCGTGCCTTTGTTCGGGCCGTACGAGAAGGCACCAGGAGGCCAGTTCATGAAAAGTGCTGAAAAGTCAAGCAGGCCTCACTGCTTCGTTATTGGCCGCCTTTCAGAGGCATGCGTATCAGAGAGAAGTCTATTCACAGGCAATAATTAGGCATCAGAAGCCCACTCCCCTCTAGAGAGCGCATGTTGGCCTCTGGCGCAGCTCCCCCAACCCACCCCCTTATCCTCTGTTTCAGATTTGTTTTGTTTTATTATATTTTTTTAATTTGCATCCATTTCCTGCCATTGTTTGGCCAGCAGATAAGTGGAGCTCTTTTCATTGTTACGTCATTTTAATGGTTTCTTATAATTTTCTTTGCTAATGATAGCTGTCTTTCCGTCCACGGAAACCTCCATCCCTATCGTGCACGTAAGAGATCGAGGTGTGCGCGTGACAGACCCGGACACTGCACAGCACGCAGAGGTCTGACTCAGCGACGAGCGCCTGATGGCCGGCTCACCACCCACCGCGCCGTCACCCGTGGCTAGCAGAGTGTAGAGGAGTTGAAGAACTTAAAAGACAACACAGTAAGTACTAGTAGAACGTTACTAGTAACGCTCGTCTGTCTGAGGCAGCCTGCAGTGCTCAGACAGTGCTCTCTACTAGTCTGAGACTCTGACAGTCTGTGTGTGTATAAATTGTCATGGTGTCGTGTGACGGGTGTCTCGACTCTTAATGTCACACAGAGCTCAGCCTCAGCTGCACGCACGGCACTGACTGACTCACACATTTGAGACATTCTCACAGGCCCCTGAGTCCTCTCATCAACCTCTCCAGATTTTTAAGGCAGAAGCTGGTCAGGGGTCGTACTAGGGTTAGTGCCATTCCATTTCTTGTGCTCTGCAGCAGCTTCAAGAACTTCTTGGTGTTTCTTGTTGCTCAAATGGCTGTCATTTCTGATATTTAGAAGTTTCCCTAGTCTTTGTTGCATGATTTCTGCTTGCGAGAAAGTGTCACTCATAATTGTTGGAATGTCACTCATAATTTCACAAAAATTATGAAAATGTCACACATGGCGATCTGAAACCTTGGCAGCTATGGGAATAGAGGTTTTTCTCCCCGTGCCTGGTCGGATTAAAGGACGGATTATTGGGCTAACGTTTTAGTCAAGCCAGAGCTTTCCCGAAGTGCTGCCATTGCAGGCGGCATCAACTCACGCCTCTCCAACCACTTTTAAAACATGGTGATGGTGCCGCTGCCCTCTGGGTAGTGATGTGTTGGGTTGAAGCGCACACCTTTTTTCAATGCTACGATGATTTTAATCATTTTAGGTTGCGTGCATCTCGGAAACGCGGTCCGCCCTTCGGCCACGTGAAAGAATAAGCAAATTGGTCGGGAACGAAAATGCTCCCATTCCGAAAGCACTGTTGCGTCACAAAAGATATATTCCACAATTAATTTCAATTTAATCATGTTATTCTTGTTAATCCAGTATTTAAATCTTTCGATTTTTCAATTAGTTTTGACACATGAAATCCATATTATGTATAAACATCTGATGCTGAAGGTTTGCCCATCCAGGCCTTTTCCATACAGCAGGACATATACATATTTCATCCTCAGTAGTATATCGTTCCCAATGCATTTCGGGCATCTTCTTCGTCCTTCTTCAGGGGTTTACTACAAATACAAGCAATTACTTTAGACTTCATGTTTAAATTAGCAAAATATTTTGCAAACGAAACATGTTACATGTTCATTATATATACATTTGTTAAATGCTTCAAGCGGTGTGCTCCCTCTAATGCCCAACAACATAAGACCTAGATATAAAATCTCCCCATTCTTCTCCCACTCGGTCTGGTGTGGTGAACCAAATTTAAGCTGCGTAGAAATGTCGCCCCACTGCCTCAATTCAGGAAAATTGGGAAAAATTGCGACATACTTATTGAGACAACCATCTAAGAGAAGTTCCCATAACTGTAGTACTGTCCTGATCTCGTATCGCCATCTTCGAAAAACCATCTAAACCCTTCTCTCACACCTGCTTCACTTTTAACAGACTATGAGACCCCTCCCCTTCACCTCCTCATCGTTCAGCACTACAGAACCCATAATCCTCCAATGAGTTGTACTAAAAACCGCAATCTACTGTGGCTGTGGGTGATCTACCAATGACGACACACGCACCTGTATGCCCCGCCCACCCTAAGATGTTACACGCTACGCCAAATATCAGGTGTACATATAAAGCATTATCTATAAATGAAAATTCAAATGCATACATTCCATGGTGTTACAACTATTACACAGACTAGGTATTTAAAGTCCAAAAAATGAGCTACTCGATATTAAAAACTATGTTTACAAAATGCTCATAAAAATCAAAACAATAACGTCTGTTTTTTTACGGAAGGAGCAGTTCGAACACGCTCCCCAGATCGAGACGAACAATGTTTTCATGTGACCGTCCATCTTTGCTTTGTAAGCCAGATACTCCATGGGTGCTACTTCGATAGGGCTGAAGTATTGAATAGTGATGTGTTGGGTTGAAGCGCACACCTTTTTTCCATGCTACCATGATTTTAATCATTTTAGGTTGCGTGCATCTCGGAAACCCGGTCTGCCCTTCGGCCACGTGAAAGATTAAGCAAATTGGTCAGGAACGAAAACTCTCCCATTTCGAGAGCACTGTTGCATCACAAAAGATATAGGCCAAGTTCAAGGGTACACAATTGTACACATTTGCATAGAAGGCACAGGATTCCAAGAGATGTTGCAAGCCCCCATCTTCTAGGTGACAGGTTCTGGATTGCTCTTGTCGCAGGCAGCGGGGCTTGGAACCCAAGAGTTGGAGACACACCTCTTTCTTCACACGTCCTGGCTAAGCAATATAGTGGGTTACACTTTGAACATGGAATTTTAGCCCATCATGAACATGAAGAGTGCTGTCTGCCAATTAGATGATGGTCTCCGGCGGAAAAAGTGCAAGAAACTGAGGACTTTTATTTGTAGGCAGCAGTTGTACAAAAAACACAATACAAGACACTCCACCAGGAAACAATGGCAGTAGGAAACTGAGGTCTTTAATTGCTCAGCAGTGCTGAGACGTTTATTTGCTCAGCAGTTTATAATTATTCAGCAGCCATTGTACAAACAAAAATACCAGTTATTATGGCAGGAAACAAGGACAGCAGGAAAATTAGGCCTTTAATTGATTTCTCAGCAGCACGTTTTAACAAAAATACCAGTCAAATTAAAAGGTTACTTTAGTCAGTAGTGCAATGAATGCTGCATGCCTCTCTAGTAGCATTTAATGTATAGGTACAGGGTACCTGTAGTATCATTTATTAGGGACTTTATGTGTGAATTTAAGGTGCCAATTAGGTGTAAACTAATTGTACCATGTTTAAAGGAGAAAGCACAAGCACTTTAGCACTGTTTTGGTTAGCAGTTGTAAAGTGCACAGAGTTCTCCTGGCAACACAAACTAATTCAGTAAACAAGAATTGTGATGGCAAGAGGTTTGGAGTGACCCTGCAGAGAGGGCCAAGACCACCAATAGGTATAGTGTTAGGTATTGTTCATGGGTTCCCAGGCCAGAGGCTAGTCCTACTTGTACTTCATTACCCAGACTTCTATAAAGTGCACACAAACTGAAGTGCATAGCATTCCTTTTAAATTAAACGCGCAGCATAGCATGCACAATAAAAACCATAGCAGAGTATATGGCGCCTGTATAATTGGAAAAAAATGATGACAATGGCGAACATACAGCACAGGCAAACCAGGGTGTTGAGTTCTTCCTCATTTTTCTACTGTTTGTCCGCCTGAAACATCGTCCACTGGAAGGGAGTTCTGCATCCCCAGAGGAACCCGTAGCTGACAAACTCTACCTTCTTTTTTCGACCTCGCCAGACCCGCTTTGCGGGTCCCGCAGCGCCTCGCGCTCCAGAGGCTGCAGACATTGTGGGAGTTCAGGACAGGAGGCGCGGGCAGGTGAGAAAGCCGGCGGGGCTGCGAGCACGCAGGCAGGGACTCCAGTGACCAGGAGCCCCTGCGCGCCCATGCAACACACCTGGGCTGCTCTCCCCGCTGGCCACGCCCCCCGCCTATCGGCCTGAAAAGCTGGTTACCTGCCCAGCTCCACGGAACCCTCATTTTTCTACTGTTTGTCCGCCTGAAACGTCGTCCACTGGAAGGGAGTTCTGCATCCCCAGAGGAACCCGTAGCTGACAAACTCTACCTTCTTTTTTCGACCTCGCCAGACCCGCTTCGCGGGTCCCGCAGCGCCTCGCGCTCCAGAGGCTGCAGACATTGTGGGAGTTCAGGACAGGAGGCGCGGGCAGGTGAGAAAGCCGGTGGGGCTGCGAGCACGCAGGCAGGGACTCCAGTGACCAGGAGCCCCTGCGGGCCCATGCAACACACCTGGGCTGCTCTCCCCGCTGGCCACGCCCCCGCCTATCGGCCTGAAAAGCTGGTTACCTGCCCAGCTCCACGGAACCCTCATTTTTCTACTGTTTGTCCGCCTGAAACGTCGTCCACTGGAAGGGAGTTCTGCATCCCCAGAGGAACCCGTAGCTGACAAACTCTACCTTCTTTTTTCGACCTCGCCAGACCCGCTTCGCGGGTCCCGCAGCGCCTCGCGCTCCAGAGGCTGCAGACATTGTGGGAGTTCAGGACAGGAGGCGCGGGCAGGTGAGAAAGCCGGCGGGGCTGCGAGCACGCAGGCAGGGACTCCAGTGACCAGGAGCCCCTGCGCGCCCATGCAACACACCTGGGCTGCTCTCCCCGCTGGCCACACCCCCCTGAACACCTACCAATTGGCAAATAACAATAGGGTATATCACTGACGCTGTTCCCCGCAGAGCGGGAGCGTGCCCGGGAGAAGCCCGGGACAAGGGCGGGACCGTCTGTGGCCGTCCGGGGCCGCAGGAGGCCGGGCTGGACCAGGTTACTGTCATTCGTCTCTTTTTTAACTGTTCATTGTTTAATAATTTGTTAGTAGTGTACTAAGAGTGTAATCTGGGCCACATAGTATTCTTATCTTTGCCTAGATATGAGCCATTCCGCCCCCCCAGGCGTGGGTGTCCCTGTACTCGGCCCACTGGATAAATTTTTTAAAAAATCTACCAAGGAAGTAGATATGGCCCTCCTCCTTGCCGAGAGAAGAGCCGAGCGTAGACGCTCAATTGAGCATTTAAAGAAAATTCCGCTGCCCACCGTAGGAGTCCAAAACCTTACACAAGAAACGGCTGCCCAAGGGTTGAGTTCATTTGAAGATGATGTTACTGACATCAACCAAATCCCCAGCATATTTAGGTTTCCAAGTATTTCCCCACCGTGTGTTAGTGCTACCAGCGGAGGCCATCTAGATTGTCCCCCTATTGACCACTCTAGCCTCATCGATTTAAACAATCCTGTTATCCAGATGACGGAAACGGATTCTCGTCCAACGTTGACCAACTTGTCATTGGTCTGCGTTGATTTTGGCGAGAATTTGTTACCTACGAGTGAGGGTGAAGCTGGAAACAAGCCCGCTAAGGCTAAGAGGGTCGTGTGCTCCCCACCCAGAAAAAAAAGGAGAAAGGGAGGGGTTAAAAGGAAAGGTCAAAGTCAACAAACTCCTCCCCTGTCTCTACCTAAACCTGTTACTGAGCATTTGGTCCCACCCACTGTTGAGTTACCGTTGGTTGACCTACATGATTTGGTTACCCCTGAGACTGTAATTGAAGGGTTTAATGAGTTGTCCTATGCTATCTTAGAGAAACTTATTGAATCATATATGTTACCCTTGCTGGAACGTGTCAGGATATTGGGCGATAAAATGGATCGCCTATTGGCGTCAGCTGAGCAAACACATCCCCCTAGCTCTGATAAGGACTTGGGCCCATCTATCATTTTACATAGTACTAGACATGTTGCTGGCAATTCAAATACGATTCCTAGCCAACAACCAAAAAGTACAACCAATGCAGGCTCTACCTCAACTAAAACACCGGCAATGGATGTTAAAACTCCCCGAGCAGCTAATTCTGCCAAAGCGAATCCCGGGGTGGTTGTTAATAAACCACCTACTAAGGGAGTACTGCCCCAGATAAAGAATGGGGTGGGCAAATCCGCAAATACCAACACTAAATACCATGAATCCCTATTTCGGGGGAATAATGTAGATTTGCCTCCCGATTCTATGAATTATGTTATTGTAATGACGGGTGTGCCACCAGTTTCTGAGGGGGATTGGGAAAATAATGAAAGTCTAAAAAACAAAGTCATCTTCTGGCTGAAAACAAATAGACCCCTACCTGCTCATCTTAATGGGGATATTGTTTCGGTCAGAAGATGTAAGTGGGTGGGGGTACGCCCTAAGGATATTGAGGGGGATATAGTGATTATCAACTTCAGGGACCACAGAGTAGCATCCCATCTCTCAGATTGGTATGTGGGAAGTAATGAGGGAGGGATATCCACGAGGAACCTCGGTTACTTTTATCCTGAGACCCTGATTAATCCAGCTGTTCGAACACAGGCTAGAAATACCAAAAATTCCCTCAAATGGTCCAACTTCACATCTAACTTCCACGGACCCAATTTTAACCCTGAAGCTCGGTACCGTCCCTATACTCAATCTAGCTATAACAGTTCCATACCAACACCGGGCTGGGCTAAGGTTAAGCCTCAGCCTTTCTGTCCCCCAGCCTTATCGGACTTCCCACTGCATATTAAGACCCTGCACCCTCTGGCTCCCTCCACTCCGGTCTATCCACAATTTCAACAGCCCCCAAGTTCCAACTCGGCATATCAATTTCAAAATAGGTTCACTCAGCCCAATGAGTATTGGAATATTCCGCTGAGGAACCTCTATGACCCACTATCAGGGCTGTCGTCTAATGATTGACCAGCTTTTCCAATAAGGGAAGTTGAGTCTATTTCTGATTGTAAGGGTGTTGGAAATGTTTTGGGTAACTCACCATGTACTGTTAAAGGTTTTGAAGATCCTCTCCATTATTGTGAGAAAGGGTGTACGGTCTTTTTAAGAGAGCCTGATAGATTGGCTTTGGGGCCTACCTCAATGTCTTTCAAGGACGTCACTATTGAGAGTGTTATTTCTGAGCCATTTGCCCAGTTAGGGTCATTGGGCATGCCAATAGAAGGTACGAATAAAGATGCCTTTGAGCCTAAAGAATTCCTTCCCCAGCCCAGGGATTCCCACCCTCTAGACATAACTAAACCATGTGATCGAGTTTGTATAAAGGGTACTACCTTGGGTTGTTGGAATATAGCGGGATTAGAATCTCGCATGTGCATTTCTGATTGGGTTGATTTTATTTGTTGTGGCGATATATGGTCCTTTCAAGAGACCTGGGCAACCTCACCAGTGTTTCTCTCAGGTTTTTTGAACTTTAACAAACCAGCTATTAGAAGCCAGAGAGGTTGGGCCATGGGTGGTCTCACAATTTGGGTTCGCCAATTTGAAGGTGTGTCTGTTAAGGACGTTTTTATTGACTGTCCAGATATATTGATAGTTAGTATTAAAATAAAAAGTGGGATGGTGATACTGCTGACCAATGTATATGCTAGAGGTATCTCGGGTGGCAGAGTCTCAACCACCCTTCGCTGTCTGGATGACTTCCTAAGTACTACCTCGGAAGCTGGTTATGTGGTTGTTATGGGTGACCTAAACACTTGCTTTGAACCTCTAAGTAAAGATGATGGTTTACTAACTGAAGCAGAGGATTTGGTTTGGGGGGTTCCTCAGCTTGACATACCCCCGATCAATAAGTGGTCCCATGCAGCTACATTTATCAAAGGTCTCTGTCTGAATCGGGGTTTACGTGCCCTTAACGGACGAGTAAGCTCGGATAAGTTGGGTAATTACACATTTTTTAATGGTAGACATTGCAGTCGTATCGACTACATCCTAGTTGACATTAAAATGTGGCCGGTGGTCTCGGACATGGTAGTTATGCCACGTCCAGAAAGTGACCATGAACCCCTGGTGGCGGAGTTGAAGGATTTTAGTTTTGTAGGGCCAGTTGAACGACAGCTAAATTTTGTACAGGAGGCTGTCGTACTTACACATGATATGAGGAGGGTCCGCTGGCCAAAGGTTTCTGTGGATGTGGAAGCACGTAAAAAGATCAGAGCCCTGGTTTCCAACTCACTGATAGAAATTGAGAAGTGTGAAAACCAGGAAATGATCAATACAAATATCACAGGCATACATGCTAGTTTGTTTCTGTCACTTAAATCACTGTTTATTAAGTATGTCGCCAACAAGGGTAGAAGGAAGGCTAGGAAACCCGCAAATTGGTTTAACGATGCCTGCCGACAGACCCATGCGGATCTGTTTAAAGCTTTAAAACAAAAAACCCAGCCCTAATCAAAGCAAGTAGGAAGGCTTTTAATAATGCTAAACGCTCTGCTAAAGCTGCCTGGGATGACGAGCGTTGGACATCACTAGCTGAGGCCTGTGGCTCCAGGAACCTGCAGCAGTTCTGGCACCTTCTTAGATGGGGTCTGTCACAGGAAGATCGCCCAAGCCCTGCATCCGTTGAACAACAGAAATGGGTGTCCCACTTTGAGGAACAATTTAAATGTTGCAGCAAGACGAAAGAGTCCATTAGCTGGCCATTATCGTTAGATAATCTTGAGTTCTCGGCCAGAGAAGTCGAAATAGTCCTGAAAGCTATCCCTAGGGGAAAAGCGCCGGGTCCTGACTGCATACCAGCGGATATTTTCCAACAGGACCTGGATTTATGGGTACCATATTTAGTGCGGTTGGTAAATGCATTGGCCTTGGGTGCTAGGGTGCCTGATTCCTGGGCAGGCGCAGAAATATTGCCTATTTTTAAGAAGGGTGATCGGTCGGTTCCATCCAACTACCGGCCGATCAGTCTTATTGACGCGGTACAGAAGATCATAACCCGTCTTGTTCTTTCCAGGATACAGGCATGGATTGAGGAGTATGATATTCTTACACCTCTCCAAGCTGGGTTTAGACCCCACGTGAGTACCCTGGATCAGGCATTTCGTTTCATGCTTTTGCATTGGAAAACGGTTACCCTGGGCAAAGGCAACCTATATGCGGCCTTCGTGGACTTAAGATCAGCATTCAACCTTGTCCCGAGGGCCGGATTATGGAAATGCCTATTGGACATGGGCATGCCCCCCACCTTAGTACGACTTATAGTAAACCTACATGCACATACCTATGCCTTTGTGCGTTGGGGGAAACCGGGTGAGGTGACGGAGAATTTTTCGGTGGCTAAGGGTGTCAGGCAAGGCTGCGTGCTGGCACCCACCTTGTTTTCTCTTTACATAAATAGAGTTACCAAGTATTATGAAGATTTTTCCACGGATGCCCCAAGTTTAGCTGGTATGAAAATCCCCTTGCTCATGTTCGCTGACGATACTCTCCTGATCTCCCAAACCAGACAGGGTTTGCAAAAAGCCCTGTCGAGGTTCGAGAGTTTCTGCAGCGAACATGAGCTGGAGGTGAACGTATCCAAAACCAAATTTATGGTTTTGAGAGGGCATAAACAAATCAAAGCCAAGGTTTCCATGGGGGATACCCCCCTGAAGCAGACAAAGTACTTCACCTACTTGGGAGTTACCTTTAGTGAAACGTTGAGCTGGTCCCACCAGGTTGAGCTCATGACCTTGAAACATCAGCAGCTGGGTGGGGCACTGATCAAGGAACACAAAGGTTCATTTACAAGGCCAATGTCCCCGCTTATAAAGATATATGGTGGTAAGGTTTTACCAGCAGTCCTATATGGAGCAGAACTCTGGGGTGGTAGTAACCTGGACTCGTTAAGACAAGCCCAAAACAAATTCTTGCGAATGGCAACAGGTCTGCCTCAGTCATCACCACTAATTCCCCTCTTTTATGATTTAGGGTGCCAACCGGTGGACGACCATGCTAGATTTCGCCCACTCACATTCTGGCGTCGTCTATGGACTACGCCGGAACTCCACTACTACGCAAAAGCCTGTTTGGAGGTTAGAAACAGCTTTGGTGCCACAAATATAGGCTGGTTTAGAGACCTTAAGGCTACCCTAATTGCCTTGGGGCATGGAGACCTGTGGTTCTCCCCCGAGTCAGCCAAATTCCCATCTAAAAAGGATTTTAAACAGTGTTATTGGGAATGGGTGACATTCAACAGGCATTCAAAAATGTGCTCGAGTAGCCTTACTGCTCTGTTCACTGTTTATAAGGACATACCCAAGTTGGAAAGGTATTGGGATATTATAACAAAGCCCATGGACCGCAAACTATTCTTCCAATTTAGAACTGGTTCACTTCCTCTTGGGGACTTTACCAAAAAGTGGGGAGCTGATAGGACGGAGCATTGTCCTAATTGCCAAGGTATTGTTGAAAGCATGAATCACTGTTTGTATGTGTGTCCACTTTATTCTGCCCCCAGAGCCAAATGGCTTAGGCCGGTATGTAGAAACTTAGGTACCAGCTCGGCTGGTGAAGCAAGTAGAATGTTAAAGACCAATCTGGACCCTTTAATTGTTGTGGGGGTTGCTAAATTTCTGGGGTGGACCTGGGTGCTTAGAATCAGGTTTATTAAAAGCAATCCAACGGGGATCTAAAAGATGTGATTGTTTTAAAACTAGCCCCAGTATTTTGCCGAAACATGTATATATTTGAGCGCTACTGTAAATCTGTAAATATGTAACAAGAAGCCGATTAGCCTGGCATGATTTAATACTTGTCTTAATTGTTTTTATATGTATAAATTGTATTTTATGTCTTTTATGATGAACTAATCGAATAAAGACTTCTTGAACTTGAGTTCTTCCCGGACATTGCTATTCTTCCCCTCCGAGCTTTTCTGTGATTCTCAATGACCCCACTAGAATCCCGCTTATCAGTAGCCAGTGCTGTCAAGCCCCAATTCAGCACCCATTTGTTGCTTTCCCCACTGCAGACACATCACTGACAACTTTTTCTTCATAAAAGTGTGCAAGTTAGAAAGCAAGCTTTCCACCAAAACCCAGTCCCTGCAGCCCATCGCGGTCAGCATTAACTTTTAACTTTGAATGGATCTAGCACTATCAGGCAACGGTAAATTGAAAACTGTAAAATTGTTAATTGTTGTAGTAAATAAAGATAGATATCAGGATGTTGGTTCTGGAGCAATTTAATCGCCTCATCCACGAACAGCCAAAGTACCAACTGCCCCAACATAACATTCTACATTCTCAGAGTCATGACAAGCGAGGAATCTACATTCTATGAGGAAGCGAGTGTTAGTAAGCAAAGCAAGACATTACACATCTTCCTCCTGTACAATAATAATAAATGCAATGAAAGAAATAAGAAAAAAAAGAATAAGGCAAGAAAAAACAAGTTACTCTTAACAGTGAAAGCAAAAGAAAGATTAAACATAATCTTTCATATAAGCAGGTGCTCTGCGTAATCTCTGACTCCTCACATGAGGGGAAACGGAATTGTTGGAACTGGATACAGGTAGTTTGAATGTGGGAGAAGATTCACAAACAGTATCAGATGCCTGTTGAGAAACATTTCTTGATCTAATCACAACTACTCTACTTTTATTCCAGATCCTTCCATCTTGTGTTTTGATGGCATTACCAAACACCTTGATAACGGGTCTGACATTTGTATATTTCGACCAAGAACTCCTCCCAACAGGTGCTTTTATTTTAACTAAATCACCTACTTTAATTTCCTGAAAACGAACACATTTCTTTTTATCAAAATAAGCCTTTCTACAAGCTTGTTTTTCTAACTCCCTCTCCCTCCAACCACCAATATGATTATCAATGAATCCTTTGTTCAGATTCATCCAACCAGGACACAACATAGTGTTGGGTACCCTTCCTTTGAATAACTCAAAAGGGGATTTACCAGTAGTGGAGTGAGGAGAGCACCTGTAAGCCTCAATTCTTTCTTTAAGTGCTTCTTTCCAATTTAAACCATTGACCTTAGCAAGTTGGATGCATTCTTTTAACGTTTTATTAACCCTCTCAACTGCACCATTCGTTTCTGGATGGTACAAAGAGGACCGTTTGTGTAATATGCCACATTTAGTAAGATAGGCACTAAACAGTGCAGAACAAAACTGAGGGCCATTGTCTGATAAAATACTGTTTGGAAAACTTTCTCTCATAAAAATCTCAGACAAGAATTTAATGATGGACTCGGAGGTAATCTCACTGACAGCACTTACTTCAATCCAACGAGAATAAAGGTCAATTAAGACTATTAGATAAGGAGTGTCAGAAACACCAGTAAGAGGACCCAAAATGTCAATAGCCAATTCATCCCAAGAATGATTGGGTAACGCTCTGCAAACCATAGGCATCTGTCTGGTTTTCAGGATTTTGTCACTCGCGCAACACTCTACACAATCCCTGACCATTCGTTCTATCTCCAAATCCATCCCAGGCCACCAAAACTGAGTGCGTAACATTTCCTTAGTTTTTACTATACCCTGATGTCCAGAATGCGCATGTAACAACAACCTTTTCCTTAAAGTATAGGGAGGAATAAGTCTCAAACCTCGTGTAAGCAGATCATCAGTTATCGATAATTCTTGTGAAACCAGGGACCATGGTTTATCTAAACGTTTATTATCCCTCAGTGAGAACATCACCTTACTTAGCTCCTCATCTTTTAGTAGTTCTTCTTTCCACTCATCTTTCCCAACAACACCTTCAGTAACTTCACAAACATCAAGAAACTCATCTTCATCTAGCATTACTTCATCACTGTAAAGATCACTTCTTTTTACCAGTCTAGAAAAACAATCCGCTGCCTTATTTGAAACACCAGGTAAATATTGCACCTCAAAATCATATTCCTGTAAAGATATTATCCATCTTCTAATCCTTGAAGAAATCGAATCTAACCCTTTTCTACAAAAAACTTCTTTCAAGGGTTTGTGGTCAGACTTTACAATAAATTTTGTACCCCAAATCAAATTCTTAATTTTTTTAAGAGCCCAAAATATAGCTAACGACTCTTTTTCAATTACTGAATAATTAAGCTCCGGACCACGAAGACATCTTGAAGCACAGGCAATAAGGGAATCACTACCACCTTTGTTTTGTACCAAAACAGCTCCCAGACCTTTGTCACTAGCATCGGTATACACAAACGTCGGTAAACCAGGAACGAATGCCTGAAGACAGGGAGCTTCTCTCAACTCTTTCTTGATCTCATCAAATTCTTTTTTACAGTCATCTGACCACTCAAATGTCACATTTTTTGCGGTGAGCCTTCTCATTTTTTTTGTTTTGTCTGCAAAATGTAAAATAAACTTCCCATAGAACTCAACCATGCCAAGAAATGACAATAATTCATCTCTGTTTACAGGTTCCACCATATTATCAATCGATGTGACCAACTCCGACTTAGGAAAAACACCTTCACTCCTAATACAGTGACCAAGATAATTCACTTCCTCTAACCCAAACTTGCACTTTTCTTTCTTAAGAGATAACCCAGCTTCAGACAACCTTTTCAACACTTCACACACCCGTTCATTGTGTTCTCGTATGTTGGCACCATAAATTAATAAATCATCCTGATAGCATTTTACACCTAGAAGACCTTTCAATATATGAGTCATGATTCGTTGAAATACTGAGGCTGCTGAGATTAAACCGAAAGGCATCCTTTTAAATTTAAAGGTACCCATAGGGGTAATAAAAGCAGTCAGATCTTGGCAAGTAGCATCTAATTCCACTTGATGGTAAGCAGAAGCTAGATCTAAAGTGGTAAAATACCTTGCCCCTTCTAGCGTCCCCACAATCTCATCAATGTTTGGTAAAGGAAATCTGTCAACAATTACTTCCTTATTTAGCGCCCTTAAATCAATACACAGACGAATCTCCCCTGTAGGTTTCTTAGCTATAACAATTGGGGCCAACCATTCTGTAGCCTCTACTGGTTCTATAATGTTATTATCAATCAATTTTTCAATCTCTTTTTGTACTTTACTTTGTTCTGCTAAAGGAATCCTTCTTAACCTTTGCTATAACAGGTATGGCATTCTTTTTCAATTTTATACAGTGCTTGTAGCCCTTTAAACATCCTAACTGTTCCTTAAACACCTCTGGAAATTTTCCTGCAAACACTTCAGACAAGTTTTCCACCTCTTGTATCTGCACCTGAGGTGAAGCATTAGGATCAAGTTTTACTCCTAAATCTCGCTGGTCCCTCCAACTAATCAAGGCATCACCAAAGTTAGTCACGTAAATTTTACCAGGTATGATGCGACTTCCCAACTCAAGAGTAGTCATGAAATAACCTAATATTTTGATAGGTTTTTTCCCATAACCTAAAGGTATTATGTCGCTTTTGAAGAGTTTGGCCTTCTCTCCAAAAGTCTTACGCAATAATTCTTCATCAATCATGGTGATCTGGGAACATGAATCAAATTTAAACTCAATCATGGCATTATCAACTTTTACCAAGTGTGAGGGATGTTCCAAAGAACCACTATTGACCTGGAAAGTCACAGTCTTCACCTGAGGTTGAGTCCATCTTTTATATACATTATCTCTCTTACTACTTTTAGTCCTGCAACACTTTGAGAAATGACCTCTTCTACCACAGTTGTTACAGATAGATTTCAAAGCAGGGCAATTCTGAGACTTAGCTAAATGCCCATTATTTCCGCATCTAAAACATGAAAATTTACTAGAAACATTAAAATTCGGATTGAAATTATTCGTTCCATTTTCATTTTTTTCACCAGACGATTTTTCTTCTTTCTTCACTTGACAGACAACTTCCTCAACTTTAGGTTCGCCTTTCTTTTCAGATTCTTTCATCTTTTCTTTTTCCTCTTTTAACTCATCTACGCATTTTGTCATGTGCTCAACTTGTTTTGCTATAACAAGAACTTCTTCCAATGGTGGTTCATCTTTTAGCCAAAGTTCCTTTCGAATACTGTCATGAGCACATTTCAATACAAATTGGTCCCTTATTCTCTCATCCAAGGTCTGTCCAAATTTGCACGATGAGGCCAACTTCCTTAGTGCAGAAACATATTCCTCAACTGATTCGTCCTTCTTTTGTCCTCTTAAGCCGAAATGATACCTTTCCATTATCGTGCTTAATCTAGGAAGATAATGTCGATCTAACTGCTCAATTGCTACTTCGTATTCGTTCAAATTCCTTTGCTCAGACGCAGTAAGTTCAGGTAAATGTTCTAGAACATCTTGACCTTCTCCTCCCAGACAGTGTAGTAGTAATGAATGCTTTCTTTCTGCACTTAGGTTCGTGCCACATACTCTTGCATAATTCGCAAAAATCTTCTTCCATTTTTGCCATTTTACATTTGGCTCACCTGGACTTGTTAAAAAGAATGCAGGTTGTGTTACATTCTGCATTTTTTTTTTTTTTTTTTTAAATAAAATTTGTTGGCTTGTTTTTTTATTTAGATTTTAATGCTCCTTGTAGTATAATAGTAGTGCTATTTAGAAAAGGAATAATAAAAGATTATTGATGTCACAATTCAATAGTTTTCAAGATGCACTCTCAAAGTTCTTTTGATGAGAGTTTTAACTTTGCAGAAATTCTATTTTATTTCACAATGCCTTCTTTCTCTAAGGCATGTATAAAACCCTGCCTCACAGCAGTGTTTACTCATTTGGAATCTTTATACGTCACAAAGCCCCTTGTTCATTTGACGCGCATTTTCCTTCATCCCAGTACTGTGCGTCAATTCCCTTTCAAAACGAGGCTAAGCTATTTTTTTTTTTTAAACGAGGCTAAGCGTCATTGACACGCACCACCATTTTGTAGCGCGAGAGAGTAAACAGCTGGCGCGAGTGAATGCGCAAGTTTCAAAACGGATGGTAGCGCGCGACTTCAGTTTTGTTAATATCCCTTCTTTTTCTTTTTATTTTTTTTTATAAGTAATTCAAGTCCCTTTCTTCCAATTAACCTCCCGCTGTACTCCTCACCGTACAAGCCTTTCTTTTCAAACGGTGAAGATTCACTCGATCGGCCGCTGGGAAGACTACGCTTCCTTCAATGTTCGTTCAGCCGCTGGAGAGGTGTCAGGGACGGCCGCGTGTTGAGGCAGAGAGGTAGGATCGTCGCCAGTGTAAAATTGTTAATTGTTGTAGTAAATAAAGATAGATATCAAGATGTTGGTTCTGGAGCAATTTAATCGCCTCATCCACGAACAGCCAAAGTACCAACTGCCCCAACATAACATTCTACATTCTCAGAGTCATGACAAGCGAGGAATCTACATTCTATGAGGAAGCGAGTGTTAGTAAGCAAAGCAAGACATTACAAAAACTATCACTGGTTCTACTTCTTGAATTATTGTACTTTTCATGTCCATTTTATTTATTAAACTACTCTCTATTGGGACTTCTCTTGTGTTTTTTTCTTCACTTTATTACTGTGTGAGTACTGCATACTTTATGCTATCTAAAGGTATATAGTACCTCTCATAGTGATGCCTGGGAGAAAAGGTAAGGCAAGCTTTTCTTGGTTTGTAGATTACAAACTTGGTGGGGTTCGGTGCAGGAAAGAGAGTGTGAGAATTCCTTATTTCGGAACTAGGGTCCTCACACACCCAGCAAGCTAGTAGTCATGCTTCATCATATGGACCTGTTCCTCATTGGGTCGGCGCTGCAATACCTAACGGGCACCCACAAAGGGGCTCTTTACCGGAGATCTTTTGTTCCTTGCCATATGATGCAGTGTAGGTGTGTGGGCTGAAGCGTGTAGATATTGTGCAAGGGTGATTTAAAAGAAGTGGGATAGTCCAAATAAGTCTTTTATTCTGGCTGGCTATCCACCTCATTAAAATATATCGAGTGGCAGCCTATCTAAAACAAAGGTTTAGTTTAGGCTACGCTCAACTCTACATGTCAACATGTTTCATGCCTGTTGATCAGATTGATCCGTGGCAATTCTTCAGGACCTACTTAGTGAATCAAGCTATGCAGCATGGTGGGGGTCTAAGTACTACCTACAGCGTGTTCATACCATGAGTCAGGTAATCTGTAGTATCTTAAAATAACCTCAAAAAAGGGGGGGATACGGGATGGAATCACAACTGTATTGCATGTGTTTAGGTCATTAAGTGTCCATTACTCTATCTCCGAACCCATTCTGTATAATGCCTTAATTTATGCTCAAATCTAGGCAAGTGAAGAAAATAAAAGTAAAGAAAATAAAGGTGGAGCCTAATTTAGGACACCCGGAAAAGTGACAAATTTAAAAACAGATTTTAAAAAACACACAGAAGACTGTACTCCCCAAATGGTGTCACCCAGATGAATTTCATTCATACTTGTTGACACTGAGAGGAACTACATACCTTTAGATAGCATGATCTGACTGGGCATTCATGTTGGACCTCTATAAAAAGCCCCAGAGTCCCCAATTTTGTTGAGTAGTCGCTGCATACTTTAAGCATTGTCTCTAAGTTAAACTTGAATGCTTTGTGCCATGCTACCAGAGGGTTAAGCACAAGTTAATTTAGGGACCTGGGTGGGTCACCCTGACAAGGATGGTGATTGTTATTTGAAGTGGGTTCTCCCCCCTTTCAACTAATACTCCAATGTCGTACATTATTAAAGCCCAAAATCTGAATACACCACTGCACATCTGCTAGCACCTGTCACAAAAGTTAACCCACCTAAATGCCAGGGGTAGAGGAAGTGACATCACACACTTTCACCGGCAAGTAACCACACAACATATTTAAAAAGCATTTTTTATCTACCTTAAGTGCCAGGGAGGGTCATGTTTCAGCTAATTGCAATCCACTCTAATGTTACTCACTTTTAGTGTACTATGAAATTGATAGAAATCAAGGTAATGTAAGCCCCACCAACGTCCCAAATGACAATCTGCCCTTATGTTCTCGGTACTGATTTTGCCACCTCTGAGGCCAGGGGTTACATAGGCAGGGCCAGGGGTTGCAAGGGGCAAGTCATGGGCCACAGCTGAGACCCCGGCAATCCTTAAATGATGTCTATTTCACCAGTGAGCTTGTCCTCCTTTCTCAACCACCATGAATTTTTTACTGGTGAAACGCTCTCCTTTACAAATTTTGATCTCTATCCCCATTCTATCCTAGTTAGACGGGGAGAAATTGTAGTAAGTGTAATGATCTAAATTCCGCTTTGGCGGGACCCGGGATGCTGGCCCGGAAGGACTCCCACACAGTGCATCACTCTCTGCCCAGGTGTGGCCAGAGAGCTTAAATAAACGGACGTAGGTCACTCGGGGCCTTCCGGCCCATACAGTGATACCAAAGGGGTTGTGTCTTTTTACATGAGCGATGCTAGGCTCCAGTGCGAAGGAGTAGCAGCATCACAGTAAGGTAGAAGACACTGTAACAACCTGTGCATGGGAGTACATGGACATAGGAAGACACCGAACACAATCGAGACACAAAATGGACACGGACAAGGAGCTACACACACACATACACACACTGGTTCACGCTAAATAAAAGAGTACAGCTTGCACAGAAACTCATATGTAAGAATGAAAGAAACCTCCAAGAAAGCCTGGATCCCTACGAGTCCATAAAATTTAGAACTTTGGCTTGCAATCACGTTCAACTCGAGCAGGTCTGTGTGGTGTACCTGTCCTTTTTGCTTGCGGCCACTGCCAATTTAACTATCCTACAAAATTCTTTAATTCTTCATGGAGCTTATTGCCTTCTTCGTCTTCTTTGTCTGTGCATGTTGTTTCTTCCTTTACTAGATTGTTTTGAACAATTATTAGCTGCCAAAAGCATTAAATATTGTTCTGCTTGTTTGGCTTTTTTTTAAAATAAAAATTGGAGTTTGTGCTCCTTTCATTTCCGTCGGTTCTGGGTATGGATTCTTTCTGTGATTTTAAAACAAGGAGAGCATCTGTGCTTCTATTTAGTTAGCTCTCGGAACTCCTCGATTTTTTAATATATATTGGGTGTCACGTTAATTAGAATATTCCATGTTGGTGAGGCTGGCAGCCTGAATTACAAAATACTTACATCCTCCACTATGCCCCAAATAAAATATAATTAGTTGCTCCTCATTGCTGCAAAACACTTGTAAAGATATGCCAGAAAAAACCTGCAGTACATGTATTATCTTTATACATGTTTATTTTTGACCAAAGTATATTAATAAATGTTAGGTTACAGATAATAGAATAATAGTATTTTATTATAGGAGCATCACACCCAAAGTAATTAATATGCATTCTGTGTTATAATGTTCCTACTGGCTGCTTGCAGTGCAATGTTTGTGTTACCCTGTAAACAGTCTTTTCATTTCACTGCAAATGATGCACTAATCGTTCGCAGTACACAGGGGCTGTGCACAGTGTGGACCTCATGGACCCCCTCTTATTCATAAGGCAGCAATCAGCAGCAGGCAGGTTGCACTGATAGAGGCTTGCAAGAGACAGCAGAGTTAATTCTAAGCGTTTGGTTTCACAGTCTGCTGTTAGTGAGACAGGGGCCATCACGCCACAGACAGTGGCATATCCAGCGCATTGAGACCCTCACGGATGAGTAGCATGCTTTAAAAAAAAAAAAACCTGATTGATACTTCTCAGTACTTAAAGTCTCCAAGATGGGTGAAAGTGATTGCTTCTGGCGGGTGAGCCTATTGAAATCAGTAGGTATAAATATTGTTTGGAGAGTTTGGAAGGTTTTCTGGGTGGGTAAACCCATTAAAGGTTGAGAGGAGCTTTGCATGTTCGGTGGGTGAGGAGAAAGAGCATGACACCTTCCGAATGAAAGTGAGCTGAGTGATGTGAATTGACCCATTGTGGATACAGCAGCACTCGCAGCGTGCTGTAATCCATGGCACAGACAGATCTCACTTAGGGACTCGAGCCCCATCTGTCTTTTGCAGCATTTGTAATTTCTTCGTTTGCAAATTGCAATGGAAATCTATGCAGTGTGACTTAATATTTTGCATCTGCATAGATACGGTTTTACAAATGCAAAGTACTTTTGTGAATATTCCAAAGCGCTCTGTTTTCGCCTGAACCAGAACATATATTTGTAAATTGCTTCATGGTTTGCATATGTGCTCTTCGAAACAAATATTTCTTTATTCGGTTTATACAGCGATAAAAGCACGTAAAATAAACAGACGAGGCAATTCAATGCAAACATTTGAGCTGCATATTTGAAAAGTCATATGATTATTATCATTGCCTAAAAACAATAAAACGGCTAGTAAAACAGCAACATTAAAATATGGGGCATATTATCAAGGGATTTATCTCTGCTTTTTTGGCTTTAAAAGCCAAGAAAGCGGAGATAAAATTATCTCCCTATTACCTAGCTGTCGCTAACACCAGTTAGCCGGTGAAACAAGTACACAGGAGTAAATAGTTTTCAGTCTTTAAAACAGAGCGGTAGATAGGGTGTGTGTATTAATTAGGAGCATCAGCACAGCAGCACAGTGAGAAGTTGAACAAGGAACCACAGAGTGGGCACTCACCGCCGCCCGCCAGGCACCAGTGTGGGAACATGGCCAGTCATGCAGCTCAGGCGCAGCTGCACTCCCTCAGAAACTAATCTAGGCACATGCAGTGCTGCATGTCAGTGACCCACACAAGCACCCAAAATAGTAAATTTCTTAGCCACCACCTACTGCTGAAGTGCAGCTTGGGAGACCAAGTCTTGATGCTCAAATGTTGCACCCAAGTCTGCTGGACATGAGAGAGTCGTTGGAGTGCAGTCTGGTCACCCAATACAGACATTAGCCTCAGTTAAAGGGTACTGCTGGTTTCATTGTAACCGAAGAGCAGTAGCAACTGGTTTTCAGATGGACTTCAACCAGACTTTGAGGGACATTCACCCAAAGAACCTGGAACTGGACTAGAGAATGGAATTGCAGCACAATACCTGTCCTGCAAAGTCTCATTGGTCACTGTGAGTCACTCCCTGTTTTATACGGTTCCTACAAATTAGGTAGGTTTGTGTATCTGGACAACATGAACTTCAGAATATGAGGTTCACACGTATCATCAGAAAATGTTGACCCAACTCCTAGCTAGCTCAAAGTGCCTCATCTGAACCCCTAAACTTTCCAAGGTACCTGATGGTATCAGCAACCTCAAACATGACCACTCTTATTCCCCAGTGAAATCAAAGAAACAGATGTACTTGTCTGTTGTTACTTTGTGTTGGAAATGGCCCTTTCTGCAGGGTCACCCCTAAACAGTTTGCCTTCCTCCTCCCCTTTTTGCTGAATTCGTTTTTGTTGAAGTACTTGTGCTCTTTCTTTAAAATTTGGTAACATTAGCTTCTCCATAATTGGCATATTACATTTACTTATAATTCCCTACCAAAGTGCACTACATGTGCCTGTAAATTGAATGCTACTAATGGGCCTGAAGCACTGTTTGTGCCACCCACATAAGTAGCCCTTCACACATGTCTCAGGCCTGCCATTTCAGAGACAGTATGTTCAGTTAAAACTGCCATTTCGACCTGGCAAGTTAAACCTCTTATAATCTCACTATAGGGGGTCTATAAGGAGGAATTGTTACCATCCATGGTACCTCCCCATATGATCAAAACACACAAAAAGATAACCAGATGGTGTAACTACACTCCTCACCAGATCAATCCTGTGAGGATAGAGGGACAGACCCACACACGTGTTAAGACGAGAATCCTCACTCACCCTAAGGTGACATGCTTCATCATTGGGTTCCCTCTTGCACACTGGGGGCGCAAGGTACCCAGTGTGGGCTTCAACTTCTTCGCAGGAGAAGAGCATCAGGTGTTTTATGTTGTGCAATGCAGGTTATAAGCGAGGGGCAGAGTGCAAAAAAATCAAAATGTGAGTTAAAAATATCTCCTGGTTGACAAAGCCAATACTTTATTCGCGTCCCCAGTGGATAGGTTTTAAAAACCGCTAAGTGAGAATAGGGATATGGATATTCTCTATTAGGATCTGGTCAACATATTTCTGCCCTGTTATACCTAAAGGTTCTTGGCATTCCTCAGGAACATTTGCTTTGTCATTTCTGTCTGAAAATTGTGAGTAAATAATTAAAAAAAATTGGAGTTTACCATCCTTAACTGATATACATTTCAAACAGACAGATGCCTCAGACACCATAAATTAGATTTTTCCTTTTTCCACAATAATCTTTTTAATTAACTCTGTGCTTAAGTTATTTTAAAAAATGTGTCCATACTTTTTACATTCAAGGTTCCTATCACTGAATATCTTGAACATACCCTCAGAGGTTTTTTAGGAAAAAGCAGTATTTACAGTATTAACATCACTTACATATACTGAAAAATTAACGCCTGAAGTGTAAAAGAATGCATATCAGAAGATGGAAAATAATCCAAATAGATGCCGTCACGTTGACTGAAAATGAGAATGCTAACGTGGATGGAAACAGATCTGCAAGACAAGTTAAAAAGGCCATGAATATCGGAAGTCTCCACTGCACCACAACTTGGCTGTGAACAACTGCACCACATGAGAACAAGGTAATAGATGTCCTACCAGAAAACAGCCTGCCCTGACAAAGTCCTTCATATAAATACAGCGTCCTGGTCCCCCCTCACAGAGGTCGAAACACGTTGGCAGTTATGTATAAGGAGGTCAAGAGCAAATAAGGACAATAACATGCCAATTGTTAGGCATCTTGAGTTAGAAATTTCAAGCTCGAGAATATAGTTTGTAAATAGTCTCTGACCTCTGCTGGACCAACAGAATAGTTTAAATTGAGGACGAAATAATAAACATCCCAAGCGTATACACAAATTAGTAGGACTAAAATAGCTAAGCTGAAAATAATCTTTTTATGTGAAGTAATTAAACTTCTACAAATGTGCTTGATGGCACAGATATATGTTTATGTGAAAACATGTCTCTGTGCTGTTAATGTTTCAGTATATGTAAGTGATGTTACTACTGTAAATACTGTAAATACTGCTTTTTCCTAAAAAAAAAACCACAGAGGGTATGTTCAAAGATTTTCGGTGATAGGAACCTTGAATGTAAAAAGTATAGAAAAAAATAGCTTAGGCGCAGAGTTAATTAAAAAGACTACTGTGGAAAAAGGAAAAATCTGAGGCAATGCATTTTATTAATTACAGCCTCTGAATTCCTTAATTGAATCACTCCCCTATTGTGTGTAGATATTTTACTGATATGGCATTGATCTGTGGTACCAGCTTGAAGTCAGGTCCATAGTCTGTAAGGATATAACAACACACGTCAAAATACACTATGTAAATCAAGGTGTACCATTCTTTATAGACCACCAGTGCCTTTCACTATCACTGCAAAAGTGTGCAATTATAGAAAAAAAAGCAATTGTGTGGAGTCTGACCAATTGGAGACTACTAGTCTACATCCACCTTCATAAGTCCTTTAGTGGCAAGTCGCAGCACTCTAAAGTTATAAAAGGTAGTACATTGTCAGACAAATCCAGATTAAAATGGATTCTAGCTCACTTCTCCTTGTGCATGCACTGCACCTCCTTTCCTATATCCATAGGACCCAGTGCATCTATAAAACATTCATATAGGGCAGTGTGAGGTAGTGTATGGCAGGGTGTTAGACCTGGCATCCATGGCGTGGTTTCCCCCTATCTTTTTGCCTCTACCTCCAGTATTTTTTATGCTGTGCTGGATTTCGTTTTTGCTGGGTTGGATGCTTTGGACACTCTGCCACTGCTGATCAGTGTCAGAGTGTAAATATTCCCTGTGTAAATTGTTATTGTGATTGGATATACATGATTGGCATATTTGTATCACCAAGAAGTCCCTAGTAAAGTGCACTGGGTGTGCCAGGGCTGGTGATGACAAATGCTACTAGTGGGCCTGCAGCACTGATTGTGCCACCCACATGAGTAGCCCTAAAATGGTGTCTCAGGCCTGCCACCACAGTGCCTGTGTGCAGTCTGTGAACTGCCATGTCCTCCTGGTCAGTGTCCCCACTGACCAGGCCTAACCCTTCCCTTCCTGTGCACATTGGTCACCCCTATGGAAGGCCCAAGGTACCCCCTTGGGCAGGGTGCAGTGTATGTGAAAGGTAGAGCATGTACTTGTGCAGGTGACATGCTCTGGTAGTGAATTACAGCCATTTTTGTTTTTTACTGCTGCAAGGCTATCTTGCTCCATAGGCTATCATGGGGGATACTGGCTACAGTGGCTACCATCATATCTTCCCATAGGAGCAAGATAGGACATAAAAGTCTGGTATCCCTGAACTCAGAATTTAATAACACATATTTTAGGAAAGGTGGTTTTTAACTCCTGTGTTTGAGAATAGCACTTTTAGAAAGTTGCTGTTCTCTTGTCTGACCTTTCTGTGTGCCTTGGCCTGTTTGTGAATTGACTGTCTGGTTTGAGAGTGACAGGGGCTGGGGATTCCCCAGGAGGCTGGCTGAGTCAGCCCTAGGTTGATTGACTGCATTTGCAACTTGAGTGGTGGGAGGAGATAGCACCTGGGCCTGAATAAGTCTGTGCCTGCCTTCCACAATGCTGGCTCCACCTCTTGCTGGGCGGCTGACAACCCTGCCCCTCACTCTGAAAGGAAAGGAGAAGTCAGGAAAACAAAGTGCTCAAGGAACACCCAGAACTGGTTCAGACCGGGCCCAGAGCCCTCGTGCACAAAGGGAACAAAGACTTTTAGGGGTATAAGTAAAGGACCCCTGACAACAGAAAATTGGATCATCCTGGAATCAAGAAGGAACCTCTGCCAAGGAGAAAGCTGAAACTGAAGAAGGAAGACTGTCCTGCTGTTGCTCTGCTGGACTGACCTGCTGTTGCTTTGCTGCCAAGGAGAGGGGAAGGACTTTGCTTTGTGCTATGTCCCCTTGCTTGAAGAAATCTCCAAGGGCCTGAGAGAGAGCTGGCTCCCTGTTATGAAGTCCCAGGAACAGCGGGACTTCAGCCCCAGCTTCCCTGAACTCTACTGAGAGAGTTCTGTCTTTCCTGGAGTGCATGGCCCATGTGTGGTGCCTCTAGAAGTTGTACCTGTGTTGTACCTGTGTTGGGGAGCTGGAAATAAAGCTTTTAAAGACTACAGAAAATCTATCGCAATCCCGGCCGAGCGAGAAAATTCCCGCCGCTACGAAGACCGAGATCGTCGCAGCGCCTATCACCGCTGCCTGAAAACATCACACCCTTCGTTAGCTGGAAGATTTCCGCCGCGGCGGACATCGTCGCAGAGACTGTCATCGCTGGGTGAAATCATCGCATCACGTCGCTGCGGGAATCATCGCAGAGCCATCGCATCGAGGAGCTGCGAGAGAAAGATCACCGCTGGACCGCGCATCGTCGCCCCGGGGATCGTCGCAACACCCAAGAATCATCGCATCGTGCCTTTGCGGAAGAAAACTTCCTACAGAACCTACGCACCGGAATCCATACAAGTGGCCTTCCTCCCCATACAGACCGGATTCGTCGCAACACGCCCACTGCTGCAGTGGGGCTGTTGCTAATGCCTCCCCAGGGTCTCAGGAGCAACGCATTGCTTGTTTTTCACCGCTACAGCTTCTGTGCTTGGAACTTTTTATCGCTAACAAAGGTACTGTGGCTAAAACGTGACGCAACTGTGGATTATTTTCTCGCTAACCTTAAGAACATTAAGAACTCTTTTGCAACCATATACTTGAACTGTGTATGTTGGATTTTTGTCGTTTTGGTCTTGTGTAGTTTAGATTAAATACCTTTATTTTTCTAAACTGTTGTGGAGTCAGTTTGTGGTGTTTTCACTGTGTTACTGTGAGTGTTGGTACAAATACTTTACACATTGGTTTTGGATAAGCCTGACTGCTTGTGCCAAGCTACCAAGGGGGTGAGCAGAGGTTATCTAAAGAGTGTTTTCTCCTTACCCTGACTAAAAGCATAGGTCCCGATTTGGACAGTTGTACCTACCTCTGCCAACTAGAGACCCCCAGTTCTAACACAGGGTGTATCAGGTGTCAACACTACACCAGCTAAGTTATATTCTATAAGAAAGTAATACTTGTAAGGTGAAACACAGAATTGTGGAACACCGCAGGTTGATTTGTTGCAAATAATTGAACACACGATTGACTAGACACTATATTGAAATGTCCCACACAGAAGACGACCTATCTTGGGTGGCAATCGACAAACCTAGATCTAACACACAAATGGGCACCCTGGAAAGAGTCCTCTTTAAAAGAGAGTAACAATGGGTGTTCCAAATGAAAAGACATATCTCAGGACTGAATGATGACATCCCTTTGTGTTCATTGTAGCACACCCACTAAGAAAGTGAAGGTTTCCTCCACATAAGGGATAGCAACACAACAATCTCATATATGCACAATACCTACAAGGTGGTTTGTCACTGAGTATATCCTTCTATATAGACATTATCCATTAGTGGGCTCTATGGATACACACAGCAGACCTGAAGATGTCAGCAAGATCTGCACATTGGTGATTCATGATTTTCAACACTCCCATTTGTGAGGGGTTTTCTCATATACACCTGTTTTTTCGTATATACTCTGTTTTTTGTCCTGGCAGGATAATCTATAACTAATATATATAGACACCTACAGAGGACAGTAATATGTGCTGTATGACAACATCTCACTTTCGGCATCCTAGTTTACATTCTAGTCGAATATTATATACTCACACTCCTGTGAGCATTGTAACTTACTTACACAACATTATGCGCTCTTACAGTAATCACACTTTTTAGTCTGATTCGACCTAAAGAGGTTTTGAACACCGTGGGGAGAGGTAAATCGTGGTATCTTTTGCCGTTTTACATTTAGAAACTACATTAACCATAAGCCACTCGATCCGGAAGTAGTACCTGTCACATCTGGGTCGTTCCTTTATCTACTAGTGGTTGGCCACCTTATCTCCCCCTTCAACCTTCACAGTTGTAGCAGAAACAGGAGAATAAGGTAAGGCCCCTTTCGATGCGCGCCCGCTATGTGTATTTTGTAAACTAACCATGCATCACTATCAGCATGTCAGATGTGTTTATATAGCTCCGTCCACTCTCGCCATATGATTCCCATTTTATATGTCTCTAACCTATGCACACTCCTCCGGATTAATCTATCACCGGAGCGCGATACTTGCAGACATTGCGCCATTAAGATGCCACCTATTATTGACCAGTGTGCATTGCTATATTTGGACTGAGAAGCATATACAGATGATGCGTGTCATATATAGATACACACGCCTCCGGTGTAACTGATTGGAGCACAATCATTTCTTGTTAAGCAAATACACGTGATTGTTAGAGTAACCGTGCTAAGGATGTTGGACACTTAATTCCGAAAGTACAGGCAGTCATGTGTTTCTGTATCTATGTAGATGCACCTGACCGGAGTGCAATCCTTTTCTAGAGAGACCATGATTACTATGTCGGATATATTTTTTCCGACCGTACAGGCAGTCTTTTAAACGCGCGCGCTTTCCTCAAATAAGGGCTCAATTAACGTGCAGCATGATGACCCATATTCTCAGTGCTCAATGATAGTTTTGCACCACAGACGGCTTAGTATACATCCCACATAGCTATGTCATGGGCAGGCTGCTAAACACTTTCCAATAGTGAGAGGACCACTGTACATCACCACTTTATCTGGTACACACAAGACACAACTTATTGTGGCTCTATGCAGTGAGGTTAAAAAACCCCTGTTCTGCAACATAGAGGGCACACCGATTTCAGCTCTGTACCCAGTTGATTTGGTTTTGGCCCAATTGAGCTGCAATAGTACCTTTTTCCTTCCCACAGTTACTGCTTAATGGTGAGTGAGAGACCAGCTCACAGACACATATACTTTCCTATATGATATAACTTAGCTGACGTAGTGTTGACACCTGATACACCCTGCCATACACTACCTAACACTGCCCTATATGAATGTTTTTATAGACGCACTGGGTCCTATGGATATAGGAAAGGAGGTGAAGTGCGTGCACAAGAAAAAGTGATCTAGAATCCATTTTAATCTGGTTTTGTCTGACATTTTTCTACCTTTGTATACCTTTAGAGTCCTGCGACCAGCCACTAAAGGACTTAAGAAGGTGGATGTAGACTAGTAGTCTCCAATTGGTGAGACTCCACAAAATTGCTTGTTTTTTCTATAATTATACACATTTGCAGTGATGGTGAAAGACACTGGTGGTTTATAAAGAAAGGGACATCTTGATTTGCATACTGTATTTTGATGTGTGTTCCTATATCCTTAGAGACTGTGGACCTGACTTCACGCTGGTGCCACAGATCAATGCCATATCAGTAAAGTATGGTATACTCCTAACTGTTTTTTATTTACTCACAATTTTCTGGCAGAGTGACAAAGCAAATGGTCCTGAGGAATGCCAAGAAACATGTTGTCCAGATCCTGATAGGGAACATCCATATCCCTATTCTCAATTAGCTGTTTTTATCTGATCCACAGGGGACGCGAATAAAGGAATGACTTTGTCAACCAGGAGATAGTTTTAACTCACATTTAGATTTTTTTGCACTCTGGCCCTCGCTTATAACCTGCATTGGATGACATAAAACACCTCACGCTCCTGTCCTGCGGGGGAGTTGCAGCCCACACTGGGTACAGTGTGCAAGAGGAAATCCAATGATGAAGCATGTCACTTCAGGGTGAGCGTGGGTTCTCGTCTTAACACATGTGAGCATCTGTCCCTCTATCCTCACAAGATTGATCTGGTGAGGAGTGTAGATACACCATCCAGTTACCTTTTTGTGAGTTTTGAACTTAAACCTCTTGCCTGGTCCAAACCTTCCTTTTTAATAGATATGTCACCCCTCAGGTAGGCCTTGGACCACCCAGGGGAAGAGTGCACTGTATTTAAAAAGTTAGACATGTACTTTTAAGTTTTCCATGTCCTGGTAGTAATAAATTACTACTGCAAGGCTTATATTCCATAGGATAACATTAGTATTACCCTATAACATTTAAAAGAGTAATTATTTATTTATTTATTTATTTATTTAAAATATTTATAAAGCGCGAACAACGGCCCTAGGGCATCTCGGCGCTGAACTCCCAAATGGGACGATATAACCGACCCCAAGTCTGGTGTCTCTGGAATCAAAATTTTAATTCTCAACCTATAGTGAAAACGGATTTTAAATTGCAATTCTGAAAACGCATATTTTAGAAAGTTGGGATTTTCTTATTTTAGCTATTTGGTACTTGATGCTTGTCTCTGATCACATGACTGGGGTGGGTGACAGTTAGGCTTCATGTATTCACCCTAGACATCCACACACAATGGGAGCTTAGGTGTTACATGATGGGCCATCCTAGAAGAACGGCAGGGATAAGTTGGGCACAATCTCACTTGTACCTGAAGTTACTGTCCTGTCCACACACAAAAGGCTGCATAACCCCTTGTAGTGAATGTGGTGCCAGGGCAGGAATGACAGAGACTCTGTGCACTTCCGGGGCATGTCCTTGATTCTTCTAACACTTGAAAGTCACTACTGGGTATAAGTACTGAAGTCTGGCACCACCACTTCAGTAAACCTCTGGACCTGTGGATACCCTGCCAGGAAGAAGGACTGCTGTGCTGCTGGATGGATTTTCATTCTTCTGGGCTGCCACTCTGAAGGGGTTGCTGCCATGCTGTGCTGACCTGTTGCCTGCTGCCCTCATTTCTAGAGAGGACAAACTGGACCTGGGACCCATCTTGAACCCTAGACCCCAGAGGGACTCAAAGGGATAGTCTGCTGGCCTCCCAATGTGAGCTTCAGGGACATAACAGGCCCCCCAAAGCTCCTAGACCAATCTTCAATGTGTTCCTGACCCCAAGAGGCACCTCTCAGGTCCCTGGACCCTTGGGTGGATCTGTAGCTTTTAAAATCAAGCTTTTGGGCTCTTTTCAAACGCGAATGGGCCTGTTCGCACCAGAACCATACCGCTCACCCAGAGAATCATCCCAAGACACCATAAGTCCATCTTTTCACACAGCAAGCGTTGACCGCTAGTACGGATCGGTACCACAAGGCTCCAGCCTATCTCTTCCTAACGCCCGGCCTGCTATTTGCACTCCATTGACCACCACCAGCGATGCTCTCTGTGCTCCTGGTGAACCTCTTACCCGGGAATGGGACTCTTGCCGCAAAACCTGAGAAGGCAAAACTTCAGCAGGGCTAATCTGGAACTGTATCCAACCCACACTCTATCATGGTCAGATCGGAACTTTTGGATTTGACCCAGTCCAGTGATTCATGCTTTTAAGCTCTGTTTTACCTTTTATTCTTTAAAAAATCATAACTCCATTTCTACTTATTGTTTTTTTGTCGTTTATAATCTTGTTTTATTTATAAAATTAAGCTCTAACATTCTATCTTGCTATGGATTCTTTTTGTGTGGTGTTTTCAGTTTTATTGTTTAAAGTGTGGCATACAAACTTTACACATTGCCTCTAAAGTTCAGCCTCACTGCTCCGTGCCAAGCTACCAAAGGGTGAGCACAGGTTAATTTAGGTTGTGTACCTGACTTACCCTGACTAGGATTGTGGTCCCAGCTTGGACAGATTGCAAAACTCTGCCAACTAGAGACCCAATTTGTAACAGTCACATACATGTAAGTAGATGTAAATGCCATATAATTTTTATACATTTTTCTTCACATTTTAGAAAATGGGATAGTGATGTGATTTTGCCTCGGCTTGCACAGAAGACATACGCACATCATTATTTAAAGTCAGCAAGCAGGTTTTTAGGAAACAACAAGCTGTGTACAGATGGTTCACATAAAGGATGGGTCATAGCCCATTTTCATGTAAGTTTCCAATCTATTTCTTATTCTATGCTATAACAATACAATGAGTCATAAGTAAAATATGCACACAAAAAAACACATCTTAATTTTAAATTAGGTTAAAAGAATTCCAATGTGTTGCACCCATTGAGAAATCGGGCATAAGAAGAAGTTAGCTTGAGGGCAGGAGTGGTCTTACCCATGGAGACCTCACACATACTCCACAGGGAACACCTCTCTATTGATGTTGTGATGTAATTGTATATAGCATGATCATCTCTTCTCTTGATCATTACGTATAAGGGATCCACATGAACTCCTTGAGTTGGACCACAAAACATTTTTGAGTGGAGGTATTTCATGTCCTTGATGGTAAGTTGAGGCTGTGTTTGCTGTAAACCCTGTTCAGCACAGGGTTAGGGGTCTGGAGGTGCTAATGTGTGGAAATTTTTTTATACTTATTAGTTGTGTAGAATTCTATATTGGTAGATAAGGAGTAAGCAAAATTCAAATAGTCTAAAAAGCAAAAACAAGGAGAAATAAAAGTTTTTCTCCTCTTTGCGCCGTTCTAATGCCTGCCATTTCATGGCAATAGTTTTTGGTGCTGCCTCAGATTTACAAATTATTGTACATCTGGGTCAGCATCACAAAGTAATGAGTGTTGCAGAAGAATGCCCACACCAACACCCATTGCAAACCCCTTTCACGCAGATACCTGAGTGAAAGGGTGCCATATTTACAAAGCGGCATTATGCCATAAAAAGTGGCATCACGCCGCTTTGTAAATATGGTGCAGGGCATTGCGCCACCGGAACGTCGGTAAAACTGACGCTTCGGTGGCACAATCCCCTAATAAATATGCCACTTTGTGTGAACAAATAGAGCAAGAAGCAGATGCGTTCTGTTGTTCCAGTGCCTTCACAATATATTTTTCATGAAAATTGCGTAATCATAGTATCTTTTTAATGCTGCATAATTATGCAGTGCGCATAACAGCATAAATTTGAGAACTTTGTGTAACAAGCATATGTGAAATTCCTGAAATCTCAGGAATTAGGCAGGCATAATTTAAACTTTTTAGGTCTGGTAAAAAGACTGCTTTGTTTTAAATACAAATTGAAAATACAAATGCATGCATACAATGGGTTTTTAGTCAACCCTTTTTATCCATTGGGCTACTCAAATTTCAAACAAACTATCTTCCTTCCATCACAGCACTAAGTATAGCACACAGGGTCAACGCACTTCAGCAACTGGATACTTTCACTTTGAGTGACTGTTAATTTGCTTCTGCACATATATACATTCACTTAAAATAGTACTCCAATGTTAGACATGAGGGAATTTTTATTTACTGTGATTTTTTTTTTTAAATCTTCAATATTAATTCATTATCATAAACCCTTTTAGCCTATGTGCATACCCAATTGAAAACATGCACAAATAAATAAGATATCAAAAGTGTGTAAACACACTGTTAGAAATGGGGGTCTCTAGTTGGCATTGGTTTGCACCTTTGTCCAAGTAGGGACCCTTGCTTCTAGTCAGGTTAAGGGAGTTATGCCCTTAGACAACCCCTGCTCACCCCCTTGGTAGCTTGGTACAAGCAGGCAGGTTTATCTCAGAGGCAGTGTGTAAAGCATCTATGCACACATACACTAATACAGTGAAAACACTACAAATGTACACCACACCAGTTTAGAAAAATAAGTAATCTTGATCTAAACCAAATAAGACCAAACAATAAAAATCCAACATACAGTTATAGAGGTATGTCTTTTAAAAGGTAAAAACAGTTCTGTCCATAGCAAACTATAGATGTGATCCTTTCAACACAAAGTACCTTGGATGTTTCAAAATCATAAGCAAAAACAACCTTAGGGAAGGTGATGCGTCAGTTCTTTACACCCAGGGAAGGTAATGAATCGGTTCCTCACTGCCATGCAGAGGAGGTAATGTGTTGGTTCCTTACTGAAGAGTAGGTGATGAGTCTGTTTCTTACTGTGCATGGAGGTGATGCATTCGTTTTTTACTGCAGGTCCGGCGTTGCTGTAGACTTGGCGCCGCGGTGTGATGCATGGGGATTTGGGCTGTGTTGGCTCTCGATGCGGTGGTGGCAACCGTGTTACGTCGATCTCTCCAGCCACAGTACCCCTGATGTGGTGGTGCTTGCTGTTACACAGCAGGGCCTGTGTTAGAGTTGGTGCAGTGATCTCGAAATTCGGAGATCGGTGCACAAGACTCGTTGTGTGGTGATTTCTCCAGCGGCATGATGGCGATGCATGGAATTCTTCCTGCACAGGGGTGTTGCATCGAAAACAGGGGCAGATGCGGCATGCTTCTTTAGTTACTTCTCTTTTCTCAGCTTCCAGCAGCAGGGATGACCTCTAGATACCTAACACAGGAACAGGCACCTCTTGGCTAGCTAGTGGTGAAGTCTTTGTGTCCCTGAGTCTACAGAACAGGAGGCAAGCTCTACTTCAAGCCCTTGGAGATCTGCTTCAAGCAGGATACACAGCACACAGCAACCTCTTTGTCCTCTCCTTGGCAGGAACATCCACTGCACCCCTCGGACCCAGACAGCACACTGCAAAGGGGCAGTACTTCTCCTTCAGCTTTCCCAGCTCTTCTCCTTAGCAGAGGTTCCTCTTGAGTTCAGACGTATTCTAAAGTTCCGGGGTCTGGGCCCCCAATATTCATACTCAATTTATCTTTGTTCTCTTGTGGCAGAGAGGCTCTCTGCTTCAGTCCAAACCAGTTCTGTCCTCTCTGGCCCACCTTCTGGGCAGGAGGTGGAGACAGCATTGTGTAAGGCAGACCAGTCCTATTTGGGTGCAGGGAAATCTCCTCCCCCTACTCTAAATGCATCCCAGGTCTATTCAGCCCAGCCCTGACTCACCCAGGAAAGGCAGGACACACCTCAACCCCTCCCCCCAGTGGCAGTCTGAATAGAATGTACATCCCCAGCCCCTTTTACATCCATAGACCAGCAGAGTCACACAGGATGGCTAAACAAGAAAATACCCACTTTCTAAAAGTGGTATTTTCAAACAAGCAATATGAACATCATCTTTACTAAAAGGTTTATTTTTATATTCTGGGTTCAGGCATGCTAAACTCCATCTTCCTACCATGTCCCAATAGGAAGTTATACTTATATGATGTTATAAATAAACTCCCATTCTATCTTATGGGACAGAGAGCCTTTCCATAGTGAAAAAACGAATGACGCTGTAGTTCACTATCAGGACATTTCACACACACCAGGACATGTCCTGCCTTTCACACACACTGCACCCTGCCCACAGTTGTACCTTGGGCCTACCTTAGGGGTGATCACATGTATTAAATGGGATGGTTAAGGCCTGGCAAGTGGGTGCACTTGCCAGGTCGAAAAGGCAGTAAAAACTCACGCTGAAACTGCGGTGGCAGGTCTGAGAACTCTTTGAAAGGCTGCTTGTGTGGTGGCACAATCAGTGATGCAGGCCCACCAACATTATTTGACTTAGAGGCCCTGGGCACACACAGTGCACAGTACTAGGGACTTAGAAGTAATTCAAACAAGACAATCATGAAAACACCAATCCATATGCACAATTTACATCGGAAGCACTAGCACTTTGTCACTGATCAGCAGTGGCAACGTGCCCAAAGTATCTAGACCAGAAAAAACAATATCCAGCACACAGCTAAACTGCAGGAGGCAGAGGCAAAAAGACAGGGGAAAACAGCGCCAAGGATGCCAGGTCTAACACACACCCACTTAGCTTTGTAAAGGTCATGTTTTAACGCTTGCATCTGCCTTGGAAAGGACACCTAGTAACCACTTGAGGTCCTGTAGCTCCATAAAAGAATGTCCAGGGCGTGGCATCTGCCTCAAGAGGGACCTCTAGTAACAACTTGAGGTACTCAGGGGGCCTGATTCACAGAGGTAAACTTAGACCAACAGTCTAAGTTTAGTTTACTCGTAAAGTTAGACTTATGGTCTAAGTTTAGACCAAAAGTCTAACTTAGACCAAAAGACTAACTTTACTACTACTAAAGTTAGACTTTTGGTCTAAGTTAGACTTTTGGCCTAAACTTAGACCAAAAGTCTAACTTTAGCAGCAGAAAAGTTAGACTTTTGGTCTAAATTTAGACCAAAAGTCTAACTTTAGTAGATTTCAGATCTAAATTTAGACTTTTGGTCTAAGTTTGCCTTTGTGAATCAGGCCCTGGGTTTGTGGAGGCTTTATTTGTAATTGGCTTGGATGGACCACCTAGTTACCACTTGAATGTCTGCAGTTTTGTAAAATAATTTTGAGAAATTTGCATCTGAATCGAGATGGACCTCAACTGACTTAAGCTACTGCAGATTTGTGAATGCCTTGCCAGCCTCAAGAAAGCAGAGGGTTCTGAACTTTAATATAGGCAACTACAACTATTGGCACACAGGCAAAATGCCAGTTGAAAACCAGTTCTGCTAAAAATAGGGTTCAAGGCACTTGAATTTATGAACGACTGCTCAGATGAATGAATACTAAGATGTAATTACAAGTATTCTATAGTAAAGAAAACATTCATTGAAAATCGCTAGCCTCATGTGTTACAAAAACTTCATAATAAAATTCTATACATATAAGGGGACTTTAGTTGACTATCTTTATTCATTAGGCTGCTCAATTTCCACTCAAATGATGCTCCCTCTCACCACAGCACTTGTGGATACCTTCACTATAAGTGATCACATTTTGATTGTACACACATACTAAAAGATTTACCAGTGATTGCTATTATGTATGTATACTTGGATGCCATCAGAACTGTTCCATAGTAATACAGATTGTTGTTGAATGTTGCAATTTTGCTTCATCACACACGTTTTGCCATATACATGAACTTTTCATCAGAGTAGTAAACGTGTATATGTAAATTCTTATGTTGAAGCCATAACCCTCAGCTGTATAAATGACATTTGAAGCAGTGCTTCTGACTTGAGAGAGACATCTTGTAACTGCAGGTAGGCCTGCCCTATTTGGGTTTACCAATGCTTGTTTTATGATATTGTGTTTTTGTACTCTATTATTGCAATGTGATTTAGTTATGCTATTCTTTGGTTGTTGTGTCACAATCTGTTTTGACTGCTTTTGTGATGTGCCCTGTTACCATTTAATTTTGTTGTTAGGTTGTGTTGTGTATGGTATTGTGATATGTGTGGTTGTTTATTTTAGATATGTCAGAAAATGCTGCTACATTTCCAGCCACAAGCAGCAGATATTGCAGGCAACCACTTAACCGTGGTCTAATGTGGTAAACTAATGCTGCTCGAGCCTTTCAACTATTTTAGACCCCAGTTAGCTTAAAACTATGGCAGTGACCCTGTCTTACATTAACATTTGTAGTTATCACTTTATGTGATATGGCTCTATATCTCTTTGGATAGAAAACAAGAGTGCTGAAGAGGCACTTTTCTGAATAATGTCTCATAGAGCAAGCATGCTGCTGGTAACTGTCAGAGTTACAATGAATGATATTTCTTCAGAAGGTATTATTACTTGAGCCAGCTGGGTAGCACCACTCTATCAGAGGGTCATCTGACCAAAAAAAACGAATAAATGGCTGCTTGGAGGTCTAAGAGGATGCATTATCTTTTGGATATTTATAATGTGTCTTTTTGCTGAAACATGTCTGCTTCTGTAGTTTGTGCTAGTGTTTGAAGATGTTTACCCAGAATAAACAAATTATGATGGCAGTGTTATGAGTATGATCTTGAAGCTCAGGTTTGCTAAAGGGTGCTCATGCGACCACAATTATAGTGTTGATCAAGTTGTTTTTTTAGAGTTTTATATAGCGCGAACTAGACCCGAAACATCGGGTATCTGAGCTCTTTATATGAACACCAGTTTCGTTACGATGGACACATTCATTTTTGTAAGGCACAGGTAGATTAAGTGACTTGCCCAGAATCACAGATTGTTGAGCCTCGTTGCCGAAACTCGAGTCCGTTTCCCCAACTTCGAGGGCGACGGCTCTAGCCCTAAGGCTACATCCTCTCCCAAGTTTTGTGCTCCAAAGTCTTTTAGCATTCAAAGACTTTGCGATGAAGTAGCTTAAATAGCAAACCCCCTGCAAAAACATTATTTGCAGAATGGCACAATGGTAAATCGTGTTTAGCACAACGTATGCAGACCATTGTGTGTCTGATGACGTAATTAGCTTGTGCCATGTTCTAAACATGAAGTTGCATAATGTTTTGGCCATGGAGCAATGAAGCTGTTTTTTTGGCAATGATGCTGAGGTGTAAAGAACCTAAACTCTAACTCTAAAATGTATTCTTGATCGATTATCTAAAAATGACTTTGGGTTGCTTTATTTGCATTACTTTTAAATATATTTGTATTATATATATATATATATAAAATTGTTCAATACTACATCTCACAAAAATATAGTACTTTGTCTTTGGCTCAGTGTATCATAGATTTTTAACACAGTTCTACCTTCTGCTTTCAGAGATCACAATATTTTTTGCAGTATTCTATTTTAGTGGAATGAAATAAATAACAGAAATATTGTATCTTTCCTGTAGAACTTGAATCATTGAGTGCAGTGCACAGAAGAACGCCTCGAAACAGGGAAACAACAAGTTCTCCATGTCAAATGTTCTGAAATATTGCCGTTTCTTTCAAAGATATTGATCTGAGTTATTATCCTGCTTGCAGATCTCAGACAGCACAGCGGGGTGTTTCTTGATAAATGAAAGCAGTCGCTTTACTGCATGGTGAGTACAGTTTTAATACTCTATCGGCAACTAACACTCGCCCAGGACATTGTCCAGTTCACAGAGTGGACAGGTTCGACCAGTTGTTAAATATACATATATATTGAACCAAGGTCATGATCCAGGAACATTTTTAAAGCATTTTACAGAAAAGCAGATATGAAGAAGACACAGTAAACAATCTTACACTTTCGATTTTTCTACACAAGAAAGAAAGAAAAGGGTGTATGCATGCGGCGGTCTTAGGACTCAGGCTAACTGTGGGGAGGAGGCAAGTTCAAGGGAATTTGTCAGTTCAGATGTCAACGTGGCTTGCCAGTGGCTAGGGTTTTTATTCATTACACAAACGAAACGACCGAAAACAACCAAAACAGTCTTGTCCCTGCACGATGGGACAGAATAGATCCAAGCAGAACTTCTGGAACAAGTTCACTCAACATGGGAAAGCAAAAAGCACATCACTGTACATTCCGAAAAAGGCGAATGCCGGTCTGCGGTTGTGTGTCTTTCTCTTCATAGGGGTTGTGACCTTGCAGCTGGGTTGTTTCAATTGCAGCATGACCAAGGGTGGTTTGCCCGTGGCTGTTCTCCTTCTGTATTGGCATAAGGATACATAAAACACTGCAATAGCATGTTCCCTTGGTCATTATTAGTGGATCAGATTAAACTCAAAGATTTGCTACATCACTGGTTTGCTGTCTTTGCACTTTTAGCTCTGGTTGTGTATCTGAAGCTGTGTGCAGCTGTGGTATGGCTGGGTAACCGAATAACTCATCTACAGGGGAATGTAGGAGCATCATGTTCTGTAGGTGCTGTACATACTAACGGTTCCATGGGTCCATTTTTAGTTGCTGCTTGGTTAAATACATTTTTGTTTCTGGTTCTTTTTTTTATTGTAGGTGGTTGGGTTCTGGACTGGTCGTGGGGATGAATTGAGGGTATCACTAATACTCCTTCCTATGGTTCGGGGTGCAACCCTTGCCCCATAGGTTCGCATTCTGAACTTTGCTTGGGAATCAGTCTTCAGTTTGCCAGACCTGAAACCATTGGTATGAACAGAGCTCCTGGCAGTTGTTGTATGTAGACTGGTTAGTTTCTGAAAGTGATCTTATGCATTATGCTGAGGATTTATTAAGCATGGGCGGATTTTGCGAATTGGCAATCCGCGAAATTGCGTATTTACGGATTCGCAATCCGCAAAATCCGCGAACTCTTGCGAATTTTGCGGATTCCTTTTTTTTTGTGTTCGCAAGTGTTTCTGCCATTTCGCAAGGGTTTTTTACCAGTTCGCAAACGCGAACTTACTTGTCGGGTAGCAACGGTCGCAACCATGTTGTTTCTACGTCTGGTTCATCACAGCACCCTCTGTTTCACCACTGCCACCTTCTGTATCACCACAACCACCCTCTGGCTCACCCATGCCACCCTCTGGCTCACCCATGCCACCCTCTAGTTCATCACTGTAGATTATGGGGGGAAAAGCACACCTGCCCTGCCTCAACAGACATGAATGAATTAGGGGCTGATTAATGTGTCACTGAATTTGAACTTCCAGGCTGGCACCTGTTTCCTTATCTGTAATTGCTTTCTGTTGCAGTGTATTTTTTTAACAGGACCTTTGTTGTATACTTGTAGCTATTCTCTGAGCCTGCTGTGAGGGTCAGAGCAGGGTCATAGAATAGTTGCAAGTAGGCAACTGAACTCTGAAGGGGCCCCTCAGGAAGCACTACAGGGAATGGTTACTAATGATAAGATTGAACTTTTGCACCTGCTGAGTGCTTTCAGTTTTGCAAAAATCCAAATATCCAGCAGCAACCAAAAAAAGTAATCCTTCCAGGTCAAGCTCCAAATCAAAGTGACCAGCACATGAAGAAAGCACTGGGAGGAGCCTGCTGGACATGAACAGGAAGTTGGAGACTGTGGGGCACTTCCTTCCTCCCACCCCCCCTCCCCCCAAAATGGACTCCTTGCAAAAAAAAAGTGCAGGCAAATGTCAACCTGAGGAGTTATTCTGATAAAAATCATAATTTTCAAGGTTTATGCTGCCTGCTGGTGGATTTCTTGTGCGAAATTGCAAGTTTTGCAATCTCGCAATTGCGAGATTGTCGCTGCCCTCCGCATCTACGTGTTCGCAAGTGTTTACTCCCGCAATGCGTGATCACGGGCCTTTATGACGTACTTGCGTTGCCAAACTCTCGCTGTGCAAGGTGGCAAGCCGTGATGACGTCGACAAACTCCTGCGGGATCCCGCAGCAACATCCAAAATGGCGCAGCACACGCAAACATGGAGAAAAACAACTCTGAAAACGCTGAATGACGGTAAGTGAACGCTGCACGCCACAAAATTGTATAGTATTCTAGTTGGCAAGTGCGACCAAGCAAAACATCCGCTTCGCGCGGATTTGCAAATTTTCGGCAAATTCGCGAGAGTTCGCGGATTGGGAATTTGCCAAAAATCTGCAAAATCCGCGGATTTTACGCCCATGCTTAGGATTTATTACATTTCATTCTAGGTTCCATAGGGAGACAGGTGAGTGCATTTCTTTGATGATGTTTCGGGGGTTGATATTATGGTTATGATATACATGCAGGTCAATATTTTGAGGGTGCGTGCCCATGCCTTTTTAGATTGAGGATCAACCTGGGATGCAGCACTTGCATTAATTGTTATACAAGCTTCTGTTGATGCCGTAGTAGCAAAGCAGATAACATTTAGTAATCCCAGCAGACCATCTCCAGGGTTCTTGCTATTTCCCTGTTTCAGAGGTATTTTTAAATATGGATAAGTCACAAGCACTTTGTTGAAGCACTTAGTTCATCTGGTAGAAAATGAGGGGCCTCTGGTGATAAATATTTTCAATATTGGAGCTAAGAATATACCTGTCTGAAGAGGACTTTTGGAAATGGAGACACACCTTTGGCAGGACCCAAAACCAAGGCCAGTATTCATGTATCATTACACTAGACAGAGGTTTCTTTCATACACAATTCTCCTCCATGACTTGGTGGGCCTTTCCCAGCTGACCCATCATTCCTGCTGCCCACTCGTCACTACCCTCATGGCTGCCAAGATTTGTATCTTGCGACATTTGCATTCTCCATAACTGCCATGGCATGAGGAATGGATTGTGGCGATGTACAAGACTGCATCCTTTGAAAAGGTAATTTACAGTTTAATGGACAAAGCAGACGTTTTTCTTCTCACATGGTCCCACTTTCTGCAGGATGACCCCCTTCCTAATTCGCCTGGACTCTTGAATCTTCCTCACCACCTACCTCCAGCCTGTCGTTGCATCTATTCCCCCTCTGCTGTACTATACTTGGGCTTAACCTGTTCAGCTCACCTTCCCTCCCTCTTTTCCCTGCTCTTTTTCTGCCCTTCTTCTCTTTTCTTTCCTCCTTCTGTAGATCATTTATCCCCTCTCTTTCTCCCTTTCTTAAATTTTAGTGTTGTTACGTATTGGTGCATGCACTCCAATCAGCATTTGTATCTCACTAAGGGACCATGCTAGGCTTACATATCACTGCATTTACTGTTGGTTCTCAATACTTTATTCATATCATTAAAAATAGTTGCTACGCAGAATGTCATTGTTTACGCTGGTAGGCTGCTATGAGGTGTATAAGTGACAGAGCTCTATCGTTATTTTTATGAAGAATTATAGTAGGTTTCCCAATCTTGAAACTATGAATAACAGATTGATATAAGGCACTTATTCCTACCTTCTTATTCATGCATTTTTTAGTTACATCTCTTTCCAGTATTTTCATGGAGTGCCAAAGGTTTTGAATTGTCAGATATTTGCCATGAGCCAGCAGTCCATGCCTAGGGGAGTAACCATTGTGTGCTTCATAGACCCAGAAATCGCTCCTTAATGATAGGCACTTTTCATGATAAATGTAATGTCAGGGATGTGCAAACTCTGGGTTAGAATTCAATAAAGCATATTGTTTGTGATACTTGGCCAGGAAATTGGGCACTGTGGTTTTGGATGCAAGTTTTGTCATCTCTTCCTCCTTCTGGGTTTTAGGGATGATAGACTATTGCCTGTAGGTGAAATGGGAAATGTATGGATGCCGGGATGATAAAGATCGCTCAAAATTATTTTTCATTTATATTTACTCTCTTTTGCTACAAAGTTATATGAGATCCTACAAGTAGGTATTTGGCTAGTAAGTCCAATGAAAATACTGAAAATGTTGACGTTCTTTAGAAAACTAGCCCTTCTGTGTATTCTGCATCAGCCCATATCCTAAAAGTGCCTATGCCTTTCTAACTTACAACCCACATGGTTGTCCCACATTATTGTGGTTGAAATGGCAACTTTTAGATGTATCGACTATCGTGACTGCAGGAGCCACTGCGGACTTAATCCAAGTAAACCTACCTTGAAGATATTTCAAGAGTTGATATCACTGTTAGGATATATATGGTTGATATTTTGAAGTATGAGTCGATAATAAGATATACACCATCCAGCCAGCTCACATCTGTTTGATGGGTTCACAAGCTCTTATTTGCACTATTACTGTCTGTTGAAAGGTTTCTCTTGCGGTCTGATGAAAGGTCATTATTGCTGTCTGTTGAAAGGTCTCTGTTGCTGTCTGTTGAAAGGTCTCTATTGCTGTCTGATCAAAGGTCTCTACTGCTGTTTGTTGAAAGGTCTCTATTGCTGTCTATTGAAAGGTCGCTATTGCTGTCTGTTGAAAGGTCTCTATTGCTATCTATTGAAAGGTCTCTATTGCTATCTATTGAAAGGTCTCTATTGCTGTCTGTTGAAAGGCCAGCACGGTGTTCACTACTCTAGATCCGTCTTGCCTTCCCTGCTTGGAAATGTTTACATCTAAGCGGGAATAATACTGATTGGTGCCTAGTTCTAATAACTTTATTAGGCATATGATTATATAATATAGCTCTGTGATAACAATTTCCTTTCTCCACTGAAGGTTTTGCTGTCAACAGAGGTTGAATATCCTCTGCAGTAAGCAGACCGTTTTCAGATTGGTATCCTACTGCAGAAGGAGCATTTTAAAATATTTAATGAGACACAAAAGCGGGTTCCTTGTTTCAAGTTTGAGTGGACACTTTGTTTTATTCATTTCATAAACTATGCAAGTGTGTGTTGCCCTTTATTCAATTGTATATATTGTAATCGGGCCGACAGACTATAAATAATCGCATAAGTGAAAGAGGAAAATAGCACCATTGATGTCAAGATAGAGAAAAAGGAAATACAAAATGAAGCAACAGTAGATAGTGCCTTAAGAGGCAGTACTATATACTTAAATTATGCAAATGATGCATTCCATTGCATTAATAATTGAACAAGCTATGAAGCTTTGTGAATTTCTTAAAAGTGGCTAAGTTTTACATGTTGAAGGTCTCCTTAGAATGTAGAGAGAGCTGATTTGAAAAAGAAATAATTTCTACTTGGGACCCAAAGGTACAAAAAAGTAAGCAAGGCCCCAAATAATCTCCACCTAATGGTGACCGCATATGTAGGTATTTTAGAACCAGTGCCCGTCCAGGGTGTAAATGTAAAACTACGGAGGTAGCCGGAACGCGTCGGTGCAGCTTTATGCTTCCTGAATAAATTACTTTTGAAAATCCTACCCGCGTGCCGATAGCGTCCTTTTCCAGAATTGTTGTTTGAGTGAACGGAGGGTCACCACATGGAGGAATTAGTACTCACTCAGTCTGGGTCCAGGTGCATTTTCAAGAAACTGAATGTCCTTGCGGCTCTGAACAAGAGGCCAGCAAAATAGCCCTTGGAGTCCCTCTGGTAGCCCTTCGTTCTGGTGAAGAAGCCGGGTTTAAGCAGCAGGGCAGGACTCTGATGGTTCAAGGCTGGCTCCAATCAGCAAAACAGTCCATCCAGGTGCAGCAAAGCAGTCTTGTGGAGTATACAATAGACCACAGCATTAGAAAGACCTCAGAGAGCCCTTCCACAGGTTCAGAAAGTGAACTCACGAGTGAGTCTGAGGGCCCTATTTTTAGGAGACATTTCTAGAGATGTCTCTTTGAAGTGCTTGGAATTTTTTGACTCCCCTAACGTTGTTCAAAGCTGACTACAGGGACAATGCATTGGTGACAGGGCCTTTGCCTGAAGACAAAGAACTTCCTTTTCAGTTGCCATTGGGACTGAGCCCAGCTCAACTCCCCATTCTGGCAGCAGATGGCCCATTAAAGCACACCTAATCCTACTTATTGTGTGAACGTCTGGGAGAAATTCACACAGTCGAACTGCCAACTACACCCACTCAATTGACCTAGGATAGCCTGCAGTTGTTATGATTCCGCTACGCAGTCCACACCTTCAACACCTGTTATGCGGTCCACATCCTCAGCATCCACAACAACCAACTACCATTGCACGTCACATTCAGTCATGTAGATTAGCACCATGCTATAATACCCCTGATAAAACCCACCCCTGTCCCATGCACCCAGCACACCATAAGTTTGCTGTGATTCTGTGTAAGGTAAAATATGTAGCATTGTTTTTATGGTATTGTACATGTAAATCATAGTACGTGTGACTGGTATTTGTGTTTTATGTTATTTTTTGGTAATCACTATGATACTCTTTTAGTATTTATTTCTGAAGTTAAAACAACGATATGCACATTTATTTCTGAAGTTAAAACAACGATATGCGCTCACACACAAATGCATACTTTGAAATACAGCAGCACCCGCAGCACCCGCAGCACCCGCTTTTGTCTCCGTTTGCTGGCAGAATCAAGCTTGAACAAATGATGCACTGCACGTTGGTGGCGCATCACGTTCAACCAACGTCTTGGGAGTGGCCATGCTATAAATAGCCACACCGAGTTCTAGAAGGCGCTTAGCCTTCCATCAACGCTCGATGAAAAAAACCACAGAATTCTTTACCTGATTTTCACAGCGACTCTCACCTGGATTCTCTTGGCTTTGGTAGTTGGTTGAGAACAGCATGTGGGTTCTTTTGAGGTCTCCTCACCGTTCCTGGAAAAGAAAACAGACAACATGAAAGCTTAGTCACATTTCTTTAATTTAAGGCGCCCATCGCAAGACAGCTGCATCTTGAGATGAGAATTAAAGACAATTTTTTGGAATGCTTTTTTATATTATAAAAAAGCACTTCAGAGACTTACAAGCAAAGAACTTTTGATGAAATCTTTGGAGAAATACTTTAGTTGTTGTAGTTTGTTTTAGTGTATTTATTTTCACAGATGTATGTAATGGAACAAGAATATTGGGGAAAGTACAATTGAGTGATCAAAGGCAATACTGCATTCACTAATAATTTGAGTAACAGACTACAAGGCGTATTAAGTAAATGAAGTAACTCATTTCATGTATGTTCCTATTTGTTGACTCACAGGAAAATATTTCAGAATAATGTATCAGACTACATTTCTCAAGGTCAACACCTAACCACAACCCTCAAGTACGACTAGACAACATCACAAGACTTCAAGGACGCTACGCCAAACTTCTTAAGCTTGCAGGTAGGATACATGTTTTAGTGCATTACTCATTGAAGGGACAACTTGGAAAGTTATTGTAAATTCCTCTGTTGCATTAGGGAAGCACAGGGTTTAATCTTTGCCTGTTGCCTCGCAGGTCGACAACAGGAAGACACCAGGGTCCAGTATCCGGCCCTCCTCCCTAAGCCTTATCCCTTAGCCTTAGTGGATTTTTAAGCATACACAAGTTATAAGGTAGGGTACAGGGAAGTTGGCTCATAGCATCTCTGCGAAACTACAATCAAGCACCCTACAGGTAAGAGTGCTTGTCTAACCTTGACAGCAGCCACCAAATGGCAGAGGGCAGGAAAATGCCTGCTTTCTAAAAGTGATACAAAAGGGGATGATGGACGGAGCGCTTGAGCAAATCAAACACTCACCCCAAGTCAACTGATCTGGGTTTAATCCATCACCATTCTTTAGCCCACTCAGCCACCCCATTTCAAACATGGCTATATGCAAATCAGTCTGACCCTGTGCCTCATGGGAACAGTCCAGCCCGAACTGCCAAGCCATGTCTTCCATGGACCGGAAACAAGCATCCTGGGACCGGTTTCGGATTCATAATCCTCATCAGCCAGGCTATCTTGAATCCAGTGGCCAAGTGAGCAAGGGACTCACGTCTGAGCATACCCTGCCACACTTAGGGCGAACAAAGCTTTTGCCCACCATAAGTGTGGCAGGGTATGCTCAGACGTGAGTCCCTTGCTCACTTTGCCACTGGATTCAAGCAAGCCGGGCTGAAGATGGCTGGAATGCCAGAAACCGGTCCTCGGAAGCTTGTTTCCGGTCCAGGGAAGACATGGCTTGGCAGTTCGGGCTGGACTGTTCCCATGAGGCACAGGGTCAGACTGATTTGCATATAGCCATGTCTGAACTGGGGTGGCAGAGTGGGCTAAAGAACGGTGATGGATTCAACCCAGATCTTTTGACTGGGTGTGAGTGTTTGATTGATTCCGATGCTCCGTCCATCACCACCCCCTTTTATACTGCTTTCTAAAAGTGGCATTTTCAAAATTATAATTTGAAGTCCGACTTTACCATTAAAGAGGATTTTCACTTACATATTTCGTAGATAGCAAACATGAAATGTTTATCTCTACTCAATCAAAAGGCAGCACTTACCAAACGCAATAAGGCAACACAGTGTTATCCAATTAGCCAGGTAGGCCTCACAGCAGTGACAAATTAATTTAGGGGGTTTTACTCCCAGGACATGTAAAGCCTAAAAGTACATGTCCAACCTCTTAATTACAATGCACCATGCCGTATGGGCTACATTGGGCTTACCCTAGGGGTGATTTATATCTGATAAAAGGGAAGTTTAAGGCTTGGCATGGGGTGTTATATTGCTAAGTAGAAATGTCAGTTTAACATTGCATTCGGGCTGCAATGGCAGGCATGGGCAATGTTTTAAGGGGCTACCTAAGTGGGTGACACAGCAAATGCTGCAGACCTACGAGTAAAATTTAAAATCCAGGCCCTGGTTTTATGGTATGCCACTCTACAAAGGACTTATATGCACGTTAAATAGATCAATCAGATGTAAACCACTTTTATGATGTTTAGGGGAGTGAGCACAAACAAAAATGAATTTCAGGAAAAACTTAGGTACACAGGCAAACGACCTGGGGGAAGACCACCCTAAGGCTGACAGGTATAACACTAATGATAAGGAGATGATCAAGATATATATGCACTGGTATACAAAATGCTTTCAAGTTACTGGTGCCAAATAAGCACTTGGCAAACGGTCACTCTGTCACGTTTGTGACAAATATCCGGCCCACCTCATTACAGGTGCATTATATGCTAATTCACACATACTTAGATGGACTGGATATCTGACTCATTTGTGACGGAGTACCCATTCGGTTAGATATAAATCAGTCCCTCAGACTAGTGAAAGAAAACTACACAACTCCAATAAGGATAGTAAAATCAAGACAAAAAAGCAGAACATAGTCGAAGCAAGCAAATCTGCAAAACAATGACTATGCCAATGAGCAGGAACTCTTTAAGCCTAGGATTGCTGAACAACACTTTTGCACAACACTATTAGTATTACTTAGTTCTAAATCTGCGGACACGGATTGTGAGCCTGTATTCTATGTTAGAATGCAAGGCAATATTGAGTGTACACATAAAAACAAGTAGGTTCAAATTAATTTACACATTTTTCCAGGGCACATAATAATCATTGATATGATTAGAGAGGTCCTCCTCTCAACAACAGAAGTAAATTGCTGTTCATGGTGGACATGGTGGACATGGGAAGGGAACACCCTTATGAATATTAGCGACATTAGAAGAAGACATTTCTCCATCGGGAATTCTTTTTTCCTTTTTAGAAAAGAATATATGTTGCCATGGACAATTTCACATGCACACATTTACATCATTCGCAACTATGTATGTGTTACTTCTTTTGCTGTGAGTAGTTTTGAGGGTACCTATAGAAAGCTTCATATGTAACAATGTTGCGAAAAATAGCAAATCTAAATCCAAACCATGAGTAAACCAAGGGATCCAGATTCAACCTTTTTGTGAATCTAGCCCTAAACGTCTGTGCCTCACTACTTTGTGTTTTTGATGTACTTTTCTTGATTCTGTTACATGAAACTTAGGTTTAAGAACTGGAGAAGAAAATACCTTTTAAAATGACTAAATACTCTGAAAGACTTGGGACATATGGTGTCAGGTGACAAATGTAATGGAAGGATGAACTAAGGTAATTTAATGTTAGACTTTTCGAAAAAGTGGTATACAAATGATAACTGCTGTAACACAATTAGACGATCTTAATTAAGATAATTAGAGATCATGGAGTATTTACAAACACAATTGACTGGAGCAATTAACATTGAAGGAAGAATTATGTTACATATGTGTGATAAGGACTCTTGAACCTATGGTGCGCTACATTAATTTAAAAAAATGCAGAATGTCTCACTCCATTTGTAGGACACCTGTTTTGTCTAAGATTGCAGATGATGGGATCATTTTAGAGACATTAATAATTTCTTGTAGTTATGGTTTTATTTATACTGTGGGCAGTTGGCCAGGGAAAATCTGTGTTTGCTGAGGCATCGAAAGTAATGACTTGTTGATTAATTCATGTTCAACTGGATATCAAGAAAGGAAGGCATTTCAAGCTTTAGACAGACAGCTTAATTGTAATGTGAAAGCTGTGCAATCAACATGAGTGCAATATTTTCAATTATTCCAAATAAAGTCAATGCTTTGTGAGACTGCCTCTGGTAAACTTTCCATACATGATGAACTATAGCGACCTGTTCAACACGTTCGTATTGATTGCTGGCAGGAGTATGGACTATTTGTTTACTCCGTAAACAAAATCTGGCCTTGGTGGTTGTGAATGATAAGCAATACTTATTAAACATGTAAAAATAACACTGCATTTTTAAGAATGGCATCTTTTGGCGTGTTTCCTCTGTCTTTTTGCTTCTGACCTCCTAGTTTTGGAGGTACTCTGGATATTGTTTTTGCTGGTTTAGTGTTTCTGCATACTTCAATACTGCTGATCAGTACTAAAGTGCAAGTGCTCCTACTGTAAATTGTGTTTATGGATTGGCGTTCCTTGATTGACTTTTTAGTTTTACTCCTAAATCCCTAGTACAGTACACTGTGTGTCCAGGGCCGGTAAACCAAATGCTGCTAGTGGCACTGCAGCAATGATTGTGCCACACACAAATAGCTTTTCAAAGGGTCCCCAGACCTGCCACTGTAGTGTTTGTGTGCAGTTTCTACTACCATATCGATTTGGCAAGTGCAGCCACTTACAAGGCCCCAGCCTTTCCTTTTCTCACGTTGGAGATACCCCTAGTAGGCCCAAGGGACCCCCGTGGGCATGGTGCCGTGTAGGGGAAAGGTAGGACATGTACTGGTGTTTGTTACATGTCTTGATATTGAAACACTGTGCATTCCATTTTCAGTGTTGAGAGTATATCTCTCCCATAGGATAACATGGATGCTGCTTTGTAACCCCTTCAGCGCTGATGACAAAGCCAGCTCGTCATGGGCGTTACCTGCGCTACGCGCATGACGAGCTGGCTTTGTCACGTTACGCGCGATTTTCAAATTTCAGCGCACAGCGGGAAAACCCGCTAGCGTGGTAGAGGTTAACACCTTTACGAACATAGCTGGCCAGGGGGAGCTGATAGAAAAGGGGAGTTTAGTATGCCTGAACTCAGGATTTAAAAATACATATTTTAGTAAAGATGATTTTTTTATTGTTTGTTTAGAAATACCACTTTTAGAAAGTGGATATTTCCTTGTCCAATCATCCATGTGCCTCTGTCTGTTTGTATATTAAATGTCTGAGTTTTAGACGGACGGGGGCTGGTTTGTGCATTCAAGCTAACCAGGGACACAAAGGGGGCTGAGGTGTGTCCCGCCTTTCCTGGGTGACTCGTGGTCTGGCAGATGGGTCTATCCTGCATCTAGAGTGGTGGAAGGAGTTGCCACAGGCACCTGAATGGACTGTGTCAACCTTCCATAATGCTGTTTCCACATCCTGTAGTGAAGCTGGCCTGAGCAGGACAGAACTGGATTGTGTGCCAAAACCACTAAACTTCACTGAGAAATGTGGTATAAATATTGAGGCTCAGACCCCAGGACCTTATAACTCTTTTGGATCAAGACGTCTGTGAAGAAGAAGAGCTGGAGGAGCTGTGAGGAGAGACTACCACTTTGCTGTGTGCTTTGCTGTATTGGTCTGCAGTAGCTGCTTCTGTATTCAGCAGAGAAAGGACTGGACAGAACTTTCTGCAACTTCTTTCTGATTGACTCCAAGGGCTTGAAGTAGGGCTTTCTCCTGTTCAAGAAGTCTCAGGAACAAAAAAGACTCCAAGATCCTCTGGGTACCAGCTTCTGGAACTGTTTGTTCCAGTTGCTGCAGAGGAAAATTCAACAAAATGCCATCCCCGACGCCGCTGCCAGCTCTGTGACCTAAAGGCACCATAGAGGGCATCACTGTACTTCGCACCGCAACCCTGGTCTCACCGATTCCACCGCCACTGAGCCCCTGCTTGCACTGTGAACTCTGGGCATCGCACATGGCACTGCCTTGCTTCAAACAGTCACCCTGGTATCCCCAATGATACTGGGTCGTTGTCACCAATACTGCTACCTGCTCGGTGACCTGTGGACTCCCCTTGTGGAAAACATGGAGCACAGCCCCACTTCGCACCGCAGCCCTGTCCTCACCAACGATGATGCTCCAAGCTCATAAGTTACACAACACGCCACCCTGTCCAACACTGCAGCCTTAGCCCACCAACGCAAGCTCAATCGACTCCAGTATGGCAACTGATGACAGTGCTTCAACGATGACGAGCACCATTCCACGTCCCGCTGGATGACTGTCACCACACCACTGCCTGCACCGCGACCTGAGAGCGCCGCATTACTGCACTTTGCACTGCGGTCCGACGCTTGCGGAGCCGGCACCCCCGACTTTAACTGCACGAAGTTTGACCTGCAACATGTGGGACTTCAAGGGCCTGATGACCCCTCCAAGACCAACGCATTCTATTGCTGGCTCTTTGGAGCCCATTGCAAGGTCCCCGACGCCTTGCAATTCTAAAGGTACTGTTTTGCGGGTCTTCCATACACTGTAGCTGGCCCACGATGCCACGGTCAGCCAGAACTGTTGGATTTCTGTGTTACTGACATCGTAATAGCCCCAGACAGAGCTATCGACTTAAAGCAACTGTTTTTAAAGTCTTTTTTTGCTTACTTATATTTTAAGTGACCATCTGCCGCTAGAAAGTGACCATCTGCCGCTAGAAGTGAAATTGGCCATGTCCTGTGTGAATCAAGTGTCGGAAAGAATAAATATCATACAGAGTTCACCTCAAACTACAGGCGAATAAGGTGTAAGATAGATGAAGCTGAGGAACTATCAACACGCGCCAAAACAATCAAGCACCAAATATCTAGCGCAGACAAAAGGCCACTAGATGCCTGGGGTGAATTTATAGTGGAACTCGGGGCGAAACACGCCAAAGAACAAAAGATCGTCAAAGGTAAAACATCACAGATAATAGTCGGTAATGTAATAACACCAGAGATAAAAACCTTAAAAAGTGGAATAAACCAGACTTTGAGACAGCTCCGAAAAGAGCCAAACAACGAAGGTCCGCAAAAGACGTTGCACACCCTAAAAGCACAGCTGAGGAAAAAAACATGGGAAAGGAAAAGGCAGCTGAACGATAACCTCTGGGCAAAAATGTTACACGACTCTAAAGAAAAGAACAGCTCTAGATACTGGAAACTAATCTACTCCCTCCAATGTCCAGATCATAAGGGAATCAATTCAAACATCTCGGAATTAGTCTGGGCAAACTACTTATCATCTCATTTCAATACCGAAGACCTAGTGGGGCACTTGCCCCATGGCAAAGCCCAGAAAACTGGTCTGGATCAGACCCCCGATAAAACAGGCACAAACAACAAAGAACTGATCAATGCCCACACAAGGATACCATCCTCACACAACATCCGTACATTGAACGAGGAAGCAACAACAAGACCCGTACCAATCACAAGCAGAGAGGAAACCACATACTCGTAAACAGCGGCCAGGATCAGTTCACAAATTAACAAGGGAAAGCTTGAAGGTGCCCCGGGCCCAAACGGGATCCCGCCAATAATATACAAACAAGACGCTAGCTTTTGGAGTAACATCATGGCACCGGTCTTCCAGGAAATAAGGGAAACAGAAATATGTCCAAAAACCTGGAGAGGCTCAATTATAAACCCGATTTATAAAAAGGGAGGAAGGAATAACCCTAGTAGCTATCGGCTAATAGCGCTAGTCGATATAAAGGCAAAGTGCTATGCGGCTCTCGTTCTGGAGGACTTAACATCTTGGGCAAACAAAAACCACATCATTCCAGCCACCCAAACTGGATTCCGCAGGGGTCAGGGTACAACGACCAATATCATGGCGCTAACCCTTTTGACAGATGCAGTAAAATCCATGAAGAGCTCATTATACCTATGCTACATTGACTACAGCGCCGAATTTGACCACGTAGACTGGAGCAAACTCTGGCAGAAGCTGGAAAGATGGAGGATACCAAGCCCACTCCTTCAGCAGTTGATCATGCTACATACTAACACCTGGGTTAGGATCAAATTGGGCTCCGGATCACACATCTCAAGGCAAATCAGTACCACCAAAGGCCTGAAACAAGGTTGTGTCCTAGCCCCAATGCTGTTTAACTTCTTCCTGGCTGATCTCCCGGGAGAACTAGTGAAAACCAAATCCCATGCCCCGCGATTAGGTGATACAACACTTTCAAACCTCCTATACGCCGACGACCTGTTCCTTATCAGCCGGTCCCCTATTGGTCTCCAAAATCTTCTGGATGCAACCAGCTTATTTTCTACAAACAACTCACTAAACATCAACTTAAATAAAACAAAAGTTATGACAAAGAACTACAACAAAAATGTGCATGTTTATGTATAATTCCACCTAAACAAAGAGGCACTACAGGAGGCTCTCTCTAACCCTACCCCAGACTTTAGTAAGGATAATACCAAAGCTGCCATCAGCCTTACTCAATGGTTGGAGACTGTATGCAGCAAAATAGCACCCATGAGAACAATAAAAACTCATAGGAACTGTCCCTCAGCACAGTGGTTCTCCCCTAAGCTGAAGGAAGCACAACTGAGCTGCAAAGTGCGTCTCTGGAGAGTAGATTACTCCCCCGGGAGAAAAGCGAGGTACAAAAAGATCCTTGCCGGGTATAAAGAACTTATCAAAGCTGAAAAGACTACATTTTTCTCAGGGAAAATTAAAACAGCTGGGAATTCCTCCAGGGAACTGTTTAAAACTGTGAATGATCTGTCACACTGGAGTAACAATAAGGTTTTTGAAATTGACGAAGCCTTCTGCGGCAAGTTGGCGGTTAACTTTCAATCTAAGGTCAATTCCATCTTCATGCGTTTATGCAGCAGCCACCCAGTGCCAGCCTCAGTTGGAACCTGAAGGGGTCCTGGGCCTCTGACTTAGACAACGGTCAAGCAGCCATCCCCACTTTCAATGAGTTCTCTCCTCACACACAGGAAATACCCTGCAGCCTGATGAACTTCATTAAGTCGGGCCCCTCCGATCGATGTCCCTCTGGGATCATTAATAAGCTGCCTAGTCAGGTGGCGGGTCCATTCAATGACCTTCTGAACCAGGTTCTAGGCACTGGGATATATCCTGACATCTGGAAGAAGGCCTCTATTCTCCAACTTGTAAAAAAAGCCCTCTTTGGACCGTAGGTCAGTGGATAGTTACAAACCAATCTCCCGTCTCCCCTTTCCGGCTAAGGTCCTAGAGAAGGCCATGAACGCAGAACTACAGACCTTTCTGGATGCCTATTGATTGCTGGACCCGGCTCAACATGGATTCTGAGCCCAGCATTGCACTGAGTCAGCATTGGTGGCGGCATCGGAGGAAATTAGCGGCAGAGCTGCACTAATTCTACTCAATCTCTCTGCCACCTTTGACACGGTCCACCATGCGCTCCTGGGTAGACGCTTGCACGCGCTGGGAGTTAGGAGTACGGCACTGTTGGTGCTGACTTCCTTTTTAGAAAACAGGCAACAGTGGGTTGAGTTGGGTGGGGTTAAATCTAGCCCCTTCTCCTTCCCATTTGGGGTCCCACAGGGATCAGCACTCAGTCCAACGCTTTTTAATGTTTACGTAACCCCCTGGTTCAGCTGATTGTGAGTTTTGACCTGTCCATACTCTTGTACGCAGACGACACACAGATTGTGGTGTTGGTAACATTTCGGGTTGTGAAGGATGAGCATAACTTCCGCAGCTGCATGTCCACTGTGGCAGGCTGGATGGAGAAAAACTGCCTAAAGCTGAATTCTGGGAAGATGGAGGTATTGCTATTTGGGAATGAAACCTCTTTCTGGAATGGGTTGTGGTGGCCGTAGGAGTTGGGGGATCTACCGAAGCCAGTTCTGAAGGCTAAAAATCTGGAAGTCATTTTTTATACCAAGCTATGCTTCAGTGCCCAGATCAATGCAGTGACCTCCGGGGGCTACTATTTACTTCGTATTTTGAAAAAAATACTCCTGTTTATTCCAACTGATCTTCAGAAGACCGTAATGTTGGCCCTAGGGTCGAAGCTAGACTATTGTAATACACTCTATCTAGGCATTCCAAAATATTCAATAAAAAAACTGCAGTCTCTTCAAAATGCGGTGGCAAGAACGCTCTTGAACATTCCTAAGTTCAAACCTGTGGCGCACTACAGGGCTTGCACTGGCTCCCTGTGGAGAGGAGAATTTCGTTCAAAGCCTTGTGACTGGTGCATAAGGCACTTCATGATACTGGCCCCCTTTACTTTCAAGGACTATTTACCTGGTACACACCCAGTAGAACACTGAGGTCCAGCACAGAGCAGAAGGTTCAAATCCCAAGAATTAAGCGATTAAAATGGCGTGGGAGAACTTTGAGATTTCAAGGGGGAAAGTTATGTAACTCCCTCTCTCCGGCCCTCCTCCCCCAACAAAACCTGCAGTTGTTCAGAAAGCAGCTGAAGACCTGGTTGTCCCTGCCGACTTAGCCCTGAAGCTTGATGACTCACCTTCCTGGTTGCTGTTCTGCCGTGTAAGCTTGTTCCGCCCAGCGCTAAGATACCCTCGGGCATTGCTCGCTTTACAAACTCTATTAATTAATTAATTCATTCAAATATCATGTAGTCACGCAAAAAAAAGCTAAATATCCACAATTCACACACCTCTAAACGAAATCCTTGCCTTCTATGGAAAATTGTGAATAGCAAATGAATTTTAAAATATCGTAAAACTGGTATAAATTGTTGCATGGTCAAAATAATCCCTGTAGCTGTGTGCACTCCTTCAAAACAGGACATACATAATTTTTCTTAAAGTTTTTGATGTTCTTGTGGCTTAACATTCATTAGTTATCCTCTTAGGTATTGGATTATGCTTTATCTGGCCTGTGCAATCCAACCTTTGCTACTCTATGGCAAAATATTTAAACAGTTTGTTGGATGTGAGTAATTTTTAGTTGTCGCTCTTCTTAATCTATGATGTAAGGTGGTTTAGTCTTCTCAACCGTAAGGAGAGAGGATCTTCTAACCAAGGTTCTACCACTTCCTTCTCACAGGTGATAACTATGACATCAAGTGCATGTAGGAAACACTGGACCTGAGACACTAACAATGTTATTCAGCTGTTGCCTACACTGTCAGTTGTACAGCAACTATTGTGTACTATATAGTACATAGAGATTATTTGGGTAAGCCCCTTGGTCATGATTGGATGGCTTTCTCGTCTGTCTCAATTCTCTACTTTTTATTTTATGCATTTGCTCCTTATTTCTATGTTTGGCCTGCCCCAGAACATGAATGCTTCCCTTTGTTTGAGAATATGTTTTAATCATTTTTTAATCAGTCCATGAGAGCAGATTTTGTTTTTTTTGTCTCTCTTGTTACTACATTTCCACCGCATGTGCCCCCCCTATGCTCTCTGTTTCTTCAAATTATTTTTTATAACATGACATTTCTTATGTCTTTTAGGATTCCAGCTCTGACTCCACACTCTCAATGTCTACTTATGGCCCGACCTACTTGTCTTTTGCTTTCCTGTGCTCCACTGTCCTTCTCGTTCTGCCCTACATTTTATTTTTGCCTTTTCCTCATGGGCCTAACAGTTGCAGAGTTCTACCAGGCCTCTGACCCCTTTTTTCTTTTAGCACCCAGGTGCAATTTCATCTTTATTCTTCATTTAGGATTACAAAATGGCCATCTACCATGGGCCCCAGGAGGAAATCCTAGGTCATTGTACAGAGGAATAGCGTTGGAATAAGTCTGACAACAGGTCTCCCTCTCAACTTTAGGACTCATAATGCAAGATTTCTGAATTATTTATATTTACAAGCAGTAACAACAAATTCACAAACAATAACACAAGTAGGTGCTGCCTATATATTTTTTTTATATCCTTAGCATTCGGAATGTGTGCAGAAAAAAACAGTACAACAGGAGTGGTATCAGAGAGTTAGATCCTTGGTCCTGAAGAAAAGTCTTGGAGCACGGCTTGAAACATGTTGGGCCTCGTTTATGAGGCTGTGCGTCACTTTTACGCCGCCGGTGCGTCACGTTTTGTGATGCACCAGTGGCGTAAAATATTCGCCTTGTTGCGCCATATTTACAAAGTGACGCATCTAGGTAGCTCCGGGTGCAGACATGTACGTGGGGCTGATGCCGGGTTTGGGGATGTAATATTTAGGGGTGGGGTCGGTTTTAGGGCGCAGGGCGGGGGTTGGGGTAGTTTTCTTAAGGGGGCAAAGTTTTAGGGCTCCGGGCAGGGGAGGAGGGTTGGGGTTGTTTTAAGGGCTGAGGCTGTGTTTGGGGGGTACTTATTGGGGGTGGGTGGTTTTAGGGCTGAGGGCGGGGGGAGTTTTTTTTTTTTTTTTTAAAGGGGGCAGGGCTTTTGGGCTCAGCGCAGGGCAGGGGGTTAGGGGTAGTTGTAAGGGCAGGGTGGGGCTACGTTTTAGGGCTTAGGGTGGGGGGGTCTGGGGTCGAGGTCATTTTTGGTAGTGGCAGGGCTTTAGGCCTCAGGGAGGGGAATGGGTAGTTTCAAGGGCAGCGCGAGATGAGTTTTAGGGTTCAGGTTATGGGAGGGCTGAGGTAGTGGTTGGGGTAGTGGTAATGTATTACGTATATCCCTTTAGCAAACATGTCTTTACAATTACATTTATTGTACAGGCATGCATGGTAAAGGCATGCTTGGTAAAGGAAGGCAGTGTAGAGGCACGCATGGTTCAGCCATGCGGGCTTCTGTCACTTGCATTTTTTCCGTTCATGTCATTTGCACATGCTGTAGAATTTCTCTGCCAATAGCACATAAAAAAGCAATGTGTTGGTATGTGGAGAATTTCGCGTAGCAAGCGGAATGCAAAATTCTCAAAGATACACAAATTACGCTGATGTGATTTAAATCTCACCTGGACCTAAGTACGATTAATGATAAACCTTTTTGCCCAATGTATCATGTAAATCTTTCCTAAAAGGGATTATACACAATTAGTATTGGCTTATAGTGCACATTTCTACTAGTTCGATGTAAACATTTTATTACACTGGTAAAATTCTAGTTATTACCAAATTAATAATTATGTGAAATTGCTCAAAATGTCACACAATAAAATTTCCCATGCGGTGTAGTTGTCATGTACAACACTAAGGGGCAGATTTAAGATGCCCTTGCGCCTCCTTGCGCCGCAATTGCGTCACGTAATGTGATGCAACGGCGGCGCAAACAATGAGCCCTATTTACAACGTGACGCATCTAGGAGATGCGTCGTGTTGGAAACCCCTGCGCCATAAGGAGGCGTTCCTGCGCAGGGGGGGGCGTTCCTGCGCAGGAGCGCCTCCTAAAAGTGGCTGAGTGAAATCTATGAGATTTCACTCAGCCTCTTTCTACGTCAATTCCTTACGCCTGCTTGAAGCAGGCGTAAGGGTGACGCACAATGCATTGAATAGGTGGCTCCTGTGCATTGCAGGAGTCATGTCGCACTTGCGACATGATTCCTGCAATGCGCCGCCCGTACGCCGAGAGATGCGTCACGCATCCTCACTGCCTTGCACCATGGTTGCGCCGTTAACATAAATCTGCCCCTCAATGCCTCCCAAAGAGACATTTTCTACTCAAACCAATTCCCTGCCTGTATTTTGGAAGACTTTTATATGTAAAGTTAGTGGTTGCGTAAAAAAGTCATGCAGTTTACCAAGAAACGTCATTAAACTCTAAAAGCATAATCTAGCAAAGTTTTGATGGAATTTCATGAAATCTCACAATTCGGCACACCCTTATTTCATATAAGTACCGGTACAGCGCAGCTTTAATCACTGGAGCACTGATTCTCGAGTTTTTTTAGAAATGCATCAAGCCTTTGATATTTTGAAAAATGTATTGTTTTATTATAGTCAGCGAGTGAGAGGATACGAAAGTGACTTTTGACAAGAAAGCACCTAACATGATGTGACCTAGAAATCTTGGAGTGCTTTGGAATTTTGGGAACATAAATATCTCATTTTCACAAATTGACTTTTTGCGACACCGAGACACTCCGAAGTGGTCCACCAGGGCAGGATGGGCCACTGACTCATCTCTGAATTGAACACTTCAGGTAGTCAGTCGTGCATGCTACTTTTTTAGAACAGATCCGAAATGAATTTAAAAAATAAGATACAACTGGAGAGCGATCAGAGATAGAACCAGTATTGTTTCTGTAAATTGCCGGAATATGTGAGAATTAACAAAGACTGTGTGAGCTGCCTGATTTGATGTACTTTTGAACCTCTTCGTCAAGGGAGTAGCCAGAAAATTAAAGTACCTCTCACTTTGAAATGAAAGCTCTGATGGCAAAAATGCAAACAAAGCAAGTGAGCTGACCCTTCCCTAAAAGAGCTCCCCGTGTTTCTTCCCCCAAGACATCTATTTATTCATTCTTTTACCCTTTTATCCACCCACAGATATCCGCAATTTTACCTTAAGATTCTTACATCCATTCATTTTTTCATGCATCAGTCAATCTTTCCCCATTCCATTAATCTATCCACTCTGCCATCCACCAATCCAGCCATCTACTCTGCCACCCATTCACTTTGCCAGTCATCCATCTATCCATTCACCCTGCAATGGATCATCTCCCTTCCTCTTACTCTGTCATCCATCCATCCACGCTGATATCCTTGTAGTCATCCGTCCCCTCTGACATCCATTTGCTAATCCTTCCACCCCCTCATCCATCCCTTTATTCTTCCATCCTTTCACCTGTCCATCCATCTGTTCATTGAGTCACTCATCCATCCACTGGGCCATCTTAACACCTGTCTATCCAGTTATCCGTTCCCTTATTTTTTCACCCATTCACCCTTCCCTCTATTCATATTCCATCCTTCTTTCCCTTTTCTATATACAATCTTTTGATTTTTCCTGCTCATGCATGCTCTTTAATTGACTCTGAATACCTCTATTGTGTTAATCATAACATTTTGTCTGCCGAGTTGCAGACAGAAGAGGCTCATAAAGTGTCCTACCGCCGCTGTAGCTGCCAAAACGGGGGGTTTCACGATGTCTCTGCTCTTTGTGCCGGTCCTTCATAAAAAGTAATTGAACAGATTGCAAATATATGGACCAAATTATGAAGTTGGGTTACAAATTTCCAATGGAAATGCGTGGACAATATGATGTATCAAGGCTTTGCTTCGGTTTACTTTCTAGTCTAGGAAACCATGAGCAGGAGGATGGTAGCTCTACTAAGCGATCCTGACCTGGTGAGCATGACAGTTGTAGGAGTGCTTGTGGGCAAGGTACAAAATATAGTAAAAGAAACTTAGGGCCTGATATGCCATGCCATTTTTCTGTCACAAAGTGTGTGATTCACTGGGTTTGAGACAGCAAAATGTCTTTTTGTTACATACTTTACCTATCTTCTGAATCAGTAAAATGTTACTGAATTGAGATTGGTTTAGAAACCTGTTGGAACTAGTACTTTCTGGTTGGCTGAGGTGGTGCCCAAACCAGGCAAAACCTACCACTCCTGTCAGGGTTAGGTGATTACGCTGACTGCATAACCTGCGATCACCATTGGGTAGCTTGGTACAGAGCAGTCAGGCTTACCACAGAGGTAATGTGTAAAGCGTTGGCAAAGCACTCTCACTCAATAAATATACTCAGCGTCACAAAAGAAACCTCACATGTGATGTATGTAGATAAAGATCAATACTCACATTATTTAACACAATATGAACAGCATGTATTTCTGGGCATCAATCACACTTGGAAATATTACTAGCAGTACCAGGCCCAACAGTGTTAAAATGACATCAGTAATGTGCACACTTCAGAAAAATCTCTATTTTTATCTCCAGCACTCTTATACGGTGCGGTAAGTTGTCAGAACTGGGCTCACCATGCAAATAACACAATTCAATCCACACTTTTCTAGGGTGCATCTCAGGTCACAATGTTATCAGGAATGTGTACACACAAGAATTTATAACACGTTTCAGCAGTACTGTGGGCCAAGGCTGCATGGGTGAAACCAACGTCAAAACTGAGTATTTGTTAGGTGCAACTACTAGCAGGATGTTTTCATTCAGCACACTCTCCCAAACTCACACAGCACTGTAACACTGTGCAAAGGATATCGGCAAGTCTGTACGAAGCACACTCGCACACACACACACTCGGCACCATAAAGCAGTGCTAATGATATCCGGCATGTCAGTTGATAACATGAATGTTGACCCCATGGTCCAATCCCTCCCCAACCTCTAAGTTACCCCCCACTACTTTGCCCATAGGCTAGAGTAAAAAATCCCCACCCCTTACTATACGGGTTTAAGGCTGGAGTCATACTAAGTCAGGGGCCCCTGGCAGAGGGCTGGGGTAACTTTCAGGGTAACCAGGTAACAGTTGACAAATGGAGAGTTGGCCACCACTCGGGAAGTTCAGTCACGTTAGGCGGAGCAGAAAGAGTCTAGAGGCTGTCCTAGTTCACTCAAGTGGTCCCTCAATTTACCTTCTGGCACCAGCCCAGTTCTGAGAAGCACAGGGGGACCATGTAGTCTCTCGACCCACTTTTGATCACTCTTGGAAGTGTTCCTCAACCCAGTCACTTACTCTCAAACCCTGGCCCGATCTAGGCCATACTACCTGGCAACATGAAGTTATTGAGCTGGGTAAGGAGAGGGCAATTGATTTACTGCCTGAAGGCAAGACGGAATACTCAATGAATGGGTGATGCAGCTGTGCTTGCACCCCCACAGAAAGTGATACACAACATGTCGTACGCGTTGATCCGAATTGCACCAGACAATCCGGTCACAATGATCTACAAGTCAGGTTCTCCATACCTCTCTGCAAATGAGGCACAAGTCTGGTGCAAAATGATGCAAGTCACACCAGGCAATCCCGTCACAATAAACCAAAAGTTGGGTTTGCTGTACCTCCCTGGAATGAGGCACAAGGTCTGGTGCGCAATGATACGAGTCATACCAGACAATCCAGTCCCACACACACACAGTCACAAGTTCAGTAGTTCCACATGTAGATTGCTGTCCATGATGTCTGATCTCACGCCCCTACAAGTGTATCTCTGCCCTGCTGACGTATAGCACCAGTAGTTATACTGGAGTGTGCTTTTGAAGTAAGAGGTGGTTCAGAGAGTACCCTTTAGCACCCTCATGTCTCCCCTAGATATCAGTCCTGTCTGCCTTGAGATCCTGGAATGCAGATCTTAATCTTTACTGGAGCCATGATCTAGCTTCCAAGAGGCCAAGTCACAAAACCTCTCCTCCAAATCTATCTAACCGGGGGGCATATTACCAACAACTAGCGATAATTATCGCTATGTTGGCTTAGCGGCAATAATTGTATCGCCGTGTTGCGGCGATTTTTATCGCTTAGGAGCCTTGCTATTATCAAGGTTTATCTCCTAAGCGATAAAAATCGGCCGAAATGCATGAATATCGCTGTAAAGTCAGCGATACTCATGCATTACCGAGCTAATGCTCTTAGCCATGTTATCCACCTCCCATTGGATAACATGGCTAGGAACTGCTCAGGGCAGGTGTTAGCTTTTGGAGATATTCGCATCTCCAAAAGTTGGTAATAGGAGATAGCGATGTTAGCGACTGTTTCCAGTCGCTAACATCTTGGCACGCCCACTTTGCATGTCATTAGTGATAAATATCTCTGACATGCAAAGCGGGGCCCAAGATGGTCGCTATCTGCTACTAGCTGTCGCTTACTGGTGTTAGCGACAGCTAGGTAATAGGGAGATAATTTTATCTCCGCTTTCTTGGCTTTTAAAGCCAAAAAAGCAAAGATAATTCCCTTGATAATATGCCCCCAAGTCCTCAAATGGCAGAGGTCTGTCATTCCAGTTGCATGCTTAATGTTTATGGCTGTCTCTCGGGAATGCACAGATGTGCTCCCCCAGCCTCCGGTGTGGATTGGAATCAAACTAAAAGGCACACAAAAGAGTTTAGTGCAACGAAATGCCCACTTTCTAAAAGTGGCATTTCTAAACTATTAATGACAAATCCACCTTTACCACAAGGGATGATTTGTCCTTGTGAATCCATTGATAGTAAATAACAGGAGGCTTCTCCATTGTAAACCACCACTGCAGCTTAAAATAATCCCAGCCATTCCTCTTGTTAACCTATGGGGAGAGCAAATCTCATAGGTAGTAAAAACACACATTGGGGTTCAACATTACCTTGTCAGGGAACACACATGTGTACCTCCCTGCCTTTCACGTATCACTTGCTCCACATTCAGGGCTCACCCTAGGGGTTTTCTAGGGTTAGTGAAAGGCACCCTCAGCATTGCCCAATGATTTACAAAGGCCAACCTGAGCATAAGTGCAAATGTGCACACACAGTTCTGCAATCACAGGTTTGAGAGATGTTTAAAAATACCAGGTAAGCACCACTTCCTAATGTGTAGGAAGGATGTGCGCACTTTCACATTGCATTACAGTGGGAAAGTTTCCAGAGTCCTAAGGCCACAAAAAGAGAATCAGCAAAACCCATGAGGAAAAAGCTAAATGTTTAGGAAAGTACTACTTCAAGAGTATCAGGTCTACCAAAACCCAAAATGAATCATTGTTTCAAAGGGGCATGTTTAGGGAATTCTTTCCAAATAGTGATTGCTTAAGGTATGTATAAATGTGCTGAGACTCTAATCTGGTTGCAAAACATTGATATTTTACTGACACTTCAAAGGAAGTGTTAACATACTTGTTAATTGTAAAGAGAATCCTGGGACCTCTTCCCCTTTGTGAATGTAAAAAAAAGTTTGGGGGGAGTAGGCAGTAGTCCATGAGACCACTGCCAACTCTCAAACAAAAAAATGTAGTCAGTGCTGGCTGTTGCATAGGATGTGCTAGAGCGGCACAGCACCACCATCAGCAGCTATGGAAAAAGGAATGGCTCACTGCAGCTTCAGGAGATAAATCTGTACATGGACAAGATGACATCTCTTTCAGATAGTCGTTTACTTTTCATAGTGCACATGTCAATGCAGCATGTCTAAAGATAGCAGGCCTGCTCCAGCAGTGACATGTTTTGGCACAGTCGCCTCATAACCAATCAGAAGCCCTATTAGGAGCCAGGAAAGACCAGTAGTGAAGAAGGGTCACCTCCTAGCCATTTGATGGCTTCTGATTTGGCAGTCAGCACTCAGCATACTTTTGATTTGGAGAGGTACGACCTCATAGGGCTTGTGGAATGGTATTTAGAAATACCATGGATCAAAATAGTGTGTCAAGAATATCAAGGACACAAATAGTGTTAAGGTAAGTTTCTATGGGCGAGCAAAGTTTTACTATATATAACTCCACATCTATGCACCTTGACAATATATACATGTGAACAAGGACACCCTGTTGTCCGAAACGCGTCATAAAGCTGAAATATTAAAGACCTGAATCTGCCACGACATACCGGAGTCCGTGACTCTCTCTTCGCCGCCTGGGAAGTGGGGAGAGCCATAACTTTATATGTATATATAAATATATATATATTCAATTCACCAAATAGTCCTTCAGCGGGGGTGCACAAATTTACTGGTGCCCACGGCGTGAAAAGGACCGGTCTCACGTTGTATTTTTCAACAAGAAAAATAAACGTGGCACACTCCTTGGGTGGTTTAACTGGTTTATTCACGCCACCACTCTCCTCCTCCTACGCGTTTCGACCCCACAATAAGGTCTTGAACACGGTATTAAACTCAGTTCTTTCTTAGTATACTACTTTTCTATGGAGTTACCACTCCACCCATAATGTGGATTCAGTACTTTCCTTGATAATATTTCAATTATATTTAATTGAATAAACATTTTTGGTGGATAAATGCGGGTTTTCGCCTTGTCCCATTCATTATTGATTTCACATGTGATTCTATTTCGTTGTACGTAATGCTTGCCATTCAGCATTATTCTTTTTTCGTACAATGGCACTGGATGGTTCTGACATCAAGTGTGTAAGGTTTTAAACCATTACCAATGCTCCCTCCAAAAATGGATTTGTAATCAAAGCATTTACAAACTATTTAGAGTTCGCATCACATTTTAGCTTTACAATATCAACTAAGTGTCCTCTATAGCATTTTACAAGCTTAGTGCCCTAAGAATTCAACATACACAGCATACCCATATAAATCATAGGACAAAAAGTTTAATTCCACCAAACAAAATACTACTGTTACTCTTTCTAATCAGATTAAAACACATTTGCGACAATGTCAAGCGGTCAGTCATTGCTAGAATTTTTCGGCCTTTCATTCCATTGCATCGAGGTTATTGTCGGTTCATTACTTCTCCCACAAGTAATTGTCCGTTCACTCCGCTCAGTTCTTTGGTGAGATTGTTCATTGCTCATTCCTTCTCTCACAAGTGAATGTACATTTCCTCGTCCACATTAAGGCCCTGTGGGATCTTCATTTTGAACCTGATGGTTAGTCTTGATTCAAGGCGCCTGAGTTTGATTGTTCAAACTCAGGTGCCTTGAATCATCTTCCTCGATATCTCACAAAATTAAATCAGACTCTCTTTGGTTACCTTTCACTACTTTTCTCTCTTCGCACTCACCATTTTCCTAACTCTTATGGATCTCTTTCTATATATTTTTTCTCACTTTCTCTCTCTTTACCTTCCTTTTCTCTTTCTTTCTTTATGTAAACAAAATATAAAATATAGTTAGCATTTTACTGGTTTTCTATGTTATTTCCCAGTATTTGATTTGCATATCATAATGCCTTGATTTTCAAAGGATTCCTTGTTTAATAAGTTTGTCAGGTCTGTAATATGTCTAATAATTATATTTTATCTCACAAATGTATTACTTACTACTTTAAATATTAAAAAATAAAAACTATTCAATAAAAAATTAATAAGCTGATAGGAGTGTACATTCGAGGGATATTTGCGTTTTTTAAAGAAACACGCCACATTCCCCGAAGCGGGGTGGTATTCCATCTCTCAAGATAACGTTTGTAATTTCCATCTGAAAAGAATTTAAAAGATCTGCAAACACCATATAAAATCCCGAGGGGGCTAATCTGGCCCACCAAATTTTCCCCCAGGTAAATTCTTCACAACTTTCTCCATCTCTCGCAGAGAAAAAGGGTTAGCCATAAAAAGCGAATCCACCTCTGTTAATACTGGAATTTAAATTTATTGTAAAAAAACAATTCAGCGCCACCTTGTCTACATTAACAGAATTACTATAAATATTCTTGAAAAGTTCTAAAAAGCTATCCTTAATCTGATCTTCAGAAGTGGTAATAACACCTGTTCTAGGGCATTTAATTGCAATAATTACATTATTCGCACACACCACTCCTGAGCCTGCCACACCATGAACCTCTCTGCCTAGTCACTCTCTTCATATGCTTGTTGCAGATAGGTGGAATTCTGAACATAGTTCTTGGCATATTAATATTCCCGAAGCACCAACTTTGCCTCTTGTAGTGCCTTCTGATTTCCTAAAAAATGCCCTGTATTCATTGTTAATTTCATTCTCCAAACAAGCTTTCTCTTCCTTTATAGATTTATTGTGGAATATATCTCTGGAGATTAAAAAAGTTCATAGATAACCCCACAACTGGGACTATTAAACATCTGGGATGCTACTGACCTAACGGAAGTCGAAGAGCATTCACAACACTGGGATACAGGCTGGTAAAGAGAGAATTGGCTAAGGGCTGGGGGTACATAAACCCACCTCGTGTCACTCTATGGGTCAAAGAAATGGATGGATGTATGCTGGCAGAGACTGAGGTCTATAAGGCTCGAGGATGCCCCAAGAAATGGGATAGGAAGTGGTCACAGTGGAATAAACACAGAGGAGATCTATGTGTGTCACCTACTGTTGAAATGGAGATGCGCAGACAAGCGAGACTGGTAGGAAATATGTAACGTGTAACCATGATTAATGTTTTGATGGAATATTTTGATGAAAACATGCACTATGGCATCCAATCATGTAATGTATTGCTGTGATTTAAACCAATAAACAAAGTTTAAGAAAAAAAAACCCAGCAAAGTCTAGGCCTTTGAAAACTGGCAACTACAGACCTAAAGAAAAAGGATGATGAAAGAGAAGCCGATCTCCTGCTATTACAGTGATTTGCAGGAAATTATCTCTATCAGACGCCAAAGTTGGTTTCGAACCCCAGCGTGAAGCTGAGTCTGCATTAATCCTTATTTGGGATGACCTTAAAAATGCTGGTGAAAATTCGGTGACTGATTTCTGTTATAATGGTTGTTAATTATTTGTTCATTTTTATTATCACCTTTACTTACCTCCTCTGGTTGATTGGTACATCCCATACCCCTATGTTGGCCCTTTCGTTATTCCCAGATGATGTCATCAACTGCTGGCAGTTGGAATGCTGCTGAGAGAACTGCGAGGAGACCTGCTGAGAGAAGATCTTAGGGGGTAGCTTTTGAAGTCTCAATAAATCCATCATCTCTACCCACTTGAGTAGTTTCTCACCGGTGACGAGGATCAATCGGTCGATGCGGGAGACAACTGTTCTGTCTTTTCTCCTGGGCCTTCATCTCTTCCTCAACTGACCAGTTATTTCCTATTAAGTCAGTATATTCACACTGGTGGTATGTACTCAACTATCACTTGATTATCCTACATAACCTTTTATCCACTATTATCTTATTATGATTGGGTCTGGATTCCCACAAGGTTTTTATGGCTTATAGTTTCCACCATCTAGATCCTGCATGAATGATGCTTCCTCTTCACTCCTCAAAACATTAGTTCATTTTTCCGCATAAAGTAAAGCTCCACACTCACGCCTTTATTTCTGGATATTGATCGGTTACCACTCATGTGAAACTGCCATTATCAACATGGTGCATAAAGTATTCATTAAAGTTGTTTGCTCTACGTCTCTACATTTAATAGTTTGAAATACCTCATATTTTGTTTCACTCAATGGAGCCCATTGCCCTCAATCGCTGTACTCTAACACTGCATATTTCAGTTGACAAGGCCAGAACACGAGTAGGCTTGGTAACTGGAAACCACTACAGTTAACTTGGCAACAGAGAAGTCTCCTGTTCTTTCATTGCATGGTAGACATTCCTGTACCATTCACAGCCTTAACCAATGGGGGTGATCCTGTGTGAGTTCACAGAAAATCCATGAAGGAAAGCCTCAACATCAAAGTAAAATCAAAAGAAAGTGATGACTCTAAACAAGGATTAAAGGACCTACTTTGGACTGTAGGTGAATTGGTGATTCCTAAAAGTCCAAGCCAACACAATGATCTATCAGCTCATCTCATCACATCTCATCCCATCTCAATCTCATTTCATCTCATCTCCTTTTGTCTTGCTTCGTCTCGCCTCATCTCATCTCATCCTATGAAAATGTAAAAAAAAAACATAATCTAGTTGTGATGGTAGAGTCTGCACCTGGAGTATGGATAGATCGGCGCATTGGCATATCATTTATGGGGACAGACATTCCAACTTATCAAGAGAAAATGCTAAATCTCCTACTTTTACTTCAAAAACTTCTAAGCAAGGCCAAAATTCTAAATGATCCGAGGACTATGTAAAGAGTTAAGATGTAGTTCTATTGGACATGTTTATTCATGTTTGTTAAACATTCTGCACAATATGAATGTCATTAGCCATGATGTATTGTATTGTATATTAGAAATAATGTTCTTTCTCTAACCTCCCCAAAAAAAATAAGCTCATAGGGAGTTTTTCATGGCATCCCAGTCCATAGTAGCTGCAGCTGTACCTTTGTTCCTTTCCAAGAAATGTTCGATCTACCTCCATGTGACCCACCCCAATTTTCAACCTTCAAATAAACTATATTGAACACACATCTTTCAGGTGCTGAGCACCGGCACCTATTTCTCAGGGCCGGGTCTATTGAATTTTTCTCCCATGCACAGCCCGCACTGTGCACAGGACATTGAAAAGCCCCAGACTCAAGCTAAGCTTGTGCAGCTGTAAATTCAGATTTGGTGCATGCTGCTAGTGTGCTTGCTTTGGCGCGCACCAGTGCCTTGTCTTCAGGGTGGGGGAAGGGCAGGTGTGTTGTGTCATGCGCAGTATAAACTGCACCACAATGAACTGGGAGCATAAATTCAGCTGCACTACTCAGCAGTCTGCGCTTTCCAGTGTAGCCAAAGCTGCAAGGTTAGGTGAGTTGTGTGTGCGTTATTTTACTCACAACTGTTATCCTACAGGTGACAGAATAGTGCTTGGCCGTGGGACACCATTGACAAATTCCTACACAGTGGCACCCGCAGGAAACTGCCCAGTAGCTGCCTGCCTCAGGAGCCCATACAAGGCCTTGCAGCATAGGAACAAAATACGGGAAGCAGCTGAGAATGGTCCGGAAGTGAAAACATTTCTTCCTGTCAGTCAGTGTGTTAGTACCACACTCCTACCTGTCCCAGTACCATCTCGTCTCTATCACACCCGTCCTCTCCCTTCTGCAATGGGCACCATTGCAGCCACAAGCACCTTGAAGAACACCTCCTATCCCTGCCGGTGCACAGACATAATATCGACTACACAATATCGAATGGATAAAATATCGAGTTAAAAATATCGATTATGATAAAATATCGATAACAAAAATATCGTTGTGAAAAATATCGAGTACAATAATATAAATAAAATATCGAGTACAAAAATATCGACTCAAAAATATCGACATGACAAAATATCGATTATTAGTCAAAGGAAAAAATATCGATATAATGTTGAAAAAAGGTAAAAAATATAAATAAAATGTTATAGTAATATAAATTGTAGTTAATGTTTAGGAGCGGGATGTTGGGTTAATAGGGGATAAGGGTGGGGAGTAATTTAAAATATATAAATAATTAATATGTTTTTAAATATTTTTATAATTTAATTAATTGGGAAATGATTATTAATAATTAGTTAATTTATTTATATACATTTCTATACATTTTTATTTACTAATTAATTGGTAATTAAATATTATTAATTAGTTAATTGGAAATAAAATAATTATAATTAGTTAATTAATTAATATAATTGGAAATAAATGTTTAAGTAGTAAATAATTGGAAATTAATTATAAATAATTAGTTAATTGGAAATTGAATATTATTAAATAGTCAATTGATTCATAGAATTGGTAAATACATTTTAAGTAGTCAATAATTGGTAATCAATTATTATTAAATAGTTAATTGGAAATTGAATATTATTAATTAGTTAATTAATTAATATAATTGGTAAAATAAATTTCTGTAGTCATTAATTGGTAATTAATTATTATTAATTAGTTAATTGGAAATTGAATAATATTATTTAGTTTTTTAATTAATATAATTGGTAATAAAATTTTAAGTAGTAAATAATTGGTAATTAATTATTATTAATTAGTTAATTGGAAAATAATATTATTAATTAGTTAATTAATTAATATAATTTAGTTTAATTTGTGCATTACTAATTAATTGGTAAATAATATATATTAATTAGTTTATTACATTATTTAGAGTAATTGTTATATATATAAAATTGGTTATAGTTTGTTACATTATTGGGTAAAAAATCTTTCATAATTACATGACATTAATTACAGTTAATGTGCTAAGATATTTTCATCGTTGTTATTGGTATAAATTGTACTTAATGTTTAGGAGCGGGATGTTGGGTTAATAGGGGATAAGGGTGGGGAGTAATTCAAAATTATTAATTAATTATGATATGTTTCTTATAAATTTTAATTATAAATTAATTGGTAACTATTAAATATAATTTTGTTAATTAAATTATATATTTTGGTACATATTTCTCATTTGTAAATATTTTTTTATAATTAATAATAATTATTTAATTCAATAATTAATTACAAAAAAATGTTATTTAATAATTTGCCATTATTAAATATTTGTTTGTGAATATTAATAAAAATAATTACATTCTATTATTTACAGTTACTTAGCTAATATATTAACTTATTATTTATAGTTAATAAATCATTAATAGTTAATTAAATAATATTATTTACATTTGGGTACAGGAGGAATTTTTATGTTCTGGGTCAGTGTTTTCTCTTTAGGTAAAGGGGTATTTTTATGTTTCAGGGTCAGTTTTCAGTTTGTGGGTAAAGGGCTATATTTAAGGTTCTGGGTCAGTTTTTAGTTTGTGGGTAAAAGGGTATTTTGTGGGTTCAGGGTCAGTTTTCAGTTTGTGGGTAAATGGGTATATGTAATGTTCAGGGTCAGTTTTCAGTTTTTGAGTAAAGGGGTATTTTTAGTGTTCAGGGTAAGTTTTTAGTTTGTGGTTAAAGGGGTATATTTGTAGGTTCAGTGTCAGTTTTCAGTTTGTGGGTAAAAGGGTATTTTTTGGGTTCAGGGTCAGTTTTCTGTTTGTGGGTAAAGGAGTATATGTAAGGTTCAGGGTCAGTTTTCAGTTTTTGGGTAAAGGGGTATTTTTAGTGTTCAGGGTAAGTTTTTAGTTTGTGTGTAAAGGGGTATATTTGTAGGTTCAGGGTCAGTTTTCAGTTTTTGGGTAAAGGGCTATATTTAATGGGTCAGGGTCAGTTTTCAGTTTTTGGGTAAAGGGGTATATTGTTGGGTTCAGGGTCAGTTTTCTGTTCTTGGGTAAAGGGGTATTTTTTGGGTTCAGGTTCAGTTTTTAATTTTTGGCTAAAGGGGAATTTTTAGGGTTCAGGGTCAGTTTTCAGTTTTTGGGTAAAGGTTTTTTTTTAGTGTTCAGGGTAAGTTTTTAGTTTGTGGGTAAAGGGGTATATTTGTAGGTTCAGGGTCAGTTTTCAGTTTTTGGGTAAAGGGCTATATTTAATGGGTCAGGGTCAGTTTTCAGTTTTTGGGTAAAGTGGTATATTTTTGGGTTCAGGGTCAGTTTTCAGTTCTTGGGTAAAGGGGTATTTTTTGGGTTCAGGGTCAGTTTTTAATTTTTGGCTAAAGGGGAATTTTTAGGGTTCAGGGTCAGTTTTGGGTTTTTGGATAAAGGGGTATTTGTTAGGGTTCTGGGTCAGTATTCAGTTTTTGGGTAAAGGAGATTTTTTTGGGTTCAGGGTTAGTTTACAGTTTTTGGGTAAAGGTGTATGTTTTTAGGGTTAAGGGTCAGTTTTCTGTTTTTGGCTAAAGGAGAATTTTTTGGGTTCAGGGTCAGTTTTTAGTTTTTGGGTAAAGGGGTATTTTTAGGGTTGAGGGTCAGTTTCCAGCTCTTGGGTAAAGGAGTATATTTTTGAGATCATGGACACTTTTTAGTTTTAGGGTAAAGGGGTATTTTTAGGGTTCAGGGTGTGTTTGGGTATATGAAGTGTGAGAATTTTTTTGATAAATATTACAAATATTTGAAATTTAGGAGTGACTAATAGTAGCTATTTTTTATGCTAATAATATTTTTTTGAAGTACTCAGCTAAAAATATACGCAAATAATATGTTTGTAATATTTATACAATCTATATAAATATTTGACAATTTTTACACAATAACATTATACTAAAGTAGCTATTCGATTTTATAAATGGTCAGTCTTCAACACCTTTCCAGATATTATTTTCACTTGAGTAGGAATAGTAAATAATAATTGGTCACTGTCCAGCAACTTCTCTGATAATACTTTGAGTGGAGTAGGAATAGCAATTATTAATTGGTCAGTGTCCAGCACATTTTCATATACATTTATTTAGTGTGTTCTTATATTACAAGACAATGCAAAATGGATGTTTTCACAAATCTTTATTACATTTTTTTTTATTTTTCATGTGTAATACAATACAATCACTACCAAATATAACATAATCATTTTTGGAAATGTTGTATTTGCAGAATAATACATCATCATTTATGTACATGTTTTATTTTGTCAAACAATAATTTTTCACAACATGTTTTTATGTCAAAACTAAATCTTATTATCAATCACTTTCTGTTACAAGTATTTCTATTGAAATAAATAAAATACCAGTAATTTTTCTGTTTCTACCATTTATATTTAATAATGTTAATATTATATATTAATATTATTAAATATTTAATTTTAATATTTACATTTGTATACAGTAACATGACATTTATTATATTTGCTCAAGATATGGAAATACAAATTAACACATTTTTTTACACATATTTATGACAATGTTGTTTTTAAATTATACATATAAATATATTATGTTGTAAAATTATTAACTGTAAAGGGGAATAATATGTTTAATAATAATATCTGGTATTGGTAAAAGATTATTTATGCAATTATATACTTTTATAATACTTAGACATTATTATAAAATTTTTATAATTAATTAATAAAAATAATAACAAATATATTTATTATTATTATTATGAATTAATTAACTTAAACATTTATCTTTTATTTTAAGACATACATATATTCAGAGAAATAATAATACATTATTTAAGGCCATTATTTATATAGTAAATGGTTATTATTTTTATATTTATAATAATAAATAAGTAATATTATTTATTATTATTAATTATTAACAAAACAATAAATAATGTTTAGTCATAAAGAAACACAAATTCTTTCCTATAAATTTACACAAATTAATATTTTTGACATATAGTATTTCTTGTGTTACATACTTATTTAATATTATTAATATATATTAAGTACTATATATTAATTAATATTAAATAAATTTAATATTTTTAAACAGTTTAAATTATAATGAGTCTACTGTATTAATTTGTTACAATAACAATGTGTATGTATTATATTTTTAGACTATAACATTGTATTTTCTATGATACCTTCTCAAAATTGGTTTAAGGGGACTACTTTTTTACCGCGTAAGGTTATTGCGCTTCATTCAGGACTGGAGAAGCTCGCGGTTGGGTGTTGCTTCGTGTGGAGAGAGGTAAGGTAAATTTTATATATTATTTATGACTGAGTGGTAATGTTTGAGGGTATATTCCAACTGTGTAGTGTTTTTGAGTGTATGTATGAATTGTTTATGTAGCGTTTAGGTGTAATGTCGTCGTTAGAGATGCGTCGTGTATGTTTTAGTTCTAGTGTTATTTGAATTGTTAGGAAATGTTTTCTTACATGGTTAAAGTTAATTGTGAGTGTATTTACAAATTTTATGGCCTATTTGTGGGTGGGTTTCGTTATGTATGTTTTTTTACAGGTTCCGGTTCCTCGCATGAAAACTACATGGAAGGAAGCGTGTTTTTTTTCGGAGATACTAATGTATGACTTATTATGGTTATATTTTTACGTGTATCTCCTATTTTTCGTGTTTGCCAGGAGCGGTTTTAACTAATGTTTACCTTTTTTCGGGTTTTTTGAGGGTTTCGTATTGGATTGATACATTGGTATGCGTCAACGTTTTTTTTAAAGTTGTGTGTATATCACTTTAATTAATAAAGTGTCCACACTACTGATTTCGGGATTTCCTGGAGCGTTTATTTTATTTTTACATTATTTCCGGGTTTTTGATGGTTTCCCATATTGGATTTCTCTCACTTTGTTATGGATTGTATGGATTGTATTTTGCTTCATTACGTCTCTGTCATCTACAACAATTGTAAGTAATTTTATATTTCTATTTATTGGGTGGGAAATGTCGATCTTTATGTAATGTGTATGTGTGATGTAATTATAAATATTGCATATTTGTTCTGAAATATTTTCCAAATTTTTGTTAAGTTTGTAAAACAAATATGTATTATTTATAATTGTTTACAAATGTTTATGATTGTTATATGTACCATTATTGTAAGAACATATTAGTATATTTTGTTGACATTTTTATAGTAGGGTTTTAGCTATTATTGACAGATATTCTAATCCTCTAGTTGTAGGGTATAGTGTGACTTGACTTTGCAGTAGTCGGAACATTTGTTTAGTTTGTTTACTTAGTTTTGGACCAATTTGGGTCACTGATTGGTCCATTCTTAGTTCTTGATAGCTTTGTTCTTTTATCAAAGCTTGTAGTAGGTTATGGAATGTGGGTCTTGTTCTGCTTGTGGTAGCTTGGAAAGCATTATGCCACCCTTCTACACTGTTGTTGGTTTTTGCCTCTTGGTTTAAAGTACTAAGATAGACATTCCACCAAGGGATTTGGAATTTGGGTTGGCGTCGATGTCCAGATCTGTGCAACCTTCCCACCCAAGTATCTTCGAAATAATCCAGTAATGGGGTTAGTTTATCTTCATTTCTCTTGTAATATGTGCTGTCGATTAATAAATGATAGTGTTCCGCTACATCGGTAACAGGAACGTAGGCCAGTGCTATCAATTTTTTAATTTGATAGGCAAAGGTGCTATCTGTTGAATACAAAATACTTAAAGTTGATTTTTGGAGATGTCTCCATATGCTCTGATTGAAATGATAATAACAACCCTGGATTGCTGTGTGGGGAAATATTTTCAAAATGCTATTAATCATAGCTAATTCGAAATCAATAATTATTTTTTCTGGGAAATAATTATTGATTTCATTTTTTAGAACATTTAATATTTCTGTGTAAGTGTTTTGCTGTTTGTTTGGTAGCAAACAGTAAATGAAAGGGATGTTATAGTTATGGTATAACCCGTGGATGGAATAGAGTTGATAAAAAGGTTTTGGGCATGGTTTAAATGTTCCATCCATCATCCATTGGGGACACTGTTGGATTTTTCTTAAATTACTTGCAGTTGCAAACATTATGATTCTGTTTGTACTGCTTTCATTGTCAAAAAGGATAAATTTGTCTTTATTGTGTGTGATGGACATTTCTGGTGAAATAATAATTTCCTCAAAAGTAGTTGGGTTGGGTGGAGTTGTGGAAGTGCGTCTTTTAGTGTATGCAATTGTGCGTTTTAGGGAGTCAATAGAGGGTAGTTGACCTGAAGCATGGGCTGGGACTTTCAACAGTTCCTCTTTAAGGATTTGTGTTGTTGGTCTATCACTTTGTGTGCTAGCAGTCTTTATACTTTCTAAAGCATCTCTTATTTCAATTGCTGTGACATTGGGGGGATGATTGTGTTCCCTGGTAAATAGCACATTAGTTTCCTCTGTAGTAGCCCTTCCATAACATTTGTTTGAGTAATATTTTGTACATTTCCCAAAAACTTTTCTACCACTTTGTCTTTCCTGACTATAAACATAACCCATATAACATAACAGTAATTTATTTTTTTGTGACATTACAAATTCTGCACCTTCTGTCATTTTGTTTTACTTGTTCTAGGAAAGAGTAGAAAAAAACAAAATCAAATAACATATATTTCACTTAGTGGTGCAAACATAATTAATGTTCTATTTATACTTACGTTTACTAAATGTAGTAATCACAAATGCAGAACTGTCTTTTGAAGGACTTTCTTGTATGTATGTCTTTATTTACTGTTGGTATGAAAATATAGAAATGCTAAGTTAATGTTTATACATAACACACGTTTTTCCTAGGAGAAAGCAGTTGTTCAATTTGCTTAGTACTACATTTGATGTCAACATTACATATACTTAATTGTTTAAATTGTTGAGTTGTAGTATTTGGTGGAGTACATCAAGGTAATCAAGTTTAGATCTGTAGAGAAGATAGAATAAATACATGTCACATATTATAAAATTTAGTTTTAACCGTTGGGTATTTGGAAATATTTAAAAGTATACTAACTTCTAAATATGTACTTTTCTTTGCTGTAGGTAGAATAGATGTATGATGTATTCACAATATCTGTAGAGGAAATATAAAATAAATAACATGGTGTTAGGAACATGATTCTTTTTTTTCTGAAGTTTTAGACAAATTGATGTATACTTACATTTTTTACAAGGGTAGTCTTGTCTTTTGGTATAGTTGATGTTGGATGTTTTTATTGGATCTGTAGGGAAGATGTAATATGCAAGATATGTTGTTTAGAAACTAGCATTTTAAAAGTTGGTTGTTTACTAACAAAAACATATATACTTACATGTTTAATTAGTGTAGTTTTATACATTTGTAGTGTTGAAATCGGAAAATCCCTGAATATCAGTGAATAAAAAGTTTTAAATAAAGTATGAATCTTGTGAAATAGTGTTTAAAAACAGCTGTTGTTGTAGAACAGAGCATTAATATATACTTACTATCTTATTTTGCAGGGGAAGAAATAGGAGCAGGTATTAGGATTTTGTTTGTAGTAGTTTCTATTCGAAAAGTAGGAGGAGATAAAAATTACATAAGTGTAAGAGTTAGGAGATATAAGTAAAATAGTAGACTACTAATTTAGATTTTTAAATAATGCAATGTAACTTACTTGAATTATTAGCTAGTGAGCTGGATCTTTAAAGATGTTTGTTCAGGAACAAAATCTTCAGAGTGTTGGCATCTTCTTTCTATAGAGTTAGCAGCAGCAAATGGTAGAATGGATTTATCCCTTTTATAGTATGTGTATTTTGTGTGCTTGGATTTGATTGGTTGTAGGATGAAAGGAAGAATTGTATAGGCTAGTTTGAATTTGTTTTAAGTTAATTGGTGTGTTTGTTGATGTGAGAATGGTGGTATGTGGTGGTTTCCACATTAAAGCAGGTTAGTTGTAAAATAAAATAGATGTGTAAATATAAAAATATAATGATAATTTTAGTTACATGTAAATATTCTATTTTAAATGATATAACGAATTTAATATAATGTATAGGAAATGATTATAAATAGTAATGTTATAAAAGTAACAGGTATTATATGTAAAATGTTTTTTGTATAGAGCAATGACTTTTATAGACGATTAATATGGTATTTTAGACATGAAAGGGGACAAAAAATAACTCGATATTTGTTTTGAAACGATATTTTTGTACTCTATATTTTAGTAGTCGATATTTTGGTATTGTTAGGTGTAATTTCATGAACAACGATATATTAGTAGTCGATATTTAATAAGACGATATTTATGTACTCGATATTCTAAGTACTCGATATTTTTTAGTCGATATTTTAGTATTTGATGTAATAAGTATACAAAGTCGATATTTTTGTCGTCGATAATTATTCAACGATATTATTGCTAGTGGATAATGTGACCGTCGATAATATTTCAGTGATCCATCCCTGCCACTGTGACTTTACCCCACCGCTACCTCCGACAGTGCCCCACTCTCCACAGTGGCCTTCTCCCACTATACCAGTGCCCCTCTCTCCACAGTGTCTTTCTCACTTGTATCTCAGTGCCCCTCTGCTTACAGTCCCCTTCCCCTCTGTATCACAATGTCCCTCCCTGCAACAACACTCGCTCACTCCTGTTATAGGACCCCTTGGCTTCCCTCCCTCACTCTCAGAGCACCCCTCCCCACCATCACTTTGTATTAAAGTTTGCACTGGGCCCTGAGTATCCATACTTTGAGTTTGCACGTGAGAATGCGAAGCCCTTCTCAGTCTTAGCCACTCAAACAGGGAGGCTTTCCCAATTACCCCCTAACCAGAGAGAGGATACACAGGGAATTTCTCAGCTTTGACCTGGAGTAAAATAGCATTGATTCAAAACGTGCTATCAGAGGGGCTAGGCTGTGTTGGGTGCTCTGTACCTCCCCTCATCCCCGCAAGCCTGCTGAGATCTATCGCCCCAACCCTTCCCTTCACCTCCAAAGACCCATGTCCCGTAAACCCCTGCTGCATACTTACAGCCTTATGTCTCTGTTGGAGAGAGATCAGAGTTTTGTCTAGATTAAGTTTTGACTATAGCACAGAGGGGTAATGTAGAACATGTACCATGCAGATGACAGAACTATATTTATGTGGATAGCTCAGTGGGTTTCTGTTTTTTGTCACAGACGTACTTTTGTTACTTGCTGATCATAAATTGCAATCCTAATATAGCACTGGAAGCAGACTTGGTTGAATGTTGTGCTTTATTAGTTAAAAAGTATGTGTGGGAGCCTGTCTGAATGGAATTGAATGTCGGACTTCATTTGCAAATAGGTGGCAGTGGGATTTTGCTACTTATAGTCTGATCATCTAATAGAACAATTTTTTTTAAGCATGCGAGTGTGGTTCTCCATCAAGGCGTAACCCCAATGGTATAACTGACACTTTATTATGTTTTATCAGGAATACCTATTGTGACATAACAAAACATCTTTTTATGGCATAAAACTTAACACAGTTAAAGAATCGCTATTGTGTGTCTTGGACAACACTGCTGTGCATTGATGAGACAGGCCAAGAATGATACACTCCTGTCACCTCTCAACCTTACATAATTAATGACTGTATATTTAATAATGCAGAGGTGTACTCTTTGCTTGCTCTATCTCAGTATCTGCTTTTCTTCCTCCCCTTCACACCTCACTCCTTTACTTCTCTCCAATCTTACTTACTTTCTGCCCTACATCTTTGTTTTCTCTTAATCGCCACCTCCCCTCATTAAATCCTTTTCATTGTTCACCTTTCCATCTTTCCCTTCCACTCTACCCTCACACGCTCCCCACTGTCCACTTTTTTCCCCTTGCCTTTCTCCTCTTTTCACTTTTCCTTCTCATCAGGTTCCACTCCAATCTTGCAATCCCAATCTCTGCTTTCCACATTTATCTTCACATTCTCTAATGCATCTATCTTTGCCTTTAGACCTCTCCTCCTCCCTCACTCTCCCTTTTAATGTTTTCCTTCTTGCACATATGTTTTTATCTACTCCAGGAATCTGTGTTCTATCTCAGGGTCATAAATTGAAATCTTGGTGTGGCCACTCAGTCTTTCATCTTTAGATACAATTAGTGCAATTGAGCTGGATAACAACATTTTTAATTTGGTGTCAAGGCCCCCTCCAGTGAATATTTGCTTTACAAACATACATGGCATGTTTCTCTCTCTCTATATCCCTTAATTTCTTCATTTCACATTCTTTTCTCATTTTTTCCTTCTTTCATCCATTACTTATTTCCTTACTCCAGTGCTCATCTTCCTGCCTGCATTTGTTACTGCCTTCTTTAATGTATTCCTTCCTTCATTTTTTTCTTGCTTTTAAACAGCACAGTGCAAGCACATTTTCTTTTGTTTGCAAAGCTGCCTCAAGTCTTCAAATGACCATTCTCTTATTTGAGTTCACTTTTAAGTTTTTGTAATAGGCTTCCAATATGTTATATCATGTTATATTGATTTGTATAGCGCACTAATCACCCAGGAGGGTATCCAGGGATTTGGGCAGGTGTGTAGGTGTGAGGTGCCTGAGTTGCTTTTGTTTAGAGCCAGCCCTTCATCTTCTTGCGGAGCACAATACTCGAGGAGGTGACTCCCATGTGTTGAGGCTTGTGGGTGTGGGTGGTGCTAATAAAGGGAAGTGGATGGGGCCAATGGAGGGAGTGGGCAGAGCTGGGGAAGTGGGTGTGGCTCCGTTAAAGACTGTGAGCCCCTGCACTTCATATTTTACAAATTAAGCACTGCTGCTCACATTCTTATATTTCCATCTCTTGACCCTCCGGGTAGGTCGCTTCCCCACCGCTGCAGCGCCACCTGTGCCTGTGACCCGCCTGCTCTGCTTCCTGTGTGCCAGTGTCTGCTGCTCATTTTGATTTCTGTACCCCCGTGTGACTGTCGCCCTTCTCTCCCTTGGAGCCTCGCTCGCCGCTGCTCCCCCGTTTTCCCGCTGCTACCTGCCGTGCGGCGCCGCTCCCACGTGCCCATTCTCTGGCCACCCTCCCACCTCCCAGCTGACCCCTCCTCCCCACCTCCCTTTAAATGGTGGCCGCTGCGCGGTAGAGACAGCAACCTTTGACCCTCCGGGTAGGTCACTTCCCCACCGCTGCAGCGCCACCTGTGCCTGTGACCCGCCTGTTCTGGTCCCTGTGTGCCAGTGTCTGCTGCCCATTTTGATTTCTGTACCCCCGTGTGACTGTCGCCCTTCTCTCCCTTGGAGCCTCGCTCGCCGCTGCTCCCCCGTTTTCCCACCGCTGCCCCCCATGCGGCCACGCCCCCGTGCCCATTCGCTGACCACCCTCCCGCCTCCCAGCTGACCCCTCCTCCCCACATCCCTTTAAATGGCGGCCGCTGCGAGACCGCGCCTAAGGCAAACCCGTCTGCTCCCGTTCGTGCCTGGACCGCGCCCAACGCCACAACCCCTGGCCGCCGACGTCTCCAGGGCACCCGACTGAGGTACTACACTGCCACCCTCTTCGCACTCAACACAGGACGATCTACCGCCTGCCACCTAGCCAGGCCGATGCGCACCCACGGACCCTTCACCTGCCAAGCATGCAAATTCTCCTGCCTCCGAACCTGCACACCTCCCACCGAACGCAGCAACAACAACAGCCACCTCAAGTGCATCCTCCTCAACACCCACTCCGTCCACAAACACGCCATCGAACTCTGGGAGCTCCTGGATACAACAGCACCAGACGTCGCCTTCCTCATGGAAACCTGGATGAACGCGTTCTCGGCCCCCGACATCACCATAGCCTTCCCGGACGGCTACAAAATCACCCGGAAAGACCGCGTCAACAAAACTGGAGGAGGCATCGCCGTCTTCTACAAGAACACCATCAGCGTCACGACCAACGCCGAAGACACACTCACCGCCGCCGAACACCTACACTTCCAAACCCACACCGACCCCCAGACCACCCTCAGAGGAATGCTCATCTACACACCCCCGGGCCCACGGACACAATTCTGCGAAACCATCACCGACTTCATCAGCGCCGCACGCCTTAATCTCACCAGAGTACATCCTTCTAGGGGACCTGAACTTCCACCTGGAGAAAAACAACGACAATAACACCACCACCCTGTTCAACAACCTCACCAACCTGAAATGAAATGAAATGAAAAGGAATTTGTACAGCGCAACTTTGCTCGTAGGCGTCAAGGTGCTAATGATGGTATAGGCTGTGGGGACAAGAGGAGGAATTACCGATAGGACTACCTGAAAAAACAGGTTTTTAGGATTATTCAAAAAAGAGAATGAGTTGACTGACCTTTTATATCTGCTGGAAGAGCATTCCAGATCTTAGGGACAAGGGAGTGGAAAGACCTTCCGCCCCATCTGGCTCTGTAGATTCTGGGGTTCGCAAGAAGATTTTTATTGGCAGATCGAAGGGCCCTTGCGGGGATATAGGGTGTTAGTAAAGATTTAAGATCTTCTGATCCACCGGCATACAGGGCACGGTGAGTAATACATAAAGCCTTAAACTCTATCCTGGCCTGCACATGGAGCCAGTGAAGGTCCCTTCTGATGGAGGTTGCTGATGAGAGTCTGGGAGCATCAGCAACAAACCGGGCAGCTGCATTCTGTACCAATTGCAAGCGTTGTACCTGCCGTTTATTGATACCCAAATACAGTGCGTTGCAGTAGTCTAACCTGGAGGATATTAGTGCTACAGCAACAGTTTTCCGGGATTCTGGGGAGAGATAGTGCACCAACTTCCTCAGGGTTCTGAGAGCTCCACAGCAAGTGGAGATGGTCCTGCTGACCTGTTTGTCAAAAGAAAGTTTATTGTCAAAAATGAGACCCAGATTTCGAGCGGACTGGGAGGGCTTAGGACAGACCCCAAGAGCGGGAGGCCACCAGTCATTTGACCATATTTCTTCTTTGCCACCAAAGACCAACACCTCAGTTTTATCCCCATTCAGTTTGAGAAAATTCCTCACCATCCAGCCAGCTACTGGCTCCATGCAGCTTCTGAAATTCCGGGCTGTGATGTCGGCAGAGTGTGAGATGGAGACCATAATCTGGGTATCGTCGGCATAGGAAACGGCTTCGAGCCCAAAGGACCTTACAAGTCTGGTGAGCGGTGTTACGTAAATGTTAAAAAGTGTGGGGCTCAGGGAGGACCCCTGGGGGACCCCACACTGCACCGGTTTTGCTGGTGAAAGAAAGTCGCCCAACTTGACCCTTTGTGCTCGGTCATCCAGAAAGGATTTCAAGAGGCTGAGCGCCGGACCGTTCACTCCTATCTCCATGAGGCAGTTAACTAAGATGGAGGGAGATAGGGTGTCAAAAGCGGCTGTAAAGTGGAGCAGGACCAGGAGGGTAGTCTGGCCACTGTCGACCTTAGCACGGATGTTATTGGTGACAACTGTGAGAGCGGACTCGATGCTATGCACTCTACGGAAGCCGTGTTGAGAGGGATCAAGGAGGCTGGCGTTCTCCAGAAAGGAACTCAGATGGATGTTAAGATGGGCCTCTAGCATTTTGGCAAGGGCAGGAAGCAATGAAATGGGCCGAAAGTTTTTTAAGATACCGGGATCCAGTGAGGCTTTTTTGAGGAGGGGCTTAACTATGGCCATTTTCCAGGACATGGGGAAGACACCTTCCTGAATGGAGAGATTGATAACTTCAAGAAAGGCGGGGAGGAGGACATCTCTACATTCCTTAAAAGTCTTCAAAGGGCAGGTATCCAGGGGAGAGCCTGACTTCAGCTTATCTAGATAGAGATTGAGACCTCGGACTCAAGCAACTGGTGGACAACCCCACCCACTATGCCGGCCACAGGCTCGACCCCATCTTCTCGGCCAGCAGCCACGTTGCCTTCAGCCACTCCACCGGACTACACTGGACCGACCACAGCTGCATCCATTTCACCTTCAAGAAGACCACATCCCACCACCACACGCTACAGATCCCCCGCAGATGCTGGAACAAAATCACCACAGACCAGCTGACCACATCGCTGAGCCAGAACCCACACCCCAGACACCAATGACGCAGCACACAATCTCGCACAGTGGATCACCAACTGCGCCGACGACCTCGCTCCACTGAAGAAACCCCCAGGCAAGACTAGCAACAGAAAAACCTCATGGTTCACAGACGCCCTCAAAATCGCAAAGAAATCATGCCGAACCCTCAAAAAAGCCTGGCGCCACACACGGACATCAGAAAACATGACAGCCTTTAAGAGCGCCACCCGCAAATACCACCAGATGATCCGCACCACCAAAAGCACATCGTTCAAAGAGCTGCTGGACAACAGCTCCCACAACAGCAAGGAACTCTTCAGCATCGTCAAAGAGCTCTCCAACCCCAGCGCCAGCAACAACGACATCACACCTTCGCAAGACCTCTGCAACTCCCTCGCCACATTCTTCCACCGCAAGATCACAGATATACACGACAGCTTCGGACCCCAGACCCCGCCCCCAGCCACCAAACCAACGACCCCCACCACCACCCTCAGCGCATGGACCCACATCAGCACTGAAGACACCACCCGCGTCATGAACACCATCCACTCCGGCTCCCCCTCCGACCCATGCCCTCATCACATCTTCAACAAAGCCGACATCACCATTGCACCCCACCTCCGGAACGTCATTAACAGCTCCTTCACGTCAGCCACCTTCCCTGGAAGCTGGAAACACGCAGAAATCAACGCTCTTCTGAAAAACCAACAGCGGACCCCAAAGACCTCAAGAACTTCCGCCCCATCTCTCTGCTCCCCTTCCCGGCCAAAGTCATTGAGAAGACCGTCAACAAACAGCTGACTGCATTCCTCGAAGAAAACAGCTCGCTCAACCCATCCCAGTCCGAATTTTGAGCCAACCACAGCACCGAGACCGTCCTCATCGCAGCCACCGATGACATCAGGACCCTGATGGACAACAGAGAGACAGCCGCACTCATCCTCCTGGACCTCTCGGCAGCCTTCGAGACCGTCTACCACCGCACCCTAATAACCCGCCTCTACAACACTGGGATCCAAGGAAAGGCCCTGGACTGGATCACATCTTTCCTCTCCGACAGAACCCAGAGAGTCCGCCTCCCTCCCGCTCCGAGGCCACCAAGATCATCTGCGGCGTACCCCAAGGCTCCTCACTCAGCCCAACTCTCTTCAATATCTACATGAGCCCCCTCGCCACCATCGCCCGCAAACACAACATCAACATCATCTCCTACGCCGACGACACCCAACTTATACTCTCCCTCACCAAAGACCCTCTCACCGCCAAAGCCATCTTCCAGGACGGAATGAAAGAGGTCGCAGAATGGATGAGGCACAGCCATCTGAAGCTCAACTCGGACAAGACGGAGGTCCTCATCCTAGGACAATCCCCTTCCGCCTGGGACGACTCCTGATGGCCCACGTCACTGGGCACCGCACCAACACCCACTGACCACGCATGCAACCTGGGAGTCATCCTTGACTCCTCTCTCACGATGACCAAGCAAGTCAACGCAGTCTCATCCTCGTGTTTCAACACCCTGCGCATGCTCCGAAAGATCTTTCGGTGGATCCCCACCGAAACCAGAAAGACGGTCACCAAGACCCTCGTCACCAGCCGACTGGACTACGGGAACGCCCTATACGCAGGAACCACAGCCAAACTTCAGAAACACCTTCAGCGCATACAGAACGCCTCCGCATGACCCATCATCGACATCCCCCGCCACAGCCACACGCCCACCTGAGAAACCTGCACTGGCTCCTCGTCAGCAAGAGGATCACATTCAGGCTGCTCACCCACGCCCACAAAGCACTCCACAACATGGGCCCTGAATACCTCAACAACCGCATCTCGTTCCACCCCCACCCGCCAGCTCCGTTCCTACAGCCTCGCCCTCGCCACCGTCCCACGGGTTCGCAGAACCACCACAGGAGGAAGATCGTTCTCCTACCTAGCAGCGAAGACATGGAACTCCCTCCCCGCACACCTACGACTGCCCCAGGACCATCTCACCTTCAGGAAACACCTCAAGACCTGGTTATTCGAGCAGTAGCAGCACCCCCCCCCCTTTTCTTTTTTCTCCAGCGCCTTGAGACCCTCACGGGTGAGTAGCGTGCTCTACAAATGTACTGATTGATTGATTGATAATGCCGAATTATCCGAGAAAACATTCAGCAACATATTTAACTGCAGCGGAGGTTAAAAATAAAAACAATATCAGTTGCAGTTTTATATTTGCAAGAGACAAGAAAACTCCCTTTTATCTGGAAAGGCCTCTCTCCAGGGGTCCATTATTTTAAAAACTCTAGAATATTCCATAAGAATTCTTGCGGTCTGAGGTTTATGTTGCTTCTTGTTACTTATCATGAAGTCTGGTCTGGAATTCTGTGAAGAATTAAAATCACCCCTTATAATAATTTTGCCTTCATAGGCAATAAAGATTGAAAAACCTTTCCTAATGGACCAGAAATATCCTCTACTGGTGCGTACACACTTACTAATATTAATTGTAAAGAATTTCTTGAGCAATTAACCCATCACCATCGACCCTCAGAGACAGATTTCCGGATATGGATTTTTATTCTACACTCCTTTTAATGTAAATTGTTACCCCTCTAAGGGAAACGCTCAAGGAGGTGAAACACTCAAAACCTGCCAAAGCCTTAAACATGCCAAACTTATTTGATTTGACAGAGGGTCTATGGTTTTTTTGCAACAACAAAAGAAATTTTTTGTATTTTGCCCTTTCACCCAAGTGTCTACTGCTTGCTTTTTCCGTCCGTTATTCAGCCCATTGACCTTGGAAAGGAATACTTTCCACATAGAATTGTGCATTTCAGAAATACAGAAGAACGTATTCATAGTAAAGTACATTTGTATAAAGAAGCAATATAAATACCGTAAAGTGCAAACTTTTCACCATGATTGTGTGTGGTATATTTGATATCAGTTCTGAAAAGACTAACCCATCCCTGAGACCCTTCAGATATCTGAGAAAAAAGAAGAAAATGCCCTTCAAACAAAACCTTTAACTTTCCCACCTGGTCGACGTAAAGCCTGAGCACCAACAGGATGAAATGATACAATCATACTTTGGAACTCGTTGCGTCACCAGTCATGTCGGAAAAAACTCGAAAAGTAAACTCGTTCTGCACTGAAAGATACTTTTCATTAATGTCCTTAGAGAGGACCTTCTCCTCAATCCAACAATCCGCTAAATTTACTCGGATGGTGCAGGGGTACTTAGCATTAGGTGGGATGTGCGTCGGTACTCTGTGAGCTCGCATAATCGCCAAATCCTGAGCTCCTTCCGATAGGACATATGATTTTATCAAAGATTTCACAAGATCATTCGGGCCTCCCACTATCCTCTTTATTCTCAATCACTCCAACAAGCTTCAAATTCAATCTCATAGAATAATTTTCCAATTGTTCTTGTCTCTCACAATGGAATTTAATTTCTTTCTCAAATTGCGCAGTCTGTGACGATGTTGCCACTAATTTACCCCCACAACCAGTGACTCACTGCTATCTCATGCAATGATCAGTTACCAATCACAGCTGCACCTCTTTTTGCTGCTTGATCTCCTTTGCCTGATCTGCCTGCTTTTGCCTCATGGTTTTGATTTCTCCTAACAGTTGCTTGAGCGGAAGCATCATAGACATGGAACCATAGCTTTCCATAGCATGCTTCCTTGGGAGAACTTCTGAGGTGACAGATGCTTTCAATGACATATCATCCAAGCTTGCGTGTCCAGAATTGATGGCTCCCTTTATTCTGAGCTCTCATCAAGCTTTGCGCTCCTGCCCCTGTCTCTGGCCTGAGTGAAAGGCTAGAGTTAACCTCCTTCTCACCATAAGTTCCAGAACTCCTACCTAAAACAAAACAATCTCTCAGATTAATGGTGCCCGGGGTCCCATCTGCCAAGGCAATAGTTAAGGTCAGCATGACCACCACATGGCCATTCACATTTTGGTCATGGTTTAAATATCTAGCCAGAGCGTGTCCTTTTCCTGTTTCTCTATTTGAACCACCAGGCCCACTAGGTGCATCCTTCATCAGTGTTGATGTTACTACCTTCCTTGCTGTTTGCCACAGCTCGCCAATGTCACACTTCATACCACTTACAGGATTTTGAGTCAGATCAGAGAGCTCACTTTGGCCCCCTGCTTTGTCTACAGACTCTGTTATGAAATCTGAATGAACGCCGTCATCTTTATCTGTGGTCAACAATAGTGGAAGCAGCTGCTGCAATGGTGCCTAATCTGGCCCATCTAGAATAGTTAGGGATAGTGGAGATTACTCCATTTCACTACCCCTTTTACCAAATCGTTGTAAAACAAACAATGTAGACATTGCTTTTGATATTGTTCTTTGCAACTTTTTCTTTGCCTGACTTTCAACCCTTTTGGAAGGGTAGTTTCCCTTTGGCACTTTTGTAGTATATATGCTGGTGGCTTCATACCATAAATAAAGTACAAATTCTTGACAACACAGGCAGGTTGCTCTCTCCTGTATACTCACAGTCACACAATTGGAGAGGTAAAAACGATAATGCAACTGCCTACCTTCACCTTACCACTGCGGCATACACAATGAAATGATGCCACCCAAACTGCTGCCCAATAAATATTTCTGGTGAGCCTTACTTCTCTGGCCCTGAAAGCTCAGCACGTGCTCCTCTCTCTCACCACTCTTCCCAGCTTTGGCTGGCTCCTTGGCACGTCCACCGGCATCATCAGGCAGAACATAGGACTAATTACAGGGTGATAGCTCATGACGGGACAGAATGTTCTGGGTGGTTGCCTTAGCAGGCGTTATCAGGCCTCCCATCTACCACCCAGTACTCAACCCTCCAAAGGATTCTAAAAACATCAACTGAAGCACCCAGGTCTGGGGCAATCAATGATGCTCCCATTTGTCATGAGGACCTCAGGGCAATTTTGCCAGGCTGAGAAGTTCACACCCACAGGGCTATGATCTATGAAATCCTTGGCCTAGCAACGCCAGGAGCCTGCGCATTTAGGGCATGTCTAGCTCCTGGCTACATAACCTGAACGAAAAGATGCCTGACAGACACTCTTATTGCCTGGGAAAAGGTGCAGCATGGCACCAGCCGCAGCCGTTAGTGGGAGTACCGGCCGGGCGGTGACGTGGGGAGGGGGAGGGCCGGGGAGGGGGGTAGTAATGTATGGTTTATGTACCTTAACAGGAGAGTAGTTGGCCTAACGGCTAGGGCGCTCGACCTCGGACCTGGGGATCTGGGTTCGAGTCTCGGTAACGACGCCAAAACCTCCTGTGATTCTGGGTAAAGCACTTAATCTCCCCGTGCCTAAAATGAATGTGTATCCGCATGTAACGTAACGTAAAGCGCTCTGATACCCGATTCAGTTTGGGTCTAGTTCGTGCTATATAAAACTCTGCAAAAAACACATTCCTGCCTCTAAATACCACAAATCTCTGACCCCCTAAAACCCCCTCACCACATCTAAACTCCATTCTCCCTGAACTCTAAAAACCTATTTCTACACCTGAATTCCACCAATCCTTGTCTCCTAAAAAATCCTCAACATCCCTGATCGTCACTTATCTCTGAGCACAAAGCAAAACATTGCTCGAAACACCATCCAGTTTGCATTTAATATTGAATTTTTCCGTAAAATTATACTTACTTTAAAAGGTTTTTTTGACTTTTTTTAAATGTATTTCCTTAAAATTGTATTTTTCTAAAATCGGTTTTCCGTAATTTGGTTTCCAAACCACACCAATCACTGTGCAGACTTACCTAGCTCTGTGTATTGTGCAATGAACACTTCTGTGCTTAATACACAAAGTTTTATTTAATTACATTCATCTTTCTTTCTCCAGTTTTGATGCATCAAGGTATAGTTTTCACTTAGCGCAAATTCTAGCCTACACTTCTCTGCCACATTTATTGAGTTTGTCTTAGCAAAACTTAGTATAATCAGCATGTGTCATGCATGCCATCAAAGGTGTAAAATGACATACATTTGTAGGAATGCATGTAGTATCAATCCCAATAACATAAACAATAGCACAACTCAACAAACCTTTCAGTAAGAGACTGATTGAAGCTATGGTCAAATTTGAGCTTTCAGCGTTTATGTCCTCAGAGTAATACTTTAGCCGCTGAATGCTACGGATGTACACATCTCTGTGGATGGGGATATCAGTACTCCTCTGCCAGCTGCATCACTTAGAGAGATGCTTCTTGCTCATGTACAAGTCATTGTTACATCCTTAAACCGCTGAAGGACCAAGTCAGTCCTGCTCTAAATTGAACTAGTGAATGTTTGAGGACAAACTGTAGCATTATGCACCTAAGCATGTGGGCTACCTCATCAGCAGCAACCACTCATCACAGGTGAAAACGGAACTTTTTCATATGAAACCTAATATTATCAGTACATCATTCATTCTAAAGTAAATAGCCTCAGGGTTGTCTATGGATATTGAATAGTTGTAATTGTAAGTGTGAGCTTAAACACCACTTACTTAAAATTTTTTGAGGTTCACCTGGGCAGCATTGGAGGCGTACATTATACTAAAAGTGAACACTCTACTCGATGGGGGAAGGGGCGGGAGGGGGATGAGAAGGTTTGAAAGTACCATGCAGTGCTTGCCATCAGTAACTGAGAGTTGACATGCTTGCTTAGAGACATATTCTGTGTGATCATGAGCAAATAAAAATGATTTGCCTTTTGGCTCAGAAGGAATTGCGAGCTCTTACAAACTGAACTATGTGAACTGTAGGAATAAGCTTGTCATGCTGTTTGGGTAGCAAGACAGCTTGCCTTGGGCTTGATGGAAAACCTTTCAGTGAACAGTTCTCCGAGTGAAGTTGAATAATAATAATAAAGTTAGTTTGTGGAGCAAATGTCACAATCTGGTGTGATGTGTAATTAGGTGCTCGACTAGTGAGTGTAAGCATCACCCCAGTCTGTGGTGCAAATTTTTATCAACCTTGGGATGATAAAACGCGGTGACAACTCAGTGTGCACATAAAACCACCTGAAAGAAAATTTGAAAACTGTCTAATAGCGTCAAGTATTTTTGTAGGTTTTTATTTTTATTTTTACATTTGACATTTGTTCTTCTGTGATATTTCACCACTGACACCTTGATGCTTTATGCTATGCCTTCATTCCTTTCAGTATTCATGTATTCGAGGTCAACTGTTTCTAACTGCTACTACAGATTCAAGGCACAATGGATCCCAGGCAGAAATTGGTCTCCCATCCCTAATAATTTCAACAGAGATATCAGCAGAGATTTCGACTATTTTGTATTGTGTAATGGCTGAAAAATATTATCCAATTTCAGTGTAAAACAAATGCAGCTGAACTGATTTTGTCGATTTCCGATTCCAGTGATAACTTTTTTCTAGTGCTTGTGGTGCTGGGTGGAGTGCATGTAGGCAGTCCATCAACCTCTTGTCAGCATTCCATTCATAATGTTGCCACTACACTGAGTTCAAATACGTTGGCACAGGCTCTTCACTGAGCTAAGGCAAACTCCCCAAATGGGCTCACACAGGTGCCAGCTGAGCTCATGCAGGCACCTAGTTGAGGTTATGAATGCACTCCACAGGGCATATACATATATTAAAAACAGCTCTCCCGAGGGCCAGCTGAGCGGTCTACTGAGCTCAAGCAGACATCTAAATCAGCTCTCTCAAGCGCCAGCTGAGCTCAGGCATGTGCTCTGCTGAGCTCAAGCAGACATCTAAATCAGCTTTCCCAAGCTCCAGCCGAGCTCATGAATGCGCTCTAATGAGCTCAACCAGACATCTAAATCAGCTTTCCCAAGCTCCAGCCGAGCTCATGCATGCACTCTACTGAGCTCAACCAGACATCTAAATCAGCTTTCCCAAGCTCCAGCCGAGCTCATGCATGCGCTCTAATGAGCTCAACCAGACATCGAAATCAGCTTTCCCAAGCTCCAGCCAAGCTCATGCATGCACTCTACTGAGCTTAACCAGACATCTAAATCAGCTTTCCCAAGCTCCAGCCGAGCTCATGCATGCGCCATAATGAGCTCCACCAGACATCTAAATCAGCTTTCCCAAGCGCCAGCTAAGCAAAAGCATGCACTCTACTGAGCTTAACCAGACATCTAAATCAGCTTTCTCAAGCGCCAGCTGAGCTCATGCATGCACACTATTGATCCCAAGCAAAACCCAAATCAACTGTCTCAAGTGCCATCTGAGCTCATGCAGGCATTCTACTAAGCACATGCATGTCCCCAAATCAGCTCTCTCAGTCACCAGCTGAGCTCATGCATTAAGCTACTGATGGTACTCACAGATCCTCTGCATACACCAATTAGCTTAGCAAGTGCAGGCACCTACTGAGCTACTGTAGAACAATTGCTGAAATCTTGAAGTCACCTATCTGTGTGTGATTGAGTGAGTGTATGAATCTGTGATGGGCCTGTTGGAAACGTGTCTATGAGGTCTCACCTGTACATAATGAGGGCCATCAGTAACATATTTGGGAGCATTCCTCCTCGAGACACACAGTCCAACTCTGATATACTGGTGCTTGGTTAGTGACATGTCTAAATTCTTGGTGGCATGCTGGCACCTTTGCATAACAGTGGCCCATCCATGACATATTGTGGGCATTCATCACTTATAAAGGACATTCCTGGCATCATTCTGGCTATCATTGACATAAATAAGGTAATAATCATTGCCATGTTATTGGTTTCCTGAGTATGTGGTGATTTTAAATGGGCATGAAAGGCACACTATGTGGTAGCAATGAGTGCTTGGTGAAAATTACTAGCTGATTTTGGGAGTCCAGTGGAAAACAGACACTATGAGACAAAATTATAGAGTTGTGCTTGAAAATCTCCTGGTAGGGAGAATTTAACCTATTGATCGAAAAAAGTTTCTGGTAATTTTAAGGTTAAATGTTTGCATTTTCAGAAATTGGCACTGACATAACAACAGCATTTCTGAAATATTTGTGTAGTTGACAGCTTTGTGTTAACAAATCATATTAAATTGAATTTGGGAGACTTTGCTTATGTAGGTTCCTTAGTCCTGAAGGGCACTTTCTCAAACAGGTGCTATTTTGTGACTTTCATGAAGGTTTTAACCACTTTCGTGCTCAGGACGGCCCCGGGCCGTCCTACGTCACGCTGACCGTGTGCTCAGGACGGCCGGGGGTCATCAAAAAGCCGCCGATTCCCCAACACGCACACACCCAGCGTGATGTAGGACGGCCGGGGGCACGCGAGGGGTTACGCCCCCTAATTCAATCCCCGAAACGCGGCAAAATTCGCGCCACAGGGAAGGGTCAATAATTTAAAATGCCAAAGATTTTTCGAAATTCACTGCTGCTGTCTGAACACTGAGTATGTAAGATTAATGTAACCAGTCTGCTGTTTGAGCCTGTACCATTGCTGCATGAATGACTAAGATTTGTCTAGCTCGTCTCTCTAAAAATCAATCAGGAGTTTGTAATGTGCGGCTACTCACCTGTGAGGGTCCCAAGGCACTAAAGGTGGGAGGGGGCTGCTGATCTAACTGGGCCTGTGGTTGTAACATATGTATCAATTTCATTTGTTCACCCTATAACTTACATATAGAGTGTCATAAGACATGATTCAGATTCTATTTAGAAGGGATTGGGTGGAAAACCGAAGTCAAGAAAGATGATAAAACATTTCAAATACTTCAGGCCACATGATGTTGAACAACCTTATTTTCTGAACTATATCTAAGACAATACATATTTTTTTAGCAAACTTGGAGACTTTTGTGACCATAGTTCTATGTTTTCTTTAGAAGGTGAGAATGACATAAAGACTTTATTTTACAATGAGTTTTCAGTATCATCAACATATATGTTTTGACACAGGAGTTGTCATCCTTATCTTTCTAAAGACCTGTGAAAGTGGCAAGTCACTCAGTCAATGACATTGAAACATGATGCAGCCTCAGTCTGGAAAAAGTTCCTTGTTATCTCTATATCAAGGTCAAACAAGAATAATAGGCAAAACAATGTAGTCTGAATTGTCCCCCTTTTTACCTTCTTTCTTTTAGGAATGTGTCCAAGACTAGCATCTCAATGTCCATTAGTTATGACAGATAATCATAAGATGATGTAAATTACATCTTAGATAAGATATAGTAGAAAAGGGCAGCTACTTGATCACTCTAAGATTTCCAGGTCATGGCAGCCCATAAGCTTGTGTAATGAATCACCGTAACTGTCATGTTTAAACTGAAAGTCATCAGAACCAAGATTATTGGTGACCCCACAGACCTTTTGGGATGACAGTTCACACAGAGGCAGATTAAAATCGCCCACCCAAATTAGATCAAATAAAACATTGGATTTGGTACAGAGATTGTCAATTTCACTCGCTAGATCGATGACTACTGACAACCTAGATTTATCAAACACATTATTGTAGTAATTAACAAACAATATATTACGCCCATGGTCCGCAGTGAGCCACAAAAGCTGGGCGTATGCGCCCACGGTCAAATACCTTTTTACTACAATCTGTCATTTAATTGAAACCAGGATCATAAGACCACCTTTAGCTCTCCCTGAGGTTGAACCTTGCGCCGCCAAACAATAAGATACAAAACCCTCATAATTTATATCTTCCCTACACCAAGTTTCCTGAAAGCATAAAATATCATGACTATTAATAAAGTCTTTCCAGCCCAGAACATTTCCCTTGGATTTTAGTCCGGCGATATTCCAACTGACAATTGAAATACCATTAACATGTGTAATACTTTTAGCATCAGAAGCAACAATAGTGCATGTACCAACCCCCGCCTTTAAATTGACATTAAGAGCATCCCCACAATCATTATTTACTATTAAGCCGCCCATCAAGATTTGCTCTGGGGCTGTATGTGGGGCGATTGATTCAGTTATCTGACTTTGTATTATCTCCCTTGCAGTTGATCCACAACCCTGTAGATGTCAATCATTAGTATCCAATAGACGTTTACTGGTTCTAATACCCTCTTCGACTGGGTCCATGGCAACGGCCTTTGACCTTTCAGTCACGGCCAGATGTGTTTCTACGAGACCTTCTAGTCGTTTAACTTCTAGGTAGAGAGTATCCAATTTGAGCACTAAAGGTTTTATAATCTCTTCCAGCTTAGTTTCGATAACTCTAGCTAGTAGGTTAAGTTGTTCAGAATTTATTATAGCAGCGCTTTTTCTTTCCAATAATTCGGGAACATCCCGGGGGCTTTTAGGGGGTGTGTCTACGATTTCCCCCACGTTTAGTTTGCAACTGCCTACATGCCCTCACTGCTCTAGAGACTGGTGAGCATTGCTCAGTTGCCTCGATTAATACATCCAGAATATCCGGATGGAAATCAGAGTGGACCTGAGCTTCGGTCGTAACGACTAACCTATTATCTAGTCCTATACTGTTATCATTTACTAGTACAGCCGGGTGGGAGGGGGAGACTTGGTGTATAGCCGGAGGACTCCCTCGTCCTAGTGATGCTCTCCGGTCATTATTGATTTTATTAACAACTTTCACTAGGTAATTATCTAAGGTTGCTAACACCGGTGTGGCTTTATGAGGTTTCTGTTTAGACATTATCAGATCTAGCAGCGAACCCTTACAATTTAGGAAAAATTTAAAAGAACAAAGACTTACATGAATATTCAAATATAATGATACCAGGATCGGCACACAAGCCTAAAGCCCGGTATAGTGAATAAAACTGGACTAAGTCCGCAGTCAATGTCATTAAAATCTCACTTAAGGGAGCAGGGATAGGCTCCATAACAAGACCAAGGTCTGTGGCCCAGCCCAGCCTCGTCCTGCCCCGGACTGCCACAGACTGCCCCACCCTGGTCCCGGGCTTCTCCCGGACGCTCCCGCGCGTGACTCGCATGGCGAGAGGCTTTCTGCTGTTTTCAAGCACCTCTGGGCACGTCTCAGGTGTCACAGGTGCGCCTGGTCAGCCGGGGCAGCTGGGAGCTGGAGTTCTCCCGCTACTGCTGGTGGATCCGGCGTGGAGAGGTAAGTGTCTGCACCACCGGTGCCTGTGCCGCTTCCCTCACAGTGCCCGTTGCCCTCACGGGATGCTGGTAGGTCCACCTAAATGCTAGAAGTCTAATCAGAGGGGGGCAACGTGTATGTAATAAAATAACGACATTCTTATTTCTCCATTGAGGTATTTTTGTGTGATAACTCCTCCACACAGCACATGCTTGTAAAGCACCTTGAAGCTCTTGGACCACGTTTGTGCTATATAAAACAGGGATGCTGAATCAATGGCCGTCCGGCTCTTTGGAAACGAATCCTGTACTATGTATCATAAACACTATACCTGCTCTTACAGTGAGGCCAGTAGTTCAGGGACAGGTACAATCTTTTAGTCCACAGACTATAAATTGTATCATGGGAAAAGTGTCCATGAAGTGCAATGATATTGCCTTCTCGGTTGCTAGTAAGACCAACCAGTTAAAAGCAGTCCATCTGCATATCACACACCAAGACAAATACAGACTACTGTCTATGTGTCTCCCTGAGAGGGTTTGTTAAAGCGCCGGGACACTCCTCGGAGTAGCTGAGCGCTATATAAATCCGATTTAAAAAAAAAAAGAAAAAAAAAATGGTCCCACCCAAAGAGGAATTTAACACCTGGGAAAGCATATTTTCATGCATTTACACCACACGCATAGTACACCTTCATTGGCAGTTCTCCCTGAGGTGCTGAAACAAGTACAGAACGAGCACTAAACTGAACCAGCTATGGATTTTGGTATTACGTTAGTGGGGAACTTTCCAACAGCTTCTCTGATCATCCTGAAGTCTTGCATAATCTACCAGCAGAAATGCCGGAGACACAATATTTACAAACTAGGGACAGTAAGACCAACCTAGTTCTCAGAGCCATATCAAACTACTCTGGTTATAACTATGTTATTTACAATGAGGGACAGACTCACTTGTATTCTCAAGCTGAAGCACATTTTTCTTCCATTGTAAAAATTATTGTAGCTGTGCAAGCCACTATTTTGAAGGAGCGCTCTTTGATGCAGGAAATACTCACGATTGTGGTTTCTCCCATACCAGCACTAGAGGCAGCCACCAAGGCAAGCATTACTAATGCTCACGCCCCATATCTGAGGAGGGTGCTGTGGGCCTCTTCTTTATTGCAATGGATGTAAAGTTTCAGTTTGATACTACTCTTTGTACACTTGCTTTTCTCCAATACAAACAAAATGTCGCTCCAACTAGAAAAGCCACATCATGCAGGGAAAGATGTTGGATTCCATTCGCATCTCAGCCACACTAACATCTAGATCTTAGCTGACAGGACTGCACAACACGTAGAACTTCATGCCCTGTTACTTGCACTACAGAAGGCTAATCAATAGGTTCCCACATTCATAGTGTCAGATTCGTCCTTCTTTGTTCAAGGCTACAATTTCGACTTGCAACACCAGTGCTTGAATGGATTCAAGGATTCAAAGGGAAACCCTATCAAGAATACACAGCTTAGGAGAAAGGTAGCTCTCTTACATGATAAGCATGTGAGGCACACTTTAGCCATCACCATGATGAGTTTCATGCATAAAGGAACTGTGCAGCTCACAGCTGCCAATGCTGAAATTCACAATGCCTTAACCAGATCTCAAACGAAGATCCACACAGATATTTCATCAGCCATACATGCAACCAAACAAGCATACATGCAACCAAACAAGCCAGAAAACCTCCTGTAGGCTTTCCTACTACACCCTTAGTTTAGACCACACTGCTAAAGTAACTCTACCAGGAGTGGTAGACAGGATAATCCGTACTAAAATGTCCAAGATTAGATTTAATCATGGAAGCTCATAAGGGATTGACATTTGCTCTGGCTGAGGTCAACTCAACCGTGGCAATGCTACAGCAATGCTACTGGTAGCATTGATTATATAAGCAAACTAGAGACATATGTCAACAGATCAAATCATCTACTGCTAAAAGTCCCTTGCCAACTCCCCTCACATTCTCCAACATCCCCAACAGGGTAATTAATTGAGACTCTATGGTCCCTATCATTTCGGGTAACTGATAAAAAGTATATATATTGGTAGCAATTTATTCATGTTCTTGATTCCTATGTGTGAGGCCATGGACAAATGTGAGTGCTTCAAATGGCCATAAAGGAATTGCAGTGTCCGGTATCAATGAAAGCAGTACATTCATTTCAGAAAAGGGGGTGGTGATGAACAGAGTGTCTGAATTAAGCAGACCACTCTTACCCAGTCCAAAGATCAGGGCTTGATCCATCACCGTTATTTAGCTCACTGCCCCATCCCAGCTCAGAACCTGGCTATATGCAAATTAGTCTGTCCCTGGCCCAGTGCATCATGGGAACAGGGCAGACCAAACTACCAAGCCAATTCTTCACCAGAAAGGATACAAGCTACCGGGGACCGGTTTCTGGCATTTCAGCCTCGTCGGCCCGGCTTGCTTGAATCCTGATGGAGCAGTGAGCAAGGGACTCATGTCTGAGTATACCCTGCCACACCTATAGTGGCCAAAAACGATTCAGAAAAGGGGGTGGTGATGAACAGAGTGTCTGAATTAAGCAGACCACTCTTACCCAGTCCAAAGATCAGGGCTTGATCCATCACCGTTATTTAGCTCACTGCCCCATCCCAGCTCAGAACCTGGCTATATGCAAATTAGTCTGTCCCTGGCCCAGTGCATCATGGGAACAGGGCAGACCAAACTACCAAGCCAATTCTTCACCAGAAAGGATACAAGCTACCGGGGACCGGTTTCTGGCATTTCAGCCTCGTCGGCCCGGCTTGCTTGAATCCTGATGGAGCAGTGAGCAAGGGACTCATGTCTGAGTATACCCTGCCACACCTATAGTGGCCAAAAACGATTCAGAAAAGAGGGTGGTGATGAACAGAGTGTCTGAATTAAGCAGACCACTCTTACCCAGTCCAAAGATCAGGGCTTGATCCATCACAGTTATTTAGCTCACTGCCCCATCCCAGCTCAGAACCTGGCTATATGCAAATTAGTCTGTCCCTGGCCCAGTGCATCATGGGAACAGGGCAGACCAAACTACCAAGCCAATTCTTCACCAGAAAGGATACAAGCTACCGGGGACCGGTTTCTGGCATTTCAGCCTCGTCGGCCCGGCTTGCTTGAATCCTGATGGAGCAGTGAGCAAGGGACTCATGTCTGAGTATACCCTGCCACACCTATAGTGGCCAAAAACGATTCAGAAAAGGGGGTGGTGATGAACAGAGTGTCTGAATTAAGCAGACCACTCTTACCCAGTCCAAAGATCAGGGCTTGATCCATCACCGTTATTTAGCTCACTGCCCCATCCCAGCTCAGAACCTGGCTATATGCAAATTAGTCTGTCCCTGGCCCAGTGCATCATGGGAACAGGGCAGACCAAACTACCAAGCCAATTCTTCACCAGAAAGGATACAAGCTACCGGGGACCGGTTTCTGGCATTTCAGCCTCGTCGGCCCGGCTTGCTTGAATCCTGATGGAGCAGTGAGCAAGGGACTCATGTCTGAGTATACCCTGCCACACCTATAGTGGCCAAAAACGATTCAGAAAAGGGGGTGGTGATGAACAGAGTGTCTGAATTAAGCAGACCACTCTTACCCAGTCCAAAGATCAGGGCTTGATCCATCACCGTTATTTAGCTCACTGCCCCATCCCAGCTCAGAACCTGGCTATATGCAAATTAGTCTGTCCCTGGCCCAGTGCATCATGGGAACAGGGCAGACCAAACTACCAAGCCAATTCTTCACCAGAAAGGATACAAGCTACCGGGGACCGGTTTCTGGCATTTCAGCCTCGTCGGCCCGGCTTGCTTGAATCCTGATGGAGCAGTGAGCAAGGGACTCATGTCTGAGTATACCCTGCCACACCTATAGTGGCCAAAAACGATTCAGAAAAGGGGGTGGTGATGAACAGAGTGTCTGAATTAAGCAGACCACTCTTACCCAGTCCAAAGATCAGGGCTTGATCCATCACCGTTATTTAGCTCACTGCCCCATCCCAGCTCAGAACCTGGCTATATGCAAATTAGTCTGTCCCTGGCCCAGTGCATCATGGGAACAGGGCAGACCAAACTACCAAGCCAATTCTTCACCAGAAAGGATACAAGCTACCGGGGACCGGTTTCTGGCATTTCAGCCTCGTCGGCCCGGCTTGCTTGAATCCTGATGGAGCAGTGAGCAAGGGACTCATGTCTGAGTATACCCTGCCACACCTATAGTGGCCAAAAACGATTCAGAAAAGGGGGTGGTGATGAACAGAGTGTCTGAATTAAGCAGACCACTCTTACCCAGTCCAAAGATCAGGGCTTGATCCATCACCGTTATTTAGCTCACTGCCCCATCCCAGCTCAGAACCTGGCTATATGCAAATTAGTCTGTCCCTGGCCCAGTGCATCATGGGAACAGGGCAGACCAAACTACCAAGCCAATTCTTCACCAGAAAGGATACAAGCTACCGGGGACCGGTTTCTGGCATTTCAGCCTCGTCGGCCCGGCTTGCTTGAATCCTGATGGAGCAGTGAGCAAGGGACTCATGTCTGAGTATACCCTGCCACACCTATAGTGGCCAAAAACGATTCAGAAAAGGGGGTGGTGATGAACAGAGTGTCTGAATTAAGCAGACCACTCTTACCCAGTCCAAAGATCAGGGCTTGATCCATCACCGTTATTTAGCTCACTGCCCCATCCCAGCTCAGAACCTGGCTATATGCAAATTAGTCTGTCCCTGGCCCAGTGCATCATGGGAACAGGGCAGACCAAACTACCAAGCCAATTCTTCACCAGAAAGGATACAAGCTACCGGGGACCGGTTTCTGGCATTTCAGCCTCGTCGGCCCGGCTTGCTTGAATTCTGATGGAGCAGTGAGCAAGGGACTCATGTCTGAGTATACCCTGCCACACCTATAGTGGCCAAAAACGATTCAGAAAAGGGGGTGGTGATGAACAGAGTGTCTGAATTAAGCAGACCACTCTTACCCAGTCCAAAGATCAGGGCTTGATCCATCAACGTTATTTAGCTCACTGCCCCATCCCAGCTCAGAACCTGGCTATATGCAAATTAGTCTGTCCCTGGCCCAGTGCATCATGGGAACAGGGCAGACCAAACTACCAAGCCAATTCTTCACCAGAAAGGATACAAGCTACCGGGGACCGGTTTCTGGCATTTCAGCCTCGTCGGCCCGGCTTGCTTGAATCATGATGGAGCAGTGAGCAAGGGACTCATGTCTGAGTATACCCTGCCACACCTATAGTGGCCAAAAACGATTCAGAAAAGGGGGTGGTGATGAACAGAGTGTCTGAATTAAGCAGACCACTCTTACCCAGTCCAAAGATCAGGGCTTGATCCATCACCGTTATTTAGCTCACTGCCCCATCCCAGCTCAGAACCTGGCTATATGCAAATTAGTCTGTCCCTGGCCCAGTGCATCATGGGAACAGGGCAGACCAAACTACCAAGCCAATTCTTCACCAGAAAGGATACAAGCTACCGGGGACCGGTTTCTGGCATTTCAGCCTCGTCGGCCCGGCTTGCTTGAATCCTGATGGAGCAGTGAGCAAGGGACTCATGTCTGAGTATACCCTGCCACACCTATAGTGGCCAAAAACGATTCAGAAAAGGGGGTGGTGATGAACAGAGTGTCTGAATTAAGCAGACCACTCTTACCCAGTCCAAAGATCAGGGCTTGATCCATCACCGTTATTTAGCTCACTGCCCCATCCCAGCTCAGAACCTGGCTATATGCAAATTAGTCTGTCCCTGGCCCAGTGCATCATGGGAACAGGGCAGACCAAACTACCAAGCCAATTCTTCACCAGAAAGGATACAAGCTACCGGGGACCGGTTTCTGGCATTTCAGCCTCGTCGGCCCGGCTTGCTTGAATCCTGATGGAGCAGTGAGCAAGGGACTCATGTCTGAGTATACCCTGCCACACCTATAGTGGCCAAAAACGATTCAGAAAAGGGGGTGGTGATGAACAGAGTGTCTGAATTAAGCAGACCACTCTTACCCAGTCCAAAGATCAGGGCTTGATCCATCACCGTTATTTAGCTCACTGCCCCATCCCAGCTCAGAACCTGGCTATATGCAAATTAGTCTGTCCCTGGCCCAGTGCATCATGGGAACAGGGCAGACCAAACTACCAAGCCAATTCTTCACCAGAAAGGATACAAGCTACCGGGGACCGGTTTCTGGCATTTCAGCCTCGTCGGCCCGGCTTGCTTGAATCCTGATGGAGCAGTGAGCAAGGGACTCATGTCTGAGTATACCCTGCCACACCTATAGTGGCCAAAAACGATTCAGAAAAGGGGGTGGTGATGAACAGAGTGTCTGAATTAAGCAGACCACTCTTACCCAGTCCAAAGATCAGGGCTTGATCCATCACCGTTATTTAGCTCACTGCCCCATCCCAGCTCAGAACCTGGCTATATGCAAATTAGTCTGTCCCTGGCCCAGTGCATCATGGGAACAGGGCAGACCAAACTACCAAGCCAATTCTTCACCAGAAAGGATACAAGCTACCGGGGACCGGTTTCTGGCATTTCAGCCTCGTCGGCCCGGCTTGCTTGAATCCTGATGGAGCAGTGAGCAAGGGACTCATGTCTGAGTATACCCTGCCACACCTATAGTGGCCAAAAACGATTCAGAAAAGAGGGTGGTGATGAACAGAGTGTCTGAATTAAGCAGACCACTCTTACCCAGTCCAAAGATCAGGGCTTGATCCATCACAGTTATTTAGCTCACTGCCCCATCCCAGCTCAGAACCTGGCTATATGCAAATTAGTCTGTCCCTGGCCCAGTGCATCATGGGAACAGGGCAGACCAATCTACCAAGCCAATTCTTCACCAGAAAGGATACAAGCTACCGGGGACCGGTTTCTGGCATTTCAGCCTCGTCGGCCCGGCTTGCTTGAATCCTGATGGAGCAGTGAGCAAGGGACTCATGTCTGAGTATACCCTGCCACACCTATAGTGGCCAAAAACGATTCAGAAAAGGGGGTGGTGATGAACAGAGTGTCTGAATTAAGCAGACCACTCTTACCCAGTCCAAAGATCAGGGCTTGATCCATCACCGTTATTTAGCTCACTGCCCCATCCCAGCTCAGAACCTGGCTATATGCAAATTAGTCTGTCCCTGGCCCAGTGCATCATGGGAACAGGGCAGACCAAACTACCAAGCCAATTCTTCACCAGAAAGGATACAAGCTACCGGGGACCGGTTTCTGGCATTTCAGCCTCGTCGGCCCGGCTTGCTTGAATCCTGATGGAGCAGTGAGCAAGGGACTCATGTCTGAGTATACCCTGCCACACCTATAGTGGCCAAAAACGATTCAGAAAAGGGGGTGGTGATGAACAGAGTGTCTGAATTAAGCAGACCACTCTTACCCAGTCCAAAGATCAGGGCTTGATCCATCACCGTTATTTAGCTCACTGCCCCATTCCAGCTCAGAACCTGGCTATATGCAAATTAGTCTGTCCCTGGCCCAGTGCATCATGGAAACAGGGCAGACCAAAATACCAAGCCAATTCTTCACCAGAAAGGATACAAGCTACCGGGGACCGGTTTCTGGCATTTCAGCCTCGTCGGCCCGGCTTGCTTGAATCCTGATGGAGCAGTGAGCAAGGGACTCATGTCTGAGTATACCCTGCCACACCTATAGTGGCCAAAAACGATTCAGAAAAGGGGGTGGTGATGAACAGAGTGTCTGAATTAAGCAGACCACTCTTACCCAGTCCAAAGATCAGGGCTTGATCCATCACCGTTATTTAGCTCACTGCCCCATCCCAGCTCAGAACCTGGCTATATGCAAATTAGTCTGTCCCTGGCCCAGTGCATCATGGGAACAGGGCAGACCAAACTACCAAGCCAATTCTTCACCAGAAAGGATACAAGCTACCGGGGACCGGTTTCTGGCATTTCAGCCTCGTCGGCCCGGCTTGCTTGAATCCTGATGGAGCAGTGAGCAAGGGACTCATGTCTGAGTATACCCTGCCACACCTATAGTGGCCAAAAACGATTCAGAAAAGGGGGTGGTGATGAACAGAGTGTCTGAATTAAGCAGACCACTCTTACCCAGTCCAAAGATCAGGGCTTGATCCATCACCGTTATTTAGCTCACTGCCCCATCCCAGCTCAGAACCTGGCTATATGCAAATTAGTCTGTCCCTGGCCCAGTGCATCATGGGAACAGGGCAGACCAAACTACCAAGCCAATTCTTCACCAGAAAGGATACAAGCTACCGGGGACCGGTTTCTGGCATTTCAGCCTCGTCGGCCCGGCTTGCTTGAATCCTGATGGAGCAGTGAGCAAGGGACTCATGTCTGAGTATACCCTGCCACACCTATAGTGGCCAAAAACGATTCAGAAAAGGGGGTGGTGATGAACAGAGTGTCTGAATTAAGCAGACCACTCTTACCCAGTCCAAAGATCAGGGCTTGATCCATCACCGTTATTTAGCTCACTGCCCCATCCCAGCTCAGAACCTGGCTATATGCAAATTAGTCTGTCCCTGGCCCAGTGCATCATGGGAACAGGGCAGACCAAACTACCAAGCCAATTCTTCACCAGAAAGGATACAAGCTACCGGGGACCGGTTTCTGGCATTTCAGCCTCGTCGGCCCGGCTTGCTTGAATCCTGATGGAGCAGTGAGCAAGGGACTCATGTCTGAGTATACCCTGCCACACCTATAGTGGCCAAAAACGATTCAGAAAAGGGGGTGGTGATGAACAGAGTGTCTGAATTAAGCAGACCACTCTTACCCAGTCCAAAGATCAGGGCTTGATCCATCACCGTTATTTAGCTCACTGCCCCATCCCAGCTCAGAACCTGGCTATATGCAAATTAGTCTGTCCCTGGCCCAGTGCATCATGGGAACAGGGCAGACCAAACTACCAAGCCAATTCTTCACCAGAAAGGATACAAGCTACCGGGGACCGGTTTCTGGCATTTCAGCCTCGTCGGCCCGGCTTGCTTGAATCCTGATGGAGCAGTGAGCAAGGGACTCATGTCTGAGTATACCCTGCCACACCTATAGTGGCCAAAAACGATTCAGAAAAGGGGGTGGTGATGAACAGAGTGTCTGAATTAAGCAGACCACTCTTACCCAGTCCAAAGATCAGGGCTTGATCCATCACCGTTATTTAGCTCACTGCCCCATCCCAGCTCAGAACCTGGCTATATGCAAATTAGTCTGTCCCTGGCCCAGTGCATCATGGGAACAGGGCAGACCAAACTACCAAGCCAATTCTTCACCAGAAAGGATACAAGCTACCGGGGACCGGTTTCTGGCATTTCAGCCTCGTCGGCCCGGCTTGCTTGAATCATGATGGAGCAGTGAGCAAGGGACTCATGTCTGAGTATACCCTGCCACACCTATAGTGGCCAAAACCGATTCAGAAAAGGGGGTGGTGATGAACAGAGTGTCTGAATTAAGCAGACCACTCTTACCCAGTCCAAAGATCAGGGCTTGATCCATCACCGTTATTTAGCTCACTGCCCCATCCCAGCTCAGAACCTGGCTATATGCAAATTAGTCTGTCCCTGGCCCAGTGCATCATGGGAACAGGGCAGACCAAACTACCAAGCCAATTCTTCACCAGAAAGGATACAAGCTACCGGGGACCGGTTTCTGGCATTTCAGCCTCGTCGGCCCGGCTTGCTTGAATCCTGATGGAGCAGTGAGCAAGGGACTCATGTCTGAGTATACCCTGCCACACCTATAGTGGCCAAAAACGATTCAGAAAAGGGGGTGGTGATGAACAGAGTGTCTGAATTAAGCAGACCACTCTTACCCAGTCCAAAGATCAGGGCTTGATCCATCACCGTTATTTAGCTCACTGCCCCATCCCAGCTCAGAACCTGGCTATATGCAAATTAGTATGTCCCTGGCCCAGTGCATCATGGGAACAGGGCAGACCAAACTACCAAGCCAATTCTTCACCAGAAAGGATACAAGCTACCGGGGACCGGTTTCTGGCATTTCAGCCTCGTCGGCCCGGCTTGCTTGAATCCTGATGGAGCAGTGAGCAAGGGACTCATGTCTGAGTATACCCTGCCACACCTATAGTGGCCAAAAACGATTCAGAAAAGGGGGTGGTGATGAACAGAGTGTCTGAATTAAGCAGACCACTCTTACCCAGTCCAAAGATCAGGGCTTGATCCATCACCGTTATTTAGCTCACTGCCCCATCCCAGCTCAGAACCTGGCTATATGCAAATTAGTCTGTCCCTGGCCCAGTGCATCATGGGAACAGGGCAGACCAAACTACCAAGCCAATTCTTCACCAGAAAGGATACAAGCTACCGGGGACCGGTTTCTGGCATTTCAGCCTCGTCGGCCCGGCTTGCTTGAATCCTGATGGAGCAGTGAGCAAGGGACTCATGTCTGAGTATACCCTGCCACACCTATAGTGGCCAAAAACGATTCAGAAAAGGGGGTGGTGATGAACAGAGTGTCTGAATTAAGCAGACCACTCTTACCCAGTCCAAAGATCAGGGCTTGATCCATCACCGTTATTTAGCTCACTGCCCCACCCAGCTCAGAACCTGGCTATATGCAAATTAGTCTGTCCCTGGCCCAGTGCATCATGGGAACAGGGCAGACCAAACTACCAAGCCAATTCTTCACCAGAAAGGATACAAGCTACCGGGGACCGGTTTCTGGCATTTCAGCCTCGTCGGCCCGGCTTGCTTGAATCCTGATGGAGCAGTGAGCAAGGGACTCATGTCTGAGTATACCCTGCCACACCTATAGTGGCCAAAAACGATTCAGAAAAGGGGGTGGTGATGAACAGAGTGTCTGAATTAAGCAGACCACTCTTACCCAGTCCAAAGATCAGGGCTTGATCCATCACAGTTATTTAGCTCACTGCCCCATCCCAGCTCAGAACCTGGCTATATGCAAATTAGTCTGTCCCTGGCCCAGTGCATCATGGGAACAGGGCAGACCAAACTACCAAGCCAATTCTTCACCAGAAAGGATACAAGCTACCGGGGACCGGTTTCTGGCATTTCAGCCTCGTCGGCCCGGCTTGCTTGAATCCTGATGGAGCAGTGAGCAAGGGACTCATGTCTGAGTATACCCTGCCACACCTATAGTGGCCAAAAACGATTCAGAAAAGGGGGTGGTGATGAACAGAGTGTCTGAATTAAGCAGACCACTCTTACCCAGTCCAAAGATCAGGGCTTGATCCATCACCGTTATTTAGCTCACTGCCCCATCCCAGCTCAGAACCTGGCTATATGCAAATTAGTCTGTCCCTGGCCCAGTGCATCATGGGAACAGGGCAGACCAAACTACCAAGCCAATTCTTCACCAGAAAGGATACAAGCTACCGGGGACCGGTTTCTGGCATTTCAGCCTCGTCGGCCCGGCTTGCTTGAATCCTGATGGAGCAGTGAGCAAGGGACTCATGTCTGAGTATACCCTGCCACACCTATAGTGGCCAAAAACGATTCAGAAAAGGGGTGGTGATGAACAGAGTGTCTGAATTAAGCAGACCACTCTTACCCAGTCCAAAGATCAGGGCTTGATCCATCACCGTTATTTAGCTCACTGCCCCATTCCAGCTCAGAACCTGGCTATATGCAAATTAGTCGGTCCCTGGCCCAGTGCATCATGGGAACAGGGCAGACCAAACTACCAAGCCAATTCTTCACCAGAAAGGATACAAGCTACCGGGGACCGGTTTCTGGCATTTCAGCCTCGTCGGCCCGGCTTGCTTGAATCCTGATGGAGCAGTGAGCAAGGGACTCATGTCTGAGTATACCCTGCCACACCTATAGTGGCCAAAAACGATTCAGAAAAGGGGGTGGTGATGAACAGAGTGTCTGAATTAAGCAGACCACTCTTACCCAGTCCAAAGATCAGGGCTTGATCCATCACCGTTATTTAGCTCACTGCCCCATCCCAGCTCAGAACCTGGCTATATGCAAATTAGTCTGTCCCTGGCCCAGTGCATCATGGGAACAGGGCAGACCAAACTACCAAGCCAATTCTTCACCAGAAAGGATACAAGCTACCGGGGACCGGTTTCTGGCATTTCAGCCTCGTCGGCCCGGCTTGCTTGAATCCTGATGGAGCAGTGAGCAAGGGACTCATGTCTGAGTATACCCTGCCAGACCTATAGTGGCCAAAAAGCTTGTTTCCTTCCCAGTGTAAGAATTGGCTTTTGTAGTCTGGTCTGCCCTGTTCCCATGATGCACTGGGCCAGGGACAGACTAATTTGCATACAGCCAGGTTCTGAAACTGGGATGGTGCAATGAGCTAAAAAACGGTGTTGGATCTAGCCCTGATCTCTTGACGGGGTGAGAGTTCTCTGCTTAATTCAGAGACTCTGTCCATCACCACCCCTTGTTGTAAATAATCTGGAGTCCATGCAGCACTAAATATTTTGCCTAGACGAACACTGGGGAGACGCACACCATACAAGGCTCTCTTCAGAGTTTCTATGTATATGCCTAGCCTAGATAATCATGGGAAGGTGTTAAGTGAAGAAAGGTTTGACTTGGAAACATGTTTGAATGTCTTACAGAGTATTCAAGAGGTCAGAGACAGGCTGTCTTATGTGAACCGTTCTTAAGCCGCCAGCAAAGAAGAGAATGTTGTAACTGCTGTTGATGGGTAGATCCCTAAAATACGAGATCTAGTTCATGAAAAAATCCATAACAGTAAACATTTGAACCATCTTACAGACCCTTCTTTACAGTCCTTGGGATAAAAGACAAACACATTGTAACTCTGCCTCCTTGGCCAGGTTCAAGTAGAAACAGACAGGTTAAAAAGCACTATGTGGAAGTTTCTGTACAGCAGATCATCACAGACACCGAGAAGGATAGAGAGTAGAACCTCCCACCCCCTCCCTACTCAGAATGAAATATCCTTTAATGGGAATATTAATCAATAGCTTAAGTTCCTAGCAGGGGATATCTGTGTGCAATGTTTCTCCAATGATATACAGAGCAATGAACTTCACCGACAAATCTTGTGCTGCAAACACTACAGTTGCCAATGTTTCATGCAACTCCATATCAAATGAAATTATGCCTTTTTGAGAAACAACTATTTGCTAGGATGACTCTGAACTTTGCACAGAGGACTTTTCATCACGCTCGAAAATCACACTGTGCTATAAGCTGCTTCATGCTTATCATTGGTTTCATGACAGACATTTGATTCCATCTTCATGTTACATATAGACCACTCTAGGAGTGTTTCTTTTCATTACATGGCTATCAACAATGATCACCCTTATACTGTTACTGGATGGATATTACGGTTCTGAAAGAATAAGTGCACAACTTGTGGTTTAGGAACTACAACTGAATATTTCAATTCAGAGAGTTCAAAGAGATTTCTACGCGACAAACATCACAGCTTATTCTGTGGCTGAGACACTGCCATTACCTAAGGATTTGAAAGTTTGAACATTTTAATGAACAATATTGTTATTCCTGATGCTATTTCAGATGATTGGGATATAGAGTCTGTAAAACGAATCATTTCTGATTTTCACAGGCATATGCCACTTTAAGTAATGAAGATCCTTATTTGAATTCAGTCAATTACAAATAAATATATTGTTTTCATCACTATGCACATGTTTTCATACATAGGGCTAGCTATCATAGGTAAATACACAATTACCCATAATGGGAGCCTAGTGATGCCCCACCTCCTAATAGTCACAGACATTTTTTGAAGAAATGTCCTTACTTCCAGAGTGTAGACAGTTCACATAACTCAGCTTTTTGTTTTTCACAAATCTCACAACAACTTCAAAAGAATCTCATCACTACTAACAAGCTGATTTATTCATATGAAAATAGTCAGAGCATGACCAACCAAGGTTATGAGTATTGAAAATAAAACGTTGAATAGAAAAGCATTTGGGGAATAACATTTTGGCAGATTCAAGTCAAAGAAGCCATTTTACTGGTATGCATTTTGCCTAAAGAAATTATTTTTCTAAACAAATACATCCAGCAGATTATTTGCCTGGGCTTTGTTACTATGAAGGACCTTAACAGACCTTCAGTATCAAAAGTTAATTTGACCATGATTAATAATTGACAATTACAAAAGAACATATCTGATATACATTAAATGATCCAGAATGGAACATTAAATTCTACTCAGCTCCCTTTTGAAAATTTAGCATTATGACCCTACAACTCTAATACCGGCATGCACTGTTTTCTTTCCAACACCCCAGGCCCTAAAGCTAATCAACCCGATGCACGATCCAGCACACATATACCCGTAGCAGTCACCATACACAGTTAGGGGCATACCGCGCCAACGCCAACTAGCACATTCCAGGCTTTCAGCTGTGAAAGAACATTTATCCACGTTCAAAGAAAACATGGGTTTTTCTGACTTCCTTCTGGGACAGAGTCCCATTCAAAATAAATGATTTATAACGACAAGAATATAGGCCATGTATAATGAATGAAACACATACTCAGAAAAAGAAGGAGCAGACAGAATTAGATGAAGAGTTCAAGAAAATCTGCAAACAGTTTTTAAAGTTATTGACAATGGTATTCAAATGCTCTCTAAGATGGTGCACTCATTACACCACATCCTTTCCTCAGCTTTAGACCTCCTTAAAGGAGAGTTAGGTTTTGTTACAACATGGCCAGGCTTAGCTAAGATTCTATACAACTAAGGCGGGCTTTACAAACACTGAAATCAATTTTTTTACTCTGGCAACTTCTAAATGAAACAGCTATTTTTGAACCTTATCATTTGACCCTAACATAAAAAACAATTGCTAAAAAAGAATCCTTGTACACTTTGCTGAGTATCAAGCATGTAGAAGAAGCATTATTTTCGGTTAGTGACCATCCTCTTATCACTTGGCTGATGCACAGCATTATTTCCCTACTGAGTACAACTTTTCATTTTAGTGATTTTGCATAAACTACGACTCTGGAGCAGTTCTACCAGGTTTCATTTCCCATCCACGGGTGACCCAAGTGAACGTATTTCAATTCACCAGTGCTGAACGTGAAAGACAAGTTATTGTAGACCTGTAGAACCCCACTCAATTCATACTTGAAGTGAAGTCATTCCAATTAGGTTACTAACAATCCCTGAAAAGAGATCTTAAGAATTAAAGACACTTTTAACTAAAAATACTTATTACAACAGGGCAAACTTGTTTCTTAGTATGTTTAAAATAATCTCAAAGGATATCAGAAAACAGCAAGAAGGAAAGCTGTAAACAACAACAATTATTTGTACATTTCTAACAGGGTTAAAATCTCACCTAAATGCATAACACCTAAAGAGGATTATGCATACACCATGATGTGTACGCACCCAAAGCGTACACATCATGGTAGGTGCGTGGATTCTAGCCGCCATTTTAGAAAAGTCATGAAGGATCCGAATACGGTGTGCGACGGCTGCGTGTTTTTCAGTTACATCATATACATTTAATATTACGTGATCTGGGCGATTGGTTTGCGACCAGTCCACGACTCCTGCTCCTGCGCATTCGCGACACATGGGCATTATGGTACGCGACGCTTGCGCGGTGGCGGCTCCCACATGGCGTCATATACGTGCTAGGGCGCGCTGGGTGCGCGACTCCTGCAAATTTTTTTATGTTCTAAAATTATATGTATGTGTCTTTAATATACATTTTAGGGCAAGAGATTATCTAAGATATTCATAAAAATAATATATTTGTACTTATAATAAACTTATATTATTTTTAAATATATTTTGGGAAGTTGCGTCGGGTGCATGCTTCGTGAGCGCAGAGTGGGCGGATCCCATGTGACCTCTAAAAAAAAGATTTCATTGGTTCATGACATTTCCCACTGTAACTATTGAAGGACCCCACCCAATTTAATCATTCTTGTTGGGGCATCTTTAGAGAGACATCTCTTTTCCTACAAGAACCCTTTTTGCTTGTTTTTTTGGTGTTTTTAATGAAATATCAAACAAAATGGCATCTGGACAGCAGCAGCAGCAGGAGGAAGTGTCTTCTGAAGACGAATTCTTGCAGAAGGCACCACGTCCACTGAGGCCGGAATCTGTCGTGTGGAAATTCTTCACTTTTCCACCTGGAGAGAAGAAAGTAAATGTGAGAAAGGTGACAGGCAAAATTTGTGACCGAGTCCTGTCAAGAGGCAGTGAAAAAGAATACTCTTGTGGCACTGCTTCTATGTACAAGCATCTCTGGACCACACATCCTCTGAATCTTGCTCGGGAGGAAATGAGGGGAGCTGCTTTGAACCCCTCACCTGCTATGGCAAGTACGTCTGGAGCATCCTTAGGAACACCTGCAATGGACATTAGGCCAGAATTCGCCTTTCTCGAGCAACACTGCGTGAAGTGTTAGAAACGTATATGCTTCGGTAACAGTCGGTGGATGCAGTTTGTGCTGCACAACGCAACCATACTTGTTAATTTTTTTTTGTTTGTTTTTGGAATGATAATTAATTCCAAAAGTTTCCTGTTTTATTCGTTCTTTTTTTTGTTAATTTTAAAAAAAACACTAAAAAAATAAATAATTAGTCAAAAAAATACAAAAGAAAAAAGAAGAAAAAAAAAGTTCCTATCAGAACTACCTTATCTGGTTAAAGACAGAACTATGATTGCAAGGTAATGTGTGAAAGTTTGGCTGAATATATGTATACATCATGATTGACTGAAAGAATGCATTAGTAGTGTATGGTGAATTTATAGGTGAAGATTTATGAGGAAGTACTGCAGCATAACACTGCAAGGACTTTAGCTGCACTGCACTGTGGCACTTCCAAAGCACAGGGATGTGACATATGTACATGAATATGTTGCAACTCTGTGCTTCCCTCTGCATTGCTGCACAAACTGCAGCAATGCGGTGACACAGGCTCCCTTACACCATGGTGCAACGATGTCTGTGTCATGCAGAGATTGGTTTTGTGCAGGAAGGAATACCTTCCTGCACAAAAACAATCAGTAAAGACATTTTCCTCTTTCAATGTATGCTGTGGAATGAAGCATGCATTGAAAGAGGAAAAAGTGAGGAGAAATGAAAACAATTCTCGTTGCGCCTTGCTAACCAAACTCTAGGATGGCGCAGTATTCACACACATGTCCAGATTTACGACTTCTCATGAATCTGGAGATGTGTCTTGTTCTATGGGTGTTGCGTGAGAACACCCTCAGCAACACCTATAGAACCCCCTTCAATGCAAAGTTCTGTGTATGAAGGGGTCGTATTTACAAGGAGAGGAAAAACCACGCATGGTGGCTTTTCCTCTGCTTGTAAATATGAAGGAGTACCTGGTGCCATCACTACATTATAAAAAGTGACGTACTGATGACGCAGGGTGCTTGTAAATCTGCCCATAAGTGCTTAGGTATTGGCAGACTGATACAATAAGAACATAGCGCTGGATGGGTGATTGAAGAATTGCATGCGACTGACAGGAGGTATTCTACGCTGCATGGCTACTACTTCAGTATTTAATGGAGTGGACCGATAGTATCTATCTGCTTAGAAACTTGTAGGGATTATGCACACAATATTTTGGGCCAGATGTAGGTAATCCCAGATTACCGATTCTTAAATACCGAGTTATACCGATTCGGTATTTAAGAACTGGCAATGGGGATGTAGGTATTTTTACCAAATAAATTACCGAATCGGGAACATTCGGTAATTACCGAATCGGTATTTACCGATTTGGTAATTGCCATTGATTCCTATGGGCCTTGAGGCCCATAAGAACCTATGGCAATTACCGAATCGGTAAATACCGATTCGGTAAAATTACCGAATTGACAAGGGGGACAGGGTGTCACTTTGACATCCTGTTGCACCCCTGATTCTGGCTTGTGTGCCATGTGACACACATACATGCCCTCAGGTCATGTATGTGTGCCACATGGCACAGGTGTACATGCACAGATGTGCATGTACACAGGAATTCGTTATTTACCATGCAATAGTATTACATGGTAAATAACGAATTCTTAGGGGCCTGTGGCACTGTTTCCAGTGCCACCTACATATAGATTTACCGATTCTGTAAATTTACTGATTCTGTAAAATATAGGCCTCCTACATCTCAATCACCAAATACCGGTCGGTAGCGGCCGAAATTGGCTGTTACCGACTGGTATTTGGTGACCTACATCTGGCCCTTTATGTGTACTTGTGTTGGTGCCTAGGTCATTTTATAAGAATACCACTAGTAACTGGAATGATGACAGTGCTGCAAACAGAGTGAACACTTAATTTATAAGACCTTACTTATTGGTGGAGTGATAGGATAAGTAGATAGTGGTAGATACCTGATTAAAGAAGTGCATGGGACACACTGGACGATTCCTACTATGCGTGAGTACCAACTGGGTGTTTGGAAGAGTGTATCAATAGTATGTAGCTAGTTAGAGGTCTGCTTGGATAGTGTACAACATATTATAGCTGTACTTGTGTTAGTAGCGAGGCCATTCCATAAGTTCATGACTAGTAACTAGAATAATTACAGTATTACAAACAGAGTGTATAGTGAATTTATATGTGCTTAGGTATTGGTGGAGTAATAGGATAAGTAGATAGTGCTGGATGGGTGATTGGAGAAATGCATGGGACAGACAGGAGGATTCCTACACTGCATAGGTACTAACTGAGTATTTAGATGAGCGTATCAATAGTTTTAGCTGGTTAGAGGTGTGCATGCATAGTGTACAAAATATTGTACCTGCACTTGTGTTAGTGACTACCCCATTCCATAAGTATATGACTAATAACTGGAGTAATTTCAGTGTTGCAAAGAAAGTGTGTGCTGAATTTATAAGTGCTTAGGTATTGGTGGAGTGATAGGATATATAGATAGTGCTGGATGGTTGAATGGAGAAGTGCATGGGACAGACAGAAGGATTCCTAGACTGCATAGGTACTATCAATCAATCAATCAGGATACTTGTAAAGCGCACTACATACCGTGAGGGTCTCAAGGCGCGGGGGGTGCTGCTACTGATCGAATAGCCAGGTCTTGAGGAGTCTTTAGCAGGCCAGTAGGTCTTGGGTCTGCCGTAGGTTGGTGGGGAGGGTGTTCCAGGTCTTGGCGGCGAGGTGGGAGAAGGATCTACCGCCGGCGGTCGTTCTTCGAATGCGGGGGACTGTAGTGAGGGCGAGGCCGGCGTAGCAGAGCTGGCGGGTGGGGGTGTAGAAGCTGAGTCGCCTGTTGAGGTATGCAGGGCCGGTGTTGTGGAGAGCTTTGTTTGCGTGGATGAGGAGCTTGAAGGTTATCCTCTTGTTGATGGGGAGCTAGTGCAGGTCTCTCAGGTGGGGTGTGATTTGGCTGTGGCGGGGGATGTCAAGGATCAGACATGCCAAGGCGTTCTGGATGCGTTGCAGTTGTCTCAGGAGCTTGGCCGACGTTCCTGGTAGAGGGCGTTTCCGTAGTCCAACCTGCTGGTGACGAGGGCCTGGGTGACTGTTCTTCTAGTTTCGGTGGGTATTCACTTGAAGATCCTGCGGAGCATTCGGAGGGTGTTGAAGCAGGATGAGGCGACGGCGTTAACCTGCTTAGTCATGGAGAGGGTGGAGTCGAAGATGACCCCTAGGTTGCGTGCGTGGTCAGTGGGTGTCGGGGCTGTTCCTAGTGTTGTCGACCACCAGGAGTCATCCCAAGCTGAAGGGGTAGAGCCTAGGATGAGGACCACTGTCTTGTCCGAGTTCAGCTTCAGTCGGCTGTTCCTCATCCATTCGGAGACTACCTTCTTCCTTCATGGAGGTTGGTTTTGGTGGTGTGAGGGTAACCAGGCGAGGTCACCCCCACACACCGCTGCTGCTGCCTCGTTTGCCTGCCTTGTGTGTTGTTGCCTTCGTTCCTGCCTCCATTTTGTTTTTCCTTCACCTTGCCTTGTGTGCTGTTGCCTTCGTTTCTGCCTCCATTTTCTCCTTCGTTTCTCACCCCCCCGGACGACCCAGCCGCCGCTGAGCCACCCTCAGACCTCCTTTCCCGCCGCTGCCTCCCTGCGGCCCCGCCCCCCTCCTGCCCATTCACCGCCCCGCTCCCGCCACCCAGCTTCTCCTCCCTCCCGGCTCCTTACTCATGACGCCACGCGTACGCGCAGCGGGCGTGCCGATTGTGCGCCGAAGGCGCGCCTAAGGCAAGCCCATCTGCGCCCGTCCGCGCCTGGCCCACGCCCAGCACCAGGACCCCTGGCTCCCGACGGACCTACGACGCCGCCACCCTCATCGCACTCAAACCCGACCGAACAAGAGCCTGCCACCGAGCCACCCCGAGACGCACCCACGGACCCTTCACCTGTCAAGCCTGCAAGTTCACCTGCCTCCGGACCTGCACCACAGCTACCAAGCCGAGCACCAACAACAGCCACCTCAAGTGCATCCTGCTCAACACCCGCTCCATCCACAGACACGCCATCGAACTTTGTAACCTGCTCGACACAACCTCACCAGACGTCGCCTTCCTCACAGAAACCTGGATGAACGCCTCATCAGCACCCGACATCGCCATCGCCATCCCAGACGGATACAAGATCATCCGGGGAGACCGCGTCAAGCAGACTGGAGGAGGCATCGCCATCGTACACAAGAACACCATCCGCATCACGACCGAATCCAACGACACCTTCGCCGCCACCGAGTATCTCCACTTCCAGATACACACCGACCCAAAGACGACCCTCAGAGGCACCCTCATCTACAGACCCCCGGGACCACATACACAATTCAGCGGAGACATCACAGACTTCATCAGCCCGTCACGCCCTCCGCTCCGTTGACTACATCCTCCTAGGGGACCTCAACTTCCACCTGGAGAACAACAAGGACTGCAACACCGCCGCCCTGCTGGACAACCTCGCCAACCTCGGACTCAAGCAACTGGTCAACACCCCCACCCACTACGCCGGCCACACGCTTGATCCCGTCTTCTCATCCAGCAAGCACATCACCTTCAGCCACTCCACCGGACTTCACTGGACCGACCACAGCTGCGTCCACTTCAGCTTCAGAAGAACCACGACCCACCGCCACCTGCAACAGGTTCCTCGCAGGAGCTGGAGCAAGATCACCGCCGAGCAGCTCACCACCTCCCTCAGCCAGAACCTACCCGCCAGCACAATGAACCCCAACGAAGCAGCACGCAACCTCACGCAGTGGCTGACCGCATGCGCCGACGACCTCGCGCCACTAAAGAACCCTCCCAGCAGACCCAGAAGCAAGAAAGCCTCCTGGTTCACCGACGAACTCAAGGACTCCAAGAAGAAATGCCGCACCCTCGAGAAAGCCTGGCTCCTCGACCAGACCACAGACAACATGACCTCCCTCAAAGACGCCACCCGCAAGCACCACCAGCTCATCCGCACCACCAAGAAGAAATCACTGAAGGAACGACTGGACAACAACGCCCACGACAGCAAGGAACTCTTCAGCATCGTCAAGGAGTTCTCCAACCCCAGCACCGGCAACAACAACATCATTCCTTCACAAGATCTCTGCGTCTCTCTCGCCTCATACTTCCACCGCAAGATCGCCGACATCCACAACAGCTTCGGTGCACCAGCCACGCACCCAACCGTCGAACCAACGCCCCCCACCGCCACCCTCCGCACCTGGACCACAGTGACCACCGAAGACACAGCCCGCACGATGAACACCATCCACTCCGGATTTCCAACTGACCCCTGCCCCCACCACGTCTTCAACAAGGCCGACTCCATCATCGCACCCCAACTCCGGGACGTCATCAACTACTCCTTCAACACCGCCACCTTCCCGGAGAGCTGGAAGCATGCCGAGCTCAACGCCCTACTGAAGAAACATACAGCGGACCCCACCAACCACAAGAACTTCCGCCCCATCTCGCTCCTCCCTTTTCCTTGGAAAGTCATCGAGAAGACCGACAACAGACAGCTTGCAGCCTTCCTCGAGACGAACGGATCCCTCGACCCCTCGCAGTCCGGATTCCGAGCCAACCACAGCACCGACACCACCCTCATCGCAGCCACCGACGACATCCGAGCCCTGCTCGACAACGGGGAAACAGCGGCCCTCATCCTCCTGGACCTCTCCACAGCGTTCGATACGGTCTGCCACCGCACCCTAGTTCAACGCCTCAGCAACATCGATATCCAAGAAAAGGCACTGGAGTGGATCATCTCGTTCCTCGCCGGAAGAACACAAAGAGTCCGCCTCCCCCGTTCCGATCCGAGGCCACCGAAGTCATCTGCGGCGTACCGCAAGGATCATCACTCTGCCCCACCCTCTTCAACGTCTACATGAGACCTCTTGAAGCCATCACACGCCAACACAATCTCAACATCATCTCCTACGCCGACGACACCCAACTGAACCTCTCCCTCACCAGAGACCCCGCCACCGCCAGAACGAGCCTACACGAAGGGATGAAAGACGTCGCCCAGTGGATGAAGAACAGCCACCTGAAACTGAACTCAGACAAGACAGAAGTCCTCATCCTGGGACCATCGCCCTCCGCCTGGGACGACTCCTGGTGGCCTCCCGCCCTGGGCACCGCTCCCAAGCCAACGGACCACGCAAGCAACCTGGGCTTCATCCAGGACTCTTCCCTCTCAATGACCAGACAAGTCAACGCCGTCTCCTCATCGTGCTTCAACACCCTGCGTATGCTCCGAAAGATCTTCCGATGGATCCCGACCGAAACCAGGAAGACGGTCACCCAGGCACTTGTCACCAGCCGATTGGACTACTGGAACACCCTCTACGCGGGAACCACAGCCAAACTACAGAAAAGTCTCCAGCGCATACAGAACGCCTCCGCCCGACTCATCTTGGACATCCCCCGACGCAGCCACATCTCCAGCCACCTGAGGGACCTGCACTGGTTCCCCGTCAGCAAAAGGATCACGTTCAGGCTTCTAACCCACGCACACAAGTCTCTCCACGACCTGGGCCCCAAGTACCTCAACGACCGCCTGACCTTCTACACGCCCACCCGCCAGCTACGTTCTACAAGCCTCGCCCTCGCCGCCGTACCACGCATCCGAAGAGCCACCGCCGGAGGAAGATCCTTCTCCTACCTGGCAGCCAAGACATGGAACTCCCTCCCCATCCACCTCCGGCTGACACAGGACCATCTCGCCTTCAGGAAACAACTCAAGACCTGGCTATTCGAGCAGTAGTGGACCGCTCCCCCAAGCGCCTTGAGACCCTTCCGGGTGAGTAGCGCGCTATACAAATGTTATGATTGATTAATAATAATATAATAATAATAATAATCCACATTTGTATAGCGCACATTCACCCGTTAGGGTCTCTAGGCGCTGGGGGCCGTCGGGAAGATTAAGCAAGCTATTGCCCAGAGTCGCATGGTGCTGGGCTAACCTGCCGCCGGAGATGGGGATCGAACCCTGATCCCCAGATTCCAGCGTCAGTCTCCCTGGCCGCGGCGCCACACCTCTCCCTTGATTGATTGAGGGTCTTTGGTGAGGGAGAGGATAAGCTGGGTGTCGTCGGCGTAGGAGATGCTTTTGAGGTTGTGCTGTCGGGTGACGTGGGTGAGGGGTGCCATGTAGATGTTGAACAGCGTTGGGCTGAGGGATGAGCCCTGGGGTACGCCGCAGATAATCTTGGTGGCATTGGAGCAGAAGGGGGAGGCGTATGCTCTGTGTTCTGCCGGAAAGGAAGGAGGTGGTCCAGTCCAGAGCCTTCTCTTGGATCCCGGCATCATGTAGGCGTGTTCGTAGTGTGCGGTGGCAGACCGTGTTGAAGGCGGCTGACAGGTCCAGGAGGATGCGGGCCGCTGTTTCTCTGTTGTCGAGCAGGGTCCTGATGTCCTCGGTGGTGGCGATGAGGGTGGTTTCGGTGCTATAGTTGCTGTGGAACCCGGACTGGAAAGGGTCCAGGAAGCTGTTCTCCTCTAGGTAGCCGTTGTTTGTTGACGGTTTTCTTGATGACCTTTGCCGGGAATGGGAACAGGGAGATGGGCTGGAAGTTCTTGAGGTCCTTGGGGTCTACCTTGGGCTTCTTGAGTAAGGCGTTGATCTCCGAATGTGTTTCCAGCTTTCCGGGAAGGTTTCTGTTTCGAAGGAGATGTTGATTACTTTCCGGAGATGGGGTGCGATGGCTGTGCTGGCTTTTTTGAAGATGTAGTGTGGGCATGGGTCTAACGGTGATCTGGAGTGGATGGTGTTCATGATCTTGCCGGTGTCCTCATCATTAATGCAGTTCCAGGAGAGCAGGCGGTTGGTGCGGGTGGTGGTCATGGTGGCGGATGTCTCAGTGGTAGTCGGGGCGGTCGTAACGTTGAAACTGTCGTGGATGTTGGCGATCGCACAGGTCTTGCAAAGGTGGGATGTCGTTGGAGTTGGAGCTGGAGTTGGAGAGTTCCTTCATGATTTTGAAGAGCTCTTTGCTGTTGTGTGCGTTGTTGTTTAAGCGGTCTTTGAAGGAGGCCCTCTTGGCGGCTCTGATGAGGTGATCGTGCCTGCGGGTGGCGTTCTTGTGGGCTGCGTGGCTGTCCAGTGTTAGTTCGCGGAGCCAGCCAGTTCTTCTCCAGTTTTCGGCATGTTCGTTTGGAGGCCTGGAGGTCTTCGGTGAACCAGGTGGCTTTCTTGCTGGTGTGGCTGTTGGAGGGTTTCTTGTCTTAGGTTGCGGGCGGCGGTGTCGGGGTCAGTAGGGTCGGTGGGTGGCCTCAGAGCGAGGGTGGTGGTTAGCTGGTCTTCGGTGACTTTGCCCCAATTGCGACGAGGCATCTGTTGGATGCGGTGGTGTGTGGTGGGCTTCCTGAAGGTGAAATGGATGCCGTGATGGTCGGTCCAGTGGGCTTTGGTGGTGTGGTTGAAGGAGATGTGAGGGCTTGCGGAGAAGTTGGGGTCAAGCATGTGGCCTGCGGCATGGTTGGGTGTTATCACGAGCTGCCGAGTCCTAGGTTGACGAGGTTGTCGATCAGGGTGGTGGAGTTGGTGTCGTTATTGTTCTTGAGGTGGAAGTTCAGGTCCCTGAGGAGGATGTAGTCCATGGTGGCGAGGGCGGGTGTGCTGATGAAGTCGGCGATGGAGTCGGCTGAACTGTGGATGGGGTCCGGGAGGTCTGTAGATGAGGGTTCCTCTGAGGGTGGTATTGGGGTCTGTGTGGATTTGGAAGTGCAAGTGTTCGGCGGTGCTGAGGGTGTCCTCGGTTTTGGTCGTGACTCTGAGAGTGTTCCTGTGGACGATGGCAATTCCTCCTCCCACTCCATTGGTGCGGTCCCTGCGGATAATCTTGTAGCCTTCCGGAATGGCTATTGTCATGTTGGGTGTTGAGGAGGGGTTCAGCCAGGTCTCCGTCCGGAAGGTGACATCTGGGGAGGTTGAGTCGAGGAGGTCCCAGAGTTCAACAGCGTGTTTGTGGGCAGAGCTGGTGTTATTAATAATAATATGCAAGTTTGTAAAGCGCCGGGTTACACTAGGCTAATGTGTCCCCGCACTTCAGTACCAACAAGCAAAGAAGCAGATTGCCAAATGCCATCCCCCGCCCCAATTCAGACCCTGCCACCCATTAGCTAGTCGATGGGGAACAGGAAGGTTTTCATATTCCTAGAGAAGCCTGTCTCTGAGGCCTCCAGGCGAAGGTACCCTGGGAGTTTGTTCCATTGTTAAGCTGCCCTGAAACAGAAGGAGCAACCGCCCATTCTTGCCCTCCTGATAGTGGGTATCTTGACCTGCCCCATTCCACTAGATCTCAGTTGGGGGAAGGGGTATACGGAGTCAGAAGGTTATGTAGGTAAGTGGGCCCCTTCCTGTGTAAAATCCTGTGGCTCACACACACACAGAGCCTTGAACAGGATTCGCTCCTTGATTGGCAGCCAATGCAGGGTTACCAGGGCCTTCCTGGAGGAGGCTCTCTTGGGTAGCATCAGAACCATGAGGGCCGCTGCATTTTTGATACGCTGAAGCCTCTGTATGCAGTTGACACACACACCCAGGTAAAGGACATTTCCATAGTCCAGCCTAGAGGTTACCAATGCGTGGACCATGGTTTTCCTAGCTGTGGTAGGCAGCAGGTCCAATGTCTTACGGAGACCACACAAGACTCCAAAGCATGTACCTGCCAACCGCCTAGTATGGTACTTAAACGAGAGCTTGGGGTCAAGCCACACCCCTAGGTTCTTGACCTGTTCACTAGGCGCAGGGATAGGACCCAGGGTCTCTGGCCACCAAGCCGATGTCCAGACAGAAGGAGCTTTACCAACCACCAGCACTTCCGTCATGCTCCCGTTCAGTTTAAGGCAGCTATCGGAGGAGAATCCATCTGAGGTAGTTGGGGTCTTTCCTGGGCGGATGTTTGACAGGGCGGATGCTGGTGAAGTTGCAGTTCCGGCAGGTGAAGGGTCCTTGGGTGCGCTTTGGGGTGGCCTGGTAGCAGGTGTATTCTCGTCCGGAGTTGAGTACGTGGAGCGTGCTGGCATCATAGCAGAGACGTGCGTCATGGCGTTTGCGGGGGCCGGGGGTTCAGGTGCTGGGCGCAGTCCAGGCACAGAAAGGCAAAAACAGGCTTGCCTTAGGCGCGCCTTCGGCACACCAGCGGTGAGGCCGCGCAGTGGTCGCTATATATGGGCAGTGAGGTGGGGAAAGGAGCAGTGAGGGCACAGTCAGGGGCAGCGAGGGGGAAAAAAGGGCAGAAATTGGGGAACAGAAGGCAGCAGAAGGACACAGAAGGCAAGAAAACGGGCAGAAATCAGGGAACAGAAGGCAACAGAAGGACACAGAAGGCAATAAAATGGGCAGAAATCAGGGGCAGCGAGGGGGAAACAGAAGGCAAAAACAGGCACAAGTCAGGAGACAGAAGGCAACAGAAGGATACAGAAGGCAAAAAACGGGCAGGCAAGCAACACAGGCACAGAAAAAAGCGGGCAATACAGGGAACAGACTGTGACAGAGACACAGACCTAAGGTCTACCACTGGCCACCAGGGATGAGGCGCAGGTGGTAGCCTGCGGTGGAGGAGGGCCTCAACTTCTAAAGCATCGGTGGCATCAGGGCACACAGGGTGGAGCTGTGTGGTGGGGAGCGACCTACTAGCAAGGTCAAGGGTCGCTACTAACTGGGTATTTAGAAGAGCGTATCAATAGTATGTAGCTGGTTAGAGGTCTGCATGCATAATGTACAAAATATTGTACCTACATTTGTGTTAGTGGCTGGGCCATTCCATAAGTATATGACTAATAACTAGAATAATTTCAGTGCTGCAAAGAGAGTACATGTTGAATTTATAAGTGCTTAGTATTGCGGAGTGATAGGATACGTAGATTGTGCTGGATGGTTGATTGGAGAAGTGCATGGGACAGACAGGAGGATTCCTAGGTTGCACGGGTAGTACTTCACTAAGTAAGTGGTTAGAGGTTTATATATATAGTGCACAGCTGAATGTAGTTGTGCATTGATAGTGTTTGGATTACTTAATCTTACCTTGACAGTAGTACATATCAAAAAAGGCTAAACATTTTTTTCAGTTATTATAAGTGCTAGGTATTGGTGGAGCAATAAGATAAGTAGCTAGAGCTGGATGGGTGATTGGAGAAATGCATGGGACAGACAGGAGAATTCTTACACTGCATAGGTACTAACTGGATATTAAGAAGAGCGTTTCAATAGTATGTAGCTAGTTAAAGGTCTGCATACATAGTGTACATAATATTGTACCTGCACTTGTATTAGTGGCTAGGCCATTCTTTAAGTATGTGACTAATAACTCGAGTAATTTCAGTGCTGCAAAGAGAGTGCATGCTCAATTTATAAGTGCTTAGGTATTGGTGAAGTGATAGGATGAATGGAGGAATGCATGGGACAGACAGAATGATTCCTAGACTGTATAGGTACTAACTGAGTATTTAAAAGACTGTATTGATGCTATGTGGCTGATTGGAGGTCTGCATGCAGAGTGCACAGAATATTGTACTTGTGCTAGTTTTTCTGGCTAGGCCATTCCTTAGGTACATGACTAGTACCTAGAATAATTTCAGTGCTGCAAAGAGAGTACTTTTTGTGGGAGGTATTGGCGGAGTGATAGGATACGTAGATAGTGCTGTGTGGGTGATTGGAGAAATACATGGCACACACAGAAGGATTCCAACACTGCATAGGTATTAACTGGGTATCTAGAAGAGCGTATTAATAGTATGGAGCTTGTTAAAGATTTGCATGCATAGTGTAAGAAATGTTGTACCTGTTCTTGAGTTAGTGGCTAGGCCATTCCTTAAGTATATGACTAATAACTGGAGTAATTTCAGTGCTGCAAAGAGAGTGCATGCTAAATTTATGAGTGCTTAGGTATTGGCAGAGTGATAGGATACGTACTTAGTGGTGGATGGGTGAATGGACAAGTGCATGGGGCAGATAGAAGGATTCCTAGACTGCATAGGTACTAACTGAGTAAAGACTGTATCAATGCTATATAGCTGATTAGAGGTCTGCATGCATAGTGCAAAGACTATTGTAGCTGTACTAGTATTGGTGTGTCTATGGTTTCGAGAATGGTAGTCTGTATATTAGGGTGTGAGGAGGTGCATCAGATGATCACGTGGCTTATCAGTGATGTCATTTGATATGTCATCAGTGATGTCATCAATTATGTCACTGACCATGTCATGAGTGATGTAATATGTGACGTCATCTGCACTGCATTGCAGGGGCGTGAGTTATAGTTCGCACAACTAACTGTAACGGCCGAATTTCTCTTGTTTTGTATGAGTGAAATGTCCAACTAACTATGGCGTCCATGAAACCTGTGTTTTTTTCAGTGAATTTCTGAGATTTTTTAAATGCTAATTTCTAACTATAATGTTCCAGAAACTTGTGTGTTTTTCAGTGAACTTTTTATATATATAGATATGTATATATATATATATATATATATATATATATATATATATATATATATATATATATATATATATATATATATATATATATATATATGTGTGTATTTAATCTCCTCTCACTCTTACAAGGATGGAACCAGCACTCAGGTTGTAATTTGGAAGTATTTAATCGGCAAAGGAAGTGATCCACAAGTTTTGGCTCGGCCGAACCTTGATAACGATACAAGAAGTCATTGTAGCATCCTTATTTAAATGTACAAATGCCTCCAGTTTCCAACATTAACAAAGGACAACATATTACTTTAATCCAAAAAGCTGGCAGCCATATTGGCCTGGTCACGATGTGAAAATTCAGGAATTGATACAATAAAGAAAAGAAAACAAGTGTTAATATGCCACAATGCATATGGCTGGGTTCAAACTGGAATGGCACGGTGAGCAAAAAAACGATGGATTTAGGCCCACATCTCTGCACTGGGGTGAATGTATGACATTGTTCTACATATTGTGCCATCAACTGTTGTTTTTGAATTTGTCACCCCGAGTGGGACGGGTATGCTCAGACGTGAGTCCCGTGCTCTCCATGCCACTGGAATCAAGCTATCCTGGCTGATGAGAGCTGAAAGCCCGAAACTGGTCCTAGCATGCTTGTTTCCAGTCCAGAGAGGACCTGGCTTGGCAGTTTGGGCTGGACTGTTCCTATGGGGCACAGGGTCAAGACTGATTGGCATATGGCAGGGTTCAAACTGGAATGGCATGGTGAGCAAAAAAACGATGGATTTAGGCCCATATCTCTGTACTGGGGTGAAAGTATGACATTGTTCTTCTGGATTCTGTCCATCAGCTGTTGTTTTTGCATTTGTCACCCCGAGTGGGATGGGAATGCTCAGAGGTGAGTCCCAAGCTCTTGATGCCACTGGAAATAAGCTATCCTGGCTGATGAGGGATGAAAGGCCGAAACCGGTCCTGGGATGCTTGTTTCCAGTCCAGGGAGGACTTGGCTTGGCAGTTCGGGCTGGACTGTTCCCATGGGGGACAGGGTCAAGACTGATTTGCATATGGCTGGGTTCAAACTGGAATGGCATGGTGAGCAAAGAAACAATGGATTTAGGCCCAGATCTCTGTACTGGGGTGCATGTATGATATTGTTCTGCATTCTGTCCTTCAACAGTTGTTTTTGCACAATGTCATTCAGCATATCTTGCCCCGTGACCGCCATACCTGTATGTTCGGTGTTGGACTTGGCCCTTTTTGCAGGATCACCCCCGAACTTTTTGCCTTCCTCCTATATTATTTCCAACCTGTTGTTGGCTATTTCATGACTCTGGGCACTTTACCACTGCTGATCAGTGCTAAAGTACATATGCTCACCCTACTGTAAATGAATGTATTAATTAGTGATTCCATGATTGACTATTTGGTTTACTTGTCAGACCCTAGTACAGTGCACTGAGTGTGCCCTGGGCGTGTAAATCCAAACGCTGCTAGTGAGCTTGCAGCACTGGTTGTGTCACCCACAGAAGCAGCCTTGTAAAACGTGTCTAAGGTCTGCCATTGCAGAGCCTGCATGCAGTCTGGTACTGTCATGCTGACTGGACAAGTGCACCGACTTGCCAGTCCCTAAACCTTCCCTTTTCTTCATATTAGTCACCCCTATGGTAGGCCCAAGGGCAGGGTGCATTGTAAGTGTAAGGCAGGACAAGTCCTGATGTGTGTGGCATGTCCTAATAGTGAATTGCAGCCATTTTTGTGTTTCACTATTGCAAGGCTACCTGTTCTCCATAGGCCCGAATGGGCTGTTAGAATTATTACACTTTATAATCCTAGCAGACTCAGAGAACATGGTAGAAATTCGAGTTTAGTATGCCTGAACTCAGAATAATAAAATACATCTTTTAGGAAAGTTTATTTTAATATTCTGTGTTTGAAAATACCACTTTTAGAAAGTAGGTATTTGCTTGCCTAACCATTTGAGCCTGCCTCTGCGAGGTTGTGTATTCCTTGTCTGGGTTTGTGTGTGACAGGGCTGGGAAATTCCAAGAGACAGGCTGGGGCAGCCGGTGTTAAATAGGGAGATCTGCATCCAAGAGGGGAGGGAGGAGTTGCACCTGGGACCTGAATATGGCTGGGCCTTCCCTCTACAATGCTGGCTCCACCCCCTGTTGTGTGGACGATGGCTCTGCCCTGCACACTGAAAGAAGAGAAGGAAGACTGTCAACAAAGTGCTCCTGGCCTGTACTTGCCTTCCACAATGCAGGCTTCACCGTCTTATGTGCCTGCCCTGTGCTGTGCTGTGCTGTGCTGTGAAAGGAAAGGAGACGTCTGGTAAACAGAGTGCTTCAGAACTGGCTTGAACTGGGCACATGCCCCTCTCCCCTCAGAGAACAAATGATTTTGGGGTATAAGTATTGGGACCCTGAGCCCATAAAATTAGATCACTCCTGGAACTGACAAGAAGAAAACCTCTGCTGAGGAGAAGGAACCTGAAGAAACTGAGAGAGAGACTATTCCCAAGCTGAAGTGCTGATTGGGGGATTAGCCTGCAGTGGTTGCCTGGCTGCCTAGAGAGGAGAAAAGACTTTGTGGATTTTACCTTTGCTTTTCAACTTGTGCTAAAAAGATCTCCAAGGGCTTGGAAGAGAGCTTGCCCCCTGACCGAAGTCCCAGGACCAGGGGACTTCACCAGTCTTTGTGAATTGCTACTATTCCGGTGGCTACAGAGTCAGGGAGCTGTGACCAACTCTCACGACCGGCCCGGTGTCCTGTTGGCACCGCACGGAGCAATGTCCACCTCGAACAACGCAAGCTCTGCACTCACCGACTCAGTCTCGACGCCGTCAATGAGCCGTAGCCTGCACCGCGACTGGAAGGACACCGCAACGTGCAAAGCCTCGCTACACCAAATCGAACTGGTCTGACTGACGAGTCGCTGCTGCTGACTTCGAGTCATGTGGCCGCACTGGAGTTAGGCACCACCTCGCACACTTCACGACGCACCGCCCGACTCGCACCGCTGTCCAGACTGACCGACGCCAGCTCCCGAACCTGTAATCCGGCTCGAACACCGCACCGTAAAGCTGGAAGCACCGCAACGAGCAACGTCCGCCCCGAACAACGCAAGCTCTGTGCTCACCGACGCCGTCAACGAGCCATAGCCGGCACCGCGACGGAAGGGACACAGTGAACTGCAACGCTTTCCTTTCCTGCACCAACGCGATCACCGGAACCGGCTCGCACATCTGTGCCGGCCGCCACAAGGAAAAGGTACTGTGTTTAAATCTGTCGACATTCGAGTGGGCCCGGTCCACTGGATTTGTTAGACTCTGTGTTCTTTCAGCACGCTGTAGCCGGACAAGGCTACCGACTCGCACAGAACTTTGATTTACACTGTTTTAACCAGAACTCTTTAAATTTGATAGTACTGTGGATTCTTTTTGTCGGTTATTGGTCTTGTGGTAACTTAATATATAGTATAACTTATTTTTGATACAAAACCTTGTGTGATGTGCATTTGTAGTGTTGTCACTGGGTTACTGTATGTGGTCACAAATGCTTAACTTACATCGCCTCTGAAATAAGCCTTGACTGCTCGCGCCACGCCGCCTAGAGGGTGAGCAGAGGTTATTTTAAGAGGGTAATTCCCTTGCCCTGACTAGAGGAGAGGGTCCCTGCTTGTCACAAGTACCTACCTGTGCCAACCAGAGGCCCCCAATTCTAACATTCTGCAACATGACTCATTCGTAATAAACATACTTAGGATTGCAAACATCAACATAAACAATGGACTACACATTAGTTTAAAGTGAAAGGCTATCGGCCATATTAATCTGGGTGTGTTGCGTATTATAATGGTTCCTACACAAAAGAAAAGAAAAAAAGGGGTGTTAATATACACATACTATCCCTAAATAAAGTTCTAGCGATTATAGTTCCATTCCAATCACAGCTCATTTCAGATGACATGAGTGATGTCATGAGTTATGTAACCGACCATGTCATGAATGATGTAATGTCTGAGGTCATTAGCAGTACATTGTGAGGGTGTAAGTTATAGTTAGCTCAGGTAACTATAATTGCTGAATTTCACTGGTTGTGTATGAGTGAAATCTGAGTCTAAGTATACTATCCCTGTAATCTTTGTTTTTTTCAGAACATTTCTAGTTTTTTTTTAACGTTAAGTAAAATGCAGATCACAATGGATGGTGGGGGGTTGGAAACAGGGCCTGGCATTGTGCTGCCCCCACCCAAGCTTGCTGCTCCTGCCTTCTCTTCTCCTAGCCATCCATTGTCCAAGTCCATGTCCCAGCTCCCTTATTACAGCCCTGTGTGGCCGTTGTTCTGCCACTGGCCTTCCTGCCTTTTCTGAACAGTTAGCTTGCTGCCCCATCCACCTCCTCCCTATCCTCTGCTGTCTGAATCCATGGACTAGCCTTCTCCCTCCTGCCATGCATGAGCTGATGTACTGCCACTGTCCTCCATTTAGCATGATGTACCAGTCCACTCCTCATGCTTAGCCTCTGTGCTTAGCTTGCTGCCCTTATTCTCCTTCCCCATGCCCTCTGATGTCTGTGTGTATGCCCCTGCTCTATCTTTTTTGCCCACCATGTTCCATGGACCTGCCACTCCTATCTACTCTGAGTGTTCTGTTGAGCTGCCACTCCCCTCCCACCTGCCTAGCATTGTCAGATGACTGTAACCTGTCCCTGCCTCCTCCACCCTGCCTGTCCACATTCCATGGCCCTATCCCCTTCCTCCTGTCCTCCATGGTCCATTTTACTGCCATACCCTTCTGCCCTCGCTGGTCTGTTGTGCTGCAACTGCTCCTCCTGCCTGCCCCGTGTGGTCTGTTGTGAGGCCCCTTTCCCTGTATTCTCTTGTCTGTGCCCATCCTCCATGGTGCTTTGTGCATGCCCCTGCACCCTCCGTCTTGCCCATCATAGCCATTGTACTTCCACTAACCCTCCCTCTTGCCATGCATGGTCTTCTGTGCTGCCACGGCTCCTCCCACCGTCCCTGTGTGGTCAACTAGCTGCCCCTGACCCTCTCTCACCTTCCCTCCATGGTCTGTGTGTATGCCATTAAAGTCTCACTGTTGCTCTCCATGGTGTGTCTTGCTTCTAGTGCCCATTCTGCTTGAACCCCATGGTTATCTTGCTGATCCTGCCCTGCCCCCTTGCCCCCAGCCCTCTGTGTGCAGACCCCTATTCCCTTCCTCCTGGCTTGTCTGTTCCATTGTAATGCCCTCCCTCCTTCCCTTTATGGTACGTTATGCTGCAGCTTTCTCTCCTGTCTGTCCATTATGATCAGCTGGCTTCCATTGCCTCTTTCCCCTCTGTTCACTGTTGTCCATCCATGTGCATGGTCCTGTCACCTCCCTATTGCTTTCTATGGATTGTAGTGCTGCACTCCCGTCCCGCATTCCCTGTGTGGTGTATTGTGCTGCTGCAAACCCTGATGCCTGCCCTGTAGGGTCAGTTTGGTGCACATCTCCATGTCCCTCCTATCCTCTGTTATCCGAGTCCATGTCCCTACCCCAATTCCTCCTGTCTTCCATTATCCAATGTACCATACTTGCTAACATTTTGAACTTGGTAAGAGGGAGATTTTGGAAAAAACTGGGGTATTGATTTTCCTCTTCGACTTTCATTGAAAAAGAGGAGATTGTAGACAGGAGATAAATCAAATAAAACCCATTTGGGCTTAAAAACATTAGATGTTTCCTGGCTGAATCGGGTCTGTAGGAAGTATGGTTGTACTATCACTGCCTCTTCCTTCTGCCCACAATGGTCTATTATATTGCCACAGCCTCTCTTGCCAGTCCTGTATTGTTGGTTTGTTGCCCCTGCCCCCCTTTCCACTGCCCTCCATAGTCTGTTGTGCTGCCACTGCCCTCCTTGCCTGCCCAATGTGGTCAAATTGTTGCCTCTGCACCCTCCTACCTGCTTTCAAATTTCAGGGTCCGTGCCCCTGGCTTCTGTTTCTCAACAGTATCCTAATGAACAACTATATTGCTAACAATCTATATTACAAAAGTGTGGAACGCCTGATGTCATCTTGATGTAATCAAAACTGTAATACCTAGAGAATTTCCTTTAGAAAATACATATATGAGAGGGTCTTATTTGCATCAAAATTATGGTTAGTGCTCTAAAAATCTAAAATGAGGACATATATTCTGAGTTTTCAAATAGCGACAAAGCACTTTTAAAATATTTGTTATCTTTATGTTTTTTTATCCAGATGACCACTTAATTAAATGTTGCACTTAGGGGACAGGATGTGGTGTTACTTCCAGAGTTGCAGACTTTGCAACTGGGGAACCAGGTTGGAGTTTCTGCTTCGGCTCGACATTCTGTGATTTTGGTCAAATCACTTGGGGCTAGATGTAGGTGGCTAAATACCGATCGGTAACGGTGAAATTCGTTAAATTTCACCATTCCCTACCGGTATTTAGGCATTTGAGATGTAGGGAGGATTTTATGGCCTTGCATTTAAGGAATCGGTAATACCGATTCCTTAAATGCAATGTAGGTAACACTTAAAACAGTGCACCTCAGCCTTAAGGAATCACTATTTACCACCAGCTCCAAGTTGGTGGTAAATAGCGATTTCCTTTCAAAAAGCACTTTATTGCTTTTTGAAATGTGCCATGTGGCACACATCCATGCTCTTAGGGCATGCATGTGTGCCACATGTGTACACATGCACATTTCAGGGGAGCAACAGGGTGTCCTTTGGACACCCTGCCACCCTTGAAATACCTCCCGGTATTACAGATTCGGTAATACCGAATAGGTAATACAGAATTTCTTCACATTCATTCCTATGGGCCTCCAAGCAAATAGGAATGAATGGGTAGGTATTCTCCGATTCGGTAATAACGAATATTAAGAATTCGGTATTTTTTACCAAATTCTTACCTACATCTGAAATACCGATTCCTAAAGACTGAATCGGTAAAATTCGGTATTTAGGAATCGATATTTCCCAGGTACCTACATCTAGCCCTATATCTCCCCATGTCTACAACCAAAATGAATTTGTTCTTGTGTGATGTAACCAATGCTCTTGTAAAGCACTCCAATACCTGACAAGTCTGCACTATATAAAACTGCAAAAACACAGAAAATAAAAGGTGTTTTGCACACTTCTGTCCTTGGGCTACGTGTGGGCTACATCTGGGTGATATTTGTGCTACATTTGGGCTCTTTTGTCTCTGGTGGCCATCTTGGGAGATTTATATGTTATGAAGTATCCTAATTTCCTCATTTACTGCAGTCTCCTCAGTAGCAAATGATTTCAGTTTTTTACTTTGATTCCATCAGGAATGTTTTCAGATATGTCACACATTTGCCATACATTCTGAATGTTAGCACGCTTGTAGATCACTGTAGTAAAGCTACTACTGTAGTAAAGCTACTACTCACCACGGAAGTCTGCTGCTGGTATTAAAAGTGCATGTGTCAGTCTGCATGTCAGAATTTTTTTATGAAATAGAAGAGGATTGGAGAAGTCACTCAAAATGTGCCCTAATTTTTCTTTCTTCAGCACTAATGAGCAACAAGCGTGCTAACATTCAGCTGGCAGAGGAGTACTGATATCCCCATCCACAGACTTATTTGTTATGAAGTTTCCTAATTTCCTCATTTACTACAGTCTCCTCAGTAGAAAAAACTTGCAGGTTTTTACTTTGTTTCCATCAAGAAGGAATTCAGATGTGTCACACATTTGCCATACATTCAGAATGTTACCACTCTAGTTGCTCATTAGATCACTGTAGTAAAGCTACTGCTCACCAGGGAAGTCTGCTGCTCATATTCAAAGTGCATGTGTCACTCTGCATGTTAGAATTTTTTAATGAAATAGAAGAGTATTTGAGAAGTCAAAATGTGCCCCAATTTTTCTTTCTGCAGCACTAATCATAATTTCTATGCAAAATGAAGCCCCTCATTTTGTTCCTTTGCAAATTAAATGTTTTAAGTGTTACCACCTCATTCCAATCAGGATGGCATCAGGTGTTCCATACTTTTGTCATAAATAAGACTGTTAGCGTTCTAGCTGTTCTTTAGAACACTCTGGGACATTCTGCCATTGGGCTATACTTGTGCTACATCTGGGTGATATTTGTGCTACATTTGGGCTCTTTTGTCTCTGGTGGCCATCTTTGGAGACTTATTTGTTATGAAGTTTCCTAATTTCCTCATTTACTACAGTCTCCTCAGTAGGAAATACTTGTGCTACATTTGCGCCCCCTTAGCTTGAAACTGCGGGATAAGCTAACGGAGATGCAAACTCAACTGGACTGTGGCTTGACAATAGTCTGGGTATACAAAACATTTGCAGCCCATCCCACGCCTCTTACGGTCTGGTCTAGCTAGATTATACAAGGATTCACGAAGTAGAAAATAATTCAGACAAATAAGGATAGCTCTGGGCTTGCCCTCGACTCCGGTCTTGCCCCTTCGTATTTGGAAGGGAAATCTATGCACCCTCTGCAGTTCGAGTTCCCACTTCCAGTGAGAAAGTTCAGGAAATGCTTCAGAAAACAGATTGGTGACAAATTGGGGAATGTCTTACCATTCAATTCCTTCCAGTACGCCTAAAACGCGCAGATTATTCCCACTTGATCTATTTTCTAAATCCGTCAATTTCCAGGTTATATCGTCCCAAAGAGAATGTAGGGAGGATAAGTCTGTTTTTTGTTGGCTATGTTTGTCCTCGATTGTAGAAATTCTGCCCTCGGCTTTGCCGACCCTGGCTGAAATTTCCGTACAGTTCTTGTTCACACGGCACACCGTGTTCAGGAGTTTCCGCACTGCGCCGTGCATTTGAAGTCCTCCTGCCTTAGTCTCTTCCCGATGTGACATTATTGCCTGGTATATAGTGACCAGGGTAACGTCGTTCTCTATCGAGTCTGTGGAGCACACACCATCTCCCTGTATACCTGCAATGCCTGCCCGTCTATCATTAGGCTCTGCATCATAAGCGTGACACAACACAGAGAGCCATCGTTAGCATTCGGAGGGCCATTGCTCAAGATTAGCTGGAGCACATCCCTTTGTCTGCGTACTGTATTAATGTCTCCAAGGACTGAGAGGCTATTTTCGTCCTCATCCAGAGGAGCAGAACTAGTTAGGCTAGAACTAGCAGGTACTAGCCGAACTAGTAGAACTAGCAGAACTAGTACAGTCTCCTCAGTAGGAAATACTTTCAGTTTTTTACTTTGGTTCCATCAAGAAGGCATTCAGATGTGTCGAACTTTTGCCATAAATTCTGAATGATAGCACTCTAGTTGCTCATTAGATCACTGTAGTAAAGCTACTGCTCCCCAGAGAAATCTGCTGCTGGTATTCAAAGTGCATGTTTCAGTCTGCATGTTAGAATTTTTTAATGAAATAGAAGATTTGAGAAGTCAAAATGTGCCCTAATTTTTCTTTCTGCAGCACTAATCATAATTTCCATGGCACAATGAAGCCCCTCATTTTGTTCCTTTGCAAATTAAATGTTTTAAGTGTTACCACTTTATTCCAATCAAGATGGCTTCAGGTGTTCCATACTTTTGTCATAAGTAAGACTGTTAGCGCTCTAGTTGTTATTTAGAACACTCTGGGACATTCTGTCATTAAGCTATTCTTGGGCTACATCTGGGTGATATTTGTGCTACATTTGGGCTCTTTTGTTTCTGGCGGCCAACTTGGGAGACTTATTTGTTATGGTTAATTCAGTTTTGTGGGGGCGCACCAAGAAGAAGTCCAAACAGAAAATGTCGCTTATGTACGTAGAAAACGTTCTTTATTTTTAACTCTTTCTCTTAAAATACAGATCACCAGACAGTTTTACAAAACGAATCAGCCAACGCGTTTCACTCCTTTTCCTGGAGTTTCATCAGGGCTGAAAGCAAAAAAGAAAGCTGCCATAAGTTTCAAAGAAGCAGCGATATTGATACAGATTTCATGTTTGCATTCCATTTGAAAGAAAAGAACAACATGTATCAACTATAGGCGCAATATTGAGATTATCTTTGTGAAAAACTACTATAAACAGAGGTACTGAATATTGTACAGAAATCACCAAAAATCTATAACTATTAAACACTATTTACACATATTAAAAAATACAATATACAACAGACATAATATGGTTCTCTACAGTTCCCATCACAGAATAGGTTTCAGCGGAAGGGGGCGAGAAGGGCAATATATGTGGAAACATACAAGTAGATAGAAAAGTACAAAACCACTGACCCAACACTTCAAATTCGATTATTAAAATTGTGATTAGATACTTCCAGTTTACATTTGCTAAGAAATAATAGTAACATATATCATACATTTTTCAACAATTCACTTTTTCAATTTGTTGTAAGTTTCTCATCTATAAAAGTTGATGAGAGAATATGAACCTAAACCATATTTCAGATTTTTATATTTGATAGAGAGGGCAGAAAAAACAGAAAAATTGAAAAATTGAGGTAAATCTGGAGAGTAGACCTGACCTGGAACCTAGCAATCAATAGGAGGGATTATGTTTATTTATTTATTTAGAAAAAGGGGAAGATTGTTATCATGCATTTATGGCATACAAAAGTCCTCACTTAATTCATTGGGTTTCATGAACCCCAGTTGATTCTAGACCTGTTGATCACTTTATACGTTTGATACATCACTTATAATTCTTACCAGTTATATATTTTCTTTTTTCTTTTTTCTTTCCTCTTTACACGGGAATATTTGGAACAGTCCAATTAATATTCTCATTTGATGTCCCTTTTGTTCTCTTGTCCGTTTTAGCAGTTCTCAGGTGAGTCTAAATTAGAGAAGAGAATATTAGGCTAACCCTCCAGATGTTTTTACAGTGTTCCCTAAATTGCTTGCATAGATTCCCTACATATACCTGTCATGCGGAGCAGTATCAGCTTTCCCACAGATGTTTCACATTTCCATTTTCTAGCAGTTGTTGATACCATGGAAGTTCAGTCTCTTCCTCGTCTTAATGTGATGAGTTTAGTCGTGATAAACCTAAGCAAACAAGAGACCAACAGTATCCATTATGTGGTCTTAAAAATAATTCTTGTTACCTAAACAGAGAAACGTTTATTTAATACGTGGGTTGTAGCCCAGCAAAATACTAAAGTCGCATATACCTGACAGTCTGTTTACACGATCCCCTTTTCTATTCAAAAACGTGCTTTTTACATTTTAAAAGCGTTCTTCATTCCTCATAAGCAGTAGCTCTCTCAACCCGGAAACTTTTAAGTTTATGTTACCGGATAAGAGCAATTCCTAAACAGGACCAAAAAGAGTATAGGGCATTCGCGTGGGGGCATACCATATTGCTAAAGACACAAGTTTAAGTTTTAAGTTTATGTTACAGGATAAGGGCAATTCCTAAATAGGACCAAAAGAGTATAGGGCATTCGCGTGGTGGCATACCGATATTTATAAAGACACAAGTTATCTATATTGGCGCCGTTTCCCCACTATATTCAGGTCTGAGTCACATATTCGATAGTAAGTTCCCGGAGTAGCCCCAACCAGTAATTCAAGTCGGCTCCTCCTAAATTCGCGCTGATTCCCCACTATACTCAGCTCTAACTTCCATACTCGATAACCAACCCCCAACGTGGCTCAAAGTAATAGCTCCAATCGGCTCCTTACCTGTATCGGACAGACGTTATCTTATCAAAGTATCGGCATGGATGGTCCCACTCTAAGGCTGCCATGTCAAGGCGCTCCTTATATTCGGGTTTCGCGTACACTAATTGAGTAATTAAGTTGTAACGCGATTCACCGAGAGACAATCATTAACCATCCTATAGTATTGGATGTATCGACAGTCGCCATCTTGGAATAGGCAAAAGGTCGCGAAAAGGTATAGGCGGTTGCATACGATGTATTATAAAGTCAGATTTTAAATTTAGATTTACTTTTTAATCAATTCGCCGCCATTGTAATTTACGTTATCCCACTCCACAACATATCCGTGATTGTGTATACATCACGTGATCAACCCTCGTGCAAGTTTGCTAATGAGCGCCATCTTTGAATGGTTTTCCTACTATATTCGGAATAAGAGAACCCTAGTATCTGTACTATTTACAAGTCCTAGCCACGTTTACCTATCATTATTAATATTCTCCCAGCGTGTTATTCCCATTGATTTCCTCGCACTTATAGCATAAAAGAGTTTTAAATGATAATATATTTTTGCGAAAGTGAGACAATATATTCATTGTCTAATGCTCATCCATATTAATATTTTTTCAAATGTGGGTATATCCGAATATATAACGTTCGAATAAACAACACAATTATAATAGCCCGAACCGGCTGTCACGAGGACATTACCCTCCTTTTAAATATACACGGGAGTGTGCACTATACCTTCTGCATTTTCTACACTTTAATCCAAAATCATTAGGAATGGTTATTAGGTGTATAAATTTTGAATGCCACAGTGCACAAATAATCTGGCCCTTTACAGGTTTAGTTGCAGGAAATCGTGTTAAATGGGGCGGAGGGTGGGAGGCGGTGCGGCGGGAAAGTGAGATTAGTACAGGGGGACTTAGCACCAAGACTAAACACGCAAGTTATGCAGAAACAAGAGTGGAAAAGGTTGACACTCAAAAAAGTGTGTCAAGCTAGACCAAAACACGTTGCACATTTCAGAGTTAGTCTCGCTTGGAAAAATGATCCATTTCTGTCTTCAAATTCGCACACATTATGTTCCTTCTATCATGTGATTTTCCACTGACATAATTATGCATATTCTCAGATTACATTAAGAAGTGGTGCATTTCATCATCTAAGTTCATCCCATACTTAATACAATGTAATTTATAAATCCATTTTGCCTCCCGCTGTCTTAGCACCAGCTCACGATTCCCCCCTCTTGGGAGCTGTTGTATTTGTTCTAATGCATGGAACCAAAATTCTGGTTTGCCCCCATGTTTTTCCCAGAAATGCTGAGAGTGAGCGTATTTTACATCCCTATTCAAAATAGCTCTCCTGTGTTCTTGGATTCTTGTCCTCAAGTTTCGTTTTGAGCTGCCTACGTAGATTAAGCCGCATGCGCAGCCCAGAACGTATACTACATAAGTAGTAGCACAGTTTATAAAGGATAAGATGTCATATTTTCGTGAGCCATTATATGCAAACTGCTTGATCTTATCACGTCCATATTCACAAATATTGCAGTCCCTGCATGTAAAGAAACCCCTTGGTTTCTCCGCCAGCCAGTTAGATCCACTGTCCTTAGTGGGCTTTAAGTAACTGGGACATAGTTCATTACTTAGAGTCCTACCTCTACGATAAGTTACAGAGGGTTTGGTCATTATATGTGATTGCAATCCCGGGACCTCCTTCAGGAGGTGCCAGTTGTTTTTCAAAATTTTAAAGATGTTACTATTGTGTCTGGTATATTTTGTTATGAATCTAACGTTTGTGTTTTTTGCTTTCCTCTTTTTCCGCGAGTTTGTTGTTAGGGTATCATTTCTGTGAATCTTGCGTGTTTTCCCCTCCGCCTTACAGATCACTTCCTTGTTGTATCCTCTTGCCTCAAATCTATTCTTCAAAGTTTGTAAATTCATATTGAATGACTCTTCGTCACTGCAGTTTCGCTTTAGGCGCACCATTTCACCAAATGGTATGTTGTTAATTGTAGAACTAGCATGGGCACTGCTTGCATGCAAGACCGAATTGCATGCAGTTTCCTTACGAAAAATCGTACTTTGGATCTTATTGTTTTTGATATAGAATTTGAGATCTAGGAAGTTGATACTCTCCCTACTGTACTCAATTGTCATTTTCACATTCATGTGATTCCTGTTTAGATACTCAGAGTATTCCAAAAGGTCATTTTCGGATCCAGACCAGAGGCAAATAATGTCGTCTATATACCTCCCCCAGAACACGATGTTATTTGTCCAGGGGGAGGCATTCCGGTTCCACGCATGTACCCTCTCAAATTGTCCCATGAAGAGACAGGCATACGACGGTGCAAATTTTGTTCCCATCGCCGTCCCCCTCTTTTGGTGGTACCACACATTATCAAATAGGAAATAATTCCTAGTTAGGACTAGTTCCATCATTTCTAGAACCATCTGATTTCTGTTTAGTAAGTCGGCCCCTTCCCTGTCAAGATAGAATTCACTGGCCTTCAAACCGATGTCGTGTTGTATACAAGTATAAAGACTTGTAACGTCTAAAGTAACAAACCATAAATCATTAGACCATTCAAAATCCTGTAGCTTGTTTAGAATATCCTTGCTGTCTTGGATAAAGGACGGCAGGCTCTGAACATGTTTGTTAAGTTTGAGGTCAATATATTCTGATAACCTCTCTGTCGCTGATCCTATTCCAGATATTATTGGCCTGCCGGGCGGGGAGGCCCCCCCCTTGTGTACCTTTGGGAGGATATAGATACAGGGGGACTTGGGGTTTGATACTAACAGATATTGGTACTCCTGATCACTAAGTAGTCCCATATCCTTCCAGTCTAATAATTTAGAGTTGATCTCTATAGTCAAGGCCTCTTTGGGGTTATGTGTTATCCGCTCATAACACTCACTGTCTCCTAGTTGTCTCAGAATTTCGCCTTTATAGTCCCTGATATTCATAATCACGATATTCCCCCCTTTATCTGCCTCCTTGATCACTATATTGGGGTCCTCTTTTAGTCTTAAAAGGGCTGCTCTTTCTCCCTTTGTGAGGTTGGGGTTCTTATATTGCTGGTCCCTACTTTCCCTTTCAAGTTTGTATAGGCTAGCACTGACTCGTTCGCTAAAAATATCAATGTTGTGATGGTATGTGCTAGGAAGGAACCTCGAGTTAGGGTGTAACCCACTATCCCCAGATACATTTTCGGAGATGCTGTATTCAGAAAGAATGATGTTTAAATCGACCTCCCTTTCCTCATTTAAAGTAGATAAACATTGCAGGCTCTTAATCTCAGCAATAGACATATTCACAGGTTCCACCAATTCCCCTTGGTTCACAGATATCGAATTACACATAGGTTTGTTGCTGAAAAATTCTTTTAATTTTAGTTGTCTTGTGAATCTAAATAAATCCACATGTACATCAAAGAAATCACCATCCTGAGTAGGACAAAACCCCAAACCTTTACATAATAGTGTATTTTCATCTGCATCCAAAATTCTGTCTGATAAGTTGATTACTCTTAATTCTGACTGGCCCTCTCCCTCTACAACTGTGCTCCCCACAGGTTGATTTAATGTTTCGCCAGATCTTTGGGTTTGTTCTTGGCTCTCTCTGATCTCCTCACTTGTTCTTCGCCCTGCTCCCCTGTTGCCCCTTTTGTGCCTCCTGCCTCCTCTCCTTGTCTTTTTTGATGTTGTACTTTTTTGGCCTAGTTTCCACTGATTCTTAGTTTCGCCATTTCTATCTGAAAAGTGGAGGGGCCTACTTCTAAAGGGAGTCCACCTGAGATTATTATTGAGGAAGTACTTTCTATTGAGGAGAGGGAGGTGCTACTTGTTGATTTTAATTCCTCGCTTTCTTCCCTCATTCTTTTTTTGTTCGCTTCATCTACAGTGATGTTGTCGAATTTTTTTGCGAATGTATAGATTCGACCATCACGATAGTCTTTGTCGTCTCTCTTAATCTTTCTCAATTTTTTATCCTTTAGATAGTTTTGATGGTTATTAATAACTTTTCTCAGAATCTCGTAATTTTTTTCAATTAAATCGGTATTCCCACAGGCCTCAATCTCTTTTACTACACTCTCTATCTCAGTCAACAGTTTCGCCCCCTTCTCTTCCGCATGTGTTATCAATATCTGCATCATGACACATGAAGCACCCTCTAAGTTGGATTCCCAATCCTTCAATAGTTCTTCACTTAAGTCCTCAAATGTGGGAAATATGAGGATGCGTAAGCCTCGTGGTACTTTTTTCTGATAGATATACTGTTGCAGAGTTACGCCGTCCCACCAACGTGAGAGTTCTTGTTTTCTGAGTCGCTCTAATTTCTGGAATAAAGTTTTTAAACCTCCAGTTGTCTGCGCTTTTTGAGCATTTTGTGCGGTTGTATTAGAGTCTTTCCCAAATAGGTCTTGCGCCATCTCTTCACGTTTGTCGTCAAATTTAGACATTGTTGTTGTTATTTATTCTTGGATGGATGAAAGTGCTTGCTGGTCCAGGTAGTGAGTCTTGAATCTCAAAAAGCGTAGCAGCGGACACTATGATGCCGCACCTAACATCCAGTTCCAAAGTAAGTCCTTAAAGTTTTGTGCTGCCAACCCCAACGCCAGCTGCTTTTTGGCGTTGCTGTGTTTTCCAGATCATAAAGAATGGTTAATTCAGTTTTGTGGGGGCGCACCAAGAAGAAGTCCAAACAGAAAATGTCGCTTATGTACGTAGAAAATGTTCTTTATTTTTAACTCTTTCTCTTAAAATACAGATCACCAGACGGTTTTACAAAACGAATCAGCCAACGCGTTTCACTCCTTTTCCTAGAGTTTCATCAGGGCTGAAAGCAAAAAAGAAAGCTGCCATAAGTTTCAAAGAAGCAGCGATATTGATACAGATTTCATGTTTGCATTCCATTTGAAAGAAAAGAACAACATGTATCAACTATAGGCGCAATATTGAGATTATCTTTGTGAAAAACTACTATAAACAGAGGTACTGAATATTGTACAGAAATCACCAAAAATCTATAACTATTAAACACTATTTACACATATTAAAAAATACAATATACAACAGACATAATATGGTTCTCTACAGTTCCCATCACAGAATAGGTTTCCGCGGAAGGGGGCGAGAAGGGCAATATATGCGGAAACATACAAGTAGATAGAAAAGTACAAAACCACTGACCCAACACTTCAAATTCGATTATTAAAATTGTGATTAGATACTTCCAGTTTACATTTGCTAAGAAATAATAGTAACCATGACAGGTATATATAGGGAATCTATGCAAGCAATTTAGGGAACACTGTAAAAACATCTGGAGGGTTAGCCTAATATTCTCTTCTCTAATTTAGACTCACCTGAGAACTGCTAAAACGGACAAGAGAACAAAAGGGACATCAAACGAGAATATTAATTGGACTGTTCCAAATATTCCCGTGTAAAGAGGAAAGAAAAAAGAAAAAAGAAAATATATAACTGGTAAGAATTATAAGTGATGTATCAAACGTATAAAGTGATCAACAGGTCTAGAATCAACTGGGGTTCATGAAACCCAATGAATTAAGTGAGGACTTTTGTATGCCACAAATGCATGATAACAATCTTCCCCTTTTTCTAAATAAATAAATAAACATAATCCCTCCTATTGATTGCTAGGTTCCAGGTCAGGTCTACTCTCCAGATTTACCTCAATTTTTCAATTTTTCTGTTTTTTCTGCCCTCTCTATCAAATATAAAAATCTGAAATATGGTTTAGGTTCATATTCTCTCATCAACTTTTATAGATGAGAAACTTACAACAAATTGAAAAAGTGAATTGTTGAAAAATGTATGATATATGTTACTGTCCATCACCACCCCTTGTTGTAAATAATTTTGTCCACCCTAAGCGTGGAAGGGTATACTCAGATGTGAGTCCCTTGCTCATTGCACCATCAGGATTCAAGCAAGCCGGGCCGAAGACGGCTGTAATGCCAGAAACCAGTCCCCGGAAGCTTGTTTCCTTCCCAGTGTAAGAATTGGCTTTTGTAGTCTGGTCTGCCCTGTTCCCATGATGCACTGGGCCAGGGACAGACTAATTTGCATACAGCCAGGTTCTGAAACTGGGATGGTGCAATGAGCTAAAAAACGGTGTTGGATCTAGCCCTGATCTCTTGACTGGGTGAGAGTACTCTGCTTAATTCAGAGACTCTGTCCATCACCACCCCTTGTTGTAAATAATTTTGTCCACCCTAAGCGTGGAAGGGTATACTCAGATGTGAGTCCCTTGCTCATTGCACCATCAGGATTCAAGCAAGCCGGGCCGAAGACGGCTGTAATGCCAGAAACCGGTCCCCGGAAGCTTGTTTCCTTCCCAGTGTAAGAATTGGCTTTTGTAGTCTGGTCTGCCCTGTTCCCATGATGCACTGGGCCAGGGACAGACTAATTTGCATACAGCCAGGTTCTGAAACTGGGATGGTGCAATGAGCTAAAAAACGGTGTTGGATCTAGCCCTGATCTCTTGACTGGGTGAGAGTACTCTGCTTAATTCAGAGACTCTGTCCATCACCACCCCTTGTTGTAAATAATTTTGTCCACCCTAAGCGTGGAAGGGTATACTCAGATGTGAGTCCCTTGCTCATTGCACCATCAGGATTCAAGCAAGCCGGGCCGAAGACGGCTGTAATGCCAGAAACCGGTCCCCGGAAGCTTGTTTCCTTCCCAGTGTAAGAATTGGCTTTTGTAGTCTGGTCTGCCCTGTTCCCATGATGCACTGGGCCAGGGACAGACTAATTTGCATACAGCCAGGTTCTGAAACTGGGATGGTGCAATGAGCTAAAAAACGGTGTTGGATCTAGCCCTGATCTCTTGACTGGGTGAGAGTACTCTGCTTAATTCAGAGACTCTGTCCATCACCGCCCCTTGTTGTAAATAATTTTGTCCACCCTAAGCGTGGAAGGGTATACTCAGATGTGAGTCCCTTGCTCATTGCACCATCAGGATTCAAGCAAGCAGGGCCGAAGACGGCTGTAATGCCAGAAACCGGTCCCCGGAAGCTTGTTTCCTTCCCAGTGTAAGAATTGGCTTTTGTAGTCTGGTCTGCCCTGTTCCCATGATGCACTGGGCCGGGGACAGACTAATTTGCATACAGCCAGGTTCTGAAACTGGGATGGTGCAATGAGCTAAAAAACGGTGTTGGATCTAGCCCTGATCTCTTGACTGGGTGAGAGTACTCTGCTTAATTCAGAGACTCTGTCCATCACCACCCCTTGTTGTAAATAATTTTGTCCACCCTAAGCGTGGAAGGGTATACTCAGATGTGAGTCCCTTGCTCATTGCACCATCAGGATTCAAGCAAGCCGGGCCGAAGACGGCTGTAATGCCAGAAACCGGTCCCCGGAAGCTTGTTTCCTTCCCAGTGTAAGAATTGGCTTTTGTAGTCTGGTCTGCCCTGTTCCCATGATGCACTGGGCCAGGGACAGACTAATTTGCATACAGCCAGGTTCTGAAACTGGGATGGTGCAATGAGCTAAACAACGGTGTTGGATCTAGCCCTGATCTCTTGACTGGGTGAGAGTACTCTGCTTAATTCAGAGACTCTGTCCATCACCACCCCTTGTTGTAAATAATTTTGTCCACCCTAAGCGTGGAAGGGTATACTCAGATGTGAGTCCCTTGCTCATTGCACCATCAGGATTCAAGCAAGCTGGGCCGAAGACGGCTGTAATGCCAGAAACCGGTCCCCGGAAGCTTGTTTCCTTCCCAGTGTAAGAATTGGCTTTTGTAGTCTGGTCTGCCCTGTTCCCATGATGCACTGGGCCAGGGACAGCCTAATTTGCATACAGCCAGGTTCTGAAACTGGGATGGTGCAATGAGCTAAAAAACGGTGTTGGATCTAGCCCTGATCTCTTGACTGGGTGAGAGTACTCTGCTTAATTCAGAGACTCTGTCCATCACCACCCCTTGTTGTAAATAATTTTGTCCACCCTAAGCGTGGAAGGGTATACTCAGATGTGAGTCCCTTGCTCATTGCACCATCAGGATTCAAGCAAGCCGGGCCGAAGACGGCTGTAATGCCAGAAACCGGTCCCCGGAAGCTTGTTTCCTTCCCAGTGTAAGAATTGGCTTTTGTAGTCTGGTCTGCCCTGTTCCCATGATGCACTGGGCCAGGGACAGACTAATTTGCATACAGCCAGGTTCTGAAACTGGGATGGTGCAATGAGCTAAAAAACGGTGTTGGATCTAGCCCTGATCTCTTGACTGGGTGAGAGTACTCTGCTTAATTCAGAGACTCTGTCCATCACCACACCTTGTTGTAAATAATTTTGTCCACCCTAAGCGTGGAAGGGTATACTCAGATGTGAGTCCCTTGCTCATTGCACCATCAGGATTCAAGCAAGCCGGGCCGAAGACGGCTGTAATGCCAGAAACCGGTCCCCGGAAGCTTGTTTCCTTCCCAGTGTAAGAATTGGCTTTTGTAGTCTGGTCTGCCCTGTTCCCATGATGCACTGGGCCAGGGACAGACTAATTTGCATACAGCCAGGTTCTGAAACTGGGATGGTGCAATGAGCTAAAAAACGGTGTTGGATCTAGCCCTGATCTCTTGACTGGGTGAGAGTACTCTGCTTAATTCAGAGACTCTGTCCATCACCACCCCTTGTTGTAAATAATATCTTTGAAACTTATGGCAGCTTTCTTTTTTGCTTTCAGCCCTGATGAAACTCCAGGAAAAGGAGTGAAACGCGTTGGCTGATTCGTTTTGTAAAACTGTCTGGTGATCTGTATTTTAAGATAAAGAGTTAAAAATAAAGAACATTTTCTACTTACATAAGCGACATTTTCTGTTTGGACTTCTTCTTGGTGCGCCCCCACAAAACTGAATTAACCATTCTTTATGATCTGGAAAACACAGCAACGCCAAAAAGCAGCTGGCGTTGGGGTTGGCAGCACAAAACTTTAAGGACTTACTTTGGAACTGGATGTTAGGTGCGGCATCATAGTGTCCGCTGCTACGCTTTTTGAGATTCAAGACTCACTACCTGGACCAGCAAGCACTTTCATCCATCCAAGAATAAATAACAACAACAATGTCTAAATTTGACGACAAACGTGAGGAGATGGCGCAAGACCTATTTGGGAAAGACTCTAATACAACCGCACAAAATGCTCAAAAAGCGCAGACAACTGGAGGTTTAAAAACTTTATTCCAGAAATTAGAGCGACTCAGAAAACAAGAACTCTCACGTTGGTGGGACGGCGTAACTCTGCAACAGTATATCTATCAGAAAAAAGTACCACGAGGCTTACGCATCCTCATATTTCCCACATTTGAGGACTTAAGTGAAGAACTATTGAAGGATTGGGAATCCAACTTAGAGGGTGCTTCATGTGTCATGATGCAGATATTGATAAAACATGCGGAAGAGAAGGGGGCGAAACTGTTGACTGAGATAGAGAGTGTAGTAAAAGAGATTGAGGCCTGTGGGAATACCGATTTAATTGAAAAAAATTACGAGATTCTGAGAAAAGTTATTAATAACCATCAAAACTATCTAAAGGATAAAAAATTGAGAAAGATTAAGAGAGACGACAAAGACTATCGTGATGGTCGAATCTATACATTCGCAAAAAAATTCGACAACATCACTGTAGATGAAGCGAACAAAAAAAGAATGAGGGAAGAAAGCGAGGAATTAAAATCAACAAGTAGCACCTCCCTCTCCTCAATAGAAAGTACTTCCTCAATAACAATCTCAGGTGGACTCCCTTTAGAAGTAGGCCCCTCCACTTTTCAGATAGAAATGGCGAAACTAAGAATCAGTGGAAACCAGGCCAAAAAAGTACAACATCAAAAAAGACAAGGAGAGGAGGCAGGAGGCACAAAAGGGGCAACAGGGGAGCAGGGCGAAGAACAAGTGAGGAGATCAGAGAGAGCCAAGAACAAACCCAAAGATCTGGCGAAACATTAAATCAACCTGTGGGGAGCACAGTTGTGGAGGGAGAGGGCCAGTCAGAATTAAGAGTAATCAACTTATCAGACAGAATTTTGGATGCAGATGAAAATACACTATTATGTAAAGGTTTGGGGTTTTGTCCTACTCAGGATGGTGATTTCTTTGATGTACATGTGGATTTATTTAGATTCACAAGACAACTAAAATTAAAAGAATTTTTCAGCAACAAACCTATGTGTAATTCTATATTTGTGAACCAAGGGGAATTGGTGGAACCTGTGAATATGTCTATTGCTGAGATTAAGAGCCTGCAATGTTTATCTACTTTAAATGAGGAAAGGGAGGTAGATTTAAACATCATTCTTTCTGAATACAGCATCTCCGAAAATGTATCTGGGGATAGTGGGTTACACCCTAACTCGAGGTTCCTTCCTAGCACATACCATCACAACATTGATATTTTTAGCGAACGAGTCAGTGCTAGCCTATACAAACTTGAAAGGGAAAGTAGGGACCAGCAATATAAGAACCCCAACCTCACAAAGGGAGAAAGAGCAGCCCTTTTAAGACTAAAAGAGGACCCCAATATAGTGATCAAGGAGGCAGATAAAGGGGGGAATATCGTGATTATGAATATCAGGGACTATAAAGGCGAAATTCTGAGACAACTAGGAGACAGTGAGTGTTATGAGCGGATAACACATAACCCCAAAGAGGCCTTGACTATAGAGATCAACTCTAAATTATATGGGACTACTTAGTGATCAGGAGTACCAATATCTGTTAGTATCAAACCCCAAGTCCCCCTGTATCTATATCCTCCCAAAGGTACACAAGGGGGGGGCCTTCCCGCCCGGCAGGCCAATAATATCTGGAATAGGATCAGCGACAGAGAGGTTATCAGAATATATTGACCTCAAACTTAACAAACATGTTCAGAGCCTGCCGTCCTTTATCCAAGACAGCAAGGATATTCTAAACAAGCTACAGGATTTTGAATGGTCTAATGATTTATGGTTTGTTACTTTAGACGTTACAAGTCTTTATACTTGTATACAACACGACATCGGTTTGAAGGCCAGTGAATTCTATCTTGACAGGGAAGGGGCCGACTTACTAAACAGAAATCAGATGGTTCTAGAAATGATGGAACTAGTCCTAACTAGGAATTATTTCCTATTTGATAATGTGTTGTACCACCAAAAGAGGGGGACGGCGATGGGAACAAAATTTGCACCGTCGTATGCCTGTCTCTTCATGGGACAATTTGAGAGGGTACATGCGTGGAACCGGAATGCCTCCCCCTGGACAAATAACATCGTGTTCTGGGGGAGGTATATAGACGACATTATTTGCCTCTGGTCTGGATCCGAAAATGACCTTTTGGAATACTCTGAGTATCTAAACAGGAATCACATGAATGTGAAAATGACAATTGAGTACAGTAGGGAGAGTATCAACTTCCTAGATCTCAAATTCTATATCAAAAACAATAAGATCCAAAGTACGATTTTTCGTAAGGAAACTGCATGCAATTCGGTCCTGCATGCAAGCAGTGCCCATGCTAGTTCTACAATTAACAACATACCATTTGGTGAAATGGTGCGCCTAAAGCGAAACTGCAGTGACGAAGAGTCATTCAATATGAATTTACAAACTTTGAAGAATAGATTTGAGGCAAGAGGATACAACAAGGAAGTGATCTGTAAGGCGGAGGGGAAAACACGCAAGATTCACAGAAATGATACCCTAACAACAAACTCGCGGAAAAAGAGGAAAGCAAAAAACACAAACGTTAGATTCATAACAAAATATACCAGACACAATAGTAACATCTTTAAAATTTTGAAAAACAACTGGCACCTCCTGAAGGAGGTCCCGGGATTGCAATCACATATAATGACCAAACCCTCTGTAACTTATCGTAGAGGTAGGACTCTACGTAATGAACTATGTCCCAGTTACTTAAAGCCCACTAAGGACAGTGGATCTAACTGGCTGGCGGAGAAACCAAGGGGTTTCTTTACATGCAGGGACTGCAATATTTGTGAATATGGACGTGATAAGATCAAGCAGTTTGCATATAATGGCTCACGAAAATATGACATCTTATCCTTTATAAACTGTGCTACTACTTATGTAGTATACGTTCTGGGCTGCGCATGCGGCTTAATCTACGTAGGCAGCTCAAAACGAAACTTGAGGACAAGAATCCAAGAACACAGGAGAGCTATTTTGAATAGGGATGTAAAATACGCTCACTCTCAGCATTTCTGGGAAAAACATGGGGGCAAACCAGAATTTTGGTTCCATGCATTAGAACAAATACAACAGCTCCCAAGAGGGGGGAATCGTGAGCTGGTGCTAAGACAGCGGGAGGCAAAATGGATTTATAAATTACATTGTATTAAGTATGGGATGAACTTAGATGATGAAATGCACCACTTCTTAATGTAATCTGAGAATATGCATAATTATGTCAGTGGAAAATCACATGATAGAAGGAACATAATGTGTGCGAATTTGAAGACAGAAATGGATCATTTTTCCAAGCGAGAATAACTCTGAAATGTGCAACGTGTTTTGGTCTTGCTTGACACACTTTTTTGAGTGTCAACCTTTTCCACTCTTGTTTCTGCATAACTTGCGTGTTTAGTCTTGGTGCTAAGTCCCCCTGTACTAATCTCACTTTCCCGCCGCACCGCCTCCCACCCTCCGCCCCCATTTAACACGATTTCCTGCAACTAAACCTGTAAAGGGCCAGATTATTTGTGCACTGTGGCATTCAAAATTTATACACCTAATAACCATTCCTAATGATTTTGGATTAAAGTGTAGAAAATGCAGAAGGTATAGTGCACACTCCCGTGTATATTTAAAAGGAGGGTAATGTCCTCATGACAGCCGGTTCGGGCTATTATAATTGTGTTGTTTATTCGAACGTTATATATTCGGATATACCCACATTTGAAAAAATATTAATATGGGTGAGCATTAGACAATGAATATATTGTCTCACTTTCGCAAAAATATATTATCATTTAAAACTCTTTTATGCTATAAGTGCGAGGAAATCAATGGGAATAACACGCTGGGAGAATATTAATAATGATAGGTAAACGTGGCTAGGACTTGTAAATAGTATAGATACTAGGGTTCTCTTATTCCGAATATAGTAGGAAAACCATTCAAAGATGGCGCTCATTAGCAAACTTGCACGAGGGTTGATCACGTGATGTATACACAATCACGGATATGTTGTGGAGTGGGATAACGTAAATTACAATGGCGGCAAATTGATTAAAAAGTAAATCTAAATTTAAAATCTGACTTTATAATACATCGTATGCAACCGCCTATACCTTTTCGCGACCTTTTGCCTATTCCAAGATGGCGACTGTCGATACATCCAATACTATAGGATGGTTAATGATTGTCTCTCGGTGAATCGCGTTACAACTTAATTACTCAATTAGTGTACGCGAAACCCGAATATAAGGAGCGCCTTGACATGGCAGCCTTAGAGTGGGACCATCCATGCCGATACTTTGATAAGATAACGTCTGTCCGATACAGGTAAGGAGCCGATTGGAGCTATTACTTTGAGCCACGTTGGGGGTTGGTTATCGAGTATGGAAGTTAGAGCTGAGTATAGTGGGGAATCAGCGCGAATTTAGGAGGAGTCGACTGGAATTACTGGTTGGGGCTACTCCGGGAACTTACTATCGAATATGTGACTCAGACCTGAATATAGTGGGGAAACGGCGCCAATATAGATAACTTGTGTCTTTATAAATATCGGTATGCCACCACGCGAATGCCCTATACTCTTTTGGTCCTATTTAGGAATTGCCCTTATCCTGCACATAAACTTAAAACTTAAACTTGTGTCTTTAGCAATATGGTATGCCCCCACGCGAATGCCCTATACTCTTTTTGGTCCTGTTTAGGAATTGCTCTTATCCGGTAACATAAACTTAAAAGTTTCCGGGTTGAGAGAGTTACTGCTTATGAGGAATGAAGAACGCTTTTAAAATGTAAAAAGCACGTTTTTGAATAGAAAAGGGGATCGTGTAAACAGACTGTCAGGTATATGCGACTTTAGTATTTTGCTGGGCTACAACCCACGTATTAAATAAACGTTTCTCTGTTTAGGTAACAAGAATTATTTTTAAGACCACATAATGGATACTGTTGGTCTCTTGTTTGCTTAGGTTTATCACGACTAAACTCATCACATTAAGACGAGGAAGAGACTGAACTTCCATGGTATCAACAACTGCTAGAAAATGGAAATGTGAAACATCTGTGGGAAAGCTGATACTGCCCCGCATGACAGGTATATATAGGGAATCTATGCAAGCAATTTAGGGAACACTGTAAAAACATCTGGAGGGTTAGCCTAATATTCTCTTCTCTAATTTAGACTCACCTGAGAACTGCTAAAACGGACAAGAGAACAAAAGGGACATCAAACGAGAATATTAATTGGACTGTTCCAAATATTCCCGTGTAAAGAGGAAAGAAAAAAGAAAAAAGAAAATATATAACTGGTAAGAATTATAAGTGATGTATCAAACGTATAAAGTGATCAACAGGTCTAGAATCAACTGGGGTTCATGAAACCCAATGAATTAAGTGAGGACTTTTGTATGCCATAAATGCATGATAACAATCTTCCCCTTTTTCTAAATAAATAAATAAACATAATCCCTCCTATTGATTGCTAGGTTCCAGGTCAGGTCTACTCTCCAGATTTACCTCAATTTTTCAATTTTTCAGTTTTTTCTGCCCTCTCTATCAAATATAAAAATCTGAAATATGGTTTAGGTTCATATTCTCTCATCAACTTTTATAGATGAGAAACTTACAACAAATTGAAAAAGTGAATTGTTGAAAAATGTATGATATATGTTACTATTATTTCTTAGCAAATGTAAACTGGAAGTATCTAATCACAATTTTAATAATCGAATTTGAAGTGTTGGGTCAGTGGTTTTGTACTTTTCTATCTACTTGTATGTTTCCGCATATATTGCCCTTCTCGCCCCCTTCCGCGGAAACCTATTCTGTGATGGGAACTGTAGAGAACCATATTATGTCTGTTGTATATTGTATTTTTTAATATGTGTAAATAGTGTTTAATAGTTATAGATTTTTGGTGATTTCTGTACAATATTCAGTACCTCTGTTTATAGTAGTTTTTCACAAAGATAATCTCAATATTGCGCCTATAGTTGATACATGTTGTTCTTTTCTTTCAAATGGAATGCAAACATGAAATCTGTATCAATATCGCTGCTTCTTTGAAACTTATGGCAGCTTTCTTTTTTGCTTTCAGCCCTGATGAAACTCCAGGAAAAGGAGTGAAACGCGTTGGCTGATTCGTTTTGTAAAACTGTCTGGTGATCTGTATTTTAAGAGAAAGAGTTAAAAATAAAGAACATTTTCTACGTGCATAAGCGACATTTTCTCGTTGGACTTCTTCTTGGTGCGCCCCCACAAAACTGAATTAACCATTCTTTATGATCTGGAAAACACAGCAACGCCAAAAAGCAGCTGGCGTTGGGGTTGGCAGCACAAAACTTTAAGGACTTACTTTGGAACTGGATGTTAGGTGCGGCATCATAGTGTCCGCTGCTACGCTTTTTGAGATTCAAGACTTATTTGTTATGAAGTTTCCTAATTTCCTCATTTACTACAGTCTCCTCAGCACTGTTCCCAACAAACTGCGCGCGTGAGCATGCGCGCACAGAAGTCGCCCTAGGCGCGCAGTATGCTGAATTTAGCGCGCACTCCCGCGACACCGTTCGCGCCGCCGCCCTCGTTGCGGGAGATGGTTACAGTGCACAGTTGGGGGATGATTGTGGTCCTTTTAATTAGAATTCGTGTTAATTGCAGTGCACCCGGGCGCTACAATTAACATGAATACTAAAGGTTCACAATGCACAATGAGCCTGCAGCTGTGCACTGTAAGAAAAGAAATGCAGTGTCAAACACAGCGTGTGCTAAAGCACATGTCGTGTTTAAGACTTTGTTTTTTTTTCTTAATTGTGTTAAGATGTCTGTCACAAGCCAGGATCACCTCTGAAGTGCCAGGTGGGCTGAGACAGAATCAGTCATATAGCAGCTTTGCACGAGGGTTGTAGGCAGGGATGGACAAGTCACTGGAGGCTCGAGTCGAATGGAACCTTGAGCCTAATACAAGCTCAGCTTCAAATAGCTTCTGCTTGCCCTACCACCCACGCTCTCACTTCATTGCACATACCTACCTTCCCAACACTCCTTCGCCTGCCGTCTTGCCTCCATGTATCCCGGTGCGAAGGAGGGGAGGGTAATTTAAAATGCAGAATGCTTTCACAGTGCAAGCGCTTTTATGGCTAAAGTCTAATGGCTGAATTGTGGGATGTGACACCAGGAAATCTGTGATCAATCCCGGCTTCCTCACTGCATTTCAACAAACTCTGTGATCCTTGGCAAATATTTTATTTTACTGTACCTCCCTTTCCTACATCAATGCATTTGACAGAATCTTGAACTCCATCACTTCAGGATCTGCACTGAACAAAATCCTTGTACCTTAGCAGCATATAGGAGACACCTCACTTCCCAGTGCCACTTAGTTCGCTAAGGACATCCCCGTTATTGCCCAGTACTACTGCACAACATCCGAAAATTACATGTGTACATTTAAAAATGTTTACTTAAATATATATTTTCCTTCTGCATGGAGAAAACAAGCCATAGCGTAGCTCTTCTGGGCCTAGTCCTACATTACTCCACCTGTGGAGCATGTGACAGTTTGCTGAATTTTCAAGCCCTGTGACAGAAACGGCGGTGACAGGCTCCCTGCGTTGAGACTGAAGCCATTATTATCCTCTGCCTGTTAAGAGACATTTTGGCCGTTTCTCTGTGATAATGCACAAGAAAAGGCAGGAGGAACAGAATTGCAATGACGGTGAGGTCTACAGTGTGAAAGGTAAAGTTCAAACAGGTAAACAGAGCGTAGCCATAGTTTTGTTTGGTGCTTTGGCTCCCAGCAACAAACACATTTTTACTTATTGCAAAATTAAGAGAACCGGTTGGTAAACTCACAGCAAAGACAATCTAGCATTACTTCCACAGCTTTCTGCACTGCACTAAATGAGCACAATAACCGTTTCAAGATGGCTATGTAAATGTAAATGTAGTATACTTGTAAAGCGCACAGCTGCCCCAGCAACGGGGCGTCCCGGCGCTGTATAACTCTGGGGAACCCATCCTGGCTTTCCCTGTGGGATGGTCCCTTGCTGGGAGTCCCCAAGGTGGAGCCAGGCATCCCCGGAATTGGTGGGGCCATTGTGGAGATTAGGCAAGCTAATGCCCAGAGTTGCCAAGTGGAACCCCTGATTAGAGTAAGCACCGAAGCGAGAATTATCGAGTCCGCTGACCAAGGTCCACGACCCTGCCGCATCGGGAATTGAACCCTGGTCCAAGGCTGACTTCTGCTCTCGGGCCTGCCGCCTCTAACCAGTGAGCCACACTACTCCACTATGCATAGTCAGACTGCAGGAAGAGTGTGTTTTACTACAGATCAGACTGAATCAACAGAGCACTTACTCTGTCGAAGCAAAGCGCACCTGCGCTCTGATTTCACATCATACTTTGCCAAAACTGTAGGGGGTCTAGGAGCTATTCTTGTTCACTGCCTTGATTTTGATGCTCGAGCCAAGACAGGGATTTTTCTGGAAGTTTCATCCTAAAATATCTTTGCGAGATGTTCCACTTCTATCTGAAAGTGATTGACATGTTCAGAGGCAAAGTGCTATTTGCACTCATTTTGATTACTGCAGTGCTTTACACAATCGAAAATTGGCAAAACTCAACACAAAACTGCAGGTTCCACAAGAATGTGCAGGAAGACTTTTTTCAATCAGAATATTTGGTCCAGATTATGAACTGTCAATCTGCCGAAAGAGTCGCACTGATTGCAAGCGCATGAGAAGCGACCAGGCAAGGTTGCAAGCGTGAAAACAAAAGGAGTAGCAACCAGCTACCTTTAAATTTTAAAATGTTGGACCACAGACCATATGTATGGCAATGTCTTTTGTCTCCCTAAACAAAGGAACATCTACCAGCCTAACAAGACGATGGCATTCGACCAGGGGTCACGAAAGACCTCCCGCAAAACTATCAATAAATATGTAGAGCGCGCTAATCTCCCCGCTGGGTATCCGTTATGTAATATAACAGAAAGTTTCACTTTGAGATGAACACTGAATGCCTGGCGATCCAAGAAAGCGTTGACATGAACAACACCTCGTCTTACCACCCGGTTACAATGTATGCAGCTTTTCCAGGCCCTACAAACCTTTAGGCATCTCTGCACTATCGAAGTATTCAAAATACGGTTTATGTTTACTGTACAGAGGATTTCGTTCACTGGGGTATCAATACTTGTTGGGACAGTTTTGATCCTAATATTCATCAGAATAGGAACGGTAACTTTCAGTGTTTGTTTCCGTCTCCCAGCCCTTCCTCAAATGAAGAAAGGAGCATCCATTTATAGCAATTAGCTGTTCCACAAACGCCACTTTGTCCGTTCCCTTCCTATTCAGATCAGAAATTTTCTGGGAGTATGGTCTGTGACAGGGTGCAAGAGGAACCCTATAAACATTGAATAGTATGGGGAAGAGATCAGAGCATAGGGTCCCAATAGTGTAAAGACTTAAATCAGATAGGTAATATCTTCGGGCAGTATTCCTCTTGATCAGTTCTGCAAGGAAGACATGCATGTGGAACCTGATAGAATTGTTATATTATGTTCAGCATCCCTTGGTTGAGTCACAACCCCCTAGGAATTCTAGATGACATAGTCTCATTCCATATCCATGGTTACCTTCACTCAGCAGATTTAAACAAACACAAGCATATAAAATGCCAACCACCCACCTTCCTTAATAACTTTAACCACAACACAATTTATAATACAAATATACAAATAAATATATAGCTATAGATCGTTTGAATGACGGCATGTGTCAGTTTCTAGTGTTTGGCATTTGAGAAAGTCAATGAGGATGAAACGCGTCATGCCTGCCATGCTGCAATAAAGATGCTCTCCTTGGCTCCCCGTTGTGTCCCTCTGGTTTCTTTCTCCGCGGAGTGAGGAATAGTGTTGTGGATATTGTGCGCGCAATGCCCCGAGCGAGCTAGGGGGACCTGTCTTGTTTGTGGCCGGAGCTACAAGGGCTCCCGCTTCACAGCTTCCCCGCATGAAGGAACAGTGCTCACACCGCTGACAACTCAGTTTGTGAGTACACGGAGAGACCTGCACACAGAGAGACCTGCACATTGCTGCGGAGTCTCAGGATTTGCCTGGCCCTTCACTTATGTGGTGAGACGTCTAAGGGAGCCCGGGAGGGGTCTTTGTGCTAGGAGGACACTTGTCATTTTAATCTGCACTACACTCGTCATGTCACTGATCGCCAGTACTCACCATGAGTTACAAGGAGTCAACAGCCAAAACACTTACCTGCAAGCCCAGATGGTGCATGCTGGGAGTTGGAGTCCACCAAGGGGGACTACAAAGAGGTGTTCACGCTATTGGTTGACTATGCTGGGCCCCCACCAACGGGAGCAGGACGGATCGTTTGAATGCCGGCAGGTGTCAGTTTCTTGTGTGATGACATAGTCTCATTCCATATCCATGGTTACCTTCACTCAGCAGATTTAAACAAACACAAGCATATAAAATGCCAACCACCCACCTTCCTTAATAACTTTAACCACAACACAATTTATAATACAAATATACAAATAAATATATAGCTATAGATCGTTTGAATGACGGCATGTGTCAGTTTCTTGTGTTTGGCATTTGAGAAAGTCAATGAAGACGAAATGCGTCATGCCTGCCATGCTGCAATAAATATGCTCTCATTGGCTCCCTATTGTGTCCCTCTGGTTTCTTTCTCCGCGGAGTGAGGAATCATGTTGTGGATATTGCCTCGAAGCGAGAACATAGGCCATTTATCTTTGGGACAGTCTATCAGATGTGTATACGTATCTACCCGTTGTGACATATTTATAGGCGGTATTTTACCAATATTTTATCACGTCAGGAAAAATTGCTATATATTATATCAGTATGCATTACTATTGATATGTTTTTTAATTGTGTGTATTTCTTCTATGTCCATTGAACTACATATCACGTGGTGTTAACCAAAAGTAATCACTGGCACTTTAAAAATGAGCAATCGCATGTGGGACGTTGTCATGTGAGCAAGGCTCAAAGGAGCCGAAACGTCATGCGGCATACTCTGCGATAATTAAAAGAATTGCACCTAATTTGGTCGGTGTCCTGGTGACTTGGCGTTGAATTGGATGTTCGGAATATATATATATATATATATATATATATATATATATATATATATATATATATATATATATATAAATATATATATATACATACATATATACATACATATGGGAAAAGATACATGCGAAAAAGGTTTTGTGTTGCATGTTTCTTAATATGTAAAGAGTATATCTATCTTAATTATTACCCAATGTAAGCAGGTGGGATAGCTCTCCTTCCAGACCTTTTAAGAGACAACTCTGGGGCACCAGATTCCACTGAACCTTTGCGGATTCCATCATTAGTGCACCCTGAGGATCATTTTGCCAAATGAAGATGAACGCTGCAGGCTACAGCAAAAAGATTCCATTCCACAACTTATTGTGTTTATGTCATCTTGTGTAGGCTATCAACATTTACCCACGCAATGAACAGTGCTCCAGTTAAGAATCTTTAGCAAAATCTTATGATGGCACCACCGTTGGAGTCTTGTGCTTTTGTAAACCTGAAATGTACTTGCCTGTGTAACCAATTCATGTCATGGAGGGTGAATCCTAATTGCAAATTTGCCTTAAGACCCTTAACGTGGGACTGTATGTGTGGAAATGCACCATCTTTTCTGAGTTTTAAGCAAAAGTTTAGAGTGATATTTGGCGCTACACACACGCAAGGTCTGGTTCCTGGCACACATATCCATGGCTGCAGCGCACAGAGAGCATCCACTGCCACACACAGTGGAAAAAAATTAGAGGGAACATTGCTCCTCAATAAGAAATACTTTCAGTTTTTTCCTTTGGTTCCATCAAGAAGGCATTCAGATGTGTCACACATTAAAGTCTGCTGCTGGTATTGAAAGTACATGTCTGCATGTCGGATTTTCTTAATGAAATAGAAGAGGATTTGAGAAGTCATTCAAAATGTGCCATAATTTTTCTTTCTGCAGCACTAATCATACTTTCTAGGGCAAAATGAACCCTCTCATGTTGGTCCTTTTTAAATTAAATGTTTTAAGAGTTACCACTTTATTCCAATCAAGATGGCTTCAGGTGTGGCATACCTTTGTCATAAGTAAGAATGTTAGCACTCTAGTTGTTCTTTAGAACACTCTGGGAAGCTACAGTAGAACACAAAGGAATCAACTGACAGTCTCTGCCCTTGTTGGATGTACATGTTTTACTGAGAATGTCAGACTTCATTCTCACATGACTGAGAAAGATAATGTGAATTTACAGAAAATATGCTCTCAGTTTAGCTTATAGATCACCTTCCAAACCTCTGTAGGAAAAGCATCAGGACATAGTTTTCTCTCAAATATGATTCATGTTATCCCAGCAGAATGCTTTTTCACATGGTAAAATCATTTTAGAACACACCACCATTCCTAAAATGAGTATGGTACCATCAACAAATTATTTGTAATGTAACTAAAGTCTTAAAACCTTCTATTAACTGCAATGCTTTTTAATCAGGTGCTATCATGTATATTGGTCCCAGGATGGCTGCCAACACTTCTTGGATGAAGTGCTGGCAGCCAATCAGATATCACGATGAGATGTGTGGTTAGGCTCCCCCCAGATATAGATATATTTTTTCCTTTAATATCTAAAAAATTACTCAACCGATTTACACCATTTAACAAAAAGGCACGAGTCTGAACCAAGGACTTTCTCTTTGCCAAACATGGTGTAATTCCGTTTAGCAGTTCGGGTTGTAGCTTTGACTAAAGGTTCCCATGGGAAATTGTTTGGGGAAACACGTTTTGGGAACTGCTTTTTTCTCGGCCCCCGCTTGACGAATCACCCCTAAACTTTCAGGATGGAAGCAGACCGGAGCGCCACACGAGTTTTGACAATTTCGCAAAGATTCGTAAACCGGCGCCAAAGTTATTGCAAATAGAATGTTGCGGTTTTCCTATGGAAAATAGGTCCTAACTATAACTACCTACTGGCGACCACCAGTAGGTAATATATATGTGTATATATATATGGGACCTACTAAGGGTAAAACGAAATTCCAGGAGGGACTGTAAATCCCGCCATGCACTTCGAAAATTAGCGCAAGGAAGCGTGGCCCACTGGGGGCAAATCTACATAAAGGAAGCATGCAGGCTTGGAGAATCTATGCCACATTTCACCAGCTGCCCTGGAAGAAGAGGCTGGAGCCTCGAAACGCGCTGGCAGTAATAAAGAAGCCTGGAAATGTCTTTGCTGGTCTTCGTGTGTTAATTGAACCGCAAGGCTCACGTCAGCTGTGTGTGCATACTTCAAGCTTTCGGGCCTTTGTTTGTAATGAATATACACGGCTGTCCTGCCGAGGAAGGCTGCACCGTTTCGAATTTAAATATGAAAAGCTGTGCGGGAATGGAATCCTACCAACACCGCGATCAGCTCAGCTGATGATGAAAATATGGACCAGGCTGACATGGAAGGGGCCTACTAAAGGTATTTTAATGTACAAAGAAAGCTGTTCTATGAAGAAATATGGCATGGGACCCACTAAGGGTAAAACGAAATTCCAGGAGGGACTGTAAATCCCAGCATGCACTTCGAAAATTAGCGCAAGGAAGCGTGGCCCACTTGGGGCAAATCTACATAAAGGAAGCATGCAGGCTTGGAGAATCTATGCCACATTTCACCAGCTGCCCTGGAAGAAGAGGCTGGAGCCTCGAAACGCGTTGGCAGTAATAAAGAAGCCTGGAAATGTCTTTGCTGGTCTTCGTGTGTTAATTGAACCGCAAGGCTCACGTCAGCTGTGTGTGCATACTTCAAGCTTTCGGGCCTTTGTTTGTAATATATATATATATATATATATATATATATATATATATATTTTTTTTTTTTTTTTTCAAACAATGTGGTCTGCTCACAGGATCGCTCCACAGCGGGTGCTGGCGTTGGGCCAGACCAATGGCCAAAAAGACAATTTTTTGCACAAAGGACGCCGCGCACAGCAACTTCTTTTTATCGATTTATTTCAGTGCCCAGTCTAACACCAACGTGTTTCAGCCTGACGGCCTTGCTCAGGCCGTCAGGCTGAAAAAAAAAAAAATATATATATATATATATATATATATATATATATATATATATATATATATATATATATATATATATATATATATATATATATATATATATATATATATATTACCTACTGGCGGTCGCCAGTAGGTATATATAGTTAGGATTTTTTCCCTATGGGATTTTTGAAAATTCTATGTCTAATAACTTTGGCGTTTGTGGACGGAATTGGCTGAAATTTTCAGGAAAATGGAACATTTTGTTTCTGAGCAGCCCCTGGAAATTTGGGGGGGGTTCGTCAAGGGGGGGCCGAGAAAAAAGGGGGGTCCCAAAACGTGTTTTTAACATTGAGTTTTCCATAGGGCGGTTGGCCTCACTTTTAGCCCGAACGGCTAAATGGATTTCCACGAAACTTGGCAAAATTGTAGGGACTGGTAGCCCGATGTGCCTTTGCTAGGTCTCAATATATGTGCTTCAGTGGATTTTGAGAAATCCAACGTTCAAAAAAAGATATATATCTGTAACAGCGGACCGGGCAGCGCTCCGGTTCGCGGACTTTACGCGTAACGGACCTTCGCGTAGCGAAGCTGATTGGCTCTCCGGTGTCTGTCAACATTCTAAACAGTCCGGAGCGGCCGCCATCTTGTCTCTCGGTAGGATTGAGAGACAAGAGGAGGCCAAAACAAAGGGGGAAATGACCATAAGGGGGCATAGTAGATCCTCCCTGACCCCCTAGGTTTAATGTGGAGGCTTTAAAAGGGCCCCGCGGGGCAAAAAAAGAAAAAAAATTGTTTTTGTTTTTTTGCGTGGGTAGCGCCCGGTTCGCGAACCGGGAAGCGTTCTGGGCAGCGTACTATAAGGAAAAAAGAATGATAGACTTTTCAAATACTGTATGTTAATTGATTGTTGGTTTTGTTGATTATTTTTTAATTTTTTTATTTTTTAAGCAATTATTTATTATTGTAATTGTGTTTCAAAATTTAATAACATTTCTAACATTTCACTAGTTTATGAATTACATATAAAAATGATTAAAGACTCAAATAATTTTTTAATATTACATATAATTTTATTTTTCGGATTGTTTTTCAAAATGTAATAGAATGTCTAACATTTGACTGTCAGATATGTCCTCTTGTTGAGTGAACATAACTTCCCACATTTGACCGTCATCATAATGAAGTAAATGATCCACAGATTCTACACATTGAACTAATTCATGGTCCCGTGATTCATCCATGAAATCTGAGTCATCATTATCCTCAATATCTTTTTCTGTGTTGTTCTCCAGAACAATTTCGAAGGAAATATTCTGCTCACCTTCCATTTTATTGCTGTAATTTGCATAAAAAATAATTATATCAGTAGAGATAGGGCACTGTTGGGTTTAAGTTCAGACAGGTACTTGTGAGTTTATAACAGAGAAGTAATCTATGGGCACTGTATGGTTTCAGGCGTGAAGTAGTACTATTAAAAAGTGCCTGTGAAGAAGCCTAAGTAAATTCATAATTATACCACAGAAACCTAAATCAATCCATAATTATAATAAAGAAGCCTTTCTCAATGTCTAACTCTTACAGAGGGATAGTATATAACTATCTGAAAATGTTTTCAAATTTATAAAATAATATCTCACCTTCTAAAAACAAGTTTAAGTTGTGAGTGAAAATGATCTTGCAATGTAGTTCAGGAAGTAGTAGTCAAAATGGCTGTGTTTCTCTCTCTTCCTTTATATATATTCAGGTACATAACCAATCAAATGTCAGGTAAAAAAAGTAGAAAATGAAAGTAACATTTTAATTGGTTGTCAATTCCAACACTTCAGATGTGTTTTGTGAAGTAATTTACCTCAGGGTATTTAGAGAGGTGTACAGGCTAAATGGTTAAATGGAATTTCAATCAAATTTGTGAAAATGGTAGGGATTGGTATGTAGTATGAGCTAATCTATATTTGGTGAAAGTGTCTCCAGTCGCTTTTCTGTAAACTACTTTCCCACCTTTTTTGATGGTGCGCTTCCCAGGGAGCGACCCGGTACGCGAACTGGCGAGCGCGAACCTTAAGCGTTACGGGAGTCCACCATTTTGTGTTTTGGTCGAATTAAGATACAAGATGGAGGGCAAATAATGTTCAGAATGGGTAGAAGGGGGCACAGTAGACTTATCTTGACCCCCTAGGTTTTCTGAGGGTGGCTGAGGAGGCCCATATGTGCGAAAAAAAAACATTTTTTTTAAAAATTTACCGAGGTTAGCTCCCGGTTCACGTACCGGGTAGCGTCCCAGGGAGCGTGCTTTGTTGAAAATTAGTGAAAAAAGTTAGAGTAAAATAATAATTGTGAGTGATCAGATGTAGGGTAGCTCTGAGAAGAGCTTTTGGGTTTATGGTACATTTAGGTACTTATAAGTAGGTACCAATGCACAGTCTTAAATTCAGAATGAAAATTCTGTTGCCCTCATCTGAGAAGTGAACTCCATCTCCTCTGTAGATATCTTGCATGTAGTAACGCAAGTTATTGTTGTACAGGGAGCCCATTCCATGGTCTCTCATGTAAGCTGAAACAGATTTGTTTACATGCTTCCTCGACTTCTCAATTTGTGGACAAAATTGGTTTGACCACCTCCATTTCTGTCTTTGGCATATATTTGAATATACCAAGGCAGTCTGAGGAAAAAGTGCCATTAATTGCTCAAAGGTGTCCTTTAAAAGCATTTCCAGACCTACCCCAGTCAAAGTGCCCAAATCATTACCTCCACAGTGCACAATTAACAGGTCAGGTTTTGGCAAATGCATAAAGGTTTTCACCAATGGTATCAATTGGTGACATTTTAATCCTCTGTGGCCAAACCACTTAATTTCCACATCTTGTAAATTGAGGTTAGGTAAATTCCTGTTCTCAGCATACCTCTGAGCCCAATAGATGTAACTATGTCCAACAATCCAGACAGAAAACATGGTGAGAGAAGGTTCTCCTGCAGTCAGATGAAGTGTGGCAATGAAATGGCAGTTGAAAAAATAAGAGTTTAACCTCTTGGATGCTATGGGAATTCCCCTGCTGTGCTGGGATTTCGTGATCCTCATTGGTTTATGACGAGCTGGGCTCGTCATGAGCGTGCGAGGAGGCTACTGCATGACGAGCCCAGCTCGTCATGAGCGTGGAAGGGGTTAAAATGAAAAAAAGTGTGGAGTTTCTGTGTTAATGAAGCAGTAACAGTGATTGGTGGATTTTGATTGCTGAAAACAGAAAGTTAGGGTGCATGGATGAGTTCTTTGAAAGATGTATTTTGAGTGGTCAAGAAAAAATCATTAAATGAAAGAATGCACTGGATATGAGGCCTTCAAGGAGGTGGTTGCTATGCAAAAAAGGCAGAAAGGGCAGAGGGGGGAAGGGTTTTGATTTGAAAAAAGTGAGGGAAGAGTTTTGATTGGGTGACATGAGAGATATGTGTGGAGAATTACAGCATTTCTGTGCTTTTGATAGCTGCAGACTCTGGAGTGCATACCTTTTGCTCTGCTGAAGACAAATTGGTGTGTTTCTGAGACTGTTTTGAAACTCAAAGTATTTGCTAAGGTGAGAAAAGATTTCTTTAATTTAGATAGAGAATACTGTGCTTTAAGGAGAAAATTATGAAGAAAGTTGTGTTTTTCAAATGTTGCTTTGTCTCAAGTGTTTTACAAATAGATTTTGTTTCTTTGAGAAATTGTAATTGGAGAAAATGTGAAGTATTAGTACTGACAGGGTTTTTTTGTGCATAGGAGCTGTGGAGTGTTTTCAAATTAAGACTTGAAAATCGTTTTTGAGGAAAAGGAATGCTTATAATATTTATGACAAGGACATAATGGTGTATGCTTCTTTATAAGGCAATTGAGTGTCTCTGATGTTATTTTTCCCATTTTAATGTAAGACCTTTCCCTGTGGAGCAAATTGCTTGTAAATATGCTCCCACCTGTGCATGGCAAATTTAGATTTTGAATGTTTGCGTTACATAGCCATGTTAAAAGTGACACAAACATGCTGCAAAGGCAATTAAAAAATGCTTTTATGTGTCTTAAGGACATTTTAAGTCATTTCCCCATGTGCAGTGTTTTCAAATTATGATTTGAAAATTGTTTTTGGGGAAAAGGAATGGTTTTAATATTTATGACAAGGACATAATGGTGTATGCTTCTTTATAAGGCAATTGAGTGTCTCTGATGTTATTTTTCCCATTTTAATGTAAGACCTTTCCCTGTGGAGCAAATTCCTTGTAAATATGCTCCCACCTGTGCATGGCAAATTTAGATTTTGAATGTTTGTGTTACATAGCCATGTTAAAAGTGACCCAACCATGCTGGAAAGGCAATCAAAAAACGCTTTCATGTGTTTTAAGGACATTTGAAGTCATTTCCCCATGTGCAGTGTTTTCAAATTATGATTTGAAAATCGTTTTGGGGGAAAAGGAATGGTTTTTAAATTTATGACAAGGAAATAATGGTGTATGCTTCTTTATAAGGCATTTCAGTGTCTCTGATGTCATTTTTCCCATATTACATTAAAAGACCTTTCCCCGTGGAGCACATTCCTTGTAAATATGGTCCCACCTGTGCATGGTAAATTTAGATTTTGACTGTTTGAGTTACATAGCCATGTTAAAAGTGACCCAAAAAAGTTGCAAAGGCTTTAAAAAAACACTTTCATGTGTCTTAAGGACATTTTAAGTCATTTCCCCGTGGGCAGTGTTTTCAAATTATGACTTGAAAATCGTTTTTGAGGTAAAGGAATGTTGTTAAAATTTATGTGCGCCATATGCCCCCAAATTTCTTTTTCAGGGGTGCAACAGGGTGTTCTTGAGACACCCCTGCACCTTTGGAAAAATTCCTAATTTGCGATGAGCTAATTGCTAATCGCAAATTACACCTTCATTCCTATGGGCCTCCTGGCCCATGGAAATGAATGGGTAATTTGCAATTAGCAATTTGCTCATCGCAAATTCGGAATGGTAAAGAATCGCTATTTATTCCTTAAAATTCGCTATTTAGGAAATGCAAAATAGTATGATGATACATATGGCGGTTCATCTCTAACAAGATAAGAAGCTTAGGGATACATTTATGATGACTGGCGCAATGAAGTGGACATCACTTACTTCATTGGTAGGCCTTTACATGTATTATCTCCTCTGTATTCTTCATCAAGCGTAACTTTGATCTGCAATCCTGAGTAGGCCTCACCTTAAACAAACCTCTGGATAGGCCACACCTTATCGTCATCCTGAATTAATCATTTAAAATGCTAGGGACAGATTTATGATAGGTGTATGCCTCTTTTGCGCCACTGTGCGTCACTTTTCTGATGCAGCGGCGGTGCAAAAGATTTGCTATGAGGCGACAAAATTACAAATTGATGCATTTAGGCAGATGTGTCATGGTGTAAAAAACCGTGCCACATGAAACCGATGCAGCAGTGATGCAAAAGATGCACCATGTTGCAAGACAGGCCTCACTTGGGGCCATATGTATCAAGCTAATTAGCATTCGCAAAGGCCGAAATTCTGCGAATTTCGGCCTTTGCGAATGCTAATTAGACAAATGGTATGTATCAAACAAGTTTGATGCAAAATAAGGAATAGCAAAATTTGCTATTCCTTATTTTGCGATTGCACTGAAGGATTTGCAAATTTTGCGATTCCTTAAATGCAATGTATCAAACAAACAATATGCAAAAAATGCCATTAAGGATTTGCAAATTACCACCAACTTCTAGTTGGTGGTAATTTGCGAATTCTTTTCAAAAAGCTTTTTTTCCAAAAAACAAAAGGTGCCATATGACGCCCATACATGCCCTTAGGGCATGTATGTGCGCCATATGCCCCCAAATTTCTTTTTCAGGGGGTGCAGCAGAGTGTTCTTGAGACACCCCTGCACCCTTGGAAAAATTCCTAATTTGCGATGAGCTAATTGCTAATGGCAAATTGCACCTTCATTCCTATGGGCCTCCTGGCCCATGGAAATGAATGAGTAATTTGCAATTAGCAATTTGCTCATTGCAAATTAGGAATGGTAAAGAATCGCTATTTATTCCTTAAAATTCGCTATTTAGGAAATGCAAAATAGTTTGATGATACATATGGCAGTTCATCTCTAACAAGATAAGAAGCATAGGGATAGATTTATGATGACTGACACAATGAAGTGGACATAACTTACTTCATTGGTAGGCCTTTACATGTATTATCTCCTCTGTATTCTTCATCAAGCGTAACTTTGATCTGCAATCCTGAGTAGGCCTCACCTTAAACAAACCTCTGGATAGGCCACACCTTATCGTCATCCTGAATTAATCCTTTAAAATGCTAGGGACAGATTTATGATAGGTGTATGCCTCTTTTGCGCCACTGTGGTCACTTTTCTGATGCAGCGGCGGTGCAAAAGATTTGCTATGAGGCGACAAAATTACAAATTGATGCATTTAGGCAGATGTGTCATGGTGTAAAAAAAACGTGCCACATGAAACCGATGCAGCAGTGATGCAAAAGATGCACCATGTTGCAAGACAGGCCTCACTTGGGGCCATATGTATCAAGCTAATTAGCATTCGCAAAGGCCGAAATTCTGCGAATTTTGGCCTTTGCGAATGCTAATTAGACAAATGGTATGTATCAAACAAGTTTGATGCAAAATAAGGAATAGCAAAATTTGCTATTCCTTATTTTGCGATTGCACTTAAGGATTTGCAAATTTTGCGATTCCTTAAATGCAATGTATCAAACAAAAAATATGCAAAAAATGCCATTAAGGATTTGCAAATTACCACCAACTTCTAGTTGGTGGTAATTTGCGAATTCTTTTCAAAAAGCTTTTTTTCAAAAAAACAAAAGGTGCCATATGATGCCCATACATGCCCTTAGGGCATGTATGTGCGCCATATGCCCCCAAATTTCTTTTTCAGGGGTGCAGCAGGGTGTTCTTGAGACACCCCTGCACCTTTGGAAAAATTCCTAATTTGCGATGAGCTAATTGCTAATCGCAAATTGCACCTTCATTCCTATGGGCCTCCTGGCCCATGGAAATTAATGAGTAATTTGCAATTAGCAATTTGCTCATCGCAAATTAGGAATGGTAAAGAATAGCTATTTATTCCTTAAAATTCGCTATTTAGGAAATGCAAAATATTTTGATGATACATATGGCAGTTTATCTCTAACAAGATAAGAAGCTTAGGGATAGATTTATGATGACTGGCGCATCACCAGTGATGTGCCAGTCATCCTGTGCCGCTGTTCCGCCACCCATGGTGTGCTGCATTTACAATGCGGCGCAGCATGGGGCAAAAATGGCACAGATGCGTGACGCATCTGTGCCGTTAAGGTGGCGCATTGCTGGAGTTGTATCGCAAGTGCGATGCAGCTCCAGCAACGCTCAGGGGTGCCCCATCTCCACAATGTTGCGTCAAGACCTATGCCTGCTTCAAGCAGGCGCAGGGTTTTGACCCAGCTTTCTCCTATCTGATTGTAAATGCGGCACACCATGGGTGGCAGAGCAGCGGTGCACGTTAACTGGTGCATGCCTGGGGATGTGCCAGTTAACATAAATCTGCCCCTTTACATTTAAGTATGTGCAGGGGACACAGAGTCGGTGAGGCTTATCCAAGGTTAAGAAGAGATGAGTCCTGTTCAGTGAAAAATTAGACATAGGCTTCACCTGCTCAGCATCGCTGGACATGGCTAAATAATAGCTGCAAAATGTTACTCTTGTTAAACAATTTTACTATTATAATCTCTGAGATTTGTCTCTTACTCTGCAACATCTCATTGTTGTTATCTTTCTTTAAAGATAAAGACAACATCAACATGAGCGACAATCAGCAATCAGTTGATTTCGACCTCATCATTGAACTCGTAATTGAAACATCAGTGGATGTTGATCCCTTGGATGATTTAAATCCTGAGGATGAAGAAGAACGTGATGAGGATGCAGATTTGTCAGAATTATATGACATAGGATGGGAAGCTGACGTGCTTGAGCCTATGGAACTATAAACATTTATTTTAAAAATTTATAATAAATAAAAAGTAAAAATGTAAACCGTTTAATTTAAAAATAAAGACACCTTCAAAAACAGGTTATGTGTAGTGTATTCAATAAAATATAAAAATATGCTCATAAAATTAGATCAGATTCACATATAAAATAGCACAGGTAAAATGAATATAAATTCCATTTCTTTTCTGCTATTTCTGTATTCTAAATTTGCCAAGGACTAAAAAATCTTCTATGTAAAAATGTCAAGTAGTGTTTTAAGTTTTTGATTACTGTTATTGATTTACTGTTGGGTAATAGTGGTTAATAACATTTTTTAATATATTTTACCACAGATTCAACTGCAGATCATTTCAAGATTTCACCATGCCAACCAAAGAAAGACTGAGAAAGGCTGCAAAATGTCAAAGACAGCAGGTCAATGAAAAAAAGCAGCAGTCCTCTAACAAAAAGAATTGTCAAGTCACCAAGAAAGCACCGGGTAAGAGTACAAAAACATTCATAAGAAATATCTGTAGTAAAAAAAATATTACTACAGAAAATGTTTCAGTCCAGAAAAAGAGAAGCAATTCAAACGGAAAGGAAAGGCCAATGAAAAATGTTACTGCTAGAGCAAGAGATAACTCTGTGCATGATAGTAGAAGGAAACAACAGTTTAGGGACATTCGTAAACGAATGTTCCGCAACAGGATAATTGGCAATTTGTTAAAAAATATTAAGAAAGGTCAACAGAAAGTGGTTTTTTATAAGAGAAAAAAAAAGTTGAGAAAGTTATTGATCAGGCATTTGAAATTAAACGTAAGTTATTTATTTTGATAATCATTAGAATTAGGAAGCTAAACAAGGCAATTTATGATTTCAAAAGAAATAGTAGATGGAAGAGAATAGTTAATCGTAGTAATTTTTGTGAAGTTTTTTCTGGAGAATGGATGCATAGTTCAAGCTGTGAGGCATTTTTTAATGAGGAGAGTTATTTCCAGGATAATGATTTGGTGCATGCAGTTGACACCAGTGGTCGAGCTTATGAAGTGAAAGATGGTTGTCCAGTTGAAAAAGAAAAACTTGTGACAACAGAGGCAGAAGAGGTGTTAGGTAATGAGGTTTTAGGAAGACATCCTAAGGGTCCTGTGTACACCTGGAAGTGTAGTAGTATTTGCAGTGTGCGACAGGATTCCATCAATTTGCTTTGTGATTTTGTACGGTCATTTAATAAGAAAAGTTTGAAGCAGAAAATGAAGTTGTTGCAAGAATTAGATCCTTGCAGAGTGAGAGAAGTGACAGGTTTGCATGGTCATTCACTGGCTTGTCTTTCCAGGAGAGTATGCCAGAGTGTTTTTCATCATTTCAGGATGCTAGCAGTGCATCATAATAAAGTGAGGAAATTAGTTAGAATGTTGTATTATGCTAAGAGTCCAGCAATTATGCTTAAACAATTATGCGCTGCTCTTTTGCATGGTTCTGAAATAGATGTGAAGAATATATGTGAAGAAATTGAGTTTTGTTACTTTGGAAGTAAAGAGGAGAATGTTGAAATTGACCAAGAAGAAGCGGGTAATGTGGAAGATAGTGTACAGGTTTCCAGTACAGATAATTTCCAGAGGGAAATTGCGACGTTTCAGGTCAAATCAAGTGAGAGGCCAAATTTCACTTGTGTGTGTTGTCGATGCACTTATTATAAGAATCAGACTAAGTTAGTGGATTTATATGCAAAAAGTGAAAGGGAAAATAATAGTGAATGAAAGGATTTCGCAACATACTTGATGGTAGAAAATTGTTTTGATTTGGGATTGGATCAACGTGTGTGTACTTATTGTTGTAATAAATTAAATCAAAACCAGATGCCTGCTAGAGCAGTTCATAATAATCTGGAATTGGTTGAGATTCCTTCTGAATTGAAGGATTTAAATACTTATGAATCTATTTTGATTCAAAGTATCCATCCCTTTCAGGCTATTGTAAGAATGGAGCCAAAGACAGGGAAATTGCCTCCATCAGATTTACAGAGAGGATTAAAGGGAAGAGTTGTTTATTTGCCTCTAGATTTGAAGAAAAACATTAACACAATTGGAGTAGAAAAAGTGGAAGAGGAACCTTTGGTTATCTTAGTTAATGGGGTTCCGACAAAGAATAAGAAAATATGGCAAGATTTAGTGGATGTTAGGAAAGTTAAAAAGGCAACATTGTATTTGAAAAAAAATAATAAATACTATAAGAATGTATATGTTGCAGAAGAGGAAGTAAGTGAGGAAGAGGATAGTGATTTGTGTGCTGGTCAAATTGAGAAAGTAGAACCCTCTACTAGTGAAGAAATATATGAACATTATAGTGTTCATCCTTTGCATTCCAAGGAAGTCATGGGGAATGCTATTGAGTTGTTTCAAATGAAACAAGCCAAAGGGAGTCCCATTAGTGTTTGGGAGGAAAGTTTGGAAGCTCGGTGTTTCCCACAGCTTTTTCCAACAGGTCAGGGAGGAAGATATGATGAGCGACCTCATCAAATTCCTGCTTCTGAATACCGGACTTTGCGATTGTATGCAGGAGATGCTAGGTTTCGACAATGCATTCCTTATTTGTTTCATCTCCTGTTTGAAAGCGATCTGTCTGGACTGTCATATGCAGTGAACCACATCTTGAAAAGTGGTATACACATGCAAAAAATCTCGGCAAGTGACTTTATGGATAAAGTCAATGTCCAAGACAGTATTTTGGATTCTCACCTGATTAATCTCATGGCGTGTCAGCGTTGTACTAATGAGTACTGGTACCGTCGTCAAGGTGATTTAAAATGTATGCTGAGGAACTTAGGAACTCCCACATGGTTCCTCACTCTGAGCTGTGCCGAGTATGGCTGGGAAGACTTACTTGAATTTCTACGAGAGGCAAATGCTAACGTAGAAAACATCGAATTCAAGACACCCGGAGAACTGTGCTCTTTGGATCCAGTCAATGTATGTAGGTACTTCAATCATAGATTTGAAGCTATGATGTCTTTCATCATGAATAAGAAGAATCCACCTCTTGGAGAGGTGTTGGATTTCTTCTGGAGAAAGGAGTACCAAGCAAGAGGTGCTCCTCATATACATATGTTGCTGTGGATCAAGGATGCACCTAAATTTGGAACGGATCCAGAAGACTCAGTGATGAGTTTCATCCAACAGTATTCTACGTGTGCTGTTCCAAACGCAAAGGAGAAGAAAAGCCTAAGAGAAAAAGTTCTACGTTTCCAAAGCCATCGATGTGGAAAGTACTGTCATCGTAAATTCCGAAACAAGGACAAGTTCTACACCAAATGTCGTTTCGGCTTTCCACGACCGGTGATTTCTAAAGGAAGAGTGAACAGTTTGATGTCTTCGCTGCGACATAATGTGATGAAGAAATCACCTAAAAACACATACAATTTGAAGAGGAACGAAGAGTCTAAATACATCAACGACTACAACCCGGTGATTTTGTCGATGTGGAATGCTAACATGGATATACAGTTTGTGGCTGATAACTGTATGGCTGTGGCTCGGTATGTGACATCTTACATCACCAAAAAAGAGAAGACAGAATTGAAGGATATGTGGGAGGACATTTCCCATGAAAAGAGCCTCAGCAAGAAGTTGTACAGTTTCAGTCTGAAGATGTTGTCGCATCGAGAAATCGGAGCTTACGAATGTTCTGACCGGTTGTCTTCAGCAAGTCTCTATGCCAAGTCCAGGAGTATCGTTTGGGCGAGTCTTGGTCTTGCTGCAACGCGTAATCGAGTTCTCAAACCTGTGCAGGAAATTGAGTATTTGGCGGAAAAGGAGCCAAACAGTACCGACATTTTGAAGACAAACATGTTGGATACATATTATCCAAATCGAAGCAGTCACCTCGAGAATGTTTGTCTGTATGGGGTTCTTCAAAATTACATATTCAAGAGGAACATCAAAGAAGATACTGAGAAAGGAGTGTATGCTGTAATAGGAAGTGAGGGATGTCTGGTCAAGCAAAGAAAATGCCACTTGATAAACCATCGAAAATTGAGTGGCGAATCTCCTGAAAAAAAGGAGTTTTTCTATTTAGCACTTTTGCAACTTTTCAAGCCTTGGCGTGCAGAAGAGGAACTGCTTGGAGATTTCCTATGTTACGAAGACTCTTTCAATGCCGCCAAGGAGACCATAGAATGTCCTGCTTTTCCCAAATATGTAGAAATGTTGAATGTGGAAATCGAGCAGGAAGCAACGATTGCAGCCGAGATTGTCAGAGACAGTTCTCAGGACAGTCAGAGTTCTGCTTCATTGAGTCAGGATCCACTAGGAGGACCTGTTATCGAAAATGAAGCTGCCACTGCTATGAATGAAGTGGAAAGAGCCATGGCACATGCTCAGGAGGATGCGGTTAACTTAGAAGAGTTGGAAAGACAACTCAACGTTGAGCAGAGGAAAATATATGACGAAGTTACCATGCAAATTGATCATGGATTAAGTCATGACAAGAAAGAGTGCTCATGTACGTCGTTGAAGCCTGTCCGACTGTACGTGAGTGGAGAAGCGGGAACTGGAAAAAGTTTCCTTATTAAAGCAATTTCATGTTATTTGCAGGAAAGGACTGAGTCATCGCTGTCTTGTGTTGTCACCGCTCCAACTGGACTGGCAGCACATAACATTAAAGGGATTACTTTACATCGTTTACTGATGCTGCCAGTGGAGCATGACAACAAATTACAATATCACAAGCTATCTGGAGATGCTTGTTGTGAAGTTTCAAGAGTCTTGAGGAAAATGAAACTTCTTATCATTGACGAAGTAAGCATGGTTTCCAATGTCATGCTTGCTTTTGTGCATTTGAGAATGCAAGAAGTTCTCAAAACAGAGTATGATGTGTTATTTGGTGGCAAACACATCATTGTTTTCGGAGATCTTCTGCAGCTGACACCAGTGAAAGGGCAACCTGTGTTCAAAATGCTCACGCATGAAGATACCAGGAAGTGCCTAGGGAGCATTGGCAACGTCAATATTTGGTTAAACTTCAATTATGCTGAACTGCATGAAAATATGCGTCAGGCGAAGGATGAAGTTTACAAGACTATTCTACAAGATGTTAGAATTGGAAAAGTGACCGAGCATGGGAAAGAAGCTTTACATGCACGATTACTGTCAAATTTATATCCAGAACAAGATGTTGTGCCTGAGAATATTTTTCAGAAAATTACTGAGAACAAATCTGGAATATGTTTGATGCCAACTCTTGCAGAATGTGCCAAATTCAACAACAAAATGTTGCATTTAGAAAAGCAAGAGATTGTGAAACTGGAAGCTATTGACAGAGTAGAGCATATGGGATCAACAATTATTTTGTCTGAGAATTTGAAAACAAAATTGGATTCATTAGAGAAGAGTATATCTAAAACTGCAGGTTTTGAAAAGACTCTGAATGTGTGCTTGAACTGCCGTATAATTTTAAGAAGGAATTTACATGTTGAAAGAGGTCTGGTAAATGGATCAATGGGTAATGTTGTTGATTTTGTAAAATACAGAAATAGAGATGGAATTGAATTTTTAAAAATTAAATTTGATGGCATTGAGGAAGTACAGCTAATTGGTTGTTGTTCTGCTAGATTTTTGCTTGTAAAAGACTTATATGTTCGCCGTAAGCAGTTTCCTGTTTGCTTGGCATATGCGGTGACAATCCATAAATCGCAAGGTTTAAGTGTAGACAGTGCATTGGTGAATATTGGCAGTTCTGTGTTCAAGGAGGGTATGGCATATGTGGCATTGTCACGAGTTAGAACTTTATCGGGATTGTACTTGATTGAGTGTGATGTCACAAACATTTGTGCGGATCTAGATTGTGTTAAGGAATACAATAGGTTAAGAAGAGAGTATGCGCCACATTGGCCTCAATATCCTTTGTTTGAGAAACGTGTGGTAGGCCGGAAACGAAGAAATGTGACCAATACTGGGGAGGTTGTAGCAAAAAGACGAAAAGTCGATGAACCTGAAATTATAAGCAGAACCAAAAAGGATTCTGTTGAAGATGTTGTTGGTTTTCAATTTGAAAACAGTTCTGGTGTCAACTGCTATGCTAATGTAGTGGTTAATGTTTTGTTTTCTCTAGAAAATGTAAAAGAAGAGATTGTGGTCAATTCTGATCAAAGATTTTGCAGTTTGTTAAATTCTGTCTTAGAAAAATGTAGCACTGATAGAACAAACATAGAAAGTGTGTCTGAAATTCGAAATCTGTTAGACAGATGTTCAGGCCAAACACAATTCTCTCAAAATATTCAGCAAGATTGTCAGGAGTTTTTAATGTATATGCTTGATGTATTGCATGCTGAAGGTGTAGATGTAGATCAGCTGTTTGGGCTTTCTTATCAATGGCAGCATGACTGCGAGAACTGTAGGGTATCAAGTACTACTAGTGTAGACTCAGAAAGATTTATATATTTAACTTTGCCAGACAGTAAATCAGTCTCCTTTAATAAGCTAGTAAAAGCAGCTGATCACAACATGGAGTGTAGCCAATGTAAATCTGAAATGATGTCCACATTATTTATACGAACATATGGCCAGTATGTCATTTTAATGTTCCAACGATGTAGGCCTGATGGAACAAAATTGACAACTTTAATTAAAAATTTTGTGGCTTCACAGTTGTCAATATCAGAAAGGACTTTTGTAACTGCAGCAATTATATATCATGATGGTCCTTCAATAACATCAGGACATTACACAGCTTATTTAAAGTCTAGAAATGGCTGGTCATTCTGCAATGATTCTGTTTTAATTTAAAAAAAAAAATTGCCGTATGACCTTAAAAACTCTTACCTGGTGTTTTTAAAACCAAAATTTTAGGGAAAGAATCTCGGGATGTGCTCTGAGGAATTTTAAGAAGTTCTAATGGCTCCTACACGATTTGGCCTTGAGGATAAGTGTAGTTCAGAGACATAACTTCTAACTATAAGACTGGACGTCATGGAGAAATAAGTGCACTTTGAATGAGTTCAGAAAAACTGTTTCTTTTTATAAGCTAATTGAAGCAGCCAATCAAAACATAGAGTAGAGGGAATGTAAGTCTGCAATGCTGTCTACTGTTTTACATTGCTTTGTGATTAAAAGTGATGTAGAGAATTAAATAATTGTAGTAGTCATAGAGGTAGTGTATGTCTGCTTCATAGTAAGCAGTATCAGTGTCATAGGAAATGTAGAACATGACTGAGCAAGAAGGGGAAGATATTACTAGTCCAGGATTGTGAAAATGATCTTCAACATTTTAATTGTGAAAGCTGCGGAAATACAACATGACGGGATTGGCTTACAAGAATTCCAAGAGTTATAAATGGCTCTGACACGATTTGGCCTTGTGGAAACGTGTGGTAGAGAGCGAGAAGTAATTTATTGTATGTAACATGTTTTTCAAAACGATGGAGGTTTTCTTTCAGAAAGTGGCGGTCTGAAAGTAATAACAGCACAACAGAGTGTAAGCTGTTCATAGGACATCCTTCGACGTCATGGAAAGTAAGTTAACTTTAAGGAGTTCTGAATTCTGATTTGTTATGTTGTATGGGTTTTTTAAACACAATCATTTTGATTGTGTTTTTTTTTCCCCGCTGTTATATGATGAATACCTTCAAGTCACTGTTTTTAGTGAAATTTGATACATTCTGAGAACAGCAAAAATAAACCATTTAACATGTATAATTAATTCTGTACTGTTTGCATTTATGATGTACATGTAGAACTGTGTAGGAGGCATGGAGAAGGTGAGGCTTCTGTAAGTGTCAAAGTTGTTGCATACAGTGCTCATATTCTACGTAGTCTTTCATATGATAGACTACATTTCCACAATGAGATACCTAAGCAAAGGAAACACAGGTGATATGATTGTGGAATGAGCAAAATAAATTGCACGTTTTTCAATTATATTACCTGTGTTTCCTAACATTACACATCACATTGTGTAGGTGAGGTTTAGGCCTGTTCCAGGAGACAGAGGAGGTCTGACATTTGTTCAAGAGTGCAGTGGACATGACTCACTTCGTTGGTAGGCCTCCACATGTATTATCTCCTCTGTATTCTTCAACAAACCTAAATTCCATCTGCAACCCTGAGTAGGACTTACCTGAAACAAATCTGTGCATAGGTTACACCTTATTGGCATCTTGAAACAATCATTTAAAATGTTAGGGTCAGATTTATGGTGGCCGTGTGCCTCTTTTGCTGCATTGTGGGTCACTTTTGTGTAAAAGATGCACCATGTTGCAAGATAGATTTCAGTTCATCTCCAGCAAGATACCATCAGTTTAAAATGTATATAATTAGCACTGTGTAGGGGGCATGCAGAAGCTGAAGCTTTTGTAAGTGTCAAAGTTGTTGCATGCAGTGGTGCACTTCTGGGTACTGTTTAATATGCTGCACTACATCTGCACTATGAGATACCTTAGCCTAGGCAACACAGGTGATGTGATTGTGAAATGAGGAAAAGAAACTCCACATTTTTCAATTACATCACCTGTGTTTCCTAAGTTTACGAATGACATTGTGCAGATGAAGTTTAGGTCTGTCCACGGACACAGAAGAGGTCTGGCCTTTGTTCAAGAGTGAAGTGGACATGACTTACTTCATTGGTAGGCCTTCACATGTATTATCTCTTCTGTATTCTTCAACAACTCGAAATTTCATTTGGAACCCTGAGTAGGCCTCACCTCAAACAAACCTCTGGATAGGACACATCTTATTGGCATCCTGAAACAAACATTTAAAATGTTAGTGTCTTGCGACACTTTTGTGAAACAACAGCAGTGCAAAAGATGCACCATTTTTTAAGATAGGCCTCACTTCATCTGCATCAAGATACTGTTAGTTTAAAATGTATATCTTTAGGACTGTGTACGGGGGCCTGGAGAAGCAGAAGCTTCTGTAAGTGTCAAAGTTGTTGAAAAACTGTTTGTCCTTCAATCTTTTCCCTTGTCTTTTCTAATTTTTAAATACATGTTTTAATATTTTTCAAATGTTTGTTCTCTCTTTCACAGATTGAAAGTATAAAAACAAAAAGTGAGTAAGTTAATGACAATTATAAGGTAAATGTTTTGTACTCTTTTCGTTACATTTCTATCACATTCACCTACTAGTAGTTTGACAGCTTCATTTCTTTAACCCTCAGTTTCCTGCCTTTGCTACTTCCCTCATTCCTTTCTCTATTACCTACTTACTCTACTCCTTCCACTCCTTTTCTCAGTCCCTCTCTTCTCATAGTTCCTCACTCTTGTTCACTCACTCCGTCTCTATTACTCTTAGTGTCTTTGACTGATCACTCTTTCACTACTTGTTCATTATGCTTCTTCTGTGTAGTTGAAGCACACTAAGGGGCATATTATCAACACAGCCAATAAAATTATTGCTGTTTTTATTGGCAGAAAAGTGTTGCAAAAGTTGTTTTAGCGGCAGTTTTCCGCCGCAAAAGCGGCTTTAGCTACACATTTCTGCCGATAAAAGCTGCAAAACTTTTATTGCCTATGTTGATGATATGGCTCTATGTTATTTACATTTCTTTGCTGTTTCAATTAATCTTTTTCTGTTATTTTTTCTTTTTTGTTTTCTGTTTTTTCTCTCTGTTATTCCACATGTTTTACTCTGAGTTTGAACATTCACTCACATTGTCCAAGAAACTCTTCTTTGTTATTGTTCTACTCTCTTTTTTTTCTTTCACTTCCTTATCTATTTTGTTTTTCACAATTATACCCTCTTAAATCTTTTCTTCGGTAAATAGATCCCTATAGCTGTCTTTCTTTTAACATCACTCTCTGTTTACTTTCCTTATACTTACTCTTCTTCTTTTTTAATTTTTGGTTCGCTCCCGGTTCGCGAACCGGGAAGCGAACTGGGAAGCGAACTAAAAGAAATAGAGCTTGCCAGAGTGCTAAACATTCTAGCAATTTTTTTTGAAAGGGGAGGTAGTTCTGAAAAGAACTTTTTTTTAATGTTTTTGTTGTTTTATATATATTTTTTTATTTTTTGAATTTTTTTGTTTTTTTTGTATTTTTTGAACAATTTTATATTTTTTTTGTTTTTGGGGGGGAAACAACAAAAAACAGGCATTGAAAAGGGCTCAACAGGAGAAATTTATTTTTTATTTTTTGGGGCGTTTAGGGCAATTATGATTTTCATAAGCTACATTTATTAATGTTATGCTCATGTTTCCACAGGAAATCAATGCTCCACAATACAAACAGGTGAACTTGAAGTGTGCAAAGTTCTCTTGAATGTTTGGCACGGTTTCCCGTGCCTCTGCTCCTGACAACGATATTTGAGAAGTTGACCTGGCCACAGGAGTTGTTGTTGGGTTCTCCTGCTGGTCACGTATCTCTGCCCGGCTGTAATTCAATGGATGCCACCTGTTCATGTGCCGATGCATGGTATAGTTCCCATAGCTATACTTTTTATCAGTCCCTCTTGATAACTTTTCTTTGCAAATGAGGCAGGTGACATACCTCGCATTTACTTTCTTCTGCCCTGGAGGGAGTGAAAAAAACTGCCAAATGAAATTGGCTTTCCTATGGGAAACCCGGGGCACCTCTTCCAAGAACTGTGGTCCTTCTCTCTCCTCTTCCTCTAGTTCTTCCTCTTCCTCCTCTGTGTTGGTGATGACCTGGGGAGGTGGTCCTCTCTTCCCATGAGGAGGTGGAGGTGGTGGTGGGGGTGCACCAGCTGAAGCAACTACTGAAGCCATTGCTCAAGTATGAAATAAGGTCTTCCTCTCACAAAGATGAAAGTCAGAGTGAGGAAAGAAGGAGGGGTTTTCATCATTTGGGAAAAACAATATTTCTAAACCAATGAAAAGTGTTATTTTTAGGTCACCTGACCTAGCCTTACATCATTATGAAACCAAAAGTGAAATGAACCAATGAAAAGTTTTATTAACAAGTCACATGACCTGTTACGCTTATGTTACGCGCTGCGGAACGCGCCCCGGATCGCTTCCGGGTCGCTGCGCTTCGCGCCTCGGTTCGCGCTCCGGAGCACTTCCGGGTGCGCTAACGCGGCGCGTCATAAGACGCATTACGCGGCAACACGATACATCGCGCTTTCGCGATGCGGCCCGGATCGCTTCCGGGGAGCTGCGCTTCGCGTCTCAGTTCGCGTACCGGAGCACTTCCGGGTGCGCTAACGCGGCGCGTCATAAGACGCATTACGTGACAACGTGATATGTCGCGCTTCTGCGACGCGTCACGATGTTCATTTCTAACGCGGCAGTTCCGCAAACGGAACGTTTACCGGTTCGCGGACTGGGTCGCGGCATCAAGGTGAGCTAACGGGAAGCTTCCCGGTTCGCGAACCGGGAGCGAAGAAAAAAAAATATTTAAAAAAAATGTATTAATAAACATATAAAATATATTTTTGGATTTAAAGAAGAATACATTTTACAGCTACAGATATTAGCTTTTAAAAAACCAATGAAATTCACTGAAAAAACCATAGGTTATAGACCATATATAGTTAGGAATTTGCATTTACAAAACCTTGAAAATTCAATGAAAAAACCATAGGTTATAGACCATATATAGTTAGGAATTAGCATTTAAAAAACCTTATTTTACTCACACAAAACCATTGAAATTCCATATATAGTTAGTTGTACTAACTATATATCGCGCACCCGCAATCCACTGCTGATCATGTCACATATTACATCATTCATGACATGGTCAGTGACATCACTGATGACATCACTGATGACATCTCAAATGACATCACTGATGACATCACTGATGACATCTCAAATGACATCACTGATGACATCACTGATGACATCTCAAATGACATCACTGATAACATCTCAAATGACATCACTGATAACATCTCATTTGACATTACTGATCACATCACTGATGACATTATTCATGTGATAATACAATTAACCTCTTCAGACTCTAATATAACCTTAGATACACTCAGTGTAAACAGACACTCACAGACTGTCACTCATCCATGGATTTACTCACACACCTAGTCAGTCATGCAAAAATCAATCATACCTCCATTTTCTCAACTATACAGTTATACACACCTTACTTATTCAAACATATACTAAAACATATTTACTCTCTTATACAATCCCTGATACAAGTTCACAATGATCCATACAGGCACTCACACATTCACTGGCTCTTATGCACAGTTATTTATATATGTCAACTCTCACATGTACTGTGTTTTACATATGTACTTACTTTGACATGTAACACTGAGATATCCATTCACTCACCAATACACTCATACACACAGTCAACCGCCCATACAGCTGTTTCCACATGCACTTTTGAACCCATACATCTAGTGAATCAACTGCTCACACATCTATGCACAGAGTCATACACCTCCCAGCCACCCACACACACACTCAGTCACCCATACAAATACTTGGCCAACCAATCAATAACCCATATAGTTACTCATATAGCTACTGATCAACACATGCAGCAGTTTACAGAACAACAGACATAATGATGCACAAATTAAGACAGTTTAGTCACTAACCCATGCACTCAGTGAGACACATTTAATCACTCACTCATACAGTCAGTCATGCACCTACTAAATCCTTCATCCAGACACTTATACATCCACTCAAGACATATTTTAACTTTACAGAAAAATACAGTCACTGGATGTTGTCATCAGTGATGTCATCAGTGATGTCATTTGAGATGTCATCAGTGATGTCATCAGTGATGTCATTTGAGATGTCATCAGTGATGTCATCAGTGATGTCACTGACCATGTCATGAATGATGTAATATGTGACATGATCAGCAGTGGATTGCGGGTGCGCGATATATAGTTAGTACAACTAACTATATATGGAATTTCAATGGTTTTGTGTGAGTAAAATAAGGTTTTTTAAATGCTAATTCCTAACTATATATGGTCTATAACCTATGGTTTTTTCAGTGAATATATATATATATATATATATATATACATATACATATATACATATATATATATATGCACCAGCAAATCCAACCACTTCCGTTTGGACGGTGAAGCAGGAACTCAGACCGACCACAGCAAAATCAGGCAAGGTAAAGTTTTATTTTTGTTCCTTCACAGCCAGCAAGACGCGTTTCGGGCTTCTGTGGTAAATAAATAAATAATACCCTATTTTTGACTAGACATATATCATAACAGATAGCTCAATAAATAAGAGTCAAGATTCGAGGTAGTAGGAGTTTGCAGGTTTAATACAGCATAAGGACAGGAACAGGACAACCTGCACAGGAACAGGGGCCCAGCAGGGTGACAGGGGCCCAGCAGCTGCTGGGGCTGGGTCTGGGATGAGCGCGCTAACTTTTAATAACAATACAAGAGCATATATACATAACGCGAACACATAGCATTACATTGCAGTAGGCGTAGCAGTGGGTGGAGCAGAAGGCGTGACGCGTAGCAGTCGCGAAAGATAACAGTAAAAGTAGGTGTAACTGGGCGTATACATAGACATGTGGTGTAAACGTAACAGAATATGTCATGAATGGGGCGGAAACATTGGAGGGGGCTACCTAAGGAGCCGGGACCTCTAACCTGGTGGTGCGCGCAAACTGGCAATGACGTGTTACGAGGAGAAGCTGGGGGCTACGAACTCTGTGCTAGGAGCAGAGACTAAAGTCTGGAAGGTCGGAGCGACATGTACCTAAACCCTATCTAGTATCTGATGTTTAGGGAACATGTTGATATAAACTAGAAGTCATGAGGGGAAAGCTAACTGACTCCAAGACTGGAGCATGCATTATTCTACATGTAGTGCGTGATGAAGAATATTAAATGACCATTAAATACAGTATTTCTCTAACGTGGAGCCGCATAGGCTAGACAATGACGGAAACTATTGATGCAGTTCAGTAGCTTAGGAATGCAAAGAAGGAGGACTGAACTGATAACTGGAACTATAACATACTTTTGGCAGACTCAGGGGCAGAGCCAAGCTGCACCGGGCACTGCGAGGCAGGAAGTAAGTGAAAGGTCGAGGATACAGGTGGGGGCTGTATCGCTCCTTAGCGAGACTTCAGGAGACAGGAGCTGAATCTGATGTCCGGGCCCTGTTGAGGCCTGGAAACGGGGACTTTATAATGAAATAACGTGCACACTGAGAAACGTGGCAACGTAGCTTTACATAGGCCTGATATTCGTAGTATTCACGAGGACTGGAAACTAGCATACTAGAGGAGGACACAACTATAATTGCGTCATTAATCGGACATGGGGAATAACATATGCATATTGGTCATGCACACATAACATATGATGGATGACACGTAGGGACACAGAACATGGCAAAATTTACTTTTCCACATTCCCTCCTTGTCACTACGTTTCCATCAGGAAACATCAATATTCATGATACCATCTATCATTTCATACAGTACCATTTGTTCGTCTCGAATTGTCTTGGAACGGGATTTAAAACGGGGCTTGGGACTAGGAATACAAGAGGTAGCACACATGCCGCAAATCGCAGGGCCACATTGTATACAGAGGCAGCAGCTGAATATGATCGCTACTGCAATACTTAGAAAGGACAGGATTTTCCATCCCCATGCAGAAATTGTATTCCAGAACCAACCGGACCATGTCCAGGTGCCTGGATCTTGGTGTAACAGATGGGCAATTTTATGGAGTCTGGTTATAGCTGAATAAACGGACGGCGCGTTATTTGGAATGAAAATGCAGCAACTAGATCCGAGGACTCTACAGGCCCCGCCCCTATCGGCCAGTATGACGTCAAGGACGAGACGATTCTGTAAAACGACAATTCTCATAAAGGATTGCTCTTCGGTTAAGTTACCTAGAGCAGAGGCAGTCTCATCTACTACAGCTTCAAGGGTTCTTGTTAATCTACGAATTAGCTTACTATTTACAACTGTACCTAAATAAGGGAAAACACCTTTATCAATATCAATGAATTGTTCTGCAGCAGTTTCAGTATAATCGACAATCGGGAGATTTCTCTTGTGTCTAGTATGTACTAGGAAGGAATTCCTATGGTAGTCAGGTGGGGCTAGAAAAACAGGTGGCAGTAGGAAAGCAATGTAACAGGTTCCCTCCCAATCGAGGGGCAGACGAACATATGCGGTCTGACCACAAACAAAATAAGAATGACGTGAAGCTTTAAAAATAGATTTCCCACTGTCACTATACTTGACAATAGTAGTACAATCACTATGTCCTACGTGTACAGAACCATAATTACGGACACATAATTCGCCTTTGACTGGTAGTACTGAAATAGCAGGTGAGTCTGGAGTAGTATCAGACTGAACATTCAGGACCATAAAATTCGACGAATAGTTACCTAAATTGTATACTTCATTTTCTAGATCTAAACCTGTTCGGTGGGGGAGACCTTGCTTGTCTGGGAAACATGTGCTGTTAAGAAAAGACATATCTGTTGAGGATGACGTTAACGTGGACCATGCTCCACACGAACCATTATGTGAAAAAGGATAAGGAAAGAGTGGCAGAACTCCCTTCGGTGTCTGGAAAGGGGGGAGTCGACCACACACCCAACAATTAGTGGCATTGCTGGTCTGGTGTGAGTAATGTAACATACGGATAAATGAGTTATTACGCATAGCGAGGCGGTATGAATATTCGTGAGGAGGCAGATCACTAAACGTGTGCTCTGCTGTAACATTAGAATGCTTATTTACATGAGGAATTGGGAAATATAGGAAAAAGGCATAACTGGTGCAGGAAATCATAATGCTGATAAATAATATGAAACTTAGAAAAACGATACATTTGATTGAGTTTTTACTAACTCTCTCACTATGGGGGTCTATTTTATACATGTCAGAAACAGTCTAACCGTTTCACCTAGGGGAGGACTTATACAATCAAACTGACTGACTTATTTTACTAGACCGGAGTTTTTGCTTATACTCCTGCTGCGGAGTTTTCTCTACCAAGGGAGGGGTTGTATCAATGTCTTTTGCGGGACAGTCCTTAAGAGCAATATTTTGGCAGTCCTTAAAATCCTGGGAAATGTTCTTAAAGACGGGTTTCAGTCCTTTAAAAAGTTTAACGTGAGAAAGGTGTATCCATCCTTTTCGGCCTTCCAACTTCACGGCTGTACGGGTGGTGAGGAGGACCTGACGGGGCTCTTTCCATCGAGGCTCCAGCGGACTTGATCTGTCAAAGTTACGGACCATCACCATGGAACCTGGAACGATTTCATGCGGTGCCACCTCGGTATTGTCTGGAAATGCGGCAGCAACCTGTGAACGACATGAGTTGAGGGCAGACATCAAGGAAGCTAGGTAATCTGTCAGCATATTACATGAAACATCAGTAATACTTCGGGGTCTAGGAGTACCCCACATGTTAGGGGGGCGGCCGAAAACGACCTCATACGGGGACAGACCTGATCTGGAATGTGCGACCATGCGCATATAAAATAAAGCAACTGGCAGAGCTACTAGCCAGTCCACACCCTTATCTTTACATACTTTAGCAATTCGAATTTTCAGAGTCTGATTATGTCTCTCGACTAGACCGGCTGCTTCAGGATGGCGTACACAATGAAACTTCCACTGGTACCCTAACAACAGGGAAACGTGCTTCATCAACTCAGATGAGAATGGCTGACCGTTATCAGAATATACGACTCTAGGGAGTCCATATCGAGGGAAAAACTCACGAACCAACTGTTTGGCAGTGGTCGCGGCTGTGTAATCTGGGACTGGATATGCTTCTGTCCATCTGGACAAAGCGCATACAACTACAAGGACATACTTGAAACCTCGACATCGCTCCATCTGAATATAATCCATCTGGAGGACCTCAAAAGGGTGGTCAGGGGGCTGGAAACCACCTTGTTCCACCGGGACACTTTTACCTGGATTAAACTGACAACATATCATACAGGTACGGACTTTCTGCTTGGCTGCAGCTCGTAAATGCTTGTTGAACCAAATGTTCTGCATACTGTCTAACATAGCTTTTTCTCCTAAATGTGCTGGACTATGTGCGGTATTAATGATGACTTGAACCATAGAGTCGGGGAGAAACCATGTGGCTCTACCCTTCGTTAACCATCCTTGATCTGTCTGGACCCCTCCTTGTTCAGACCACTTCTTGATTTCTTCGGGAGTAGCATGTAACTGGATATCTATGACATCTTGAGTAGGGTCCTTAACTGTCATACATGTAGTCGGATCTGGAGTATGTGTCTGTGTCGGATTAACTTGAATGTCTGGAGTCTGTGCTGTAAGCTTGGCTGTGCGATCTGCTAGATCGTTACCTTGAGAAATAATGTCAGTAACTTTCGTATGTGCTTTGCATTTCATGATAGCAATGGATGTCGGTAAATGTATGGCATCTAACAGAGCTTGAATAAGGAGACCATGCTGAATCTTGGTTCCATGAGAAGTCATAAAACCTCTCTCCTGCCAGAGCACTCCGAAGTCGTGTACAACTCCAAATGCGTAACGTGAATCTGTGTAAACATTAACTTTCAGGTTCTTGGCGTGTATACAGGCTTGTGTCAGAGCAACTAGCTCTGCTGCTTGAGCGGACAGGGTGTCAATACGGTGTGTCTTAATAACTTCGGTGTCAGTAGTCACTGCATACGCGGCGACTAGTTCTCCTGTACTAGTTCTCATACATGAACCATCCACATAAAGTGTCAGGTCAGGATCTGGTAACGGAATGTCTGTCAGGTCTTGTCTTGGCTTTGTCGTAATGTTGACTACTTCCACACAGTCATGTGGGTCAGGATTTGAATTAACTGGTGGTAACAGTGTAGCAGGATTCAGGACGTTGCAGCGTCTAATTTCTATGTGTGGCTGGAACAGTGTCAATTCATAACCTGTTAAACGTGCAATTGTCAAGTGCTGAGTTTGTGTTCGGTTTAAAAGAACTTCTACTGAATGTGGGACTTGTACTGTCAAGGAGTGTCCTAAAACTATGGAATCACTTTGTCTGATAGCTAGTGCTGTGGCTGCAACTGACTTGAGGCACGCAGGCAACGCCTGGGCGACTGGATCTAATGTGCTCGAAAAATAAGCACAGGGCTTGTATTGTCCTGCTTGATCTTGTGTGAGAACAGATAAAGCTGTACCTTCACGTTCAGTAACGAAAAGTGTAAAAGGCTTACTGTAGTTCGGTGTTGCTAGAACTGGAGCTTGACATAAGGCTTTCTTTAACTCGTTGAAACTAAGTGTATGTTCAGATGTCCAAGGGAGAACAGTCGATACGGCTGCCTCCTGTGTCGTTAACTGTATCAGTGGCTTGGCTAGAAATGCATACTGGGGAATCCATTGTCTACAATAAGAAGTAAGGCCGATAAAGGCACGTACCTCCTTCTGGGTCTTGGGCTGAGGAAGACTCGCTATCAACTGGATACGGTCTGGTGTCAACTGCCTACCCCTCTTGGACAGTAAGTGTCCTAAGTAGACCACTTGCTGGACACAGAATTGAAGCTTCGAAGGTGACACCTTGTGCCCCATCTCGGCTAGGAAATACAAAACCGTGAGTGACGCTCGCTCGCAGTCACGTTCAGAACGGGCTGTGATCAGTAGATCATCGACATACTGGAGCAGGGCAGTGTCAGTTGGCATGTGAATGTTGTCTAGTTGTCTCTTGAGTGCTTGACTGTAAATACTAGGGCTTTCTGTGAAACCTTGAGGAGCTCGTGTGAACATATAGCTCCTTCCATTTAAACAAAATCCGAAAAGAAACTGGCTGTCTGGATGAATAGGAACACTAAAAAATGCATTCTTGAGGTCTATGACAGTGAAGAACGTGGCTTCGGAATCAATGGCTGTCAATAGGGAAGAGATGTCTGGGACAACTGGGTACTGAGGAATAATACATTTGTTAAGTTCTCGTAAGTCAATCACTAATCGATATACTGGGGGTGCATTTGGATCAGTACGTTTCATGACTGGAATGATCGGAGAGTTACATATATTGGAGTCAGTTTCTACAACTACTCCTTGAGCGATGAGCTCGTCTATAATTTTGGATAAGGCTGCTACAGCCTCGGGTGGCAATCTATACTGTCTGATTCGTGGTAACACTACACCTGGTTTGAGAGTCACACGATAGGGTGTGATTTGCATGTAACCTACATCAGTTGGACCTTGCGCCCATAAATGCTGCGGAACATTAGACAGTCTGGAATCAAAATCTCGTAACACATAGTGACCCTTAAAGTCACGTAGGAACAATCGTATTCCCTCCGGGGAACAGCATATAACTGCACCTAATTCTTTCAGTGTTTTAATGCCTAATAGGTTTTCTGGACATGACTTAGTAAGTAACAGGTCAGTAGTGCGGGACAATGGACCTACTTCTAGAGTGACTGGCTTTGAAATCTCATTAACGATAGGCTTTCCTGAAAATCCAAGGGAAACATTTCTTGAGCCTGAGAGCGGAGCCCCTGGAACTTCGGCATGACTAATTGTGGTCCTACTTGCCCCTGTATCAATCAAAAACTTTCTGTCTTTCCCTAATACTTGACTGTGAACATAGGGACCTTCTTGATCTACAGGTATCTCGATGAGAGGCAAGCCTACCTCCCTCTCTAGGCTGTTTCATGAATATGGCTGGTACTCTGGATACTCAGACTGTGCATACTGGTACATCTGCGATGTAACGTGCTGTGTTGCAGCGATAGGCTGCGGTGCTGTAACTGTCTGTGGTGCATTCTGTGGCTGAGGAATCTGTGAAACTTGCTCTTGTCTAGGCGGACGTGGTCTTTCTTTAGTCTTACCAGTAGCTATGTTGTGTTTCAGAACGGCACACTCATTTATAAAATGACCTGGCTGTTTACAATAATTGCAGTTCCCTTTAACGGGTGCTGCAGGATGACTGGCTTGATTCGGACCCCTCTTCTGACTGTCTTGAGGAACAGATTGTGCAACTAGCACTTTCATTTTCGTGTCTTTCATACGTTTTCTCTCGTGTTCTTGCTCTTCCCTGATTCTATTCTGGTGGTACTGTAGCATCTGGAGCATCTGGGACGGAGTATTAGCTTGCCAGGTGCTTTCGACTTTCAGAACTCGGTTTTTAATTGGTGGACTTGAATTCTCGACTAATTTAGTAACAAAAAGGTGAGGGTATGACTCACTACTTGTCTTGAGACCACTGTTGATGCTAAAACATTTTTCAAATCTAGAATAAAAATCACTAATATCTTCGTCTTGTTTCTGTTTACAGGCTGAGATTGCATCCCAGTCTTCTTTTCTAGTTGTTAATAATCTGGGTAAAACTTGAATCACTAATTCTGGTAATTCTTTACATTTATCTCCAAGACCGGTACCTGGTACACGTGCCTTGTCTTCAGCTTCTAGAACTGTCCAATCGATCTTTTTCTCTCCCACCTCCCATTCTTTTTCCTTTAGCTTTTCATACACCCCTGCGGGCAACAGGACCTTTAACATTTTAATGATATCTGGGTAAGTATATTCTCCCATACGGAGCATGTCTTTTAATTCTCTATGGAACCCTGCTGGATCTTTGTCATGACAGGGAATTAATTTCTTCATTTCAAGGAGTTCCATCTTTGTGATTGGAGTGTATACAAACACTCGCTGCATTTCGCCACCCGTTCCTTTAACTGGGTGGACTTCTCGTAACGGATTCTGTCTGTCTATGTAGAATGATTTACTTTCTGGGGGTGAGACATGAACAAAATGCGGGTTCAAGAATGTTCTATATTTGTGACGCTGTTCTAGAATGACACTAATTAAATCGGTACCTAGACCTCTCCATTTATACTGGAGTAACTCGTTCAGGATATCATGTAACGGACCTGGATCAGAGTGCTGACCCTCATACAGAGTAATGAGGTACTGAATCATATACATACCCACCAGTCGCTGCTCGGCTGGGGGCAATTTCAGAAACATTTGTGCCACTATTTCGTCTGAAAAAGTGGTAGAATCAGTAATCCATCGGACTGCTGATCGGACTAGTTCCTGTTCATGCATAGTACTTAACTCACTATAACCGATTCGTGATTTCAGAATGTGATCGGTAACTTGAAATACTTGTTCTAGGGAACCTTGTTCTGGTGCTGGATGATGGAAAGTAGACTTGGGTTCTAGACGTAAATGGCGATCTGGAAATCTAGGTTTCCCTACATACGCTATTCTGGCAGTATTCTCATCGTCTTCCTCTTCAGGATCAGAGGTACTTTCTTTTTCGCTTACTTGTGCTGCTTTACGCTGTTCGTGTATCTTTATTATCTCTCTACGGATTTTCTTGTACATACTTTCCATGGCACTAATGGTATTGTGCTTTCCTTCGGCTATATTATCACTCCACTTTGTCAGGATTTTCATTTCGGCTGGATCTTTAGATGGGTAATCTTGTTCTCTTATTAGACAATTAATTAAGAACTTTAATATCATGCGCTGAATCTCGGCTTTCCTTTGAGACATGGCATCACTAATACTTTCTGGATCATCCCCTGTACGGATGAAACGATATATTCTGTCTAGATCTTCTTTCATATTCGGCAAGGTGACTAGATACTCGGTCACCCTCCTTATGCGTACGGAATATAAAACCATATTAAACTCGCCTGGAACTGGGTCATAGACACATTCGCCAAGGGTTTGCCTGATTTCTGCAACAGACTTATTACTTTTAGGAGTACGCTGTGATGCTTGAGCATGTAATTCGAGTGCTGATAAACGCTTGTATGGCGGCGGGGTTTGAGGAAGACCTCCCCCTGCGGCCCCTAAACTAGAATCATCGACTGATGCTTTTCGTCCTGGCAAGGTCGGTAATTGTAACGTGGGCTGGACTTGTATAGCGGGCTGACCCGGGGGGGCTGTTAAGGGCACCCCGGTGTCTGGAGGAGCAGGAATTACCTGATTTACGGGGACTGGCGGAGTGTGAACAGGATTTGCATATTCGGGGACTGTGTCGTCCAGATAGGACGAAATAAAAATATCAGCTGCGGTCGGTTTGTGACGTAGCTTGGTCGGAACTAATGATGGCGGGAAATTACTGGATGCCTCTGGGGTCGCTTTTGGCAAGCCCTCAGCAAGAAGAGGATACATACCCTTAATGAGGGCATTCCTCTGTCTGTCTGACTGTTCGGCTTTGACTCGTTCACCTATCTCGATTAATTCTCTTTCTTGGGCTCGTTCTTGGGATTCTCTATTTAGTTCTGTCTTTCTGATTTCTTTTTCGGTTCTCTTATGAGCTTCTTTACGCCATAACTCGATGGCATCTTTCTGTGACTGTCTGGCTTTCTTTTTCCATAATGCTTCTTCTACTCGCATGATGCATTCGGCATCCCATGTACCCGATACGGGCCATCTATACTTTTCTTCTAACTGTTTGGTATAATCTACCCATAAATCTAGATACAATATGGCGCTTATGCCATGTTTCTGATACATAAAATGACCTGGACTGTCCCTGGGCGGGACAGGAACTGCTTCTTCTAACAAACCCTTTCTAGTTTTTAACTGACGTAGTCTCGAAAAGAGAGACATTGTAAACTTGAATCGGAACACAATACAATAGACGAGGAACAATAACAATTGGGAAAACAATTCAGGCATACCACGATATTGGAAATACATTGAACAACATCATAACATTACAGTTCGGACAGAATATTACCTGGAATACTGAGAACAGAAACACAAGAATTTCTCGAGAACGGAACAGACTAGAGTTACTGGATGCACTGATGAAACAGTACGGAACATACCGGTCCCATAAAGGGACGCATCAAGACCCGTATCCACCTAGGTGAACACTTCGTTAGTGGGCCTGGGTACCACCAACCCACGGACCAGAGTCAATTTAGATTGACCCTGTCTAGATACTACCCCAGCAATGGTACTCACCGGGCAGCAAGAACGGAAAGGCCTTGGACTGGACTGGACTGCTACGACGACAGACGACGAACTTCGGACTTCAGTTACGGGTGGGCCTCCGGATACCTCGGACCTTGGACTCTTGGCTTGGGCTCTGGTCGGGACTCGCCGCGTTCCTCCACCGTCTCGTTTGGATGCTGGACCGCCTCCTCCGTCTCCTCCGTGGGCCTGAGGGATACTTGAGCAGAAATATCTGCCACTGCGCAGAAGAGTTCCGTCACGACTGCAGAGGGTCAGGGGGTCGGCGTGGCTTCACCGACGCGTGGGGAAAGGGCAAGTCCCTATTCGGGCGCCATTATGTGGTAAATAAATAAATAATACCCTATTTTTGACTAGACATATATCATAACAGATAGCTCAATAAATAAGAGTCAAGATTCGAGGTAGTAGGAGTTTGCAGGTTTAATACAGCATAAGGACAGGAACAGGACAACCTGCACAGGAACAGGGGCCCAGCAGGGTGACAGGGGCCCAGCAGCTGCTGGGGCTGGGTCTGGGATGAGCGCGCTAACTTTTAATAACAATACAAGAGCATATATACATAACGCGAACACATAGCATTACATTGCAGTAGGCGTAGCAGTGGGTGGAGCAGAAGGCGTGACGCGTAGCAGTCGCGAAAGATAACAGTAAAAGTAGGTGTAACTGGGCGTATACATAGACATGTGGTGTAAACGTAACAGAATATGTCATGAATGGGGCGGAAACATTGGAGGGGGCTACCTAAGGAGCCGGGACCTCTAACCTGGTGGTGCGCGCAAACTGGCAATGACGTGTTACGAGGAGAAGCTGGGGGCTACGAACTCTGTGCTAGGAGCAGAGACTAAAGTCTGGAAGGTCGGAGCGACATGTACCTAAACCCTATCTAGTATCTGATGTTTAGGGAACATGTTGATATAAACTAGAAGTCATGAGGGGAAAGCTAACTGACTCCAAGACTGGAGCATGCATTATTCTACATGTAGTGCGTGATGAAGAATATTAAATGACCATTAAATACAGTATTTCTCTAACGTGGAGCCGCATAGGCTAGACAATGACGGAAACTATTGATGCAGTTCAGTAGCTTAGGAATGCAAAGAAGGAGGACTGAACTGATAACTGGAACTATAACATACTTTTGGCAGACTCAGGGGCAGAGCCAAGCTGCACCGGGCACTGCGAGGCAGGAAGTAAGTGAAAGGTCGAGGATACAGGTGGGGGCTGTATCGCTCCTTAGCGAGACTTCAGGAGACAGGAGCTGAATCTGATGTCCGGGCCCTGTTGAGGCCTGGAAACGGGGACTTTATAATGAAATAACGTGCACACTGAGAAACGTGGCAACGTAGCTTTACATAGGCCTGATATTCGTAGTATTCACGAGGACTGGAAACTAGCATACTAGAGGAGGACACAACTATAATTGCGTCATTAATCGGACATGGGGAATAACATATGCATATTGGTCATGCACACATAACATATGATGGATGACACGTAGGGACACAGAACATGGCAAAATTTACTTTTCCACACTTCAAGAGCCCTTGATCACCTTCAGCTATCTGTATGCCACTTTTTGCTTTTTATTTAGTGCTTAACATAGTGCACACCCCTTCCCAGGTGGTTGTTCGGGTCATGTGATCATAAATAGTAACAACAGACTACTGCCAGTATCTGCTGTGTGAGTTCAACATTACTGCCTAAATGCATGCAGATTTAACACGATATGGCACTCCAAATTCATTGTGCTATCATATTCATACCAATACAATTTGCAGTTAATAAACTGCTGTGTTTATACATTTAAAATAATCTTATGTAAAACAATGAAACAAAAGTTTGTTTATAGCTGGATAAAGCCATGATGTAATAAATACATGATTTTACCATTCACTGTAGAGTTGGATATTCATTAAATCCTAATTTTGAAAACCTCATCACATTCTACTGATCAACTTATTGATCCCGACAATGATTTACTCGTGAAAATACGAAAAAAGTGCTCTTGTGCTTATTTTCTTATATCTAGTGCAATTTTACATAGATAAAGTGCTATGAGATATGTGCAACATTAAGCCAATAATAAATATAAAGTGCATTTTCATGAATATGTACAATAACAAACATTTATAGATGGGTTTATGTATTAGAAAAAGCAAAATTAATTTCATACAATCTCAACAGTGTAAAATTTTAAACCCAGTCGGATAAAAAACCACTCTTAAAAGATATATATAAAAGATATGTAAAATTGCTTATAAAACCATCAATGTTTGTTAAAATTCAGAGAGAAAGTGCTAGAAGCTGGCAGAGATTGTAAATTATCTTAAATATGTTTACACTACATGGGCAATGACGGATAAAATCTCATCTTTTATATTGTCATTGTTTTTTCACAGTGGTATATATTTTAATACTCATATGTTATTTTCTGCCGTATTTATATATATTTATGCATATCCTCTGCGTTATTTAGGCCCCGTGGCCATTTACTATCAAGAGTAAGGATAAAAGTAGTTTCCAATTGTCTCAACTGTCTGTCGCGATTCCCTCCTCTTTTGTTTACTGGTACTGCTCCAATAAGACAGACAATTGATATCCCTATTGTGACACTTGTTGAAGTGTCGTGCCACGGGGTACGCTGTGTCATGATGGAGAATAGCTCTCAAATGTTGTAATATCCTGACGTGCACCTGTAGTCTTGTGCTTCCCACATATCTAAGGCCACAGGTGCACGTCAGGACATACACGGCAAAATCTGTTTTGCAGTTGTAACTGCCCTTAATAGCCACTGGAGATGCATCAAATGGAGTTGTGTACGATGTTTTATTACATCCAAATTTACACGCACGACATGTTGTGCATCTTCTAAATCCCCTTGTTGGTTGAAACCATGAAATGGCCTTTCTTGTTTCTGGGAATTTTTTATCTAAGTCGCTGCCCATTGATCTGCCTTTTCTAAAAGTTATAGTGGGAGAAGACAGTAGACGTTCTTGTAACACGTTATCTGTTAGGACAATAGGCCAGTGCTTCTGTACAATAGTTCTAATTTTTCTCTCCTGTCTGGAATATGTGGTGATCAGTCTAGGACCGTCAAGACTATCATTTTTGTCTGTTATTTTTCTGGTTTCTCTGTTGAACAGACTCAATCTTGGGCGCTCTTGTGCTTCCCTGATAGCGTTATCAATGATTTTATCACTATACCCCCTATTTCTGAGTCTAACTCGCATTTTTTCCTGACAGGTTTTGAAATCCTCATCGTCACTACATATGCGTTTTGGTCTGAGGATTTCTCCATAGGGTATGTTAGCCAACAAATGCCTAGGGTGTGAACTACTTGCATGAAGCGTTATGTTACCAGCTGTGGGTTTCCTAAATAATGTGCTTTCAAGTTTGGAATTTTTTACATGAAGTCTGACATCTAAAAAATCGATTTGAGTCTTATGAATATTAGATGTGAACTTTAGATTTAAATCATTAGAATTGATGTCTTCAATAAATGTATGTGCTGAGGCTAGATCACCTTGCCATATTAAAAACACATCATCTATGTATCGATAATATGTGGATACATTGTCCTCCATCTGTCTTAGGTGTTTGCTCCTGAGGACCTGTTCCTCCCACCAGCCCACGTGTAAACACGCGTAGCTGGGGGAAAAACAGGCCCCCATGGCTACACCTCTAAGTTGTTTGAACAGAACATTATTGAAGAGGAAAAAATTATTATTGAGGCACCAGCTGATAAGCTCAACAATAACCTTGTTATGGCCATAGAGCTCTATTGGTCGAGTTGCTAAAAAATATTTAATTGCTTCTAGACCTTGAGTATGATCTATGCTCGTGTATAAGGACTCTATATCCAATGTTATCAGATAAGAATCCTTTGACCATGTCACATCGTTCATTTTTGTCAGAAAGTCACCTGTATCTTTAATGTAGCTGGGGAGTGATTTAACCAAATCTTGTAAGAAATGGTCAATATATTGACCAATATTCTCACCGGCACTATTTATAGCAGAGATAATGGGTCTTCCCGGTACCGGTGTTACCCCCTTGTGTATCTTAGGGATAAGATACAAGATCGGCAACACCGGATGATCCTTATATAGGAACTTGCTTTCATCATTGGAGAGAAATCCTTCCCTCCTCCATTGCATTAAATGCTTTTGTAGGGTTTCCCTGGCTTGTTCATATTCTTTCATTGAGCTTTTCTGATAGCATGTTACATCGCTCAGTTGCCTCTGTGCCTCAATTATATAGTCCTTTTTAGGCCATAATACAAGATTACCGCCTTTGTCAGACTTTTTTATAATCACATTGCAATTGTCTCGCAATTTAATCAATCTGTCATATGCTACTTTTCTAAAGAAGATGCCTCGTTGTTGTTTGTTTTTTCTGACATTAATATTCAGTTTCTTCAAATCGTTTACAATCATATCATGATAGGTGTCTAAGGCATCTTTTGGCATTAGGGGCAAAAAAATAGACTTGTTCTTAAAAGGACTGATGCCTGCCCCCTGCTGAACAAAATCAATTTTCCTTAATCTTTCTTGTGTGGAAATGTCAACCGGGTCAGCCGACCCTTCTTCTGACATATCTTGTTGTCCCTCATATAAGTCATGCATAATAATCACACCTGCAGCATCAGACGCTCTCAACGTGGGTAGACTCAAACTTTCTCCTTCCCCCGCAATATTTTCTACCTGATTTGAAAAGCCCATGTCATTATTTTTATCATTTTTTAATGCAAAGTACTTTTTTAACTTGAGCTTTCGAATAAAGCAATACACGTCTATGCGAGTCCTCGCATAATTAAAGTCCTCTCCAGGGCAAAAATTCAGCCCTAATGTCAAAAGTTGCTGTTCAGCTTTTGTTAGGACCACATCTGATAGATTTACAATGCTGTTATCTCTTAGCGGCGATTTTTCTGCCAAAAGCTTTTCTTCTTCTTTGTAGCACTTTTTGCATCTTTTGCGCTGTTCTCTCCGGCGCCTGTTTCTACGCTGTTTGGTGGCTGTCTTGGTATTCTCGGGCGCAATGGTTTGAGTCTTTCTGCCACTAAAAAATCCAGCTCCTCACTCATATTTAGGATGGGTTTTTTAGTATTCATAAACTCTGTACTGCCACTCGAGCCGCTTGTGACTGATAACGTATCACTGTTGGAAGAATCATCATTAATGTTGATAGATGTTTGCGCACTACTGCTTGCCGCTGAGTGTTTATCTTGACTGTATTGCTTCCGTTTATTTAGATCATATTTCCGAGAGAACGTGAAAATTTGGCCATTCTCGTAATCTGCCAGATCCCTTGCAAACTTGTGTGTTTTCCTGGCTTTAATTTTATCTTCATGCTTTCTAACACGTTCTTTGATGTCTGCTCTTGCCTTCGTGATATACTCGGTATATTGTCAATCCAAGGTTGTCCACCTTTGAGTAGCACACGAGCAGCAGCTTGATTTATGTGTAGGTGAGGACGGGGACCCGCTTGTAGATGCCGCTCCGTAATGGATCTGCCCGACGCGTTTCGAAGTTCCATATGCTTCTCTTCAGGGGCTTTAACGGAAGCGGTGTACGCAACCGCTAACCCACTTCTCCATTTTCCATATGTCACACCCACCAATGGGAGGCTCAAATGAGACTGTGTATTATGGGAAGTGTGGTGCGGAAAGCACATGATCAAGTCCTGTATGGACCCCGCAAGTGGGCCCATCCTCGATCCCGTGTACGGCTGCTGTTTCACTTCCGTGACCCCCAAGGATGACGGGGTGGTGCATACTCCGCGGCTGGACGGCCGCGTATAAATTGTCGCTCCAAGGTTGTCCACCTTTGAGTAGCACACGAGCAGCAGCTTGATTTATGTGTAGGTGAGGACGGGGATCCGCTTGTAGATGCCGCTCCGTAATGGATCTGCCCGACTCGTTTCGAAGCTCCATATGCTTCTCTTCAGGGGCTTTAACGGAAGCGGTGTGCGCAACCGCTAACCCACTTCTCCATTTTCCATATGACACACCCATCAATGGGAGGCTCAAATGAGACTGTGTATTATGGGAAATGTGGTGCGGAAAGCACATGATCAAGTCCTCTATGGACCCCGCAAGTGGGCGCGTCCTCGATCCCGTGTAGGGCTGCTGTTTCACTTCCGTGACCCCCAAGGATGACGGGGTGGTGCATACTCCGCTGCTGAACGGACGCGTATAAATTGTCGCTCCAAGGTTGTCCACCTTTGAGTAGCACACGAGCAGCAGCTTGATTTATGTGTAGGTGAGAATGGGGATCCGCTTGTAGATGCCGCTCCGTAATGGATCTGCCCGACGCGTTTCAAAGCTCCATATGCTTCTCTTCAGGGGCTTTAACGGAAGCAGTGTGCGCAACCGCTAACCCACTTCTCCATTTTCCATATGACACACCCACCAATGGGAGGCTCAAATGAGACTGTGTATTATGGGAAGTGTGGTGCGGAAAGCCACATTTCATCAGCTGCCCTGGAAGAAGAGGCTGGAGCCTCGAAACGCGTTGGCAGTAATAAAGAAGCCTGGAAATGTCTTTGCTGGTCTTCGTGTGTTAATTGAACCGCAAGGCTCACGTCAGCTGTGTGTGCATACTTCACGCTTTCGGGCCTTTGTTTGTAATATATATATATATATATATATTATATAAATATATATATATATAAGAAAGAAGTGACTCAAACAGATAGATTCACCAAAGAACAAAAATATATTTCCACTACAACGTTTCAGCTTCCGCCTTCCTCAGGTAGTTTCAAGATGGTAAGCTCAGTGGCTGCACAGATGACACAGCTGAATTTTCAAAAAGCATCATGAGTGAAGATTCCATTTGGAATGTGGAATCAATGCAGCCCTGAGAGTTCTTGAGATATGCATTAATCAGGTTGTATTGTCAGTAATGTTCAGTCCATCTGGATGCAATGATTTTAAACGGTACATCCAGAAGTTTTCCCTGGAGTCCAGTAGTTCTTCCTTTGAGACATGTTCTACGGGGAAAATCTTCAAATCTGATAGTGAATGATCCACAAGGTTAAAATGATTGGCTACAGGCTGGTCAATTTTCTTATTAATTATTGCTGATTTGTGGTTCCTGAATCGTGTGCGGAGGTCATTCACTGTTTGGCCTACATATTGTTTTTTACAGCTTTGCCGTTGGCACTGAATCACATAAATAATGCATGTTGAGCGACATGTTAGATGCTGCCTTATTGCATAGGTTCTTCTGGTAACATAACTAGTAAATGATGATGTTTGTAAAAGGTATTCACACGTGATGCATCTTTTAGAGTCACAGCAATGAACCCCAGCATTTGTTACAGCTTGCTTGATTTCAGCTCTCACAATAAGAGATCGTAAATTTGGAGCTCTGCGGTAAGCAATGACTGGCGGTTTTGGAAAAACCTTTTGCAATTTTTCACAAGTGGACAGTAAGGGAAATGTTTTTTGCATTATATTTCTGTAGTTGGGAGCTGATGGATGATAGTCAACTACAAATGGAGTTCTGTCACTTTTGTTTCTGGCATTGGTATTCCAAATAAGTGCTTCTCTGGGTAACTGCAAAGACTTGTCAATTTGTTGCTGTATGATATGCAGAGGATAGCCTCGCCTTCTAAATAATGTAGCAAGCTCCTGTAGATGGTCTTTACAGGTTTCCTCATTGCTGCAGATGCGTCTTATTCTGAGTGCTTGGCTGTAGATGATGCTCAGTTTAGTGTGATGAGGGTGACATGAAGTCCAGTTTAGATACAAATGAGCATCTGTAGGCTTGTGGTACAGATCAGTTGTAATTTTGTGTTCATGAATGGTGACTAGCACATCCAGAAAAGGGAGATGATGCTTCTGTTTGGCATTGCTGCTGGTAACTTTGATGGTAGGATGGATATTGTTGATATTAGCTGTAAATTGTTCCAATGTTCTACTTCCTGCATTCCATATTATAAATATGTCATCAATGTATCTTAGCCATACCAGTGGTTTGATGCTAGAAGTAGCAAGTATACTGTTCTCTAGTTTGCCCATGAAGATATTTGCATAGGGTGGAGCCATCCGAGTACCCATGGAAGTACCTTGTATCTGCAGATAGTGTTTTCCATTGAATGTAAAATTGTTGGATTTAAGGATGACTCTAGCAAAGTTGGTGAGTACATTTGTTGATGGTTTTTTCACAGTTCTTTTATTAAGAGCTTCAGATAACGCCATAAGCCCATCCTCATGTGGTATATTGGTGTATAATGATGTAACATCAAATGTAGCCAGAAGAGTATCATCCTCAAATGTGTAGGTTTGGTTTAATTTTTCAATAATCTGAAGGAAGTGACTGGTATCTTTAACAAATGATGGAAGTTCCTGTACAATGGGCTGGAGGTGCAGGTCAACAAATAAAGATAGTCTCTCAGTGGCGGTGTCATTGCCAGAGATGATGGGACGGCCAGGATTGTTCATTTTGTGAATTTTGGGAAGCATATAAAATCTCCCAGGTCTTGGTTGGGGATGAACAAGTATATCTGCTGTTGTTTCATCAATGAGGTTTAAGCACCTGTACCTTACAATCATATTTTTAATTTCTTTGTTCAAATCTTCAGTGGGATCCGTTTCTAAAGGTTTGTAAGTGTTGGTATCCATTAGTTGTCTCATTCCTTCCTCAATATAATCACTTACTTTCATGGCAACCACTGCACCACCTTTGTCTGCCGGTTTTATAATGACATCCATTCTCTGTTGAAGGAGGTGGAGAGCTTTTCTTTCTTCTTTGCTAATGTTATCAAAAATCCTTTTAGGTGTTGATTCCTTGATGTGTTTGTTGATGGATAAAATATATGTATCAAGGACAGGATTTCTACCACATTGAGGAGTCCATGATTTGGGATGACGGAACTTCTTAAATGGATCTGGAAGGTAGCTTATGGCGTTATCTGAAGCTCTTAATAAAAGAACTGTGAAAAAACCATCAACAAATGTACTCACCAACTTTGCTAGAGTCATCCTTAAATCCAACAATTTTACATTCAATGGAAAACACTATCTGCAGATACAAGGTACTTCCATGGGTACTCGGATGGCTCCATCCTATGCAAATATCTTCATGGGCAAACTAGAGAACAGTATACTTGCTACTTCTAGCATCAAACCACTGGTATGGCTAAGATACATTGATGACATATTTATAATATGGAATGCAGGAAGTAGAACATTGGAACAATTTACAGCTAATATCAACAATATCCATCCTACCATCAAATTTACCAGCAGCAATACCAAACAGAAGCATCATCTCCCTTTTCTGGATGTGCTAGTCACCATTCATGAACACAAAATTACAACTGATCTGTACCACAAGCCTACAGATGCTCATTTGTATCTAAACTGGACTTCATGTCACCCTCATCACACTAAACTGAGCATCATCTACAGCCAAGCACTCAGAATAAGACGCATCTGCAGCAATGAGGAAACCTGTAAAGACCATCTACAGGAGCTTGCTACATTATTTAGAAGGCGAGGCTATCCTCTGCATATCATACAGCAACAAATTGACAAGTCTTTGCAGTTACCCAGAGAAGCACTTATTTGGAATACCAATGCCAGAAACAAAAGTGACAGAACTCCATTTGTAGTTGACTATCATCCATCAGCTCCCAACTACAGAAATATAATGCAAAAAACATTTCCCTTACTGTCCACTTGTGAAAAATTGCAAAAGGTTTTTCCAAAACCGCCAGTCATTGCTTACCGCAGAGCTCCAAATTTACGATCTCTTATTGTGAGAGCTGAAATCAAGCAAGCTGTAACAAATGCTGGGGTTCATTGCTGTGACTCTAAAAGATGCATCACGTGTGAATACCTTTTACAAACATCATCAGTTACTAGTTATGTTACCAGAAGAACCTATGCAATAAGGCAGCATCTAACATGTCGCTCAACATGCATTATTTATGTGATTCAGTGCCAACGGCAAAGCTGTAAAAAACAATATGTAGGCCAAACAGTGAATGACCTCCGCACACGATTCAGGAACCACAAATCAGCAATAATTAATAAGAAAATTGACCAGCCTGTAGCCAATCATTTTAACCTTGTGGATCATTCACTATCAGATTTGAAAATTTTCCCCGTAGAACATGTCTCAAAGGAAGAACTACTGGACTCCAGGGAAAACTTCTGGATGTACCGTTTAAAATCATTGCATCCAGATGGACTGAACATTACTGACAATACAACCTGATTAATGCATATCTCAAGAACTCTCAGGGCTGCATTGATTCCACATTCCAAATGGAATCTTCACTCATGATGCTTTTTGAAAATTCAGCTGTGTCATCTGTGCAGCCACTGAGCTTACCATCTTGAAACTACCTGAGGAAGGCGGAAGCTGAAACGTTGTAGTGGAAATATATTTTTGTTCTTTGGTGAATCTATCTGTTTGAGTCACTTCTTTCTTATATATTTTATTTCTTTGTGACTCATTGTATCCTTTGGGATCCAGATTTTTGCCCTGGCTGGCTGTTGTTTTCTTGTGATCCTTCATCTTCAAGTATATATATATATATATATATATATATATATATATATATATATATATATATATATATATATATATATATATATATATATATATATATATATATATATATATATATATATATATATATATATATATATATATATATATTCACTGAAAAAACCATAGGTTTCAGGAGTCATATAGTTAGGAATTAGTTTTTAAAAAACCTTTGAAATTCACTCAAAAAACTATAAGTTTTAGTGGTGTTATAGTTATCTGGACATTTTACTCATACAAAACCAATGAAATTGCTCCTATATAGTTATTTGTACTAACTATATTTCGCGCACCCGCAATCCACTGCTGATGATGTCACATATTAGATCATTCATGACATGGTCAGTGACATCACTGATGACATCTCAAATGACATCACTGATGACATCACTGATGACATCATCCAGTGAATGTGGTTTGCTTTGTTATTTAAATATGCATTATATATATAGCAATTTACATTGAAGAATGAGTGGATATATATAAATATATAAATAAATATTTGGATGGAGGATTTAGTAGCAGTGTAATTGACTGTTTACTTGACCAATTTATAATGTCTCACTAAATATAGTGGATAGTGACTAACCTGTGTGAATATCTGTATCACTTTGTCAGTTGTTGTGTAAACTGATTCTACAGTTGGTTACTAGCTATGTGAAAGTCTATATTAGTTATTGATTAGTTAACTGAGTATTTGTATGGGAGTGTGAAAGTGTGTGTGGTTCGGTGGGGGGTGTGTGACTGTCCAAAGATGTGTGAATAGTTGATTCAGTAGATATATGAAGTTAAAACTACATGTTCTAACAGTTTGGGTGTGGGAATCTCTTTATGGGTGTGGTGATGAGCAAATATATTTCTCAAAGGTACAGGTCCAACAAACTAGAAAAATAAAAGGCAGTGTATGTGTCAGTTGTTGTATATAAATAAGTATACATAAGACACAATGATTGTGTGAGTGACTGTATGGATAACTGTATACTTGTAATAATGATTTTTTAATTCACTAAGTATGACTTACTATCTAAATGAATAGAAGAAGTGGTGTTTGTATAAGTGTTTTGCTAAGTAAATATGTAAGTATGATCCATTGTTTGCATAAGTGAGTAGTATGACTTCATATGTGAATAGGATGCGTGCTGTTGTTTAATGTCGATATAGATGTATAAGTATTTTTGATAGTGTTCTATTGTTCATTGACAGCATGTATGAGTGAATCCATAGGTAAGTGATATATTTATTTATTTATTTGCTTGTTAAGCGCCTGAGTCAATTCCCGAAGGGATATCTCTGCGCTGTTACTTGCATTTAGACAGTTAACTGTATAAATTAGAGCTGAAGAGGGGAAATCAAATAAATTTTAAGGCAGGGTAAAGAGGTAAGTTTTCAGTTTCTTCCTAAATGGTTCTAAATTCCTGGTCTGTTTCAGTTCGGTGGGTAGAGAGTTCCAGAGGATAGGTCCTTTGTAAGACAGGGCTCGACCTCCCTGTCTGGCTCTTCTTATCTTTGGGACCTGTAGCAGTAGATGGTTGCTGGAACGTAATGTGCGTCCAGGGATGTAAGGTATAAATTTTTCTTTTAGATAACTGGGGCTAGTACCAAACAGGCATTTATGTATAATATTACAGATTTTAAATTTAATGCGCTGCTTTACTGGTAGCCAGTGAAGTTGGCGAAGTAAAGGGCGGGAAGGCGTTCTGGGAGGGGCATTGAGGGCCAGTCTAGCTGCCGTATTTTGGACAACCTGAAGTTTATCTAGCTGTTCTTCATTTGCTGAAATATATAGTCCGTTGCAGTAATCCATTCTGCTTATTATAAGAGTTTGGATGAGAGTTTTTCTATGTCTATCTGGTAGAAATGGGAAGGCGCGTCTCAAAAGCCCCACCACATGGAGGCAAGCACCTGCCACTTGCGTGGTGTGCTCCTTAAGCAGGAGCGCCTGGTCTAGTTTGACGCCAAGGTTTTTTGCTATTGGTTTGGGATTGGGAACGGGGCCTAGCTTCAGGGGCCACCATTCTGGGGACCAAAGAAGAGTCGCCCCTCCAAACAGCATAACCTCGGTTTTGGACACATTGCATTGAAGAAAATTTTGAGCCATCCAATGTGCTACTGCTCTCATCCCATCCGCAAATGATGACTGAATTGCCGGTGTGAGAGTTTGAAAGGGGAATAAAAGCTGGGTGTCATCAGCGTATGAAACAGGAGTAAATCCGAAAGATCTTATCAAATTTGCTAAGGGGGCCACATAAATGTTAAAAAGCGTGGGGCTGAGGCACGAGCCCTGTGGCACTCCCTTAGTTAACACTCTTGATGGTGAAGAATGAGAGCCCAGTCTGACACCTTGAGTTCGGCCAGAGAGAAAGCTTTGCAGCCATGATAGAGCTGTTCCTCCTACCCCCACATCACTCAGTCTTTCGAGAAGAAGTTCATGTGATACCGTGTCGAAGGCAGCGGATAAGTCTAACAGCACTAGAATCACTGATTCCCCCCTGTCCAGTGACATCCTGATGTTGTCGGTCACGGAGAGGAGGGCTGATTCAGTGCTGTGGTTGGGCCTGAAACCAGATTGAGATGGGTCCAGGCCCTCCGCTGCCTCGATGTAGTTCGACAGGTGAGTGTTAACATGCTTCTCGGTGAGTTTACTGAGGTAGGGTAGGAGGGAGATGGGTCTGAGGTTTGATAAGTCAGACTAAGGTAGTGTGGTATTTTTCCGAATTGGATTGACTACTGCTTGTTTCCACTCAGATGGCACCTGTCCTTCGCTAAGGGATTGATTTAAGATGGTTTGTATGAATGGGCCTAGGAAGGAGTTTAGAGGGGCCATCATTCTTGCAGGTATGAGGTCATTAGGGGAGCCAGATTTTATATGGTTAGTTAAAAGGGGGAGATCGGTGTTAGATACTAGGGGAAAGGAAAGTAATGATACTGTTTTTTGTTGCAATGCAGTGGGGGCAGGGCTGCCACTGTTGGTAGGAGTGGCTTTCAGGATTTTATCACATATGGTGTTGATTTTACTCTCGAAATACAGGGATATCTCATTACAGAGTGGCAGTGAGAAATCATCCGAGCTTACACATGCTATAGGTTTTACAAAGGATTCAAGTATCTTATATAATTCCTTCGAGGAGTTACCTGCCTCTGACAGTTGTTGGGCCAAACTATTCTTGCGAGCCTTTCTGATGTTTTTGTAATATTTCGATTGGGCTTCTAAATAGGCTTTCCTATCCTCTGCGAGGTGCGACCTCCTCCACTTTTTTTCCAGTCTTCTGCACCCTTGCTTCTCAGTTCTTAATATGTCTGTGTACCATTTCTCCTTTTTGTGGGTGGGAAATTGTTTGTGAAGTTTTAGCGGGGCTAGCTTATCTATTGCCTTCATTAGAGAATCCTTGAATCTGATTAACGTATCTTCTACTTTATCTGTTGCAAGGGATTTGGGTTTTTCCCAGACCTTCTGTAGTCCTTCTGTAGTGACTTTATGCCACTGACGCCGCCATATGGGAGGAAGAGTTTTGTTGGGTGGCCATTTATTTGTTATTGGAAGGTCAAATTCTAGCAGATAATGGTCTGTCCAATCCAGCTGAGAGGTGGCTTTACAGGGCAAGGTGGGGCAATTCGAGAAAAGTAAATCTAGGAGGTGTCCCCCTTCATGGGTGGGATCGGAGTTATGGAGTTGGAGCCCTAGCGTAGACATATCTGCAAGCAAAGCTTTTGTTTCCGTAAGTTCCGGGTTGTCTACATATATATTAAAGTCGCCTAGGAGGACAAAGTCTTCTTTGGCTCTAAGGTAAGGGGCTAGTGATTCCATGAGGGAGAGGGAGGACCCTGCACATGGTCCCGGTGGGCGGTATATAAGTGCACCTTTCTTAGCTATTTTAGTGGAGAGATTAATTCTGAAAGTTATAATTTCTAGAGTAGGACTACATTTCTTCTCTATATTAGTGACTAGATTGTGATTGTGATTAGATGTGTGTATACATCTATGAATCACTGAGTGGATTTTTAGATACTTGTATTTCTGTGACGATGGATTTAAATATGATACTCTGTATTTTACAAACAGTGATGAAAAATTGTAATAGTGTATGAAAAGGTGTATGTGATTGTCACGTGGATGATGTCATCAGTGATGTCATCAGTGATGTCATTTGAGATGTCATCAGTGATGTCACTGACCATGTCATGAATGATCTAATATGTGACATCATCAGCAGTGGATTGCGGGTGCGCGAAATATAGTTAGTACAACTAACTATATAGGAGCAATTTCGTTGGTTTTGTATGAGTAAAATGTCCAGATAACTATAACACCACTAAAACTTATAGTTTTTTGAGTGAATTTCAAAGGTTTTTTAAAAACTAATTCCTAACTATACGACTCCTGAAACCTATGGTTTTTTCAGCGAATTTCAAAGGTTTTTTAAATGCTAATTCCTAACTATATAAGGCCTGAAACCTATGTTTTTTTCAGTGAATTTCAAAGGTTTTTTAAATGCTGATTCCTAACTATATAAGGCCTGAAACCTATGGTTTTTTCAGTGAATTTCAAAGGTTTTTTAAATGCTAATTCCTAACTATATAAGGCCTGAAACCTATGGTTTTTTCAGTGAATTTCAAAGGTTTTTTAAATGCTAATTCCTAACTATATAAGGCCTGAAACCTATGGTTTTTTCAGTGTTTTTAAAAAAAAAATTGATTGGTTAACTGGCTTATTAAGTGTATCTTAGTGAATACATATATTAGCGAGTAATGTTTAAATATTTAAATATATGCATGAGTGATGTAATATGTGACGTCATCAGCAGTGCATTGCAGACATGCAAGTTATAGTGAGTCCAACTAACTATAACGTGGGAATTTCAATGGTTTTATGCGAGTAAAATTTCCAGCTAACTATAACTGGTGTGAAACCTATGGTTTTTTCAGTGAATTTCAAAGGTTTTTTAAATGCTAATTCCTAACTATAACTGGTGTGTAACCTATGGTTTTTTCAGTGAATATATATATATATATAAAATTTCGATGGCAAAATGAAACCCCTCATTTTGTTCCTTTACAAATTAAATGTATTAAGTGTTACCACTTTATTCCAATCAAGATGACTTCAGGTGTGCCATACTTTTGTCATAAGTCATAAGTCATAAGTAAGACTGTTAGCGTTCTAGTTGTTCTTTAGAACACTCTGGGACATTCTGTCATTGGGCTATAGTTGGGCTACATCTGGCTGATATTTGATATTTATTTGATATTTATTGACACTTGTAGAGCGCGGCTATCGCTCCGGAAGGAGCATCTTGGCGCTAAGCGATCAGAGAGCCAGCATGGCGAGGAGTGTATCAGATGGCTGCAAGAACTGCTGAGTCGGGCTGGAGGAAAATCCAGGTCTTCAAGAGTTTCCTGAACTGGCTTTCCGAGGGGACGTGCCTAAGGTTAAAGGGGAGACTGTTCCATGCCTTCGATGCCAGGAATGAAAAAGTTTTTCCTCCTTTTGTTTTTAGTTTTATTCTAGGTACTACAATCAGATTTGCTTCGGCTGACCTCAAACAGCGCGATGGAATGTAGCGCTGAAAGCGTTTGGCTAGATAAAGAGGGACGGTGTTCCTAGTGGCTTTGAAGACCGTGATAAGGAGTTTAAAAAGGACTCTTTTGTGAAGGGGAAGCCAGTGCAGCGTGTTGAGGGCTGCAGAGGCCGAGGACCTTTTTGGGAGTTTAAGAACTAATCTGGCTGCAGCGTGTTGGACGCTTTGCAATTTCTTTAGCGAAGACTTTTTTATTCCCGCCAGGAGGCCGTTGCAATAGTCCAGCCGGGAAAGGATTAGAGCCACCGCGACTGTTTTCCTGGCGGAGATAGGGAGGAAGTCAAAGAATTTCCTCAGCTGTCGAATGAGGTTAAAGCAGCACCCAGCTGTGATGCGTACATGGTCATCGAAACTCAAGGAGGAGTCAAATTGGACACCTAGATTGCGGGCCGAGGAAACCGCACAAGGCGGTACATCAGAATTTTGGGGCCACCAGTCCTTTGGTGAGAAAAGGACGTCTTTGCCCAGTGGAATAATTTCAGTTTTTGCACTGTTGCATTTTAGGTGGTTAAGATTGAGCCAGGAAAAGACTTGGGAGAGGCAGTTCTGGAATCTGAGAGCTGTGTCGGGGTATTTTTTATCAATGGTGACGACAAGTTGAGTGTCGTCAGCGTATGAAGTAACGAGGATGTTGTGGGATTCAATCAATGTTAAGAGGGGGGCCATATATAGATTGAAAAGGAGGGGGCTAAGTATGGATCCTTGGGGCACCCCGGATGTGACGGGTCTTTCGCTGGAAAGAAAAGGTCCAAGCGAGACTGTTTGTGTTCTATGTGATAGAAATGATGTAATCCATGTTAAAGCAGTACCAGACACACCAATCTCACGCATTCTGTTAACAAGGATAGCGTGAGAGATGGTGTCGAATGCCGCGGACAAGTCGAGTAGGATGAGTACGGCATGTTTACCGTCATCCTGCAAGAACTTGATGGTGTCTGATAGCTCAATCAGTGCGGTTTCTGTGGAGTGGCCAGGGCGAAAACCCGATTGCTGTGGATGCAAGATGTGGTTGTTTTCCACGAAGGCTTTTAATTCTTCGTGGACCAGCTGCTCGGTGATTTTGCCTAGTACAGGGAGTAGAGAAATGGGGCGCATATTAGCTAAGTCTGTGGGGGATTTGTTTTGTTTTTTCAACAAGGGCTTGACTATTGCCTTCTTCCATTCAGCGGGGACAATGCCAGTGCTGAGGGAGTCATTAATAATGGCGTTGATGGAAGGGTTGATGGCTTCAATGAGGTGGTGAAGAATAATCGGAGGGCAGGAGTCAGTGGGTGCTCCTGACTTGCAAGTCATAATGGCTTTCTGTGTCTGTAGCAGGGATACCACAGAAAAGTTGTCGAGTGAAGGTAGTATGGGGCCGGCATCTTGCATATGAATTGAGGGGGGGGGAAAGTCTCTGTGAATGGTGTTAATTTTGTCAATAAAAAAATCCGCAATTTGATCGCAGAGTGCTTGAGATGGGGGAATTTCCGTTATCAGGGCCTTGGGGTGGGTGAAGGACTTGACTATGTTGAAAATGGTCTGTTGTTTTTGTTTGGCTGCTTCTATAGCTGAGGTAAAAAACTCCCTTTTTGGCTATTTGGGCTACATTTGGGCTCTTTTGTCTCTGGTGGCCATCTTGGGAGACTGCATATCAGGATTTGAGAAGTCACTCAAAATGTGCCCTAATTTTTCTTTCTTCAGCACTAATCATAATTTCTATGGCAAAATGAACCCCCTCATTTTGTTCCTTTGCAAATTAAATGTTTTAAGTGTTAACACTTTATTCCAATCAAGATGACTTCAGGTGTGCCATACTTTTGTCATAAGTAAGACTGTTAGCGCTCTAGTTGTTCTTTAGAACACTCTGGGACATTCTGTCATTGGGCTATAGTTGGGCTACATCTGGCTGATATTTGGGCTACATTTGTTTTTTTTTGTCTCTGGTGGCCATCTTTGGGCTACATTGGGCTACATTGGGCTACATTGGGCTACATTTGGGCTCTAACATATATATAGCCCAATGTAGCCCAATATATATTTTTTCAAAGTAAATTTTCGTAAAAACCACAGGAGCACATATCTTGAGACATAGCAAAGGCACATCGGGCTACCAGTCCCAACAATTTTATCTCGGCCCCCGCTTGACGAATCCCCCCCAAACTTTCAGGGAAGGAGCAGAGCGCCGCGAGGAAAAGTTAAGGAAAATTTCAGGAAGATTCCTCAACCGGCGCCAAAGTTATTCCCAATAGAATGTTGCGATTTCCCTATGGAAAACAATCCTAACTATATATACCTACTGGCGTATCCACACAGAGTTGCCCCTAAGAAGATGCCACACAAGTAGGGGTTGACGCACAAAACATCACAGGCAGAAAGTTTCACAGCATGCGGTAGACCCCTCCATGCCAAACGCGTTTCGAATAATCTCTATGCTCTTGATCACTGGCAGTTCTAACATCAAGGGGGACTATTGAAATAAAGCATCTGTTCTCAATCAGTTCGCCTTGATGTTAGAACTGCCAGTGATCAAGAGCATAGAGATTGCTCGAAACGCGTTTGGCATCGAGGGGTCTGCTGCATGCTGTGAAACTTGCCGCCTGTGATGTTTTGTGCATCAACCCCTACTTGTGTGGCATCTTCTATGGGGCAACTCTGTGTTGATTTATTAAAGCGGCCGGCCCGGTCGCGAAGATGCCCCACCGCTTGCTGTGCGGACCCTCAGTGTCTGGAAATATGGACACTCTGCAGGAAGGAGGGGGCCTTAATCACAGGGAAATATTGGCGTGTTTGGAGCGTGTGGGCAGCGCTCTCACCTAACAGTGTATAATATTTGAAACTGACCGTGGCATGCTGTGCCCACTGGGGTATACGAACATTTGAGTCTTGTGGCTTTATTTATGGACTATCTTAACCACAACGCCTGTGCGCCGCCCACTTGGGCGGTACTCTCTATTGAAATAAAGCATCTGTTCTCAATCAGTCCGCTCTGATGTTAGAACTGCCAGTGATCAAGAGCATAGAGATAGCTCGAAACGCGTTTGGCATCGAGGGGTCTGCCGCATGCTGTGAAACTTGCCGCCTGTGATGTTTTGTGCGTCAACCCCTACTTGTGTGGCATCTTCTTAGGGGCAACTCTGTGTGGATTTATTAAAGCGGCCGGCCCAGTCGCGAAGATGCTCCGCTGCTTGCTGTGCGGACCCTGAGTGTCTGGAAATACGGACGCTCTGCAGGAAGGAGTGGGCCTCAATAACAGGGAAATGTTGGCGTGTTTGCAGCGTGTGGGCAGCGCTCTCACCTAGCAGTGTATAATATTTGAAACTGACCGTGACATGCTGTGCCCACTGGGGTATACGAACATTTGAGTCTTGTGGCATTATTTATGGACTATCTTAACCACAATGCCTGTGGGACGCCCACTTGGGCGGGACTCTCTATTGAAATAAAGCATCTGTTCTCAATCAGTCCGCCTTGATGTTAGAACTGCCAGTGATCAAGAGCATAGAGATTGCTCGAAACGCGTTTGGCATCGAAGGGTCTGCCGTATGCTGTGAAACTTGCTGCCTGTGATGTTTTGTGCGTCAACCCCTACTTGTGTGGCATCTTCTTAGGGGCAACTCTGTGTGGATTTATTAAAGCGGCCCGCCCGGTCGCGAAGATGCCCCGCTGCTTGCTGTGCGGACCCTGACTGTCTGGAAATACGGACGCTCTGCAGGAAGGAGTGGGCCTCAATAACAGGGAAAAATTGGCATGTTTGCAGCGTGTGGGCTGCGCTCTCACCTAGCAGTGTATAATATTTGAAACTGACCGTGACATGCTGTGCCCACTGGGGTATACGAACATTTGAGTCTTGTGGCATTATTTATGGACTATCTTAACCACAATGCCTGTGCGACGCACACTTGGGCGGGACTCTCTATTGAAATAAAGCATCTGTTCTCAATCAGTCCGCCTTGATGTTAGAACTGCCAGTGATCAAGAGCATAGAGATTGCTCGAAACGCGTTTGGCATCGAGGGGTCTGCCGCATGCTGTGAAACTTGCCGCCTGTGATGTTTTGTGCGCCAACCCCTACTTGTGTGGCATCTTCTTAGGGGCAACTCTGTGTGGATATATATATATATGTATATATATATATATGTATATTACCTACTGGCGGTCGCAAGTAGGTATTTATAGTTAGGATTTTTTCTCTATGGGATTTTTGAAAATTCTATGTCTAATAACTTTGGCGTTTGTGGACGGAATTGGCTGTAATTTTCAGGAAAATGGAACATTTTGTTTCTGAGCAGCCCCTGAGAATTTGGGGGGGGTTTCGGGAAGGGGGGGCCGAGAAAAAAGGGGGTCCCAAAACGTGTTTTTAACATTGAGTTTTCCATAGGGCGGTTGGCCTCACTTTTAGCCCGAACGGCTGAATGGATTTGCACGAAACTTGGCAAAATTGTAGGGACTGGTAGCCCGATGTGCCTTTTGTAGGTCTCAATATATGTGCTCCAGTGGATTTTGAGAAATTAACGTTCAAAAAAAGATATATATCTGTAACAGCGGACCGGGCAGCGCTCCGGTTCGCGGACTTTTCGCGTTACGGAGCTTTGTGAAGCGAAGCTGATTGGTTCTCCGGCGTCTGTAAACATTCCAAACAGTCCGTAGCGGCCGCCATCTTGTCTCTCGGTAGGATCGAGAGACAAGAGGAGGCCAAAGCAAAGGGGCAAATGACCATAAGGGGGCATAGTAGATCCTCCCTGACCCCCTAGGTTTGATGTGGAGGTTTTAAAAGGGCCTCGCGGGGCAAAAAAAAATAAAAATAATAATAATCGAACGGCTGAATGGATTTGCACGAAACTTGGGGAAATTGTAGGTACTGGTAGCCCGATGTGCCTTTGCTAGGTCTCAATATATGTGCTCCAGTGGATTTTGAGAAATTAACGTTCAAAAAAAGATATATATCTGTAACAGCGCTCCGGTTCGCGGACTTTTCGCGTTACGGAGCTTTGTGAAGCGAAGCTGATTGGTTCTCCGGCGTCTGTAAACATTCCAAACAGTCCGTAGCGGCCGCCATCTTGTCTCTCGGTAGGATCGAGAGACAAGAGGAGGCCAAAGCGAAGGGGCAAATGACCATAAGGGGGCATAGTAGATCCTCCCTGACCCCCTAGGTTTGATGTGGAGGCTTTAAAAGGGCCTCGCAGGGCAAAAAAAAAAAAATATTTTTTTTTAGTTCTTTTGCGTGGGGAGCGCCCGGTTCGCGAACCGGGAAGCGTTCTGGGGAGCGTACTTTCTTGAAAATTAGTGAAAAAAGTTAGAGTAAAATAATAATTGTGAGTGATCAGATGTAGGGTAGCTCTGAGAAGAGCGTTTGGGTTTATGGTACATTTAGGTACTTATAAGTAGGTACCAATGCACATTTTTAAATTCAGAATGAAAACTCTGTTCCCTTCATCTGAGAAGTGAACTCCATCTCCTCTGTAGATATCTTGCATGTAGTAACGCAAGTTATTGTTGTACAAGGAGCCCATTCCATGGTCTCTCATGTAAGCTGAAACAGATTTGTTTACATGCTTCCTCGACTTCTCAATTTGTGGACAAAATTGGTTCGACCACCTCCATTTCTGTCTTTGGCATATATTTGAATATACCAAGGCAGTCTGAGGAAAAAGTGCCATCAATTGCTCAAAGGTGTCCTTTAAAAGCATTTCCAGACCTACCCCAGTCAAAGTGCCCAAGTCATTACCTCCACAGTGCACAATTAACAGGTCAGGTTTTGGCAAATGCATAAAGGTTTTCACCAATGGTATCAATTGGTGACATTTTAATCCTCTGTGGCCAAACCACTTAATTTCCACATCTTGTAAATTGAGGTTAGGTAAATTCCTGTTTTCAGCGTACCTCTGAGCCCAATAGATGTAACTATGTCCAACAATCCAGACAGAAAACATGGCGAGAGAAGGTTCTGCTGCAGTCAGATGAAGTGTGGCAATGAAATGGCAGTTGAAAAAATAAGAGTTTAAAATGAAAAAAACTGTGGAGTTTCTGTGTTAATGAAGCAGTAACAGTGATTGGTGGATTTTGATTGCTGAAAACAGAAAGTTAGGGTGCATGGATGAGTTCTTTGAAAGATGTATTTTGAGTGGCGAAGAAAAAATCATTAAATGGAAGAATGCACTGGATATGCAGGTGCACTGAGAGTTCAGAGTTCAATTGCAACATTGTTGTGTGAACTTGCAAACACCAGAGGTCTTGCAAGAGGTGGTTGCTATGCAAAAAAGCAGAGAGGGCAGAGGGGGGAAGGGTTTTGATTTGAAAAAAAGTGAGGGAAGAGTTTTGATTGGGTGACATGAGAGATATGTGTGAAGAATTACAGCATTTCTGTGCTTTTGATAGCTGCAGACTCTGGAGTGCATACCTTTTGCTCTGCTGAAGACAAATTGGTGTGTTTCTGAGACTGTTTTGAAACTCAAAGTATTTGCTAAGGTGAGAAAAGATTTCTTTAATTTAGATAGAAAATAGTGTGCTTTAAGGAGAAAATTATGAAGAAAGTTGTGTTTTTCAAATGTTGCTTTGTCTCAAGTGTTTTACAAATAGATTTTGTTTCTTTGAGAAATTGTAATTGGAGAAAATGTGAAGTATTAGTACTGACAGGGTTTTTATGTGCATAGGAGCTGTGGAGTGTTTTCAAATTATGATTTGTAAATCGTTTTTGAGGAAAAGGAATGGTTTTAATACTTATGACAAGGACATAATGGTGTATGCTTCTTTATAAGGAAATTGAGTGTCTCTGATGTTATTTTTCCCATTTTAATGTAAGACGTTTCCCTGTGGAGCAAATTGCTTGTAAATATGCTCCCACCTGTGCATGGCAAATTTAGATTTTGAATGTTTGCGTTACATAGGCATGTTAAAGGTGACCGAAACATGCTGCAAAGGCAATCAAAAAACGCTTTCATGTGTCTTAAGGACATTTTAAGTCATTTCCCCATGTGGAGTGTTTTTAAATTATGACTTGAAAATCGTTTTTGGGGAAAATGAATGCTTTTAAAATTTATGACAAGGACATAATGGTGTATGCTTCTTTATAAGGCATTTCAGTGTCTCTGATGTTATTTTTGCAATATTAAATTAAAAGACCTTTCTCCGTGGAGCAAATTCCTTGTAAATATGCTCCCACCTGTGCATGGTAAATTTAGATTTTGACTGTTTGAGTTACTTAGCCATGTTAAAAGTGACCCAAAAAAGTTGCAAAGGCTTTAAAAAAACATTTTCATGTGTCTTGAGGACATTTTAAGTCATTTCCCCGTGGGCAGTGTTTTCAAATTATGAGTTGAAAATCGTTTTTGAGGTAAAGGAATGTTTTCAAAATTTATGTGCGCCATATGCCCCCAAATTTCTTTTTCAGGGGTGCAGCAGGGTGTTCTTGAGACACCCCTGCACCCTCGAAAAAATTCGTAATTTGCGATGAGCTAATTGCTAATCGCAAATTGCACGTTCATTCCTATGGGCCTGCTGCTCCATGGAAATGAATGGGTAATTTGTAATTAGCAAATAGCTCATCGCAAACTAGGAATGGTAAAGAATCGCTATTTATTCCTTAAAGTTCGCTATTTAGGAAATGTAAAAAACTTTGATGATACATATGGCGGTTCATCTCTAACAAGATAAGAAGCTTATGGATAGATTTATGATGACTGGCGTATCATCAGGGATGTGCCAGTCATCCAATCGCGGGCCGTGGAGGGAGTTACGGTGGGGCAGGGAGGCGGGGAGGGGGAGGGGCAGGGTGGAGGGACCTAAAAACTGGCCTATGGATAATTGCAGGTAAGTACACAATTTCATTATTCAAACGAAATTCGTAGCGCGCACAGCATCCCATTTTGCGATGCAGTGCGCGCTACGAAATTCGTTTGAATAATTAAATTGTGTACTTACCTGCAATTATCCATATGCCAGTTTTTAGGTCCCTCCACCTTGCCCCTCCCCCTTCCCGCCTCCCTGCCCCACCGTAACTTCCTCCACGGCCCGCGGCTGCAGTCATCCTGTGCCGCTGTTCCGCCACCCATGGTGTGCTGCATTTACAATGCGGCGCATCATGGGGTAAAAACAGCATAGATGCGTGACGCATCTGTGCCGTAAAGGTGGCGCATTGCTGGAGTTGTATCGCAAGTGTGATGAAGCTCCAGCAAGGCTCAGGGGTGCCCCTGTCGCAGGGTTTCTGTTCTCACACAGAACTGTGCACAGAGGATTGGAACCTCGGCGAATTAGGGTGCCCCAAAACTCACCTTAGTACCGAAAAACCCCTTAGCAAGCTAGCTACAGTGTCACATTGGATATAACAAACTCTCAATGTTTAGACAATCCAGAATATGAACTTACAGTACCTCAGGATACGTGGAACTCATGAACACTCGGTCGTGTTTTTGAAATGTTTATTTACTAATGCCGTCTTCTCAGGCGTAGTATCTTAGATAATACAAGTACACATCTTCGTCGCCATTGTAATAATGTGAGAACGTACGTCTTTAAATGTTTTTTAGTTATCTTTATTCCGGAGCGCCGGGGCTAAGCTGTTGCTCAACGGTCGGCGCCAAGCAAACAATATGGCCGCCTTCCGCTTTCTGTTTCCCCAAATCCTGTTTCTGTGCAGGAACACTAGAACGCTACCACAATTATCGGTAGCAAAATTACCAGCATAGTTACTAGTACATAAAAAGCGAATGGTGACAGTATGTTAACATGCTGTAAATGAATAAGAGTTAGCAACACTTATATCTCACCCTGCCTAATACACATATTATATTATTTGCTAAGAAGGTCTCTTTGGGTTAGTTTAGGGCGTGGCTATACTTTAGTGTCCTAGATTTGAAGGAATCACATCAGCATACACCAGCTCTCTCTTCATGTGAACCGCATCAAGTGTTGTGTATGTGTGTGTTCGGTAGAGCAATATAAAACCCGCCTCATGCCCAGAATTGGCAGAAGCTGCACTTATGTTATGACTATGAAGTCGTGGAGATCAGACCTCATAACAATTCTGTATCGTGTTGTTCTTGAAACTTCAGCACTCGCTGTACAGATATAGTTTAAGAAGCAAAGCAGATAGTAGAGCAATAACATATTATTGTCATGTAAACCATGATGAACTACTAGGTTGAAAGCTATAGCAACAACTAAGTGTCGTGTGCAGAAGTTGCAAAAAAGGAAAAATGGCGTTTAAACTGGTAATGAGCCCATGTTAACTTAACACGGTGTAAAGATATCCAGGATCTACATGACACCCCTCCATGATCCGGAAACGAACAAAATAAGGTAATAGAAGTGCCATCTCATGAGAGCAGATTGCAACTTTATATGTGCACGGTCCGCAAGGTAAACCATTAAAAACTAGCGAAATTTAATGCTAAGAAAAAATAAAACAGTCAACTAGTTTATCGAGGCTTAAGCCAATAGGCAAGCTAAATAATAAAAACTTGACAAATAAGTCAATGAATTGTCAATGAAATGCTAGTACTCAGCATATCAAACATGAAAAAGGTCTATGACATTATTGTGTATGCAAAATAAGCTGCAACAGCCTCCAATAGGAAGTCACCGTCTTCATCCGAAAAGAGTTCAGCCATCCAATTTAAAAGCGGAAAAGAACATACGTGCTCTCCCAGCACCGGATCCTCTATCACCATCAGAGGACAGCTCGGTGGGTTTTCAAGAAAGCTCTGTTCCAAGAAAGACTGTGTTGCCGCCAGTAAATTCCAGGGACCAATTAGTCCATGCATCAATGCCACAGCCATAATCCTTTCGCCAGGACAAACCAACTCGTGAGCAATGATAGGACTCATCAGCTGATTAAAGTCGACGTCAGGAGAAACCGGTCCGCAGAGACACAAATTAATGGCCCAATCGAAATCACAGGTCAGGCAGTGAAATACAGGCTGGACACAGGTGAAGTAGGAGAATCGAAAAGATAATCCATATGCCGTGCTTAATATCGCCAACGGCATTGTGCCATAATATTCAAGCATGCGATTGCGGAACAGCGTTAGCAGCTGCAGGGCGGGACCTTGCACAGGAGGGACATCCATATTTAAAAATGTAAAAAAGCACAAGAGCGTCCGGTGCTAATGCAAGTAAAACTGGGAATCCACCAAACAAAGTGGAAAAAATAGAATGAAAGAAAGCAGGGATGACTCCAAAGATTTTCTCAAATGAAGTCACGAGACCACTGCTAACAACTTTAAAAAAATGCGCCAGGGCCTTTGTGGAGGACGCGTTAAAGATAGTCCGAACCATGTCGCTGAAATGCAAAGGCGAATCAGTATTTAAAAGGGCCTGCACCTCTGTACGGGTGTTCGCTATGTGAAGCACGAAAGTTTCACGGGCCGAACTCAAGGCCACCTCTCTCTGAGACAAAAGAGCCCTTATTCTTGCCATGCCGTTGAAATCTGCTCCCAAGGTTGGTATTTGTGGCCAGATTGAAAACTCCCTATGTTCATGTGCGGGAGGAAATAGAACATTTCTGCAGCAAATAACCCGTTCACTTACTGTTACGATAAAAGGAATACTTTTAATTAACCCAGAACAATCTTCATTATTGAGCATCAAATAACTACCATTTTCCAACAACTTGAACGTGGGGATGATAGCAGGAACTGGCGTGCCTTGCAACACGCAAGCCATATTTGGTCGGTCTTTGTTGCATGAACCGTGTAACTGTATGTGCGTACACATTAGTGAATGATCTGGCGTCTCAGTGCATTCCTCTCCATTCAGATAAACTTCTTGATCATGTTTGAAACATCTGTATGTGTATGGAAGCGACCAGATCTCATGAAGAAAACCACTACCTAAAGGTTCATAACGACCTATTGGTATATATTTCATACAATTTGAAAACTTATATAAAGCAAAAGGCAGCGTTATTAAACCGTGGATAAGGCACGTTGCCAAAGCAGCCAACCTTTTGGATTTATACTGGAAATGTTAAAGGAAGAATTACGGAGTAGGGCCTGTAAATCACTAATGGACAACCGAGTAAAATGACTCCAACCATCATATTCCTCTAACTCCGGGATAGTAGGGGTGTTTAATTTTTTAGAAGTAGCCAATCCAAAGCATTTGGTCTGGGAAATTGTTTCATTCACAAACAACATATGATTTGGGATGAGACATGCACGGTGCAAAGCCTCAGTGCCTTGTACCTGCCAGGTTCGTGAACCCCAAACTGATGTAGATCCTGGATATCTTTACACTGTGTTAAGTTAGCATGGGCTCATTACCGGTTTAAACGCCATTTTTCCTTTTTTGGAACTTCTGCACACGACACTTAGTTGTTGCTTTAGCTTTCAGTCTACCTGCGTCAAGATCTATGCCTGCTTCAAGCAGGCGCAGGGTTTTGACGCAGCTTTGTGCTATCTGATTGTAAATGCGGCACACCATGGGTGGCAGAGCAGCGGTGCACGTTAACTGGTGCATATCTGGGGATGTGCTAGTTAACATAAATCTGCCCCTTTTATTATTAATTATGTGCAGGGGACACAGAGTCAGTGAGGTTTATCCAAGGTTAAGAAGAGATGAGTCCTGTTCACTGAAAAATTGGACATAGGCTTCACCTTCTCACAGCCGCGGGCCGTGGAGGGAGTTACGGTGGGGCAGGGAGGCGGGGAGGGGGAGGGGCAGGGTGGAGGGACCTAAAAACTGGCATATGGATAATTGCAGGTAAGTACACAATTTAATTATTCAAACGAAATTCGTAGCGCGCACAGCATCGCATTTTGCGATGCAGTGTGCGCTACGAAATTCGTTTGAATAATTAAATTGTGTACTTACCTGCAATTATCCATATGCCAGTTTTTAGGTCCCTCCACCCTGCCCCTCCCCCTTCCCGCCTCCCTGCCCCACCGTAACTTCCTCCACAGCCCGCGGCTGCCTCCTTAGCATCGCTGGACATGGTTAAATAATAGCTGCAAAATGTTACTCTTGTTAAACAATTTTACTATTATAATCTCTGAGATTTGTCTCTTACTCTGCAACATCTCATTGTTGTTATCTTTCTTTAAAGATAAAGACAACATCAACATGAGCGACAATCAGCAATTAATTGATTTCGACCTCATCATTGAACTTGTAATTGAAACATCAGTGGATGTTGATCCTTTGGATGATTTAAATCCTGAGGATGAAGAAGAACGTGATGAGGATGCAGATTTGTCAGAATTGTATGACATAGGATGGGAAGCTGACGTGCTTGAGCCTATGGAACTATAAACATTTATTTTATAAATTTATAATAAATAAAAAGTAAAAATGTAAACCGTTTAATTTAAAAATAAAGACACCTTCAAAAACAGGTTATGTGTAGTGTCTTCAATAAAATATTAAAATATGCTCATAAAATTAGATCAGATTCACATATAAAACAGCACAGGTAAAATGAATATAAATTCCATTTCTTTTCTGCTATTTCTGTATTCTAAATTTGCCATGCACAAAAAAATCTTCTATGTAAAAATGTTAAGTAATGTGTTAAGTTTTTGATGACTGTTATTGATTTACTGTTGGGTAATAGTGGTTAATAACATTTTTTATTATATTTTACCACAGATTCAACTGCAGATCATTTCAAGATTTCAGCATGCCAACCAAAGAAAGAGTGAGAAAGGCTGCAAAACGTCAAAGACAGCAGGTGAATGAAAAAAGCAGCAGTCCTCTAACAAAAAGATTTGTCAAGTCACCAAGAAAGCACCGGGTAAGAGTACAAAAACATTCATAAGAAATATCTGTGGTAAAAAAAATATTACTACAGAAAATGTTTCAGTCCAGAAAAGGAGAAGCAATTCAAACGGAAAGGAAAGGCCAATGAAAAATGTTACTGCTAGAGTAAGAGATAACTCTATGCATGAAAGTAGAAGGAAACAACAGTTTAGGGACATTCGTAAACGAATGTTCCGCAACAGGATAATTGGCAATTTGTTAAAAAATATTAAGAAAGGTCAACAGAAAGTGGTTTTTTATAAGAGAAAAAAAATAGTTGAGAAAGTTATTGATCAGGCATTTGAAATTAAACGTAAGTTATTTATTTTGACAATCAATAGAATTAGGAAGCTAAACAAGGCAATTTATGATTTCAAAAGAAATAGTAGATGGAAGAGAATAGTTAATCGTAGTAATTTTTGTGAAGTTTTTTCTGGAGAATGGATGCATAGTTCAAGCTCTGAGGCATTTTTTAATGAGGAGAGTTATTTCCAGGATAATGATTTGGTGCATGCAGTTGACACCAGTGGTCGAGCTTATGAAGTGAAAGATGGTGTCATCCTCTGAGGCGGAAAGCCGGAGGACTGTGTGTGTGTTTATGTTTTAAAATTGCACTATTTTCTTCTTGCTCTAATTTTTTAACATCACTGGGCTTACCTGCTCTAAAGCGCCGACTTAAACGCGCTATCACCGCCCTCCTCGATCCCCTGACACAGCGACCCCTCGCTCATTCAGGAACGTCCTAAGCCGATAGCCACGCCCACTGTGAGGCCACGCCCACCCCTGAAAGCTACAAATACGCTGAGTGAAAGCGCCTGTAGTTGATTGTGTCATCCTCTGAGACGGAAGCCGGAGGACTGTGTGTGTGTTTATGTTTTAAAATTGCACTATTCTCTTCTTGCTCTAATTTTTTAACATCACTGGGCTTACCTGCTCTAAAGCGCCGACTTAAACGCGCTATCACCGCCCTCCTCGATCCCCTGACACAGCGACCCCTCGCTCATTCAGGAACGCCCTAAGCCGATAGCCACGCCCACTGTGAGGCCACGCCCACCCCTGAAAGCTACAAATACGCTGAGTGAAAGCGCCTGTAGTTGATTGTGTCATCCTCTGAGGCGGAAAGCCGGAGGACTGTGTGTGTGTTTATGTTTTAAAATTGCACTATTCTCTTCTTGCTCTAATTTTTTAACATCACTGGGCTTACCTGCTCTAAAGCGCCGACTTAAACGCGCTATCACCGCCCTCCTCGATCCCCTGACACAGCGACCCCTCGCTCATTCAGGAACGCCCTAAGCCGATAGCCACGCCCACTGTGCGGCCACGCCCACCCCTGAAAGCTACAAATACGCTGAGTGAAAGCGCCTGTAGTTGATTGTGTCATCCTCTGAGGCGGAAAGCCGGAGGACTGTGTGTATGTTTATGTTTTAAAATTGCACTATTCTCTTCTTGCTCTAATTTTTTAACATCACTGGGCTTACCTGCTCTAAAGCGCCGACTTAAACGCGCTATCACCGCCCTCCTCGATCCCCTGACACAGCGACCCCTCGCTCATTCAGGAACGCCCTAAGCCGATAGCCACGCCCACTGTGAGGCCACGCCCACCCCTGAAAACTACAAATGTGCCGGCCATACCAGCGCAGCGGACGAGCGCAGCGGGAGCGCCTAAGGCAAGCCCGTCTGCGCCCGTCCGCGCACGGCCGGGCCCAGGGCTAGACTCTATACCCGTCCCTGCCAGCACGAAGGTAAGCTACTCACGAAGAGAGCTTCTTAGCCTAAGACCCAGTAAAAACAGCACATGCCATTTCACGCATGTTCCTAACGTCCCCTATTCGAGCTGCAAACACTGCAAGCCAGTTAAGCTACCCCTCCCTAAACTCCCGGTGCCAACCCCTGTCCTAAAAATCTCGACTCTTAACTGCAGATCGCTCCCGAGGCATGCTCTGCTTATTAATCACCTTATTGTCAATCTCAACCTGGACATACTCTTCCTGACAGAAACGTGGATCACTGAGCACTCAAACTCCGACATCGTTCTGGCCCTACCCCCGGGCTTCCTCATCATGTCTCAACCACGCCCCCTAGGCAGAGGAGGTAGGCTAGCCATCATCCACAGGGACCACCTCGTTTGTCGAATTAGTGAGATAACAACTCGGGAATCAGAGAGCTGTCTCTTTATGATCCAGCTAACACCGACCAACTCCTTGTCAGGCCTTTTGGTGTACCGGCCCCCTGGCCACTCCGCCCCCTTCGCAGCGTCCCTTTTTGAAATTGTCTCTTCCTCGGCTCACCTGACATCCAACTTCCTAATAACAGGAGACCTTAATATCCACTTCGACGATCCCCTGGATATAGGAGCAGCCGACCTTATCGGTGACCTAGCGGCTCACGGCCTTTTTCTGGCCAACACCGGTACTACACATATAAAAGGGCACCTACTCGACCCGGTGTTCTCAAATATCTCCTCTCTCCAATTCATCAACTCCCAACCTCTCCCCTGGACGGACCACTTTTTGGTCACATTCCTTCTTCCTGGGGCTTGCAAGAATCCCCATAAACCCCCTATCTTCACCAAAGCTAGATCTTGGGCCAAACTTTCGGCGGAGGATTGGTCCAAAGTACTGGACGCCTCCACTCCGACTCTGGCAGAAGACCCGCACGAGGCCGACACCCAATTTAGAGACTGGATCTCCGCATCCCTTGACAGCATCATTCCTATAAAAAACCGGGAGATCAAAAATAGAATAAAGGGCCATGCACCATGGTACACCTCTGAACTCCGAGACCTCCGCAAAGAGTGTAAAAAGGCTGAGAGATTGTGGAGGAAAGACTGGCTCCACAGCAATAAAGACATATACAACAGCGCGGTAAGACGCTACAAATCGGCCATTCAACTAGCCAAGGCTACATTCTATGATAATAGAATAAAAAATGCGTCTAACTCTGCTAGGGAATCCTACCTAATAGTAAAGGAACTACTTAACATCCCCTCAGCCTCCGCTGCTCTTCCCCCTCCCCCGGATAGAAGCAAAGACCTAGCCACCTACTTCGAGTCCAAAATCCTGCGGATATTGGATTCCCTCCCATCTGTCAGCCCGCTCTATCCTGCTAATACAGTCGCCTGCACTAACAGCCCGCGGTTGACCTCCTTCAGAGCAGCCTCCCTCGTTGAGGTCACCGCCATGCTGGTAAAAATGAAAAGCGGTTCTCCCTTGGACCCGGCCCCTGCCAGATTTTTAAAAACTGTGTCTACCAGCATAGCCCCCACCATCAGGGATCTTATTAACACCTCTCTGTCCCATGGCACAGTACCTCCCACCTGGAAGAGCGCTGTCGTCAAGGCCCTGCTGAAAAAGCCCCAACTGGACCCGGGCGATATGGCAAACTACAGACCCATATCGCTCCTCCCCTGTATCAGCAAGATGGCGGAGAAATTAGTCAATGGGCAACTCTCCCAATTCCTTGAGGCTAACAATATCCTGCGTCAGTCCCAAACAGGTTTCCGGCCGGGCCAGGGCACAGACACCGCCCTCCTCTGTGTCATCGAGGAGGCAAGATGCATCCTGGATTCAGGAGGATCAGTGGCAGTGATCCTCCTGGATCTCAGTGCTGCCTTTGATACGGTGGATCATCGTGTCCTCCTCCATCGCCTGGCCAGGGCAGGAATTGGGGGAACGGTATATGCATGGATCGAATCCTTCCTTTCTGGTCGTTCATTTCAGGTGTGGGACAGCAACTCTCGCTCAGACCCCCTCCCTCTAACATGTGGAGTGCCCCAGGGGTCCTCGCTTAGTCCCACCCTGTTTAATGTTTACATGGCCCCCTTGGAAGATGTTGTGACCCCATATGGGATAAAAATAGTAAACTATGCTGACGACACCCAACTCGTCGTCTCCCTTTCCCACTTGGACAACCACCCAGAAAAACTTTTGCACTGTCTGCAAGATATTCACACCTGGATGTGCGAATCTGCCCTGAAACTGAACGGCACAAAGACAGAAATCATGCTTCTGGGTAATAAATGGTCCTCCATTCCCCCATCAATGTGGCCGATCGCCTTCGGTGATATCCCCCCCCCGAAGACAGAAATTAAAACACTAGGTTTTTGGCTGGAGCAGGACCTCTCCATGAAGACCCAGGCAGCCAAGACCGCTGGTACTTGTTTTGGCCTTCTGCGATCAATTCGCAAGATTCTCCCTCTCCTCCCCCGCCTGTCCAGGAAACTGCTGGTCCAAGGGCTTATACTGTCCCGGCTGGACTATGGTAACGCCGCCTACCTCGGCGCTCCTGAATTTACCTTGACCAAGCTCCAACGTGCACAAAACGCTGCGGCAAGGCTTATTTTGAATCTCCCTCCCAGAGCCTCTACCAAACCGGCCCTCAAAGCTCTGCACTGGCTTCCGGTGCGCCAGCGAGTGGAGTTCAAGGCCCTGTGCACCACGCACAAGCTCATCAACGGGGCTGGCCCTGCCGCCCTTAAAGACATGGTCATTCCTTACAAAGCCACTAGAAATCTTCGATCTGACAGTGAACATCTGGCCATAGTCCCAAAATTTAAGAAGTCACGCACCGGTGGCCGCCGCTTCTCGGTCAATGCATCTTCAAAATGGAACGCACTTCCTCGCAATCTGCGCCTTGAACCCTGCCACGCTCTTTTCCGCAAAAAACTTAAAACCTTCCTCTTCCCCAAATAGTCCCCTGGTCCCCCTCTCCTGGATCTCACAACCTCATAGCGCGGGGATGCCTTCGGGTCACCAGGCGCTTTACAAGCCACAAAATAAATAAATAAATAAATAAATAAATGGTTGTCCAGTTGAAAAAGAAAAACTTGTGACAACAGAGATAGAAGAGCTGTTAGGTAATGAGGTTTTCGGGAGACGTCCTAAGGGTCCTGTGTACACCTGGAAGTGTAGTAGTATTTGCAGTGCACGACAGGATTCCATCAATTTGCTTTGTGATTTTATACGGTCATTTAATAAGAAAAGTTTGAAGCAGAAAATGAAGTTGTTGCAAGAATTAGATCCTTGCAGAGTGAGAGAAGTGATAGGTTTGCATGGTCATTCACTGGCTTGTCTTTCCAGGAGAGTATGCCAGAGTGTTTTTCATCATTTCAGGATGCTAGCAGTGCATCATAATAAAGTGAGGAAATTAGTTAGAATGTTGTATTATGCTAAGAGTCCAGCAATTATGCTTAAACAATTATGCGCTGCTCTTTTGCATGGTTCTGAAATAGATGTGAAGAATATATGTGAAGAAATTGAGTTTTGTTACTTTGGAAGTAAAGAGGAGAATGTTGAAATTGACCAAGAAGAAGAGAGTAATGTGGAAGATAGTGTACAGGTTTCCAGTACAGATAATTTCCAGAGGGAAATTGCGACGTTTGAGGTGAAATCAAGTGAGAGGCCAAATTTCAGTTGTGTGTGTTGTCGACGCACTTATTATAAGAATCAGACTAAGTTAGTGGATTTATATGCAAAAAGTGAAAGGGAAAATAATAGTGAATGGAAGGATTTTACAACAAACTTGATGGTAGAAAATTGTTTTGATTTGGGATTGGATCAACGTGTGTGTACTTATTGTTGTAACAAATTAAATCAAAACCAGATGCCTGCTAGAGCAGTTCATAATAATCTGGAATTGGTTGAGATTCCTTCTGAATTGAAGGATTTAAATACTTATGAATCTATTTTGATTCAAAGTATCCATCCCTTTCAGGCTATTGTAAGAATGGAGCCAAAGACAGGGAAATTGCCTCCATCAGATTTACAGAGAGGATTAAAGGGAAGAGTTGTTTATTTGCCTCTAGATTTCAAGAAAAACATTAACACAATTGGAGTAGAAAAAGTGGAAGAGGAACCTCTGGTTATCTTAGTTAATGGGGTTCTGACAAAGAATAAGAAAATATGGCAAGATTTAGTAGATGTTAGAAAAGTCAAAAGGGCAACATTGTATTTGAAAAAAAATAATAAATACTATAAAAATGTATATGTTGCAGAAGAGGAAGTAAGTGAGGAAGAGGATAGCGATTTGTGTGCTGGTCAAATTGAGAAAGTAGAACCCTGTACTAGTGAAGAAATATATGAACATTATAGTGTTCATCCTTTGCATTCCAAGGAAGTCATGGGGAATGCTATTGAGTTGTTTCAAATGAAACAAGCCAAAGGGAGTCCCATTAGTGTTTGGGAGGAAAGTTTGGAAGCTCGGTGTTTCCCACAGCTTTTTCCAACAGGTCAGGGAGGAAGATATGATGAGCGACCTCATCAAATTCCTGCTTCTGAATACCGGACTTTGCGATTGTATGCAGGAGATGCTAGGTTTCGACAATGCATTCCTTATTTGTTTCATCTCCTGTTTGAAAGCGATCTGTCTGGACTGTCATATGCAGTGAACCACATCTTGAAAAGTGGTATACACATGCAAAACATCTCGGCAAGTGACTTTATGGATAAAGTCAATGTCCAAGACAGTATTTTGGATTCTCACCTGATTAATCTCATGGCGTGTCAGCGTGGTACTAATGAGTACTGGTACCGTCGTCATGGTGATTTAAAATGTATGCTGAGGAACTTAGGAACTCCCACATGGTTCCTCACTCTGAGCTGTGCTGAGTATGGCTGGGAAGACTTACTTGAATTTCTACGAGAGGCAAATGCTAACGTAGAAAACATCGAATTCAAGACACCCGGAGAACTGTGCTCTTTGTATCCAGTCAATGTATGTAGGTACTTCAATCATAGATTTGAAGGTATGATGTCTTTCATCATGAATAAGAAGAATCCACCTCTTGGAGAGGTGTTGTATTTCTTCTGGAGAAAGGAGTACCAAGCAAGAGGTGCTCCTCATATACATATGTTGCTGTGGATCAAGGATGCACCTAAATTTGGAACGGATCCAGAAGACTCAGTGATGAGTTTCATAGAACAGTATTCTACGTGTGCTGTTCCAAACGCAAAGGAGAAAAAAAGCCTAAGAGAAAAAGTTCTACGTTTCCAAAGCCATCGATGTGGAAAGTACTGTCGTCGTAAATTCCGAAACAAAGACAAGTTCTACACCAAATGTCGTTTCGGCTTTCCACGACCGGTGATTTCTAAAGGAAGAGTGAACAGTTTGATGTCTTCGCTGCGACATAATGTGATGAAGAAATCACCTAAAAACACATACAATTTGAAGAGGAACGAAGAGTCTAAGTACATCAACGACTACAACCCGGTGATTTTGTCCATGTGGAATGCTAACATGGATATACAGTTTGTGGCTGATAACTGTATGGCTGTGGCTCGGTATGTGACATCTTACATCACCAAAAAAGAGAAGACAGAATTGAAGGATATGTGGGAGGACATTTCCCATGAAAAGAGCCTCAGCAAGAAGTTGTACAGTTTCAGTCTGAAGATGTTGTCGCATCGAGAAATCGGAGCTTACGAATGTTCTGACCGGTTGTCTTCAGCAAGTCTCTATGCCAAGTCCAGGAGTATCGTTTGGGCGAGTCTTGGTCTTGCTGCAACGCGTAATCGAGTTCTCAAACCTGTGCGGGAAATTGAGTATTTGGCGGAAAAGGAGCCAAACAGTACTGACATTTTGAAGAGCAACATGTTGGATACATATTATCCAAATCGAAGCAGTCACCTCGAGAATGTTTGTCTGTATGAGGTTCTGCAAAATTACATATTCAAGAGGAACATCAAAGAAGATACTGAGAAAGGAGTGTATGCTGTAATAGGAAGTGAGGGATGTCTGGTGAAGCAAAGAAAATGCCACTTGATAAACCATCGAAAATTGAGTGGCGAATCTCCTGAAAAAAAGGAGTTTTTCTATTTAGCACTTTTGCAACTTTTTAAGCCTTGGCGTGCAGAAGAGGAACTGCTTGGAGATTTCCTCTGTTATGAAGACTCTTTCAATGCTGCCAAGGAGACCATTGAATGTCCTGCTTTTCCCAAATATATAGAAATGTTGAATGTGGAAATTGAGCAGGAAGCAACGATTGCAGCGGAGATTGCCAGAGACAGTTCTCAGGACAGTCAGAGTTCTGCTTCATTGAGTCAGGATCCACTAGGAGGACCTGTTATCGAAAATGAAGCTGCCACTGCTATGAATGAAGTGGAAAGAGCAATGGCACATGCTCAGGAGGATGCGGTTAACTTAGAAGAGTTGGAAAGACAACTCAACGTTGAGCAGAGGAAAATATATGACGAAGTTACCATGCAAATTGATCATGGATTAAGTCATGACAAGAAAGAGTGCTCATGTACGTCGTTGAAGCCTGTTCGACTGTACGTGAGTGGAGAAGCGGGAACTGGAAAAAGTTTCCTTATTAAAGCAATTTCATGTTATTTGCAGGAAAGGACAGAGTCATCGCTGTCTTGTGTTGTCACCGCTCCAACTGGACTGGCAGCACATAACATTAAAGGGATTACTTTACATCGTTTACTGATGCTGCCAGTGGAGCATGACAACAAATTACAATATCACAAGCTATCGGGAGATGCTTGTTTTGAAGTTTTTAGAGTCTTGAGGAAAATGAAACTTCTTATCATTGACGAAGTAAGCATGGTTTCCAATGTCATGCTTGCCTTTGTGCATTTGAGAATGCAAGAAGTTCTCAAAACAGAGTATGATGTGTTATTTGGTGGCAAACACATCATTGTTTTCGGAGATCTTCTGCAGCTGACACCAGTGAAAGGGCAACCTGTGTTCAAAATGCTCACGCATGAAGATACCAGCAAGTGCCTAGGGAGCATTGGCAACGTCAATATATGGTTAAACTTCAATTATGCTGAACTGCATGAAAATATGCGTCAGGCGAAGGATGAAGTTTACAAGACTATTCTACAAGATGTTAGAATTGGAAAAGTGACCGAGCATGGGAAAGAAGCTTTACATGCACGATTACTGACAAATTTATATCCAGACCAAGATGTTGTGCCTGAGAATATTTTTCAGAAAATTACTGAGAAGAAATCTGGAATATGTTTGATGCCAACTCTTGCAGAATGTGCCAAATTCAACAACAAAATGTTGCATTTAGAAAAGCAAGAGATTGTGAAACTGGAAGCTATTGACAGAGTAGAGCATATGGGATCAACAATTATTTTGTCTGAGAATCTGAAAACAAAATTGGATTCATTAGAGAAGAGTATATCTAAAACTGCGGGTTTTGAAAAGACTCTGAATGTGTGCTTGAACTGCCGTATAATTTTAAGAAGGAATTTACATGTTGAAAGAGGTCTGGTAAATGGATCAATGGGTAATGTTGTTGATTTTGTGAAATACAGAAATAGAGATGGAATTGAATTTTTAAAAATTAAATTTGATGGCATTGAGGAAGTACAGCTAATTGCTCGTTGTTCTGCTAGATTTTTGCTTGTAAAAGACTTATATGTTCGTCGTAAGCAGTTTCCTGTTTGCTTGGCATATGCGGTGACAATCCATAAATCGCAAGGTTTAAGTGTAGACAGTGCATTGGTGAATATTGGCAGTTCTGTGTTCAAGGAGGGTATGGCATATGTGGCATTGTCACGAGTTAGAACTTTATCGGGATTGTACTTGATTGAGTGTGATGTCACAAACATTTGTGCCGATCTAGATTGTGTTAAGGAATACAATAGGTTAAGAAGAGAGTATGCGCCACATTTGCCTCAGTATCCTTTGTTTGAGAAACGTGTGGTAGGCCGGAAACGAAGAAATGTGACCAATATTGGGGAGGTTGTAGCAAAAAGACGAAAAGTCGATGAACCTGAAATTATAAGCAGAAACAAAAAGGATTCTGTTGAAGATGTTGTTGGTTTTCAATTTGAAAACAGTTCTGGTGTCAACTGCTATGCTAATGTAGTGGTTAATGTTTTGTTTTCTCTAGAAAATGTAAAAGAAGAGATTGTGGTCAATTCTGATCAAAGATTTTGCAGTTTGTTAAATTCTGTGTTAGAGAAATGTAGCACTGATAGAACAAACATAGAAAGTGTGTCTGAAATTCGAAATCTGTTAGACAGATGTTCAGGCCAAACACAATTCTCTCAAAATAGTCAGCAAGATTGTCAGGAGTTTTTAATGTATATGCTTGATGTATTGCATGATGAAGGTGTAGATGTAGATCACCTGTTTGGGCTTTCTTATCAATGGCAGCATGACTGCGAGAACTGTAGGGTATCAAGTACTACTAGTGTAGACTCAGAAAGATTTATATATTTAACTTTGCCAGACAGTAAATCAGTCTCTTTTAATAAGCTAGTAAAAGGAGCTGATCACAACATGGAGTGTAGCCAATGTAAATCTGAAATGATGTCCACATTGTTTATACGAACATATGGCCAGTATGTCATTTTAATGTTCCAACGATGTAGGCCTGATGGAACAAAATTGACAACTTTAATTAAAAATTTTGTGGCTTCACAGTTGTCAATATCAGGAAGGACTTTTGTAACTGTAGCAATTATATATCATGACGGTCCTTCAATACATCAGGACATTACACAGCTTATTTAAAGTCTAGAAATGGCTGGTCATTCTGCAATGATTCTGTTTTAATTTTCACAAAAAAATTGCCGTATGACCTTAAAAACTCTTACCTGGTGTTTTTAAAACCAAAATTTTAGGGAAAGAATCTCGGGATGTGCTCTGAGGAATTTCAAGAAGTTCTAATGGCTCCTACACGATTTGGCCTTGAGGATAAGTGTAGTACAGAGACATAACTTCTTACCATAACACTGGACGTCATGGAGAAATACGTGCACTTTGAATGAGTTCAGAAAAACTGTTTCTTTTTATAAGCTAATTGAAGCAGCCAATCAAAACATGGAGTAGAGGGAATGTAAGTCTGCAATGCTGTCTACTGTTTTACATTGCTTTGTGATTAAAAGTGATGTAGAGAATTAAATAATTGTAGTAGTCATAAAGGTAGTGTAAGTCTGCTTCATAGTAAACAGTATCAGTGTCATAGGAAATGTAGAACATGATTGAGCAAGAAGGGGAAGATATTACTAGTCCAGGATTGTGAAAATGATCTTGAACATTTTAATTGTGAAAGTTGCGGAAATACAACATGACGGGATTGGCTTACAAGAATTCTAAGAGTTATAAATGGCTCAGACACGATTTGGCCTTGTGGAAACGTGTGGTAGAGAGCGAGAAGTCATTTATTGTATGTAACATGTTTTTGAAAACAATGGAGGTTTTCTTTCAGAAAGTGGCGGGTTGAAAGTAATAACAGCACAACAGAGTGTAAGCTGTTCATAGGACATCCTTCGCCGTCATGGAAAGTAAGTTAACTTTCTGGAGTTCTGAATTCTGATTTGTTATGTTGTATGGGTTTTTTAAACACAATCATTTTGATTGTGTTTTTTTTCCCCGCTGTTATATGATGAATACCTTCAAGTCACTGTTTTTAGTGAAATTTGATACATTCTGAGAACAGCAAAAATAAACCATTTAATATGTATAATTAATTCTGTTCTGTTTGCATTTATGATGTACATGTAGAACTGTGTAGGAGGCATGGAGAAGGTGAGGCTTCTGTAAGTGTCAAAGTTGTTGCATACAGTGCTCATATTCTACGTAGTCTTTCATATGATAGACTACATTTCCACAATGAGATACCTAAGCAAAGGAAACCCAGGTGATATGATTGTGGAATGAGGAAAAAAAATTGCACGTTTTTCAATTATATTACCTGTGTTTCTTAACATTACACATCACATTGTGTAGATGAGGTTTAGGCCTGTTCCTGGAGACAGAGGAGGTCTAACATTTGTCCAAGAGTGCAGTCGACATGACACACTTGGTTGGTAGGCCTGCACATGTATTTTCTTCTCTGTATTCTTCAATAAGTGTAAATTTGATCTGCAACCCTGAGTAGGCCTCACCTTAAACAAACCTCTGGATAGGCCACACCTTATTGTCATCCTGAATCAATTATTTAACATGTTAGGGACAGATTTATGATAGGTGTATGCCTCTTTTGCGCCACTGTGCGTCACTTTTGTGACGCAGTCGCGGTTGAAAAGATTTAGTATGAGGCGACAAAATTATAAAATGATGAATCTAGGCAGATGTGTCATGCTGTAAAAAAACAATGCCACATGAAACCGATGCAGCAGTCATGCAAAAGATGCACAATGTTGCAAGATAGGACTCACTTCATCTGCATCAAGATACTATTAGTTTAAAATGTATATTTTTAGGACTGTGTAGGGGCATGGAGAAGCAGAGGCTTCTGTAAGTGTCAAAGTTCTTGAAAAACTATTTGTCCTTCAATCTTTTCCCTTGTTTTTTCTAATTTATTAAAAACATGTTTTAATATTTTTCAAATGTTTGTTCTCTCTTTCACAGATTTTTTAGTATAAAAAGAACAAATGAGTAACTTAACGACAATTATAAGGTAAATGTTTTGTACTCTTTTTGTTATATTTCTATCACATTTAACTTCTATTAGTTCCACTGCTTTATTTCTTTAAGAATCACTTTCCTACCTTTGCTACTTCGCTCATTCCTTTGTCTATTACTTAATTACTCTACTCCTTCACTATTTTTCTTAGTCCCTCTCTTCTCATACTTCTTCACTCTTGGTCACTCACTCTGTCTCTATTTTTTAAAAAAGAACAGTAAGTATAAGGGAAGGAAACAGACAGTTATGTTAAAAGAAAGACAGCTATAGGGAGTAAACTAGGGATACTGTTACCCGCAATCCTCTGCTGATGATGTCACTGACCATGTCATGAATGATGTAATATGTGACATCATCAGCAGTGGATTACGGGTAATAGTATCTCTAGTTTACTCCCCTATAGCTGTCTTTCTTTTAACATAACTGTCTGTTTCCTTCCCTTATACTTACTGTTATTTTTTTTGTTAAATTTTTTTTTGGTTCGCTCCCGGTTCGCGTACCGGCGAGCGAACTGGGAAGCGAACTAAGAGAAATAGAGGTTGGCAGAGTTCCAAATATTCTACCAATTTTTTAATAACGGGGAGGTAGTTCTGAAAAGAACTTTTTTTTAATTGTTTTTGTTGTTTTATATTTTTTTTATTTTTTTCTGAACATTTTTTTACTTTTTTTTATTTTTTCTGAACGGTTTTATATTTTTTGGGGGTTTTTTGGGGGGGGGAACGAAAACGATTCATTGTAAAGGGCTCAACAGGAGCAACAAAAAAAAAGAATTTATTGTTTGCGGCGTTTCGGACAAATTGGAAGATGATAGTCAATAGCTCTGTTGATCAGAGTGATGCTACTTTCTCTGTAGCAAATGAATCCATTGCAAAGTACGCAGACTTGTTTTACTTCCCCAAATCTCAGTTGTATATTTGGCACCATCTCCCTGCCCTCTGGTCCCGTCACTTCGGGTACAACAGATCTTCTGTCCATAATAGGGGGATTATCTAGTTCGTTACGAAACTGTGCAGCACTGTAGTTGTTAGGATGCCACCTAGTCATATGGCGATGCATTGTGTAGTTTCCGTAACTGTATTTCTTCTCGGTCCCTCTGGACAGTCTATCTTGACATATAAGGCAAGTTACGTATCTTGCATTTACTTTTTTCTCGCCTTTGGGAAATTTAAAAAATTGCCAAATGAAGTTTTCTTTCCGGTGAGACCTCCTGGGCTCCTCAGGCAAAAACTGCCTCTCTTCCTGCTCTTCCTCCTCTTCCTCTTCTTCCTCTTCTTCCTCCTCTTGCTGAATGATAACTTCAGCAGGTGGTCCTCTCTTCCTTGCAGATGGTGGAGGTGGTGGGGAAGCACCAGCTGAAGCTACTAAAGAAGCCATTGCTCACTGGTAACAAAGGGTCTTTCTCTCACAAAGATGAAAGTCAGAGTGAGGAAAGAAGGAGGGGTTTTCATCATTTGGGAAAAACAATAGTTCTCAACCAATGAAAAGTGTTAATTTTATATTACATGACCTAGTGTTACATCATTAGGAAACCAAAAGTGAAATGAACCAATGAAAAGTGTTATTACCAAGTCACATGACCTGCTGTGTTTACGTTACGCGCTTTGCGCCGCCTCCCGGTTTGCTTCTGGGAACCTGCGCTTCGCGCCTCGCTTCGCGTACCAGTTTGCTAACGAGCACGTCATATGACGTATCACGCGACAACGTGAAACGTCATGCGGACGCGAGGCGTCACGATGTTTTCTAACGCGGCAGTTGCGTTAAAGGAACGTTTACCGGTTTGCTGACTATTTCGCGGCATCAAGGTCAGCTAACGGGAAGCTTCCCGATTCGCGAAGCGGGAGGGAAGAAAAAAAAATATTAAAATTTTTTTTTATTAATAAACATATAAAATATATTTTTGGATTTAAAGAAGAATACATTTTACAGCTACAGATATTAGCTTTTAAAAAACCAATGAAATTCACTGAAAAAACCATAGGTTATAGACCATATATAGTTAGGAATTAGCATTTACAAAACCTTGAAAATTCACTGTCATTTGAGATGTCATCAGTGATGTCATCAGTGATGTCACTGACCATGTCATGAATGATGTAATATGTGACATCATCAGCAGTGGATTGCGGGTGCGCGATATATAGTTAGTGCAACTAACTATATATGGAATTTCAATGGTTTTGTGTGAATAAAATAAGGTTTTTTAAATGCTAATTCCTAACTATATATGGTCTATAACCTATGGTTTTTTCAGTGAATATATATATATATATATATATATATATATATATATATATATATATTCACTGAAAAAAACATAGGTTTCACACACATTATAGTTTGGAATTAGCATTTAAAAAAGATTGCAAATTCACTGAAAAAAACATAGGTTTCACACATGTTATAGTTAACTGGACATTTCACTCATACAAAACCATTAAAATTCCCCGTTATAGTTAGTTCAGCTAACTATAACTCGCGCGCCTGCAATGCACTGCTGATGATGTCACATATTACATCACTCATGACATGGTCAGTGACATCACTCAGGACATCACTGATGACATCTCAAATGACATCACTGATGACATCATCCAGTGAATGTGTGTCTTTCTGAAAAAAAAATATTTTTTATATATGTATATCTAAAGGTCGACAGAAGAATAAATGGGTAAATAAGTGTCTAAATGGATGTTTTTTCGTAAAAAAAATTGCATTACTGACTTATAAAGTGTATCTTAGTGAATACATGTATTAGTGAGTAATGTTTAAATATATAAATATCTGTATCAGCGTCTCACTTTGCTATAAGTGGCTGCATGGGTTGGTGAGTAGCTACGTGAGTGTCGATATGGGTTATTAGTTGTTTTTTTGAGTATCAGAAAGAGTGTCTGTATGGTTTGGTGGGGGTATTGCTTAGCGCACAGGTGCATGAATGACTGACTCACTGTTTGCATGTATTTTGAAGACAGCATATGTGAAGGACTGTATGGGTGGATGGGTGGATGGATGTGCGTATGGGTGTGTCAGTGAGTGAATGACTGTCTCAATAGTATCTTTATGAGTAACTACATATGTTTTAAACTAGTGTATGTGAGTATTGATATATATTAGTGAGTATATGTGAGAGTGAGAGATTGGCAGAGTTCCTGTATAAATAAGTATGTGCTTCTAAAAGTGATTGTTTGAGAGAGTACGTATGTGCACGTTTCTGTAGAAGTAAGTGTAGTGGTGTGTGTATAGCTGTATACGCAAGTAAATGGATGTTTGATAGTTTATTTGCATGTGTAAGTATGTGTGTAACTCTATGGATAAGTATCAGAGTGTAACAGGATGTATATGTGTATGAGTACATATGATGAGTGAGTACATGTATGAGTGACTATATAGAACTGTTGGTGAATGAGTGGATGTCTATATAGATGTTGGAAATACTGAATAGTTTCTATTTTTGAATGTGTGTATCTCAAAGGTTATATTAGGGTGAGAGAAGGTCTGCCACTCTTTCACTAGGATGATATCATCAGTGATGTCATTTGAGATGTCATTAGTGATGTCATGAGTGATGTCACTGACCATGTCATGAGTGATGTAATATGTGACGTCATCAGCAGTGCATTGCGGGCGCGTGAGTTATAGTTAGCTGAACTAACTATAACAGGGGAATTTCAATGGTTTTGTATGAGTGAAATGTCCATCTAACTATAACATGTGTGAAACCTACGTTTTTTTCAAGGAATTTGCAAGGTTTTTTAAATGCTAATTCCTAACTATAACGTGTGTGAAACCTATGGTTTTTTCAGTGAATTTGCAAGGTTTTTTAAATGCTAATTCCTAACTATAACATGTGTGAAACCTATGGTTTTTTCAGTGAATTTCAAAGGTTTTGTAAATGATAATTGTTAAATGTATTAATTTTAAAATTTGTTTCTTTTTAAACTTTTTTTCTTCATTTGTATAATAATTTTTTACATTTTCTTATTTTTTTTATTTATAGTTCATATTTTAATGTAAACTAATAACAAAACTAAATACAACATTTTTTTTACATTTTCTTTTTTTTTAATATAAAAATTTCATTCTATATAATTCCTTTTTTTTAAAAAATAATCGCACCGTATGTGTACTAAGCGTGAGCGGTAAATCCGTTACGCCCACGGATTTTTCGAATTTTTGGGAAATCCGCAATACGCGTATTTTACGGATTTCCCACAAAATCCGAAAAAAAAAATCCGCGCGGACGTAACGGGTTCAAAAGTTGAACCCCCACTCATGTAACTAATTTACAATGGCGCCAGCAAGCTGCCAGCGCCGTTGTAAAATAGTTACAAAGTTAGCTTGCACAGGAACGACTAGATAAAACGAAGCAGGTGCTGCTTTATTTTATCTAAGTGCTTCCTGTGCAAGCTAACTTTGTAACTATTTTACAACGGCGCTGGCAGCTTGCTGGCGCCATTGTAAATTACAACAGCAGCTCCAGTTGAGTAGAGGTATGGCACAAAACGGTGGCGTCTTCTTGAATAAATATGAAGGGCAGGGTTCATTCTGGCACGATGGTCCTGGCACAAAAATAAAACCTCAACAGGAAGCACTTACAGATATCAATAAAGATATCAATAAAGCATGTGCCCTAGTTGAAGCTTAAATTCAGTGACTCATTCATCAGCCCAAAAACAATCGTAAGCGTTGTCAAGGCTGGGCAGATGTGCCTTCTTCCCAAATCTACCGTCGAAAATCAGCTGTGATGCTGGATAGACTTTGCATCCTTGACTTTCACGAGCGCAATATCCAGGCACATTGTGTTCGCACGGGTTTCTGCACGTTCGCGAGCGTTTTGTACAATAAAACCCTCGGGAACTTGCAGAAACCCGTGCGAACACAAAAACAAAAAAAATACGCTAGGATCCGCGGATTTTGCGTATTTTCGAAATACGCCAATACGCAAATCCGCAAATCCGCGGATTGCCAATACGCAAAATCCGCTCATGCTTAATGTGTACAGTGAACGCACAGTCCTTTGTACGGTAAGTCGTACTCAGTGCGTACGCGCGCATACGTCATGAATACGTATTGACGTTACGCGGCGCATCAACGCTTCCGTGTGACGTCATTTGCATTTGTACACATTCTGTCCATCATTGTTGTGTTTGCAGGTACCACTCTAAGTGTACTGGGGATGCTCAGACGTGAGTCCCAGGCACTCCACACCACTGGAATCAAGCTAGCTTCACATTCTGTCCATCATTGTTGTGTTTGCATTTGCATTTGTACGACGCACCATGCGTGTACCTCGCGAAAGTTTTATAATGTTTAAAACGATATATCAATGTATTTATTGTAAAGTTTCAAGTTAGACATTATCTGGAATAATGAAGAAAATAGTTTATTTTAACTTTTAATAAGCGTATATTACTTTTTAAAGCAATTACGTACTTGCTCCGTAAGAGCAGCATAAGCGCAGCGTAAGAGCTCCGTAAGCGCACCGTAAGAGTACGTACAGTCATGTGACTTTAAAAGAAGAGGTTTCATTGGTTCATAATACTTCTTACTCCAACTGTTGAAAGCCCCCTCCCATTTTAATCATTCTACTTGGACTTTCTGAGGAGCAGGATCTTTTCTTTGGAGCTGAAGTCAGGTAGAACAATTTTCATCATTATGGCTGGTCTGCCTCAAACACTCTCTGACCCTTCATCAGATGAAAAATGAATTTTTAAATGAGCCTCCTCCTCAGAAAAAAAAGAAGCCTTTATATGGAAATTTTTCACTTTTCCAGAGGGTGAAAAAAAGGTGAATGCACCTAAGGTCACGTGCAAGATCTGTGAAGTGACATTATCGAGAGGTTACCCAACGAAAAAGTACTCTTTCGGTACTGCGAGTATGGACCGTCACGTTAGAAACTTGCATCCGGTCAACTATGCAAGGGAGGCAACAGGCAGCCTACAGGACAATCCACCACCTGCAGTGGCTAGCACCTCAAGTGCACCACCACCACCTCCTGGAAGCAGTCCAACCCCTATTATTGTTCCCCAGTTTGCTAACATAACTTTCCACTGCAAACTCTGCAATCAATTGCTGTGCTATTGAGAGCAATCTGTGGACCTGATTGTCAAGAGGCAGTAGCAGCACCGTTGCCCGAAGCAATAATTTTTTAAAAACATTTTTGTTCCAGGTCCACAGTTAGTTTGTTACAAAAGTTACATTTTTCTGGGGTTTAAAAAAAAGAAATAAAAAATTGTTGAAAAAACTACAAAAAAACATAAAACAACAAAGACAAAAAACCTGTTCTTTTTAGAACTACCTCTATGGTTAAAAAAAGAACTATATTTCTATGTTAGTCTGTAAACGTTTGTCAGAAAGAATGTGTAGTTCGTAAATGAATGAATGAATACATTAGTAGTGTATGGTGAATGTGAAACTGCATAACTATAAGGATGTGGTACAGCATAAATCTATAAGGTGTTTACCTATAGTATACTGTAGTACCTCCGAAGCACCTAAATGTAACTTATGCATATAAATATGTTACAGGTCTATGCTTCAATTTGCACTATTGGTGAAACTGCCTGTATGAATTTGTATGTATTAAGGGCGGTTTTATAACCCCCTTGTGCCTCTTTTACACAACTGTTGCATTACATTTGTGATGCAGTGGTGGTGCAAAAGATGTGATAGTGTTCCCTACTGTGGCAGGGAGCACTCAGTGTTGTTAAAAATACCCCTCACACACCAACAGGCCCCTTGGTGTCATGCTTCATCATCGGGGTCTTTGCACCCCTCTACGGGATGTGACGTGCTACGACCGATGACTACGTGGGAGCACTGAGTTATGGACTATGTGTGGTATGTGTAAAGGTAATAATTGTACGTGAGTAGTGGGGTTCGTTAGTGATAAGTGATTGTTATAAAATACCTGGCTCGTGGGGTAAGAAAATTTTTATTCGGGCCCCGGGCTGGTATTGTTAAAAGGGGTGCGGTGAGAGGTTGCTAGTGTATAATTATGTACATCAACCTCATATGTGCGTCTACATGAACATGTTTCGGAGTTGGAAACTCCTTCTTCAGGACGGGATTATGCACAAGAATCCCCACCTTACTCACATGAATGTAAAAGTGTATTATACAAAACAGGTGAACTATTGGTGTATGTACCTAAATCAAAGTTCAATATAGTCTGTAGTCTCTTATCGCCCGGTTGGTGTATTTTGAAAAGACCTAAAGGGAGAAAAAGCATTGTAAATACTGATCTCACATATATATAAGTATCTCACAGGTTGCAGTGACCTTAGAAAAAGTGAAGGGTTGCCGATGTCTAAACATATTAGTCATGCTTTTGATGATCGTGCACCCTGTAAAGAAAAAAAACAAGGACTGGACAATACACACATAAAACATAAAACACACGTTGTCGAATTCTGCTTGTTCCCTAAATTCCTGTAGTGGGAAGGAAAGTAGAAACATTGGTATCTTACTTAGTAATATTCATTAATGTGCCACATGGCTCATGTGGCACATTAATGAATATTTTACAGGGTGCACGATCATCAAAAGCATGACTAATATGTTTAGACATATATGTGTTTGAGATCAGTATTTACAATGCTTTTTCTCCCTTTAGGTCCAATGTTTTGTCTAAAAAAAACGCACGTGACATCTCCAGCAGCAATACCTTCATCTTCATTCTCGCTCCCCATGAAAGGTATATTTAGCTCCTCAATCAAAGTGTTACTAATTTCAAAACTAATTTCCGTATTGATCTGTTCTTCTTTCATAGTGAATTTTTTAATGTTGTTATTCCTTGTAGAAAAATATAAACACTTCATTTTATCATTTTTCCTAATACATAATACAAAACTAGGTTTATCAACTATTTTGCCATTTAAAAGATATTATACAAAAACCATTCTCAACTATTTTATATGATTATATCAATGAAATTGCTTATATTAATTTTTAGTTTTAAATTTTTCTTACATTTTCAAACCAGTCCCTTTTTATCACTATAGAAAAAAACTAGGGCTATTATAATAAAATGCAGTACTAAAAAAAGTAACAAATATCTATTCACCTTACCGATTTCAAAGTAGTTGATGTGTTGTAGTTAAATGCAAAGAATACAGGTACACTCTGTATACATTTTTTTTAATTTCTTGAAAAATATTTAAAAGATACAAACCGTCTTTACAAACTTATGTACACCATGGACGTTCTCTTACTTCAGCTCTGTAGAAGAAGTGTGGAGAAGTGTGGCTCACCGATTAGAGCGGCACACCCTGAGGCAGAGGTCTGGCCCGGGACCAGGGTTCAATTCCCGACGCGGCAGGGTCTTGGGCTCAATGTCCACGGACTCGATAATTCTCTCCTAGGTGCCTACTCTAATCATGGGTCCCACTCTGCAACTCTGGGCAACAGCTTGCTTAATCTCCACAACGGCCCGAAAGCGCTAGGATGCCTGGCCTCACCTTGGAGGTGCCCAGTAAGGGGCATCTCACAGGGAAAGCCAGGAAGGGTTCCACAGCGGTATACAGCGCCAGGATGCCTGAAAGGTGATAGTGCGCTTTACAAGTATACTTACATTTACATTTACACAAGTACATCCCATCAATCATTTTTAACACTTAGTTATACTTAACTTCAAAATAATAAATACAAAAAATGTATTATAAATTTAGCATCTGTAGAAAACTAAAAAAATACAATTACAATTTATCTTTTACAATACAAAATCATTTGTAAAGCATTTCAGATGCCTTTTTTGCTATTCTCAGAATATATTGAAATTCACTAGAAACAGTGAGTTCAATAGTACTCATCACATAACAGCTGTCAAAAAAAGACAATCAAGAAGATTATCTAAAAAAACAAACAAACAACAATCTCAATAACAATCTTAAATATTTTTGTCAAAGACAAATTTCTTACGTAACTATGAGATATGGCAAACAATCTTGAAAAAACAAAACACCATCATTAATTTTCTTCCATTATAAACAATATTACTTACAAATATATGCAGTCAAAATTTACAACAAAAAGTCGTTAAGAGTTTCACGTACTTTTCCCCATGGCCAAATATTATGTGTGAAATTCTTAGTTTAAAAGTTGTTCAATAGAAACTTTGAGCGTCTGCCTCCCAGCATTCAGATCCAAAACCACTGACATAATTTGCACCGTCTTCCACTGCTCATTCTTCAGTCCAACGCTATTCAACATCTACATGGCCACCCTTACACAAATGGCCCACCAACTGAACCACAACATTATCTCCTACATCGACGACACCCAGCTCATCCTCTTCCTCACCGAGGAGCCACATACCCCCAAAACAACTTCCACGGCACAATTAAGCACGTCAACCATGTGGATAAGGAGCAGCTCTTTAAACATGAATTCACACAACATGAAGCTACTCTTTCTCAAACTCACCCCCTTAGCTTCAGATAATTCCTGCTGATCAACTACACTGTGAACAGTACCAACACCTACTGACCATGTACACAACCTATGTTTCATATTGACCTACTGACCATGTACAAAACCTATGATTCATATTGAACTCCTCCCTCTACAAGTGTAAACATGTCTACAGCATTTCCTCATACTGCTATAACACCCTCAACATTCTTCACAACATTTACAAGTACATCCTAAAGAAAACAAGAAGAAACAGACTACACTATGGCAACACACTCTACACAAGAATTAGAGCCAAACACCTCTAATGACTACAACCAATCCAAAGCACCTCCACCTGATTGATTTTCAATGTCCCCTGCTACAGCCACATCACCCACACCATGATACACTTACCCTGCCTCAACATCAAAAAGAGGATTACCTTCAAGCTCCTCACCCTCACTTACAAAATACTGTACAACACCAGACGAATCTACCTTAACAGCAGTAATCCTGAAAGGCCAAATTTTGATCTTAAAATTTTGGCTTTAAAAATATTAGGTAAGAATTTGGTAACTCTTTAGGCAAACGTTGCTTAAAAACTAATTGAGTATCATTACAATGTGTCCAACCTTTCAGACATTTTAAATAAACAGTGTAATGTCCAGATGTTGTAGAAGGTCGATCATGAAAAATAATTGAAACAGCTACAAAAGTTCTTCCTGATATTGAAACTTGACCAGCTACAAAAATTTTAATTAAAGTTTCCAATTTTCTTCCATCAGCTCTACAACGTTGCAGCATTAAAATTACATACTGTCCATATCTTTGTATAAATAATGTTGATTACATTTCTGATTAACATCGGCTACAGTCCATGTTTTGACTTGCTCCTCTAACTAGATTGTTAAAGGACACTGATTCACAGTCTGGTAAAATCAAATATATGAATCTTTCAGTGTCTATGTTAGTGTTATATGTAAACAAACACTTTTGAAAGTCATGTTGCCATTTATAAGAAAGGCCAAAAAGATTTTCAATATCTATACCTTCATCTTCCAGTACACCAAGCATAAACATTAAAAATTCCTGACAATCTTGTTGAATATTCTGCGTACATTGAGTAGAACCAGAGCACATGTCCAAAACATTTCGAATATCAGAAACACTTTGTATTTTACTTTTATCACTACTACATTTCTCATAAACAGAATACAACAATGAGCAGAATCTTTCGTCCCGATTTTCAAAAATTTGCTGTTGCAAACTTTCAAGAAATAAAACAACATTAACTACTACATTTGCATAGCAGTGGACACCCCAACTATTTTCAAACTGATAACCAACATTCTCTTCAACACTGTCCTTTTTCTTTTTGCTTGCAGGTGCAACTTCATCTTGTATTTTTTCTTACTCTACAGTTTCACTACAGATATTTTCAAATCTTCTTTTTCTACCTACCACACGCTTTTCAAATACTGGATTTTGACCTAAATTGGAAGCATATTCTCTTCTTAACCTATTATACTCTTTCACACAATTTGTATCTGCACTAACCTTTGTCTCATCAAAATCAATCAAGTTCAATCCAGATAAAGTTCTGACTCGGGACAAAGCAACATATGCCATTCCCTCTTTAAACTCGGTACTTCCAATATTCACTAAAGCACTATCTACACTTAAACCTTGAGATTTATGAATGGTCACCGCATATGCCAAACAAATAGGAAACTGTTTTCTGCGTACATACAAATCTTTTACAAGCAAGAACCGAGATGAACAACAACTAAATGGTGGTATTTCAGGAATTTCATCAAACTTGATCTTCAAAAATTCAATCCCATCTCTATTTACATAACTAACAAAATCAACAATTTTACCCATTGCTCCATTTACCAAACCTTTTTCCACATTCAAATTACGGCGTAAAATTACCCTACAGTTTACACATGCATATAAATTATTTTCTAAACTTTAACATTTCTTCATTGAATACAGAACATTCACGCAGTGTTGGCATTAAGCAGATTACAGACTTGTTTTTTGCAATTTTCATATATATTTTCTCTGGAACAATATTTTCATTTGGAAACAAATTGGGAAGTAATCGTCTCAGTAAAGCTTGTTTGCCATGTTCTGTCACTTTTTTCCATAATCTGCATCATTTGCCTGACGCATATATACGTAATAAGATTCTTATACTCAAAATATGACCAAATATTAAGATTTCCGGTATGCAGACAAAATATCGATATTTAAATATCGATATACAATTATATCGAAGTTTAAATATCGAAGGGGACATAATATAGAAGGTAAGTAATATCGATAGATTTAATATCAATATTAATAATATCGAAGTTTGAAATATCAATGTCAGTAATATCGATGTTAATAATTTCGATGTTACTAATATCGATTTTTAAATTATTTTTGTGTATATTATAAAGTATTTATTATGTTTTTAATTAAATTTTTATGTAATTTAATTAAATTTTGTATTTTAGTACTGTAGCGGGTTGTGGGTTTATAGGGAAATAGGGTGGGAAGTAATTTAATTATGTTAAATTAATTATTAATTAGTAGGAATTATAAATTAATTTTAATTAATTGGTAAAGAATTTTAAATAATTAGTAATTAATTTTAATTAATTGATTAATTGATAAATATGTCCTGTAGCGGGTTGTGGATTTATAGGGGAATAGGGTAGGAAGTAATTTAATTATGTTAAATTCATTATTAATTAGTAAGAATTATAAAATAATTTTAATTAATTGATATTTTTTTTATTAATTGGTAATTAAATTTAATTAATTGATTAATTGATAATTATGTTCTGTAGCGGGTTGTGGGTTTATAAGGGGAATAGGGTGGGAAGTATGTTAAATGTAATTAAGTAATAATAATATTTAATTAATTGTTTTGTTAATTATATAATTGTTAATTATTTATTAATTGGTAATTAAATATTATTATATGGTATTTTTTATTAATTTTTTTGGTTAAAAATATTTAGCTAATCATGTTTTAATAATTATGCATTGGTATTTGTAAATAGTTTATAATTATTTATTAGTTAATATTTTTATTATTTAAAAAAATACATTTATTTACAAGTTTGTTATTTGTACCCCTATGCTATCCAACACTTTCCCTACTGTTGCACTCTCTGGAGTTGGAATAGTAATTGTTACCCCTACGCTATCCAACACTTTCCCTACTGTTGCACTCTCTGGAGTGGGAATAGTAATTGTTACCCCTACGCTATCCAACACTTTCCCTACTATTGCACTCTCTAGAGAGGGAATAGTAATTTTTACCTCTACGCTATCCAACACTTTCTCTACTGTTGCACTCTCTGGAGTGGAAATAGTAATTGTTACCCCTACCCTATCCAACACTTCCCCTACTGTTGCACTCTCTGGAGTGGGAATAGTAATTTTTACCCCTACACTATCCAACACTTTCCCTACTATTGCACTCTCTGGAGTGGGAATAGTAATTTTTACCCCTACGCTATCAGCACTTTCCCTACTGTTGCACTCTCTGGAGTGGGATTAGTAATTTTTACCCCTAGGCTATCCAACACTTTCCCTACTGTTGCACTCTCTGCAGTGGGAATAGTAATTTTTACCCCTACGCTATCCAACACTTTCCCTACTGTTGCACTCTCTGGAGTGGGAATAGTAATTTTTACCCCTATGCTATCCAACACTTTCTCTACTGTTGCACTCTTTGGAGTGGGAATAGTAATTTTTACCACTACGCTATCCAACACTTTCCTTACTGTTGCACTCTCTGGAGTGGGAATAGTAATTTTTATCACTACGCTATCCAACACTTTCCCTACTGTTGCACTCTCTGGAGTGGGAATAGTAATTTTTACCTCTACGCTATCCAACACTTTCTCTACTGTTGCACTCTCTGGAGTGGGAATAGTAATTGTTAACCCTACGCTATCCAACACTTTCCCTACTGTTGCACTCTCTGGAGTGGGAATAGTAATTTTTTACCCGTACGCTATTCAAAAGGTTTTTAATTTTTTTTATTAGTTTTACATTGTTATTAATTGTTATTTATATTACTATTTTATGTATATACATTTATTTGTAATTTATTATATTTTCATTTATTTATAAGTTATTAAAATAATTATTTTAGAGTTATTATTAATGAAGTATATACTATGTATTATGGCTTAATTATTATTAGTTTATATTACATTATTTATTAATTTTAAATAATATAATATATTTGTAACTATGTTTATTACATTTATAAGTATTATTTTGTTAATATTACATTGTTTTGTTTTTTAAATAAAACGATATTTTCTAAAAAAACAATTTTGTGGACATCGATATATATTTTTCGATATTTTTGTACTTACCTTGTTAGAGATAGGATCTCGATATTATTGTCATCGATATTTTTGTTGCGGTATTTTGGTAGGTTGATATTATTGTAGTCAATATTTTGTCATAGATTCAAGATTTCCAATGCTCCCCAAAGACTTTCTGGTATCTTCATGTGCCAGTATTTTAAACACTGGTTGTCCTTTTACAGGAGTAAGTTGTAGTAGATCTCCAAAAACTATGACGTGTTTTCCTCCAAATATTACATCTTAGTCTGTTTTAAGAATGTGCTGCATTCTTAAATGCACAAAGGCAAGCATTAAGTTTGATACCATGCTTACCTCATCAATAATGAGAACTTTCATTTTCTTCAAGACTCTTGCAACTTCAAAACAAGCTTCTCCAGATAGCTTGTAGTATTCTAATTTGTTTTCATGCTCTACTGGTAGCATTAATAAACAATGTAAAGTAACTGCTTTAATATTGTGTGCCGCCAACCCAGTTGGAGCAGTGACAATACAAGACAAATACGAGTCAGTTGTTTTGTGTAAATAAGTTAAAATTACTTTAATTAAAAAACTTTTTCCTGTTCAAGCTTGTCCACTCACATACAATCGGATATGTTGAAATAATGAGCAAGAGAACTCTTTCTTTTCATGATGTAATCCATGGTTAATCTGTTCTCTCACTTGCTCGTATATTTGTTTCTGCTCAACATTAAGTTGTTCTTCCAAATATCCTACATTTCTTACATCTTCTTGAGCTTGATACATTGCTGTTTCCACCTCTTCCACAGCACTTACTGCTTCATTTTGAATACTTGGTTCTCCCAATGGATCCTGACTTAATGGAGAAAAAGTTTGAATGTCTTGAGAACTGTCTCTAGCAATCTCAGCTGCAATTGTAGCTTCTTGTTCAATTTCATCGCTTAACATTTTCACATAATTAGCAAAAACAGGACATTCTATACTATCTTTAGTAGCATTGAAAGAATCTTCATAGCTGTCAAAATCTCCAAGTAATTCTAATTCTGAACGCCATGGCTTGAAAAGTTGGAAAAGAGCAAAATAGTAAAATTCGCTTTTGTCAGGTACGCACAACAGAAAGAAAGAAATTCACAAAGACCTAGGTTTACCAAATGTAGACATTAAATGGATTCGACAGAGAGGGTTAAAGTGGCACCAATTGATGCCATTAGTGAAATCCTTTATGCATCTCCAACACCCTATCCTCATAATTGTGCACTGTGGTGGCAATGACCTAGGCACTTTAACTGGGGTAGGACTGGAAATGTTTATGAAGGACACCTTTACAAAACTGATGTCACATTTCCCCCAAACTGCCTTTGTCTACTCTGATATATGTCAAAGGCAAAAATGGAACTGGTCCAATCAATTTTGTCCACAAATTGAGAAAGCTAGGAAACATGTGAATACATCTGTTTCTGCTTTTCTCCGAGACTATAGAATGGTGTCCATTTACCACAGCAATCTGTGTTTCAATATGCAAAACATCTATAGGAGAGACGGTGTACATTTTACAGATGAAGGGAACTGAGTCTTCCTCATAAACTTTAGACTCTGCATCGGTACTTACTTGTAGGTACTAAAATCCCCCAATAAACACAAGGGCTCTTTTTAGAGCCACCCAACATGTAAACACATACACTTCATAAATATCTAAAAATATTTTACTTGTTCTAGCTTAGTTAGGCTTATGGAACGACTTACAGACTTTGCACCGTTCGTCGTACTTACGAGCATGGAAGGCGTACCATAATTCTATTGTAAAAAAAAATAGCGTCTATTACTAATTTTTAGTATCCCCCAGGGCTACAATACAACGTTGGGGACCGTGGGGGGAGCCCCAATGCCCCCATGGTCTCAGCCGGCTCCCCACGTCCTTCGGGAGCCGGCATTGCTTTTTGTCCGTGAGAGCAGCTAACATGCTGCTCTCTCTGACGAAAATCAGTTTGCTATGGTAGGGCGGGAGCAACGAGGCTCCCGCCCTACCATACCAAACAGCAGTGTTTAGGGGTAGGCACCCCGGGACACTGCAGGAGCCGGCCCTGGTGAGGTGGCGGTCAGCAGGGCCACCACAAGGCTCCAGGGGGTGGGTCGCGGGGCCCCCTCCCAACATCTACAATGCCCCAGGGGGTGGTGGTCCCCGGGACGTCCATCACGGACCCTTCTATTTTACATATTAGTGCCCCGGGGAGGTGGCGGTCCCCGGGGCTTGTGGGGGGGTTAAATCCCCCACACAGTTTTTTTTTTTAACAAAAAACTAAGCCCCGGGCGTAGTGGTCCCCGGGACTGCAGGGGGGGCATGAGCCCCCATGCATACTTAGAAAGAAAGTCCCGGGGTGGCGGTCCCCGGTGCTCAGGGGGCCCCTGGGGGGGTGGCGGTCCCTGGGGCTGTGTGGGGGCTGTATGCCCCCCCGCTATCATAATTACTTTGCGCTGGGGGTGGTGGTCCCGGGGCAGTGTGGAGGGCATTGGGACCCCCCACACACTTTTTTCTCATTTTGCCCCCGGGGGCTAATTTTTAAAAAAGCAGACCAGGTTTTTTTATTTTTCTCGCGGAGTTCGCGTACGTACCTGTACTCCGCGATTTTAAAAACATCTTGTGGGACCCCCTGAGCAGGCCTAGGGGGTCAGGGGGTTTCTACTCTGCCCCCTTTTTGCGTTTCTCTGCTTCCTTACGGTAAGCTCCTATAGATATACTTATGATTTTACTTATGATTTTCTTAGAAACTACTGAACGGATTTACACCATTTAACAAAAAGTGTGATGTGGGAACTGAACTCTACCTTGTTGTGTAATTCCGTTCAGCCGTTCGCGAAGCTTCGTCCACTGGCGCCAAAGTTATTCCAAATAGAATGTTGCGGATTTCCTATGGAAAGTAGGTCCTAACTATAACTACCTACTGGCGACCGCCAGTAGGTTATATATATATATATATATATATATATATATAAATTTATGTGTGTGTATATACAAATATATTAAAAAAATATGAATGGTCATGGTCTGCTCTATCAATAATATAAAACCCTATGTATCTCTCCACCCATATAACATCACAATTCAGGGGATGACATAAAGACTATAAGGCATAAGGCTTACTCCATTTTGAACATAGCAAGACTTCCTTGACCATCATGTTTCCAGGGCGATCAACATGTCTACTATGACACATGTGGTTGGACACAGGTGTCACCTGTCCTTATGTTTCTAAGAACCAGTGAAAGTGCCCAGTCACTTAATCAATGACATTGATAAGACAACTGATGCAACAACAGTCTGGAACAAGTGCTTTTTTATATCTATTTCAAGATCAAACATGAATAATAGCCAAAATAATGTAGTCACTTATTTGTTTGTTAGAATGCATCTAAGACTAGACTCTCAATGCCCATTAGTTCTGACAGAAAATCATAAGATGATGTTGTAAATTTGTTCTTAGATAAGATATAGTAAAAAAGAGCTGCCGCTTGCTCACTTGTCAGGAGAGGTCCCGGGCCCCATATTATCGCACAAGATACTGCCAGAGACTACCTTGCTTGCCTGAGATGCTGCCGAACCGCCCCTTCTACTGAAAGCTGATATTGAGCCATCAAATCCAGACGCAGAGGAGATGTTGCGACATGTGTTCACCCATCCCGGGGAACATGACCTGCCTGACTATTAAAACTGCAGTGCTTTTCTCTAAACAGGTATGCAGTGTGCTTATTCTCCCCAAGAACGAAAAAATTGAAGTTATACTACTCCATGTTTGCCCAGCATAGCATATAGAAATAGGTTTAGGGTCCTAGGTTCCATAGATAAAATTTTAACCATGAAGGAAATGTTCATTTTATGCCTGTTGTTCGCAGCATGCATTTGTGTTGTTTTAATTATATTCTGTGTGGTTTAGATTTAGAAAACAAAAGGGTGCACCTTTTGAAATAAATACACTTTTTTGTTAAAGTTACCTTTTCTTAGTGTAGTATGGGTATGTGTTATTGAAAAGAATAAAAATAGATTTGTTTTCAATCACCAAGGTGTTGGTGCCACTTCAACTATGTTTTGGGTGGGGTTCTTTGGGGCACCAAAAAACCTGTATTTTACATTCAATTGTTGGTGCAATAAACTAAGTTCACTTGTGTCACTTGTGAGTGTGAAAACAAACCTTGTAGAGTTGAACCAAAGAGGCAACAACTTCAAACACACCCAGAAAAGGGAAGCCCTGCCTTGGACACCATATTGCAATATGTCATTGGGCTCCAAAATGACTAATATAGCCCATTGTTTACAATATTTTTTTAAAGGGGAGGACGATTGAGGTAATCAATCAATCAGTGCATTTATATAGCGCACTACTCACCCGGAGGGTCTCAAGGCGCTTGGGGAGGGGGGGGGTCCGCTACTGCTTGAACAGCCAAGTCTTGAGCTGCTTCCTGAATGCGAGGTGGTCTTGGGTCAGGCGGAGATGGGTCGGGAGGGAGTTCCAAGTCTTGGCGGCCAGGTAGGAGAAGGACCTTCCTCCTGTGGTGGCTCTTCGGATGCGGGGGACAGCGGCGAGGGCGTGGCTGGTCGATTGAAGCTTGCGTGTGGGAGTGTAGAAGTTGAGGCGGCTGTTGAGGTATTCTGGGCCTTGGTTGTGCAGGGCTTTGTGTACGTGGGTGAGGAGCCGTAACGTGATTCTTTTGTTGACCGGGAGCCAGTGCAGGTCTCTCAGGTGTCTGGCGATGTGGCTGTGTCGGGGGATGTCGAGGATGAGTCTTGCTGAGACATTCTGGATCCGCTGGAGTCTCTTCTGGGGTTTCGCGGTGGTTCCGGCGTAGAGGGTGTTGCCGTAGTCCAGTCGGCTGGTGACGAGGGCCTGGGTGACCGTCTTCCTGGTCTCGGTGGGGATCCACCGGAAGATCTTACGTAGCATGCGCAGGATGTTGAAGCATGACGAGGAGACGGCGTTGACTTGTCTGGTCATGGAGAGGGAGGAGTCCAGGATGAAGCCCAGGTTGCGTGTGTGGTCCGTTGGTTTGGGTGCGCTGCCCAGGGCGGGGGGCCACCAGGAGTCATCCCAGGCGGAGGGCGAGGAGCCCAGGATGAGGACTTCCATCTTGTCTGAGTTCAGTTTCAGGCGGCTGGTTATCATCCACTCGGCTACGGCTGTCATCCCTTCGTTCAGGTTGGCTCTGGCGGTGGCGGGGTCGTTGGTGAGGGAGAGGATCAGCTGGGTGTCATCGGCGTAGGAGATGATGTTGAGGTTGTGTTGGCGTGCGATGGCCGCAAAGGGGCTCATGTAGACATGGGTGGGGCTGAGCGAGGAGCCTTGAGGAACGCCGCAGATGACTTTGGTGGCTTCTGATTTGAACGGGGGGAGGCGGACTCTCTGTGTTCTTCCGGTGAGGAAGGAGATGATCCATTCCAGTGCCTTCTCTTGGATTCCGACGTTGCTGAGGCGCTGCACTAGGGTGCGGTGGCAGACAGTGTTGAATGCCGCGGAGAGGTCCAGGAGGATGAGGGCCGCAGTTTCCCCATTGTCGAGCAGGGCTCGGATGTCATCGGTGGCTGCGATGAGGGCGGTCTCGGTGCTGTGGTTGGCCCGGAAGCCGGACTGGGAGAGGTCGAGGGATCCGTTCGTCTCGAGGAAGGCGGCCAGCTGCTTGTTGACGGTCTTCTCGATGACTTTGGCCGGGAACGGGAGGAGCGAGATGGGGCGGTAGTTTTTGGGTTCGGTGGGGTCTGCTGATGGTTTCTTCAGTAGAGCCCTGAGTCCGGCGTGCTTCCAGCTTTCCGGGAAGGTAGCGGTGTCGAAGGAGGCGTTGATGATGTCTCGTAGGTGGGGTGCGATGACAGCATCGGCCTTGTTGAAGACATGGTGAGGGCAGGGGTCGGTAGGAGATCCGGAGTGGATGGAGTTCATCGTGCGTCGGGTTTCTTCGGTGTTGATCGGGGTCCAGGCGCGGAGGGTGGCGGTGGGGGGTGGCGGTGCGGTCGTGGGGTGCGTTGGTTGGGTGATGAAGCTGTTGTGTATGTCTGCGATCTTGTTGTGGAAGTAGGAGGCGAGGGAGTTGCAGAGGTCTTGAGATGGAGTGATGTAGTTGTTCCTGGCGTTGGGGTTGGAGAGCTCTTTGACGATGTTGAGGAGTTCCTTGCTGTTGTGTGCGTTGTTGTCCAGTCGTTCCTTGAATGCAGTTTTCTTGGTGGTGTGGATCAGTTGGTGGTGTTTTCGGGTGGCGAGCTTGAGGGTGGTCATGTTGTCTGGTGTTGGGTCTCTGCGCCAGGCTCTCTCGAGGGTTCGGCAGTTCTTCTTGGAGCTCTTGAGTTCGTCGGTGAACCATGGTGCTTTCTTACTGCCGGGTCTGCTAGGCGGGGTCCTCAGGGGGGCGAGGTCTTCTGCGCAGTTGCTGATCCACTTCGTGAGGTTGTTGGCGGCCTGGCTGGGGTTCGCTGAGCTGGCGGGGGGGTCCCGGCTCAGGGATGCGGCGAGCTGGTCGGCTGTGATCTTGTTCCAGCTTCTGCGTGCAACCTGTTGCTGGTGGATCGTGTTCTTTCTGAAGCTGAAGTGGACGCAGCTGTGGTCCGTTCAGTGGAGACCGGTGGCGTGGCTGAAGGCGATGTCCTTGCTGGATGAGAAGACGGGGTCGAGTGTGTGTCCGGCGTAGTGGGTGGGGGTGGTCACCAGCTGCTTGAGACCGAGGTTGGCGAGGTTGTCCAGCAGGGTGGTGGTGTTGCGGTCGTTGTAGTTCTCCAGGTGGAAGTTGAGGTCCCCGAGGAGGATGTAGTCTGCGGAGGGGAGGGCGTGTGGGCTGATGAAGTCGGCGATGTCTTTGCTGAATTGTGTGCGTGGTCCCGGGGGTCTGTAGATGAGGGTGAGGTAGGTTGGGCTCTCTAGCTTTGGGCCTCATTCTGAGTTTGGCAGTGTGGGAGCGGGGTAGTACACCACCACCCCACTCCCATACCACCAAAGTTTACCACCGGCCACCCACCAGATTATGAGTGACCTCATTGTCTGGTTGCTGGTTTTGGTGCTCCAATGGCATTGCCTATTAAAAATGCACCGCAATGGGAGGGCTAAAGCAACTTCCTGCAAGGCATGAACTGGGCATGCATGCAGACATGTGTGCACACCATATGCCCCCCTGCATGAAACCCCATGGCCCTGAGACACCAGGTGGCCCTAAAGGGTCCCCTTAGTTTCCTCAACACCACAGTTTTCATGGCAGGCTGACTGCCAAGAAAACTGTGGCAGTGAGGAAGGCCACATTATGCTTGGTGGTGCAGCAGCTGCATGGCCAGCATATTATGGCATCTGATTGTCTCACCAATGCAGAGGGATCACGGATCCCACGTGGTTGCGGCAGTCTAATGGAGGTTCAACTGCCAAAATCAGAATACGGCAGCTGGACCAGCGGTGCGCCCCGCAGTACCACCCCGAGTTTGGCGGTCCATGGCCTGGCAAATTCGGAATCAGACCCTTTATTTGCTTGCTCTTTAAATCTAACAAAGGTATTTGCTTACCACCACCTTCAGAGTTCTCCAGCCACCACTGTTCCTAGGTAAACCTATTCTATATTTTGGACTCATCCACCAAGGTTAATTGCTTCATTAGAGGGCTTCTCCTCACCCTGACTCAAGGCACATGTCGATGGTGAACTCTTTATTATGGAGCTCTTAGAGACTGAGCAGATCCATGTGTGACCCTTGTTAGTGGTTGCTGTACATGGGCACTTACTGTTTAACTTAAAAAGGACCCCTACAGAAAATGGTAACATTACCTACTGGTCGACTAACCATTTTTATTGGTGATACCCCATGGTAAGATGAAAACACCTAGTTTTAGATAATGAGGTGCAAAGACCAATCTCTGATCACCAGTGATATAATGTAAGCTTAAAGTTCTTTTCACTATTGTGAATATTAATTTGTGAGGGGTTAATGATGATGAAATGAGATTTATAAAGCGTGCAGCTACTCCTAGGAGTGCCCTGGCGCTAGGCTCATAGGTATGACCACTTCTTTTTGAACAAATAGAAATATTTTCAGCTTCTTTTCAAAGATAGAGACTGATTTGACTGAGCGAAGACATTGTGGAAGCTTATTCCAGGCTAGCGGGCCCAGATAGGAAAAGGCACATCCTCCTGTGTTGGCAAGCCACATCTTGAGAATCATCACTAGAGACCTGTTTTAGGCACACAGATTACTGGTGGGAAGATAGGATCTAATTCTGGAGACCAGAAACCCAGGGCCGGTGTGATGAAGTGCTTTCTGAGTGAGAAGCAGAGCTTTGAGCAGAATATGCTGCCTCATTGGAGAGCCAGTAAAGAGAATGGAGGTGAGGATGCGTTTTCAATGGGAGGTTGAGGAGTAGGCAGGCTGCTGCATACTGTACCACCTGGAGTCTGTTAACTAGGTAGTCAGGCAGACCCAAGTACAGGGCGCTTGCATAGTCCAACCTGAATGTGATGGGTGCCAGAAAAACTGTTGTCCTAACTGAGAAAGAGAGGAAGTGGAGAAATGTTTTCAGTAACGAAATAGTCCAAAACAGGAACTGACCACAGAGTTGACTTGTTGCTTGAAGGGCAGGAGGATTTCGGACTTGACCCCGAGTTTCATGATAACTCCTGAGTGTTGGCCAAGAGGGGGAGCCCCATCTGGCCAAATGGTCTGCCAGGCTGCAGGGAGATTTTTGCCAAAGAACAAATCTTTGGTTTTATCTGCATTCCATTTCAATTGGTTGAGGGCCATCCAATGAAATACAGTAGCTTGGCGGATTTGATCAGATCTACTGCAATCTCTTCTCCTTTTATAAAGGAGAAGAGTAGCAGTTTTTCATCTGCATCTACAATTATTTTTGCCCCTCAGGCTTCTGTCATATGAGCGAGACAGATGTTAAACAGAGTCGGGCTCAGAGCTGAGCACTGAGGAAACCCCACAGTTAATGCTGTAGAAACCTCCTGTCCTCTTCCACTTAAGAAAGAAGCCAGCCAATTTACAGAATGAGCCTCCAGTCCAATTGACTGGAGGCATGCCAAGAGCCTGGAGATACTGAGGAAGTTGCTGGTTACCTAATTTCTCCAGCACCTTAGACAGAGCAGGGAGCAGAAATATCGGTCTGTAATTGGACAATACTTTAGGATCCGCTGAAGGCTTTTTCATTGGGGGGGAATTTTAGCTTGTGACCCCAAAGTTAAGAGGTTCGGTGGACAAGTAACCAAGGGTGATCGCGACTTGAGACCTCAAATAGCTTCCAGAGTGTAATCCAAAGAAATACAGTCAAATGACAATAGTGAGCACTCCACTACTTCAGCCACTATTGTATCTACTGCAACTACAGACCGCATCATTTAGTGGGCCGGTAGTAAGACTGGCTTGGATATTAGAAACTTTACTCTTCAAGAATGGAGGCACATTGTTCACACCATAATGCCGACAATTGTTGGCTTCTGGCACATGCCATAGGTGACATGACATATTTCACCACCTTGAAGATTTCTCTGGATTTATTATCCTCTGCTTCAATCTATCCTTCAAAGTAGACCTTCTTCACTCTTTTGACAGAGGAGTGGTTTTTCGCCAGCATCTCTCAATATTTTTTACAACAATTCTTCTCTTCCCTTAAGGCTATCTGTAAACTTGGGCCCAAAGGCTTACTTCTACCAGGTTTATGCAGAGTTTTTCTGCCACATTTCAGATCCAACTATCAACCCTGGTGTCATCATCCTCAACAGAACCAGAGACAGTGAGAGCAGTCTCTTCCACAGAGCAAAGGAGCTAAAACTGTTTGATCTTAATTAAAAGTCTTGTTGGGTAAAGTGCTTTTGGCAGGCTGTTCCAAAACTTTCGGTACAATAGGCCAACCAAACTTAATTAAAAAGTGGCTAGTCAAGGCTAGAGGAAGAGGGTCAAGCATTTGCAGCTTTACGTTGGAAAACACTTGGTCAAGCACATGCCCTCCTGATGAGTAGGCTTACAAACATATTGGGTCAACCCAATGGATGCCACTGTGCCTATTAGCGTAGTAACCTCTTCTTCAGATGGGCAGTCCACATGAATATTAGAATCTCCTGAATGAGCAAACCTCAGGGTCAAATGAGTTCAATACCTAGGGAATTCAGGAACGGGCCTGCCATGTAAATTAACACCCCAATAGGGATTAATGAGAAGTCAATGTAAGGCAGAACCCCAGTGATTCTGCTCCTGTCAGCTCTTCTGTCAGGACCACCAAGCATCTATATTCTTGCCTGTATACTATAGCTATACCATCACCCCTCCCGCTAGGGTGGTCAATGTTAAAAATGTTTTTATTCCCTAGAGATCGTCATTTCGATTATAGAATTAGATACCTCAGGTTTCCGTTATTAGCAGCCCATCTGGTTGCTCATCACACAGAAAATTTAAATGGCTTCTGCACGCTTCTGCAAAGAACATGTGTTAATCAGAAAGGCGGAATACATCTCCCTGTTCAAAGTGGCAGGTGAGGATCGTTAGCAACTTTGTCACCGGGACTAGGATTTTCTTGGAAACCACACATGGAGTGAGAGTCCTTGATAATGAGTAGGTGGACTTGAAATGAACACTTCCATGTGGTGCCTAACATACACAATTGATTTCCAAATAGCAACACTTGACATGCCTCGTGCACGGTGGCTAGCACTGGCCGCTGATGGGCCCCGCTTTATGCATCTGAGTTCAACTCTTTTGACAACTGGAGTGTTCACTTCCAAAAAATGACGTTTCTAGTTATCAGACTGGGGTAAAAATGGCTGACTTCCTCCTGAGTAGAATTTGTATCTGCTGTTGCCTCTTTTCAAGTTTCAAAATCATTCCTGTAAACAGAATGTTAAAAGGCCAGTAAACCAAATGTAAAAACACAGAACAAATTCAAGAGACTTTTGTCCAGGACCAGGATTACCACGTGTTAGTTTACCACTAGGAACTTAGTAAACACAATCTGTTTCGGCTAAAACACAGTTCTTGAAAACTCTGGGCCTGATTCACAAAGACAAATGTATACTTTTGTGTAAATATACTCTTTTTCGGAATTCACAAACTATGATTTAGTAGTAACTTGAAAGCTTCAGAGACTCTGCAGTCAGGACATAGAACTCCACCATTAAAAAGATAGGTCAAAGTATAAGTTTACCTTTGTGAAACAGGCCCCCTCTAATTGACTTGTAATAGCTGCATGTAGTGGTATTAAGAATGATATATTGACCATTGGCTCCATTTGGCTTAATTGACTCAATTTTGTGTGCTGAATCCATCTTGTGTAACAGACTCCATTATCTGTGCTCGCAAGTAGCAAAAAAGTAGTTAAAAGGCGGGAAGTCTTTGCGTCTAGCTGGGAGTTCATTTGTGGAGTAGACGTACTGCCACTAAAAGTAATCTGGATTTGAGTCCAGATCAAACTCCTTCCTCAGCTGTCAAATGTCTCCTCCAGCTTGAGTTGGCAAGGATGTTGCATGATCGATCGGTGAGGTGTTACTTACTTTGTGTATATAATTTCTAAGTTTCTTTGCTCTTTGCTACATGCACATATGCTACATGTTATTCAGTTTTGTTGCCTAAGTTACTTAATATGTGTGAGTCTGCATTAACCAATACATTTTGCCTTCCTTTCCAAAATAATGAATTAATAAACATACATGTGTCACTTTAAATGCACCTGAATTTGTTTTCTTGCCTCGCCTTAAAAGAGTGCTGAGTCAAGTTTTATCGCCTCATCTTCTGGGAGTGCTGTTTTACATGTGTTATTTAAAGGTGCAGCAGTGCATTTGCCTCCTCTCGGGAGTGCAGGGTTTAGGTGTGACCTATTGTGCAAAATTACAAGCACAATATTGTAGCAGAATCAGCAGGTAGGGTTGCCAGCTGGATGTGTTTTTACCAGCATGGTCTATACTTTTAAATGGAGGCCAATAAGCAGCAGTCAAGATTTCAGACAAATCCATTTAAAATTCAGACAGTACCAACTAGTACTTGCTGGATGAGAAGACGGGGTCGAGTGTGTGTCCGGCGTAGTGGGTGGGGGTGGTCACCAGCTGCTTGAGACCGAGGTTGGCGAGGTTGTCCAGCAGGGTGGTGGTGTTGCGGTCGTTGTAGTTCTCCAGGTGGAAGTTGAGGTCCCCGAGGAGGATGTAGTCTGCGGAGGGGAGGGCGTGTGGGCTGATGAAGTCGGCGATGTCTTTGCTGAATTGTGTGCGTGGTCCCCGGGGGTCTGTAGATGAGGGTGAGGTAGGTTGGGCTCTCTAGCTTTGGGCCTCATTCTGAGTTTGGCAGTGTGGGAGCGGGGCAGTACACCACCACCCCACTCCCATACCACCAAAGTTTACCACCGGCCACCCACCAGATTATGAGTGACCTCATTGTCTGGTTGCTGGTTTTGGTGCTCCAATGGCATTGCCTATTAAAAATGCACCGCAATGGGAGGGCTAAAGCAACTTCCTGCAAGGCATGAACTGGGCATGCATGCAGACATGTGTGCACACCATATGCCCCCCTGCATGAAACCCCATGGCCCTGAGACACCAGGTGGCCCTATAGGGTCCCCTTAGTTTCCTCAACACCACAGTTTTCATGGCAGGCTGACTGCCAAGAAAACTGTGGCAGTGAGGAAGGCCACATTATGCTTGGTGGTGCAGCAGCTGCATGGCCAGCATATTATGGCATCTGATTGTCTCACCAATGCAGAGGGATCACGGATCCCCCATGGTTGCGGCAGTCTAATGGAGGTTCAACTGCCAAAATCAGAATACGGCAGCTGGACCAGCGGTGCGCCCCGCAGTACCACCCCGAGTTTGGCGGTCCATGGCCTGCCAAATTCGGAATCAGACCCTTTATTTGCTTGCTCTTTAAATCTAACAAAGGTATTTGCTTACCACCACCTTCAGAGTTCTCCAGCCACCACTGTTCCTAGGTAAACCTATTCTATATTTTGGACTCATCCACCAAGGTTAATTGCTTCATTAGAGGGCTTCTCCTCACCCTGACTCAAGGCACATGTCGATGGTGAACTCTTTATTATGGAGCTCTTAGAGACTGAGCAGATCCATGTGTGACCCTTGTTAGTGGTTGCTGTACATGGGCTCTTACTGTTTAACTTAAAAAGGACCCCTACAGAAAATGGTAACATTACCTACTGGTCGACTAACCATTTTTATTGGTGATACCCCATGGTAAGATGAAAACACCTAGTTTTAGATAATGAGGTGCAAAGACCAATCTCTGATCACCAGTGATATAATGTAAGCTTAGAGTTCTTTTCACTATTGTGAATATTAATTTGTGAGGGGTTAATGATGATGAAATGAGATTTATAAAGCGTGCAGCTACTCCTAGGAGTGCCATGGCGCTAGGCTCATAGGTATGACCACTTCTTTTTGAACAAATAGAAATATTTTCAGCTTCTTTTCAAAGATAGAGACTGATTTGACTGAGTGAAGACATTGTGGAAGCTTATTCCAGGCTAGCGGGCCCAGATAGGAAAAGGCACATCCTCCTGTGTTGGCAAGCCATATCTTGAGAATCATCACTAGAGACCTGTTTAAGGCACACAGATTACTGGTGGGAAGATAGGATCTAATTCTGGAGACCAGAAACCCAGGGCCGGTGTGATGAAGTGCTTTCTGAGTGAGAAGCAGAGCTTTGAGCAAAATATGCTGCCTCATTGGGGAGCCAGTAAAGAGAATGGAGATGAGGATGCGTTTTCAATGGGAGGTTGAGGAGTAGGCAGGCTGCTGCATACTGTACCACCTGGAGTCTGTTAACTAGGTAGTCAGGCAGACCCAAGTACAGGGCACTTGCATAGTCCAACCTGAATGTGATGGGTGCCAGAAAAACTGTTGTCCTAACTGAGAAAGAGAGGAAGTGGAGAAATGTTTTCAGTAACGAAATAGTCCAAAACAGGAACTGACCACAGAGTTGACTTGTTGCTTGAAGGGCAGGAGGATTTCGGACTTGACCCCGAGTTTCATGATAACTCCTGAGTGTTGGCCAAGAGGGGGAGCCCCATCTGGCCAAATGGTCTGCCAGGCTGCAGGGAGATTTTTGCCAAAGAACAAATCTTTGGTTTTATCTGCATTCCATTTCAATTGGTTGAGGGCCATCCAATGAAATACAGTAGCTTGGCGGATTTGATCAGATCTACTGCAATCTCTTCTCCTTTTATAAAGGAGAAGAGTAGCAGTTTTTCATCTGCATCTACAATTATTTTTGCCCCTCAGGCTTCTGTCATATGAGCGAGACAGATGTTAAACAGAGTCGGGCTCAGAGCTGAGCCCTGAGGAAACCCCACAGTTAATGCTGTAGAAACCTCCTGTCCTCTTCCAATTAAGAAAGAAGCCAGCCAATTTACAGAATGAGCCTCCAGTCCAATTGACTGGAGGCATGCCAAGAGCCTGGAGATACTGAGGAAGTTGCTGGTTACCTAATTTCTCCAGCACCTTAGACAGAGCAGGGACCAGAAATATCGGTCTGTAATTGGACAATACTTTAGGATCCACTGAAGGCTTTTTCATTGGGGGGGAATTTTAGCTTGTGACCCCAAAGTTAAGAGGTTCGGTGGACAAGTAACCAAGGGTGATCGCGACTTGAGACCTCAAATAGCTTCGAGAGTGTAATCCAAAGAAATACAGTCAAATGACAATAGTGAGCACTCCACTACTTCAGCCACTATTGTATCTACTGCAACTACAGACCGCATCATTTAGTGGGCCGGTAGTAAGACTGGCTTGGATATTAGAAACTTTACTCTTCAAGAATGGAGGCACATTGTTCACACCATAATACCGACAATTGTTGGCTTCTGGCACATGCCATAGGTGACATGACATATTTCACCACCTTGAAGATTTCTCTGGATTTATTATCCTCTGCTTCAATCTATCCTTCAAAGTAGACCTTCTTCACTCTTTTGACAGAGGAGTGGTTTTTCGCCAGCATCTCTCAATATTTTTTACAACAATTCTACTCTTCCCTTAAGGCTATCTGTAAACTTGGGCCCAAAGGCTTGCTTCTACCAGGTTTATGCAGAGTTTTTCTGCCACATTTCAGATCCAACTATCAACCCTGGTGTCATCATCCTCAACAGAACCAGAGACAGTGAGAGCAGTCTCTTCCACAGAGCAAAGGAGCTAAAACTGTTTGATCTTAATTAAAAGTCTTGTTGGGTAAAGTGCTTTTGGCAGGCTGTTCCAAAACGTTCGGTACAATAGGCCAACCAAACTTAATTAAAAAGTGGCTAGTCAAGGCTAGAGGAAGAGGGTCAAGCATTTGCAGCTTTACGTTGGAAAACACTTGGTCAAGCACATGCCCTCCTGATGAGTAGGCTTACAAACATATTGGGTCAACCCAATGGATGCCACTGTGCCTATTAGCGTAGTAACCTCTTCTTCAGATGGGCAGTCCATATGAATATTAGAATCTCCTGAATGAGCAAACCTCAGGGTCAAATGAGTGCAATACCTAGGGAATTCAGGAACGGGCCTGCCATGTAAATTAACACCCCAATAGGCATTAATGAGAAGTCAATGTAAGGCAGAACCCCAGTGATTCTGCTCCTGTCAGCTCTTCTGTCAGGACCACCAAGCATCTATATTCCTGCCTGTATACTATAGCTATACCATCACCCCTCCCGCTAGGGTGGTCAAGGTTAAAAATGTTTTTATTCCCTAGAGATCGTCATTTCGATTATAGAATTAGATACCTCAGGTTTCCGTTATTAGCAGCCCATCTGGTTGCTCATCACACAGAAAATTTAAATGGCTTCTGCACGCTTCTGCAAAGAACATGTGTTAATCAGAAAGGCGGAATACATCTCCCTGTTCAAAGTGGCAGGTGAGGATCGTTAGCAACTTTGTCACCGGGACTAGGATTTTCTTGGAAACCACACATGGAGTGAGAGTCCTTGATAATGAGTAGGTGGACTTGAAATGAACACTTCCATGTGGTGCCTTACATACACAATTGATTTCCAAATAGCAAATGCGTGTCACACCACTTGACATGCCTCGTGCACGGTGGCTAGCACTGGCCGCTGATGGGCCCCGCTTTATGCATCTGAGTTCAACTCTTTTGACAACTGGAGTGTTCACTTCCAAAAAATTACGTTTCTAGTTATCAGACTGGGGTAAAAATGGCTGACTTCCTCCTGAGTAGAATTTGTATCTGCTGTTGCCTCTTTTCAAGTTTCAAAATCATTCCTGTAAACAGAATGTTAAAAGGCCAGTAAACCAAATGTAAAAACACAGAACAAATTCAAGAGACTTTTGTCCAGGACCAGGATTACCACGTGTTAGTTTACCACTAGGAACTTAGTAAACACAATCTGTTTCGGCTAAAACACAGTTCTTGAAAACTCTGGGCCTGATTCACAAAGACAAATGTATACTTTTGTGTAAATATACTCTTTTTCGGTATTCACAAACTATGATTTAGTAGTAACTTGAAAGCTTCAGAGACTCTGCAGTCAGGACATAGAACTCCACCATAAAAAAGATAGGTCAAAGTATAAGTTTACCTTTGTGAAACAGGCCCCCTCTAATTGACTTGTAATAGCTGCATGTAGTGGTATTAAGAATGATATATTGACCATTGGCTCCATTTGGCTTAATTGACTCAATTTTGTGTGCTGAATCCATCTTGTGTAACAGACTCCATTATCTGTGCTCGCAAGTAGCAAAAAAAGTAGTTAAAAGGCGGGAAGTCTTTGCGTCTAGCTGGGAGCTCATTTGTGGAGTAGACGTACTGCCACTAAAAGTAATCTGGATTTGAGTCCAGATCAAACTCCTTCCTCGGCTGTCAAATGTCTCCTCCAGCTTGAGTTGGCAAGGATGTTGCATGATCGATCGGTGAGGTGTTACTTACTTTGTGTATATAATTTCTAAGTTTCTTTGCTCTTTGCTACATGCACATATGCTACATGTTATTCAGTTTTGTTGCCTAAGTTACTTAATATGTGTGAGTCTGCATTAACCAATACATTTTGCCTTCCTTTCCAAAATAATGAATTAATAAACATACATGTGTCACTTTAAATGCACCTGAATTTGTTTTCTTGCCTCGCCTTAAAAGAGTGCTGAGTCAAGTTTTATCGCCTCATCTTCTGGGAGTGCTGTTTTACATGTGTTATTTAAAGGTGCAGCAGTGCATTTGACTCCTCTCGGGAGTGCAGGGTTTAGGTGTGACCTATTGTGCAAAATTACAAGCACAATATTGTAGCAGAATCAGCAGGTAGGGTTGCCAGCTGGATGTGTTTTTACCAGCATGGTCTATACTTTTAAATGGAGGCCAATAAGCAGCAGTCAAGATTTCAGACAAATCCATTTAAAATTCAGACAGTACCAACTAGTGGTGGGCCAGCCAGGAAATGCACGTGAATAGCCGAGCTAGACATGAGCCAGGCATCCGACTTGGCTCAATGAGACCAAGCAAGAGCTGAGTCACAGATAATGATCATGAGATTCCTGAATAGAATATAAACTATTGAAGTTGCTCAAAAGGGTGGACTAATAAGCTAAGGCATCTTAAAAATTATACACAATTGATACTTATTTACAAAATATTTGTATTTAAACTTTCACTGATAATATAAATATTATGTTTATATTAATGCTGTTACTTCAATGTCCACTGATTGTGTGACAATTTCTCACAAACACCATTACTATAGGGTGAAAAACTGTCCTGATTTCTGCAGGATTGTCCAGAGATAGAGGAAATGTATTAAATATATGTTTGAAACTTAGAAGAAACCATGCAGTCTTACTGCTTAAAAGGTCAACATTGACCCCATTTCTCACACAAATATTGCCACACCAACAAACCTGTATACCATCTTTATGAGCAGTGGTGTGTTGAAGCTGGTGCCAGACACCAAGGAGATTTACTAAGATTTTATGGTGTATTTGCGTCAAGTTTGCACACACTCTTTTTTCCCTATTTACATGGGCGTTCCCATGCCACCACTCAAGATTTCTCAAGCTAACCCCAATTTACTAGATAAAGTAGATTAGGTTTAGCGTGAGAAACCTGTGTCCTTTTCAGTAGGCGCACAGAAGGAGAAATGCTTTCATTTCCCCTTCCTTTTCCAACTTTGCATGCGTGCTGCACTGTGCACTACGCATACAAAGTGGGAAAAACTTTGCAGTGTGTCTGGGCATCGTATTTACAAAACCTATGCTAGACTGCCACACACACCCGAGCTCTATGGCACTAAGGTGTGTGCTTGGTGCACAGCAGCTGTAAACAGCACCAGGCAAGGGAAAGCGGAGGAGAGAGCCATATCTTCAAATATATGCTCCCTTCCTGTCACAGTATGCAGCGCCACCTCATGGGGGCTGTGCTGCATGAATTGTTTGTGAATCTCTCCTCAAATGTCCTGCTTATTGCCTGTCACAGATAAGTGCAGGCCAACTGAAAGCAGAACCACTACTACCAAGAAGGCAGCTGAAATTACTCAGATCCACTAATCAAAGTATGTATAAGAATAAATGCAGCCTTGGGTGTCTGAATGATGTCCTAGCCCTGACACTGTGAGCTTGCCCTGTTCCGAGCAACATGCAGCAGGCGGCATTTGTTGGCATGGCAACCGCGAGGGAAGCTTCAAAGTACACGGTGTCCTTTAGCAGTACATTTACTTTTAGAGATGCTAATAGGAAGTGTGAACACCTGCAGAGACATTGCCCTGAAAGATGGCATATAGCAGCAGTAGACCTGCCTAAAGCCTGAGAGAGTTCATTGTCACTCCACCAACGTATATTAAATGTCTAAAAGCTTTAAAATTAGTTCTAGCACTATGAAAGTTTTTTGGGACTGGTCTTCAATAATTTAAATAGAGTTAAGGGGTCAGGTAGTTTGTGAAAAGCCTGATCATCTTGGTGAGTGTGACTACCAACTGGCCTGATCTCAGAACCTGCAAGAATTGTTAAACTCAGATACAGTATTGCATAGTCATGAATCTTGATAATCTGTAGGGGTCATATGTACAAGCCCCTATCGCCACCACACCGTCACTTTTACCGATGTTGTGGTAGTGATAGGGGCTGAGCCTTATGTACAAGGCAGCGTTAAGCCACTTAACGTGGCTTAACATTGCCTTGTACATAAGGCCCCCTTTGATGCTATGGTTAGCGTGAAAGGGGTGGGCAGTGTGTGATGCGGTGGGTGTCCCACCTCAACATGCATTCATTTTGATGCTGTCCCCTACAGTCGTGGCTCACAGTGGGAGTGTTGTGGGAAGGTGGCGTGGGAGGGGCAGGGTTAGAGGGTAGTGGAGTCAGACATACGACCTCCACGGGTAAAGTAAATAAATAAAACTATTTACCTTGCGCTTGCTGCATCGCCGAGTTGGACATGCAGTGAGCACATGGTAAATAGTTTTATTTATTTATTTACTTACTTTACTCAAGGATGTCATATGCTCGACTCCACTACCCCCCACACTTCCCCTCCCCTGCAGCACTCCCACTGCGAGCCGCCACTGGCTCCCTCTGTAAAAGGGTGGCGTACATAGGAGGCAGCGCCAAAATTAGGACCAAGTAAGTCCTGGTCTTAAATTGGCGAAACATGGAAAAAGCAAATTGCCATGGTTTGTTTATGTACAGGAAGGTGTCCCTTCCTGTACATAAACAATCTTTAAAAAAACATGTCTTTTATCACTTTAATGTGTGTTGCATGAAGCAGCACACATGTAAGTGACATAATGGCATTTTAGTATTGTTTAAGTGCTGTGGAAATCGCAGGCCTTACCGTTAGCATAAGGTGAAGCCATTTTGTTTGTGGCATCCATTTGCATTAGCTTCACTGTTGCTTGCCTTCCTATTTCGCTTGAATCATCAACTGTAGTTAAGTTCTTCAGTACTGAGCCAGAGCACTGCACATGCTCCGAAGGGCTGTAGCTGCTAGAATGCACCTGTTTTAGAATGTAACTGTCAGGCTATTCCAACTGAAGTAAGCAGTACTATTTCCCCTCCCACTTTGTTAACCAATCAATTTCTCTCTGCCCATGTTAGTCAATAACTATTCCTGTATATGCATGTACCTCCTCTTTGAGTCTACATGCTTACTCAGCAACAAAGAAGGTTCCTTGGACGACCTCCCAGCACCTTGAGACCCTTGTGGGTATTTAGTGTGCTCTACAAATGACTGATTGATTGATTGATTGACTACCTCATACAGTGCCTGAGGGTTTTGTATTGATGTAGTCCCATTCATGAGTGATTAATAAACTTGTTATTTGATATTCCAGCTTCAGTGCCAATTTCTATATGTTGGTTTAAGGACCAGTGAATAGATAAGGGTGAACCCCTGCACCAGTGAGCCCCTAAAAAGGATAATTTCCACAAAATGGCATCCCGAACAGAGACTCATCGGAGACTAGGCGAATGGAATCTACTGAGGAGGTACCCTGCACAAGGAGACCCTTTGTCTTTGCAGACCGATGTGTTTTCCGGTTTTCCTAATCTGACACTCTACGTGATGGCCGGTCCTGACTGAGATCTTCTTTGGCATAAGTTTCTTAAGAAGGCCGTTAGGTCATCCCAGAGCGTGGCAGGTGGAGGTTGGAGACGTTGGTTTGGTAAGGTCTCTGTAGCAACACTTTTGTTTTGGATTTGCTTGGCCAAGATTCTGGTTTGGTTTACTTTGTATATTGCAATGTACAAAGGCAGGTAATTAAGAGATTTTTTTGTCTTCATTTTTTTATACTTGGATTAGATGCTATTTGATTACAATATTATATTATTTTATAATATTTTTGGCATGTCTGCTCCTAGCACACTTCTTAGAATGTGTTGCTGTCTTGGAGGTACCAATATGGATGTAGGCTCCCCCAGAGGGGACACTTAATAGGTTTATGTATATTAAATATGGTATTTCTTCCATAAATGTATAGTACACATGGAAAAAATATACAAAAAAAGGATCCTGATCTACGATGGCCATGGGTCATTTGATTTCACGAAGATTCAGTATGTTGAGCAGTGTCTGTTTTAGAGAAAGAGTTGACAAGATATGTTTGATTGTGTATTTACTATTGTTTGGGTTGAGTACAGTCTGTGGGCTGCCTCTTGTTTTTGTCCTAGTGTTGATTCGTGGGTTGATTGTGTGTTTGAGTGTCTATGAGGTTTGTCGACTGACAACGGTGGTAATGCCTGTGAAGTACTTGTTTAAATGAGTAGCGACTGTACTCTTTGTGTAAGGATGGCTTATCTTTGCAAACTGAGTTGTGTCTTATGAGTGTGTGGCCCTTTCTTGAAAATGTCTGGAATGAGCTCCATTTGGTTTGTTTTTGTCATTGTGTTCAGCAGATACCATTGGAATAATTAGACTTTAAATTTCAAAGAATGAATTATATAAAATATGTTAAGTAACTGCACGCTACTATGGCAAGTAAAAGCAGTAACAAAATATAGATGTGTGACCATTCAATTATTATATTGCCAAAATGGTAAAAAAAATAGTAGAATTAAAACTTGAAGCAGAATTAACTAGCATTCCATAGAAAAAGAGAAAATGTTATCTCACAACAAATAAAGTGCTCTGAGACCTTTGGGTATAGCAAGAGTTATATAATGTTAAAACTAACTTTACCTAGAAAAAAAGGCACTCAATAGGGAAAAGTAGGCCGTACAGAGAAAAATGAATGTGTGTGTTTTATACAACTAGGACTTAACAAAATTAAAAATAGATGCCCAACACTTTGTTTGTACTGCCTATCAGCTGTGCAAAATGTTACAGCACTATCCTTAGATACATCATATTAAATGTTAAAAGGCATTCACATTATATGAGTAATTGGTTGCTGCTAAATTTAAGGTGTCCTTCTTTTACCACACTGCCAATGATAGATTTAGACTGGCTTGGAATGCCTGGTTTTTAACTGAGCCTCATTCCCAGCACCAGAAAGAGAGCTTTTAATAGCTGCTCAAGTTGTCTGCCAGAAAGGAAGCTGTCTGTTAGAGCAGAGGGAGGTAGTGAGTAGATTATCAACTTTTTGGGGTTTCTGTGAGGACATTAGAATACAGCACATTGCTGTCATATTGGAAACAGATGGCATTAAAAGGGGCCCTGTGCCATTAAATGTCAGGCAGGATTTATCAGTCCTAGGCACAAAGCCTTTTCTCCTGAAAAAGTGTAGAAACTAATGCCTCCTGGTCATAAAACACAGCTGAATAAATAACACAGGCTTTACCCATGCACAAGCTATAAATAAACGCTGTGGCGACTAGGTTTTAAGTTAGTACAAAATGGCATAAAAACACGTGCATTAAAGACTACTAATTTTGAAAGTTAGAAATGCAGCTTCATTATTGTGGATAAAAGATAAAGGATAAAAGTAAGGATTTTTTTCTTGTTGCTTTCCTAAAAAGCACATCTGTGGATCTGATGGTACATAATTACTGCTTGTTAAACGGTGAAAGAATCTTTCATGTTACAGTAAAGCTTCTGTGCTTAGTTTCAAAAGAAATATTGTAAGTGATATAAATAAATGCATTTTAAGACAAAAGGAAAGGAATGAGGCTGGCTTTTCATATTTAGAAACAACAAAAGGGTTAGTGATCATTATTCAAGAAATGACTACATGAATACAAATTATTAAAAGTCATTGCACTAAAATCACTTCTGCATTATCATGATCTGTATAATGTCTAATAACATCACTGTAAAAAGTCAATAATTTTTAGCACTGTAGAAAATGACCCTGTTCAAATTGTGCATTAAGATTTCAATGGTTAAATATAGTGTGAATCCAAATTAAAAAGGTGAGTATTGGTTACTCCAACAATGACAATATTACTGTTTCTTAGTGATATACTTAAAATGTAGTGTGGCCTAATGGCTGCAGTGTCAAATACAATGGCTATTAAGAGTTATGCAAAGAGTAGCTGTACAGACATGTGAATTACATTGCAAGCCTTTATGCAAGGCTTTGGGCACAAGACTACTGGGTGGATTATGGCATTATGAAAACTAACATTTTGAGCAAGTTCTTTAGGTGCTAGAAAACACATTGCACAGGAATACAAAAAAATAAGACAGCAAAAGTTACTTCCTACCTTTGAAATATCACCACCTGAGTTAGCCCTTCAGTCATGTTTCTCCAGAGTTACTTTGAAGTGTGATGGCCACATGGGAATAGCCTTGCTCAGACAGTGGACAACAGGTTTAAGGGTCAGAGGCCAGGTTCTGCATTTAGAACTGATCAGCACTACTGAAGCAAAATGTCCACGCAGGAAGTTTTGGAGCATTTTTTTTATCTGAGATTAGCCACTATGACAGTGCGTGATTTCCACTTTTAGGGGGTCTATATTACACTATGGAACCATCACAGCGTTTCCTGATGTGTACATGTATGTATGTATGTATGTATAAACCATTTTATAACACGCTCTGTTACTTGGGAGTGTCCTGGCGCGATGGGGAAAAGCAGAAGAAGACAGGGCAGAGACCAGCTTAAGTCAGACTAGTGAATAAATGAGTTTTTAGTTTTTTCTTAAACTGGGCTACACACTGAATGGAGCGCAGATGGAGGGGAAGGGCATTCCAAGCCTGGGCAGCAACCACGGATGTTGACTGACCCCCTAGTCTAGATCGCCTAAAGCGAGGGAGAGTCATCTTGAACAGGGAGGACGATCTAAGAGCTCGTGTGGGGGCATAGAGGATGAACCGTTTCTTCAGATAGGCAGGCCCTTGGTCATGAGTTGCTCTAAACAGGAGCACAAGGGATTTGAACAGGATGCGTAGTGACACTGGCAGCCAATGAAGGCAGCACATGTGAGAGCGAACGCTCTTCCATCTCGGAACGTTAAACAGGAGGCGGATATGTAATTATGTAAATGCAAGGCGTACATTTATTCTATAGCCCTTGTAATAATAATACAAATTGGTCTACAGCAAATAACACATGTTCAGCAAACGCACAATCCAGTGCCACTTGTTCTACATTGGAAAAACATAGCTATCATACCTGCTTACAATGTTGAAGAGTAGTTTAACAAATTAATTCCTTTGTATCAATTACATTTCCTAAATCCAACATTGTAGGATAAAACACTACATGGAATGTAAACTTTGCTCTAATGATGTCTGAGGCTATAACGAGCCTAGGAAAATTAGGGTCAAATTAAATCTCAATTCATGTTAATAATATTTAGGCTATTGTCATAAATAATTTAACTACATTTAGGAAATGGAAGAATTCACTTAGTTGTTTCAATGAACTTATGGCCTTGATTAAGCCCTCCTGGAAAAAGATTGGACACCACAGATCTGTCCTGGGTTACATTAGCTAAAGGTAATATTGCACATTCTGTTAGGAGCAGAAGGGGATATCACTGTTTTCTTGAGAAGTAATACAAGTGTAGGGGATATGCAGGGTGGGATTTATCCTATTGAATAACATTATCAAGGGGCAGCAGCGTCTGTGGGCCATGCGCAACGAACAGCTCTGCCATGCATACAGAAATAATGGTTTTTACTTAAGATTACTGTGCCAGGGCTAAGACAAGGAGACAATGAAATTAAGCTTGCTTTCATGCGCCATCATATTAAAACAGTACAATAGCTAAAGGAATTGGTAGTTGGTTAATGGATTAATGTTTTTTAGTTAGCTCAATGTGCTTGTACACTAACATTTATAAAGTGGTACAGTCCAATAGTATTGGATTTGGCCTACTTGATATGGATTCCCCCTAGCTATTTACCTCCTACAAGTCTGTTTGTGCCCAGCTGCCAAAGGGGGTAAATATTGTCGACAGGAGGTCACCTGCTTAGGTTACCTACTGTCGAAGGGAGGTAGGAGACTAACTCCTGGGCAAATTAAGGGTAAACAAAATTAAGTAACACACTGTATTTTTTGGGGGGGTTAGTTTGTTGTGTTCTCTCTCTCTCTCTTTTGAGCCTGTCTAAGCTGTCTAGGAGCGGCTTTGAGACAATTGGTTTGGCTCGCTTTAGTCATTCATTTCACAGGATGCTGTGAAATATGTTCTTAAATAAATAGAGACAAAGCACCTCACCAGTGCACGTCTAATTGGCTATTAAGTAATACTGTTTGAACAAAGTGTTAGAATTAACAAAATGAATAAATAAATATGCCATGTTACTGCCCATCCGGTCTGTAAACTGATAAAATTGGGTAAGGATGAAAGGATGGGTAGAATAGACAGATGTTCTCTTATTTGACGTTTAAGGGGAACTATGGGCCCGATTCACAGAATTAACTTAAGACTATATCCTAAACTTACTACTTTGGTTATTCACAGAATGCACTTACTACTTTTGGTATTCACAGAATGCACTTACTACTTTTGGTATTCAAAGAATGGATTTACGACTACTAACTTTACATCTGCACTCGGGCCGTAAATTCCGGCCCGGAGGCAGAGCTTGCAGCCTGGAGGTGGAGCTACCGGCCCGGTGGCAGAGCTTCTGTCTTGGAGGCGGAGCTTGCGGCCCGGAGGTGGGGCTTGTGGCCCAGAGGCAGAGCTTGCGGCTCAGAGGTGGGGATTTAGCCATGGCTGAAATCTCCACCTCTCCATCTCCAAGACAGAAGCTCCGCCTATGGGCCAGAAGCTCCACCTACGGGCCACAAGCTTCGCCTCTGGGCCACAAGCTCCGACTCCTGGCCGGAATTTCCGGCCTGAATGCGGGCGTAAAGTTAGTAGTCGTAAATCCATTCTGTGAATACCAAAAGTAGTAAGTGCATTCTGTGAATACCAAAATTAGTAAGTGCATTGTGTGAATACCCAAAGTAGTAAGTTTAGGATTTTGTCTTAAGTTAGTTCTGTGAATCGGACCCTATATGTTGGGGGGTTTTGTTCAAAATTCCCAGGTGGCAACACCATTACTGTTGATGTAATTACAGCACTACATAGGTCGCAGAGGCATCACGAGTCCCTCATTAGTCAGTCCATATAATCGAGCTGACAGCCCTTGCTAGAGCTGGTGAATAGGTTTCTCTTCTGAATATGATGGTACGTGGCCCAGATCATGATAAGTATGATACATGTAATGTAATGTAGGGGACACTTATATAGCGCATCTATCACTCCATGGAGTATCTTGGCGCTCAACCAGATGGAAAACGGTTTAGGAAAAGATAGATCGATGGGAGCGCTTAAACCAATGCTGTGCAGGCTGCGTCTGTAAGGGAAAACACCCAGGTCTTTAGCGCCTTCCTGAACTGTGTTTCATGACATAGTAACCTAAGGTGAGAGGGAAGCTTGTTCCAAGCTCTGGAACCCAGGACAAAGAGAGACTTTCCTCCCTTGGTAGCCAATCTAAATCTGGGGATGGTTAATAGATTCTGGTTGGCAGACCTCAGGCAGCGAGTGGGATAGTATCGCTTAAAGCCAGTGCACAGATATTTAGGCCCCTGCTGATGGAAGGCCCTGAATGTGATCAGCAAGATTTTGAAAAGGATCCTTTTACCAACTGACAACCAGTGTAGCGCTTTTAGTGCAGCTGACACAGATGACTTTCGGGGCCAGCGTAGCACCAGTCTGGCAGCAGCATGTTGGATCATCTGCAGCCTATGGAGTACGGACTTATTAACTCCGGCATACAGGCTGTTACAATAATCTAGCCTTGAGCTTATTAAGGCTACTGCGACTGCTTTCCTGGCTGACAGAGGAAGGAGATCAAAAAACTTCCTCAAAGATTTAATGGTGTGAAAACACAGGCCGGCTACGGCCACCGCTTGCTGTTTAAAGCACAACTGGTCGTCAAATTTGATGCCCAAATTCCGAGCAGATGTTATAGTTTCGGGGGGTGATTCAGCATCGTCTGGCCACCATTGTTTTGGAGAAAACAGATTTCGATTTCCAAACATATGGTTCCAATGCTAGGGAAGAAGCCCATATGCCCTTAGAACACCTTTTTAAGAACAACATGTTATTTTGCTTATTTTCTTGTCTGCCACAAACAAGTTCCAAATGGAAAATTAATGTGCCTACTAGGTTATGTTTCATTTATCAGTTATTGATGTTATATGGATCTCTGTTACATTCATAGTTGTAGAGTTATCTGCTACACCTATAATATGAGAGCATGGTCATAAAGGGCAAAACATGGTTGTTCTTATGCAAGGAAAATAATTTTAGAGGTGTCTGCAGTTTTGCAGAATAGTGAAAGTTAACAAAGTAGAAGCTGTATCGTGAAAAATAATAGTTGTTCTGAAATTCTTTTTCTTTGATGTTCTTCAGAAAAATAATCTAGGGGCGTTTTTGAAATAGAATATCCTCTTTTGATTGATTATTTGTATGTTGTGTCTAAAGATTTCTTTTCTACAAACATTGCCAGAGGGGCCAGGACATCAGATCCAACCAGGGAACCAGCACAGGCATTGCTGGCAACTATAACAGTGGTGTAGGTGGAAGACCGGAAGAAGCGTGTACCCCTACCACTGTCGGATAAATCTTTGGTGAAAGACGGGGTCACAAATCAGGACGGAAATCTGATCCTTCACTTTGTTCCAGCTGCTTTGATGCCCAGCTGAGAGAGGCACAGCCTGACAACAAGAGTGCGCCAGAGGAGCAACACAGGAGTTAGGGAAGGACTTGAGTTTAGGGTACAGGTGCTGTGTCTCTGGTGCCTGTTAGATTGGAGTGAAGAATACTGGTGCACTGCCTGAGACACTGGACAGGATCATTGAGGGTATTTGCCCTGGGGGGTGATTGCCCTATCCTGAAAGAAAAACTTTTTACTTAACCTGGGTTGTGATTGCTTTTCTGGGTTGCAAGTTGTGCAGCTCCACCGTGGGAGAAGAGAACACTTGATGAACGATAAGAGCCTGCCTGTGAGGCTCAGACGGACACAGGGAGAAGACTCCCCTCTGGCTGTTCGTACAGAGGCTTCAATTTCCCAAGTACTTTTTTTGTTAGCAATGAATGCCTTTGAGGAGAAGCAGCCCTGTGCAGCTCCTAGTCCTTATTCCCATGGCCCCGTTTGGTTCTCCTGGCTCCCCAAAATAAAGATTGTTTTTGTGTCCAAATGTGTATTTGCTTTAATATTTGTATTTGGAATACTGTTTTGTCTGCAAGAAAAATATTTTGTGCACACTTTGATAAATACTACTCCGGCCCCCTGAACACATCATTGGTACTATAGCCCTCATAAAGGAGAAAACTAGAAGGTCTATCAAAATAACTTTAAACAAAATGTTTTAGAAAATAAGTGCCCAACTAGTAACTGATGAAGAGATTAGTCAACTGATGTTAGTGGATATAAGTAATAACTTCCATGTTCCCTCTATTCCATAGCAATGTCTTCAGCTAATGCTAAAAGGATTGTCTGTGTAAATCGCTGGAATTACCGTTAGCATAAGCTGAAGCCATTTTGTTTGTGGCATCCATTTGCATTAGCGATGTGTTAGCCATGTGATTCTGCCGTCTTCACTGTTGCTTGCCTTTCTATTTCGATTGAGTCATCAACTGTAGTTAACTCCTTCAGTACTGAGCCAGAGCACTGTGCATGCTCACAAAGGCCTGTAGCTGCTAGAATGCACCTATTTTAGAATTTAACTGTCAGGCTATTCCAACTGAAGTAAGCAGTACCTCCCACTTTGTTGACCAAGCAATTACTGTCTGCCCATGTTAGTCAATAACTATTCCTGTGTATGCCTGTACCTCCTCTTTGAGTCTGCATGCTTACTCAGCAACAAACAGAGTATATAAGACCCTTAGTTTCTGTGGGGCACATTATCAACAAATAGCGATATTTATCGCTAAGTAGGCTTAGCGGCAATTTTTTTATCGCCGCGCATCACCAGATTTTATAGCTGAGATAACGTGCTATTGGCAACGTTTATCTCAAAAGCGATAAAATTCCAGGCGATAGCGGCAACATCCGTGAATATCGCTGAGAATACAGTGATATTCACACATTATCGCTAACAGGGACTTAGCCATTATATCCACCTCTCATTGGATCTAATGGCTAAGAACTGGTCTGAGCAGGCGTTAGTTTTTGGAGATATTCGCGCTTAGCGCGAATATTTCCATCGCTACGCCTTTGTTGGTAATAGGCGATAGCGATGTTAGCGACTGCTTTCAGTTGCTAACAGGTTGGGTACGCCCACTTTGCATGTCATTAGCGATAAATATCACTGACATGCAAAGCGGGCCCCAAACTGCTCGCTATCGCCTATAAGCTGTCGCTAACTGCTGTTAGCGACAGCTTGCTAATAGGGCGATATAATTATCGCCGCTTAGCGGCCGAAAACGGCCGCTAAAGCTGCGATAATTCCCTATCGCCCCCCTTGATAATATGCCCCTGTATTCCTTGGACTACCTCATACAGTGCCCGAGTGTGTTGTATTAATGTAGTCCCACTCATGAGTGACTATTAAACTTGTTATTTGATATTCCAGCATCAGTGCCAATTTCTATAAGTTGGTTTTAGGACCAGTAAACACATAAGGGTGAACCCCTGCACCAGTGAGCCCCTAGAAAGGTTAATTTCCACAGTGCAGGAAGGGGCACCTTCCTACACATAAACAATCCTCCCCTGCACACAGGCACCCTTGCACTATGGTGCATGGGTGCCTGCGCTGGTGCAAAGCTGCTAAACTTATGCCATCGCAGAGTGAAACGCAAAGCTGCACCACATTCTTGTAAATATGGTGCCGCCTTGTGTTTCAGAAGTAGCGGAGAGAGGTGTTAAGGCTAATGTCTCATTGTACATATGGCCATATGTCCAGACAGATCCATATTTGTTGAAGAGTCAAGATGCAAGATCGCACCACTTTTTTGGCTGCCGCCATTTCATGTACTTGGAGATACGTTAAGGCAGTACTTGGGTTAAACCTCCTTTATCATCATATTGTGAAAACAGCATACTGGAGATGGTAATATGTGACAAGAAAATTTGGCTGGGTGGAATTTTATTTTAAGTGGTATGTGTTCTGTTGTTTTTTATGCTGCTGTTTTTGTGCTGCATTATTGCAATGGAATTTTGTTGAGGTTGGGTGTTGGGCTCTATTTTGACTCTCTCTGTGATCTTCTTTGTGTTGTGTCTACAATTTCAGATAAATGCAGTACGCATTGTGACTTTCTTTGACAAGCAAGCATTTCCCAGGTTTTAAGGTGGTTAAACATTACTGCTTCAGCAATTCAGGTACTTAGGACACGCCCTCAACTGTGGCAGGGACTGTGTCTTAACTTAGTGCTCACTGTACGTTATACGGACCTAAGAGTCTGATTTACAAGACAGTGCTTATGCAATGTGACCCCTAAAATTCAGTCAGCGAAATGTCTCCTGACCACTTTATCCCAAATCAACATTTAATAATGGCTCTTATAATGGCTCTGTGCACACATGTGTCTTCTCACATACAAAGTGTCTTGCAAACTCATAATATAAGTTTTACACCAGTGGCGGCCGGTGCCTGTACGCTCAGTGAGGCGGTGGAGCAAGGTGGAGTGGGGGGGAGTTGATAGGCGGTGGAAAAAGGTTTCATTATTTATTTGATTTTACCTATTCCGATGTCTGTTGATGTCTTCCACTCGCACACCGCCCCTGCCCGCCCCACCGTGCTTACCTGTGCTGACTGCCCCAGTATGACACCATCCCACACACACTCAAGAACGCAGTGGCGTAATGAAAATGAGTGGGCCTGGCATAATGTGATGAGGGGCATCTGATTCTTCTATATCTCAAAGATATTCATTAACGGTGGGCTTATTGGGGACCCCATGAATGGTTGCGGGCCCCCTCGAGATTGGGGAACCCCGGTGTCACAGGAGCTAGAGGGGCCTGTGTTACGCCCCCGAAACGGAATGCGAAGTTTGTTGCTGAATCTGGACTAGTACAGTGTAGCTGAACCAGTGAATCATCACTTCATAAAAATAAAAGATTGAGGGTCTCTTAGGGAGGCTCCAGGGTATTTTAACTCACAAAACACAGGTTCCTTGAGGCAGAAATCGTTAACTGTGACTCTGTTCATCTCAAGATGTTTCAAGGAGATTCTTGGAGTTCTCTTGAGCGGATTTTGTGCTGATTGTCACACCCCTGACTGAACCTTAATGGTAGAGTGCATAACTCTATCTGAGAATGAAGCAACTCTGCACATGGCGCGTAGGCCACAGTTATTTCAAATGAATCAATGGATCGGTAAAGCGCTTGAAAATGAACCCACTAGGTGCATTGAATGAGTATTTTTTATTCGGAGGATGAATGTTTGCTCACCCAAGTGAATTATGCAAGCAAGGTTATGATCACGTTTAAATTTGTTCCACACATTGTTCTACAGTGGAAAGAAATCCTATGTGTCGGTTCTTTTAATGTACCTGTTCAGTGTTTTACTGTTATTGGTTTAGGCAGGATGTCAATAAACGCTGAACTTATCATGAAATGCTGCACTCCTACACTCTCTGCTGTGGCGAGAGTTCGACCTGAGGCCTCCAGGCAGCAGTGACGCAGAGGAAGCTATATAGAGAGCTCTGCTTCTGTTTGGAAACAGCTTCCTTTAGGCAGGGGTTACAGGGTTATTCTTTCAAAAAACAAAAGTGTAAAAGCCTGCAATACATCACTTGTACAGAGAGATTTTAAGCCGTTTGTGTTAAACGCACATGTGGTATCCTTGATAAACTGTTTTACTCTGTATTTCTCCCTTCGGCTTGCGCTCTCCCATCGCTCTCGGTCCTTCTCTCTTTCTCTTGCTCTCTACTTCCTTCCTCATCTCTCTCTCTCCTGTCGCTCTCTCTACTTTTCTAGCTCCCTCTGATTCCAGCTCTGTCTCTCTCAATCTCCATCTCTCCAAACCCCCTTCGATCTCTTCCTCTCCTTCTCTCTCTGTCTCTCCCCTTGTTCTCTTCATATCTTTCTCTGTCACTCACTATAACTCTCGCTTTAACCATCAGGCTCTATCTTTTCACAGATCTCATTCTCTTCTTTAATCCCAGATCAGAAATGATCAGACTCACCTCGTTTTGGCTCAAGAGTCTATGAGGATCTCGAGATGAGCTGGAGCCAGACATCAGACTTGAGACAGGTCAGACAATCAGTGGCACGCCCATCTATTGTGCCCAGGGCCAGCCTGACCGTAGCAGGCATCTGACATGTCCCTAGGAGGCTGGAAGGGTCGGGCCGGTTTTGCAGGGGTGCTGCACACTGGTGTAACGAAACATGAAGGGCCCTTCTGCAAGGTACGTAGAGGGACCCCCTCCGGAATCAATCAGGAGCTCTCTGGCCAGAGTACTGGTCTCAGGGAGGCCCCTGGAGCTTGGCGCCCCCTGCACTGCTGGGGCTGTGGGGGCTCATGTTACGCCCCTGGGGCTGCAGTATCGGCTCCCAGTAACAAAGCAGGAGTGTTTCACAACCCCATACGACTCCCGTAAGCAGGGGGATGCTGGTCTAACACCATTGCCAGGGCTGCTTTGGGTTTTCAGTCTGGCCCTGTTAGTACCAACAATTTTAAAGTCAAAAAGACAACAAAATAAAATTTCCTATCCGATTTGGAGAAAAATCTAAGAAACAAAAATACACTAAAATGATTAAAATCGTTTAAGGGGGAACAGAGATAGGAATGTTTAGGTTTAAAGCAAAAACCACTTAGAAAAAGTAAAGCGCTATTGAAAAATATCTTTTCTCGTTGAGTGGGACCTAAAGATGATTTCAGGAGAATTGTGATCGAGAAGAGGTTGAATACATGAAGCGGGTAGCCCCAGTCAAAGCTTTTGACTTGGGACTTAGTTTATATGTGCTCAATATCTTCCAGCATAGCAAGATCTGGAGCCCATAACATCCCTCAAAGTCATAAACATAGTCATTGAATTTCTGCTAAAGCTGTTGGCTTTAGTGCTGAAAATTCTGATCAGGACAAAGCAGGATTTCCCAACCACCGAGGTCTCTTCGCCACTTGGATGGATTTGCAGCTTGACCCAATCCAAAGTTTTATTCTCGGTTTTAGTCACTTTTTTGTTTCTCAAAATTCCCCAGCCAGGCAAAGCTGAAAGCTGTAGATCCGCATGGCTCCACAGGGTTGGATACATTTACTGTAAGGTTCAGTGAGACAAGTTTTCAGTGACACAAAAGGCTCCAATTGGGGCACACTTGGTTTTCTTACCCATCTTGGAGGTGCCTTTCCGGGCAACCCTCAGCACAGTCTACTTGAGGGAGGAAGAAATGATTGATTTACATTTTTCTTCTGGTCACTCCTGTAGCCAACCCCGGATCTTAGGACAGGCTTCTAGTCACCAGGTCTGTCTGCAGTCAGAGATCCTGCAAGGTCTAGTCCACTATACTCAACTAGCACTCCTTGGAATAAAGAGTCCTTTGTGCCTGTGAAGCAAACAAAAAAATAAGGTCAGCCACATGATCCTTGGAGAGCAATTATAACCCAAAGGCACCTTTTTTTATATACATAGGGTGCCACTTTTATATATTAAGTGTCCTACCATGTGGTCTTACAAGACTGTCGTGCTTGTAATTTGACACAATACGACACACTTAAACCCTACACTTTCGAGAGGAGGCAAATGCACTGTTGCATCTTTAAATAACACACGTAAAACAGCACTCCCAAAAGACGCAGTGATAAATCAAGACCCAGCGCTCTTTTAAGGTTTTAAGGCGCGACAAGCAAACAAATCCAGGTGCATTTAAAGTGACACACACATGTTTATTAATTCAATATTTTGGAAAGGAAGGCAAAATATAGTGGTTAATGCAGACTCCCAAATATCAAGTAACTTAGGTAAATAAAACGGAATAACATGTAGCATTTATACATCTAGAAAAGAAACTTAGACATTATATACACAAAGTAAGTAACACCTTACCGATCGATCATGCAACATCCTTACCAACTCAAGCTGGAGGAGCCCTTCGACAGCCCAGGAAGTAGTTTGCTAGAGACTCAAATCCAGATTCTTTTTTGTGGCAGTATGTCTACTCCACAAATGAGCTCCCAGCTGGCCGGCAAAAACTCCCCGCCTTTTAATATCTTTTACTCAACGTGAAGCGATGGTCTGGAAACCTCACCCCCTTTCTTCTGTTACAAAAAAAACCAGCTGACCGTACTGGTCTGCGTCAAGGTCAAGACTAACCCTGGGCGAAGGACTTCGCTACGCCCACGGAATGGACGTAGTGATGCCTACTTCGCCCTTTGCAAAGTAGGCGTAGCAGGTAACACTACTCCCACTCTATGAGCGTAGCGAAGTTGCCCGCCACCCGCCTCCCTCCCGCCCTCCCCTACATACCTAATTTTAGTAAATGCGCATTGGTTATCAAGACGGCGACGTGAACGAGCAGAGGGAGCCCCGGGACGCAGCGGACACAGTAGGTGCCTTTTATTTACTTTTCTTTGCGCATTTAGGTAGGGGAGGGGGGCATGTGGCGCGTAGTGGGGCTACGCGAAGTGCATAGGTGGGTGTAGTTTCTCACCCACTTTGCATAGCTTCCCGTAGCCCCACTACGCATACTACGCCCAGGATTAGTCAAGAGAGAAGCTGGCCAGCCCCCTGTGTTTTGACTCCAAGATAGAGCTGTAAATTCCACTCATTCTGCTGGCAACAACAATTTCTGCCCTGAAAGGTACCATGTATGCATCCCACACAACATGTTCCAGTTCACTGTGATTGTTGAGGAGCGAAAACATCCGCTCCCCCAGTTGCAGTTACGTGCAAGCACAGAAAATTGTGTCTGTTACACAAGATGGAGTCAGCGCAGAAATGAAGTCAATTATACCAAATGGAGGCAATGGTCAATATTTCATTCTTAATATCACTACAAAGACGCAATTTAGTGGGGAACTCACCTGAACCACTGCTGGGGGAAACTCTGCTTGCCGAGTCCACCGCCAAGCGTCACTTTGAGCAGGGTAAGTGCGTCGGAGCACAGCCACACCATCGCCTTTGGCGCTGCCGCCCCGGGACTGCTAATCCCGGCAGCCTCTGCGGCGGCGCACTGCCAACGACGTAATCCGAGTGCCAGGAGGCGCATAAAGATGTCCGAGAGCCGGTGAGCGGGGGGAACTCACCTGAACCACTGCTGGGGGAAACTCTGCTTGCCGAGTCCACCGCCAAGCGTCACTTTGAGCGGGATAAGTGTGTCGGAGCACAGCCACACCATCGCCTTCGGCGCTGCCGCCCCGGGACTGCTAATCCCTGCAGCCTCTGCGGCGGCGCACTGACAACGACGTAATCCGAGCGCCAGGAGGAGCATAAAGACGTCCGAGACCCCGTCTCGCGGGACGTGAGCGGGACACCGGGTGAAGCCCGGGTCAAGGGCGGGGCCGTCTGTGGCCGTCCGGGGACGACGGAGGACGGGACGGGCCACCCCTCTTGGCTGTAATTGTGAGTAATTGCCAATCTACACTCGTAGGACTGATAATTGTTTCCAAGCCACCAGTAAGATTCGTGTGGTTTGTGCATTTCTGATCCCCTGTGTGCTGCTTTGTAACTTTGAACCACTATCAACTATGTCTATTCAAACCACCTTAACGGACAACTATCTGCTGAAAGTTGTCAGCAGAATTAACAGCGACAGAAGAAAATCGCTAGGGCAAGGCAATTTACCTGATCTTCCACCTGACCTATCACTGGACCCCACCAATGAGGGTAGTAATGACATTAATGTGGCAGCCGAGACTAATAACTTCAGTATTAATGCTGGAACCATTGTTGCAGAGGTCCCAGATGTTCCTACTGCAGTGGAAGATCGACCAGACTTATCTGAGATCCCAGATGGCACCCCGCAACATTGCACTAGGGCCACACGTTTCATGAGAGCATGTAGGGAAACCAATATTAAACGGGGAAGTCACTCGGCCAGGAATAAAAAGGACCCCACCCCCAAGGAGAACATTGGTGATAAAGGGACTCCTACTAAAGACAATTGTGTTACCATTAACATTAACCAATTTGACTTGTTAGTGAGTCGTATTGATGATAAACTGACATCGGTTGTGGAGCCTTTATTAGTTAAAATTGATGCACTGTCGGCTGAAGTATTGAGATTGGGGGCTGTGGTGGATCAGCACGTAGCCAAATTGGACAAATCTGCATTACCCATTAGAGTTGCTACATGTCCTCAACCTACTCCCAAGCTAGATGAGGGGAGGCCTGGCCACATGAATACTGCCTCCCATGGCCCAAATATAGGAAGACAATCACTACAGGCGACACCTGTTTTGACTTGTCCGAAATCACGACCAGTCCGCAATATGGGTCGACCAGTGCAGGTACCGTTGGCCACATCTGTGGCTACAGGGCATGCAGGGGCAATCGCTAGTGCAAGCATATTATCAGCACCAAATAGAGACAGGGCCATGCAGCCGCCAGTCGTATCAGCTGTTGTAGCTGGTTCCGCTGGGGTGTCTGTGGGTACAAAAAATCGTCCAGTAGACCTCCCTCCGGAGTGTGTACCTTATGTCGTGGTTCTAACTAATGTCCCGTTCCTAAACCAGGCCCCACCCCCTCAGGAGTCCCGGGATTCTTTAACAAATAAAACGGTCTCATGGCTAAATCGGCATTGTGGTTTCCCAGTTAACTACACGGACCAAATTATATCTACCAGAAGGGTTAACTGGATTGGTAACACTAGAAAGACCTGTGGGGGTGACTGTGTGATCATCAATTTTAAACACCCCCAACACGTTGCGACGGTCTTACTTAGAGCAGCTGCCTTAACACAGTCTGAAACTGATGTAGTCGCACGACCCTTGGGCTACTTTTATAATCATCTTAATAGGTTGCCTTCTGGGAATTATAGAGATGGGGTCACCACCCCCGACTTTATGCCAAATAGTGACAGATTTTTGCTACCTACTTTTAACCCTGTACTTAATGGTGGCAGATCTAACCTGCCCATGCCCCTGTTAAATCCTGTTCCTAGTGGTAACAGATTTGTAACACATACTCCTAATTTCGCTCTCAACTGCGATAACATCTTTTCGCCTGTTAATGGGATGGTTTATCAAGTCCCGGTCCAGAACAGGTACCAGTCCTTGAGTTTCTTGGACCAAAACGATTGACATCAGTGGGGGCCTGGGACCGGGAGGGATGTTATTCGGAGTATCCACAAGAATAACATAAGTGAGGCGAGAGAGGATTTACCTTCTGCCATCACGGGCAATTCGGAAAGTGGGACAGTAGTTCACTGTGCGAATGAGATTCTTGAGGATTCGGCGAATGCTACAGGTAATTGCATGGGCGGGCTGGTGGCTGACTAAAGTAATAGGGGCAATTGTACCAATAATATCCCTAGTATCGCCAATAATTGTCATTCTGTGGGGATTTCTATGGCCAGCTGGAATATTGCCGGATGGGCATCTAAGGCACTTAAATTGGAATGGGAGGGCATTGTAAGGTCCTATGATATTTTATGCCTGCAAGAGACGTGGTGTGTTGATAAACCTAGCCTTGAAGGGTATACATGCTACAGCCTAGATGCCTCTGAATATAGCCATGGCAGGGCAAAGGGAGGTCTCCTTATCCTTATTTCAGTGGATGTGAAGTTGACTATTATTAAACATTTGTTAATTGAACCACATTCACAAATCCTGTGGGTACGTTTACTGGATGGCACTGATGTGCGTTTAATCAATTTTTATAACAACATTTTTACTAATTCTCGGCACAAAGTGATAGATGAGTTATCCTGTGCCTTAATGAAGCTGGTAAGCAAAGCAACATGCACTTTTATTTTTGTTTGGGCGGGGGATTTTAATTTACAAGTCTGTAGTCTATCCTCCTCCAGGGTTTGTGGGATCCTAACTAACAGTGGGGAGAGTATGTCCCACTTTCCACATAATGCCTATGGAGAGTCAATCAATAGCACTATGGTTTCGTATGATTTAGAGCTATTGAGTACTGAACAGGAGGGAAGTGAGTGTCCAATTCCCACCTTTACTGGAAGGAATGTGTGATCCATTATCGACCATATCATGGTCTCATCCAGCTTGGTACCCCACTGCATAATTAAAGTAAGGGACACATCCTCCTTGAGCGACCATAACTGTGTTAGCTTGCAAATAACACATGGATGGTTAGAACTGAACCGCCCACTAGAGTATTGGCAAATATAGAGCCACATAGGCCTAATGGGGTTAGGCTGAGATGGAAAGGGGAAAATTCGGCCATAGTGGAACCCTTAATCATAAATAAATGCATGATGGACATTGACACTATTTTGTGTCCAGGATGCCCGTCTGCTCAGGTTATGACTCATTTTCTTAACATCAATACTATCATTAATAGTATCTTTTCGGGGAAAAAGGTAGTAGGAGAAGGGAAAGGGATTGGATGGTTTGACCATGCCTGTACGTCCCTGCTCTCACAACTTAAACAAGCTCTGGCCGTTACCCCAAGGGACAAGGATAGAGTCAAACTTGTAAGATTCGATTATAAAAAGGCGCTATCCGAAAGAAAGAAGGAATTACAGCAGAAAGCATGGGATCATCTTACCCAGGCAGCAGAAACTGCTGATAGTCGCCTATTTTGGTCCACTGTTAACTCCCCTTTCCTCCAAGATGACAAAATCCCTCATCTTTCTTCTAATGTGGGCAGCGAGGACTGGGTGAACCATTTCTCTGCGATTTTCCAAGACAATACCATGATGCCCAATGAACATAGGACCTGGCCTGTAGTGCCTCTAGATATTTCGTTGGGAGAGGTGGAGAATGGCATTAAAAATAGTAAGGGGGGTAAGGCCCAGGGGCCAGATGGTGTCCCGATAGATGTTTATAGGGCTCAACCACAGCTTTGAGGACCAATACTTACCTTGGTACTCAACACTGCAGTAATTACCATGATTCCACCTACATGGGGCGACTCCATTATAGTCCCAATCTATAAAAAGGGGGACAAAGCGCTGGCAAGTAACTACCGGCCCATCAGCCTGCTCGACTCATCTGTAAAAATTATGAGCAGAGTCCTGCTTCTCAGATTAGAGGAGTGGGCAGATGAGAATGGGATCCCTGCAAATTCACAATATGGATTCAGGAAGGGTAGAGGGACCTTAGATCAGTGCCTGAATCTAGAATTGTTGATAGGCAAGTACACCAGAGCCAAACCCGGTAACATCTATCTTTGCTTTGCTGACCTTAGCAGTGCTTTTGATTTAGTTAATCATTCACTTCTTTGGTCAGTTTTGCTTGACATGGGTGCCCCGAAAGAAGTTATCTTTTTTCTCGCCAGACTATACAGCAAGCTGCAAACATGTGTTCGGTATGGTGTTAGTGGGGAATGTACTAGTAATTTTAATGTGAAATGGGGAATTAGGCAGGGTTGCGTCCTTGCGCCCCTTTTATTTACCCTTTTTGTTAATGGGGTTGAAGTCGCCTTGAAAACCATCAAGGCTGATGCTCCACAGGTTGCAGGGGATAGCGTCCCAGTTCTGCTGTATGCAGACGACGCGGTGCTCCTGTCACGGACACCCGTTGGTCTACAGCGTCTGATGGACAAGTTTACTGAATTTATTGGGAGCAGGAGACTGTTGATCAATAAGAATAAAACCCATACGATGACCTGTGGGACTAAATCGGGCAGAAATCACTCCTTTTTTATAGATGGGGTTAAAGTGCAGCATGTGAATAGTTTTTGCTACCTGGGGGTAACTTTTACTAGTGATGGTAGGTGGGGGCATGAACTAACGAATGTTCGAACTAAAATGAGCAAAAGCTCTTATGGCATTTTTAAATTTGCATCTAAGTTGGGGGATAGGCGAATCAAGGATATGTTGGAAATCTACAAGGCACGTAGTGTATCTATTGCACTTTATGGGGCAGGGCTTTGGGGTTACTGTAATACTGACTGTTTACAGATAGAAGAAAATAACTTTCTTAAGAAATTATTGTGTCTCCCTAAATCTGCCCCAACAGAGTTGATCCATAGAGAGGCTGGGGTCCTTCACCTGTCGGAGCTCGCCTTACTTAGGCCTTTATTGCTTTACCGAGCAATTTGGCTTAAGGAAGAGACCGAGTTCAATCAACTTGTAATTAGGGACTGTCTTGGATTAGACAATTGCATGCAGATACCGTGGCTTAAATATGTGGTAGATTGTTACAACAGTATCCTTGATATTAATTTGTTGTTAGAAAACTGTTCCCCTAGAGGTCTTGCTAAACAGGACCTAAAAAATACTTTTATGTCATATAAAGCGCATAAACGTTCAGTAATAACCAACTCCCTCGTTACTGTTAAAACTTACAAAAAAATATATTGTTGTCGAGGGATTTCAGCATTACTTGAACGTAGTAACCAGGCCAACACATAGGTTTGTATTGACTAGACTAAGAGTTGGCATTGCTCATATATTAGTGGCCTTCCCACACCCTAAAAAGCCCCTGGTGGGCCCTTGTCCATGTGATGGACATTCTAAGCAAAGCACAATGCACTTTATGCTCATCTGCTCCCTATTTCAGAACGTTAGGATCTCCTTTTTAAAACCAATATTTCTTAAGTATGGAGTTTTAAATGTGGAGGATGCTATGTGTTTGCTGTACAATTTGGACCACCCCGACATATGTTTTTATACTGCCAGTTTTATATGTAAATCTATGGCTTTTAGAAAAAGTATGAGTTTTTAATCATGTTTGCATTTTCTACAATTTTGTTGCCTGTTTGCTTTGCTTTTATGGTCATTTCTATTATGAACCGAATAAAGCTTCATGAACTGAACTGACTCCAAGACAGAGCTGTAAATTCCACTCATTCTGCTGGCAACAACAATTTCTGCCCTGAAAGGTACCATGTATGCATCCCACACAACATGTTCCAGTTCACTGTGATTGGTGAGGAGCGAAAACTTCCGCTCCCCCAGTTGCAGCTACGTGCAAGCACAGAAAATTGTGTCTGTTACACAAGATGGAGTCAGCGCAGAAATGAAGTCAATTATACCAAATGGAGGCAATGGTCAATATTTCATTCTTAATATCACTACAAAGACACAATTTAGTGGTGACTTATTCATTTACAAAGATTAGGTGCTAGATGTATCAACATACTCTTGTAGTGTAGCTCCTATTTTCCCAATAGGCTCTGCGCATTGGAATAGTACCTACAGCAGTAAAGGCCTAGGCCAGACGTTAACTAGGTCTACTACTGTCGATACTAGACTTAATTTTTGGGTTTGCCAGCTAAGCTCAGAGTTCGCTAGAAACTTTCTCGAATGTTCAAGGAAGGATTAACTTCCCTGATTAGACAAGAAGGGATTTAGTTTCTGACAACCATAGAACATGACAACTTTGCTCTCCCCTAATCAAGAGTCAATCTCGAGAGTCGTGTGAGCACAAGGCAATTATTTTACTCAGTCAGTACGTGCATTCTTAGTCTCATCAGAATGTAGAGAAAAGGAAGAGACGGGCGTGTTCAATAAAAAGGTGTTATTTATTGATCAGTCTCTTTTCTCGTACAAGAGAAATGGATCGATATTATTGCAATACTTATAGTTAAGTAAAGTGCATACATTAGAAGCAATAGTATAAAATAATACTGTAAAAACATTGATATGGTTTCTGAGCCATATGATGTTTAAAATGATTAAAATATATTTACATACACATATACATTTGACTAAACGTACTCAACTGGTGTTTCTAAATACGCCTACCCCGTGTACCTGACCTAAGTCTAATGCGTGGGCGGGAATAGAAAGTTACAGTTTAAGTTAAGTTTGTTTTTGCCAAGTGAATAACTAAAGAAGTCTCTGTGAGGGGTTATTCAGTTCTGTACCTGGAATTTAGGATGGATGAGGAATAGTATCTCTTTCTCTGCTCTCGATATTCCAGGCTGCCTGCGAGGGCTGCCCGAAAGCGCCGGTGCTGGGTCTCTCGGCTTGAGATAGCAGCGCGTCTCTCAGCGCGTCAGGAAGGCGGGGCTGCTGCCAGCGGGGTCTGCTTCTGCTCTCGGCTTCGGCAAGTATGGCTGCTCCGTCTTGTCACCACGCGTGTGTTTGCATAGGGCAAGGTCGGCAATATTTATACCTTAAAGGTGCCGAGATTGACGTAAGGATGGACATAGGTACGTCAATAAAGATGTCATACGACTTGCTCGTTAGCACATTCTTTTGCAAAAGTTCTCTGTGAAATCAAAACAATGGCCGCACGGATTTTCCAGGTTGTCATAGGTTTGATTTGTTATGAGAACGTCGTATGCCTTATCAGGGGCTGGAGGAATGTCGCTTGTCTAATTAGATCTCAAGCGTTATGACCTAATCAGATAACACGTTCCTGTGCCGTAGTGTGACTGCGTCAGATAACGGTATCTGCATCATGGGGGTTTTCTTGCCTCATGGGCTGACTGTTAGTTAACTTGATAGTTAGTTTAACCAGAATAGGGTCAGGAATAGGGGGACTGATTCAGAACCTATAGAAATACACGACACCCACTCCACGCTAACTATGGTCATATCTACTAATCTATGCATAGTATAACATAGTACAACATACTATAGAGTATAGTGTATACCTTACCACCCCAAAATACATAAATGCATTTTGAAATTTTCAAATATACTGAAAAATTGCAGTCATATATATTGTATGCACTTAAGCTATGAATTAAATGCAAAAGTAAACATGCATTGTTATGCATTATTGCTTTTTGGTATATGAGAAATTCACATGAAATGGCTCTTAATATGGCTATACAGAAAGGAAGTTCGAGACCATTTCATCACATAATAAAATATTTGTGAACATCCCAGCGGGCAGCTAAAGTCTATATAAAGTATCTAAAAATAGAAATCTTAGTTCTCTAGGAATAGTTTCTTACTTTAAGCAGAAGATCAGTGTCCCGGAAAAAAATATAAAGAAAAATATTTTAGGAGCTTACTGAAAAAATTGCTGTCCGTGAACCGGATGGTAATTGTTCATGTGACTTTATTTTTAAAGTTGAAGGCCGAATTCAGGGAACGCCGTGTGCGAGTTTACTCAAAAGTCTCTATTTCTGTTCCGGGGAGAACATCATATCATTCAGGCTTTCGAAAAAACTGTCAACAGCTTCATGGGAAAGTTCCACTAAGTCGGAAATAGGGGTAACCATGTATTCATGCGCATGATTGTCTCCATTGACATTCTGATTCGCATTGCTGACAGAAGGTCGTACCTGTTCGATGTTGCTTTCATCTTGAACTTCACTACTCTTCAATCGCAGTGGTGAAGATTCCAGGAATGCCGTCATCAGGATTGGCAGCCTTTGAGGGCAGCACAAAGCGTGAACCTTGGTAGGAACCAACAGTGTATCTGCATCCACCGGCGCATCCGATTGTAGCGTCAGACAGGTGTCTAACACGCATTCTTCTCCGCATAGCAGACACCTTAGTACAGGTAAAACACACCTTTGCCACATTGGTCGAAATGATAGAAACCAAGTCATGTTTAGGTCTCTAAGCCGGGAGAGTCCCAGGATTTTTGATATCCGGTCCCGGTATCCAATGGCTAGGATCGTATCTTCCATTGTCGCGAGAGTTTGATCTGTGACATGGGTTGCCATAACGAAAAATAAGGACTAGGAATAGGATTCCTGCAATTAGTCCTAGGATCAGGGGAAGTCCGCCAAAAATCGAATGGACGAAATCTGGAAAAATACCCAGTATGGCTTTGAATGGTGTTAATGCCATCGTAAATACTGTCTTAAATACCTTTGAGACCCCTGTGGTATCAGAAATATTTAAGATTTCGCTTAGGATTTCCGCGAAATGTACGGGGGAATTAGTTGATAATAATGTATGTATCTCTGCAGTCGTCCTTGCGACTTGTAGATCATACGTTTCTTTAGATGACGTGAGCCTTGTAGGCGTCTGAAGAAGCACTGTTTTCATTCTGCTTAAAGTATCTATTCGAATAGAAGTAATTTTCAAACTGGGCCATGCCCTTGCCTCCCTGTCTGGAAAGGAGCTGGGGAATAAAGAACGTCCACAGCACTTGACCTTCGCCGTTGTAGTTACTAGATAAGGAGTCCCGGGCATAAGACTGCAACATCTGCGGTCTACAATAAGAATGTAACTCCCATTATAGAGTCTTTGAAAGAATGGTTCTATTTCAGTTGCAGGTGCGCCTTGCTGGTGACATGAATGGTTGTATGAATTCCCTTCACAGGCTCCGTGCAAACTAATTCCGTTACACAGAAGCGTGCCGCTTAGTGACATAGCACAATTGTTGCCACTAAGAAACACTTTCTGTCCTTTATTACTGACACATGCATGTGAATAGGGCAGGTTCCAAGTTGTTTTAAGGTACCCCTTTCCCAATTTCTCGTACATGCCAGCCTGTATATATTTTTGGCAGTATTGAAACCTGAAGGTTGAGATTGGAATATTTATGATTCCGTGGATTATCCATTCACTGACAGGTCGTTCTGACATTGTCATTGGTAATCTTTCTAGTTTTTCAATGCTCAAGATTGTATAATCAGCACCCTTTTGCGCCATACCGATTTGTCTATCAGTAAGGTTAAAGATTTGGAATAGTGACGTTGTGTTGATTAAACGCCAAGGCACATAGCCTGAACGCAGATTTTGTAACGTCCAGCCAAGCTGTACAATAGAACGCAATTGTGACTGACCATGTTGTAATAACAGTAAGTCTTGCGATAATATATCGATTGCTGAAGACACAATGCTGTCCAATGAAAATATTCTGGAGGACAGAGTCATTAACCCATTGTCCACTACAGAAAGTGATTTTTCCAAATTAATACGGTCAATTTCCCGTATTCTTTCTGCTGTCTCAATTTGAGTAACCTTCCAGGCCTCATTGTATGCTGCATATACAGAGGCTGCTATGAAACGCTTTTGACGCTGTTTGCGTGGTCCCATTATGAAATCACGCAAGTCAGCACCATCAGTAAGTAAAGTTAGGTGTTGCTTAATTTCAGGCAGTGTGGAAGTCTGTAGCCATTGAAGGCATAATTTGCCCACACTGTAGGTTGTTATTATCCCTGGGTGATGTCTTTGGGGATATCTAGGGTCTGGCCTGGTCATTTTGAAACCCTGTGTTTTATTCAGGAATCTATCTTGACAGTTATTTGTATCTGTGGGCCAGATCAACCATTGTTTCCAATCAGGATGTGTTCTGTTTTGGTTCAGTATATGGTTTATGTCTATTTCTTCATCTGTATCAGAGTTATTGCTAAACATTGTTGGCTTTGGAATAGACAGGTTATTTAAATCTTTGATTTTGGCTAAGCCAAGACAGGTGGTTTGTTGAACAGTGTCATTTAAAAATATCATTTGTTCTGGGATCATGCAGGCTCTAAACAAAGCTTCTAAACCCTGTACTTGCCATTCTTTTGTACCCCAAACACTTTTCAAATCAACATTTTTGTCCCAATAATCAAATCCAAAAGTATTCATTTTTTCAAAGAATGAATCTGAATATATCAATTTTGTGTTGGTTATCATGGTTTTCATCCCTGTCTTGTTTGACAATTTGTAATAAAATGTTTCAGCATTAGTTATGTTAAAACCTGAAAAATATGAATATTTGTCATAAACGGTTCTAGAGCTCCCTTTTGGAGGTGTAGCACAATGTTCCCATTGATTATAATTTAAAACATTTCTAGGTTGTGCAGATTTATGCAAGAAATGGTTACCATAATGGTTATAGCAATACATACTATCATAATTTGTAGAACCTTGCAAATAATCATGTTTTGTAAATTTAGCAGACATTACTAAGTCAGACATCATATTGTTAATACTTTCAAAGTCCCAATCATCAGCAAATGAGTTTGGTTTTGCAAAGTCACTCAAGGAGATCTTGATTTGGTGTGGATATTTCAGGATCTCGACCGGACCATAAATTTCATAGTCAGTGTTGTCCCAGGCTACCCCACCAGGTATCGGATTGGCTGTGAAGTTGGCTGAAGAAAGTTCTGGAGAAAGTTCTCTTTTCTCGACGTGTGAAGATGTGTGTGGTTTGAGGACCAAGTTGATGTTCTGACTTGCTGTGTCCATTTTAGCATATTTTCCCTCAATGAAGCGTCCCAAAGTAAATACCATGATGAGCCAAAGTATGAGGATAAATGCACCAAAACCCACCCAAAATTCAATCCATGGAGAAACCAGATATGTTTCTTTCAGTTGTTTCAAAAGTTCCTTAGCTTTGTCTTTAAAGGATTTTGATGATGGCTGTGTCTTTGGTTCACTGAAGCCTTCAGAGGAATCATCGAAGTTGATGAAGTAACCAGATGCAGTTCTGTCAATTGTTCCAATTGGTTCAGGATTTTTGTTTTTTGCATTGTCACTTGGTACTTCAGTATAGATTGGTGTGTCTCTGCTAAATATTTTTATTTGGGTTTTCAGAGGTCTTAGTTCTATTGCATTGTTGCATAGTCCTTGTTGTTCTTCTGTAGGCGTTTCGAATGTGATGAGCCTCTTTGATAGGACCTCTGTACTGGTAGCAAACCTTGGTGTTCTGCTACTTATTGGGAGTCCACTTGGCCTACTGTTTGTTATCGGCCACATGTTGTGGTTTTACCAGGTCGATGGATACAACTCGGTTCTCCTTTTTTCCAGCAAGTGGCGGTAGTACAACTGATCTTGTCCCGTTGACAGACAAGACAGGAACTGCTTTCTGTAAGAAGGCCCAAATTCCTTCTTTACCGTGATCTTCTCCCTGACTAGATCCCCGACTTTTGGAATCCAGACAGGTCTTGCTGGGACAGGTGGTGATTCTTCAGTGGTTGTTGGCTGTTGTTTCAACTGTATGTTGCTCAGGTCTTTTCTTGTTTTGTTTAAGTCCTGCAAAATAGCCAAACGGTCTTTGACATCAAAGGTTTTTTCTATTACCACTGAAGTCTGACTATCAAGGTCAGAGATCAACATCCTAGTTCCGAATAATAATTCGTACGGACTGAATCCCTTCAGAGAATTTCTTGGCAAGTTATTTAGACTACGTTGGACACTTATTAGATGTTTGACCCACCCAGCTCCCGAACCTAATATCCTTTCCATTATAGATTGCTTTCTGCCTTGGTTTTTTCTTTACACCATCCCGTACCCTCAGGAAGGAAGTGAGAAGATTCCCGCTGGGCTGTGCTCATTTGGCCATGTTTCCCCCCCAGGCTGGATTGCCTGAGTGAAAGCAATGGTCGAACGTAGCATGCTCTTAGCGTATATGCCATTTAGACTCGCAAATCTTGTATAATAGTCCGGACGTCAGCCGAGTGCTGGTGATCTACATTATAAGTGGAAACTAGCCTGTATATGTTAATCGCAAGCCATTCCTTTTGCTGGTAATATTATCTGCCTTGATACGACGAGGTATTAAACTGCTTCTCTCCCCACTGCGATCTCTGTTGCAGTTTGGGCAGTTTTTTACAAACATGGTGTAGTGCAGGCTCATGCCTGGCCACCAGTACCGTGATTGTAATTCTTCCAGAGAATCTTTTAATTTAAGGTGTCTGAGACCCTCGCCCATGTGTGCGTCTGCGATTAACAAGTTTCTCCTGTCCATGTTTGGAATCACTCTATCCCCCACTCCAGGGATTCGAGCAAAAGGGACGGAGTTTTCATCGATTATGTATGTATAATTGAGTGGATAGTTGATCGGTAACGCTGAGCAGTCGCCTTTTGATGACGTTTTCACCGCCAGCAATGTTTCACCGTCAATGTATTTTAATGTACGCTTTTTTCGATCTACGGGAGCCGATTTAGTGGCTGTCGCTGCGGCTGTTTCAGCCAATGAATTCCCCACAACGTGAACGCCATCACGTTGATGACTCAGTGAGTGTGTCACGTGAGTCTTTGGTAGTTCTTTTTTCAAAAGAGCTACTTGTTCCCAGAGCAGTTTCTGCTTTATTGGTGCATCTGTGTCATCTTTGTAACCGTTCTGAATCCATGTCTGCAAATCGCTGTTATATGATTTGACGCAGTAATATGAATCTGACACTATAAGTGTCGGGAATTCGCGATCCGCATTATCTAGCGCCATTTTCAATGCTATTATTTCAGTTTGTAGTTCTGAATTAGTTTCTACTGAGTGTGATTTTGTTAATAGAGGTCTTAGTTTACCTCCGCGCCACACTTCTTTTGTAATCTCACATGTGGGATTGTATGCATGTTCTCCCCAAACGGACGGTTGGGCATGTCCGTCTGTGTAGATTACACAGGCGTAATGTCGTAGAGGAAGAATGTTGATTGGCAGAGGATACGTCTTTTCATATTTTAGATTTCTTAATTCTTCTAGTTCTGGATCAAAGTAGTAGTATACTTTGTCCGTTGTGATTGAATTCACCCATTGTATCCATTCCGGATTCAATGTTGTTGTTGGTAAATTACACGGTGTTGTTAGTGCCTCAAAGGCTGATTCTGCTGTTCTGACTTTGATATGTCTACCGTCAGCTATGTCTTTTTCTCTAGCTATTGCGGTTTGAACTGCACGAATGATCTTTTCTGTATTACTGATTTTCTGTTCAGCTTCTGTGTACATGTGTGATTTGAATGCAATTGGTACCTTATCTCCCTCATTAGAGGTTAGGTATGTGAATCCGCATCTCCCTGGGATGACTCGGATCACAAGGTTGCGTGTATTATCACGTGTTTCTAATTTTGTTTTAATTAGCATGTCTGTTTGTAAGGATCTCAAAATTTCTGTGTGTGTTTGAGTCCAACTGGATCTTTTAAAGTCTGGTTTAATTAGATCATAAAGGGGTTTGACCCTTTCTGCGTAATTTGCAATGTATGTTCTTCCGAAATTTAGGAAGCCTAGAATTGACTGTAGGTTTTTTAGTGTTTTAGGAGCTTGGATTACGGCACATTTCTCTAGGAAATTGTCTGCCAGGCTTTTACCTTCACTTGATAACTCATATCCTAAGAATAGGACTGTCAGATGGGCAATTCTGGACTTTTTAAAGTTGAATTTGTAACCCTCTGCAGCGAACCCAAGTATTATGGTGTTCACCCTTTTCAAGTGAGTCTCCAAGTCATCATCTGTTAAGTAAATGTCATCAACATAAGATAATGCTTCATCATCATATAGTTGTAGTAATTCTGTTACTCTCGCTGAGAATACCCCTGGGCTGTTCTTGTACCCCTGGGCTAACCGACAGAATTGTTTTTGAGTGCCATTTACTGAGAATGCAGTTAAATATCTGCTTTCTGGTGCTATATTTTGACAAAAGAATCCATTGGAGATGTCCAAGGTTGTTTTGTATTTTTTGCGCACTATGTTATTCATTAGTGCAGCACTGTGTGAATTTTGCACTGCAAAGGTTTTGCAACATGTGTTAAGGTGTCGGTAGTCCAAAACTAGACGATATGAATTGTCTGGTTTGGAGACCGGAAACAAAGGATTGTTCATTTGTGAGGTGCAAGTTTCAATCACCCCCTGGTATTCTAGCTGATCTAGTATTTCATTTACCTGTTTTTTAGCTTCTTGCTTAATTGGGTACTGCCTTTGTGCAATTGGTTGTGATTTTAACTGGATTTTGTGAGGAGGAGAATCCTCATCCCATCCTACATGATTTTTATATAAAGCAGGTGCTAAGGCCACTGCCCACTTTCTAGCAAGTGTGTATTTTTTATGAATCGGGATTTGATTCGAGAAGGCAGGCATAATTACTTCTTCGCCATGAGGGCACTCCCTGACAAACTCTGGTGGCCAGTCTTTTTCAGCTAGAAGGATGTCATAGCCTTTGGATAGGTTATCCCAAAATAGTCCCCTAATTTTCCTAGTCTTATCTCCCTCTATACGTAATGTTATCTCGTATATCTTGTGGGGCTTGCTAACTCTGGTGTCTGCAGTTTCCACTTGAAGGTATTCATTCGTGTCCACTGTCTCCAGATGATTCATAAGGACTTTGCGAGCTATGCTCACCTCTGCTGCGCTGTCTAGCATTGTCTGAGCCCACTCTCCGTTTTTCAGTTGTGTCCTCAGTATTCTCGGCATTGTTAACTACCTTGATACTGGCTACCTTCTTTTTTGGAAATTGTAATTTCTTTTTCAGTTGAGCAGGTTCCTTGTCTTTGGACTTGGCGTGCTCTTCTGATCGACCTCTTCTTTCCGATTTCTGCGAGGAATTCTGAAAAGATTGAGAGGGACGTGTATCAATGTCTTGATATCTATCAGGTTTTTTAATATTATCCCTATTTCTAAGGTTATATCTATTCCCAGAGGGGTCACTCTGCGGTGACCTCTGTCTTTGGTTTGGAGATTTCTCTCTTCGCCTAGGAGACCTTCCTCTGGACTGGAATTTCTTTTCTTTAGGATTGGATTGTTTGTTTCCATCCCAGTTCTTTTTTGGTGAATTATTATTATTAAAAAATATTTTTTCTGGACTTGTAGTCAGTTGCGGTTTTACTGGTATTCCACCTAGACTATCTCTGCCTAGTTCTTCATAGGATTTTTCTATGATTCTGGCAATTTCAGCTGGTTGGTCTGCTATATCTGTCTCTTTTAACCTCTGGCGGATCGCCACGTTTGCTGCTTCACCTTTTATGTTGGCTAGTAATATAGCCGAAACCTGTTTGAAGTCTTTTAGTAATTTCATACCAAGAGTTAAAGCAGGTTCTGGACCGTATTCATCTTGAATTTGTTTTAGCACATCTGGTATTACCGAAATGGATGGAACACCGTGCGTTTTTGTGTAGATGGAAGCAAAGACTGTACCCCAAGTGTCACAGTCCTCAATGTGTGGTGCGATTCCCATTGGGAGACATATCGTCAGAATCCTGTGTTTTTCCAATGGGGTGGTGTCAGGAAACACCGCCTCTATTTGGGTGATTTTCTGTGCCAACCAGAATGGTATTTGTTCCCGTTTAGCTGGAACTTTACCTAGGCAGGATTGGATGTTCTGTGGTGTAATTTTATTTGTGTTCCCCTGGTGAGGGGTCAGCTGTGGAAGTTTAATCGCTGGCTGAATTGTTGAAGTCCGCATTACATACTGAACTAATTGTCTATGAATTTTTAGTAGTTGTTTTAGCTGTATTAACAGCTCTGCTGCAGGCATTCTATCGATGTCTGGATGTGGTGTGTATCCGGCTAAGACCGGCCACGTTGCTCCTGGTCTTCCTAAAGGACCGAGCCTTGTAATGTGATTGTTATGTATTAGGGCGCCATCAAATAAGAGCAAATGCTCTTGGAATTTGAGTGGTACTTCCACCTCCTCGAAAGGAGTGTATGTTTCAGGAGGTTCCTCTACTTTGTAATAGTGGAAATACTTTGTTACAGCATTTGCTGCTGGAAAATGTATCCATGAATAGTATACCTCTGTCTGCCGATATTCGTGTGCCTCAATTACGAATATGACTGTGCCACCTCTAGGTGTCAGTCCATTTTCTATAAGTTTCAGAGTTATAGATCTTCTTTTGGCGACCTGGATGAGTATTATATCCGGGTCTGCCTCGAGTGCTGTAGTATCAGCTGCTGCCATTTCAGCTGCTAATCTAGTAGCCTCTCTTTCTTCATCGCTGTCCATTTTACTGACAGAATGGTATTATATTTATTTGCAGATCAGGTTTCTTTATGGAACAAAGATTAGATGCACAATATTTTGGAACTGTTTATCCTTCAACGTTGACTTGACCAAGAACCATACATAGGAGTTCCCTCCTGCGAGGTTTTGGAGGATATAACCTTTCACCCACTCCAGACGTCTTTGGAGTATTCGGGAAAAGGGGTCTGAGTGAGAAAGCACGACTGAGTTACTCTAAATGTCTTACGTTAGTTTTATCGCCCTTTCCAAACATGTTGGGCGCCATGTAGTGTAGCTCCTATTTTCCCAATAGGCTCTGCGCATTGGAATAGTACCTACAGCAGTAAAGGCCTAGGCCAGACGTTAACTAGGTCTACTACTGTCGATACTAGACTTAATTTTTGGGTTTGCCAGCTAAGCTCAGAGTTCGCTAGAAACTTTCTCGAATGTTCAAGGAAGGATTAACTTCCCTGATTAGACAAGAAGGGATTTAGTTTCTGACAACCATAGAACATGACAACTTTGCTCTCCCCTAATCAAGAGTCAATCTCGAGAGTCGTGTGAGCACAAGGCAATTATTTTACTCAGTCAGTACGTGCATTCTTAGTCTCATCAGAATGTAGAGAAAAGGAAGAGACGGGCGTGTTCAATAAAAAGGTGTTATTTATTGATCAGTCTCTTTTCTCGTACAAGAGAAATGGATCGATATTATTGCAATACTTATAGTTAAGTAAAGTGCATACATTAGAAGCAATAGTATAAAATAATACTGTAAAAACATTGATATGGTTTCTGAGCCATATGATGTTTAAAATGATTAAAATATATTTACATACACATATACATTTGACTAAACGTACTCAACTGGTGTTTCTAAATACGCCTACCCCGTGTACCTGACCTAAGTCTAATGCGTGGGCGGGAATAGAAAGTTACAGTTTAAGTTAAGTTTGTTTTTGCCAAGTGAATAACTAAAGAATTCTCTGTGAGGGGTTATTCAGTTCTGTACCTGGAATTTAGGATGGATGAGGAATAGTATCTCTTTCTCTGCTCTCGATATTCCAGGCTGCCTGCGAGGGCTGCCCGAAAGCGCCGGTGCTGGGTCTCTCGGCTTGAGATAGCAGCGCGTCTCTCAGCGCGTCAGGAAGGCGGGGCTGCTGCCAGCGGGGTCTGCTTCTGCTCTCGGCTTCGGCAAGTATGGCTGTTCCGTCTTGTCACCACGCGTGTGTTTGCATAGGGCAAGGTCGGCAATATTTATACCTTAAAGGTGCCGAGATTGACGTAAGGATGGACATAGGTACGTCAATAAAGATGTCATACGACTTGCTCGTTAGCACATTCTTTTGCAAAAGTTCTCTGTGAAATCAAAACAATGGCCGCACGGATTTTCCAGGTTGTCATAGGTTTGATTTGTTATGAGAACGTCGTATGCCTTATCAGGGGCTGGAGGAATGTCGCTTGTCTAATTAGATCTCAAGCGTTATGACCTAATCAGATAACACGTTCCTGTGCCGTAGTGTGACTGCGTCAGATAACGGTATCTGCATCATGGGGGTTTTCTTGCCTCATGGGCTGACTGTTAGTTAACTTGATAGTTAGTTTAACCAGAATAGGGTCAGGAATAGGGGGACTGATTCAGAACCTATAGAAATACACGACACTCTTTTGCGATTTCCAAATAGCGATTTTTAAGGAATCGCTATTTGGGAATTGCAAAATGGCATGTATATAGAAATTCGCTATTTTTTAGCGATTTCTTAAAATTCCTTATTTGCGATTAGCAAATTGCTAATCGCAAATAAGGAATAATTTCCCATTCATTTCCATGGGCCAGGAGGCCCATAGGAAGGAATGTGAAATTATTCTCAATTTGCGATTCGCAATTTTCTAATCGCAAATTGAGAATAATTTCAAGGGTGCAGGGGTGTCTCAAGGACACACTGCTGCGCCCCTGAAAACGACATGTATGCGCATATGGCGCACATGCATGCCCTAAGGGCATGTATGAGCGTCACATGGCACCTTTACAAATTGCATAAAGTGCATTTGTAAAAGAATTCGCAAATTACTACCAACTACAAGTTGGTGGTAATGTGCGATTTCTTAGCCAAAATTCGCTAAAATGAAATGTTTCATACATAGCATTTAAGAAATCGCAATTTGCTATTTCTTAAATGCTTGCGCAATGTTAAGGAATCGCTAAATTTGCGATTCCTTAATATTGCAAACTTTTTGCATGATACATCTCATTTCCCGTTTTTCTTGTCACAAACGCTGCTATTTTGCGAATCGCAGCGTTTGTGACAAGAAAAAAGTTTGGTACATCTACTCCTAGATTTCTTACATAGCAAAGACGTGGGGCATATTACCAACCAATAGAGATAATTTTTGTCTCTAACTTGTTTAGAGACAAAAATTATCGCCGCAAATCGGCGATTTTTAGCGCAGATAAACCTTGCTATTAGCAAGGTTTATCGCAAATGCGATAAAAAACGGCCGCAATGCATGAATATCGCTGAAAAGTCAGCGATATTCATGCATTATCGAGCAAATGCTCTTAGCCATGTTATCCACCTCCCATTGGATAACATGGCTAAGAACTGCTCCTGGGCAAGTGTTAGCTTTTGGAGATATTCGCGCTTAGCGCGAATATCTCCAAAAGTTGGTAATAGGAGATAGCGATGTTAGCGACTGTTTTCAGTCGCTAACATCTTGGCACGCCCACTTTGCATGTCATTAGTGATAAATATCACTGACATGCAAAGCGGGGCCCAAGATGGTCACTATCTCCTATTAGCTGTCGCTAACTGGTGTTAGCGACAGCTTGGTAATAGGGAGCTAATTTTATCTCCGCTTTCTTGGCTTTTAAAGCCAAAAAAGCGGAGATAAAGCCCCTTGATAATATGCCCCATGTTTCCTTGCCATGTGGTAGTGTTTTGCCCACAAACCACAACACAAGTAAAGTGCAGTGATGCTCCTGGCAGCCACATATTTTGTTATATAGATAGATGGTGTAAATACACACCGCAGCCCATATACGTCCATACCATTTGTGAGTTTTCTGCACCATCACTGATGTCCTTACTGGAAATTTAAATAGACCAATTGGGTGAAACCAATTTTAACAATGCAATTTTAATGCCAGAGCACACTTACTATGACACTGAAGAGCAGGGTCAAAGTATAAAGATTCATAATGTGAGAAAAATATGATTCAAAAAAAGGATAAATGATAAGCAAGCAAAACATTTGGATTATTGACAGTCCTAAAATCACCATCATACAGCCACTGCTGCTAATACTTCCAGCCCGGTTTCATTTTGGGAACTTGGATTTCTGGCCCTCAGGGTTTGTGTCTCACTCAGGCACTAGTACCAGATATCATCAATGGGACTCTATGTCCAAAGAGTTACGTTAACAATATTTGGTCCCTTTTAAAAGATAGAATTCTTAGAAATGGGACTTGCCTTGAACTCCTAATTCTGGCTGTCAGCACTACAAAACTCTTAAGAACTGAATGCAAGTGGTATGCTCATTTTGATTCCTGTGCAAGCCTGTTTGAACATGGGTTAGAATTCCTAATACTGCAATCACTTACCCATACATTTCTCCTAATCAAATTTGCCAGGAAAAATGTGCAGTTAACTTTGGCAAATGAGGAATCTTGTGCAGAATTCACCAGTTCTGCATGTATTTCCACTTTCTCCAGCCGAAAACTCGAAACAGAAAGTATGTATCACAGCCATTAATTCCTCACTCCAGAGTAGCAGCATTTACCACACCATTTCCTAGTCAACTTGCACACAGGGCCTTACATCCCTAGAAACCACTATTATGGCTCCCTTTAATCATTTTTTCCTGAAAAGAGCAAAATTGTTAGGCACCAATGGTGAAATGACTATGTTCCGCTTGTGCACACAGGGAAAATTATACTTCCTTCCCGCTTGTGCGCACAGAGAAAATTATACTTCCTTCAAGTCCCAGTCTAGTAGCTGAAATTGGTGTTAAGAATTCGAATTTACCTTCTAAGTCCCTAGTGTAGGATACAAAATATACTCAGGGCTTGTAAGTAAAATATCACTAGTGGGCTGCAGCACCTATTGTGCCATCTACTACAGTGACAGTGTAAAAAAGGATTCAGACCTACCATTGTAGCCTGGTTGTTGCAGTTTAGACATTGCAATTCTACCTGTTAGAAAAAACTATTTTGCTGTGTCAACACCGAACTTTTAAACATTAGGAAATCACACCTTGTAGTTCACAAGACAGGGTGCATGAAATTTAAAAGAAGGACATGTAGAAATGTAATCTTAACATGTCCTCACAGTGACTAGCTGCCAAAGGCTATTTTTCACTAAAGATGGCCTAGCTGTCCTATCTAGAAAAACAGAGAACAGAATAAATAGTGTATCTCTTGAATGGGACTATCTAGAAAAATATTTAAACAACTATTTTTAATAGTTATTAAAAATCTAAATACATTTTGATGTCAGATTTTAATAAATATTTAGGAAAAGTAACTGTTAGAAAGTTCTCATTTACCTGCTGAAAGTGCTGGGGGCTAATTTGCATTGGTTCTCAGACTTTCTCCAGCCACTGAATAACATTTTAATAGGTGTGTAACTATGTGTGTAATGCAGCTTTTCTCTGGTCACATGAGTGGGTGTAGTTGGCAGTTGGACATTGTATATTCCTTCCAGACAGCCACACACAATGGGAGCTTAGGCGAACCTAGAGGGGACAACACTGGCAGGATGGGAGGGAGGAGCTGGGCCCAGCCTCACTTACACCTGAATAGGTTGTATTATTTCTTCATGCAAAGGGCAGCATACTTGCTGTAATTAGTCTGGAGCCAGGGCAGGGAAGGCAGGGCATCTGTGCACTTCAAAGGCATGCCCCTAGAAGCTTCTCCTCACTTCAAAGGCACAACTGTGTATAAAAGAAGGACCTCGGACACAACCACTACAGTACATCACAGGACCTATGGATACTCTGTCATGAAAAAGGACTGCTGTGCTGTTTAATGGACTGTCACTCTGCTGGACTGCTAGTCCGAAGGAGCTACTGGCTTGCTGTGCTGACCAACCCCCTGCAGCCCTCTAGCCTGGAGACGAAGAACTAGACCTAGCACCCATCTTGTACCCAGGACCCCAGAATGACTCAAAGGGCTAGTCTGCTGGCCTTCTGATGTGAGGTTCAGGGACATTGGTATCAAAGAGGAGGAGTGATGGGCTATTACTGCTCTTGACAGAGTAGAAGGTCCAGACACGACGTGCCCAACTAAGACGTCTATACAAAGGTTGTCGTGCTGTTCCTAATGGAAGAAAGAAATTGGTACAGTCTGTGATGCAGGTGGATTAGAACAGGGTAGCTTGAAAGTGACCCTGGGAATCCATTTTGTTGGATTTAATGCCCTCACACACCCTTTCAGGTGTCATGCTTCATCATTTGGGCCTGCTCCTCGTTGGGTCAGCGGTGCAATACCCAACGGGCAACACCTCATAGAGGGGCTCTTTAGCGGAGATCTTTTTCCAACTGCCGTATGGATGAAGTGCGGGTATGGGGCCAGGACTGAAGGGTAGACCTGGTTTAGTGGGTTAAAATAAAGCTAGTGGTACCGGGAATACTTTATTCAGAAGGGCCACTGCTTTAGTTAAAAACGATTTCCTAGAGGAGAGTAGTGGAAAATGATGTTTCCAGCTCTCATTTGGAATTTGTTGTAGTCCGGTCAACATGTTTCTCGCTACTGTGAAATTTGTTTAGCGATTCTTCAGGACCAAGATGACTATTTAGCAAGTATCTAAGGATGCAGGAAACTGTCTACACTGGTACCCTGGAGTATGGTGTATGTTTGCTTGTATGGCTACCACACTAGTGGGTGAAGGGAAGAACAATATTATATTACCCCTCTTCAAGTTGTGATTGTCAGTACCTGTTAAAGGAAGAGGGAGAACATATCACAAACAGATTGAAAAAAGGTGCATCAGAGACTGTAATGCTTGTGCGTTTTGCATGCCAGTGGGAGTCAGGCGTGTCACAACACCATTGCACAAGTGTATCAGACACTCTCAGATGTGGAAATTCAGTGAGAGTGACATGTGAAGATATAAAAACATTAGACTAAAATTAGAATACCCAATTGGTATTCGTCACTCGCAGTTATTCAAAACTCACCTAAAGTTAAAAACAATCAGACAACGACAGTGTCCAGCGGGTAAAGCTTCAGGGAGATCTTCCACCACAATGCTATATATAGGAAAAAAATCTTAATGACCTGTATAAACACACATAGACTGGATGGCGATTACAATCTAGTGTCAATGGTGTATTTAGCCAAGGTGTTATACATATGGTCATTCGTGGATACGTCTAGTCAGGTTTTACTGAGAGATGGGATTGGATTGTAGATATTGACCTCACTTTGTGTTCCCCTTAGTATAAGTTGTTCAATCGTGTGAGATTGTGGTAGTGTGGTGCTAGAGCAGTTGGTATGTGAAGTATCAGAAGACTGCAGGATTGTCTGGGGCCCCTCTGTAAAGGTATGTTTATTTATCAAACGCGGGTCTTGCATGGCTATGTGCGCTAGAATTAGGGTGGTGTATTGATATGTATACACCAGTGACACATTTGTGGAATAAAATGCAAGGCAATACACTTATATCGTGTTTGAAGTGTAACACGTGGTCAGTAGGTGATGGCTGGGTAGTGAGTAACCGCTAATAACCGCGCTGGGTAGAGTAGATTCCTCTCTTTGTTTAGAGCAGAAAGCAACTCCATGCAGGTAATAGCAGGTAATGCAGGGAATACCCGTATCGCAAAACAAAGTAAAGTGAAACAGAGCAAAAGGTAAAAAGAAGAATCATCCTTCAAGGGAGCCTGCTACAAATTGGCCCTGTTTACCTTGAGTGTTTCTCATGTGTTCTGGTGATTTGTGACGTTGTGACGTTTTTACTGTTTTACTATTTGAAGTATTGATTAAATACTTTGCACAGTAAAGACTAACTGCTCTGAGCCAAGCTCCCAGGCAGTTGAGCACAGGTTAATGTTGGATTTGTTTGTGCATTACTAGGATTGCAGTTACTGCTTGAGCAGGGCTCACACCCCAGTCAACTCGTAACCCAGTTTTAAACAGTGATGCACCACAGACTCCTAAATAACTTTGCCAACTACCACATCTATTTAACTCTTGGTCTTTTAAGAGACCGAGATGCACGTTTAGGGGACATCACCCTATGACTTCTAGTTGAGCAATGGTGCCTAAGGCCCCCCAAAGTTTGAGGGTTACTACCTGGCAGGCCAGCTACAATGGCTGGCCAGATGGCTCGCCAGGCTGACACTGGATGAAACCCGGGAGAGAATGCAACACATCATATCACAGACTTACCTAATCTGGTCTTTCCAGATTCCTGACTTATCTGGTCCTTCTTGATTCCAGACTTATCCACACCTCCTCAAATTTAGTTGGGGTGGCATTATAGTGCCTGGCATGGCATTGTCTGGTCCCAAAAAAACCAACTTCTTGCACCCACAGGATTCTTCTCCTGGTCCTCCCCTCACAATTCACCATCCTAGACCGAACCTGGCTCTCATGCTGGGGGGAGGGGGTGGACCTGGACACACTTGGAGATTTATTTCAGTATGGTTATCTCCAACCCTTTCAGATCCTGTAGGATCAATTTCTCCTCTAAAGAGGACAATTCTTAACCTATGGCATGTAACCCACACCCTACGTAGCAGATGGGTGATAAGGGACAAAGAGCCACCTGTGTACTATCCAACACATACACTTAACACAATCCGTAATGCCAAGCACAGTATCACCTGTTTATAGAAGTCAAAGATCAACTTGCTTCTGGCACTGCATCAGTGCCTGTGCGAGAATTTGGGAGAATCCTACACAAGAGGAAATGGGCTAGGATGCTGACCCTCCCCAACATAGGTTCTTGAAACTCCAGGTTCAAATTGATCACTTGTTTTATTTTGTACTGAGCGTACCTTTTCCCCGTCAAACTACAGAAGACTTTTCCAGGAGCTGCCACCTCTTTCTTCCAGTGTGCCTTCACAGTTGCAGACCTTCAATATGATTTGTACTTGCCATCCCAGTCCTCTTACTTGGACTAAATCTTTCGTACACTGTCCAACTCTAGTGGTGTAACCCTCCAGCCAACTTGGTATATAGATCTTCTGGGTATTTTCAATCAACCAAAATGCCACAAGGCTATAACTTGCTTTCTGGATCCCAGCTCCTTTTGGCAAAACGAACAATCACTTGTAAATGGAAATCACCACACTCCCCATTGTCCTTACCAAATGCACAACAACCATGAGTTTGGCCAAAGTGGAAATTAAGACCCTCTACAGAGGGAAGAATAAGGGCCTCCGAGAACACCCAATAGCAGAACATGGGTCAGAATGAGGGCCACACTGGTCGAGGAACCCAGAGGCAAAGCCTTACCCTACTGAGCAATACAGGTTATCTCTCAGCCCCAACACTAATCTCTGCCTCAGCCCTGCATCAAAACTGCAAGGTAGGACAGCCCAGAACACAGTTCCCCCTTACCGTACTTACCCATATCTTCTACCGGCAAAATCCCCTTTTCTCCTGCCCCGCAATTCGCGATATGACGACACACTTCTCTCTCCCAGCCTGAGTTAAGGTTATTAGTTCATTCACACCTTGGGTTTCTATTACCAAAAAACATTTGTACTTCATTATTGAAATCCCTTGTCTAGTACACTGACATGCCCTCACCCACGAGGCGGAATCCAGACAGTGGCGTAACAAAACTTGAGGGGGCCCTACTGGGTCAGGGTGGTGAGAACTATATCGCAGGTAGTGAGGGAATCGGTGGTGCCCGATCCAAGATGCTGCCTGCTGAATATTTGGGAACCCAACGATCTCTCCCATCAGGCTCAGGACTGGGTGACACTTGGGACAATATATGCCAAACGGAATATTGGGGGTCAAGGGAGGTACCTGTGATTACTGATTGGTGTAGGGATCTTGATGTAGCAATGTTGGCGGAGCGAGTGGTGTACCTGAACAGGGGTTGTCCCCGGAAGTGGGGCAAAATCAGGGGATCTTGGAATGAATACAGGGGTTTTCTGTGTGATCCACCTTTATCGGATGGGGTGGAGGATTCTGAATAAGGGAGAAGTACGAGGAGGTCCAATTCTGGGCCAACGTTCCCACAAGTCTGGTCTTTGCAATTGCATCTTTATGTGTGTAATCCAAAATTATGTAGTGACACTGTTTTACACAATGCTGATCGTAAGCAATGTATGTACTGTATGCCTTTTACGTACCCTGCTCTTGTTCTTAATAAAAAAATGTATTAAATAGGAAATGCAACACAATACAATAAAATATTTAGCAACCTTATAAAAACTAAAAAAAAAAACTTGAGGGGGCCCACCTGCACAGTACACACTCAGGAGCTCTGCTGACAGGGTACTGGGCTGAAGGGGCTCCCTAGAGTTCGTGGCTCCCCGCACCACGGCGGTTGCGGGGCCTTTGTTATGCCCCTGAATCCAGAGGCATCCTGGATGCCTTGATCTTCCTTACTCCGAGCCTTCTGATCCTGTTTAGTAATGGTGACTCCCCTTTAAACTTGGGGACCATGAACACTTCACATACCTGATATGATCACCATCAACTTGCCAAACTTCCTTTATCCTTCCTCCTAAATACTACTCCTATAATTCAGATCAACGAATTGGCGCTAAATGCTTTCATTGTCCCTAGACTTTGTCTTTCTTCTTATCTAATGTCCTGGACCATGCCAAACTCAATAGAAATACATGTTAAAAAAAAATTAAGTATACAAAAAAATGATGGGTGGAATTAGGGAAAGCTAACAAGTCAGCTTTGATTTGATTTCACCCCCAAAAATAACTAATTCATTGTTCATATTAAATTATAAAATCAAGAAGAGAGAACTAACAAGCGGAATAATTCCATCAAAAACTAGTTAAGGTGATGAAGTGCTCAGTCATGAGCTCAGACTGCTACAGAGCCAGTATAACATATGATTTTGGGCAACAAAAAGAGATGTTGTGGAAAGTCACTGGAGAGACCTGCACAATGTCTGTTCTGATCGAAAACCAGGGAGATTGTGGGAATCCCTTAACAAGCTTGTTGCCCCCATTACAAAATAATTTGAAATAATGTCAATTCTTCTAACTGGATCGTCTGTGTTACCTACAAATACTTAACATATATCCTTTAATTCCTGAAACAGGGAGAGCAATCATTCTATTTCCACCCCTCATTCATCTCCAGCTTTTATCCTAGAACATCACCATCCTTTCCTTAATGACCCACAAAAGTCAAAATAAAGGGGGTGACTTGTTTGCCTGGTTCACAGACTTTAAAGCAGCCTTTGACAGCATCAAAAGAGTGCAGCTACTGGTAGAAAATGATCAAAAGGGACATGTCACCCCCTCTAATGAGGCATTAGAGTGGTATACTACTGGGTACATGTGAAAAAGGTGAGAAATAAAATAAGGCTGTATCTTGGCACACATATCGATTAATTTGTACGTTACAGACATTGGTCTGACTATGAAAACATAGAAAGCTTGTCCACCTAAATGTAAAGGTTTTCCCATGTACATTCTGCAATACTGAAACTATACTGTCCTTCTAGATCGGGTTTTCAATTGCAAATGTCAGGATTCTTAACTGGAAGGCAGTCTCAAAATGTGGCCAAGTGCTCCTAAATACATTTACTGCAGTGTAACAGCAGGTCCCCCAGGAGTACAATTAGGCAGTAGTAAATCTCACATATGGTGCAGGGAGAATTTAGGGACCTTATCCCAACTAACTCCCAATGGAGCTCCCTTGCCTCTTCCCCATAATGATCCGTTTCATTCATAGAATGACCTCACATTAAATCTGATATAAAGACCAGAAACCCCACGGCCCTCTCCTGTTAACTGGGCCACTCCCATAGTTACATGTATAAATACAAGTGGTTCGTATTCATGCACGTGGATATGGAAATGGCAGAGCTTAGAGGGAAACACATTATTCCCTTACAACAAGCCCTCACAAACAGAGACGGCATGTTTATACACATTGCCTATTACTGCCTTAAGTTGTTTCCAGTACCCACCCGCAGCAACCAGACCTGCCTGCTGCTGTGGAATAGACACGGCGTGACTTGCAATCCCCCCAAAGAACTGGATGCAGCAGGTAGACTGTGGTGTGCACATTCTAGATAACAGGTAGAGCTAACCCACTGTGCTGCGATGCACTGAAACAACAGTTTTGGGAAACAACCTTTATGAGCTAAGAACGTGAGAGACCTGTACAAATACAACAGTGGACAAGTCAGGAGAAACTTCGGTGCATTACTTAGTTATGCAAATATATCTAGGATTAATAATGAACTTTTGTTCCAGTCAGGGCGGTCTGTCATCGGTTTAGCATTCATTTCGGTTTGAATAGTGTCCTATTTTATAGGTTTTGCAGGTTTCCATTGGCTTTAATGTAGGAGGCGTATCAAGGCATCGTTGTCCTGCGGCCATCAATGCCATTTTACTATCCTTTTATAAATCTCGGGTGCATGTGGGTACTTCCAGTTAATGGCTATGGCTCGTTTAACCATAACCAATGTTCAATCTAGAAATGTGCAAATGCTTCTAGCATGTTTGGGTTGTGGCATTAGCCTTAGAAGGCAGACCTTAGGGTCTAATATTTGTTGTCTATTTGTACAGGACGAAAGCAGATTTGTTATTGAGACCCTATTATCACCAATGATTACAAAGTACAACCATATCTATGAATGTAGGGGCATATTATCAAGGGGGTTTATCTCCGCTTTTTTGGCTTTAAAAGCCAAGAAAGCGGAGATACAATTATCTCCCTATTACCTAGCTGTCGCTAACACCAGTTAGCGACAGCTAGTAGGAGATAGCGACCATCTTGGGCCCCACTTTGCATGTGAGTGATATTTATCACTAATGACATGCAAAGTGGGCGTGCCAAAATGTTAGCGACTGGAAACAGTCACTAACATCGCTATCTCCTATTACCAATAAGCGCCAATATCTCCAAAAGCTAACACCTTCCCCTGAGCAGTTCTTAGCCATGTTATCCAATGGTAGGTGGATAACATAGCTAAGAGCATTAGCTCGGTAATGCATGAATATCGCTGACTTTTCAGCGATATTCATGCATTGCGGCCGATTTTTATCGCATTTGCGATAAACCTTGGTAATACCAAGGTTTATCTGCGATAAAAATCGCCGCAGCTCAGCGGTAAATTTTTGTCTCTAACCAAGCAATAGCGATAATCGCTATTGCTTGGTAATATGCCCCGTAATCCCTGAAACTGCACATCCGGAATAGCAGCAAACATTTTGTGTAGTCTGGCTGGGGATACATATGTATGATGCAGTTAATAAAACTGCAAAAAATTCAGACGAGTATTCCTGGATACTTTTCCTATATATTTTAGCACATTCTCAAATTCCACGTCTGTACATGCTATTTCCAGATCAGATCCTGAGAGCAGAGAGTGACACTGAGCAGGCAGAGTGAAGTGACCTCTAAAGATGAGATGTCAAATGTTGTGCCTCAGTCCAAGTCTATGTCCAGTTTACTGCCCCAAATTCTTCAATCGATCTAAACATTCGAGTTAAGGCTACATGTATTAGAAATGTACCGGTGTCTCCAATTGCAGCTCTCTATAGGTATTTAAATGGACATTCATACAGTTGACCAATCCGTGTAACATTTGCAAGTATGTCTGTCATTGACGTTTGCATTCAATTGTGTTGGCTGTTGGGACATAATATAGAGTAAAAAATATTGTGTGAACAAAATAGTGTGTCAAGAATATCGAGGATAAAAATATATTGAAGGCAAGTTTCAATGGGTAAGCAAAGTTTATACTGAACTCTGCATCTATATACCTTTAGAATATATTTACATATATACCTTCAAGGTCCATAGACGTGGAGTTAAGAATAGAAAATCTATGCCTACCTATTTGCAAGTTTTTTGTATTTGCATTGTTTGTTAAAACCATTGCAATACAAAAATATTTCATTTCATGACAATTTTGACGTATAAAACTCCATACTTCTGAAACCTAAAAATTCATTTAAAACATTGTGCTATGATTGATCAAATTTACAAATCTAGTATCTAGTTTTTAGCAGCCGTGGCCGGTAGTGGGAGTACCGGCCGGGCGGTGACATGGGGAGGGGGAGGGGCAGGGTGGGGGGTAGTAATGTATGGATTACGTACTTTAAAAGGTAAGTAAACATAAAAATAAATAAAACGTATTTCATTGCACACACTGCATCGCATTTGATGATTTTTATTTATTGCTAGTTAAATTCTTGATTTTGAGAAATTATGATTTCAGTAATCACATAAAAAAAAATTCCAAGGCATGTGAATGACTGATGTAGAGGATCCCAATTTTTCCCACAATCTTGAAAAATCCCAGGTAAGTACATGGCAGGTGAATGCAGTGTATCATTTAAAACCAAGACATTTGCAGTTGGGGCACCGGTCCCATATCCCCTCTTTCAACAAGGCATTACAAGCGTTCAAATTAATGATTTTGAATTTTACCCTGAACAGCGCCCACATGCCTTTTTGGCTTGCACTATACCAATACCAAATACATACATATATGATAAAAAACATTTAATTATTCAATTTTACACTGAGACTTAGGCCTTATTACGAGTTGGGTGGTCCTTGGATCACTGTACTGGCAGTCTGACCGCTGTATTATGAGTTGGGTGGAAAGTGTTTCCGAAATCTGCAGCTGAACAACTGAGACTGCCCGCAGACGGGAAACATCCTTTACAACGCAACTTTTACCACGCAGTGCCTTTACGACGCAACTTTTACAACGCAAACCATTACAACGCATTGCACTGGGGGGCGCTCTAGGATAGGGAAAAGGTTTAATTTACTATCCAACACCTTCCCTACCATCCACGGGGACTGGAGTTGGAATAGTAAATTAAACTATACACTATCCAGCGCCCCAAAGCACTATGCGTTGTAAAGGCATGCGTTGTAAAAACAGCGTTGTAAAGGCATGCGATGTAAAAGCATGCGTTGTAATGTCATACATCCCCAGCAGACTGACGACCGCCAGGCTCGCGGTCAGGGAAAGGCATCCGCCATAGCGCGGTACAGTGGAGCTGCACCACCGTCCGTATTAAGAGTTGCTTTTTACACAAGCTGACCTCGGTGTTCTGACCGCTTATATCAAGGTGGCAGACACGAAGGATTTGCGGTGCGACTCACCCCTTTCATTTCCTTCCATCTCCTAGTATATATCCTGCCTTTTACCTACACTGCACCCTGACCAGGGATTACCCGGGACCTACCACAGGGGTGCACCATGTGTATGCAAAAGGAAAAGTCAGGCCTGACAAGTGGTTTCATTTGTCAGGACAACATGCTAACTTAGCAAACTGGGCGCAGGCCCTACACTGCGGGCTTGAGTTCCCTTCTCCGCATGCCTTTACATTACTAGCCCTGGCACTCAGTGCACATCACTAGGGACTTTACATTGTAATGCAAACATACCAATCATGGCCAACCAATTCCTATTACATTTTACATAGGGAACACATGTACTTTGACACTGATCAGCAGTGCAAAGTACCCAAAGCAACTAAATTGGCAACTCTATGTCAGGAAAACGGTCTGGGGAAAGCAAAACGTTTAGGGAACTTTAGCCAAAAAGGCCAAGTCCTACAATATTTTATTGTGTTTGTCTTTCTCTAGCAGAAGTGCAGATGGGGGGAGGGCAGTCATTACCCTACAAGAACATTTAGGTCCGGCTTGACAGTGCAACCTTCACCTAACATTTTAACCTACACCGATATTATTCTATACTTCTTTGCTTCCACACAAATACATATTCATTTCCAAGCTATTTATTTGTAATGCTTCACCATGCATTACAGCATTCCTTCAAAGCCAGACCTATTGGCATTGGAAATACTTGTTGTTCACTTTTTTCCCATTCAGAATATCGTGTAGTGTACATTCGGCTGCAAAATAGTGTGCCCTTGTCTAATATGTGGACCGCTACACGCTCTTATCGGGTTTTGACACACAAATGTACAAGTTGGACATTTACATTTGGTCAGTCAGGACTACACGGATCAACCCCTACTGAATTTGCAAATGACAGTGATTGTGTGTACGCCTAATTTTATGTATTATTACAAATGTACCTTTCAAGTACAGCAATAATTGGTAAATTAACAAACGATTAGCCTCTAAGTGCTCATCATTTTACAAGCCTATTCTTACTTCTGTAATTTAGACCCTAAATTTTTAATTTTAGATTGAAAGAGGGACAGGGGGGATATTCTTGGGCCAGCAGAAGATAAAGGCATACATTTACATGCATGAGTGATCAACACAATTTGACACAAAAGACATTGCAATCCAAATTTACAAGAATTTCACGCTACGCATGGAAGTTGCTGCACTACAGTGAGTGAAAGGGAGAGGACAGATCTGCACCATATTTACAAAGACATGGAGCAGTTCAGCTTTCTTCTTGGCCAGGATAGTTTTTTGTGTAGGAATGGGCACCAACAAAATCTATCCTTTGAGGCTTATTCCTCTTTGTATGTGTGCTGCAAAATGTAGCAGACATGCAAAGAAGCTGTAACATGGAGAAATAAAAATATTTCTTCTTGTTATGCCAGCCTCAGGTAGGCATACCATTTTGGTGCAAACCAAATTTTACAAGTCTTTGTATATATGGTGTTGCATTAAAAGACGTTTCTAGATTCGCAGGAACATACATGCTCCACTCATAGAATGCCTACCTGACTTAAGGTAATGCAAAGCAATGCTATGCACTGCCTTGCCTCATTATTATAATTCTTTTAACAAAGTCACACAAATTAGGCTGTGCGTGGCTTAATAAATCCTAAAATAGATCTTGAATTGCAAAATTTTAGTTAATCTGGGCGTGTATATTTATGTATCATGGTAAAGACCCATGTTAATTTGTATTGTGTTGTGTGAGCATCCATGCAAACTTTACTGAGGGCCTTTTTATGGAATTGGCACTCGTGCTGCCGCACCGCTACCGCAGTGCTTGCAGGAGGACCGCCAAGCCTGTGGTGCGCCTGTCCGCCGGATTCTGAGTTGAATCTATGATGGGCTGGTGGTGCTGTGGCAGCAATTGTGTTAGGCTCATAGGAGAGCTTTAACAGCAGACCGCCACAGTGACAGCGCCTGTAGAACATTCCTACATAGTGTGGCATGCACCATGTCGTGATGTGCACACCAATAATGGGAGTGACTCAAGACAGAGTAATGGGAAAGGGGGAGTTGCTCACATGGGGCTCAGCCGGGCACCTTGTGAGGGGAAGGAGACTGACAGTTTTTAAGGCATGTTGCAGATACACATGTTCCATGAAAAATTCAGACACAACAATCCGTGGTGTAGATTAACATCCAAGGTGAGGAAACGAGACCTGCTATTTGACAGAAGGAGGCTGATTTCGGCAGTCCTCCACAGATGGGTTTATTACTTTCCTGACATTGATCGAGAAGTGAGGCTGATTACAGCAACCCACTCCTCTAAAAATAAGGGATGAGTCATTCACCATGGATGTTAATCTACACCATGGATTGACGTGTCTGAATTTTTCATGGAACACAAATGTGTGTATCTGCAATGTGCCTTTAGAGCTGTCAGTCCCCTTCCCCTCACAGAATGCCCGACTGGGCCCCATGTGAGTAACTCCCCTTTTCACATTACTCTGTCGAGAGTCAATCCCATTATTGGTGTGCCCATAACCACTCTGATAGCCTATTGTTATTCCTTTAGGTGTCCCTCATTGTTACGTTCTGATGAGACCCCTTACTGAATGTGGGGTCAAAATGCTGTCGACACGCACTCAAAACTAACCGTCTTTAACCCCCGAACTAATGTGTTAAAAGGCTGCTAATAATTCTTATTCTCTCTTCGACATACCTTTACCCATGAGTATTGCCATTGAACCAGGCCTGGGTGTAGTTCACGGAGTTTTGCTACGTGAAACTCTGCAAAGTCACAATAAAAATTTAGCGAAGCCCCGCAAATGGCGGAGTGCAGTGTGAACTCCAGTTTCTGCTGGTATTCCTGCTGCTTGGGTCGAAATTCTACCCGAGCGGTAGCTCGGGCTCGCAAACTTACCGTTTGCGATTGCGAACCTACTATTTGCAAACTTACCGTTCGCGATCGCGAGCCGGGAAAAAACTGCTGCGCGAAGCGGAGATTTCTGCACTCCATGAACTCCATGGAGTGCGAAGTGCAGAAAACTCAGCAAACTCTGCGAACGGTGCGAAGTTCCCTGCCCATGCCTACATTGAACCTAACTATTATTAAATATCCCATACATTGTCCGAAAGGAAACACAGTTCCTTGTTATATAATAGGTACCCTGGTTCCTTGTGAGTAAGATGGCCATTGTTTCCCTGAACACGACAGTGCTCCAGCATATTCCTGCCCCTTGCCGCTGTGCCACCACCGCGGGATCCTGAATCGCTGCGAAGGGAGAGTTGCTGTGACGGTCCGACCGCCACACTCAAAATACAGAGGCGGACCTGCAGTGGTGGCGGTGATCAGACCACCACCGTGAGTTTGGCGGTCCCATGACCGCCAAAGTCATAATAAGACCCTTAATGCAGAGCCATGAAGTACGACTTGAAGGGTCAGGGGATGAAGGAAGGAAAGAGGCCAGTTCAGGGACCCTTCTGGTCTTTGAGAATGAATTCAGGGGGAGGGTGGAACTCTTACTTATTACATTGAGCGCTTTAATGTTCCAAGTAATAATATAGACATGATATCTCTTGAAAATTCTTGGGGCCTCATTATGAATTTCTCATAATCTCTGTGGGGAGACACCAAGGCTGGAATTAATAATTCCAGTAAGGAAATAGGGATTAACAGCTAGACATAGGCAGGCGTTAAATCAGATGGGGCCAGGGGAGTCTGCAATGGGTTGCTGTATAGGTGAGTAGAGGTGGGGAGGTTTAGGGTGAGTGGGGAGTGGAGCAGGATCCTGTGATGCTGGGGTGAAGGGGGGCTGCCAGAGCCTCTGCTCACTACCTGCTTCAGTGGTTTGACTGTGTATGTTGTCACATCGGCTAAAACTGGACCCACTGTTACCACGCCTGGTAATCTTGGCTGGGGTAACACCAGCACACAAGCCTAGAAAGTGGCGAAGGACACGGCTCAGGCAAATTCGTAATGAGCGCCTTAGTAGAAAATGTAACTTTTCTGAACACACGTGAAATACTTTACATTCCAATGAGTTCAGTTAGTTTTCTTTAATGTATACAAAACTCACAGATTCAAATGTTAGGGAAAATATTCATCACCAGAAGAGCTTTAGTTTCCAATTTTGCAAGCAGGTAATTTCAATTTAGTACTCGGAACAGCAGGCCCTGAAGAAATATAATGGTTTGAGAGGTTTATGGGATATTTCATTTTCATATTCTTTCTGATACCAGGTGCTCTCGAGACCAGCAGATGTGTCCATTATTAAGGGTTATTGTGTCATTCCGCTGACCAGCCTCAAGCCCTTCTCCTATTGATATGAAACGCCCTAACTTCCACAATTCTTGATTAGAAACTCCGGCTTGGCATGTGGGCACGGAAAGGCAGCGTCAGGGCATGGGAGCTTGAAATGAGACAAAAAGACGCTTCAGTAGGAAAGCTATTCCTGAGGCTTTTTAAAAATTGTTTAAGTTCGTGAGTGCTCGCTGTCAATCATGCTCCAGTTTACACAAGCCTGCAAATGCATATGCTATAAGAAATGCCATTGGGTTGTTTCTTTATTGGAACAACCTCAAAGCACTCAGGCTGAAAAATGAAAAATTATGGTCTCCCGTTTATAAAATATGTTGTTAGCGAAAAGCTAGATCGGATTGCATATTGAAAGTTTTAGAATGGGACAAAATCATACCTTCAGTGGGCTAATCCTTCCACTCAAGTATTCTGTGTTTACTCTAATGGTCACAGGTTCAAATCCTCAATCATGTGATGTTGATAAAATGAGGACCATTGAGTTTGGCAACAATGAAAATCCGTTATTTGATAATAATGCCAAGAGACAACTCAGAAGTGAGTCTGTTATGTTATTTATGTATCCATAGCTTTTAAAAGGAGTTTAAGTAAACAGTGTGTTTTATTCAAACTTATGGACACTAAGGGCCTTATGATGAATTTGGCGGTCCGACAGCCCGAGAACTGCGTCCACGCTCGCCAGTAGACCACAACGCTGGCAGTCTATAGACCGCCGTATTAAAAGCTGACCATGGTGCAGGCAAGATGGATACGGAGATCTTGCGGCAGTGGTGAGTATTAATTCTTAATTTATATTGACGATGCCAATGTGTGCATTTTGACTGCATATATGTTGGATGCACATATATGCATGATACATGTGGAAAAAACATCTAGCCATTGCCGGGCTCCGGCCCATCTGTGGGCAGTCCCGCCATTGGGTATATGGTACGAAAGGGATACACCTGTAGAACGCTGTAAATCGGGTCTTAATTGGCATTTCGGATGCCGTTTACATACTCGCAGGCCGGATCGTGGCCTTGGGTAAGTGTCCGCTTTTTACTTCAGAGCTATCGCCTCGAGCACCTTGAATACTTATAGGTTTCAAGGTCCCCCCTTTTCTTATCAGACAATTTGTGTTCACTGGAGAATACCCCTATTATGGAAACCTTATCCTGCAAAGGCGACTTCATAAAAAATCGCCCCAGATTATAATTTCGCTGGACTCCCTCTTTATGTGGCTTGGATTGTGACTTCCCTTCACTGGATTCATTTGACTCAGAAATATAATATCCAGATATTTGGGGAAACTTCCTTGGACCCATCTATACAACCCGATTTGGGACCGTAATAGAAGCCATAGTTCATTCTCTAAAGATACTTTCACTTTTAACTGGGATTTTTTCAGTGTACCTGATAGCAGCTGTACTCACAGCATATGAGAACCCAATATATTTCTCTCCTTCAAGAAGGGTATTACCCTGAGAAGCCCTGATGAAGTTCTCTTTGAAAATGAAACGCGTTGGGTGAACTGCGTGTTATTTATGAAACATTTAGGAAATATACTCAATAAAGAACTTTTTTGAATACTGCAGAGCAAATTCCTGGATATTCTTTTGTTCCTGCGTACACCATTCAAGTATACTTGGGGCAAAGAGCCTGCTGTCAAGGGGGGACCTGAAGAAAGGGATCCACATAAGACTCTGCCTGGGGAGGTGTGTTACGTCCTGACAGTGAAAAACACCCTATTCTGTTTTTCACTCCTGAAAGGCTATCCTGCCCATCTGATACAATGGGGGAGGGTGGGTCAAGTGTTTTTTAGCCTAGTTTCCCACCAGTTTATAATGGAGAGGTGAGGTGAGGTTTAGTATGTATGAACTCACAGTGTCATAACACATCTTTCTGTGAAGGTGGTTTTGTCACTGTGTGTTCAGAAACCACTCTTTTAGAAAGTGGCTCACTTTTGTGCTCTAAGCAATTCTGTGTGTCTCTGCTAAAATGTGGATTGTCTGTCTGGATCTGAAAGGTGAGAGGAGCTGGGAAATGTCTTGATACAGGGAGGGGTTGAGATGGCATCTGGAGAGTAGGGGGAGGAGAAGCCAGGGAGGTGAAAAGGCCTGGGCTGGTGCTATAAACTGATTGACCCATCTCCTGCTGCTTATTAAGGATCAAGACACCCAGTATCAAAGGGGGTAAGGAGGGAGACACCCATAACTGATGTAGGGAGGGGTCAGCGACCCCTGAGCACAACTGAACTTCAAAGACAGTAAGGGGTATAACTATGAGAGCTGCAACCCCTGAAGGTTGGGATGAAACAGAGATGGATTGAGACTAAAAAGGCTTGGACACATTTTGTGGACAAGAGGAACTTCTGCTAAAAAAGGAGCAACTGAAGAGACTGCTGTGGAAAGACCAATCCTTGCTTCGTAATCTGGGGCTGGTCTGCAGTCTGCTGTTCTAACTAAGGGTGAGGTTGTAGGGACTGTGCTCGGAGGCGCTGGGTCCCCCAGATTGAAGAAGACTGTGCTTTGTGCTGTGTCTTGTAACCCTAAGGGCCCGAGGTGAGCTGGCTCCCTGTTTGGAAATACAGGTTCATAAAATTTTCCGGAGAAGTCCAAAGCAATGCGGTGTGTGTGTGCTTTTGCAGCTTGAGACCCTCAGAAGTTGTGCCCTCTGATCGTGGGCATGCAGAAGTAAGCGCAGTCTTGGACGCGCTGGGTGCATGTCGTGGTGCAGGCCAAGGCATTGGTGAGGAGTGCCTGGTTGTTGTGAGCACGGAGACACGAAGTGAGGCTCATACGCGCTGGGTGCGTGTCGTGTTGCAGCCCAGGGTGTTGGTGATCAGCGCCTGGTCGTTGTGTGCACCAAAAGAAGAAGTGAGTCTCAGACACGCAGCATGTGTGTCGTGGTGCAGCCAGGGCCTTGGTGAGGAGTGCCTAGTCATTGTGTGCACCGGGGGAAGAAGTGAGACTCGGATGTACAGAGTGCGTGTCGTGGTGCAGCCAGGGCGTTGGTGAAGAGTGCCGGGTCATCGTGAGCACCAGAGAAGAGGCGAGTCTCGGATGCGCAGTGTGCGTGTCATGGTGCAACCTGAGGCGCTGGTGAGGAGTGCCTGGGTAGGGTGTGCACTGAATTTGAAGTAAAGTCTCCACAGTGCTGAGGACAGGACTCGGTGTTCACTGAGACCACCAGAAGGAGGGCCAAGTCATTGGGCCCTTGGAGTAGACCAACAGCGTCCCGGACTGTCAGCCCAGGAGGAGCTGAGCCACCGGCCCGAGCTCACCACACCCCGTGATGGAGTTCTGGATCAAGGCCCAAGTCGCTGATGTGGGAGAGGAGAGCTGGGTTGCGCCCCACCAGGTAATGTGGATCACCACCTGGGTTGGGGGCAGGCCTGGAGGGACACTCTGTTGGCCTCTCGCTTCTGTCAGCTATGCGTGCATGTTGCTTCGGCTCGGATCTCGGCCGGTGCTGACCCATGGAGGGGCAGTACTGGGGCCGGAGTGGGAAGCAGTACTTTTGTGTCATCATTGATCCATATAGGGAGCACTCTTAACAGAACACCTAAACTGTTGTATAACACTTTGCATTATTGTTGCTAACGAACTATTGAACTGTCAAATGAAGCCTGACCTCATTTGTGCCTGCCGAACTACGTACTTGGTGCACTACGCACTGCGTTATTTTTCCCTTGCAGATTACCTGATTGTAAAGTGGTGCATTGCATTATTTCTTCATTGCACAGTACAGGATTGTAGTGTGATGCATTGCTTTGTTTCTTCCTGGTACAGGGCATGCTGGTAGTGATACACATTTCAATATTCCTTCTATGGCAACGTACATGACTGCGGTGCTACTGTAGTGAAAGAGGCACTCTTGTGGTTTGAAACCCTATGATGACCTTCGACTACCACATGTTAATTGACTTTAGTGTGTTATTTAAACCTAGCAGATACTGCATATGCCTGTTTCTCTTCTGTCTTGTAATCTTTCTGTCTTTTAGTGGGAGCTGTCACAGAGCAGTACAGTACTATTGACTTTGACATGGCCTCATGTCATCTTGTTTTCTGACTTTGCCTTGCTTCTGAAAGCACAGCAGTGCTTCAAGTTGTTTGGGTTAATTATAAGTTCTTACTATTGACTTTGACATAGATTTGACATGACCTTATGTCATCTTGTTTTTTAACTCTGCCTTGCTTCTGCGTGCACAGCAGTGCTTGCAAGTTGTTTTGGTTAATTATGAGTTCTTACTATTGGCTCTGACATGGCCTCATGTCATCTTGTTTTCTGACTTTGCCTTGTTCCTGCGTGCACAGCAGTGCTTGCAAGTTGTTTGGGTTAATTATGAGTTCTTACTATTGGCTTTGACATGGCCTCATGTAATTATGAGTTCTTACTATTGGCTTTGACATGGCTTCATGTCATCTTGCTTTCTGGCTTTGCCTTGCTGCTCGCACGTAGCTCCAAAGTGAGGAGGGCATGTTCCTGTTCCTCACTTGTTTTTCGCTCTTCACTGACCAGAGTGAACTGGATATTATGTGTGGAATGTGCAACTCTGCCTCGAAGTCCAAATACAGGAGCTTGGCCAGCCTTCGTCTTGGCCTTGATGCAGACTGGTACAGCCAGCTCAGCTCTTTCTCATGAGAAGGGGGCGAGGTTTTGTAGAAGTTTCGTCTTACGTTTAGTAATGGCATTCAAGCTGAGAACCTTCGAGGGCCAGGTGGAAGTTCACCACAGAATAGACGTATTGCTCTGGAGGCGACAGAACTTGGGTCCTGATTGAACTCCTTCCTGAGCTGTTGAAGGGCTTCCCCAGCTTGAGTTGGCAAGGATGATGCAAATTCAATCGGTGAGGTGTTCATAACCATTTTTGTATATATTTTCTACTCTTTGCTACTTGTATATACTGCATTTTATTCTAATTATTCATTTTAGTCTTTTGACATTTGGGAATCTCCAAAGTGGGAGTGAAGGGTTTGGGTGAGGCTTATTGGTGAGAAGTCACATTCATTACATCTACGTATGGCATTGTTTCTCTGTTGCACAGTACAAAAGAATATTGTTACGCATTGCAGTATTTGTTTTCTTTTGCAACATATGTGATTCTAGCAAAACGACTGGCCTAACCTTTTGGAAACGGTTAGAAGTGAGCTTAACTGTTGGTTAGAAGCGGTGGTTGGGATTAGAACCTACCAAACCACGGGAAAGGAAACTACCCATTTTTTTATGTTGATTTTGTATTGTGTGGTCATATCGTATAAATTCTTATATAAAGTTTATACTCATTTTTATAAAAAACTTGTGTTGAGTCTATTTGTGGTGACATCATTGGGTTAATGTGAGCGTGGTTGCACACACTGTGCACTCATGCCTTGGAGATAAGCCTTGCTGCTCGTGCCAAGCTACTAAGGGGGTGAGCAGGGCTATCACAGACTGTGTCCTTACTTAGCCTAACGTTGAAGCGAGGGGTCGGGAACTCCAGCCTCCAGTATTTGGTGGTGGCGGTAAGCGATAAGAACCCCCACTTCTAACAAATATCTAGTTATCTAAGACACTTTTACAGCATTACAATGTCAGGTTTGTGTCCCTGAAAGTTCAGCCTCAGCCAGCTGGATAAATACACTTATCACAAACATGTTTATGGATGCACACAACTTCTGCCCAATCAAAATATGTACACCTGGCTCCCAACATATGGATAGAGTCACAGTCCCCTTTTATTGATGCTCACATAATGGTCTAGAGATAGGGGAGCTGTCAAGCCAGACCACAGAAAATATCAGAAATACTGAAACAGGTCCAACATCCAAAGGCCTATCCTTTTCCCTTTCCAACCCAATGCAGTACAGAGCGAGTTCGATATGACAGTGCCAAATGGGTCGGTCTGACAGGTCAGTGTGTGGGAGTATGTTGTGGTGAGACAGTTTTTACTGTTGATTGCCCTGGTATTACCACAAATATTGCCTTCTGTCAGCACAAATGTGCGCACTCACTCATGCATACCTTGCAAAACAATCATATAGCATGTATTTAGAAGTTCAAACTGCCCAGATTTGAAAATATGGACAAATGGATGGGTGTCACTTTTAATGTGGTCCAATGCAGACAGTACCTTGACAAGGGCAGGGGTGCCATGGGATTGGGCCCTTGGTGAAAATAGCTCCTAGTCAAATTCTACAACTGTGTCTGAAATCATGCTTGGAGGGAATTAGAATGTCCTTGTAGGAAACTGACCTTTCCTCCATGGCCAACCCAGATGTTCTACCTTTTTCTGGAAACTATTTTTATTGCCATAAGGACTATGCAGTACTTCTATAAATGTGTTTTGGCCTGAAATTGCTACTGGTGAAATTGACTTTGCCTAAGTGATTTATTTATCTTTCCCATAAGGCCATAGCAGATAGTGGAGAAAATCCACCAGAGTTAAATGTCATATGTAGGGAACGATGTGTATTTACACCACCTCAATACATTACAAAAATATATGGCTCAAGGAGCATCCCTGTGCTCTGACTGATCTGCCAATTGAAGGCACTACAGTAAAACAGTGGAAGGAAAAATTATTTTACCATGTAGGAAAACCACATTTTTATATATTATTATGTCACCCCTAAAGTCAATCTTATAGGCCCACAACCCAGAGTGCCGAATGTATAAAAAAGTGGGACACTATATACTTAATAAGTGTGCCCTCATAGTGACTAAAGGCCTACAAGCTATTTCACTGTATGCCTTTAGCTACATTTTCCATAGGGCATGTCTCCGCAAGGGTAAATGCTGGCAAAGTCCTTCAAAGTAATTTCCTATTCAATTTTCAAAATATGATTTAATTCTGAAATACAAAATTAATATTTTTAAAATGTATTTTAGTCTGCTTGAACCAGAACTGGAATAAAACCAGTTTTGCCACTCATCACATCTCAGGAGCTCGAAAAAACATTTTTGACTAGAGAGTTACCAAGTCTGTCTCAGAATACAGTGGCCTGTCTCTAAGTTCAGGTAAAACAGGGAGGTGGTAGTAGATGTTAATGTAACGCCTAGCAGGGGTTATCTACCTTGAAATGGAGAGGAACATATGGTAGATCAGAAGACAGCCTTAAACAACCTTGTCAATCTTGGAGATGCCAGGAGGGTCTCTGTTGGTCATTCCAAGGAGTTGCCTAGGCCATCAGGCTTTAGTGACAGTGGAGAAGAGAACCAGTTTAGACCCTGTCAGGTGTGATGAAAACCAATATACATATAGGAGTGGCAAAGGGACTGGAGAAAGACCTACCTGCGGGCAAAATGGTTTTGCCATAAGGAAATAGGGACTCCTGGTTAATATTACATTAAGCTATAGAGGAATTGCTATAAACACAGCTGGAGGGACATTGAGAAAATAGTTATGATTTGATATTGACACCAACTCAGCATATTACTGGACATGGAAAGACTCCTGAAGAAGAAGGCATTGTTGTAAGAGACTACTGACTTCTGCTGGAACTCAGCCAAGGACTCAAGCACTCCTAACTCCTGCTGGCACCCAGAGACCAGAACTGGTCTCCAAGGGTAAAGTGGCTGGCCTCCTTTTTACCTGCTTCAGGTACACAAAAAAGCAGAGGGACACCTGACTGCAAGAGAACCCAGTTTACCACAATGGACGAAACCCTGCAGGAGACCTACTTGATAGAGACCTAAAGCCTAGAAGCCTGCCAGGAGGAGCTAGGAGTTTCAAGGATTACCAGAAGAAAATGCCGCTGCTTTTGGAACTGAGGGGCCACTTACGAGTTTCGCAGTCTGACCACCAGATGACTGTTGCAGCGGTCGGGAGATTGACACCAAGTCGGCAGCAGTATGACCACCACATTACGACATTACCACCACTGACGCATATGCCTTCCCTGTGGCAGCATAACTTGAACATTGGTTGCATTGTGTATAATGCATCATGTCGTGTATGGCACACAGTGCACACACAACAGTGTAATTAAAGGGGGGCACAGCATGTTCCCCAAGCACTTTGCCCAATGGGCAAAATTGCCCTGGGGCCCTGTTTGGGGCTCCTTTCCACCAACCTTTTATTGGTGTGTCCCTGCCATGAAAAGGTCACAGAAAGGCAGGTTGTAATTGGGACAGCAGTGCAGGCATCACACTGCCTCCCATCCCACCGCTTTCCCCACCGTCGCTGCTGCAGAATCCAGGATCCTGTCAGTGGCGGTGGTCTTGGGGTGATCTGAACACTATGGTCATAATGGGGAGGTCGGACTGCAGAGGAGGCAGCAGTCAAACTGACACTGCGAGTACGGCGGTCTTCAGACACCCATACTCATAATCAGGCCCATAATCATTGTTAACACCTTTGGAGGACCGGACAAGGTATGGAAGTTTTCCCAGGTAAGCTACTACCTAGTTGAACAAGAAAAGTATCCTACTGCCAGATAGCAGTTAAACTATCTGGCCACTTAACCCCTTCGCCGCGGCACAAATTTTGCCGTGGTGCTGGGCTGTGAGCGCGGCGCTACCATGCTCATGACAGAACCACGCCGTCATGAGTCACAGGCGGCGTGTTCTCATGATGGCGTGGTTTCATCACGGCCCCGCCCGTTCATTAATTTGCCCGCACAGGCGGGGAATAATGCCGCATGGGCAGAGTGGCAGCCGCATGATGGAACCACACCATCATGAGCACACGTCGCCCGTGGCTCATGATGGCGTGGTTCCGTCATGCGCACGCAAGGGGTTAAGCCCTAACTGGCTGCAACTTACAGACTTGCCCCACTCAAGATTACAACTTCTAAAAAAAGTTTCTAAAATGCTACTAAGCCAGTCCATCCAGCTAATGAAAAGCACCTTCATTGGTCATGAAATAAGGTTATGCCCCACTCAATGCTTTTAGTGCCAACACCAATGGCTGCAGTGTGAACTTGATGATGACATATCTGACTTTGAGAAACCAATATTGACATGTACCTTTCACTGTTGAAAAATGTTATTTTTCATCTCAGAGATTGGATTTAAAGGTATTTATGTATTTATACATTTTAGACTGGACCCGAAGGTATCAGAGTGCTTTACATATAGTTCTGGCCCGTTCCATAGAAGTACATGAAAAGTATACATATCAAAACTTAAAGGTACATCCAAATAAAAATGTCAAGTAAATTGATTATGCAGTCAAGGGTATTACAGGACATTATAACAAGTTTATTAATGACAAAAAGGAAGCTGAAAACATCAAAATCAGTTGCCTGCCTTATAAGGCCTACAAGGATTGTGTGACTTTAGTGGGAGCAAAGCTTGGTTAGACTGAGTCTTAAGGTGTTTGTTGGGCGGAAGGAATTTAAAGTCCCGTTTGAAGCATGGAAAGGATGGGTTACAGCGGAGATCCCTAGGGAGTGCATTCCTGATCCTAGGAGCATTTCTGGAGAATGAGCAAGTCTGTGAGGATTTCTTTTTCAGTTTGGGAGGGATGAGAAGAAGTGAGTTGGAGCTTCTCAGCACCCTGGCTCTTCCTGCTTTCGAGAGTTTGGAACCTAGGTAGTTTGGGTGATGGGTGTGAAGGGCTTTGTACGTCATGCAAGCAGTCTTGAAGATACATCTACCTTTGATGGGAAGCCAATTGAGGTTCTTGAAAGCCGGTGTAAGCTGCTCAAATTGTTTAACACCTGTTAATAGAAAGACAGCCATGTTGAGAACTTTTGTAATGGAGGCAAGGTGAGTTTTCGGAGTTCCTGTGAGGATGATGTTGCCATAATCCAGTTTTGAGAGGACAAGAGACTGCACTACCATCTTAAACTCATCCGGCAGAATAAAAGGTTTGATATTCTTGATATTTTTAAGAGTGAACAGCGCTCCTTTGGCTGACTTGTTGATATGGTCTTTCATTGTCAGATTTTTGTCCAGTGTGATGCCCAAGGACCTTACAAAGTTGGATAGTGTAAGTGAGCATTTAAGGGCATCCAGGTTGGTGAGTAACCCTGGGCGTAGTTTGCGTAGTAGTGCTACACATAGCTAGGTGAAGTGCACTTTGCCCTGCGCACGTTACGCGTAGCTACGCGGACTGCGTAGTATGGTAGAGAAAATGCTGTTCGAACTGATTGCACAATGCCGGATGCTTGTCTGCACTGTTCAATCATTGCAAACGGCATCTTGCACAGTGCAAGCAGTCTTTTTATGCCGCTCGAGTAGATTTGTACTCGAGCCGCAGCTTTCTCAACGCGTTGGTAGTTTCTTATCGCGAGCGGTTGCGAGCATACGCGACTACTCACAATGAGAAACCTGACCTCCCCGCGTTGAGAATCTCGCCGGGAGGTTTATTTTCCACGCTTGATATTGGCAACTTGATATTGCTGATCACGAATGAGGAAAAAGTCTTGCCGGGAAGTTGATTTTGCTCGCTCGCAGTCGCCAACTTGAGGTTGAGGACCGCGAGCAAGCAAAAAATGCCCGCTGCACGTTTTTACACTGTGCTATTGGCAATTTGAGTAGTAGTGCAAACTACGCATGCTCCGCGAGTGTAGCGTTGTACCATGCCCAGGGTTATTAGTGAGCCAATCTTGGATTGGAAGAGGGTTGTTTTCAGGGAGAAAAGTAGTATTTTCGTTTTGTTGAGGTTCAGCTTTAGTGGTTGGTGTTAAGTCAAGATTGTACCTAGATTAGTGTATCATTCAGATAAATGATGTCACTCGCTGAATTAATGTTGTAGTAAAGTTGGGTGTCATTGGCATATAGTTGATATTTTACCCCTGCTTGTTTCAGGATAAGAGTAAGGGGTTCCATAAAGAGATTGGAAAGAGAAGGGAAGAGATTTGAGCCTTGGTGAACAACATGGGGAACTGGTGTTGGTTTAGAGAGACAGTTGTTGATTTGTTTTTGTTGCGAGTGATGTTGCAGGTATGAACTGCACCAGCTTAGGATTGTGCCATTGATACCACTGTGGTTCTTGAGGGTCTCAATTAATGCAGGGTAGTTACAGTATCAAAAGCTGCAGATAAATCAAGTAGGATTAGCGGGCATGTGTCACCTTCATCTAAGGATCTGCAAATGTCATCCGCGATATTTAGCATAGCATTTTCAGTGCCACGGCCTTTCCTGAATCCTGACTGGAGATGGAAGTTCTCAATATGATGGTTGGGTTGTAGGAGGATGCATTTCTCCTTTGTTTTGACTGGTAACGGGATGTTGGTGATAGGTGGGAGGTTACTGAAGTAATTGCGCTCAGCTCCTGTTTTTTTCAGTATGGATGAGATTTGTCCTAGTTGGAGGGAGTCAGGTACAAGACCTGAGGCCAAAGAGGAGTTGATGATTTTTGTTCAGAATGGGGCAATGATATGGTTGAGGTATTGTACTAATGTGGATGGGAGGGGATTATTTGAGTGGTAAGTGGGCTACAAGTTTGTAATTATATTGTAGACTTCACTCTCTGTCATGGGTTTGAAGTCAGACCAATTTGCATAATTTTTTAATGTGCAGAGTTTAGAGTTGGCAAAAGTTTTTCTTGGGTCCATTTTGTCAATAGTAAAATCTGGGCTGGGAGCAACCATTGGGGAAAGTGAGTCAATGGGGTGGGTTGGTCCGGAAGACAGATTTTCAACTAAATTGATGGACTGCTCAATTTTTGCTACGTTATCACTCAAGAAGTTGGCAATTTCTTCACAACGTTTATAAGGGGTTGTTATTTTGTGGGAGGAAGTATGGGTGGTTTGCCTTTGATCATGTTGAAGAGTTCCCTGGGTCTGTTTTTAACGTGATCAAGTTGGTTAGAAAAAAAAGGTGGCTTTTTCTCTAAAGATGTGTTTCTAATAAGAAAGCCGTGCATATCATAGAAATGCGAGGTGTGTTGTAGAGGGGTACTGTCTCCATATTCTTTCTGATTGCCTTAGCTGTCTCCTTTCATTGTTGAGGTCGTTGTTGAACCAGGATGTCAGTTGTCAATTCAATTAAATTGATTAAGCTTTATTCGATTTGAAAATACAAATCATAAAAGCGTACAAGTTAAAAACATACAAATTAAAAACCAACAAGAGTAGAACTAGCAAATGATAACACAGAATACTGACAAATTTAAAACAAAGAAGAAGAAAAAGTAACCCGCCCTTAAACATAGGTACTTTGTTAGAGATGCACTTATCACAAAATTCAGCATTTAAGCAGATCCGCCAGTTCCTTAAATTGAACCTTCACGTAGGCAGTTAATAAAATCTTCCATAAAGATGATTGTTGTATACAGCGTCAGGATAATTAAGTGGAAAAAAGTTACTGCCATTCATTTCCAAGGCGCTTCTACCCATTGGATAAAAAGACCCTGCCTTTGGCCTTAATGAAGAAGTATATAATGAGCTGGTATAAAAGTCATGTAGATCCCCAGTACTTATGGGGCCGTCTTCTTTTTGACGCTGCCAGGTTTGGAGGTACGGAATGATACGTCTGCTTCTAAATTTTACTAAGACCAAATCCCCGGGCATGTCTTTTCGGAGGGGACCCAACCAGCCCACCCTTCTAACACTTAAAATTCTACCGTCAAGATCTGCTGGCAAAGGTCTATTCTTTGATAGCCAATATGTAGCCTTATTTTGTAGGTCTTGTTGGCTTTCAGTTTTCCCCTGTTCGAGTGTGGGAACTCCCGAAAGGACAAATACGAAGGGGGCAGCCTCCGGTGGTAGGTGGATGTGAGGTGGTTTGATCGACCCTGTTCTAACAAAGTTGCGCTGTGCTGGAACACGTTTTGGATGGGCTTTGGAGGCCTTTGGGACTGGTGTCATGGAGGGTGGTACTTGAATATGTGCATTAATGCTTAGTGCAGATGACTTAAGGGGTTCGACAATAACAGGTGGGTGAGAGAGCTTAGAGGGTGCCTGATACTTTATAGAAGCCAAATTTACTTGGAATGCACCCTCTAATTTCGTAAGCCTATCCCCAAGCAGTGTTTTTTTTTCCATCAATGGTGAAACGACGGAATTAATCAGCCGTTTAACAAAAGACAGTAAGGCCAACTGTGATGGAGGCGCTAGGTCATCCAATATTTCCGTAATCTCAACCGAATCTGGAGTTAGGGGAGTTAGGGGGGGACTGGAGGCAGACAGTGAGGGGTTTAGACACAATTTAAATTGTTTGGGATGGTTACCGGCTTCATCACACTTCCTTTTGGCAGATACAGGGCGGGATGGAGGCGTACTTCGTACACCGGATATGATAGGTAAAGTAAGATTGCGCGGGCTGTTGATTGGGTTTAGTGCACTTGGGTTTTTTACACAATGATTTGGGGGGGTAGTAGGTTCGGGACTGCTTGCCACTAGAGCATACTTAGTTCCACACAAGTTACTCAGATCCTCTAACCATGATAAGGTGTCCCCTGAGTTGGTTGTAGGTAAAGGGGATTGCTTACTAGTTATAATTTCTATAGGAGGAGAAAGTTCATTAATATCTGTTAGTGGTGGAGATGTCAAGGTTAACTTGTTTGGTTGGTGAACCAGTGTCCCTTTGGACGGATCCTTCAGCGGTATAACTATTGTTTTAAGTACCCCCTTCCGAGTCATCTTAAAATATGGGTGAATGATTAATTAACAGAAGAGGGCACTATGATATATAAATTTCATGAACAAATAATATTTCCCTTAGATTAGTCAATTGGTGTTTTTAGACAAAAGGGATAAGTCTTTATTCCTTCTTGCAAGTAAGGTCAGAGGGCCCGCCCTTCGCCCGCGTAGCGGAATCCTTAGGGAACTTTATAGCTCGTATTGCGTCCTGGGGGGGGCAGCCAGGCAGCGCAAGCCAGGTGGTGAGGCTCAGGTAGGGACTCCTGGGAAAGTGAGTCCCTGCAGCGCCGCTCACAGTGCTGCCTTCTTGGAATGCCGATCAGCCCAGCCACACAGCGTCCCGAGCAACAAGTGCTCCTCTCCCCGGCAACTCCTGCAGATCCTGAAAACAACGACACGGCACCCGCGAAGCGGGTGCGGCTAGAGGTAGGCTTAGGGGCTTTGGGGCAGGGAAATACAGTCCAGGGAAACACAGTCCAGGGTCAGGTCTCCTCCCGCACGATGCAGCAGAGTGTCCTGCAGTTAGGGGCTTTGGCGGGGCAATATATTTCAGCTGGCGTCCTGGGGGGGGGGGCAGCCAGGCAGCGCAAGCCAGGTGGTGAGGCTCAGGCAGGGACTCCTGGGAAAGTGAGTCCCTGCAGCGCCGCTCACAGTGCTGCCTTCTTGGAATGCCGATCAGCCCAGCCACACAGCGTCCCGAGCAGCCAGTGCTCCTCTCCCCGGCAACTCCTGCAGATCCTGAAAACAACGACGCAGCACCCATGAAGCGGGTGCGGCTAGAGGTAGGCCTTGGGGCAGGGAAACACAGTCCAGGGAAACACAGTCCAGGGTCAGGTCTCCTCCCGCACGATGCAGCAGAGTGTCCTCCGTGAGTCAAAGTGATCGATCGTTGCCCTCACCGCGAGAACAGCGGAGTCAACAAGCACTCTCAGCAGCGTACGCCACACAGCGCAGAAGCTCTTCTCCTCTCCGCTCCTCTCAGACCTCAATCCAAAAGCCCAAAGAGTCTCCTCCGGGACTGTCCGACTTCACCCGCGGAACTCAGCATAGCAGAAAGGGAGAAGACGCGGCAGCTCCAGCTTGACTGTCTCGCGTCCTACAGAGTCCATTCCGCCATTCCTGGGGGCGGATCCTGTCGATTGTCATTTTTTAGATTGTTTTAGTTTGAGCGGTGCCACATGGTCAAGAACATCAATCATCGCTGTATTGTAGTGGGTGGTAAGGTCCTCAGAGGTGGGATTGAAAGGTTGATTCTGTACTGGATTCCATTTCAGTTATAGGGATTTATTTGATCTTCCCAGCCCAAAGCGTAGGTTTGTTTGAAGGGGCTGTGTGAGATCTAAGGTGCATCTTGATCTTAAACACTATGAGAAGGTGGTTGGACCAGTCGATAGGTGTGATGGATTGAAGTGGCACCAGCTCCTTTTTGCTGATTATAGTATTTAGGGTGGCGCCTTTGCAATGGGTTTGTTTGTTGCAAAATTATTTAAGGTCATTTATTTCAAGAAGGTTAGTAAGCGAGCGGACAAAGGTATCTTCTGGGTTGTTCCATTGAGTATTGAAGTCGCCCAAGAAAATGTTTTTCAAGTCAGTAATGGAGTACTGAGTTACTAGATCAGTAAGTTCCTCTGAGAAGAGGGTGCAATCACCAGGAGGGTGGTAGATAATGTGGAGTTTGATGGGGAAGGTTCCTTTAGCAGAAAGTTGAACTCCAAGGTATTCAAAAGTAGTGTATTATTCGGTTGTAAAGGGAGTGAGATTGATACCTTCTTTGTGAATGACTGTCAGCCCACCACCTAATCTCTGTGGTCTGCCATGTCTCATGATGGTGAAGCCAGGAGGAATGAGCAGGTCAAGCATTGGAGTCGAGTGGTCATTTAGCCAGGTTTTGGTGAGGAATGTAATATCAATTTCATCATCCAGTATGGCTTCTGCAATATCAGTGGTGTGTTTTACTGCTGATCTGCAGTTGAGGAGCATGCATCTTATCTGGCAAGGACTATTGTCTGTGGTATATACTGACCGAATAGTTGTGTATTGTGCAGGTGGTCTGGGTGAGGTAGGGATTCAAGGTATTCTATTAGAGCCCTCAATTACTGGGATAGTGGATAAATGTTTGTTGACCATATTCTGGGTAATAGTGCAGTAAGAATCTATGAGCATTTCAGCTTCAAGATTGGATATATGGCTGTGAGCTCGGTGTGGTCTTTGGGCCATAGGACTCAAGGGGATAGTGATCCAAGATGAATGTTAGTTGCGAGTTGGGGAAGCTGACCATGAGGGCAGCTTCTCCCTACTAGGGATGTGACAGCAGGTTAACTTGGACTGGATCTCAAGGTCTTTTTTTACATGTGAGATGTTGTTAACTATTGACTTGAGATTATGTTCTATTCTATTCAGGAGCTGGGAGAGTCTGCCGGCGAGATTTCCAGCTCTAAGTAAGGAAGAAGACGCATCAGGTGTTGTGAATACGGGGGTGAGTGAGCTTTACAATGGGAAGGGTCTGTGCCATTTAGGTTGAGGAGGTGGACATTTTGTGTGGGCAGAGGAGGGTCAGCATTTTGTGAGGGCAGAGGAGGGTCTGCATTAGTTGAGAGGGGTGCGTCCAGAAGGGACTCTGTGATGATTGGTCTTGATTTGGGTCTCGCCAGGTCGTGCTTTAAGTGTAAGTCGGTGTATGTCAGTTTGCCTTGTTACTGTATATTTGTTGGTTAGGGTGAGTGCCCTTGAAGTCTTTCTGGTGATTACTTGGCTAGAGTGTGACTTAGTGGGGGCAGTAAGGTAGTTAATGGAGTCAGAGGGGTTAACAAAGGTGTGTAAGGAGTCTGTGCAGTCAGCTGGGCACAACGGATCAGGTTTGGCTGAGGGAGGTATAGGGTTAGGGGAGAATGTGTTAGAAGGTCGGTCTGTGTTAAAGTAGCGAGAAGGGATGGATAGTGTTGGTCGAAGATGGTGAGGTTATGGTCTGTAGCTTGTATCAGTATGTTCCCTGTCCTGAAAATAGAAATGGAAATTTCCCCTCTAAAGGTTGATGAGGGGGAAGTGGTAAGTTTAATTCCATAGGGGATTTTGATTGATTGGGATTCCTGTAGGTGGATAAGGAATAGGTTTCTCCACTTAGCAGGGCGTTTTGAGTAGAAACCAAAGTCAGTTTTCTTGTTGCCATTGACCGCGCTGTCGAAGGTATCAGCTATTAGTTTTTCAGAAAGTTGTTTAAGAAGGCTGTGTTTGAACTTCTTTTTTGCATTGATAGAGAGATTGTCAGGATAACAGATGCACCAAGAGTTGGGGCCACATCTCTTGAGTGCGGTGCCAAGGGATTTGGGGGGAACATAGCTAGATACAAATAAAATCAAATAAAAAGTTCTGGTCGCCACAGAGAACCTAGGAGAGGTTAGGATGTCCTGAGAGTTGAAGGCTGAACATGATGCTATCCCAGGGGGGCTTGTCCTATCATTGCTGCTGTGAGCTTAATGTAGAAACGTTGACAGGAATGACCCACTTGGTATGTGCAACTTCCACTCCATAATGGTCAGCCTGAAATCGCATCTAGGTCCCAGTCTCCTGTGAACTGTTTTTTCAGTGGTACTTTACTTTATTAGTCACCTTTTGCCTTAATTTGTTTAAAAAAAAACAACATCTTTGGTTCCCCTCATTCGTTTGAAATGCTCATGGTGTGTTTTTACTCATTGCATTTTTTCTATTTTGCCAAATTGACGTAGAAAATGTATTATATTGTGTTCTTTACTTTAAAATAATTGGTACTGCTTGAATTTAACAGGCACTTTACTGTTGTTAAGCAAAGTTTTGTTCACAACTGTGATTTCACCTAAACAGGTTGTGAATAATAAGTTGGAGGGGAGGGGTCAATTTTCCCCAAATGAATAACCCAGTTTCTCACAGTCCTCAACACCCATTGGTCAGACATTGCAAGAAGAGTGATCTGTAAGAATAGCCTCTGTTTAAGTTCATGGGAAATAAACAGTTCATCAGAAACTCTTACCAGTGGTTCGATAGGCCATCCACCATATTTGCAGTTGAGCTAATGGAACCAACCATTGTTGTTTTGACAAGAAGGCTGTTGGCTTTTCAGTATGGACACTAGCCTTGCTGCTAAGCTAACCTTATATTTATAAAGCAACTGTAATTGCATTATAGCAATGTATTCAATTGCAAAATCAAATGTAGACTACTGAGAAAAGAGAGCGGGGATGAGAACAAAAATGTATTCTCTTTTTTGGTCAATCACATTTGATTTCGGAATTGAATACCTTGATATAATGTGCATTAAAATGTATGTGTGGATGCTCGCTTTATAATATATGTTTTGTTTGGTTGTGGTAACCTGAATGTATATATTAAACAGTTATTTGTAGATTGTGTTAGACCTGGCATCCTTGGCATGGTTTCACCGTGACGTTTTGCCGCCAGACCTCCTGTTTTTGCTAACTTCGTTTTTGCTGGCCTTAAGAATCTGCACACTTTACCACTGCTAACCAGTGCTAAAGTGCTTGTGCTCTTTCTCTAAAATGTGGTCAAATTGACTATACCCAGTTAGCATATTTAATTTACTTATAAGTCCCTAGTAAAGTGCAGTACATGAGCCCACAGCTTGTAAATTAAATGCTAGTGGGCCTGAAGCACTGGTTGTGCCACCCACTTAAGTAGCCCTTTAAACATGCCTCAGGCCTGCCATTGCAGAGCCTGTGTATACAGTTTAACCTGCCATGGCAACCTGGCAAAATGAGCCTTTTGTCAGGTCCAAACCTTTCTTTTTAATACATATAGGCCATCCCTAAAGTAGGCCCTAGAAACCCTCAAGGGCAGAGTGCAGTGTATTTAGAAAGTTGGACATGTACTCAGACTTTTTACATGTCCTGGCAGTGAAAAACGTGTACATTTGTTTTTCACTACTGTAAGGCCTATCTCTCCCATAGGATACACTTGGATTTGCCTTATTACATTTTATAAACATAAATTTCAAATGGGAAGACATAGCTGGCTAGTATTTGGCATCCCTGGAATCCTAATTTAAAATCCTAATTGCTGATGAAGTCAGATTCAAAATTGCAATTATGGAAATGCTACTTTTAGAAAGTTGCAATTTCCTACTTTAGTCATTTGGTACCTGCAGCCTGTCTCTGCTCACATGTGTATTTTTTGCAATAGGCTTTGTGTATTCCTATTAGACAGCCACACAATTGGAGCTTATGTGTGACTGGATGGGCCTTTAATGGCAGAATGGGAGGGAGGAGATGGGCCCAGCCTCACCTACACCTACATAGTCTGTTTCCTATCCCCACAAAAAGAGCTGCATAGTACCTTTAGTTAGTCTGGAGCAAGAGAAGGGAAGGCAGGGTTAGTTGGCAATGGCTTGCACCTTTGTCCAAATAGGGACCCTTGCTTCTAGTCAGAGTAAGGGGGCTACACTCCCAAATAACCCCTGCTCAACCATATGGTAGCTTGGCACGAGCAGAAAGGCTTATCTAGGAGGCAGTGTGTAAAGCATTTGAGAACAAATACAGTAATACAGTGAAAACACTACAGATGGACACAACACAGGTTTTATAAAAATAGGTATTCTTTATATAGACTTAACACAAGACCCAAATGACAAAAAATCAACAATACAGTATTAAGAAAATGACTTTAAGATGGTAGAAATAGCCTAGTTCACTTTAGATGGTAAATATGACACGTTTCCCACAAAGTACCTTTGGATGCATCACGCAAGATAAACAAAAGGTTCGCAGGGAGAACGATGCATCGGTTCCTTGCTTAGGGGGAGTAGATGCATCTGTTCCTAAGTCCTTGCGCAAAGTAGGCGACGTGTCTGTTCCTTACCGGAGAGGAGGTGATGCGACGATCTCGTGGTACGTCCCGGTTGCGATGCGACAAGATGGCGCCTTGATGCGATACGACGATCCGATGCAATGCGAGAAGATTGCGCCCTTGATGCAATGATACATGAAGATGATGCGTGCACGGTGAACAGTCACAATATCGAAAATAAAATATCGACTGGACAGAATATTAAGTTTTTTATATAGAATAGACAGAATATAGTGGTGCAGAATATCGAAATTCAGGTAAGAAATATCGATTTTCATAATATCGAAGTTAGTAATTTCAATAGTCATAATATAGTTGTTAAAATTATCTAATTTTTTATAGTGTTTTAAGTGTTAGTATATGTGTTAAAAGTATGTATTATTTTTGTAATGTATGTTTGAATTTTTTTTAAAGTAAGGAATTTTATGTTAATTAAATGTTCGCGTAATTTAATTCCGTAGCGGGTTGTGGGTTCATAGGGGAATAGGGTGGGAAGTAATTTAATTATAGTAAATTAAATATACATTTTTAGTAATTATTAATTATTTTTTATTTAATTTTGTGTTTTAGTTCTGTAGCGGGTTATGGGTATATAGAGGTATAGAGTGGGAAGTAATTTAATTGTTATTAGGAAATTATTTATTTGTATTTATTGGTGTTGATAATTAATGTATTGTTCATTAATTATTAATTGGTAATTATTTTGTAATAATTGGTAATTATTTTGTATTAATTGGCAATTCATTTTTATTAATTGATTAATTGATAATCATATTAATTGTATTAATTTATTATTTGGAGTGGGTTGTGGGTTTATAGGTGAATAGGGTGGGAAGTAATTTAATTGTAATTAAGTCATTATTGAAATTATTTTTGTATATTGATAATTAATTTACTGTTAATTAATTATTAATTGGTAATTTGTTTAATACCTATTAATTTTGGGTACTGAAAATTAATTGATTATTAATTAATTAATAATAGGTAATTTATTTTTAATAAATCATATTTATTAGTATTTATAATTAATTAATTATTAAATATTTTGTGATTGGTAATTAATTGTAATTAACTTTTTATTGGTATTGATAAGTAATGTATTTTTATTTAAATATATCCAGTGAGTGCAACCCTACTGTTGCACTCACTGGAGTGGGAATAGTAAGTTTTACCCCTATGCTATCCAACGCTTTCCCTACTGTTGCACTCACTGGAGTGAGAATAGTCATTTTTACCCCTAAGCTATCCAATGCTTTCCCTACTGTTGTACTCACAGGAGTGGGAATAGTAATTTTTACCCCTACGCTATCCAACGCTTTCCCTACTGTTGCACTCACTGGAGTGAGAATAGTCATTTTTACCCCTACGCTATCCAACGCTTTCCCTACTGTTGCACTCACTGGAGTGGGAATAGTAATTGTTACCCCTACGCTACCCAGAACATTCCCTACTGTTGCACTCACTGGAGTGGGAATAGTCATTTTTACCCTTCCGCTATCCAACGCTTTCCCTACTTTTGCACTCACTGGAGTGGGAATAGTATTTTTTACCCTTCGCCTATCCAACGCTTTCCCTACTGTTGCACTCACTGGAGTGGGAATAGTAATTTTTACCCTTCCGCTATCCAACACTTTCCCTACTGTTGCACTCACTGGAGTGGGAATAGTAATTTGTACCCTCCCGCTATCCAACGCTTTCTCTACTGTTGCCCTCACTGGACTGTGAATAGTCATTTTTACCCTTCCGCTATCCAACCCTTTCCCTACTGTTACACTCACTGGAGTGGGAATGGTAATTTTTACTCTCCCACTATCCAACGCTTTCCCTACTCTTGCACTCACTGGCGTAGGAATAGTCATTTTTACTCTTCCGCTATCCAACGCTTAACCTACTGTTGCACTCACTGGAGTGGGAATAGTCATTTTTACCCTCCTGCTATTCAATGCTTTCCCTATTTTTGCACTCACTGGAGTGGGAATATATATATATATCAAATTGAAAAATTCACCAAACTGTGGAAAAGCCCGCAACAGGTAAGTTTTGCTGACCTCGTTTATTGAAGGTTTGCCGTGCACAGGAGAAAAGTACTGCCTGCTACAATGTCCAATTGTCTGTCCGACGCGTTTCATGCTCTTCAGCATTTCATCAGGGACTCTGGATAAGGTGAGTGTGGATACGCCAACTGAGGCGGAGACTTGCTGACAGATTCAGGTGTTTAAAAACGTAATGCCTCAAAGCAGCTCATTATCCAGAGTCCCTGATGAAATGCCGAAGAGCATGAAACGCGTCGGAAAGACAATTGGACATTGTAGCAGGCAGTACTTTTCTCCTGTGCAAGGCAAACCTTCAATAAACGAGGTCAGCAAATCTTACCTGTTGCAGGCTTTTCCACAGTTTGGTGAATTTTTTAATTTGATGTTAGCGGCCACACCTAGGTCGCGGATGAGCCCCGCTGTTTGAATAACGGACCTGCTGCAGCGCCAGAAGGTGTGGCAGCGAAATGAACAGGAGCTACATTGGAGGTTAAAAGATGCCGGTTCTGGAGGAAAAGTAGATGCCTCGACCCACTGGGGTATTTTATTGTGGAAAAGAGCGAATGGAGGCACACGGCCCACTGTGGTAATAAACAAGCACTGCAAGTACCAGAATTCACTGTGTGGATACGCCCACTGAGGCAGAGACTTGCTGACAGATTCAGGTGTTTAAAAACATAATGCCTCAAAGCAGCTCATTATCCAGAGTCCCTGATGAAATGCCGAAGAGCATGAAACGCGTCGGACAGACAATTGGACATTGTAGCAGGCAGTACTTTTCTCCTGTGCACGGCAAACCTTCAATAAACGAGGTCAGCAAAACTTACCTGTTGCGGGCTTTTCCACAGTTTGGTGAATTTTTGAATTTGATATATATATATATATATATATATATATTACCTACTGGCGATAGCCAGTAGGTATATATAGTTAGGATTTTTTTCCTATGGGATTTTTGAAAGTTCTATGTCGAATAACTTTGGCGTTTGAGGACAGAATTGGCTGAAATTTTCAGGAAAATGGAACATTTTGTTTTTGAGCAGCCCCTAAAAATTTGGGGGGGTTTCGTCAAGGGGGGGCCGAGAAAAAAGGGGGGTCCCAAAACGTGTTTTTCCCATGCAATTTTCCATAGGGCGGTTGGCCTCACTTTTAGCCCGAACGGCTGAATGGATTTACACCAAACTTGGCAAAATTGTAGGGACTGGTAGCCCGATGTGCCTTTGCTATGTCTCAAGATGTAGGCTCCAGTGGTTTTTACGAAAATTTACTTTGAAAAATATATATTGGGCTACATTGGGCTATATATATGTTGGAGCCCAAATGTAGCCCAATGTAGCCCAATGTAGCCCAATGTAGCCCAAAGATGGCCACCAGAGACAAAAAAAAACAAATGTAGCCCAAATATCAGCCAGATGTAGCCCAACTATAGCCCAATGACAGAATGTCCCAGAGTGTTCTAAAGAACAACTAGAGTGCTAACAGTCCTACTTATTACAAATGTATGGCACACCTGAAGCCATCTTGATTGGAATAAAGTGGTAACTCTTAAAACATTTAATTTAAAAAGGAACAAAATGAGGGGGTTCATTTTGCCATAGAAAGTATGATTAGCGAATATATGACGAAATCCCGCATACCATCAGTCCGCAAAAAAAATCCTGCATGTACTATTAGGCCGCAAATTAAAATAACGAAAACTTTTAGAACGAATATGCTTTTAGCATACACTAAACAACTAAACTACCCTAAACCCTAAAACACTACCCCCAGCATGACCCTACACTACACAAACAGTACAACACTACCCTAAACCCTAAAACACTACCCCCAGCATGACCCTACACTACACAAACACTACAACACTACCCTAAACCCTAAAACACTACCCCCAGCATGACCCTACACTACGCAAACACTACAACACTACCCAAAACCCTAAAACACTACACCCCAGCATTACCCTACACTACGCAAACACTACAACACTACCCTAAACCCTAAAACAATACCCCCAGCATGACCCTACACTACACAAACACTACAACACAACCCTAAACCCTAAAACACTACCCCCAGCATGACCCTACACTACACAAACACTACAACACTACCCTAAACCCTAAAACACTACCCCCAGCATGACCCTACACGACACAAACACTACAACACAACCCTAAACCCTAAAACACTACACCCCAGCATGACCCTACACTACGCAAACACTACAACACTACCCTAAACCCTAAAACACTACCCCCAGCATGACCCTACACTACACAAACACTACAACACTACCCTAAACCCTAAAACACTACCCCCAGCATGACCCTACACTACGCAAACACTACAACACTACCCTAAACCCTAAAACACTACCCCCAGCATGACCCTACACTACGCAAACACTACAACACTACCCAAAACCCTAAAACACTACACCCCAGCATGACCCTACACTACGCAAACACTACAACACTACCCTAAACCCTAAAACACTACCCCCAGCATGACCCTACACTACGCAAACATTACAACACTACCCTAAAACCTAAAACACTACCTCCAGCATGACCCTACACTACGCAAACACTACAACACTACCCAAAACCCTAAAACACTACACCCCAGCATGACCCTACACTACGCAAACACTACAACACTACCCTAAACTCAAAAACACTACCCCCAGCATGACCCTACACTACGCAAACACTACAACAATACCCTAAACCCTAAAACACTACCCCCAGCATGACCCTACACTACGCAAACACTATAACACTACCCTAAACCCTAAAACACTACCCCCAGCATGACCCTACACTACGCAAACACTACAACACTACCCAAAACCCTAAAACACTACACCCCAGCATGACCCTACACTACGCAAACACTACAACACTACCCTAAACCCTAAAACACTACCCCCAGCATGACCCTACACTACGCAAACACTACAACACTACCCAAAACCCTAAAACACAACCCCCAGCATGACCCTACACTACGCAAACACTACAACACTACCCTAAACCCTAAAACACTACCCCCAGCATGACCCTACACTACACAAACACTACAACAATACCCTAAACCCTAAAACACTACCCCCAGCATGACCCTACACTACGCAAACACTACAACACTACCCTAAACCCTAAAACACTACCCCCAGCATGACCCTACACTACGCAAACACTACAACACTACCCAAAACCCTAAAACACTACACCCCAGCATGACCCTACACTACGCAAACACTACAACACTACCCTAAACCCTAAAACACTACCCCCAGCATGACCCTACACTACGCAAACACTACAACACTACCCTAAACCCTAAAACACAACCCCCAGCATGACCCTACACTACGCAAACACTACAACACTACCCTAAACCCTAAAACACTACCCCCAGCATGACCCTACACTACGCAAACACTACAACACTACCCTAAACCCTAAAACACTACCCCCAGCATGACCCTACACTACGCAAACACTACAACACTACCCTAAACCCTAAAACACTACACCCCAGCATGACCCTACACTACGCAAACACTACAACACTACCCTAAACCCTAAAACACTACCCCCAGCATGACCCTACACTACGCAAACACTACAACACTACCCTAAACCCTAAAACACTACACCCAGCATGACCCTAAACTACGCAAACACTACAACACTACCCTAAACCCTAAAACACTACCCCCCAGCATGACCCTACACTACGCAAACACTACAACACTACCCTAAACCCTAAAACACTACCCCCAGCATGACCCTACACTACGCAAACACTACAACACTACCCAAAACCCAAAAACACTACCCCCAGCATGACCCTACACTACGCAAACACTACAACACTACCCTACACCCTAAAACACTACCCCCAGCATGACCCTACACTACGCAAACACTACAACACTACCCTAAACCCTAAAACACTAGCCCCAGCATGACCCTACACTACGCAAACACTACAACACAACCCTAAACCCAAAAACACTACCCCCAGCATGACCCTACACTAAACAACCACCACAACTCTACACTACACTAACACAACACTACACTACACAACACTACACTACACAATCACTAACCCACGAAAAAATTAACACAAACCTACTTACCTCTCTCGTCATCGTGGTTTTCACAACGCAAATGCATTTACCATACATGCCTTTAAAACGTAATTCTTTGTAAAGGCATGCGCGATAAATGCACATGCGTTTTGAAAAAATGCGGGATAATGGTATGCGAGGTCAATGACCTTGCGGGATAATGGTATGCGGACTGAAAGTCTGCGGGATAAAAAATGCGGGAAAATGGCTGCAAACCATAATTAGCAGCAGACTTCCCTGGTGAGCACTAGCTTTACTACAGTGATCTAATGAGCAACTAGAGTGCTAACATTCAGAATTTATGGCAAATGTGTGACACATCTGAATGCCTTCTTGATAGAACCAAAGTAAACAAGCATTGAAAATGCAATAGATCTCGCCCTCGTTTAAGTTAAAGCCATTCTGTTTGTAATGAGGTGGCTTTTTAGCTTTGCTTTTATTAGTGTTTTTAAAACTTTCATGTAAATAACATGCATATGTATGCATATATGTATATGTATGCATGCATTTATATTTATATAGATATGCAGATTATATATGTTTATATATGTATATTACCTACTGGCGATAGCCAGTGGGTATATATAGTTAGGATTTTTTCTCTATGGGATTTCTGAAAATTCGATGTCTAATAACTTTGGCGTTTGTGGACGGAATTGGCTGAAATGTTCAGGAAAATGGCACATTTTGTTTCTGAGCAGCCCCTGAAAATGTGGGGGGGTTTCGTCAAGGGGGGGCCGAGAAAAAAGGGGGGTCCCAAAACGCGTTTTTCACATTCATTTTTCCATAGGGCGGTTGGACTCACTTTTAGCTCGAACGGCTGAATATATTTACATAAAACTTGGCAAAATTGTAGATATGGTTTGCCCGACGTGCCTTTGCTATGTCTCAATATATGTGCTCCAGTGGATTTTGAGAAATTAACGTTTAAAAAAAATATATATCTGTGACAGCGCTCCGGTTAGCGCCCCTGTTCGCGTACCTGACGCGTAACGGAACTTCGCGAAGCGAAGCTGATTGGCTCTCCGGTGTCTGTCAACATTCTAAACAGTCCGGAGCGGCCGCCATCTTGTCTCTCGGTAGGATCGAGAGACAAGATGTGGTGAAAAACGAAGAGGGAAATGAAGGAAAGGGGGCAAGGTAGACCCCTCCTGACCCCCTAGGATTGATGAGGGGGATATTAAAGTGCCCCGCGGGGCAAAAAATAAAAAAAAACCAACCGGGCAGCTAACCGGAAGCGTAGCTGTCAACATTGCAAACAGTCCGGAGCGGCCGCCATCTTGTCTCTCGGTAGGTTCGAGAGACAAGATGTGGTGAAAAAAGAAGGGGGAAATGAAGGAAAGGGGGCAAGGTAAACCCCTCCTGACCCCCTAGGATTGATGAGGGGGATATTAAAGTCCCCCGCGATTTTTCGCGGTAGAGGCGCTTCCCGGTACGCGAACCGGGCAGCTAACCGGCAGCGTAACGGGAGTCCGCCATCTTGTGTTTTTAGAGGGTCCGGTTCGCGTACCGGGTAGCGTCCCGGTAAGCGTAACAAGGGGAAAACCAAGAGAAACAGTAAAAAAAAATGAAGGGAATAGATTTCCAGCAAACTAGGCAAAATTGTAGGGACTGTTTGTTTGATGTGCCTTTGCAAGGCCTCAAGATATGTGCACGTGTGGATTTTGTCTAATTAAGGTTAAAAAAAATATATATATCTGTAAGCGTGCTCCGGCACGCTTACGTTACGGGTTTTGTTTGCACTGCAGAGCCGATACGTCACGGTTATGCGACGCGTCATGAGGCGTCTCACGTGGCTACGTGATACATCACGTAATAAAGAATATATTTTACAGCTATAGATATTAGCTTTTAAAAAACCAATGAAATTCACTGAAAAAACCATAGGTTATAGACCATATATAGTTAGGAATTTGCATTTACAAAACCTTGAAAATTCACTGAAAAAACCATAGGTTAGAGACCATATATAGTTAGCTGGACATTTTATTGACATAAAACCAATGAAATTCCATATATAGTTAGTTGCACTAACTATATATCGCGCACCCGCAATCCACTGCTGATGATGTCACATATTACATCATTCATGACATGGTCAGTGACATCACTGATGACATCACTGATGACATCTCAAATGACATCTCAAATGACATCACTGATGACATCATGACACACCAATACCAGTTACTACATACGCACTCACTGATTCCTACGTCTACACACATATTCACTCATTCACCCATACAATCACTCATACATACAGTCACTCATTATTACAACACTATCATATGCACTCATACACCTATGCAGACACTCACACACTGCCACTCATCCATGGAGTTACTCACACACCTAGTCAGTCCTGTAAAGAATCAATCACACTTCCATTTCCTCATCTATACAGTTAAACACAGAACACCATACTTCAGTGACATCACTGATGACATCACTGATGACATCTCAAATTACATCACTGATGACATCTCAAATGACATCACTGATGACATCATGACACACCAATACCAGTTACTACATACGCACTCACTGATTCCTACGTCTACACACACATTCACTCATTCACCCATATAATCACTCATACATACAGTCACTCATTATTACAACACTATCATATGCACTCATACACCTAGTCAGTCCTGTGAAGAATCAATCACACTTCGATTTCCTCATCTATACAGTTAAACACAGAACACCATACTTTTTCACACATATACTAACACATACTTACTCTCTTATACAATCACTGATACAAGTACACATTGATATGCACAGAGTCACACACCTCCCAGCCAGCCACACACACACTCAGTCTTCCATACATCCACTCATTCTTCAATATGTAAAACATATTTAAACTTTACAAAAACACACAGACACTAGATGATGTCATCAGTGATGTCATTTGAGATGTCATCAGTGATGTCATCAGTGATGTCATTTGAGATGTCATCAGTGATGTCATCAGTGATGTCACTGACCATGTCATGAATGATGTAATATGTGACATCATCAGCAGTGGATTGCGGGTGCGCGATATATAGTTAGTGCAACTAACTATATATGGAATTTCATTGGTTTTATGTCAATAAAATGTCCAGCTAACTATATATGGTCTCTAACCTATGGTTTTTTCAGTGAATTTTCAAGGTTTTGTAAATGCAAATTCCTAACTATATATGGTCTATAACCTATGGTTTTTTCAGTGAATATATATATATATAGATGTTAAAAATAAAAATGCACGTTTATTTTTTTCAACTTACATTAATTATTTATTAATTTTAAGGGTATTTAAGTATTTTTAAGTATGTTTTAGCTGATTATATTTATTATTTCATTAATTTTAGGTTACTTTTAAGACATTTAAAACATTCAATATTTTAACAAACTATATTATTTACAACAATATTTTGGATTCAATATTTTTGTACTTACCTGTTTGTAGATATGAATTCGATATTCTGACATTCTATATTTTTTCCTCAATATTTTGGCAGGTCGATTTTTTGCTCCTTGAAATTCTGTCAGTGATCCGTGCGCACGCCCGACGGCCGTGAGGCGACTCTGTAACTTTGGAGCCATGGCAGGTCCTGCAACACACTTCTCCGGTGATGCGACGACGACCCTTGTGGTGGCGACATGCTGCTCTGGAGATGTTATGTGTTATGTTATGTTAATGATTTGTTTGAGCGCGCAGCTGCCCCAGCCAAGGGGCGTCCCGGCGATAACCGTATCATTGAACCAGAAAAGGAAAACTGCAAGAGAAAAGGACCTAAGTCAGAGGAAAAAGAAAAGTCTTGATTTGCTTTCCGAAAAGTGAGAAGCTCATCGATGCTACGGATAGATGCCGGCAGGGAATTCCACAGTTTGGCTGCCAACAGTCGAAAGGAACGACCTCCAACACGGCAGAGTCTGAACTTAGGCGTGTTTACCAGATGTTGGCCTAAGGAACGCAAGTTACGCTGAGGAATATACGGAGTTAGGAATGGACGAAGTAACTCAGGGCTACTACCTTTCAAGATTTTAAACGCTAAGCAGAGTGTCTTAAACTGGATTCTAGCTTGAATCGGTAACCAGTGTAAGGCTCTGATCGTAGCTCTAGCGGAACATCTGCGGGGCAGTCCGACAAGAGCTCGGGCTGCTGAGTTCTGAATTCGCTGAAGACGCATAATCTCAGCTTTATTTGCGCCCCAAAAAAGCGCGCTGGCATAATCCAAGCGCGATAGAATTGTAGCCTGGATGATAAGCTGCCAAACAGGCGCTGAAAAAAACTTCAGAATAGATGCAATAGCAACAGCTGCGGATGCAACATGCTTCTTCTCGATGAATCGCGCTTACAGCTCCCAACAACACGCAGGCTTCTGCAGACAGAATTCTTAGCAAAGGAAATTCAGGGAGGAGCTGGTGGTGAACTCTTTTATCCCGAGAGTTCAGCAGAAGGCAAGCACAGTTCAAGCCCTTGGAGATTCTTCTTCAAGATATTGAAAGTTGCAAGTAAAAGTCTTTCTCCTTTCCAGGGCAATAAAGAAACAACTGTAGGCCAACCCCAGAAAGCAACACCTGGCACAGGGGAAGGCACAAACTCCTGCAGATTCTCTGGTTCTTCTCCTTGGCAAAAGGTCTGTCTTGATGTCCAGAAGTGATCTAAAGTTCTGGGGTCTGGGTCCCCCTTTGTATACACACAAATCCTTTGCCTCTGAAGGCAGAGAGTGTCGCCTAGTCCAAACCAGTTCCGGGTGCATTCTGCCAGTAGACAACTTCTTCCTTTGTCAGTGTGGGTCAGGGTCATCAGACGTACCACATGAGGTGAAGCCAGCATTGCGGAAGGCAGCCACAGCCCTATTCAGGCCCATGTGCTACTTCTTCCACCACTCCCAATGCAGATAAGTCTATTCAGCCTAGTGCTGACCCACCCTGCCTCCTGGATCCCCCTCAGCCTCTGTCACTCACAAACTAGATATGCAATACTCAACCTAGCAGAGGCAGGCTGGATGGTTTAGGCAAGAAAATACCTACTTTCTGAAAGTGGTATTTCAAACACAGAATGTTAAAACCAACTTTACTAAAAGATGCATTTTATCATTCTGAGTTTAGGTATACAAAATGTGTTTTTCTACCATGTTCCCTGGGTCAGTTAGGATTATAAGATGTCATAATCAAACTGCCCATTCTGGCCAATGGGGACAGTTGCCTTGCAATAGTGAAAAACAAAATTGGTTGTAATTCACTATCAGGACATGCTACACACTGCATGTCCTACCTTTCACATACAATGCACCCTGCCCTAGGGCCTACCTAAGGGGTGGCTAACATGTAGAAAAGGGAAGGTTAAGGAACTGGTAAGTGGGTGCACTTACCAAGTCCAAATGGCAGTACTGGACTGCACACAGGCTCTGCAATTGCAGGCCTGAGACACACTTTACACGCTACTTTTTGTGTGGGTGGCACAATCAGTGCTGCAAGCCCACTCGCAGCTTTTTATCTACAGGCCCTGGGCACACATGGTGCCCTGTACTAGGGTCTGACAAGTCAATCAAATAAGCCAATCATGGAGTCACTAATCCATTACAATAATTTACAATAGGGAGCACTCGCACTGTGGCACTGAATAGCAGTGGCACAGTGCCCAAAGCATCTAACCAGCAAAAACATATAAAATACAGAGGAGACAACAGGGAAAAATGGAAGGGAGACTCAAGCCAATCGTACCAGGTCTAACAGTACCTGCAGCCTGTCTCTGGTCACATGATTGTGTATATTTGGCAGTAGGCTTTGTGTATTCCTACTAGACCACCACACAATGGGAGCTTATGTGTGACTGGATGGGCCATCAATGGCAGAATGGGAGGGAGGGGCTGGGGCCAGCCTCACCTACACCTACCTAGGATGTTTCCTATCCCCATACAAAGAGCTGCATAGCACCTGTAGTTAGTCTGGAGCAAGGGAAGGGAAGGCAGGGCATCTGTGTACTTCAAATCATGCCTAAAGAAGCTTCTCTGCACTTCATAGGCACAACCATATATAAAAGAAGGAACTCAGGCACCACCACTTCAGAATACCTCTGGACCTGTGGAAGAAGGACTGATATGCTGCTGAAGGACTGCCTATTTGCTGACCAGCTGCTTGGATAAAAAGGACTGGTCCTGCTTCACTTGAACTCAGAACTCAAAGTGATTAGCGGGCTGGCCTCCGTATCTGGAGCCTCAGGGTCTTAACAAACTTTCAACAACCATGCACCTGCACCTGAACTCTGCATCTGTGAGTCTACCCAGCCAAGTGGTGCCATCCCAGTCCTGGACCCTTGGAAGTGAGCTTAATGTGATTACCAGGCTCTGTGGGCCCAGCAAAACCAATGCATCTCTTCTGCTGCATAGCACAACCTCAAGCAGAGCAGACACATTGCTGCTGCTGCGTGGATTGGACCTGTTGCGAAGACATGCATTGCCGCCACAGCCCACATCACCTTTGGAACCACCACTGTGTGATTCATCCTCAGAGCAGGCCTTGGCATCCCTCATAAACAGCAGCCTCGACTCCGTATCGCAGCCTCACAGCTCTTTGGTACTGATGCATCGCCCTGAATGTGCGCCGCATCCTCGACACAAGACTTCACATCACAAGCCCATCGACGGGATCCTTGACATTGGTGCAACATGACCTCACATCACAGCCTTACTGCATCTCAAAACTGATGCAGCACTTCATCTGCACACCACATCATTGACACAGATCCACACAACACTCCGCAAACCCGGATTTAAGGTTCTCTGTTCAGTAAGCCTAACTAGGTTGCTGTAGTTGTCCTGTGTTCCATTGCGGTCACCCTAAACCTTTGACTTTGTCCCAGGCCAGTGCGAAAATATCCACACTATTTGGTTTAAAAACTTTAAAATTCAATATCTCCGGTTCAACTAATGGCATTTTTGTCTTGTTGGTCTTGTTTTATTTATTGAAATCGGCTCTATTTTTCCAATCTGGTGTGGGATCTTTTTGTGTAGTGTTTTCACTGTTTTACTGTTTGAAGTGCTGCACAAATACTTTGCACATTGCCTTCAAGTTAAGCCTGACTGCTCTGTGCCAAGCTACCAGAGGGGTGAACACAAGTTGATTTGGGATTTGCTTGTGCTTTACCCCGTCTAGGAGTGTGGTTGCCGCTTGACCAGTGCTCACACCCTAGTCAACCAGTAACCCAATTTCTAACTGTCTGTTTTCTATTTTTATGATGGCAGTCACAGCAAGTACTATGGAAATGCAAGAAAGATCATATGATCAAGACCCTTCTGAGTCAAAACATGTTGCATCCCTCGAGAAGCCCTTGCTTGGTAATAAATTACATTTTCCAGCAGCTTTGAGTGGGTTGATTCTATTACAGTTGGATTTGGTGACAGATATACACATACATATCCATTTACTTCCATGCGTGTGGTGCCACGTGTTGATCCAAGAGACTACCTGCAATGCCCTCTACCTAGACCTGTGTGCAGATCACTTATAAGACTTCCTTCAAAGGTTTCAAACCACAGCCGTAAAGTTGGCTGTGGAGCTGCCCAGATAGACTTTTACCTCAAGAGCTCATAACACTTAGTACTGGCTTTGTATGACCAAATGGACTCATTTTAAATCCATGTCTTGGGTTCATTGAGCACTTTATGTGTCTGCTCCTGGTTATATCAAAAGCAAAGGCTCCTACTATGTCCTAAGTAGCAATTTGAAATATTTAGCTGCTGCCCTTGTGTTGGTACCAAGATTTAACCAAACACAATAAGATAGTGGACAGAGTGCTGAAACTCATCCCAATCACTATTAGATCTGGGTTAAATCCATCATCGTTATTTAGCTCACTTTACCACCCCAGTTCAGACTCAGCCATATGCAAATCAGTCTTAACCCTGATCCTCATGGGAATAGTTCAGCCCGAACTGCCAAGCCAGGTCCTCCTGGACCGGAAACAAGCATCCTGGGGCCGGTTGTGTGGTAACATCCCTCATCAGCCAGGCTAGCTTGAATCCAGTGGCAAAGTGAGCAAGGGACGCATTTCTGTTATTTGAAAAGCTGTCTCCTGACATTCTAGGTTGCTTATGGTACTAATTCCATTCTAAGTCAGCTAGGACTGGAATGTTGTCAAGTTGTGTGGCTGACGTATTTTTGAACAAAATATTTTTATTGTCTTACCGTCCATGTCTGGCTCTTCACAGTGGCTACAAGTGGATTAGAGCACCTTAACCTGATTTCCACAGCTGCGGTGATTGTTAATAGAACCCTGCTGAGGCAAAGCTTCTGTGGGTCAGGCTATCCTGCCTGTCCTTAGCTGTCTTGAATCTCTCTATGGTACAGCTAGCGTGTAAAAATAATACTATTCCAGCCCTCTACTGTCTCTTTGTGGGAGCAACCCAGTGAGAAGGCTGCAAGCCACAGCTCTTATCCAACAGTTGCGAGCTCTGAGTGGTCGCAGCTTTTGTACTGTGCATTTGTGCTGTGATTGTTTTCCAGCAGCTGAGCCCCGTTGGAATGCGAACCGGAGTGAAAATGGGAGCCAGAGCGAGAGCAGTTTGCTCTGATCAAGCCTTAATGAAAGCCGGAGCAAGAGTGATTGCTCCAATCAAGTCACAGCAAGAGGCACACAAGTTTGAGTTTGCAACTTCCGTTTTTCAGGCTAGCTACGCTAATCTTCACATGATGCTGGAAAAAAACTGAAACACTAGACCCCTCACATTCATTCTTCAAGCTAGATTCGGTATCCATTGACACTGGTGTTAGGAAATCCTACTTATATTTCATCTGAGCCGTCTTTGAAACATCACACATGAAACTCCTCGGGACATCCCAGGAACAATTTCTGGAGTAATTTGTAGGAGTGTGATGTCACCTTATATGTGTAGCAATTCTTTTAAAGGGAGCTGAGCACCACTATTCTGATTCCTGAAATGTATCGCATTCCCTTGCAGGGCATGCTTTGCAGAGCCTGACATGCAAAACATAGTGGCTGCACCATTGACCTGATGTTGCCAGGAGATCCCCCCATTAAATGGTCTAAAGGGAAAAAGTATTTGGGCTAGGCTAAAGTGTGTGTTTCGAATTTATTTCAGAGAGAAAAACTTCTCTTCTTTTGCCCTCTTTGGGATGTGATGGCCAGGAGGAATTTGAGGATTTGCCTGACTTAGAGGATGAGGAAGAAGACGATTTGAATGACTTTGAGAATTGTATAAAAAATTAGATCTACAATTTGTTCCCAAAGTTAGTACAGTACTTGAAAAGTAGGAGTTTTTGGGATGAAGGAGCAAATATATGGAGAGAGAGTGGATGATTACATTAACAGTCTATGGAAGTAAACCTATTCCTGTAAGTTTAGATCAAAAATGGAAGAGGGCATTAGGGATCAATTTATGAAAAGGTGTCAACTAGATAAAAAAAGACAAGATCTCTGTCTGAAATATGATCCTACAATGAGTGAAGATATATTTATTGCAAAGCAAGCCAAAAATTCATGTTCGTATGGGGGATGTAAAGGAGGATGGGAATAAGAGTAAGGATCCTCAAGTTGCATCTTCAAAGCCTAAAGTATCATGTTATCGATATGGTGTAGTAGGTCATATTGCTTCTTTTAAATAGTGCCCATGCTTAAATGTAATTTGCAAGCTGTGCAACCAGAAAGGGCATTGTGCTAAATGCTGTAGATAAAGAAAACATAATGTAAAGGTTAACAAAGTATTGTTTGAAACTGTCAAGATGGTAGAGGATTGCATTTTGTCACTTTCCACAGAGATGTGGGAAAAAGAGCCTCACAAGGATTTTATTGTCAATGTTGGTTTACATATTGACGCCTTGATAGATTCAGGTGCTTGGTGGATTTTGATATCTAACGATGTGTTTGATAAAGAATATGGTAAAAAAATAAAGTTGAAGTAACCAGATGTTATTCCAGGTAGTTATGGTGGACATCTCGTTAAGTTAAGAGGGTACTTTTAGGCTGAAGTTGGGTTTCGGTGCAGCAAAATTCAAGGTAAGGCATATATACTGATCAAAAGTGATAATGTTGGATCTGGGGATCTTTTTAGATAGCAATGCATTACCTCCCATCAGACTTAGAGAAGAATGCATTAAAAAATTGCAGGAGAAGGGTTTGCAAAGCTTAGATGTCAAAGGAAGTGCTTCCATAGCCAAGCTTGTAAGTGAATTTCCTGATGTTTTGCTGAGAAAATGGGTTGTCTGAAAGGATAAAGTAATCAGATAAGACTAAAAGAGCATTCTGTGCTGGTGGCTTGCAAAATCAGATCGATTACCATCTCAGTGAGGGCAACTGTGGAGAAAGAGTTAAGACAGTTGTGTGCACAAGGCATAATTAAGCCAGTACATTGCGCTGAATGGGTTGCCCCATTGCGGTGGTTACAAAACAATCAGGTGATAAAAGATTATGTGTTGACTTTAGCTTTCTAAATAAGTGTGTGATTGTTGATCGTTTTTCACTGCACTGCAAAACATTACAGAAATGGTCTCTAAGGTGCATAGAGCCAACCAGTTTCCCTCATATCATCAAGTAAGTCAATATCCTGATTTAAAAGATCTTACCAATTTCATCACTACTTTGGTGCATACCGATTTGTATGCATGTTGCTTGGGCTATTCTCAGCAGTGGCTGTATTCCAAAGAATGATGCATCAGTTGTATGGGGGAAATTAATGGGATAAAATGTTTCCAAAATAATATATTGATTTTTGGAGAAATGCCTGAGATATATAATGTGAAAGTTAGACAAGTTTTGAGTATACTTCAGGAAAATGGGCTAACCCTCAAACTTAGTAAGTGTATTAGGGGTACTCATCAATTGTACTGGGATCTGTCCAAAGAAGGAGTTGGTGTCTAACATTGTGTGTCTAAAAAGCCCATCAATAAAGAAGAAATTAATGTTGTTTCATGGAATCTTGGAATTTTATGCAAAGTGTATCCCAAGCCTAGCTTACAAGACTATTAATATGTGAGTATTACTCAAAAGCGGAAAGAACTGTTGTAGAGAGAAGAGTGAAAAGCTGTTTATTGTATTGAAAAATGACTTAGAGTGTGTGAATGATTGGCAGTGTTATGGTAAGACAATGTTATTTTTTAAAGACTGATGCCAGTGCACTCTGTCTTGGAGCTGTTTTATTGCAATAGAAGAAAGTGAAAGAAGATTATAGAACCATAATGCACATTTCTAGAGTATAATGTGGTGCTGAATTCAATTAATCTACCATAGAGAGAGAATCTTTGAATATTTTTTCAGCTTTAAGGAAGTTGCGAAATTTTGTGTGGGATATAACTCGTACTGTGCTGACTGATCATAAACCTTTTTGGGAAATTTTGAGTAGGAAAGGATTGGATGTGGTATCCATGTACATCAGTAAGTGAATAGAATATTGCTTTGATGTTTATTATGTCCCTGGTCCCAACAACAAGGTGCTGAATGTTTGTTGAGAATGAGTTTGTTTGATGTAGAAGATGAAAGTGGTTATGAAGAACAAATCCAAGGGCGGCCGATAACTGAAGGAGCTATTTCACAAAATGAATGGGTTCTGGGTGTTAACAAAGAAGCACCGTTATAGAAATTGCGTGAGGTTTTGCAAAAACGGTGGGGTTCAATAAACAGTGTCCTGTGCTTATGTTGTTGTTTTGCATGGAACCAGGTTGGTTGTACCTGGTGCACTTACAGAGAAGATCATGTGGTTAGGACAGGGAGGGCATCAAAGTATTAGTATAATGAAAGCGAGAATTAGAATGAACTAGTGGTGACTGGGGATGAATGTCCACATCGAAAGATTCGTCAGGGAATATGAGGACTTCGTGAGAAGTGATAACATTCTTGTGGTGAGAAATACTCTCATGGAGTGTAGGGGCATCACTGGCAAACCATGAGAAGTTGTTGCTTTAGACATTGTGGGACCTTTACATTGTGGTAAATCTTGTGATTATCTTTTGGTTCTTATTGATCAGATCTCACACTAGACGGACATTTAAATTGTGGGTCGTGTAGAAATGAAGGGGATTACAGATTTTCTGAGTGATGTTTTTAGCAGATTATCTAATAGCGTTCTCACAGACAATTGTCCACAATTTGTATTAAGAGAGAAGGGTTATTGTCTTCATCTCAAAGGTATCAAGCATCGGGGGTGTTCGTTGTATCATACTGAAGGCCATGGAAATGTGGAAAGACTTACTAGAGTAATAAAAGAATGCATATAATTGGAGAGGTGTGCTTGAAGGAATTGAAGGAATGGTTGAAGAATATTTTGCATGTGTACATTCACATCCCACTACAGGTAAAGTGTCTTTCGAATTCTTCAGGGGTAGGAAGCAAATAAAGAAATGTCTCCAGATTGGATGTGTTTGGGAAAGGAATGCAGTGTTCACTAGAAATCTGACAATAGTATTGCTGGAGAAAAAAGCTGTGAGGCAAATGAGAAATTGAACTATAATTCACGCAAGACGGTATCTAATCGCATGTTTACGACTTGGGATGTAGTGGCAATAGGAAATACCACAAGATCAGGAAGGAATTCAAAGTTTTTAGGTCCACATAAAGCAGTGTTGCAATTTTGCAATGGCATTAAAGTAGAAGATAGTAGAATATGGAATCTCAGCAGAGGTGTTCTCTACAAGGGGTGTGTGTTATAGGATTATTGTATACTTTTATTTTAATTTTTTTGGTTGATTGTTTTCCTGAGTTACATCATAATGAGTTTGTCATGTATTTTATTTAGTACAATGTTTATTTTTTTTTACATTATTGCTCATGTTTGTTTAGTCGTTTAATAAGAATAGGGAGACAAATGAAAATTCTTTCTGGTGCAAAGATTTCCACCCCTTGGCTACGTATGTGAGAACCTTTTGGGAATTTGTGACAGTCGTGGCTTCTCAGGCATACTCTTGCAATTCTTTGTGAATCCTGTAAAAGTTAGAGACTTACTCCACACATAGGTTTAACTCTTCTGCAGTATATTTTCATCTTTTACAGCTGATTTAGAATTTGTGCAAACCTCTGGTTTTGCAGCTTTAAAATGTAAAAAACAATTTCAAAAACATCAACAGTTTTTTGTGGCAGGTGCTAGACTTTTTCTGACTTTCCTAATAAATAAGCTCTTCATGATCCGTTTTTTGTATTTTTCATACCACTTCAGAATTAGATAATTTTTAAATGACCAATTTATGTATTTAGTTAACTTACTCACAGTTTTACAAAAACTTTATATTTGGTGCTTTGCAGGAAATCAGGATGCACATACATCATTGTGTGTGTTATGAGTTCTACAATGGTCGACTTCCATTTTTTATATTCTTTTGTCTTAAATGATCTGAGTGAGTTTATTGTTGTAGGCACAAACCTGAAAGTGAAGATAGCGTGAAATATCAAATGGTGTGCCTTGACCCAGAATGTCCCTGAAGAGATGAAAATGTTCTAAAGAAGAAGGTGGAATTAATTTTCCAAATTTTCGATTGTATCAAAAAGCATTCCTTTTGCGTCAGGCATCCTTCTGGTTAGTTGAGTCCATAGAAAAATCCCCTTTGTGGTCCTTAATTGAAAGTCTGTTTTTATCTCACTTTTCTTTCCAGGAGTATCTTTCCTTTTCCCGTAAACCACAGGCTCTTTCCACCCCCATTATTAAACTGACTTCTAAACTCCTCCAACCCCTAGCACCTCCTCTACCGAATACTATTGACCACCTCCTCAGTTCAACTATTTGGCACAACAAAAGTTTGCTCATTAATAATAAACCATTTTACTGGAAATCCTGGAGGAAGAGAGGAATAATTTGGGTTCATCAGTCACTCTCCCAATCACAGTTTATACCCTTTTCCTCACTGAGCCAAACGTTCAACTTACCCACCTCATTCACCTCCAAATATAATTTATTGAAAGAAGCAGTTATGACTACCTATTCCCATGTATCCAGCACACCTGGCACTTCCAACAATTCTGACCCTAACTTATTGTTGCATACTATGTTAAAAGCTACACCTAGTGCTTCTAGCATTTACGATTTTTTTAAGGGGTTCTGCTATAATTAGACAGACATCTAAAGTTGAAATTGCATGGGAACACTATTTCCTGACCTCCTGGCCTATCTATCTATGGAAGAAATTGTGGATCAAATTGTGCAAATCCTCAAGAGCACCAAAACACAACCCAAACACTGTTTTTTATTTATAACAGACTTTTATTATTGCCACAAATTTTACACAAAAGTTTCTCAACTGTATCAGATGCTTATTGGTCATGTTCATCTCCAAACGCCGATCTATTTCATATGTTGTTCTCTTGTCACAATATATGTAAATTTTGGAAATAAGTATAGACTCAAATCAATGTAATTTTTGGCACAATTTTTTCTTTTTCCTTCTCCAATATTTTTATGGGAAGTCTCTCACCTGTTTGGGAAACATGACATTTAACTTTAACATTTCGGATCTATTATTGGCTGTAGGTTTTCAACAAATCACTGCTAACTGGAAAGACTCTAAAAAAATGTCATTTAAAGCCTGGTGGTATGCCATCTGTCACAACCATAGATTAGATACTGCTCTTGTTCACCCTATTAACTTGGCAACAAAGCGTTTGGTTTTATGGTTACCTGTCACGGCATTTTTGGATGCAAGTGCTGAAAAATTCTCCCAACCACAACCTTCACAACAGGAGGTTCCTAAACCTCCTTGATCCCCTAATTGTTCTGACTCTCTTTTATAACTTATTGACTTTCAGAATGCATATATATTACTTTATATTATTTAGAATGTTCATTATAAATCTGATTAGTTTATTTGCAAGTATGCTTAATATGGATGTTTTGTTATGAGGATCTTCATATGTAATTTCTATTGACACCTTTATATTTATCAATAAAATGTCTTGAACTTTAAATGGTGTGCCTTGGCTATGGGCTGTTTGTAATGAACCTGGTAGTCACATCCTGGGCTTAGTTTGTAAAAATACGTTTAAAAAAAATGTTTTATGGTTTCATACAGCATTAACTCGGCCCCAGGGCACTAGAACGCTTTACAGGAAAGCCAGACTTTTTGGTTTTTCCTAAGAACCAGACCATGACCGAGAGTTTTTCAAAGTATCATATCTACTACAGGACGCCAAGACTGCCTAGCTTTGATTCCAACCCATGCATCTTTTTTCCACCACTCTACCTTCCCTGACTCTTAATTTCACTCTTGCTGATTCCTTTCATCCTTGTAGTCTTCCTCAGTGACAATTTTTTATCTTTCTCTTCCTCCTTCTCCCCTCATTTTCTGCAATCCTCGCTCCTGCTCAAATTCTAAAGATAAAAAAAAGCTAATTTCAACAAAAGTGAAATAATCCTACCACCGGCACAAATTAAGAAATAGCTCCACGCTCTCTGAATAGCAGAAACAAGGACCTGGCCCAGTAGTAACAGCAAACTTTATTCAGATAAGCCTACAGAATATAACGTCTGGGTATAACATATAACTGCAGTGTAATGGTGGCGATATGGTAAATATTACTGTCTGTGATGCTTCATTTTATAAAGGTGTCTGTGCTTCCAGGTTTGTGCATTAGCTTCTTTACTTGGTAAATGCATCTTTGTCCAGGCAGAAAACTGATTATGAGAGAGCTTCCCAGGATGTTAAAAGGTTTTATTTGCTGTGCTTTGCACGCAGGGTGCACCTCTGATAATTGAACATTGAATGATTCACAATATACTACCACTATAGTCATATGAGTTCATAAATTATTGATGCCGCTGCTCACATTTCTGGCATTTACTAGGCTGCAGCCGGGCTTATTGATGGGGACACTGCGGGTTCATGCGCCTGGGAAGATGCAAAATCCACAGTGAAATAGCATCTTCAAGGCAAAATTGATAGCTCTTTTTAAGTATTTGATGATGTTTGAAAGTGACTCCCAGGCACGCTGTACTGCACTTTTTGCGACTTCTCTCTCAAAATTATTGTTAAGGCATTTTCCAGTAACACTGTTTTCCCTGCACAAATCTGAAAAAAAACCTTTCGCTTACTAGAACCTGATGTCTGTGCAAAGGACATTACTGGAAAGGGACTGCTGAAAGGAAGGTTGCTTTGGCTCAAGCCCGAGAAGGCGCGGTAATTGCAGTATCTGGAAATTAATAGACAGTATCAAAAGAAGACTGATGGGTGAGGACACATTGAAACTGACATCATTTGTGAAGCTGTGTGCTATTTAAAAGAAATTAATGCTCACATGCAAGAGTTGACTTACGAATCACTACAGTTGCTCTACATAACATACCTAATGGCAGCATATATTTTCACTGCCATGGAAATATAATATAGATGTGGCCCATTACACGTTTATTTAATGCAACAATACTATTTTATATATATAGAGCGAACTAGACCCGAAGATATCATGTAAATGAGCGCTTTACATGAGCACCAGTTTCGTTACAGATGGACACATTCATTTTTTTAGGCACAGGGAGATTAAGTGATTTGCCCAGAATCACAGGCTGTTGAGCGTCCTTGCCGAGACTCGAACCCGGTTTCCCCGCTTCAAGGTCGACCGCTCTGGCCCTAAGGCTACATCCTCTCCCCCCATATAATGTATGCGGGGTGGACGATCCCACGCAGGAAAGCTTCGTAAAAGTGACGTAGTGAAATCTACAAGTGCTCACTGTGCCACTTCTAGGATGCCACTGCGTCAAAACCGTACGCCTGCTTGAAGTAGGCGTAAGGATTGATGCAGTACAATAATTATAGGCTTCATCATGCATTGCTGGAGTTGCATCGTGCTTGCGACACGACTCCAACAATACGTGACTTTTGGGCCAACAGATGTGTCTGAAATTCTGACGCCTCTGTTAATCCTTGCGCCATGGTGCGCCATCTTGTAAACACGGCACATCCATGGTGGCGCAAGGGTATCGCAGGCTGGTGCAGGGAAACTGACACATCCCTACAGATGCGTCAGTTTCTTGTAAATCTGTTCCTGAGGTTCTATATGATATTGCACAAACACAAGTCCTATCCTCACAGTGGATCACCAATGCTAGAAATTGGGTCTCTAGTTTTTTTAAATGCATTTTGATCAAAAAAATATACAATCAATTAAGCTGTAGCATTTTATTGGACAATTACAGTTCTTGCAATTTAAAAGCAGGATATAACAACCATAAAATAGCTGACTTTGCAGATAGACAATCTCTTGACAGTAAGCAAACCTGTAATCAATTAAACAACAAAGGTACATTTCAATAGTGACATGGGCAATCAATTTTCATTTATAGTCAGTAGATATGCAGTAAGTGGGCCCCAGATATTGCGGGGCTTGGAGGAGCTAGGCAATTCCTCCGCATGTGAATTGATCCCGGCAATATACCAGGTCTTGTAACCATTGTTTAGTTGTTGGTGCCGGCCTACCACACCAGCAGATCAACACTCTACGTTTAGCAATCAGCAGCGCCACTGCTACTAACTTCCTATGAGAGGTTTTAATATCATTAACCTTTCCCAGTCAACATAATTGGGCGGTACAGGACATAGATAAACCTAACATCAATTGGATGGTGCTTGTTCAGATTCACAGAATGTTAAAACCCTTGGACAGGGCCACACTAAATGGTGGAAGTCAGCGTTGGCGGAACCGCATCGTGTGCAATTCGGCAGAGTCCCGCAAACCATACTTATAAAGTTGGGATGGTGTGTAGTACATTTGATGTAGATATTTAAAATGCACTAGTCTTAAGTTCCCATTCTCAGTGAGTTGCCCTGTCATTTGGCAGCAGCTAAACCAGTCCTCCTCTGAGAGCGGATCAGGTAGGACTACATTCCATTTGTCCCTTACCATCATCTCCGCAGTAGCCCCTTCCTTCTGTGAAGCGTGATATAGGCGCGTTACCAGTCTAGTATGTGAAGGCGTGGTATAGAGGAGTTGTAGCGCATCTAATGTAGGGGAAATTGATGGTATAGCGTACGCATAGTAGATCACAGCCGTGTGAACACAAATGTTTACATTGCAATATTAGGCCCTTTAGTGAGTTTAGTTCCCTCCTTCACAAATTTACCCCCTGAAAATACATCTCCCAAGAGGACATGTCCATTTCCTTGAGAGTTTTCAGTGCACCTGGCTCGCTGGTGACCGAGAGATTAGTGTGCTGTAGTAGTGGCATGTTTGGTGCATAAAGCGGTAGCTTTTGCATGCGCCTCCCGATCTCTTGGCATGGAGAAGCGGTAATGTGCACTGTATCTATTTCCCCTTTCTCAAAGACAGTATGCTTGTTGACTATCATGGCCTTCAGCAGTATCTGATGTACAGCTCCTGCTTCTACCGCTACATGGGGAATGTAGGCTGGTTCCTGTTGCCAGTAATAAGCATAATGGGCCTGCGCATATAGATAATATAACTGGAAGTCAGGAGCTCTGAAGCCCCCCTGTTCATAAGGCAATGTCAGTGTTTCCCATTTAAGTCTTGGTTTTTTTCCACTCCATGAAAGTGTGACTAATAAGTACCAAAGCATGTCAAAGAAGTGGCACGTTAAGTGTACAGGGATGTTCAGGAATAAATATAAAAATCGTGGAAGGACCACCATTTCCATTAGTGATATCCTATCCGCAAATGACAATGGTAGTTTTATCCAGCGGGTTATTTGTTCTTCAAGACGCGAGATGGCGCTACTGAAATTGGACTGGACCATCACCTGTGTGTCCCGATGGAGCCACACTCCCAGGTATTTTACAGAGTCTGTGCACCAAGCCAGCGGGTAATTCAAGGCCGCCCGGGTTGTGCTATCCGTGAGGGGCAAGATGATGGATTTTGACCAGTTTATCCCAAGACCTGAGAACCATTCAAACTAAGCATGGGCGGATTTTGCGGATTCGCGATCCGCGAATTTGCGGATTTGCGTATTCGCGGATTGCGAAAATACGCGAAATCCGCGAATTCTCGCGGATTAGCGGATTTTTTGGGGGTGTGTGTGTTCGCACGGGTTTCTGCAAGTTCGCGAGGGTTTTGTACTATTTCGCAAATTGCGAACTTACTTGTCGGGTCGCCAGTTTAGCGAACTTGTTGTTTGTACGTGCCCAGTCTGTTTGCTAAGCTTTCTTCATCACTGCCACTCTCTGTCACCACTGGCACTCTCTTTGGTCACCCATGCCACCCTCTGGCTCACCCATGTCACCCTCTGTGTCATCACATCACCCTCTAGTTCACCAGTGTACATTATTGGGGCAAAGCAAAGCACTGCCATCCTCTGTCAACACTGGCACTCTGGTTCACCCATGCCACCCTCTGGCTGGCACACCCATGCCACCCTCAGTGTCATCACAACACCCTCTGATTGACCACTGAGTGAACAAACACCTGCTAAGTCCCTTAAGTTTTGCAAACAACAACACCTGCCCTGCCCCAACTGACATTAATGAAGGCTGGCACCTGCTTGTCTGCTCCCTTTCCTTTTTGTTGCAAATGCAAAGTAAATAATTTTTTTTAACAGGATGCAATGGCATACTTGTAACTATTCTGTGACTGATAGAGCAGGGTCACACAATAGTTGCAAGTTGGCAACCGGATTCTGGAGGGCCCCTTCAGGAAGCACTACAGGTAAATGGTTACAAATGAATAGCTCGAACTTTTGCACCTGCTCGTTCGTTTTGCTTTTGCAAAACTCGTTTTTCGGTAATTTCGCCCTATTCGCGGGGCGCGTCGTAGTGCGAACTCGCCCGTGGAAGCCGCGAACTCGTGCGAGTTACCTTAAGGTTGAGTATGGGCGCCGCCATTTTGTTTGCGTGACGTATTTCCGTTTCCGCCCGCTAAGTGTAATCTCGCCCGACTCGCGCCTTGCGAATACAAGTTCGCACGAGTTCGCGAGAGAAATCGCGTGCGAACTTACTTACTCGCGCGTGATCGGGCCGCCATCTTGTTTTTCATTCATTCCTATGTGTCTGGGTATGGTGTTTCTATCCTCTCTATATCTCTGCCATCCTTTGCTTGTTTTACTATTTTTTTGATCTATTTAACTTATTTTCTATCCCTGTATTTTTCTAGATCTATATTTTTGTGTTTTAGGCTATTTTTGTTTACTTTTGAACTACTTTTTTAAACTTTTACTTTCCTTCTTCCCTACTCTTATTTTTTTTCATTTTGTCTCTTCTTTACTGCTCACACCTGCCCAGAACAAGAACATGGTCAAGACAGCTGTGAAGCTGCCCAAGACGGGCACCGCAGCCCGTGCCCGGCTCCCGTGTGGTCGATTGAGGGCGGAAATGGTGGTGCCTCGGGAGATTTTCAGCCCTGAGGAGGTGGGCGCACTTGTTTTTTACGTGCAGCGCCGTCTCCCCAGGACCATCGCGGCAGGCGGCAGGATTGCTGCTGGTTACACCAACGGCCAGGAGCGACGGAAGCGGTGGGCGCAGGTGTGCCGGGCCCTTTTTAAGATCACGGGGGTCCAGCGCACCTACAATCAGGTCACCCACCGCTGGACCGACATCCTTGACCGAGAGCGTGACCTGCTAGACGTGCTGGGAGTGGAGGTCCCCGGTCTTGGTGAGTAGTAGTAGCAATTTTTTCATTAATATTTCAAAATCTTCTGTGCATTTCATGTGCATTGTTCTCCTTCTCTGTGCCGGTGCCACTGCTTATTTGTTATCTATTTTGTGTTCATTTAATTGGGCTGAGTATGAGTGTATGTTACAGAACTGCGTAATGCTAGACACAAAGGGGCAGATTTACAAGCCCCTTGTTCCACGTTTACACTGCCTTACCTGATGCACAGCGACGTAAACGTGGCGCATCCCTGCGAGTCATGCACAACGTGATGCATCTAAGGAGATGCGCCACGTGAATGCCTGGGCCTGCGCCTCAATGGGTGCGTTCCCACGCAGGGGGGGAGTGGGGGGTGGGTGTTAATATACGCCACACCATGGCGCCTCTCTTGTGGCGCTGCGTCACAAAATTGACGCAAGAATGGAGCAGAAGAGCTGCAAGGGGCTTGTAAATCTGCCCCTAGAGTAGAGGCTCAGGTGCAGTCCTTCCTTTGTAGCCCTCTTTTTGGATGAAATAGTAGGTTCTTGTTCTTTCTAAATGTTTGATTTGGTTGACAAGGACATCGGCAAGCAGCAATCATCAATGTTTTCTGTTATTTCTTTCATGTTGTACGTTAGGTCCGCCCAGGGGCAAATCTGCTGCAGCAGTGGCTCCAAAGGAGGAGGATGCAGGCCAGGGCGGCGAGTGCTCCTTTGCTGGCCCCAGTAAGTTTTCTTTTAAATATAGAGGACCTATTGTTGTCCAAGCATTCCTAATTTAATTGTTTTGAAATAGTGTTTAGATAGGAGCAAAATCAATATTCCTACTGTTGCAGGGACAATTCTCCACAAACCGAACTATGGACACCAAAGACCAGAGTAATAATATTTCAGAGGGGCGTGTTTGGCACACTGTATAAATAAACCTGGTAGTGTCAGCAGCACAGATTCCTCCTTCCAAAAATTGCAAAACTTTTCGCTCAGTCACTCTAGTCCGGACTCTCTAGAGGAAAAACTACAGAGTCAATTCAAGTTTAAAAGCTTTATTAAAAGTTTAAGTAAACACATATATTAAAATAAAGTTAGTTGGAAATGGAAAAGTGCTTGGTGCTGATTTGATGAGTTCTGGAATGGTACACATTTCTTGTGGTCGAGCCGAGCTTTCACCTGGTTTCAAGTTGATGTTCCTCTCTTGTCATTAGAAGTCCAGTTTCTGTCTGTTCAGAGAAAAATAATGTGTGTTAAAAAATTAAGCAAGCATTCAACAATTGTGACAAAAAAATTAAGCAAGACAACAGCTTTCCCTGGAAGGAGGGACATTTACTTTAGACTACAGTAGACAGTCAATTACTTTTTCAGTTGTTTTCACATTTTTTCATTCATAGTCCAAATACTAGTGGAGTGGTGTAATCTAACATTCTTAAATCTATTTTGTAGGTGGAACATCTGGTGGCGGGGCCAGCTCGGATGTTGTCATCATTGACTCGGAGTCCGAGGGTCAATCTGGGGAGGAGTCGCACCAAGAACAAGTACAGACTGTGAGGCAGGAGACAGTGGCGGTGGCGAGTACAGGTAAGCTGGATCATGGTACTATCTGACTCTTAGATAGGATATGATGTGTATCCAGTGGTGGCCCAGTGACAAATTACAATATGGTAATTACAGCAGGCTGGGACCGAAAGACAGATAGAGGCAGAGACAGAGAGAGAGGAAGACAGAAGGAGAGATAGAGAGGGAGGGAGCCAGAGGGAGGGTGAGGGAGGGAGACAGAGAGAGAGAGACAGCGAGGTAGAGGGAGACAAAGGGAGACAGAAAGAGTGAGACAGAGAGAGAGAGAGAGAGAGAGAGAGAGAGAGAGAGAGAGAGGGAGGGAAACAGACATATCGCCTGGGCCTGGTGCAGATGATACGGTTGCTGGTGTGGTTAACGGCTCAGAGGAAAAATCACTCACTTCTGCCAGATCTCTTTCATATGAAAGAGCACCAAACCAAGGATACAAGAGAGTTGTGGGAAGGGAAATGGTGATTCAAGCGCCCCTCCCTGCGGACGCCCATGATACTGGCCTGAATAGTTTTGTACTGCCCTGGCTAGTTGCTAGTTGTACTGTGACACAACTTCCTGCTGAATCATTTTGTGTTAATCATATTCCTAAAGAGCATTGCTTACAGATTATGTCTTTCTTTCTTCATATAGTTGGCAATACTAAAACCTCCAAACCAACGAGGAGTATGCTGGCTGTACTGGCCCGGCAACGGAGGCTGGAAGCAACTGTTGCGGAGTATCGGCGACTGGTGGACCTCGAGGGGGATGACACGCACTCCAGTGCATCCAACTTAACATCGTCTACATCCTCCTCTGTTACCCCACGTTCTGCCGGTAAGCACAGTGCTCCAGCGAACCGGAGCCGTGCCGGAAGACGCCACCGCCGCGCAGCAAAAGCTGCACCTCGCAGCACTGTCAAAGGACGCTTGCGCCGTGCACTCCGCAGAGTGTCAGACCTAGAGGCGGAGGTCCAGAAATGGCACAAATTTCAAAATGTGGTGGAGGGCCTCCGCCTAGAGCAAGCCATCCTCCAGGAAAAATATGATGCCCTGGCCCTAAAGCATGATGCCCTGGAGGCCAAACTTACCAGCTTGCATCCATAGAGTGTCCCTTGCCCCTTTTTTTGAGACTGTTGGGGGGTGGGAATTGGGAGTTGGGTTTTTTGGGGACTTTTGAGGACTATTTGTTGGGGTTAGGGAGGGTCTTGCGGGAGATTATTTTGTTAGGGATATAAATATACTTTTTCAAACTTTATCTGAGCATACCTGTTTTTTTACTACTTTTGAGCTGGGTGGGTGGTGGTTTTGCAGTAATTTCATTTAACAGAACACTGTCATCGTGTTGGTTCACGTGCAATAGGCCACATTTTTTCCTAAGTAAATGCCTGTCACAGACTTTGTTAATTCAAGAGCCCTAGGACTTTGCTGCTAGTACCACTGTCACTCTCTCGCCTCTCCGAATACTCCATTATACTACCTCCCATCCAAAAGCTTATCTTACCTGTAATTTGTGTTTGAGGGCTGGCTCCACCTGGAATTCACAGAGTCCTAACGCGTTCTGCAGCAGGGCCACAACTGGAGTTTCCCGGCGTGGATTTTCTGCAAATCAAAAGCAATCAACATTAGAAATGTGGTAGCGGTGCTGACACAACCCTAAAACCTAGAAACCCCAGAGACAGCACCCCTGAGACAGGCAAGCGAGCAATAGAACGCCTACACGTTCACGTGCAATAGGCCACATTTTTTCCTAAGTAAATGCCTGTCACAGACTTTGTTAATTCAAGAGCCCTAGGACTTTGCTGCTAGTACCACTGTCACTCTCTCGCCTCTCCGAATACTCCATTATACTACCTCCCATCCAAAAGCTTATCTTACCTGTAATTTGTGTTTGAGGGCTGGCTCCACCTGGAATTCACAGAGTCCTAACGCGTTCTGCAGCAGGGCCACAACTGGAGTTTCCCGGCGTGGATTTTCTGCAAATCAAAAGCAATCAACATTAGAAATGTGGTAGCGGTGCTGACACAACCCTAAAACCTAGAAACCCCAGAGACAGCACCCCTGAGACAGGCAAGCGAGCAATAGAACGCCTACACGTTCACGTGCAATAGGCCACATTTTTTCCTAAGTAAATGCCTGTCACAGACTTTGTTAATTCAAGAGCCCTAGGACTTTGCTGCTAGTACCACTGTCACTCTCTCGCCTCTCCGAATACTCCATTATACTACCTCCCATCCAAAAGCTTATCTTACCTGTAATTTGTGTTTGAGGGCTGGCTCCTTCATTTCTTCATTTCTTCATTGTGCAGAATCCAGGCATCAGCATTATGGGTAATGGATAGGGTGAGTCTGGAGGAGGAGGACTCAGGATAGACGACCAGGACTGAGTTCTTGTCAACTAACTGTTGTGAACCGGTGGAATGCTGCTGCATCAAAATCAAGACAGTTCTGCTGATGTGCTTGTTGTTTGATTGGGTGATTACAGTTTTGTTGGGAATGTGATGAAGCACTTGCTAAAGAAAGACAGACATACAGGAATAAAAGTGAATAAGGAGGACTATTTACAATTAATGAATGATTGATTGAGTCATTTTCAGAACTCGCTGTCAGGGAAGCAGAACTCGTCCTCATACTCTGCTAACTCATCAGTCGGGGTTACTTCTGGTAACTGAGGAGAACTTTCCTCGGGTAGGGCGGTGTCCTCTTCTTCCTGCGTGCATTCTCGTACTCTGTAATCTGGTGGTATGAAGTGCTGGTTCATCTTTATCAAGGTGAGCCGCTCCACATTTGCGGGCAAGAGGCGGGACCTTTTGGAAGTCACAATGCCACCAGCAGAACTAAAAACACGTTCTGAAGACACGCTTGCGAGTGGGCAAGACAAGTAATTGATAGCCAGGTTGGTGAGCTCTCGCCATATTTTTCTTTTCCCATGCCAATACGCCAATGGGTCCTCAGTAATATTGACCTCTGTTGAGTCATCCAGATAGGCCTGCACCATTGAAAGAATGTCCTCCCGGATTCCTGTACTTTGCACTTCTGTGTCCTTTCTAGGACCAGGAAACCCTAGCTGAGTTAGCCAACTCGCTTCAGACATATCGCATGTGCCTGGTGCAGATGATACGGTTGCTGGTGTGGTTAACGGCTCAGAGGGAAAGTCACTCACTTCTGCCACAGGCACAGATGGTGAAGTGCTTTTTTGGGACGCCTGATCGCCTGCTGATTGACTAGTAGTACTGTCTTCTCCTACAGTTTCCTTCCGTTCTATTTCAAAACGAATGGCTGACTGAGCTAGCCAACCTTTGTACTCTGTAACATCCGATGTTTCAAAAGGAATTATTACTTTGCCAAACAATGGCTTTTTGTAACGTGGATCCAGAATAGTAGCACAAATGTAGTGCTGTTGTTTCTTGATATTTACAAGCCGTTCATTGCTAACTAGGCGTTGTAATAATCTCTGCGCCAACTCATGTGCTTCGTTCTTTCCAACGTCCTTTAATTGTGAAGACACCACCTTGACTTGGTGCTCGAGCTTCAGCAACAGTGGGATAGCTTTGCTCAAAGAACAGTCCTCCCTGCTCACGTCACGCGTGAAGACCTCAAAAGGCCGAAGCATGTCTGTCAGGCTTTTAACTAGCTGCCATTGCTCCACCGCTAGCATCATTCCTGTCGTATCACCACCCAGGTTGTAGAAATACTCATTGACTACTGGAAACAGCTCATGCAGACGCTCAAGCATGTAGAAGGTTGAGTTCCAACGTGTTGCTACCTCCTGGATAAGTGCTTTCACTGGCATTCTACGTTCATTTTGCTTGCGCCTCAGCTCCTTCCGGGCCTTAAAAGAATGGTTGAAATGTGTGCATATTCTTCTGCAGATGGTCAGTGTTTTGTCGACTGCAAGTTCTTTTTTCAAAAAATTTTGCACAACAAGGTTGATACAGTGCGCCAAACACGGCACTCTGATATAGAAACCGTCCTCCATGGCCTTAACTACATTCCTGCCATTATCTGTAGAAACATAACCAACCTTGCAATTTCTTGGGCGCAGCCATTTCAAGACCTTTTTGTTAAAGTCAGCCAAAATGTTGACTGCAGTATGACTTTTCTCCATGCCAAACATGGCTAATGTTGCATGTTTACGAGCACCCTTAAAAATCTCGACCAAATCACCACCTGCATTTATCTGTTTAATAACCCCTGAAAAAGAGACCCAGTGTGCAGTGATGCACATGTAATCAGTGGCTGCGCAACTGGTCCACATGTCTGTTGTCAGGTGTATAGTGTGAACAGCACTCTTCTGCAAAGCTGCCCCCACCAACTCAAGCACCTCTTTGTGTAGTGCTGGAACAGCAACCCTGGCAAAATAGTACCGGCTAGGAACCTTCCATTTAGGGGCCAATGTTGCCACGAGTTCAAGGAAACCCACACATTCGACAAACGAAAAAGGGAGAAGGTCCACCGCTAGCATTTTTGCCAGCTTAGTGTTATAGAGGCGTACAGTTGGGTGGTTGCGTTGAAATTGCGCATCTGAGGAGAACATGCCTGAAATGGTGCGCTGGACAAATTTACGGGATGATGCGGATGCCTTCTTCGACCCACTTCTGATCAGTGTTGACATTTTCCGCATTGGTGTGTCTCCCAGACTCTCAGTGTGCCTGCTATGTGTTACGGAGGGTGTGATGCTGCAAGGGGTACTGGGTGCAACCGGACACATGTCTGACGCTTCTTCTACCTCCCCATCATCTTCAGATGAAACACCTACTATGGGTATATTTTGGCCACTTGCCCTTTGGGATCGCTTTCCCTTGACTTTTGCTAGGTGCGGAAACCATTCGACAGCGTGCTTTCTTTCAAGATGACCTATCTGGCCTCCGGTTCCATAGTTGGTACCAGTCTTACCACGGCTAACTCTAGTCTTACAAATGCAACAAACGGCTAGGTTATCATATTTTTCGTGGACACTAAAAAAGTTCCAAACTGGGGACTGGAAACTTCTGGTTTTGCCGCACGAGGTGATACTGGTGCCAATGCCAGATGAAGCAGTGGTGGATGAGCCTTGCAGACATCTACTGGGTTGTGCAATTATTGCAGCAACCTTACTTGAGGGAGTCGAGCGGGATGGAGTCCCCCTCCGGGGAGAAAATATGGGAGCTGTAGGTTTTGTTGAACTTGTGGTACTACTTGACTGCGTTGGTGGTGCTACCAGTGGCACGTCGCCAGGGTCACGCTCAGCATGACGTCGGGATAGGGTGTAAATGTCTGTCTGCTGCATGGCCGGTGTGGCTGGACTGACATGTGTGATGACTAGGTCATTGCTGTCATCCTCTTCAACAACATCAGAATGCACCACTTCATCAAGTCCGACGTTCGGATCCATAAGTATAAGCTTTCCGGGGCCCTTCCTTTTAACATTTGATACCTTTCGCAGCTCATGGTGTGCCTCCCTCTCAGACATCGGAGATGGTTGCCAATCCAGATCCAGATCATCGTCTGATGGAGCGGGGCTTGAAGAGGAACTTCTACACATCCTCCTTGATCTTTTCCTTGCTGGGGAGCTGGGAGAAAATGAATCATCAGGAGGAGTGGCTTCGTCTTCCTGACATGATACCCCGGCTCCAAAGTCAATTTCCTCCTGTGCCCCTACTTCTGGAAGAACAACCATTGTGGGAACTTGCACCGCTCCATGGCCATCTTCACTGACCTCTACTTGCAAGTCTCCATGGACCTCTCCTTCTCGGCCTTCTCCTTCTCGGCCTTCTCCTTCTCGGCCTTCTCCTTCTCGGCCTTCTCCTTCTCGGCCTTCTCCTTCTCGGCCTTCTCCTTCTCGGCCTTCTCCTTCTCGGCCTTCTCCTTCTCGGCCTTCTCCTTCTCGGTCTTCTCTTTCTCGGCCTTCTCCTTCTCGGCCTTCTCCTTCTCGGCCTTCTCCTTCTCGGCCTTCTCCTTCTCGGCCTTCTCCTTCTCGGACAGCTCCTTCTCGGACAGCTCCTTCTCGGACAGCTCCTTGCGCATGTACTTCTGCTTGTACTAGTAGCCCATGCAGTTGTTGTTGCGGCTTTGGTTGTTGAATAGTACTTGTGAGATGAGTTAAAACCTGTGTTGATGGCGTGCTGCTACTTTCTTGCGATGATCCAACATCACTGGTCGTTGGTGATTCAACAACTAAACAGGCTACCTGTGCAGCACTCATGGTGGGCCTTTGTTTTTTTGGTTGTTGTTGCCCAAAAAATGTCTTGGTTGAGCAACCAGTCGCCTTGGTAAGTGGTGCCACTTGCTTCTTCTTCTCCTTAGTAGAGACATCTTTCTTGGAAGAGGACCTACGGGCACCTCTTTTTGGAGCCATCTTCTTCAGATGTCTTAACAACAGGCCGCAGCAGCACTTCTTCCTGGCACTGATGCTCAACGATGATGCGTAGTTTTGTGCACCTAAACGCAAATGAAGACAGAGGAACATCAGTAAATATAAATGTTGCATATCTAGCGCTTGAATAAACAGTTAGCAAGTAGGCATTTATGAATACACACGTGCACACCACACAATATGGAATTTTCATAATTAGGATTTGCTACATTTTTGGGAAACAGGAATTTAACAATGATCCAAGAGAGCACACACACAGAGGGTTGTGCTTTCATGTACCCCTGACTCCGCCTGGGCACCATGGGTGAAAGCAAGGCACAATGGGTGTAGGCCTATGTCTCATAGCTCACTGCCTGCCTTCAAAATGGCCGCTTGACCCCCCCATCCACATGGCCAGGACCATGCCTCAAAATGGCCACCACCAACATAGCCAGCACCCAACCCCTACTCCAAAAAGTGAAAACACACAACACAAATCAAATCACCACAATCCAATGCCATCCATCCATTTTCAGAAGGCTTATGCTGCCTGCTGGTGGTTTTCCGGTGCAAAATTGCATTTTTTACAATTTCGCGAGTGCGAGATTGTTGCTTCACGGCGCGAACGTGGCAAAAACCCACAAAATCCGCGAACAGACCGATTCTGGGCCCCCCTGGGCATAATGGATGACATCAGAGCACAGAATCATGTTAACAAAAATAATTTTAACAAAACAGTTGTATCATCCATGCACCCATAAATAAGCCTGGTGGTTTTCAATTCATGTGCAGCAGAATTGTAATTTTTACAATTTCGCGAGTGCGAGATTGTTGCTGCGCGGGACACGAGCAGTGCGAACACAAGCAAAAACATCCTCAGCTCGCGAACTTGCAGATTTTCCCCCCAAAAAGTCGAAAAAAAAAACACACACAAAAATCACCACAAACAAACAACATCAACTTACTTCTTTGTGAAATCAAAATTCGAATCCAAAATTAATCCAAAAAGCCTCAAATCCAAATATCCAGCAGCAACCACAAAAAGTAATCCTTCCCAGTCAAGAATGATCGAAAAGTGGCCAGGAAATGGAGGAGCTTGCTGGACAGGAACAGGAAGTTGGAGACTGGGGCACTTCCTTCACCCCACCCCTATGGGAGGAGCTTGCTGGACAGGAACAGGAAGTTGGAGACTGGGCCACTTCCTTTACTAAGTAATTTTTGTACTTTCGCTAGTGCGAGATTGTTCCTGCCCGCGCCGCGGACCGCGAGCAGCGCGAGCAGTGCGAACACAAACAAAAAATCCGCTTCGCGCGGATTTAGCGTATTCTCGCCGCATCCGCGAGAGTTCGCGGATTGCGGATTCCCCGAAAATACGAAAAATCCGCGAGCGTAACGGATTTTACGCCCATGCTTAATTCAAACCAGATATACTCCCTAATGAGTTGCGCTAAGTGCTTATTAGGATCACACACGTATAACATCATATCATCGGCGTACATAGAGACTGACAAGGGTCGCTGATAAAATCGTAGTGCGGCTTGCGCGTGATGCAGTTGCAGAATACATGCTAATGGTTCAAGCACCAACGCAAACAACAAGGGCAACAACGGACACCCTTGCCGCGTGCCCCGCTGTATCTGGAAAACATCCGACAGCTGACAATTGACTCTCACACGTGCCATTGGGTTTGTATAGAGTAATTTAATCTATTTTGCAAATATGAATGGCACACCCATGCGATGCAAAATGGCAAACATATATGCCCAGGAGATGGAGTCGAAGGCCTGGGTGGCGTCAAGTAGCAACTCCACTGCCGGGAGGGTGGGTTCGTGGACATGTAAGACCGCAAATAATGTACGTAGATTATGGGGCGTGGAGCGGGTAGGGATAACCCCGATTGATCAGGAAGCACCATGACTGTAAGAAGTAGTTTCAGCCTATTCTCCAGTACTTTTTTGTCAATATCTTTACATCACTATTTATCAAAGACAAAGATCTATAGGATTTGCACCAGTCCGGAGCTTGATCCGGTTTTAACAAAGTTATTACAAGTGCTTCCCGTAGAGTGGGAGGTAAACTACGGGTCTCATAGGCCTCCATATACATCTCCAGAAGGCATGGAGGCAGAAGGTCAATATATTCTTTATAAAACTCAGCTGGTAGGCCGTCTGTACCCGCCGCTTTTCCGTTGGGCAATGCGGCAATAGCCTCACGAAATTCATCGCGTGTTAAAGGATGCATTAAAGTTTTTTGCTGATGGCACGAAAGCCACACTAGTGCAATGTCGTCTAGGTATTGTCTGCCTCATCTGCCGACTGCAACTTTCATAGGTCCTGGTGTAGTATTGCACAAAGGTTCTAAGTATGTTAGGTGTGTCACAATGAGTGGTGTCCTCATCTGTTATGGTTTTAACCATGTCACTTTTCCCCCAAGGGCCTGCTATTCTGTCAGCCAATGCTCTTCCTGGCCTGCCTCCCTCCCCATAGTATCTGGCTTTGCTTCTGCATGTCATGTGACATATTTCCTGATCAGCCCCATCATTATACTCTGTAAACTTTAATTTAATAGATTATAGTGTGGCAGGGTTAGCCATAGTGCTATATTCTTGCTCAAGATCTCTCAGCTCTTGTTGCAACCTAGACATAGTGCCCCGTAAGGATTTTAAAACACACGTTTGCTACCCCATACATTCACCCCGAATAGTCACTTTAAATTCCTCCCATTGGGTCCCTATAGATTGCCCTGATCCGGTATTATGCAGGAAATAATCCGATATAGCCTCTCGAATCCCCTCACAAAACACCTCATCAAGTAGGGAGGAAGATTGTAGGCGCCATTGAAAGTGGGATGAGGTATATGTCAGTAACGTGATGCTTAAAAGTACCGGGGCATGGTCAGATAGGATCCTAGGTAGGTGCTTGACCTGTACAGTCCATGTATTGACATCCATCATGACCAGCCAATAGTCAATACGGGACAAGGATTGACCTGCATAGGAAGGAGATGTACCCTCGCGTGTGTCCGTGTGTCGCAGTAGTCAAAAATAAAGCATCCCCAGTTGCTTTTTTCAGTGTGGATTCGGCTAGTGAACATCTATCTATTGCTGGATCTAGCACCGCAATAAAGTCCCTACCACAGAAAATGGCAGACGGGTGCAGCTGGCACATTTTTCTCCGTAGTGGTTCATAGAAAGCAGGGGTGTCAATGTTAGGACCATATATATTTACAATGAGGATCATTTTACCGTACAGTGTACCTTGCACCAGTATATACCGACCCAACTTATCTTCCTCCACATGCACTGGTTGGAAGGGGATACCTTTCCCTATTAGTATCTTGGCCCCCCTAGCATAACAGGAATAAGAGGCTACTAGCCGCACTCCCACCCATCTAGTAGCCACTGTAGAGGCTACCCGGTCAGTAAGGTGGGTGTTCTGCAATAGGGCTATCTGGATGTTATGACAATCCAAGTAGGAAAACACCTGCCTCACCTTCTTGTGGTTGTTAAGGCCCCTAACATTCCAAGTCACCCATGAGATTGTGGGTACTTTAGCCCCGGTTATTATGAGTGTTGACAGTTACTGTAGTGAGCCATCGTACAAAATCTGTTGTTAAGCGTAATATGGTCTGCTGCTGTTGTGTCCCCAACACTACCTTCGTGATACAGAATTCCCCAACAAGTCCCCCCACCCACTTCAGCATCTGAAATACGCCAAAGGTCCGAACCCTCACAACCAAAAAACGACCATGCAACCGCATGTTACAGTTAGAAACCAATAGGAGCACCAGGAAGGTGCCTTACCACAGTAAAAAAACTTGTTGTGGGGTATTCCCTTTTTTGAGTGTCGCAAGTAGCTGTTGGTCCCCGGTAGGTACATGGGGGGTCGAGGTGAAGATTATCAGGTGTAGCACCCGTTGGCTTATAGAGCTAACAGTAAACTTCAATTCACAAGAACATACCTAGTATAAGCTCATAGAGCTGGTACCAGAGGAGGACAAGTGAGTATCAAAAATTTACAATATGCAATACAACCTGTAGAACATACATGAAAATGCAGTTTCTATAGGGCAAGAGCTAGATAATAGACATCATAAGTGAAACATTGATAACATATAGGGGTCGATTCCGATTCGGGAAAAAAAACGTCCATACGATTTGTATCCGGAGCCCTCTCCGTACGAATCGTACTCGTCCGTCCGAGTTGCGTAGTACGATCCATATTCCGTGGATCTGTCCGAATCGTCGCGATCCGTTCATATTGCAAGGCTGAAACTGTGAACCGTACGACTCGTACACATGCCGTACGACTCGTACACATGCCGTACGACCCGACGAGTACGATCCGGACCGGGGTATGAGGACGCGATTCGTACGGTCCACATCAGGTAAGGGCGAGTCGTGCGGAAAAGCACACAAACACATACACACCGTAGGGTCCGTACACCCCATGATCGCAGGGGTACGCACCGTAGCCCTTCGATCATGGGGTGTACGCATCGTACCCCATGTACAATGGGTGTACGCACCGTACCCCATGTACGATAGGTGTATGCACCGTACCCCATGTATGCTGGGTGTACGCACCGTACATGGGGTACGGTGCGTACACCCATCGTACATGGGGTACGGTCATCGTACATGGGGTACAGTGCGTACACCCATCGTACATGGGGTACGGTCATCGTACATGGGGTACAGTGCGTACACCCATCGTACATGGGGTACGGTGCGTCGTACACCCATCGTACATGGGGTACGGTCATCGTACATGGGGTATGGTGCGTACACCCATCGTACATGGGGTATGGTGCGTACACCCCATGATCGCAGGGGTACGCACCGTACCCCTGCGATCATGGGGGGTATGCACCGTACCCGGGGGGGGGCGTTCCGTACCTGTTTCGGCACGAACTCTGCTTTTGCGGCTGTTTTCAGCTCCCGTAGTAAAAGGGTTGTACGGTACGTACCCGACACGTATCGTACTTGCTGGGTCGTAAAAACCAGCCGCGAACCGTACAGATGTCGCATACAGCAGGTTCCGAGGGAGAATCGAACGGAGATTAGAGTCGTACGGTCTCTGTACGACTCGTACGGAGTACGGCTCCTGGTACGAATCGTACTTCGTCGCACGTACGGGGGACGTTGCAGGGTACGATTCGTACAGGAAAAACGCTCCGAACGGCTATTCGGAGTGGTTTTTCCTGAATCGGAATCGGCCCCATAGTGTTGATACCAACAGATTGTGAATAAGGCTATATCTCATGCATTCCAGTCAGTACAGTCCTCATGTGTTCAGCCCTCTGTGTCAGCATCCGTGCCTGCCTCCGCCTCCCGTGACGATTCCTTCCACTCTATCTGTTGCACATATTGCAGGGCTTCTTTAGGCGTCGAGAAGATGCAAGCTTTCCCTGCGTGTTGTATTCTCAGACGTTCAGGATATAACATTGCATATTGAATGTGCAGTGTTTGTAGTTTTTCTTTACGGAGTGGAATTCCCATCATGCCTGTTGCACAGCCATGGTGAAATCAGGGAACAGCTCGATTTTCATGCCTTGATAAGTTGTGGCCTCCTTCTCCAGGACCTGGCGCAGCGCCGTATCGCGATCCCTATAGTTCAGAAGGTGAGCTATAATGGGACGTGGAGGTGCCCCTGATATAGGTCTGGCTGCTAAGGACCGATAAGCTCTCTCCACAATTAGCACATTAGAGAAGTGTTCAGCCCCCAGCATTTCTTTGAGCAGAGTTTCCACATATGGTTCCATGGCACCGGTGTTGGTCGATTCGAGGATGCCGGTAATTCATAGATTGTTCCTGCACGAGCAGGCTTCAAGATCCTCGTTCTTCGCTGGGATCACTTGAAGTATTTTTTCCATGCTGGAGCACGATGCGCCTCCATTTTGTCTTCTGTTGTGGAGATACGTTGTTTAGCATGTTTGTCTAGTTTTGCCGCCATGTTATCCATACGCAAATTAATATGTTTGATTTTCGCATCTATAGTGTGAAGACTTTGATGCATACTGAGCATCAGGCGTTCCAGCTTGGAATTTGTGCCAGCTTCCAGTTCTGGTTCAGTGTCCGAAGCAGCTGGGGCTTGAGACTTTGTGAGTCGACGTGCTTCAAAATTGAGTTTGGTCTGCTGCTTATCCGTTCTCCCGTGTTGGTGCCTAATTTGGATCCGGTGGCAGGCACAGCAGAGGCAGAATGTATCAGTGACTGGCATCGTGCAGAACCAATGCAATGAAGAGCTAGTGTTGTAATGCGTCAGTCAGCGCAGAACGTGTATGACCGTCCTGTACACCGTGCTAACGCCGTTCTCTGTGCAAATCTGAGGCGTCCGGGTAGCTATTTGGCGAACAACTACAGCAGTAGCATAAAACGGCATTGATCAAGGAGCCTGTGCCCCCCATGGTGCTAGAGCTGCCTGTTCCACGTGTGAGGCACCTTCTGCTCCCAGCCAATATAGTCATTCACGTTAAGCGCACATAACTACCTCAACAAGCACAACTGGTGCAGGGCGATTACAGGGTCTTGCACAAACTATGTGGCTCTGGTGGAGCCACGTAATCTCACAGGTGTCGCAGTACCCACATTCGATTTCCAGGCAGTGTTGTGAGCAGGTTGGCGCCATGTTACACTGTCAATCCCAAGGTAAAGCACAACCGGGAAAGAAGAGAGTGAAGCTCCAGGAATGCTGATCTGATAATAATAGACAGTCTACTACAACTGGTCTGGCATGGATACAGGGGCAAAGAGCAACTACATGCGAGGCAACAACCAGGTGCCTTCAAACAATGATGGCACATCAAATTGCGACCGTTGGAGGCGAGCCAAGCGTACATGGGAGAAAAAAGGCAGCACAGCTTCCCTGATGGGATCCTCAACATCTCAACTCCCCCGCATCAGAGCTCCAATCCGGCATACAGGAAGCACTCCAGCAGAGGGACGCGCAGCCTCAGGAATGGAAGCCAGACAAATCCCCGACAATTCAGACACCAGCAGCAGCAACAACAGGGGGAGGTCAGACACTCTCGTGGTGAGTAACAAAGCACCGATCCACGGTGCTAGACCCCAGCAGGCAGAGGATTCTCGCAATGCACGAGGGTGCTATAGCGTCCGCTGAGGGCCACGTGAGACACGCCGTGGGGTTCAATGCCCACAGAGCACCAGTGGCGTCCGCGGGTGAAATCAATAGGCTGCACGTTGATTCAGCAAGGCCTCAGGGTGTGCCGCGTAGATAGCAAATGCATCTGGCAGGAAGCGCAAGCTGCAAACGAGATAGTCTTACCGCCAATCACTGGTGGGAGCGGGTGCTCGCATATAGCACTGAGGCCGTCTTGCTCCCTCTGGGAGGAATCCCAGCCACTGGACTGCAGGCGGAGGTCACCGGGAGCCACGCACTGTCAGGCGCCAGCGCCGCTGGCACTCCAATGCCGCCATTTTGTTGAGAGGTAAGGCGATATTGTTTATGGTGAGAAGTAGCGCAGAATTGCAATAACAACCACACCCTTAGGATCCTCACTGGTTAAGGGTGCAGAAAATGAGCAGGTTGCCTAAGGATGGCGCCGTTGTTGCAGGCTATTAGAGGGATTGATTCCTCGACCAGCAGAGCAGCCCTAGAAGGCGGCCATCTTGCTCAGGCTCTCTAGCACCCCCCCTGGGTCTCTAGTTGGCAGAGGTATGCACCCTGTTCAATAAGGGACCACAATCCTAGTCAGGGTACACTAGATACACACTAAAAGGTAACCTGTGCTCATCATATGGCAGCTTGGCTCAGAGCAGTCAGGTTTGTCTAAAGAAGCAATGTATTTGTGCAACACACACACACAGTAGCACAATGGAAACAGCACAAAAAGTCTCCACTCATGTTTAGAAAGATAGAGAATAATTTTACGGAGCAAACAAGTCTCAAACAACAAAAATCCAATAGGTTGAACCAGAGTTATGAATTTTTAAAGAATAAACCAAAAATAGTGCTTAGAAGTCAATAGCCCTAAGGGGTTATTTGAGTGATAGTGATTTGTTGCAGTCAGCTAACCTGCAATGCAGAAAACTACCATAAGCACATGCATTTTACAATACAAACCCAGCCACGGCCGGCAGTGGGAGTACCTGCAGGGCGGTGACGTGGGGAGGGGGCGGGGCAGGGTGGGAGGTAGGAATGTATGGATTACGGAGTTTTACAGGTAAGTAAAAATTTAAATAAATAAAACGAATTTTGTTGCGCGCACTGCATCGCATTTGGGAATGCAGTGCACTCAACGAAATTCATTTTATTTATTTAAATGTTTACTTACCTGTAAATCTCCGTAATCCATACATTACCACCCCCACCCTGCCCCTCCCCATCCCCACATCACCGCCCTGCAGGTACTCCCACTGCCAGCCGCGGCTGTACAAACCCAATGCTAGTATCCATTCATTTGTGCATATCTGTCAAATCTTGATAAAGATATTAGCAAACCAAAGTTTTCGACTCCCCTTTATTTCTGCTTCTCCACGGCAGATCTCCATGAAACTGCGATCTTTGAAATGGGCTTGACTTTTCATACCAACACAAAATAAGCGTTGAAATTCTAGATGAAGGTTGTGCAGATTTGCTAAAGCTGCCAACGTAATAAACAATTAGCATTTTGCTCCCTCTCTCTTTTATCATACTACCCGAAATAGACTGCATGAAATTCAACATGTCAGAAGTAAGTTTAATATACCAGGAGCTGTGAAATGTTGTGCAGATCTAAGAAATGGTACCAAAGTTATGAGAACCATATTTTTCTCCCTGCCACCCTCCTCTTTTAACTTTGCCCCTCCATATCATATTTTATTGAAAACAGAAACCTTTCTACTAGGTTTAACTTGATAACAACCTGCATAATTGTATACAAATCCATTAAACATTGCATGCATTATCAACAGAATAAAACTTTTTAGAACTCCCTTTTACCTTTGTCCCTACTTGTCAAAATTTCTAAAATGCATATTTTTAAGAGTAAGCTAAACATGCTAAGTATTTGCCACGTGTGACACAGATCTGTGAAACTATGCACAGTTATAAGCAAATCAATTACCCCTGTCCCGTCGGCGTTAACACTGATCAATTCGTGTTCGATGTGCATGAAACTTGGGATTGATGCATGGGGCTTAAAGTGCTAAAAGCTGCAAAATTTCATGCAGATTCATTAAACAGCACCAAAGTTATTTGTTTATTTGTTCATGAAAACACTGTCGATCTTGCTTTTAACTTTGCTGCTTGTCATTAGTGGATCTGCACATATCTTGCGATACCACGAGAAGACTAAACCTGTTAAATGTTTGCAAACGTTCATGTCGATTTGTCAAAGGATGCCAAAGTTACTAGCCATTGATCCCTTTCCGACCCCCTTCGAACTATGCCCTCCTTGATGTATGTGCACATATTTAACAATAAAAACTGTAAGCTAAACATGCCAAGCATTTGCCAAATTCTGTGAAAATCTGTCAACAGTCTCTAGAGTAAAAGGAAAAACAAAAGCATCTTTTAAATTCTTAATACATTTCTATAAAATATCCATTTAAAGCCTTGCAGAAAACTTTTGTTTCAAATTCAAAGAGTACCAAACTGATTTACATCAAAGCCAGCAAAGGCAAACCTTTGAGTAAAGTTTTACTTTCATGAGAAATGTAGTGTAATTCAATTCAGAGTTTTTGCTGTATCCGAGACCAAAGATTCCTTGTGGAGTCAAAATGAAAAATGACATTCCCTCCTCGCCTTTTTCTTTAAACCTCTTCTGGGCAGATCCACATGGAACTTGACATCCAAAGAGTAACACAGATTTCTATTTCTTTTAAATATAAAATCTGCTGTTCCATAATTCTATACTGATTACCAAAGGTAAGAAAAAATATATTCCTAGTTTACATTACATATGTTTCATACCATTGTGTCTGCCAACACAGTTTACCAAGGAGTGTTTCATTTAGAATAGTGTCTAAGAACTTTTTGTAAACACCATACTCAGTCACAAATCTGGTTTGCATCGGATTAATACATTCTGGCATATGACAGTTCTGAGGAAATACCAAGCAGCGTAATTAGGTGAAAAAATATGATGCTTCTGCAGGGTTAGCTGAGATTTAAGAATGTTATTCTCTTTAGATATGGCAACATGTTTACCTCTTCCCCATAAAATCTTGACTGTCCCACTAAAAGCTGCATTGGGATCTCTTAATTGAACACAGACCAATAAACCAATAAATCTTAGTTAAAATCGGACCTTTCAGAACCCTTGTACACATTTATTTTCTCAAACAAAACAGGATATTTTTTAACATTCTACTTAAGCCCAAGTTCGAGCATATCATTTAACTACACAAAATAATGGCTCTATTTTGAAGTTCTGTTTTGAAATTTACCCGTGAGACGAATCAAGCAAATGACCTTCCCTCTCAGGATAATGATTACAATTTGTGGACTCTTTGTCTTGTTAAAACACAGTGCAAACCGTGACAAATGTGATTTATTCTCAGTATCTGTGAGAACAAATGAAAAATGTGCTTTAGAACTGTAACCTTTCTGAGTGCAACCCAACCATTCTAAAGCATAACCCTTCCACTGGACAGTTGTTAAAGAAACTTCATGAACTCTTACTGTCACTTCAACTATGGTACTAAATGAACATGACTTTCTAAGACACTAAACAGTCACCACATTCGAACTCTCATTTATCATTTATACTGTCCTACCCACTGGCTCATATGTAAGTATCTAGGCATAAACATTTATTGTATTCCTGTGATTACAGGGTCTACTCCCACCTAAGAGCACCACACTAAGAGAGTTTGTCGCCAACAATTTGGGTCAGCAGTTCAGGAGTCAAGGACAGTTCTCATTTCTAGCATGAGATGAGAGCCAGGTAGGTTTTTAAATTACAAGCAACCTTAGGACTACTTGAATGAACACTCTTCAGGGGGCCTGATTGAACATCTCTTTCCAGGTGTTGGAATGCTACTTTGACTAACTGCCTCACACTCAAAGATTTATTTCAGAGGATCTGGACATTCCATGATGAAATTACATATTTTACATAACTGTGTCTTTGGCTAGAATATTCTTTGTGTGAAAACAGACACAATATTGACACAGGCAACTCCTAGTGAAAATATGAACACAAAAGCATACCTATCAGTATCTGATTCAGTAAAATATTCTCCAGAAGTAGCCCAAATCTACATCTGCCAAGAAGTTTTTTAATAGATGAATTTTGACTACAACTTGCATGTGTTACACAACTCACCCACTATTCACCCTTGTTATCAGTATCCTTGGCCCATGCAGGTCACCAATTCCAATTAGAGATATACCACCTGTTGATTTCTTTTTTTTTTGGCTATCATGCTAGCCCACCATGTCCTGTACCCCTTGGTGGCAGCCCTCAAACTTGTTCTGTTCCAAATGGCTTGTAGCTGTTTGTTTGTTTAATCAGACTCCATAATCCTGTTTCCTAATTGATCTCACACTGAAGGTCCAAACCCCCCATTCCATCACTGATCACATTCTTTGTCATCATCAGACACTTTAAAATATCTACTTATGATTGACTTGCAGATTCTGTCTCTCTGTAATGCCTACCTTTCTGTACATGGATCTCTGCCTGGAAAGGTCCACCACTGATTGCCCTGTTCTTTGCTAGGCTTCAGCACCATGTAAGTCATTAATACAGACCGGGTATCATGACAAGAGAACCAAACCAATACAAAGAAAGGCCATGTCTTCCTATCCTTTAGAAATATAAATAAAAGGAATATATATTCTTAATTAGATAGAAAGTCTCAAAGTTCAGACGCAAAGGCACATGAAAGATAACAGAATGCATAACATGCATCTGGAGATATTCTTGTCAAGAAGGCAAGTGGTTGTAGAAACTTACCTATGGGATTAGTTGATCAGACTACTGGCTGTAAGAGCGTCTCACAGAACAACACAGAAAAACATACAAGTTAAATATGGATCAATATTATCCTAAATTCATTTAGACAGTTGTTTGAAACTTAAAAGTTTTATCAAGCAGAAGTATGTTGACAAGCAATCAATGGTGTCTGAAATTTACTTTACCCCCTTTAACTTGATTTGCATTTGCTGAACTGCATCTTTACTTTTGTTGTGAACACTGTGACAGGGACCGTTTAGACCTCTTCTATTTTTATAAAATGTTTGGCTGCAGTTACTTTTATCTCTTTCTATTGGAAGGTGTGAAGTCATGCAGGAATGCTAGCATTTTGTCTGCCTTCTATCTAGGGTGACATATTTTGTAGTTTATATTATGGTCACTGCCATAACATCATGGACGCTTACAGTGAAAACTGACATGTTTCCATTGTTTTAGCTATAGTGGCAAATTATCTACATTCAAATCAAGATGACACATTTATTCCAATAATTATTTTGTCAGTTTCGGACTTGAGTGTCTTCAAACTTATAAATAGGGGGTAAATCAGTTATCAGATACTATAAAAACGGAGGAATCGAACCATTAATAGAAGGTGCTTCGCGACAGAGCTATCAAGCCACCGGTCGCACTGGTTTGTAGGGAAAACTAGCCTCAGAAGGGTAATGCTCTGGGAGTGGTGCAGAGAAGTGGCCTTCAGCTCAGCCCTGCTTATCATTCCCAGGTAGGGGCTGTGCTAGATCAGCTATTTTTTTTTAGCGAGAGAAGGTATGCTGTTCGATCCAACTTTAAAAACTCAATTTATAGACTTGCTATTTTCTGCTTCTCTTAAGTGTTAGCATAGTGCTTTGTAGTAGCGATAGGTTGTTTAGATGCAAGGATTACACTAACCATGTTAGGAATGTTCATATTGTTTTTGCTGGCCATGTCATACATTCTGCATTTACATTCACATTTCAATTAATATTTTATGCACTAGGGTTTTCAAAAGAACCATTTGATAATGGTATCCTGTGTTTCTCAGTGCTTTTTTCAGTGTATTATTCATTTACAAAAGAGGGTTTGGAGTTTCATTATGTCCCTGAAGTAATGTAGAGGGGCTTATCATGGCCAAAAAAGACCACTTGCACAGTACTGCTCAGTCGTGTCATGAATAGAAAAAAGGGACATTACTGTTGAATTACTTTAATGTGGATCTCTGCTCTGTTTGTTCCTGCTATTCTAAGGTGGGCCATTGGCCATTGTACTACGGTGTTCAGTGAGCACACAAATAGCCTTGAATAGGTCAAATAAAGTAAACTAAAAGAAAATAACCAAAGAAACCCCTTGCCGTCGATATTATTATTTCAGCCCTAATATACGATTGTAATTCTGTAACTATGTGTGTGTGATAAATCACCAAGCACCCATCTCCACTGTCTTTTAAGGTCATGTCATCAGCCAAGACCTTTTGATTTTACTAAACTATATGTATAATATATTTACATATAAGGGCTTTCAGGCAAGTCTCTTCATTTATTGGTATGGTAATGTGTCTTTTATATCTTTCTCCCGCCCACTTCAGCCATTGTGAGTGACAGCATGAACAAAGGATCACATCCACATGCAAAGTCTTTCCCTTCAATGCTTTGGACTAGTATAGTGCTGGGTGCTTTTTTAGATCGTTTTTTTTTTAATTTTAGACATTTTTCCAAATCCTGAGGGTGGAGGTTTTTATGTGGTAAAATACTGATATTTTGTGAATACATTGTGGGACTCTCTGTATGCACCCAGTCTTGTAACCATTGAAAAATAATGCATTTGACTGTTAATGTTAATGATTTATAGACCGAAGTCTATTTTTAGTCGATATTTATTGGCGCCGCTAGAAAGAAATACATTGCTCTTATGGCCTGGTACTACCTACACCCCCTCCTCCCTTGTCAAGACCCACATAATATCAAGAACAAGAGTTTCTTTAGAAAAGGGGGGTCGTAGATAACCCCACGGCCGTATTTATTAACAAACAGTTAAACAATGAATATTAACAATATTTACAAAATTACGCAGAAAACATATAATTGGCATTAATTACATTGATAGGTACAGATGTCATATGGCTAGCTTTAACATAACTTTACTACAAGTTATTCCTATCCGAATCTAAACATATCATCATTAATAATCAAAATGGCGATTACTTTTCTGCGTATCCATATTTGAGCCTATGCCAAGGTCAATAACTGGTGTCAGATCTGCACCCCTTACAGGTGCCATTGTGCACGTGCGGGATGGCCAACCAGCCTCGGAAAAGCGTAACTCCCCATTCTCCCACACCCATCTAGCCGACCAGGCTGTAACTGGTCCTGGAGTTCTAGGAGGGACTACTTGTCCCTCACCCTTGGGAGACACCATTCAAGACACCTTAAATTTACTGCTCACCAATCATGACCTTACTGCCTGACCAAGGAATAGCATTAACATACAACAATATATTATCTTAAAGGGAAAAAGCATGTTACTGGAACATAACACCACCTAAAACGGAAACAGATCATACACTAGACAACTTCTGCTTTAGGGGATGGTGGGTAGGGAAATAAAATAGCAGCCTCCTAGCGAGGCTGGTTTACAATTTGGGGAGCGCAAATGGCAAAGAGGAAGATTCCTCTGCTCCCCAGCCTTTCATGTCCATTTTTTCAGACCAGTTCTAACCGGCCTGGGGCTGGCCACTTGCGTAACCGGAATGTGATTTGCATCACTTCCGGGTCACGCCCCATGACCCACGACCTATCATATTATAGGCGCGCCTGTCGCGTCACTGCTGTGCGCAACAGGCCCGCCGCCCAGGTTGTCAGAGGCCGGCATGACCACCATACTCTTGGCGGGTCCGATGCAGGCCCTGCCTTTTCTATTTTGCTGTCTCTTGGCTGTTTCATAAAAATGCCTGTGATACCGCATTTCAAATAGTTTAATACCTTGATGAACTCTCCTTTTATTCGCATCCATTTGCTGTATGTACAATTTTCCCTTTGCACGAAACCCGTTCTCAATCAGGGCTTTGTTGTTAGAACGGCTGAACAAAATACATGTCATAGTTGCCCTTGAACTAGAAAGGAAATGGCGTGGCTGTGCGCAAGGTAACCAAAGCCAGCACTTGTATCAAAGCTGCATTAAACTCACTCTTGGTGAGCTTTGAAGTTTTATATTGTAGGAAGTAATACAACCACTCCTGATGTGCTGGAGAAGTACAAATAATTGAAACCTAAATTCCGATTAACTTTAGTATATGTAACCATAGTGCAGACTTCTGGGACTTGAAGTCCATTCTACAAATGACCTTAAAATTCAATCTCTGCTGGGATCACAACTCCTCTGATTGTTTATTTCTGCATGAAACCCAGTATTCGGTGATTTTTCTGATCATTTGAACTTTTGGTTTCTAAGCAGTGCATTTTTGTGCTTAAGAAAAATACGAAAGTGAAGCAGAATTCCTTAGTAATTGTACACAGAGAGCTCATTTATGCTGATTTAAGCTCCTCGGCAGTCACACCATTTCATGTTTGGATTTACATGTAACTGTAACTGGGGGTTGTCATTTTGGTGTTTGAGGTCACTGGGTAGTTAAAAGTGAATCAATTAACCGTATATTTCTTGCAATACTTGTTATTTAGTCATGCAATAAATATTACATTATTTTTTCAGTTGCACTGATTTATGGAACTTGAAGTTCACAAATAATAAAGAACAGAGGATTTAGTCACAAAGGGCTACTAATTTGCATTTGGTCGTTCTTGAGATTGCCAAAAGCATTCAATCAAACGCTTCTGTATTCTGTTGGTCCTTATCCTGTTTCAAACAAAATGATTCCATTCAGGATTAGTGTCGTCAATGCTCTTCCATCATGTAGGCATCAGTTTCTAGTCTCCGATTCATTCAAATACTCTATGTCTATTTTCATGCCTCATGCTCATTGCTTTCTAAAGCAAAACTTGATTACTAACTAACATGCACATAAATCAATAACCCCATCCTGAGTTTGTCTCTAGTATTCCTTAAGTATAACTTCCAATCCTGGAATGTGAAATAACATTATGGATTTACAGACTTGTTTGTTATACTTATTTAAACCTATGATATTAGGCGTTTATTCAACCAGTTTGATGTCCTGGCCATGCAGGTGCAAATGACTTTAGGAACAATATTGTGCAGAAATAATCTGTTGAGAATGATTTGGTACTTTAAATGCGCCCAAGGACTTGCTGAGATATAAGGACAAGAGGAAAGGTTAGCATGCCTAGAAGAACATAACATAACAGGTGAATTTGTAAAGCGCACGATTACCCATAGGTGTCTTGGCGCTGAATAACAGATGTTTATTGTTGCCCAACCCAATGGTACTCATTTTATCGACCTCAGATGGATGAAAGGCTGAGTGGACCTGCCGGGATTTGAACCTGTTGCCATGAGGTCAAACATTGATTATTTTAATGGATACATTCTCAAGTTGTCAACCGGATTACACAATTTTACAATATTAGGTAACTTAATTGCCAATTTATATTCAAATAATCATTTGAGTTGTCATCAGTAATATCATCAGTAATGTCACTGACCATGTCATGAGTGATGTAATATGTGACGTCACCTGTAGTGCGTTGCGGGCGCGCAAGTTATAGTTAGCTCAACTAACTATAAAGGGCGAATTTCTCTGGTTTTATAAGAGTCAAATTTCCAACTATTACGTCCCTGAAACCTATGTTTTTTTTAGCGAATTTCTAAGGTTTTTTACATGCTAATCCCTAACTATAACGTCTGTAAAACCTATGCTTTTTTCAGTGAATATATATATATATATTCACTGAAAAAACCATAGGGTATAGACCATATATAGTTAGGAATTAGCATTTACAAAACCTTATTTTACTCACACAAAACCATTGAAATTCGCATATATAGTTAGTTGCACTAACTATATATCGCGCACCCGCAATTCACTGCTGATCATGTCACATATTACATCATTCATGACATGGTCAGTGACATCACTGATGACATCACTGATGACATCTCAAATGACATCACTGATGACATCACTGATGACATCTCAAATGACATCACTGATGACATCACTGATGACTACATCCAGTGACTGTATGTTTCTGTAAAGTTAAAATATGTCTTACATATTGAAGAATGAGTGGATTTATAAGTGTCTGGATGAAGGATTTAGTAGGTGCATGACTGACTGTATGAGTGAATGATTAAATGCGTCTCACTGAGTGCATGGGTTAGTGACTAAACTGTCTTAATTTGTGCATCATTATGTCTGTTGTTCTGTAATCTGCTGCATGTGTTGATCATTAGCTATATGAGTAACTATATGGGTTATTGATTGGTTGCCCAAGTATTTGTATGGGAGACTGAGTGTGTGTGTGGGTGGCTGGGAGGTGTATGACTCTGTGCATATATGTGTGAGCAGTTGATTCACTAGATGTATGGGTCCAAAAGTGCATGTGGAAACAGCTGTATGGGCGGTTGACTGTGTGCATGAGTGTATTGGTGAGTGAATGGATATCTCAGTGCTACATGTCAAAGTAAGTACATATGTAAAACACAGTACATGTGAGAGTTGACATATATAAATAACTGTGCATAAGAGCCAGTGAATGTGTGAGTGGCTGTATGGATCATTGTGAACTTGTATCCAGGATTGTATAAGAGAGTAAATATGTGTTAGTATATGTTTGAATAAGTAAGGTGTGTATAACTGTATAGTTGAGAAAATGGAGGTGTGATTGATTCTTTGCATGACTGACTAGGTATGTGTGTAACTTCATGGATGAGTGACAGTCTGTGAATGTCTGTTTACACTGAGTGTATCTAAGGTTATATTAGAGTCTGAAGAGGTTCATCGTATTATCACATGAATGATGTCATCAGTGATGTGATCAGTAATGTCAAATGAGATGTCATCAGTGATGTCATCAGTGATGTCATTTGAGATGTCATCAGTGATGTCATCAGTGATGTCATTTGAGATGTCATCAGTGAGGTCATCAGTGATGTCACTGACCATGTCATGAATGATGTAATATGTGACATGATCAGCAGTGGATTGCGGGTGCGCGATATATAGTTAGTGCAACTAACTATATATGCGAATTTCAATGGTTTTGTGTGAGTAAAATAAGGTTTTGTAAATGCTAATTCCTACCTATATATGGTCCATAACCTATGGTTTTTTCAGTGAATTTTCAAGGTTTTGTAAATGCTAATTCCTAACTATATATGGTCTATAACCTATGGTTTTTTCAGTGAATTTCAATGTTTTTTTAATAGCAAATATCAAAAGCTTTAAAATGTATTCTTCTTTAATTCGAAAAATATATGTTATATCTATTTAATACAATTTTGTTATTTATTTATTTTTATTATTTTTTTTTGTTTCGCTCCCGGTCCGCGAACCGGGTAGCTTCCTGTTAGCTCAATTTGGTGCCGCGACCCGGTCCGCAAACCGGTAAACGTTTCGTTTGCGCAACTGCCGCGTTAGAAAACAACATCGTGACGCGTCGCGTAAGCGCGACGTATGCCGTTCTCGTGTAATGCGTCTTATGATGCGCCGCATTAGCGCACCCGGAAGTGCTCCGGAGCGCACCGAGGCGCGAAGCGCAGCTCTCCGGAAGCGATCCGGGGCGCGTCGCGCAGCGCGTAACGTAAGCGCAACAGGTCATGTGACTTGTTATTAAAACTTTTCATTGGTTCATTTCACTTTTGGTTTCCTAATGATGTAAGGCTAGGTCATGTGACCTAAAAATAACACTTTTCATTGGTTTAGAACAATTTTTTTTCCCAAATGATGAAAACCCCTCCTTGTTTCCTCACTCTGACTTTCAACTTTGTGAGAGGAAGACCTTTTTTGATTACTTAGAAATGGCAAGTCTTGTAGCTGCAGCTGGTGCACCCCTACCACCACCACCACCTCCTAGGAAGAGAGGACCTCCTCAGGTTATCCTTCAGCAAGAGGAGGAAGAAGAGGAAGAAGAGGAAGAGACGCAAGGGGAGAGGCAGTTTTTGCCTGAGGAGCCAAGAATTTCCCATGTAAAGGAAGATTTCATCTGGCAATTTTATTTATTTCCCCAGGGCCAAAAGAAAGTAAATGCCCGCTATGTTACTTGCCTTATCTGCAAAAAAGATCTGTCCAGAGGGACAGATAAGAAATATAGCTATGGCAATTACACCATGCATCGCCATATGCAGAGGTGGCACCCTAATAATTATAGTGCTGCGCAGGTACGTCACCTGCAGGATAACCCCCCTCCTGTGGCCAGAGCATCAAATGTAGAGGCAGTGACGGGACCAGAGACGAGGGAGATGGTCCCAAATATACAGATGAAGTTTGGGAGTGTGAAACAAGTGTGCGTTTATTGCGGCCAATTGATTTGCTACAGGGAAAGTAGCATCACTTTAATCAACAGAGCTATCGACAATCATAATTGTCCAAAACGCCCCAGAAAATAAATTATCTTTTTTTTTTGTTGCTCCTGTTGAGCCCTTTATAATGAATCATTTTCGTTTCTCCCCCCCCAAAAAAAACAAAATAAATATAAAATCGTTCAAAAAATACAAAAAAAGTAAAAAAATGTTCAGAAAAATAATAAAAAAATATAAAACAACAAAAATTATTTAAAAAAAAGTTCTTTTCAGAACTACCTCCCCTTTATAAAAAATTGCTAGAATGTTTAGCACTCTGGCAACCTCTATTTCTTTTGATTCGCTTCCCGGTTCGCGCGCCGGTACGCGAACCGGAAGCGAACGAGAAAAAAAAAAAAGAAGAGTAAGTATAAGGGAAGGAAACAGAGAGTAATGTTAAAAGAAAGACAGCTAGAGGGAGTAACACAGAGATACTGTTTATTAGATCTATTTACCGAAGAAAAGATGGAAGAGGGTATAATTGTGAAAAACAAAATAGATAAGGAAGTGAAAGAAAAAAAGGAGAGTAGAAGAATAATAAACAAGAGTTTCTTAGAGAATGTGAGTGAATGTGCAAAATAAGAAGAAAAATAGTAAAGGATGTGGAATGAGAGGTAGGGATAGAACCGGACTAAAAGAACAATCCTGAGGGAAAGTGTTAAGAAAACAGTGAGCAAAAGTAAATAGGAATAAAACAAGATGTATGATAGTGACTAAGGTTAAAACATGTGGAATAACAGAAAGAAAAAACAGAAAGCAGAAAAGAAGAAGTGACAGAAAAGGAATGATTGAAACAGCAAAGAAATGTAAATAACATAGGGGCATATTATCAACACAGGCGATAAAATTATCGCTGCTTTTACCTGCAGAAAACTGCCGCTAAAGCCGCTTTTGCGGCAGAAAACTGCCGCTAAAGCCGCTTTTGCGGCAGTTTTCTGCCGATAAAAGCAGCGATAATTTTATCGCCTGTGTTGATAATATGCCCCTTAGTGTGCTTGAACTACAGGGAGAAAGCATAATGAACAAGTAGTGAAAGAGTGATCAGTCAATGACAGTGAGAGTAATAGAGACGGATTGAGTGAACAGGAGTGAGGAACTATGAGAACAGAGGGACTGAGAAAAGGAGTGGAAGGAGTAGAGTAAGTAAGTAATAGAGAAAGGAATGAGGGAAGTAGCAAAGGCAGGAAACTGAGGGTTAAAGAAATGAAGCAGTGGAACTAATAGAAGTTAAATGTGATAGAAATGTAACGAAAAGAGTACAAAACATTTACCTTATAATTGTCGTTAACTTAGTCACTTGTTATTTTTATACTTTCAATCTGTGAAAGAAAGAACAAAAATTTAAAAAATATTAAAACATGTATTTAAAAATTAGCAAAGACAAGGGAAAAGATTGACAATCATCCAATTTTACAAAGAAATAAAGTTAGAGATAAACATGCAGAAAAAAAGAGAAAGAAACGGTGATAGACAGTCAGAGACAAAAAGAAATTGAAATAGAGTAAATTACTAAGAGAAAAAAAAGAAGATACTTTCAGTGACAGAAAAGAAGGATAGAAGAGAAAACTAAATTGAAGTTGTGTAAGCTACTAAAAGAAAGTGAGTAAGGTAAACTATATAAGGAAAGGGTGAATAAGGAAAAGAGAGTGAGAGAGAGAGGAGACAGAGGAAGTGAAGGAAAGAGTGTCAGATACAGACAGAGTGAGGCATCTACACAATGTGATTCATAATGTTAGGAAACACAGGTAATGTAATTGAAAAACGTTCAATTTTTTTTGCTCATTCCACAATCACATCACTTGTGTTTCCTTTGCGTAGGTATCTCATTGTGCAGATGTAGTCTAGCATATGAAAGACTACGCAGAAGGTGAGCACTGTATGCAACAACTTTGACACTTACAGAAGCCTCTGCTTCTCCATGCCCCCTACACAGTCCTAAATATATACATTTTAAACTGACGGTATCTTGTTGCAGATGAAGTGAGGCCTATCTTGCAACATGGTGCATCTTTTGCACTGCTGCTGCGTCACAAAAGTGACGCAACGGCGGCGCAAAAGAGGCGCACGGCCATCATAAAACTGCCCCTAACATTTTAAATGATTGTTTCAGGATGCCGATAAGGTGTGGCCTATCCAGAGATTTGTTTGAGGTGAGGCCTACTCAGAGTTACAGATTAAATTTAGGCTTGTTGAAGAGTACAGAGGAGATAATACATGTGCAGGCCTACCAACGAAGTGAGTCATGTCCACTGCACTCTTGAACAAAGGCCAGACCTCCTCTGTCTCCCTGGACAGGCCTAAACCTCATCTGCACAATGTGATTCGTAATGTTAGGAAACACAGGTGATATAATTGAAAAACGTGCAAATATTTTTGCTCATTTAACAATCACATCACCTGTATTTCCTCAGCTTAGGTATCTCATTGTACAGATGTAGTCTAGCATATCCAAGAGTACGCAGAAGGTGAGGACTGTATGCAACAGAGCAATGTACATTACTCACCTCCCTTGACACTTACAGAAGCCTCAGTTTCTCCTTGCCTCCTACACAGTTCTAAATGTATATCATAAATACAAAAAGTACAGAATTAATTATACATGTTAAATGGTTTATTTTTGCTGTTCTCAGAATATATCAAATTTCACTAAAAACATTGACTTGAAGGTATTCATCATATAACAGCGGGGAAAAAAACCCACTATCAAAATGATTGTGTTTAAAAAACCCATATAACATAACCAATCAGAAATCAGAACTCCTTAAAAGTAACTTACTTTCCATGACGTCGAAGGATGTCCTATGAACAGCTTATACTCTGTTGTGCTGTTATTATTTTCAGCCCGCCACTTTCTGAAAGAAAAGCTCCATCGTTTTGACAAATATTTTACATACAATAAATGACTTCTCGCTCTCTACCGCACTTCTCCTCAAGGCCAAATCGTGTAAGAGCCATTTATAACTCTTGGAATTCTTCTAAGCAAATCCAGTCATTTTCTTTTTCCGTAACTCTCAGAAAGAAAACGTTCAAGATCACTTTCACAATCCTGTACTAGTAATATGTTACCCTTCTTGCTCACTCATGTTCCACATTTCCTATGACACTGATACTGCTAACTATGAGGCACACTTACACTACCTCTATGACCACTACAATTATTTAATTCTCTACATCACTTTTAATCACAAAGCAATTTAAAACAGTACATACAATTATATCAACTCCTAGAATAATTATAGGCCAGTTACCTACCCAAAATTCTTTCTTCTGAAAACAGAAAGTAAGAATATTTTTAAGTCAAAAGGCAACATTGTTTCATAGTCAAATGTGAATCATTTCCAAAACATCAGCTTTTTTTACATTTTCTTTTTTTTATTATTTTTTATTTTTTTTTACATTTTCAATAAGCTGTGTAATAAGTGGATGTTGTCAAAGGACCTTCATGTCATATAATAGCTGTAGTTAGAAATGTTCTTCCTAAAATCAACGACTGTGTAGCCACAACATTTGTAATTAAAGTTGAAAACTTACTTTCATCAGGTTTATATAGTTGGAATTTTTAAATGACATTATAACCAAAAGTTTGTTCAAAAAATGTGGACATTACCTCTACTCCATGTTTTGATTGCCTGCTTGAATTAGCTTATTAAAAGAAACAGTTTTTCTGAACTCATTCAAAGTGCAGTTATTTTTCCATGACGTCAAGTGTTATGGTAAGAATACCGTTTGCTTTGGGAAATACTCTGTTGCCCTTTAACTAATCCGTGCCCACCACTTTCTGTAAGAAAACCTTCTTTTTTTTCAGGAACTACTTAAAACTCAAAAATAACTTTTTACTCTGTACTACACTTATCCTCAAGGCCAAATAGTGTAGGAGCCATTAGAACCTCTTGAAATTCCTCAGAGCAAATCCAGAGATTCTTTCTCTAACATTTTGGTTGTAAAAACACCAGGTAAGAATTTTTAAGGTCAAAAGGCAAATTTTTTTTGAAAGTTAAAACAGAATCATTGCAGAATGACCAGCCACTTCTAGACTTCAAATAAGCTGTGTAATGTCCTGATGTTATTGAAGGACCGTCATGATATATAATTGCTGCAGTTACAAAAGTCCTTCCTGATATTGACAACTGCGAAGCCACAAAATTTTTAATTAAAGTTGTCAATTTTGTTCCATCAGGCCTACATCGTTGGAACATTAAAATGACATACTGGCCATATGTTCGTATAAATAATGTGGACAACATTGCAGACTTACATTGGCTACACTCCATGTTGTGATCAGCTGCTTTTACTAGCTTACTAAAGGACACTGATTTACTGTCTGGCAAAGTTAAATATATAAATCTTTCTGACTCTACACTAGTAGTACTTGATACCCTACAGCTCTCGCAGTCATGCTGCCATTGATAAGAAAGGCCAAACAGATGATCTACACCTTCATCTTGCAATACATCAAGAATATACATTAAAAACTCCTGACAATCTTGCTGAATATTTTGAGAGAATTGCGTTTCACCTGAACATTTGTCTAACAGATTTCGGATTTCAGACACACTTTCTATTTTTGTTCTATCAGTGCTACATTTCTCTAACACAGAGTTCAGTAAACAGCAAAAACTTTGATCCGAATTGATCACAATCTGTTGTTTTAAAGTTTCTAGAGAAAATACAACATTAACCACTACATTAGCATAGCAGTTGACACCAGAACTATTTTCAAATTGAAAACCAACAACATCTTCAACAGAATCCATTTTCTTTCTGCTTATAATTTCGGGTTCATCGACTTTTCGTCTTTTTGCTACAACCTCCCTACTATTGGTCACATTTCTTCGTTTCCGGCCTACCACACGTTTCTGAAACAAAGGATATTGAGGCAAATGTGGCGCATACTCTCTTCTTAACCTATTGTATTCCTTAACACAATCTAGATCCGCACAAATGTTTGTGACATCACAGTCAATCAAGTATAATCCCGATAAAGTTCTGACTCGTGACAATGTCACATATGCCATTCCCTCCTTGAACACAGAACTGCCAATATTCACCAATGCACTGTCTACACTTAAACCTTGCGATTTATGGATTGTCACCGCATATGCCAAGCAAACAGGAAACTGCTTACGGCGAACATATAAGTCTATTACAAGCAAAAATCTAGCAGAGCAACGACCAATTAACTGGTATGCCCAAAGCGGCGTAGCCGGGGCGCGCCTTCCCCTGCCCGAGAGGGGTTGTCCTAGACACCTCGATGGAAGACCACGCCCAGTAGGCGTATCGGGGACGGGTACACGCCCTCCCGCAGAAGGATAAAGGAGCGGGAATCCAGAAGATCGTCCTCTTGTTCCTCGGATCGGAAGGCTGCACCCACTCGTTGCTCGTGAGCCCTCGACGGAACAAGCAGCAATTTTGACCCACCCACCAGCCCCTGATAGCAAAAGTTTGGGAGAAAATAAAGTTTTTCTGAGTGGTGAAAGTATAGGCCTTTTTTCCTTGGTAGAGTGAATGAAGGAACTTTGAGAATAAAGATTTGGTTTGCATTGAAGAAATTCCTTCTTGCAGGAAAGATCAGTGATAAAGGTCCCTAGAGTGATGTGAAATTTTTTCTTTTTAGTAGGTAAACAACTGTCGTATTTATTTGTCGGGCGGTAAGGTCATGATCGGTGAGCAGTAATTTAAAGGTCCCTAGAGTGGGGCGCCACCCACAATGGATGGGAGCGCCCGGGGGAAGACGGCCATTGGCCCCTTCCATGGGGAGGCGGCACCCACTAAGGATGGGGCGCCTAGGGGGAGATGGCCATGGGCCCCTCCCAGGGGGGGAGGCGGTTATATGCCCCTCCTTACTAATTTCCCGGGGGGGCGGATATCCGCGACGGCGGATAGAGAGTGTGGGGTTGGGGGGGAGAGTCCACGCTGTCCTTCCTACAGAGACCTCATACGGGAACTCGGACGACCCTTAAGATGGCGTCGAGTAGAAAGGGGGCCCCCACCACGACAAGGGAAGTTACAGTTGGCAATGAGGGTAGAGCCCTCTACGCATGCGCCGCTCACACAGTGAGGGCGGGAGTTTGGTAGTAGGGATCTGACACCGGTTAAGACCTTGCCGTTGGCCCTTAATGCTAGGATGTACAATTTGAATTAGAGTGTATGCATTTTCAGGATGTTAGCCAAAAGTACATGACTGCATCGAAATGTAATAAATGACAAATTGTACATAAATGCATAATGATGAAACTTTTATTTAATGTTTTAAATTTTGTTTCATATTTTTAATAAATACGGCCGGGAGGGTGACTCCCTCCCGTCTTCCAAAATTTCAACTATTGTCCGACTTCCCATCCTTGGGGATATGTGTTGGGAGGGGGTGGCGGGCATCCCGGCCATAGACCAATTAACTGTACTTCCTCAATGCCATCAAATTTAATTTTTAAAAATTCAATTCCATCTCTATTTCTGTATTTCTCAAAATCAACAACATTACCCATTGATCCATTTACCAGACCTCTTTCAACATCTAAATTCCTTCTCAAAATGATACGGCAATTTAAGCACACATTCAGAGTCTTTTCAAAACCAGCAGTTTTAGATATACTCTTCTCTAATGAATCCAATTTTGATTTCAAATTCTCAGACAAAATAATTGTTGCTCCCATATGCTCTATTCTGTCAATAGCTTCCAGTTTCACAATCTCTTGGTTTTCTAAATTCAACATTTTGTTGTTGAAGATGGCACATTCTGCAAGAGTTGGCATCAAACATATTCCAGATTTCTTCTCAGTAATTTTCCGAAAAATATTCTCTGGCACAACGTCTTCTTCTGGATACAAATTTGACAGTAATCGTGCATGTAAAGCTTGTTTCCCATGCTCGGTCACTTTTCCGATTTTAACATCTTGTAGAATATTCTTATAATCTTCATCCTTCGCTTGACGCATATTTTCACGCAGTTCAGCATAATTGAAGTTTAACCATATATTAACGTTGCCAATGCTTCCTAGGCACTTCCTGGTATCTTCATGTGTAAGTAGTTACACTGGTTGTCCTTTCACTGGTGTCAGCTGCAGAAGATCACCGAAAACAATGATGTGTTTGCCACCAAATAACACATCATACTCTGTTTTAAGAACTTCTTGCATTCTCAAATGCACAAAGGCAAGCATGACATTGGAAACCATGGTGACCGCCCTGACTTCAATCAGCAGCAATCGCTCCCCACGCTTCCCTGACCTCTGGGTATCGTAGCGCTCTGCATTGCTCACATTAACTTAAATCTGTTCAGCGCTTCACTAAGAGCGCAGCGCTCTGCTTCTCTTGCCATATCGTAGCGCTCTGCTGCTCTGCCTTCACATTTTGCATTGCTCGTGATTACTTTGCTTGTCCTGTGCTTTATTGGGAGCGTGGCGCTCTGCTGCTCTGTTGACTGTCTGTGCATTGTGCTGTGCTCGCATTGACCATAAATCATTTTGTGCCTCCTAAATTTCATAGCGCTATATTGGTCGCTATTTTGGATAGATAAATATAATTTGTGCCTGACTGTGGCCCCTGTCCTATTTTCGCTTGCCTTTTTGCTGCCATCTTGTTGTTGTTGTGCCTTGTAGCCCGTCCCTCCACCCCGCTCCCGCCTCCCAGCTGCCCCTCCCTCGCACTGATATTTAAAGGCCGTGACTTAGTCGGAAGCGCTGTGACCGCCCTGACTTCAATCAGCAGCGATCGCTCCCCACGCTTCCCTGACCTCTGGGTATCGTAGCGCTCTGCATTGCTCACATTAACTTAAATCTGTTTGGCGCTTCACTAAGAGCGCAGCGCTCTGCTTCTCTTGCCCCTCCCTTGCTCCACCCCCCCACTGTCCACTTATGACAGTCACACCTGCGCGCAGCGTTCACGCGCAGCGGAAGCGCCCCATGCGCGCCGATGGTGCGCCAAAGGTAAGCCCGTCTATGCCCGTCCGCGCCTGGACCGCGCCCAGGGCAAGACCCCCTGGTCCCCGTAAAACCTGCTCCACCCGCATAACGTACGACGCCGCTACCCTCTCTGCACTTAATCCCGGCCGACTCCCAAAATGCTACCAAGCCGCCCCAGGACACACCCATGGACCCTTCACCTGCCACTCCTGCAAGTTCAGCTGCATTAAGAAATCCACCATATCCCCAGAATCCACACAGAGCTCCAACCCCAACCATCTGAAGTGCATCCTACTCAACACCCGCTCAGTCCACAGCCACGCCATCGAACTATGGAACCTACTCGACATCACAGCGCCGGACGACGCCTTTCTCACAGAAACCTGGATGAACAGCTCTTCAGCACCCGACATCACCATAGCCATTCCGGATGGATACAAGATCATCCGAAAAGACCGCGCCAAACAAACAGGAGGAGGCATCGCCATCGTCCACAAGAACACCATCCGCATCTCGACCAGCTCCGACGATAACCTCATTACCGCTGAACACCTCCACTTCCAGATCCACACCAACCCCAAGACCACACTCAGAGGAACCCTCATCTACAGACCACCAGGACCTCGCTCACAATTCAGCGAAGACATCACCGACTTCGTCAGCCCCCACGCCCTCCCCTCCGAGGACTACATTCTACTGGGAGACCTCAACTTCCACATTGAAAAGAACAATGACAGCAACACCACCACCCTTCTGGACAACCTCGCCAATCTCGGACTCAAACAACTTGTTAACACCCCCACCCACTATGCCGGACACACGCTCGACCCAATCTTCACCTCCAGCAAACATATCTCCTTCGACCACACCACAACTCTCCAGTGGACAGACCACAGCTGCGTTCACTTCAGCTACTACAAGACGACGACCCACAACCTCCCACAACCAATTCCCCGCAGAAACTGGAACAAAATTACAACCAACCAACTCTTCACATCACTGCACCAAAACCCCCCTGTAAAATTATCGGACCCAAACCTCGCAGCCACCAACCTCACACAATGGATCACCCACAGCGCTGATGAATTAGCACCCTTGAAAAAACATCAAACTAAACAGATAAACAAAAAAGCCCCTTGGTTCAATGAGGACCTCAAGAAATCCGAGAAGATGTGCCGCACCCTCGAGAAAGCCTGGAGAAAAGACCGAACCACCGACAACCAGACAGCCTTCAAGAACACTACCCGCAAACACCACCAACTGATTAGATCCACCAAGAAATCAGCTCTCAAAGACAGACTCGACAACAACCCCCAAAACAGCAAGGAACTATTCAACATTGTCAAAGAATTCACCAAGCCCACCGCCGGCACGAACGACATCACTCCCTCCCAAGACCTCTGCGACTCCCTAGCCTCATTCTTCCACAACAAAATCGCAGACATACATAACAGCTTCATAAACCAGACCGGAACCCAGTCCACCCCACCCACCGCCGAACTAAAACACCCCGTCAACAACCTCTGCGCTTGGAACCCAATCACCACTGAAGAGACCATCCGCCTGATGAACTCCATCCACTCAGGATCACCAACCGATCCATGTCCTCACCACATTTTCAACAAAGCAGACTCCATTATCGCACCCCATCTCAGAGAGGTCATCAACAGCTCCCTCAACTCCGCTACCTTCCCGGAAAGCTGGAAACACGCCGAACTCAGCGCCCTCCTGAAGAAACCCACAGCAGACCCCACTGAACTCAAGAACTACCGCCCCATCTCGCTCCTCCCATTCCCCGCCAAAGTCATCGAGAAAGCCGTCAACAGCCAGCTCGCCGCCTTCCTTGAGTCCAACGGCTCCCTCGACCCCTCACAATCCGGCTTCCAAGCCAAACACAGCACTGAGACCGCCCTCATCGCAGCAACAGATGACATCCGAACATTACTGGACAACGGAGAGACTGTCGCCCTCATCCTACTTGACCTCTCCGCAGCCTTCGATACTGTCTGCCATAACACCCTCATTCAACGCTTAAGCAACGTCGGAATACAAGGAAAAGCACTGGACTGGATCATCTCGTTCCTCGCCGGAAGAACCCAGAGAGTCTGCCTCCCCCCTTTTAGATCTGAGGCCTCCGAAGTCATCTGCGGCGTACCACAAGGATCATCACTCAGTCCCACCCTCTTCAACGTATACATGAGTCCCCTCGCATCCATCGCGCGCCAACACAACCTCAACATCATCTCCTACGCAGACGACACCCAGCTCATTCTCTCCCTCACCAAAGACCCAAACACCGCCAAAACCAACCTACACGAAGGGATGAAAGAAGTAGCCGAATGGATGAAGGACAGCCGTCTAAAACTAAACTCGGACAAAACAGAAGTCCTCATCTTAGGTTCATCACCCTCTGCCTGGGACGACTCATGGTGGCCACCGGCACTGGGAAGCGCACCCGTACCTACGGACCACGCACGTAATCTGGGCTTCATCCTGGACTCCTCCCTCTCGATGACCAGACAAGTCAACGCCGTCTCATCATCATGCTTCAACATCCTACGCTTGCTCAAACAAATCTTCCGTTGGATCCCCACCGAAACAAGAAAAACGGTCACCCACGCACTGGTCACCAGCCGACTGGACTACGGAAACACCCTTTACGCCGTAACAACAGCCAAATTACAGAAAAAACTCCAACGCATCCAAAACGCCTCAGCCAGACTCATACTAGACATCCCCCGCCAAGCCCACATCTCCGGCCACCTGATAGACCTCCACTGGCTCCCCGTCAACAAGAGAATAACATTTCGTCTCCTTACCCACGCACACAAAGCCCTCTACGACCTAGGACCCGAATGCCTCAACACTCGCCTGCATTTCTACACCCCCACCCGCCAACTGCGATCATCCACTCAAGCCCTCGCCGCAATCCCACGCATCCACAAATCCACCATGGGGGGAAGATCCTTCTCCTACCTAGCGGCCAAGACGTGGAATTCTCTCCCCACCCATCTCCGCCTTACTCAGAACCACCTCTCCTTCAGAAAACAACTTAAAACTTGGATATTCGATAAGTAAAGCAACACCCCCTCCTCAAGCGCCTTGAGACCCTCTGGGTATATAGGGCGCTATACAAATGTCAAACTTGAACTTGAACTTGCTTACTTCGTCAATGATAAGAAGTTTCATTTTCCTCAAGACTCTTGAAACTTCACAACAAGCATCTCCAGATAACTTGTGGTATTGTAATTTGTTATCATGCTCCACTGGCAGCATCAGTAGACAATGCAAAGTAATACCTTTAATGTTATGTGCTGCCAGTCCAGTTGGAGCGGTGACAACACAAGACAGCGATGACTCAGTCCTTTTCTGCAAATAACATGAAATTGCTTTAATGAGGAAACTTTTTCCAGTTCCTGCTTCTCCACTCACGTACAGTCGGACAGGCTTCAACGACATACATGAGCACTCTTTCTTCTCATGACTTAATCCATGATCAATTTGGTTGGTAACTTCTTCATATATTTTCCTCGGCTCAACGTTGAGTTGTCTTTCCAAATCTTCTAAGTTAACCGCATCCTCCTGAGCATGTGCCATGGCTCTTTCCACTTCAATCATGGCAGTGGCAGCTTCATTTTCGATAACTGGTCCTCCTAGTGGATCCTGACTCAATGAAACAGAACCCTGACTGTCCTGAGAACTGTCTCTAGTAATCTCGGCTGCAATTGTTGCTTCCTGCTCGATTTCCGCATTCAACATTTCTAGATATTTTGGAAAAACAGGACATTCTATGGTCTCCTTGGCGGCATTGAAAGAGTCTTCGTAACAGAGAAAATCTCCAAGCAGTTCCTCTTCTGCACGCCAAAGCTTGAAAAGTTGCAAAAGAGCTATATAGAAAAACTCTTTTCTTTCAGGAGATTCGCCACTCAATTTTCGATGATTTACCAATTGGCATTTTCTTTGCTTGACCAGACATCCCTCACTTCCAATTACAGCATACACTCCTTTATCAATATCTTCTTTGATGTTCATCTTGAATATGTAATTTTGTAGAACCTCATACAGACAAACATTCTCGAGGTGACTGCTTCTCTTTGGATAATATGTATCCAAAATGTTGGTCTTCAAAATATCTGTACTGTTTGGCTCCTTTTCCGCCAAATACTCAATTTCCCATACAGGTTTCAGAACTCGATTACGCGTTGCAGCAAGACCAAGACTCGCCCAAATGAAACTCCTAGATTTGGCATAGAGACTTGCTGAAGATAACCGGTCAGAACATTCGTAAGCTCCGATTTCTCGATGCGACAACATCTTCAGACTGAAACTGTACAACTTCTTACTGAGGCTCTTTTCATGGGAAATGTCCTCCCACATATCCTTCAATTCTGTCTTTTCTTTTTTTGTGATGTAAGATGTCACATACCGAGCCACAGCCATACAGTTATCAGCCACAAACTGTATATCCATGTTAGCATTCCACATGGACAAAATCACTGGGTTGTAGTCGTTGATGTACTTGGACTCTTCGTTTCTTTTCAAATTGTATGTATTTTTGGGTGATTTCCTCGTCACATTATGTCGCAGCGAAGACATCAAACTGTTCACTCTTCCTTTAGAAATCACCGGTCGTGGAAAGCTGAAACGACATTTTGTGTAGAACTTGTCCTTGTTTCTGAATTTACGACAACAGTACTTTCCACAACGATGGCTTTGGAAGCGTAAAACTTGTTCTCTTAGGCTTTTGTCTTCCTTTGTCTTTGGAACAGCACATGTAGAATACTGTTCTATGAAACTCATCACTAAGTCATCCGGATCTGTTCCAAATTTGGGTGCATCTTTGATCCATAGCAGCATATGTAAATGAGGAGCACCTCTTGCTTGGTACTCCTTTCTCCAGAAGAAATCCAACACCTCTCCAAGAGGTGGATTTTTCTTGTTCATGATGAAAGACATACATTCACTGGATCCAAAGAGCACAGTTCTCCGGGTGTCTTGAATTCGATATTTTCAATGTTTCCATTTGCCTCTCGTAGAAATTCAAGTAAGTCTTCCCAGCCATACTCGGCACAGCTGAGAGTGAGGAACCATGTGGGAGTTCCTAAATTCCTCAGCATACATTTTAAATCTCCATGTCGACGGTACCAGTACTCATTAGTACCACGCTGACATGCCATGAGATTAATCAGGTGAGAATCCAAAATACTGTCTTGCACATCGACTTTATCCATAAAGTCCCTTGCTGAGATATTTTGCATCTGTATACCACTTTTCAAGATGTGGTTCACTGCATATGACAGTCCAGACAGATCGCTTTCAAACAGTAGATGAAAAAATAGGGAATGCATTGACGAAACCTAGGATCTTCTGCTTACAATCGTAAAGTCCGGTATTCAGAAGCAGGAATTTGATCAGGTCCCTCATCATATCTTCCTCCTTGACCTGTTGGAAATAGTTGTGGGAAACACCGAGCTTCCAAACTTTCCTCCCAAACACTAATGGGACTCCCTTTGGCTTGTTTCATTTGAAACATCTCAATAGCATTCCCCATGACTTCCTTGGAATGCAAAGGATGAACACTATAATGTTCATATATTTCTTCATTTTTAGAGGCTTCTACTTTCTCAATTTGTCCAGCACACAAATCGCTGTCCTCTTCTTCACTTACTTCCTCTTCTGCGACATATACATTCTTGTAGTACTTATTATTTTTCTTCAAATACAATGTTGCCTTTTTGACTTTCCTAACATCCACTAAATCTTGCCAGATTTTCTTACTCTTTGTCGGAACCCCATTAACTAGGATAACCAGAGGTTCCTCTTCCACTTTCTCTACTCCAATTGTATTAATGGTTTTCTTCAAATCTAGAGGCAAATAAACAACTCTTCCCTTTAATCCTCTCTGTATATCTGATGGAGGCAATTTCCCTGTCTTAGGCTCCATTCGTACAATCGCCTGAAAGGGATGGACACTTTGAATCAAAATAGATTCATAAGTATTTAAATCCTTCAATTCAGAAGGAATCTCAACCAATTCCAGATTATTATGAACCGCTCTAGCAGGCATCTGGTTTTGATTTAATTTGTTACAACAATAAGTACACACACGTTGATCCGATCCCAAATCAAAACAATGTTCTACCATCAAGTATGTTGCGAAATCCTTCCATTCACTATTATTTTCCCTTTCACTTTTTGCATATAAATCCACTAACTTAGTCTGATTCTTATAATAACTGCGTCGACAACACACACAAGTGAAATTAGGCCTCTCACTTGATTTCACCTGAAACGTGGCAATTTCCTTCTGAAAATTATCTGTACTGGAAATCTGTACACTCTCTTCCACATTACCTTCTTCTTCTGGGTCAATTTCAACATTCTTCTCTTTACTTGCAAAGTAACAAAACTCAATTTCTTCACAAATATTCTTCACATCTACTTCAGAACCATGCAAAAGAGCAGTGCATAATTGTTTAAGCATAATTGCTGGACTCTTAGCATAATACAACATTCTAACTAATTTCCTCACTTTATTATGATGCACTGCTAGCATCCTGAAATGATGAAAAACACTCTGGCATACTCTCCTGGAAAGACAAGCCAGTGAATGACCATGCAAACCTGTCACTTCTCTCACTCTGCAAGGATCTAATTCTTGCAACAGCTTCATTTTCTGTTTTAAAGTTTTCTTATTAAATGTCCGTACAAAATCACAAAGCAAATTGATGGAATCCTGTCGCACACTGCAAATACTACTATACTTCCAGGTGTACACTGGTCCCTTAGGACGTCTTCCTAAAACCTCATTACCTAACACCTCTTCTGCCTCTGTTGACACAAGTTTTTCTTGTTCAACCGGACAACCATCTTTCACCTCTTATGCTCGACCACTGGTGTCAACTGCATGCACCAAATCATTATCCTGGAAATAACTCTCCTCATTAAAAAATGCCTCACAACTTGAACTATGCATCCACTCTCCTGAAAAAACTTCACTAAAATTACTACGATTAACTGTTCTCTTCCATCTACTATTTGTTTTGAAATCATAAATTACATTGTTTAGTTTCCTAATTCTATTGATTATCAAAATAAATAACTTTCGCTTAATTTCGAATGCCTGATCAATAATTTTCTCAATCTTTCTCTTTCTCTTACAAAAAGCCACTTTCTGTTGACGTTTCTTAACATTTTTTAACAAATTGCCAATTATCCTGTTGCGGAACATTCGTCTACGAATGTCCCTAAACAGATTTTTCCTTCTACTACCATGCACAGAGTTATCTCCTGCTCTAGCAGTAACATTTTTGATTGGCCTTTCCTTTCCGTTTAAATTGGCTCTCTTTTTCTGGACTAAAACATGTTCTGTAGTGATACTTTTTTTTCTGCAAATGTTTCTTAGGAATGATTTCGTTGTCTTACCCGGAGGTTTCTTGGTGACTTGACGAGTTTTTATTGTAGAGGACTGCTGTAAGCATGTAGTAAGCTGCTGTCTTTGACTTTTTGTAGCCTTTTAACACACTACTTGTCAATTCTACATGCAATAATTGTTACTGCATTGGCAAATTTAAAACTCACAAATAGTAGCAAAGAAATAGAATGCTTCTACATTTGACCTGTGCTCTTTTATATGTGAATCTGAACTAATTTTATTAGCATATTTCACTATTTTATTAAAGACACTTCACACAAGCTGTTTTTGAAGTTGTGTTTAATTTTAAATGAAACGGTTAACATGGTTACTTTTCATTTCCAGTAACTTTTAAAAATAACTCTTTATAGTTCCATAGGCTCGAGCAGGTCAGCTTCCCACCCTATGTCATATAATTCTGACAAATCGGCATCCTCATCATGTTCTTCATCATCCTCAGGATTTAAATCATCCAAGGGATCTACTTCCACTGATGTTTCAATGACAAGTTCAATGATAATATCGAGATCAACAATTTGCTCATTATCACTCATGCTTGCAGAGTAAGAGACAAATCTCAGAGACTATAATAGTAAAATTGTTTAACAAGAGTAACATTTTGCAGATATTATTTAACCATGTCCAGCGATGCTGAGGAGGTGAGGCCTATGTCCAAGTTTTCAGTGAACAGGACTCATCTCTTCTTAACCTTGGATAAGCCTCACCAACTCTGTGTCCCCTGCTCATACTTAAATGTAAAGGGGCAGATTTATGTTAACTGGCGCATCCCCAGGGATGCAACAGTTAACGTGCGCTGCTGCTCTGCCACCCATAATGTGCCGCATTTACAATGTGGAGCACCATTGAGCAAAAATAGCACAGATGCGTCACGCATCTGTGCCGCAAAAGCGGCACATTGCAGGAATCACGTCGTAAGCGCGACATGTCTACTACAATGCACAGGGGCAAGCCACACATTGCATGGTGCATCACTCCTTATGCCTGTTTCAAACAGGCGTAAGGATTTGATTCAGCAATGCCATAAAGCTGACTCAGTGAAATCTTCTAAATTTCACCGTGTTAGTTTTACAGGGCTTTCATACAAATGAATGCCCACCCTGCAACAAAACGCCCACATGAAACCTGACGCAGGTTTCATGTGGCACAGGACTTTACACCGTGACACATCTGCCTAGATGCATCAAGTTGTAAATATGTCTCAACATAGCGCATCTTTTGCGCCGCCGCTGCGTCACAAATATTACGCAACAGCGGCGCAAAAGAGGCACACGGCCATCATAAATCTGCCCCTAACATTTTAAATGATTGGTTCAGGATGCCGATAATGTGTGGCCTATCCAGGGGTTTGTTTGACGTGAGGCCTACTCAGGGTTACAGATGAAATTTATGTTTGTTGAAGAGTACAGAGGAGATAATACATGTGCATGCCTACCAATGAAGTGAGTCATGTCTACTGCATTCTTTACCAAAGGCCAGACCTCCTCTGTCTCCCTGGACAGGCCTAAACCTGATCTCCACAATGTGATTCGTAATGTTAGGAAACAAAGGATGATGTAATTGAAAAACGTGCAATTTTTTTTGCTCATTTCACAATCACATCACTTGTGTTTCCTTTGCTTAGGTATCTCATTGTGCAGATGTAGTCTAGCATATCAAAGAGTACGCAGAAGGTGAGCACTGTATGCAACAATTTTGACACTTACAGAAGATTCAGCTTCTCCATGCCCCCTACACAGTCCTAAATGCATACAGTTTAAAGTGACGGTATCTTGTTGCAGATGAAGTGAGGCCTATCTTGCACATGGTGCATCTTTTGCACCACTGCTGCGTCACAAAAGTGACGCAACAGCGGCGCAAAAGAGGCGCACGGCCATCATAAATTTGCCCCTAACATTTTAAATGATTGATTCAGGATGACGATAAGGTGTGGCCTATCCAGAGGTTTGTTTGAGGTGAGGCCTACTCAGGGTTGCAGATGAAATTTAGGCTTGTTGAAGAGTACAGAGGAGATAATACATGTGCAGGCCTACCAATGAAGTGAGTCATGTCACCGGCACTCTTGAACAAAGGCCAGACCTCCTCTGTCTCCCTGGACAGACCTAAACCTCATCTGCACAATGTGATTCGTAATGTTAGAAAACACAGGTGATGTAATTGAAAAACGTGCAAATATTTATGCTCAATTCACAATCACATCACTTGTGTTTCCTTTGCTTAGGTATCTCATTGTGCAGATGTAGTCTAGCATATCAAAGAGTACGCAGAAGGTGAGCACTGTATGCAACAATTTTGACACTTACAGAAGATTCAGCTTCTCCATGCCCCCTACTCAGTCCTAAATGCATACAGTTTAAAGTGACGGTATCTTGTTGCAGATGAAGTGAGGCCTATCTTGCACATGGTGCATCATTTGCACCACTGCTGCGTCACAAAAGTGACGCAACAGCGGCGCAAAAGAGGCGCACGGCCATCATAAATTTGCCCCTAACATTTTAAATGATTGATTCAGGATGACGATAAGGTGTGGCCTATCCAGAGGTTTGTTTGAGGTGAGGCCTACTCAGGGTTGCAGATGAAATTTAGGCTTGTTGAAGAGTACAGAGGAGATAATACATGTGCAGGCCTACCAATGAAGTGAGTCATGTCACCGGCACTCTTGAACAAAGGCCAGACCTCCTCTGTCTCCCTGGACAGACCTAAACCTCATCTGCACAATGTGATTCGTAATGTTAGAAAACACAGGTGATGTAATTGAAAAACTTGCAAATATTTATGCTCAATTCACAATCACATCACCTGTGTTTCCTCAGCTTAGGTATCTCATTGTGCAGATGTAGTCTAGCATATCCAAGAGTACGCAGAAGATGAGGACTGTATGCAACAGAGCAATGTACATTACTCACAATAAAGCATTTCTTTTTTTTTTAAAACGATTTTCTGCTCATAATTTGAAAACACAACACAGCTCCCATGTAGAAGCACACCCTGTCAGTACTTAAATTTGCCAAGCACACATGGGTGCGTATTTACAAGGACCTTGCACCACGGGGAAATTACTTAAATTAAAACGGTGAAAATAACATCAAAGTGACTCAAAGGCCTTGTAAATATGCCCCAAGCAGCCTATGAAACTCTAGCAGTACATATCAAGAAACCTAATTGACTTCAAGAAGTGTACACGGCCATCATAAATCTGCCCCTAACATTTTAAATGATTGGTTCAGGATGCCGATAAATTGTGGCCTATCCAGGGGTTTGTTTGACATGAGGCCTACTCAGGGTTACAGATGAAATTTAGGCTTGTTGAAGAGTACAGAGGAGATAATACATGTGCATGCCTACCAATGAAGTGAGTCATGTCCACTGCACTCTTTAACAAAGGCCAGACCTCCTCTGTCTCCCGGGACAGGCCTAAACCTGATCTGCACAATGTGATTCGTAATGTTAGGAAACACAGGTGATGTAATTGAAAAACGTGCAATTTTTTTTGCTCATTTCACAATCACATCACTTGTGTTTCCTTTGCTTAGGTATCTCATTGTGCAGATGTAGTCTAGCATATCAAAGAGTATGCAGAAGGTGAGCACTGTATGCAACATTTTTGACACTTACAGAAGATTCAGCTTCTCCATGCCCCCTACACAGTCCTAAATGTATACAGTTTAAAGTGACGGTATCTTGTTGCAGATGAAGTGAGGCCTATCTTGCAACATGGTGCATCTTTTGCACCACTGCTGCGTCACAAAAGTGACGCAACAGGGGCGCAAAAGAGGCGCACGGCCATCTTAAATTTGCCCCTAACATTTTAAATGATTGATTCAGGATGACGATAAGGTGTGGCCTATCCAGAGGTTTGTTTGAGGTGAGGCCTACTCAGGGTTGTAGATGAAATTTAGGCTTGTTGAAGAGTACAGAGGAGATAATACATGTGCAGGCCTACCAATGAAGTGAGTCATATCCACTGCACTCTTGAACAAAGGCCAGACCTCCTCTGTCTCCCTGGACAGACCTAAACCTCATCTGCACAATGTGATTCGTAATGTTAGAAAACACAGGTGATGTAATTGAAAAACGTGCAAATATTTATGCTCAATTCACAATCACATCACCTGTGTTTCCTCAGCTTAGGTATCTCATTGTGCCGATGTAGTCTAGCATATCCAAGAGTACGCAGAAGATGAGGACTGTATGCAACAGAGCAATGTACATTACTCACAATAAAGCATTTCTTTTTTAAAAAAAAATGATTTTCTGGTCAGAATTTGAAAACACAACACAGCTCCTATGTAGAAGCACACCCTGTCAGTACTTAAATTTGCCAAGCACACATCTGGGCGTATTTACAAGGACCTTGCACCACGGGGAAATGACTTAAATTAAAATGGGGAAAATAACGTCAAAGTGACTCAAAGGCCTTGTAAATATGCCCCAAGCAGCCTATGAAACTCTAGCAGTACATTTCAAGAAACCTAATTGACTTCAAGAAACGTTTTTAAACACATCAAGTAAACTAATTATTCACCCACATTCATGGGGAAGTGACTTAAAATGCCCCAACACACATGAAAGCGTATTTTTAAGGGCCTTGCACCATTTTTGCGTCACTTTTAACATGGCTATGTAACTCAAAGAAACAAAGTCTAAATTTGCCAAGCACACATGGGGGCGTATTTACAAGGACCTTGCACCACGGGAAAATGACTTAAATTAAAATGGGGAAGATAACGTCAAAGTGACTCAAAGGCCTTGTAAATATGCCCCAAGCAGCCTATGAAACTCTAGCAGTACATTTCAAGAAACCTAATTGACTTCAAGAAACGTTTTTAAACACATGAAGTAAACTATTTATTCACCCACATTCATGGGGAAGTGACTTAAAATGCCCTAACACACATGAAAGCGTATTTTTAAGGCCCTTTCACCATTTTTGCGTCACTTTTAACATGGCTATGTAACTCAAAGAAACAAAGTCTAAATTTGCCAAGCACACATGGGGCGTATTTACAAGGACTTTGCACCACGGGGAAATGTCTTAAATTAAAATGTGGAAAATAACATCAAAGTGACTCAAAGGCCTTGTAAATATGCCTCAAGCAGCCTATGAAACTCTAGCAGTACATATCAAGAAACCTAATTGATTTCAAAAAACGTTTTTAAACACATCAAGTAAATCACTTATTTACCCACATTCATGGGGAAGTGACTTAAAATGTCCTAACACACATGAAAGCGTATTTTTAAGGCCCTTCCACCACTTTTGCGTCACTTTTAACATGGCTATGAAACTCAAAGAAACTAAATCTATTTGTAAAACACTTGACACAAAGCAACATTTTAAATACACAACTTTCTTCATAAATTTATCCCTAAAGCATACTATTCTCTATCTAAATTAAAGGAATCTTTTCTCACCTTAGCAAATACTTTTTGAGTTTCAAAACAGTCTCAGACACACACCAATTTTTCTTTAGCAGAGCAAAGGGTATGCACTCCAGAGGCTGCAACCAACAATGGCACAGAAATGCTGTAATTCATCACACATATCTCTCATGTCACCCAATCAAAACTCTTCCCTCACTTTTTTCAAATCAACACCCTTCCCCCTCTGCCCTTTCTGCCTTTTTTCCATAGCAACCACCTCCTGAAAGACCTCTCATGTTTACAAGTTCACACAACAATGTTTCAATTGAACTCTGAACTCTCAGTACACATACGTATCCAGTGCAATCTTTCATAAAATGATTTTTTCTTGACCATTCAAATTACATCTTTCAAAGAACTCATCCATGCACCCTAACTTTCTGTTTTCAGCAATCAAAATCCACCAATCACTGCTACTGAATCATTAGCACAGAAACTCCACAGTTGTTTTCATTACATACTCCTACTATTTCAACTGCCATTTCATTCCCACACTTCATCTGACTGCAGCAGAACCTCCTCTCACCATGTTTTCTGTCTGGATTGTTGGACATAGTTACATCCACTGGGCTCAAAGGTATGCTGATAACAGAAATTTACACAACCTCAATTTACAAAATGTGGAAATCAACTGGATTGGCCACAGAGGATTAAGATGTCACCAATTGATACCATTGGTGAAAACCTTTTTGCATTTTCCAAAACCTGACCTGTTAATTGTGCACTGTGGAGGAAATGACTTGGGCACTTTAACTGGGGTAGGTCTGGAAATGCTTTTAAAGGACACCTTTGAGCAATTGATGGCACTATTTCCTCAAACTGCCTTGGAATATTCAAATATATGCCAAAGACAGAAATGGAGGTGGTTAAACGAATTTTGTCCACAAATTGAGAAATCGAGGAAGCGTGTAAATAAGTCTGTTTCAGCTTACATGAGAGACCATGGAATGGGCTCCATCTACAACAATAACTTGCGTTACTACATGCAAGATATCTACAGAGAAGATGGAGTTCACTTCTCAGATGAGGGGAACAGAGATTTCATCCTGAATTTAAGACTATGTATTGGTACCTACTTATAAGTACCTAAATCTACCACAGACCCAAAAGCTCTCCTCAGAGCTACCCTAACTATGATCACTATAAATACATTTTAAATGTAACTTTTTTTTTACTAATTTTCACAATTTACGCTTTCCGGAGCGCTACCCGGTACGCGCACCGGACGCTAACCGCGCGAAAATTTGAAAAAAAATTTTTTTTTCGCACATATGGGCCTCCTCAGCCACCCTCAGAAAACCTAGGGGGTCAGGATAGGTCTACCGTGCCCCCTTCTACCCATTCTGAACATTATTTGCCCTCCATCTTGTATCTCAATTCTACCGAAACACAAAATGGAGGACTCCCGTAACGCTGCCGGTTCGTGTACCGGGGCGCGCACTGGGAAGCGCTTGCTAAAAAAAGGTGGGAAAGTAATTCACAGAAAAACCACTGGAGACACTTTCACCAAATATAGATTAGCTCATACTACATACCAATCCCTACCATTTTCACATATTTGATTGGAATTCCATTTAGCCATTTAGCCTGTAGACCTCTCTAAATACCCTGAGGTAAATTACTTCACAAAACACATCTGAAGTGTTGGAATTGACAACCAATTAAAATGTTACTTTCATTTTCTACTTTTTTTACCTGACATTTTATTGGTTATGTACCTGAATATATATAAAGAAAGAGAGAGAAACACAGCCATTTTGACTACTACTTCCTGAAGTACATTGCAAGAGCATTTTCACTGACAACTTAAACTTGTTTTTAAAAGGTAAGATGTTATTTTGAAAACTGAAGTATATTGTGCACTTTAAGTTAATATGGAAAACTTTTTCTGATAGTTATGTACTATCCCTCTGTAATAGTTATAGATTTAGATAGACTTCTCTGTTATAGTCATGGATGGATTTAGGCTTGTCTTGTATAATTATGAATCCACTAAGGTTTCATCACATACACTTTTTTATATTTCTACTTCCAGTCTGATACCATACACTGCCCAAAGATAAATTCACTGTTAAAAACTACCTATCTAAAATTAATCCCAACAGTGCCCTATCTCTACTGATATATATATTTTTTTATGCAAATTTCAGGCAAAATGGAAGGAGAACAAAAAGTGTCATTTGAAATTGTCCTTGCAGAGACCAATCAAGAAAACATTGAACCAAATGACATTGAATTCATGGATGAATCACGGGACCATGAACTACTACAATGTGTACAATCTGTAGATTTCCTCCTTCAAAATGAGGACATTTCAGACACTCAAAAGTTGCAAGTTATGTTCACTGAAAATGACGACATTTCGGACAGTCAAATGTTAGACGTACTATTAAATTTTTAAAAACAATCACAAAAATAAATTTATATTGCTACTTAAATAAAAAAAAACAACAAAAAAAACAACAAAACGAACAATCAATAAACATACAATATTTGAAAAGTCTATAATTCTTTTTTCCTCATAGTACGCTCCCCGGACCGCTTCCCGGTGCGCGTACCGGGCGCTCCCCACGCAAAATAAACCGAATTTTTTAAAATTAATTTTTTGCCCCGTGGGGCCCTTTTAAAGCCTCCTCATCAAACCTAGGGGGTCAGGGAGGATCTACTATGCCCCCTTATGGTCATTTCCCCCTTTGTTTTGGCCTCCTCTTGTCTCTCGATCCTACCGAGAGACAAGATGGTGGCCGCTCCGGACTGTTTAGAATGTTGCCAGACACCGGAGAGCCAATCAGCTTCGCTTCGCGAAGTTCCGTTACGCGTCAGGTACGCGAACCGGGGCGCTAACCGGAGCGCTGTTACAGATATATATATTTTTTGGAACGTTAATTTATCAAAATCCACTGGAGCACATATATTGAGACATAGCAAAGGCACATCGGGCAAACAATATCTACAATGTTGCCAAGTTTCGTGGAAATCCATTCAGCCGTTCGAGCTAAAAGTGAGTCCAACCGCCCTATGGAAAAATGAATGGAAAAAACGCGTTTTGGGACCCCCCTTTTTTCTCGGCCCCCCCCGTGACGAACCCCCCCACATTTTCAGGGTCTGCTCAGAAACAAAATGTGCCATTTTCCTGGAAATTTCAGCCAATTCCGTCTTCAAACGCCAAAGTTATTCGACATAGAATTTTCAAAAATCCCATGGAGAAAAAATCCTAACTATATATACCTACTGGCGACCGCCAGTAGGTAATATATATATATATTCACTGAAAAAAACATAGGTTTCACACCAGTTATAGTTAGGTGGAAATTTTACTCGCATAAAACCATTGAAATTCCCACGTTATAGTTAGTTGGACTCACTATAACTTGCGCGTGCAATGCACTGCTGATGACGTCACATATTACATCACTCATGACATGGTTAGTGACATCACTCATGACATCACTGATGACATCTCAAATGACATCACTGATGACAACATCCTTGTGACAAAGTGGCAGACCTCCTATCAGCATAAAATAACCTTTGACACACACATTCAAAAATAGAAACTAACATTTTCTTAAAAAAGGAGAAACCAATACCAATTACAACAACTTATTAGGTAATTCCAACATCTACATACACATCCACTCATTCACCAACAGTTCTATATAGTCACTCATGCATGTACTTACCCATCATATGTACTCATACACCTATACATCCTGTTACACACTAATACTCATCCATATAGTTACTCACACACAAATTCACACATGCAAATAAACTATCAAAAAAACATTTTCTTGATTATACTGCTATATACACACCACTACACATACTTCTACAGAAACGGAAACATATTTACTCTCTTAAACAATCAATTATAAAAACACATACTCACTAACCCACCCATACACACAATCATCCAACCATACAGTCTTGCACACATGCTGTCTTCAAAATACATACAAATAGTGAGTCACTCATTCATGCATCTGTGCTCTAAGTAATATCCCCCACTGAACCATACAGACACTGATACTGATACTCAAAAAAACAACTAATATCCCATATACACACTCATGTAGCTACTCACCAACCCATGCAGCCATTTATACACAAAGTGAGACACAGATACAGATATTTAAATATTTAAACATTACTCGCTAATATATGTATTCACTAAGATACATTTCATAAGTCAGTTAACCAATCAATTTTACACAAAAAAAACATCCATTTAGACATTTATTTACCCATTTATTCTTCCATCAACCTTTAGATATACATATATAAAAAATATTTATTTTTCAGAAAGATACACATTCACTGGATGATGTCATCAGTGATGTCATTTGAGATGTCATCAGTGATGTCATGAGTGATGTCACTGACCATGTCATGAGTGATGTAATATGTCACGTCATCAGCAGTGCATTGCACGCGCAAGTTATAGTGAGTCCAACTAACTATAACGTGGGAATTTCAATGGATTTATGCGAGTAAACTGGTGTGAAACCTATGGTTTTTTCAGTGAATTTAATAGGTTTTTTAAATGCTAATTCCTAACTATAACTGGTGTGAAACCTATGGTTTCTTCAGTGAATATATATATATATATATTTATATATATATATATATTACCTACTGGCGGTCGCCAGTAGGTATATATAGTTAGGATTTTTTCTCTATGGGTTTTTTGAAAATTCTATGTCTAATAACTTTGCCGTTTGTGGACGGAATTGGCTGAAATTTTCAGGAAAATGGCACATTTTGTTTCTGAGCAGCCTTTGAAAATTTGGGGGGGGTTCGTCAAGGGGGGGCCGAGAAAAAAGGGGGGTCCCAAAACGCGTTTTTCCCATGTTAATTTCCATAGGGCGGTTGGCCTCACTTTTAGCCCGAACGGCTGAATGGATTTGCACGAAACTTGGCAAAATTGTAGGGACTGGTAGCCCGATGTGCCTTTTGTAGGTCTCAATATATGTGCTCCAGTGGATTTTGAGAAATTAACGTTTAAAAAAAGATATATATCTGTAAGCGCGGACCAGGCAGCGGTCTGGTTCGCGGACTTTTCGCGCAACGGAGCTTTGTGAAGCGAAGCTGATTGGTTCTCCGGCGTCTGTCAACATTCCAAACAGTCCGTAGCGGCCGCCATCTTGTCTCTCGGTAGGATCGAGAGACAAGAGGAGGCGAAAGCGAAGGGGCAAATGACCATAAGGGGGAATAGTAGATCCTCGCTGACCCCCTAGGTTTGATGTGGAGGTTTTAAAAGGGCCCCGCGGGGCAAAAAAAAAAATAATAATAATAATCGAACGGCTGAATGGATTTGCACGAAACTTGGCAAAATTGTAGGGACTGGTAGCCCGATGTGCCTTTGCTAGGTCTCAATATATGTGCTCCAGTGGATTTTGAGAAATTAACGTTCAAAAAAAGATATATATCTGTAACAGCGCTCCGCTTCGCGTACTTTTCGCGTTACGGAGGTTTGCGAAGCTGATTGGTTTTTCGGCGTCTGTAAACATTCCAAACAGTCCGTAGCGGCCGCCATCTTGTCTCTCGGTAGGATCGAGAGACAAGAGGAGGCCAAAGCGAAGGGGCAAATGACCATAAGGGGGCATAGTAGATCGTCCCTGAGCCCCTAGGTTTGATGTGGAGGCTTTGAAAGGTTCTCGCAGGGCAAAAAAATATATACCGTTTTTTTTGTTTTTTTGCGTGGAGTGCGCTCGGTTCGCGAACCGGGAAGCGTTCTGGGGAGCGTACTTTCTTGAAAATTAGTGAAAAAAGTTAGAGTACAATAATAATTGTGAGTGATCAGATGTAGGGTAGCTCTGAGAAGAGCTTTTGGGTTTATGGTACATTTAGGTACTTATAAGTAGGTACCAATGCACATTCTTAAATTCAGAGTGAAAACTCTGTTGCCCTCATCTGAGAAGTGAACTCCATCTCCTCTGTAGATATCTTGCATGTAGTAACGCAAGTTATTGTTGTACAGGGAGCCCATTCCATGGTCTCTCATGTAAGCTGAAACAGATTTGTTTACATGCTTCCTCGATTTCTCAATTTGTGGACAAAATTGGTTCGACCACCTCCATTTCTGTCTTTGGCATATATTTGAATATACCAAGGCAGTCTGAGGAAAAAGTGCCATCAATTGCTCAAAGGTGTCCTTTAAAAGCATTTCCAGACCTACCCCAGTCAAAGTGCCCAAATCATTACCTCCACAGTGCACAATTAACAGGTCAGGTTTTGGCAAATGCATAAAGGTTTTCACCAATGGTATCAATTGGTGACATTTTAATCCTCTGTGGCCAAACCACTTAATTTCCACATCTTGTAAATTGAGGTTAGGTAAATTCCTGTTTTCAGCGTACCTTTGAGCCCAATAGATGTAGCTATGTCCAACAATCCAGACAGAAAACATGGCGAGAGAAGGTTCTCCTGCAGTCAGATGAAGTGTGGCAATGAAATGGCAGTTGAAAAAATGAGAGTGTAAAATGAAAAAAACTGAGGAGTTTCTGTGTTAATGAAGCAGTAAGAGTGATTGGTGGATTTTGATTGCTGAAAACAGAAAGTTAGTGTGCATGGATGAGTTCGTTGAAAGATGTATTTTGAGTGGCGAAGAAAAAATCATTAAATGAAAGAATGCTTTGGATATGCAGGTGCACTGAGAGTTCAGAGTTCAATTGCAACATTGTTGTGTGAGAGGTCTTGCAAGAGGTGGTTGCTATGCAGAAAAAGCAGAGAGGGGGCAGAGGGGGGAAGGGTTTTGCTTCGAAAAAAAGTGAGGGAAGAGTTTTGATTGGGTGACATGAGAGATCTGTGTGAGGAATTACAGCATTTCTGTGCTTTTGATAGCTGCAGACTCTGGAGTGCATACCTTTTGCTCTGCTGAAGACAAATTGGTGTGTTTCTGAGACTGTTTTGAAACTCAAAGTACTTGCTAAGGTGAGAAAAAATTTCTTTAATTTAGATAGAAAATAGTGTGCTTTAAGGAGAAAATTATGAAGAAAGTTGTGTTTTTCAAATGTTGCTTTGTCTCAAGTGTTTCACAAATAGATTTTGTTTGTTTGAGAAATTGTAATTGGAGAAAATGTGAAGTATTAGTACTGACAGGGCTTTTATGTGCATAGGAGCTGTGGAGTGTTTTCAAATTATGACTTGTAAATCGTTTTTGAGAAAAAGCAATGGTTTTAATATTGATGAGAAGGACATAATGGTGTCTGCTTCTTTATAAGGTAATTGAGAGTCTTTCCCATTTCAATGTAAGAAGTTTGTCTGTGGAGCAAATTGCTTGTAAATATGCTCCCACCTGTGCATGGCAAATTTAGATTTTGAATGTTTCCGTTACATAGGCATGTTAAAGGTGACTGAAACATGCTGCAAAGGCAATCAAAAAATGCTTTTATGTGTCTTAAGGACATTTTAAGTCATTTCCCCATGTGCAGTGTTTTCAAATTATGAGTTGAAAATCGTTTTTGAGGTAAAGGAATGTTTTCAAAATTTATGTGCGCCATATGACCCCAATTTTTTTTTTCAGGGGTGCAGCAGGGTGTTCTTGAGATACCCCTGCACCGTCGGAAAAATTCGTAATTTGCGATGAGGTAATTGCTAATCGCAAATTGCACCTTCATTCCTATGGGCCTCCTGCTGCATGGAAATTAATGGGTAATCTTGCTGAAATGCAAAGTCGAATCTGTATTTAAAAGGGTCTGCACCTCTGTACGGGTGTTCGCTATGTGAAGCACGAAAGTTTCACGGGCCGAACTCAAGGCCACCTCTCTCTGAGACAAAAGAGCTCTTATTCTTGCCATGCTGTTGAAATGTGCTCCCAAGGTTGGTATTTGTGGCCAGATTGAAAACTCCCTATGTTCATGTGTGGGAGGAAATAGAACATTTCTGCAGCAAATAACCCGTTCATTTACTGTTACGATAAAATGAATACTTTTAATTAACCCAGAACAATCTTCATTATTGAGCATCAAATAACTACCATTTTCCAAGAACTTGAACGTGGGGATGATAGCAGGAACTGGCGTGCCTTGCAACACGCAAGCCATATTTGGTCGGTGTTTGTTGCATGAACCGTGTAACTGTCTGTGCCTACACATTAGTGAATGATCTGGCGTCTCAGTGCATTCCTCTCCATTCAGATAAAGTTCTTGATCATCTTTGAAAATCTGTATGTGTATGGAAGCGACCAGACTTGATGAAGAAAACCACTACCTAAAGGTTAATAACGACCTATTGGTATATATTTCATACAATTTGAAAACTTATATAAAGCAAAGGGCAGCGTTATTAAACCGTGGATAAGGCACGTTGCCAAAGCAGTCAACCTTTTGGATTTATACTGGAAATGTTAAAGGAAGAATTACGGAGTAGGGCCTGTAAATCTTTAATAGACAACGAGTAAAATTACTCCAACCATCGTATTCCTCTAACTCCGGGATAGTAGGGGTGTTTAATTTTTTAGAAGTAGCCAATCCAAAGCATTTGGTCTGGGAAATTGTTTCATTCACAAACAACATATGTTTTGGGATGAGACATGCACGGTGGAAAGCCTCAGTGCCTTGTACCTGCCAGGTTCGTGAACCCCAAACTGATGTAGATCCTGGATATTTTTACTCTGTATTACGTTAGCATGGTCTCATTACTGGTTTAAACGCCATTTTTCCTTTTTTGTAACTTCTGCACACGACACTTAGTTGTTGCTTTAGCTTTCAGCCTACCTGCGTCAAGATCTATGCCTGCTTCAAGCAGGCGCAGGGTTTTGATGTAGCTTTGTCCTATCTGATTGTAAATGCGGCACACCGTGGGTGGCAGAGCAGCGGTGCACGTTAACTGGTGCATCCCTGGGGATGTGCTAGTTAATATAAATCTGCCCCTTTACATTTAATTATGTGCAGGGGACACAGAGTAGGTGAGGTTTATCCAAGGTTAAGAAGAGATGAGTCCTGTTCAGTGAAAAATTGAAGATAGGCTTCAGTATATTATATACTTAAGTAGTGTGTTAAGTTTTTGATGACTGTTATTAATTTACTGTTGGGTAATAGTGGTTAATAACATTTTTTATTATATTTTACCACAGATTCAACTGCACATTATTTCAAGATTTTAGGATGCCTAGCAAAGAAAGAGTAAGAAAGGCTGGAAAACGTCAAAGACAGCAGGAGCATGGAATATTGCAGCAGTCCTCTAACAAAAAGATTTGTCAAGTCACCAAGAAAGCACCGGGTAAGAGTCGAAAAACAGTCATAAGAAATATGTCTAGTAAAAAAAATATTACTACAGAAAATGTTTCACTCCAGAAAAGGAGACCGAATTCAAATGGTAAGGAAAGGCCAATGAGAAATGTTACTGCTAGAGTAAGAGATAACTCTATGCATGAAAGTAGAAGGAAACAACAGTTTAGGGATATTCGTAAACGAATGTTCCGCAACAGGATAATTGGGAATTTGTTAAAAAATATTAAGAAAGGTCAGCAGAAAGTGGTTTTTTATAAGAGAAAAAAAATAGTTGAGAAAGTTATTGATCAGGCCTTTGAAATTAAACGTAAGTTATTTATTTTGACAATCAATAGAATTAGGAAGCTAAACAAGGTAATTTATGATTTCAAAAGAAATAGTAGATGGAAGAGAATAGTTAATCGTAGTAATTTTTGTGAAGTTTTTTCTGGAGAATGGATGCATAGTTCAAGCTCTGAGGCATTTTTTAATGAGGAGAGTTATTTCCAGGATAATGATTTGGTGCATGCAGTTGACACCAGTGGTCGAGCTTATGAAGTGAAAGATGGTTGTCCAGTTGAAAAAGAAAAACTTGTGAGAACAGAGATAGAAGAGGTGTTAGGTAATGAGGTTTTAGGGAGACGTCCTAAGGGTCCTGTGTACACCTGGAAGTGTAGTAGTATTTGCAGTGTACGACAGGATTCCATCAATTTGCTTTGTGATTTTATACGGTCATTTAGTAAGAAAAGTTTGAAGCAGAAAATGAAGTTGTTGCAAGAATTAGATCCTTGCAGAGTGAGAGAAGTGATAGGTTTGCATGGTCATTCACTGGCTTGTCTTTCCAGGAGAGTATGCCAGAGTGTTTTTCATCATTTCAGGATGCTAGCAGTGCATCATAATAAAGTGAGGAAATTAGTTAGAATGTTGTATTATGCTAAGAGTCCAGCAATTATGCTAAAACAATTATGCGCTGCTCTTTTGCATGGTTCTGAAATAGATGTGAAAAATATATGTGAAGAAATTGAGTTTTGTTACTTTGGAAGTAAAGAGGAGAATGTTGAAATTGACCAAGAAGAAGAGAGTAATGTGGAAGATAGTGTACAGGTTTCCAGTACAGATAATTTCCAGAGGGAAATTGCGACGTTTGAGGTGAAATCAAGTGAGAGGCCAAATTTCACTTGTGTGTGTTGTCGACGCACTTATTATAAGAATCAGACTAAGTTAGTGGATTTATATGGAAAAAGTGAAAGGGAAAATAATAGTGAATGGAAGGATTTTACAACATACTTGATGGTAGAAAATTGTTTTGATTTGGGATTGGATCAACGTGTGTGTACTTATTGTTGTAACAAATTAAATCAAAACCAGATGCCTGCTAGAGCAGTTCATAATAATCTGGAATTGGTTGAAATTCCTTCTGAATTGAAGGATTTAAATACTTATGAATCTATTTTGATTCAAAGTATCCATCCCTTTCAGGCTATTGTAAGAATGGAGCCAAAGACAGGGAAATTGCCTCCATCAGATTTACAGAGAGGATTAAAGGGAAGAGTTGTTTATTTGCCTCTAGATTTGAAGAAAAACATTAACACAATTGGAGTAGAAAAAGTGGAAGAGGAACCTCTGGTTATCTTAGTTAATGGGGTTCCGACAAAGAATAAGAAAATATGGCAAGATTTAGTAGATGTTAGGAAAGTCAAAAGGGCAACATTGTATTTGAAAAAATATAATAAATACTATAAAAATGTATATGTTGCAGAAGAGGAAGTAAGTGAGGAAGAGGATAGCGATTTGTGTGCTGGTCAAATTGAGAAAGTAGAACCCTGTACTAGTGAAGAAATATATGAACATTATAGTGTTCATCCTTTGCATTCCAAGGAAGTCATGGGGAATGCTATTGAGTTGTTTCAAATGAAACAAGCGAAAGGGAGTCCCATTAGTGTTTGGGAGGAAAGTTTGGAAGCTCGGTGTTTCCCACAGCTTTTTCCAACAGGTCAGGGAGGAAGATATGATGAGCGACCTCATCAAATTCCTGCTTCTGAATACCGGACTTTGCGATTGTATGCAGGAGATCCTAGGTTTCGACAATGCATTCCTTATTTGTTTCATCTCCTGTTTGAAAGCGATCTGTCTGGACTGTCATATGCAGTGAACCACATCTTGAAAAGTGGTATACACATGCAAAACATCTCGGCAAGTGACTTTATGGATAAAGTCAATGTCCAAGACAGCATTTTGGATTCTCACCTGATTAATCTCATGGCGTGTCAGCGTGGTACTAATGAGTACTGGTACCGTCGTCATGGTGATTTAAAATGTATGCTGAGGAACTTAGGAACTCCCACATGGTTCCTCACTTTGAGCTGTGCTGAGTATGGCTGGGAAGACTTACTTGAATTTCTACGAGAGGCAAATGCTAACGTAGAAAACATCGAATTCAAGACACCCGGAGAACTGTGCTCTTTGGATCCAGTCAATGTATGTAGGTACTTCAATCATAGATTTGAAGGTATGATGTCTTTCATCATGAATAAGAAGAATCCACCTCTTGGAGAGGTGTTGGATTTCTTCTGGAGGAAGGAGTACCAAGCAAGAGGTGCTCCTCATATACATATGTTGCTGTGGATCAAGGATGCACCTAAATTTGGAACGGATGCAGACGACTCAGTGATGAGTTTCATAGAACAGTATTCTACGTGTGCTGTTCCAAACGCAAAGGAGAAAAAAAGCCTAAGAGAAAAAGTTCTACGTTTCCAAAGCCATCGATGTGGAAAGTACTGTCGTCGTAAATTCCGGAACAAAGACAAGTTCTACACCAAATGTCGTTTCGGCTTTCCACGATCGGTGATTTCTAAAGGAAGAGTGAACAGTTTGATGTCTTCGCTGCGACATAATGTGATGAAGAAATCACCTAAAAACACATACAATTTGAAGAGGAACGAAGAGTCTAAGTACATCAACGACTACAACCCGGTGATTTTGTCCATGTGGAATGCTAACATGGATATACAGTTTGTGGCTGATAACTGTATGGCTGTGGCTAGGTATGTGACATCTTACATCACCAAAAAAGAGAAGACAGAATTGAAGGATATGTGGGAGGACATTTCCCATGAAAAGAGCCTCAGCAAGAAGTTGTACAGTTTCAGTCTGAAGATGTTGTCGCATCGAGAAATCGGAGCTTACGAATGTTCTGACCGGTTGTCTTCAGCAAGTCTCTATGCCAAGTCCAGGAGTATCGTTTGGGCGAGTGTTGGTCTTGCTGCAACGCGTAATCGAGTTCTGAAACCTGTGCGGGAAATTGAGTATTTGGCGGAAAAGGAGCCAAACAGTACCGACATTTTGAAGAGCAACATGTTGGATACATATTATCCAAATCGAAGCAGTCACCTCGAGAATGTTTGTCTGTATGAGGTTCTGCAAAATTACATATTCAAGAGGAACATCAAAGAAGATACTGAGAAAGGAGTGTATGCTGTAATAGGAAGTGAGGGATGTCTGGTCAAGCAAAGAAAATGCCACTTGATAAACCATCGAAAATTGAGTGGCGAATCTCCTGAAAAAAAGGAGTTTTTCTATTTAGCACTTTTGCAACTTTTTAAGCCTTGGCGTGCAGAAGAGGAACTGCTTGGAGATTTCCTCTGTTACGAAGACTCTTTCAATGCTGCCAAGGAGACCATAGAATGTCCTGCTTTTCCCAAATATGTAGAAATGTTGAATGTGGAAATTGAGCAGGAAGCAACGATTGCAGCCGAGATTGCCAGAGACAGTTCTCAGGACAGTCAGAGTTCTGCTTCATTGAGTCAGGATCCACTAGGAGGACCTCTTATCGAAAATGAAGCTGCCACTGCTATGAATGAAGTGGAAAGAGCCATGGCACATGCTCAGGAGGATGCGGTTAACTTAGAAGAGTTGGAAAGACAACTCAACGTTGAGCAGAGGAAAATATATGACGAACTTACCATGCAAATTGATCATGGATTAAGTCATGATAAGAAAGAGTGCTCATGTACGTCGTTGAAGCCTGTCCGACTGTACGTGAGTGGAGAAGCGGGAACTGGAAAAAGTTTCCTTATTAAAGCAATTTCATGTTATTTGCAGGAAAGGACAGAGTCATCGCTGTCTTGTGTTGTCACCGCTCCAACTGGACTGGCAGCACATAACATTAAAGGGATTACTTTACATCGTTTACTGATGCTGCCAGTGGAGCATGACAACAAATTAGAATATCACAAGCTATCTGGAGATGCTTGTTTTGAAGTTTCAAGAGTCTTGAGGAAAATGAAACTTCTTATCATTGACGAAGTAAGCATGGTTTCCAATGTTATGCTTGCCTTTGTGCATTTGAGAATGCAAGAAGTTCTCAAAACAGAGTATGATGTGTTATTTGGTGGCAAACACATCATTGTTTTTGGAGATCTTCTGCAGCTGACACCAGTGAAAGGGCAACCTGTGTTCAAAATGCTCACGCATGAAGATACCAGGAAGTGCTTAGGGAGTATTGGCAACGTCAATATATGGTTAAACTTCAATTATGCTGAACTGCATGAAAATATGCGTCAGGCAAAGGATGAAGTTTACAAGACTATTCTACAAGATGTTAGAATTGGAAAAGTGACCGAGCATGGGAAAGAAGCTTTACATGCACGATTACTGACAAATTTATATCCAGACGAAGATGTTGTGCCTGAGAATATTTTTCAGAAAGTTACTGAGAAAAAATCTGGAATATGTTTGATGCCAACTCTTGCAGAATGTGCCAAATTCAACAACAAAATGTTGCATTTAGAAAAGCAAGAGATTGTGAAATTGGAAGCTATTGACAGAGTAGAGCATATGGGATCAACAATTATTTTGTCTGAGAATCTGAAAACAAAATTGGATTCATTAGAGAAGAGTATATCTAAAAATGCGGGTTTTGAAAAGACTCTGAATGTGTGCTTGAACTGCCGTATAATTTTAAGAAGGAATTTACATGTTGAAAGAGGTCTGGTAAATGGATCAATGGGTAATGTTGTTGATTTTGTGAAATACAGAAATAGAGATGGAATTGAATTTTTAAAAATTAAATTTGATGGCATTGAGGAAGTACAGCTAATTGCTCGTTGTTCTGCTAGATTTTTGCTTGTAAAAGACTTATATGTTCGTCGTAAGCAGTTTCCTGTTTGCTTGGCATATGCGGTGACAATCCATAAATCGCAAGGTTTAAGTGTAGACTGTGCATTGGTGAATATTGGCAGTTCTGTGTTCAAGGAGGGTATGGCATATGTGGCATTGTCACGAGTTAGGACTTTATCGGGATTGTACTTGATTGAGTGTGATGTCACAAACATTTGTGCGGATCTAGATTGTGTTAAGGAATACAATAGGTTGAGAAGAGAGTATGCACCACATTTGCCTCAGTATCCTTTGTTTGAGAAACGTGTGGTAGGCCGGAAACGAAGAAATGTGACCAATACTGGGGAGGTTGTAGCAAAAAGACGAAAAGTTGATGAACCTGAAATTATAAGCAGAAACAAAAAGGATTCTGTTGAAGATGTTGTTGGTTTTCAATTTGAAAACAGTTCTGGTGTCAACTGCTATGCTAATGTAGTGGTTAATGTTGTCTTTTCTCTAGAAACTTTAAAAGAACAGATTGTGGTCAATTCGGATCAAAGATTTTGCAGTTTGTTAAATTCTGTGTTAGAGAAATGTAGCACTGATAGAACAAACATAGAAAGTGTGTCTGAAATTCGAAATCTGTTAGACAGATGTTCAGGCCAAACACAATTCTCTCAAAATAGTCAGCAAGATTGTCAGGAGTTTTTAATGTATATGCTTGATGTATTGCATGATGAAGGTGTAGATGTAGATCACCTGTTTGGGCTTTCTTATCAATGGCAGCATGACTGCGAGAACTGTAGGGTATCAGCTACTACTAGTGTAGACTCAGAAAGATTTATATATTTAACTTTGCCAGACAGTAAATCAGTCTCTTTTAATAAGCTAGTAAAAGCAGCTGATCACAACATGGAGTGTAGCCAATGTAAATCTGAAATGATGTCCACTTTATTTATACGAACATATGGCCAGTATGTCATTTTAATGTTCCAACGATGTAGGCCTGATGGAACAAAATTGACAACTTTAATTAAAAATTTTGTGGCTTCACAGTTGTCAATATCAGGAAGGACTTTTGTAACTGTAGCAATTATATATCATGATGGTCCTTCAATAACATCAGGACATTATACAGCTTATTTAAAGTGTAGAAATGGCTGGTCATTCTGCAATGATTCTGTTTTAATTTTCAAAAAAAAATTGCCATATGACCTTAAAAACTCTTACCTGGTGTTTTTAAAACCAAAATTTTAGGGAAAGAATCTCGGGATGTGCTCTGAGGAATTTCAAGAAGTTCTTATGGCTCCTACACTATTTGGCCTTGAGGATAAGTGTAGTACAGAGACATAACTTCTAACCATAAGACTGGACGTCATGGAAAAATAACTGCACTTTGAATGAGTTCAGAAAAACTATTTCTTTTTATAAGCTAATTGAAGCAGCGAATCAAAACATGGAGTAGAGGGAATGTAAGTCTGCAATGCTGTCTACTGTTTTACATTGCTTTGTGATTAAAAGTGATGTAGAGAATTAAATAATTGTACTAGTCATAAAGGTAGTGTAAGTCTGCTTCATAGTAAGCAGTATCAGTGTGATAGGAAATGTAGAACATGATTGAGCAAGAAGGGGAAGATATTACTAGTCCAGGATTGTGTAAATGATCTTCAACATTTTAATTCTGAAAGTTGCGGAAATGCGAAAAGACGGGATTGGCTTACAAGAAATCCAAGAGTTATACATGGCTCTGACACGATTTGGCCTTGTGGAATCGTGTGGTAGAGAGCGAGAAGTCATTTATTGTATGTAACATGTTTTTGAAAACGATGGAGGTTTTCTTTCAGAAAGTGGCGGGTTGAAAGTAATAACAGCACAACAGAGTGTAAGCTGTTCATAGGACATCCTTGGCCGTCATGGAAAGTAAGTTAACTTTAAGGAGTTCTGAATTCTGATTTGTAATGTATGGGTTTTTTAAACACAATCATTTTGATTGTGTTTTTTTTTCCCCGCTGTTATATGATGAATACCTTCAAGTCACTGTTTTAGTGAAATTTGATACATTCTGAGAACAGCAAAAATAAACCATTTAACATGTATAATTAATTCTGTTCTGTTTGCATTTATGATGTACATGTAGAACTGTGTAGGAGGCATGGAGAAGGTGAGGCTTCTGTCAGTGTCAAAGTTGTTGCATACAGTGCTCATATTCTACGTAGTCTTTTATATTTCATTACTTTCACTGTTTCTGACAGATCTAAAAAAAATTTTTTTAAAAGAACAGTAAGTATAAGGGAAGGAAACAGACAGTTATGTTAAAAGAAACACAGCTATAGGGAATAAACTAGGGATACTGTTACCCGCAATCCTCTGCTGATGATGTCACTGAGCATGTCATGAATGATGTAATATGTGACATCATCAGCAGTGGATTACGGGTAATAGTATCTCTAGTTTACTCCCCTATAGCTGTCTTTCTTTTAACATAACTGTCTGTTTCCTTCCCTTATACTTACTGTTCTTTTTTATAAAAATTTTTTTTTGGTTCGCTTCCGGTTCGCGTACCGGGGAGCGAACTGGGAAGCGAACTAAGAGAAATAGAGGTTGGCACAGTTGCAAATATTGTACCAATTTTTTTATAACGGGGAGGTAGTTCTGAAAAGAACTTTTTTTTAAATTGTTTTTGTTGTTTTATATTTTTTTTATTATTTTTCTGAACATTTTTTTTACTTTTTTTGAATTTTTCTGAACAGTTTTATATTTTTTTTGTTTTTTTTTCGGAGGGGGCAACGAAAACGATTCATTGTAAAGGGCTCAACAGGAGGAAGAAAACAAAAAAAAGAATTTATTGTTTGGTGAGTTTCGGACAAACATGAGCATGATTGTTAATAGCTCTGTTGATCAGAGTGATGCTACTTTCTGCGTAGCAAATGATTCCACTGCAATGTACGCAGACTTGTTTTACTTCACGAAATCTCGTTTGTATATTTGGCACCATCTCCCTGCCCTCTGGTCCCGTTACTTCCGGTACAACAGATCTTCTGGCCATAATAGGGAGATTATCTAGGTCGTCCTGTTCCTCTTCTTCCTCTTCTTGCTGAATTATAACTTTAGCAGGTGGTCCACTCTTCCTTGGATGTGGTGGAGGTGGTGGGGAAGCACCAGCTGAAGCTAGTAAAGAAGCCATTGCTCACTGGTAACAAAGGGTCTTTCTCTCACAATGATGAAAGTCTGAGTGAGGAAAGAAGGAGGGATTTTCACCATTTGGGAAAAAAAATAGTTCTCAACCAATGAAAAGTGTTCATTTTAGATCATATGACCTAGTCTTACATCATTAGGAAACCGAAAGTGAAATGAACCAATGAAAAGTGTTATTACCAAGTCACATGACCTGCTGTGTTTACGTTACGCGCTTTGCAGGGCCTCCCGGTTTGCTTCCAGAAACCTGTGCTTTGCGACTCGGTAAGCGTACGAGTTCGCTAACGTAGCACGTCATATGACGTATCACGCGACAACGCGAAACGTCATGCGGACGGGAGGCGTCACGATGTTGTTTTCTAACGCGGCAGTTGCGGTAAAGAAACGTTTACCGGCTCGCGGTCTATTTCGCGGCATCAAGGTCAGCTAACGGGAAGCTTCCCGATTCGCGAAGCGGGAACGAAGAAAAAAAAATATTTAAAAAAAAAAATTATTCATAAACATATAAAATATATTTTTGGATTTAAAGAAGAATACATTTTACAGATACAGATATTAGCTGTTAAAAAACCAATGAAATTCACTGAAAAAACCATAGGTTATAGACCATATATAGTTAGGAATTAGCATTTACAAAACCTTGAAAATTCACTGAAAAAACCATAGGTTATAGACCATATATAGTTAGGAATTAGCATTTAAAAAACCTTATTTTACTCACACAAAACCATTGAAATTCCATATATAGTTAGTTGCACTAACTATATATCGCGCACCCGTAATCCACTGCTGATGATGTCACATATTACATCATTCATGACATGGTCAGTGACATCACTGATGACATCACTGATGACATCTCAAATGACATCACTGATGATATCTCATTTGACATCAATGGTCACATCAATGATGATATCATTAATGTGACAATACAATGCATCTCCTCACACTTTAATATAACCTCTGTTACACCCAGTGTTAAATACAGAGTATAATTTTTGAAACCATTGACACACCAATACTAGTTACTACATACCCACTCACTGATTCCTACGTCTACACACACATTCACTCATTCACCCATACAATCATTCATACATACAATCAGTCATCTTTACAACACTATCATATGCACTCATACACCTATACAGACACTCACACTCTGCCACTCATTCATGGAGTTACTCACACACCTAGTCAGTCCTGTAAAGAATCAATCACACTTGCATTTTCTAATCTACACAGTTAAACATAGAGTACCTTACATTTTCAAACATATACTAACACATACTTACTCTCTTATAGAATCACTGATACAAGTACACATTGATCTGCACAGAGTCACACACCTCCCAGCCAGTCATACACACACTCAGTCTCCTATACAAATACTTGTGCAACCAATCAATAACCCATATAGCTACTTATATAGCTACTGATCAACACATGCAGCAGCTTGCACAACAACAGACATGCTGATGCACACTTTCAGACAGTTTAGTCACTAACCCGTGCATTTAGTAAGACGCATTTAATCACTCACTCATACAGTCAATCACGCACCTACTAAAACCTTCATTGAGACACTTATACATCCACTCATTCTTCAATATGTAAAACATATTTAAACTTTACAGAAACACATAATGACTGGATGTTGTCATCAGTGATGTCATTTGAGATGTCATCAGTGATGTCATCAGTGATGTCACTGACCATGTCATGAATGATGTAATATGTGACATCATCAGCAGTGGATTACGGGTGCGCGATATATAGTTAGTGCAACTAACTATATATGGAATTTCAATGGTTTTGTGTGAGTAAAATAAGGTTTTTTAAATGCTAATTCCTAACTATATATGGTCTATAACCTATGGTTTTTTCAGTGAATATATATATATATATATATGAATTCCAAACCTTCGTTATCTGCAACGAAAAAGACGCTGACACTGTGGGATTCGACAAAGAGGAATTTATTAACCTCTATATAAAATTTCTATGGCAAAATGAAACCCCTCATTTTGTTCCTTTTCAAATTAAATGTATTAAGTGTTACCACTTTATTCCAATCAAGATGACTTCAGGTGTGCCATACTTTTGTCATAAGTAAGACTGTTAGCGTTCTAGTTGTTCTTTAGAATACTCTGGGACATTCTGTCATTGGGCTATAGTTGGGCTACATCTGGCTGATATTTGGGCTACATTTGTTTTTTTTGTCTCTCGTGGCCATCTTTGGGCTACATTGGGCTACATTTGGGCTCTAACATATATATAGCCCAATGTAGCCCAATATATATTTTTTCAAAGTTAATTTTCGTAAAAACCACTGGAGCATATATCTTGAGACATAGCAAAGGCACATCGGGGTACCAGTCCCTACAATTTTGCCATGTTTGGTGAAAATCCATTCAGCCGTTCGGGCTAAAAGTGAGTCCAACCGCCCTATGGAAATTAACATGGGGAAAACACGTTTTGGGACCCCCCTTTTATCGCGGCCCCCGCTTGACGGATCCCCCCGAAACTTTCAGGGAAGGAGCGAAGCGCAGCGAGGCAAAGTTATGGAAAATTACAGGCAGATCCCTCATTCGGCGCCAAAGTTATTCCCAATAGAATGTTCCGGATTTCCTATGGAAAACGATCCTAACTATAACTACCTACTGGCGACCGCCAGTAGGTAATATATATATATATATATATGTATATATATATATACTTGCAGCCCGTCCCGACGTTGTCCGGGTATGAAATAGAATGTGTGTAATGTGTAAGCATGGGCGGATCTAGCGGATCTCGCGTACGCGAATTTGCCTATTTACGGATTCGCAATCCGCAAAATCCGCGAACTCTCGCGGATTAGCGGATTTTTAAGTTTTTTGTGTTGGCGAGCGTTCGCGAGGATTTGTGGACCATTTCGCAATTGCGAACTTACTTTTCGGCTCGCAACGGCCGCGACTATGTTGTTTCTACGTCTGGTTTATCATCACAGGTTCACAGCACCCTCTGTTTCACCACTGCCACCCTCTGGTACACCCATGCCACCCTCTGGTACATCCTCACTGCCACCCATTAGGTTTGTTTATCACTGTAGATTATGGGGGTGAAAAAAAGCAAGCACACCTGCCTTGCTTCAACTGCGATGAATTATGTGTCACTTATTTTTAAACTTCCAGTCTGGCTGGCACCTGCTTCCTTCCTTATCTGTAATTTGCTTTCTGTTGCAGTGAAAGCAAGCACACCTGCCCTTCTTCAACTGCCATGAATTAATTAGGGGGTGATTAATGTGTCAGTAATTTTGAAACTTCCAGTCTGGCTGGCACCTGCTTCCTTCCTTATCTGTAATTTGCTTTCTGTTGCAGTGCAATTTTTTTTCACAGGACCTTTATGGTCTGCTTGTAGCTATTCTATGAGCCTGCTGTTTGGGTCATAGCAGGGTCATGGAATAGTTGCAAATAGGCAACTGAACTCTGGAGGGGCCCCTCAGAAAGCACTAGAGTGAATGGTTACTAATGTTAAGTTTGAACTTTTGCACCTGCTGATTGCTTTCAGTTTAGCAAAAATTGTTTTTCTGCAATTTCGCGCGATTTGCGGGGCGCGAATCCGTGCGAGATCGATTTCGGGAGCCGCGAATGCGTGCGAATACACAATTTTTTTTTTTGCGGCGTGTATGTTCGCGTGATTTTTTGCGTGTTCGCAAGGCGCTTGTAGCTATACGTTTGCGAAGTTACCCTAGCGGTCGTACACGGGCGCGGCCATCTTGTTTGCGTGACGTAATTCCGTTTCCGGCCGCTATGTGTAATCTCGCAAAGTGTGCTGCTCGCTAGTACAATTTTGCGCGTGATCGCGAGGAAAATCTCGCGCGAACTTACCCACGCGGTCGTGAATGGGCACGGCCATCTTGTTTCTCATTCATTGCTATGGTTCTGGGCATGCTTTCTGTATCCTCTCTGAATCTCTGCCATCCTTTGCTTGTTTGAAGTTTATTTGATCTATTTTACTTATTATCTATCCCTCTATTTTTCTAGCTCTATATTTTTGTGTTTTCTGCTACTTTTTGTTAATTTTAAACTACTTTTTGAAACTCTTTTCTTTTCTTCTTCCCTATTCTATTTCTTCTTTATTATTTAACTAATTTCTGCCCAGACCATGGTAAAGGGAGCCGGGAAGCACCCTGAGAAGGGGAAGGGTCCCGCACCCCGTGCCCGGCTCCCGTGCGGGCATTTGAGGGGGGAGCAAGCGATGCCACGGGAGATCTTTAGCGCGGAGGAGGTGGCCGCACTCATCTTCCACGTCCAGCGCCGCCTCCCCAAGACGATCCTGGGAGGCGGCAAGATCGCAACCGGCTATGGCATCCGGGAGCGCCGGAAGCGGTGGGAGAAGGTGTGCCGGGCCATGTTTAAGCTCTCTGGGGTCCGGCGCACCTATAACCAGGCCACCCACCGCTGGACGGATGTCATGGACCGGGAACGGGACTTGCTGGACGCGCTCGGCGCAGAGGTCCCCGGGCTTGGTGAGTAGTAGTAGCTATTTCTAGCTATTTCATCACTAATCTGTTTTATCCGGCTCTGTTATTTGCAAATCTTTGTTCTTTACCAAGAGCAATAATGCTGCCGATTACATTGCAGGTAAATTATATTTCAAAATATTCTATGCATTTCAGGTGCACTGCTCTCCTTCTCAGTAGCCTTGCTTGCTACTATGCTTATTTGTTTTGTATTTTGTGTTAATTTCATTGGCCTGAGAACTTATGTATGAGTGTAGTGTAAAGAACTGCGTAATGCTAGACACTAAGGGTCATATTTTCAATTACCGGCGCATCCCTGCAAAGTAGCAGGGATGCGGCAGTAATTGTGCGCCATGCCACCACCACCCATTGGCCCAAAACGTCACAGAAGCCTTACGCATCTGTGCCGTAAAGGCAGCGCATTGTTGGAGTTGCGTGCCAACGATGGCGCAGCTCCAGCAATGCTCTGGGGTGCCCTATCTCCCCAATGCTGCATCAAGCCGTACGTCGGCTTCAAGCAGGCACAGGGTTTGAGTCACGCATCATTGTCCTAAAAGTGACTGATTGACATCTTGTAGATTTCCCTCAGCCACTTTTAGGATTCGTTCCTGCGCAGGAACGCCCTCCCTTGCGCCGGAACGCCCCCTGATGGCGCAGGGCTTTACAACGTGATGCATCTCCCATATGCGTTTTTTTTAATATATACGCCGCACCATGGCGACTCTTTTGTTCTGCCGCTGCGTCACAAAAGTCACGCAACAATGGAGGAAAATGAGCCGCAAGGGACTTCTAAATCAGCCCCAACAGACTGAAGTCCAGTCCTTCCTTTAGACACATGGCTATAAGAAGAAATAGTGGTGGTGGTCGGTGGATTGATAGTTTGAGTATTCACTGATCTGCAAGCAGGATGGACTTTGTCTGTCACTTCGCGTGCTGCGGACTGCTGCCTGCCAGGCCTAGGCAAACCTTTTTAGTAGTCTGTTTATTGAGTTACATAGGAACTTTGAAAGTCAATGGTCCGCAAATCAGGCAATACGAATAACGTAGTATACCACTTGAGATAGGTCAATATATCCCGTGGAATAGTTGTCTATCTATTTGCTATTTCTCCAAAATATTTTGTTATTGTTCTTTTGAAATGTTTGATTTGGTTGACAAATCTCATTCATGTTTTCTGGTCTTTCTTTCTTTCATGTTGTACATCAGCTCCCCCCAAGGGCAAGAGGACACAGGAGGAGGAGGAGGAGGGTGCTGTTCAGGAGGATGCAGGCCAGGATCGGGCAGGCGAGGGCTCCTTTGCTGGCCCCAGTAAGTTTTAATTTTAATAAAGAGTACCTATTTTTTCCTAGCGTTCCTCATTCGATTTTTTCAAAATCGTCTTTGATCTTCTTGTAAACTGGATCTAAATTCTTATCCTGCCTCGACTATGACTCCCTGTGGTATTACTAGATTATTCTTATTAGTCTGTGTGTGTAGCTAACTAAGACTGCACATTTGGCAATTCCATTGGACTCCCATTCTAGTCAGCAATAGCTCTATGCACTGAGAGCAGTCCTCTGGGATTGTCCATAATGTCTTTTCAAGTCTTCTAAATGTTTATGCTTTGACAATTGCCAACAATAAAAAGGTGAATGACCACCAAGAAAGAATAAGATACTACTTTACTTTTGGTTTGGATAGGAGGACAATCCATTCTACTACTGTTGCAGGGACAAATCTGCACAAACCGAACTATGAACACTAAATAGTGCATTGTTTATCAATTATAATAGGCGCAGGTAGACTTTCTTTCCACATACCTCAGTGATATCAGACTTTGAAGAACCCCTAATCTACTTACTGACTAGATAGTGTGGCAGAGTCATTTAGCTCCCTAAGTCACCGATGATTGATCCACAATGATCATTAGATTATCCTACACAGGACAAGAGTACGGAGTCACAGTCAAGAAGTGTCAGAGGCACTCATGCTTGCAAAAATTCCAAAACCTTTTGCTCATCCACTCTAGTCTGGAGGACCAAAAACCACAGAGTCTATTTAAGTTTAAAAGCTTTATTAAAACTAAACACATTTATTAAAATCAACTTTGTCATAAAAGTAAATGTTTAACTGCAAATGGAAAAGTGCTTAGTGCTAACGATTAATTGGACACATTTCTTGTGGTCGAGCTGAGCTCTCACCTGGTTTGCACTTGAGCTTGACCCTGATCGTGTTCTTAGAAGTCAAGCTTCTGTTAGGAGAAAAAGTATTGTGTGTTAAAAATAAAAAGCAAGCATTCATCAGTTGTGCCAAAAAGTGCAGCAAGACAACAGCCTTCCCTGGAAAAAGGGACATTTTTACTGTAGAGTATACAGTTACAAATTATTACATTGTATGTCGTTTTTTTTTAATTTCTTTATTCCTCCTAGACCAAATATTATATAGTAGTGAGTGGTGTATTTCTAACATTCTTAAATGTACTTTGTAGGTGTAACATCTGGTGGCGGGGCCAGCGCGGAGGTGGTGGTGTTGGGCGAGGACTCTGGGGAGGATGCGGTGGAAGTGCCGGCGGACGTTCCTGTGAGGGTTCGCACGGTGGTGGCGGGAAGAGGTAAGCTATATATTCCTTACTTATTGAGATTGAAGACTGCATAGTGCGCTTTCTGCACGGGTGTATTACAAATCAACCAGGTAGTAGCCTCCTCGAAATGTACTTCGACTTAGCTGTGAAGTTTTTGGTGAGAAGAATCCCAATAAGATCTTAGATGAACTTGATGGATGGGATGAACGAAAAGCGAAAGAAGGGTGTAAGTAAGTGTGGAAGGACGAGAAATTTTATGATGGCTGGCAAAGAAGAATGATATGTGTTTGCTTGGCCCCCGAGGTGGCTGGGAAGGAAAGAATATGGTATGGTGCATGGCTGGGTCAATGATGAAGCAAGGATGGGTGGAAGGACAACAGCCTGGGTGGGTGAAACAGAAACTGTATGTGTGCATATACTTTGAATGGATGGATGCCTGGAGCATGGTATTATCTGACTCTTAGATAGCACATGTGTATCTAGAGAGAGTATATGGTCGCTGGATGAACTAAGTGTTACCTTGAAGAGCATGTAACACCGCACCCGCACGTCCGTTCCAGTGTAGGGAAGGCAAGGAAAAGAAATTGTAAATTTGTCCAATACTACCATGAATAGTAGCAGTAGTTTGTATTGCAACTGCAAGCACAGCATATATCCGGTTATTACGGTGGACACTCCGTACCTCTCTTAATAACTTTAGTTTAGTAGTAGTACGTCATTCATGTGTGGGTGTATCACTGTTCACTCAATAATAAGCAAAGCACCTAAAGTCATCCCATATGTCATCAAATACATCCCATGTGAAGTGATAGATAATCTAATTATTTAGCTTCTTCATTTTCCTTTTCTAGTACTCATTTGCACTGTAGGGTGAAAGAAAAATTAATTAAGCAGTAGCCCTTGTAACAGAGTATTCTCAGTGCCACCCGTAATAGAAAAGTAATAGCTTCACCACCTGCATGTACTGGACCGGTACAGTAACGCAAGTCTGTCTCACTCATCATGGTGTGCGTCTGTTTTTATCGGGTGCAAGTTCACTGCGCTGGCATTCTGCCGGCTTGCATAAGATAACGTACCAATTTTCCTAAACAAGAGAGAAGAAGAAGAATAAGACTGGTGTACTGTCATAGTTGACTGTAATGGAAGTCCATAGTGGTCGTAGAATTTGTTCATTAAACTACCACTAATGTTAGAGCAAGGATGCAGAAGTGGGCGGTTAGATAGATACTGTCCTCAATAGTTATGTATTGTGCTTTCAATTTGCTACTTGTACTGTGACACAACTTTCGGCTCAATCACTTTGTGTTATTAATGTTAAGGAGCATTGGTTACAGACTATGTCTTTCTTTCTTCATATAGTTGCTCCTTCCAAATCGACATCACGGAGGGAGCAGGCTCGAATGGCTCGGCAACGGAGGCTGGATGCCACTGTAGCCGAATATCGGCGGCTGGTGGCCCTGCAGGAGGAGGAGGACACGCAGTCGACCGGTGCAACCACAACATCCTCGACTGGGACAGCTGCATCCTCCTCCATGACCCCACGGGCTGCCAGCCAGCGCAGTGCTCCAGCGGTACGGAGCCGGGCTAACAAAGCCAACCGCCACCGCCAAGCAGCAAAAAGACCAGCTGCCCCCCACAGGAGCTGCAAAGCACGCCAGCGCCGCCTAGGAGTCAGAATGTCCTACCTGGAGCAGGAGGTCCTTAGGTACAAGAACTTGGTGGAGGGCCTCCGCTTCGACCCTGCCACCCTCCGCAAGGAGTATGATGCCCTGGCCGCAAAATTCACCAGCACCCTCCAGTAGTGGAGTGTCCCTTGCCCTTTTTTTAGAGACTTTTGGGGGGTGGGATTTGGGAGTTGGGTTCTTTTTGGGACTTTTCAAAGACAATCGTTGGGGTTAGGGAGGGTCTTGAGGGAGATTATTTTGTTAGGGCTACAACAATATACTTTTTTAAACTTTATCTGACCATACCTGTTTTTTACTGCTTTTCAGTCTGGTGGGTGGGGGTGTAACAGTAAGTTTGTTTTCCTGAAGAGTCCTAGGACTTTAGTAGTACTACCGTCAATCTCTCGTCTAGTCCTAACACTCCATTATACTACCTCCCACCAAACGCTTATCTTACCTGTAATTTGTGTTAGAAATTAGGGCTAGGCCCAGGGCTGGCTCCACGTGAAATGGGGATTAAGGTTGGCAATCCTGGGCGGATGAAATTTCCTCATTGCGGTGGTACTAGTGGTGTGACACAGTGGCAGTTGCATGCCTATGGAAAAAAAGAAAACGAAACCTGGTTTGTCCTTACTGTAGCATTACAACGGTTACGGTACGATCGAGAATATAGCAGGTGACAGTACACTAGAACAGTGCCACAATGTAGCCTAACAAATGGTAAAGTATTGCAAGTATAACTAGTACTTGCGTTGAATGTATTTGACATTGGCTCCTACTACTACAAGAAATAGTACTGAAGCTGAGTAAGTCTAGAATATATCCTCGTATTCCTTCACCAGCCTGTTGCTATGACCTTATCCTCCCCAGCAAGTGTGTGGAATTATTGATGTCATTTAGTCAGACATCAAGCAAAACCACACAGCCCGGGGGAAGAGGGTTAGAGTTTGGAAAATGGATGGGAATGGGGGTTTCTTTTTGGGAAGGTTTTGTTGAGAGACGGAAAAAAAAGCACAGCATGGACAAACAATAATTGAAGATAAAGAAATCTTTGGGTACAAACTAAAGCTAACCACATGCAGTCACACTCATAGAAGAAAACAATGGATACTGTATCTGTATTCTGTATGTTGTTGGAGTTGTCCTGTTGAATTTGGTAAGTAAGTTGCATGCAGCAAACAATTCCTCTTATTAGCGGCACTCCTCCATTCCAGCTGACGCTTCGTCCATCAATGTTGGTGACCACTGACAGAAGACACCCTGTCCACTGCCTGCCTGGCGGATGTTGACTGAAACCCGGCCTGTAATTATTGAACGGAAAACAGGAAGTGCTATTACAATACCACTGATAAATAAATATAAGGTATGTACGCTGTGTGGTGCAAAAAGTCACACTTTGATTTCCCTAATAGTCAGTACAATATTTTTGAAATTGCGTACTCTGTCTGAGTCACCTTTTTAAGGATAAATAAGTATGGCCAAAATAATTTAGCGGATCTTTCCCCTCAAGCTAGGTGTACTGTAAACTGTGTTTTAGAACAAAATTTGACCTTCCCAGCAATGCTCCCACCAAGACCCTTACTAAAGCCAGTCGCAAAAATGTAGAAGACCCCCAATCAGATCTCAAAAAACGAGGCCTAGCAGAAAAATGGTGACAAAACGTACTTTGAAAGTAAAATTAGGCCCAAATACACCCTTACCCACCGTGGATTGTATTCAAACCACTTGCAAGCAAGCAAAAGTATCCATAGCCAGCATCGCTCCAAGAGTGCTCTAACACCCCAAAACTGAGTTGCAATAGAACACCCCGAAACACATGCAATCCTGCTGCTAGGGCTAACCCTAACGAACCCTAAGTTACAAAAAGTGCCAAAAGGTTTTTCCTAATGGATTTTGTCCTAAACACTTCTATCTGGTATTAGACCTTCAAAGGAATGCCCCAAGAGACCCGCCAACCCACCCGCAAAAAAGCACGCGACAACACCCCCAAACAGCCAAAAAGCAAAATCTCATACTTACTATATCTCTCGACCTTCGGTCCAAACGCGCTGTGCAGCTAGGTCATCATCATAACTCCTGTTTTCCACCACGGGTTTCCTGAAAAGCAAATGCAATCAAGATTAGACTGTCGCGGCAGTGCTTCGACAGAGACCCCGCAACCCACCCACAAACACCAGGAAGCCCCCCAAAACGCTACATTGAGCAAGATGTCAGAAGAAATAGCAAAAAAAAGGCTTTTCCTTATGGATTTTGTCCTAAACACTTCTATCCGGTATTAGACCTTCACAGGAATGCCCCAAGAGACCCGCCAACGCACCCGCAAAAAAGCACGCGACAACACCCCCAAACAGCCAAAAAGCAAAATCTCATACTTACAATATCTCTCGACCTTCGGTCCAAACGCGCTGTGCAGCTAGGTCATCATCATAACTCCTGTTTTCCACCACGGGTTTCCTGAAAAGCAAATGCAATCAAGATTAGACTGTCGCAGCAGTGCTTCGACAGAGACCCCACAACCCACCCACAAACACCAGGAAGCCCCCCAAAACGCTACATTGAGCAAGATGTCAGAAGAAATAGCAAAAAAAAGGCTTTTCCTTATGGATTTTGTCCTAAACACTTCTATCCGGTATTAGACCTTCACAGGAATGCCCCAAGAGACCCGCCAACGCACCCGCAAAAAAGCACGCAACAACACCCCCAAACAGCCAAAAAGCTAAATCTCATACTTACAATATCTCTCGGCCTTCGGTCCAAACGCGCTGTGCAGCTAGGTCATCATCATAACTCCTGTTTTCCACCATGGATTTCCTGAAAAGCAAATGCAATCAACATTAGACTGTCGCAGCAGTGCTCCCAGACCCCAAAACTCACCCACAAACACCCGGAACCCCGCCAAAGAACACCTCAAGGGCAAGCAAGTCAGCAAAAACGGCAAGAAATTTCCGCCTCATATTTGGTCCAAAACACTTTTATCCGTTATTAGAGCTTCACAGCAATGGGCCCAGAGCCGTCAACTCACCCGCAAAGAAGTAGAACACCCCCACAAGTGCTGAGTCTTTCTTCATTGGGCGTAATCCAGCCCTCTGCTTTGAGGGAAATAGGAGGAGGAGGATAGAGGAGCATGTTCTTCTGAACTTGTGAACCTGAGGAATGTAGACTGCGGCACCTTCAAATCAATAAGCAAACAAGTGAAGACAGTTCTGCTGATGGGCTTGTTTTTGGGATTAGGTGATTAAAGTTTGAATTAAATTAACTGTGCAAAACAAAGAAAGACAGACACACAGGAATAAAAGTGAATAAGGACGAAAAAAAAGTTATTGGTTCATTGTCTCATTTTCAGGGCTCGGTGTCAGGGAATAAGAAGAAGATTTCGTCATCATACTCGGCGAATTCAGGCAGGATGAGGTCAGCGTCACCGAACAGAGAACAAATCCCCTCATCTACGTTGCCGTCCTCCTCGTCTTCATGCGGCATGCTTTCTCGTACTTTGTAATCTGGTGGTATGAGGTGCTGATTCATCTTGATCATTGTTAGCCGCTCCACATTTTTGGGCGAGAGGCGGCTCCGTTTGGGAGCTACAATGCCACCAGCAGCACTGAAAACACGTTCAGAAGACACACTTGCGAGTGGGCAAGACAAATAGTTTATAGCCAGGTTGGAGAGCTGTGGTCACAATTGTTTTTTCCCATGCCAATACTGCAATGGCTCATCATTAAGAAAGACCTCTGTTGAGTCATTCAGATAGTCCTGCACCATCGACTCAAGGTCCTCAACGGTTCCTCCACTTTGCTTACTTTTTGCTGTGCCTGTGACCTTTTTTCGAGAACCATACCCAAGCAAACTTAGCCAATCCTCTTCAGCAGCCACTGTTACTCTTGTGTGTGGTGCAGATGATCCGGTTGCCGGTGTCTTTAACGGCTGAGAGGTCACTTGTGCCACAGCCACAGGTGCAGAAGTGGATTGTTTTGACTGGGGATGGCTGATGCTGATGTACTGCCTTCTCCTTCAATATCCTGCCGTTCTTTTTCAAACCTCTTGGCTGACCAGGCTAGCCAATGTTTGTACTTTTTAACATCTTCATCAGCAAAAGGAAAGAATGCTTGGCCTGCCAGCGCCTTTTTGTAGCATGGATCCAGAATAGTAGCACAAATGTAATGCTGTTCTGAGTTGATCTTTTTAAGACGTTCATCACCACGTAGGCGCTCTAATAATTTCTCCGACAAAAGAAAAGGGTCTTTTTTTTTTCATCTTTTTCTAACTCAGAAGACACCGCCTTCAGTTGGTGCTCCAGCATGCACAACAATGGGATAGCTTTTCCCAAATTACAGTCCTCCTGGCTGACTGCACGCGTGAAGAACTCAAAAGGACGAAGCATGTCTGTCAGGCTTTTAACTATGTCCCATTGCGCCGCATCCATCCGCAGGTCCTTCTGAGCTGTACCGTCTTTTAAGAAATAGTGATCGAGTACCGTATACTGCTCATACAGACGCTCAAGCATGTAGAAGGTTGAGTTCCAACGCGTTGCCACCTCCTGGATGAGTGCTTTCACTGGCATTCGACGTTCAAGTAGCAGGCTCCTCAGATGCTTCCGGGCCTTAAAAGAATGGCTGAAATGGTTGCACATTTTGCGGCAGGTGGCCATTACCTCGAACGCTGGACTGTCTTTATCACTCAAGAATTTTTGAACTACCAGGTTGATACAGTGCGCCAAACACGGCACTCTGAAATAGCCACCCAGCGCCATGGCCTTAACTACATTGGCGCCATTATCCGTGGAAACATAACCAATCTGGCGTTTTTTTGGGGACAGCCAGTGAAAGACCTTTTTGTTAAACTCGTCCAAAATGTTTTGTGCTGTGTGACTTTTCTCCAAGCCAAACATGGCTAGTGTTGCATGTTTCCGAGCAGCTTTAAAAACTTGGTCCGGGTCAACACCTGCGTTTAGCTTTGCTTTAACACCTGAAAAAGAGACCCAGTGTGCAGTGATGCACATGTAATCAGCGCCTGCGCCACTGGTCCACATGTCTGTTGTCAGATGTATTGTGTGAACAGCACTCTTCTGCAAAGCTGCCCCAATCGCCTCCAGCACATCTTCGTGTAGTGCTGGAACCGCAACTCTGGCAAAATAGAACCGGCTAGGAACCTTCCATTTAGGGCAGAGCGTTGCCACTAATTCTAGAAAACCTACCGCTTCTACAAAAGAAAAAGGGAGAAGGTCCACAGCTAGCATTTTAGCCAGCTTAGTGTTATACAGACGCGTCAGTGGGTGGTTGCGTTCATATGGCGCGTATGAAGAAAACATGGTTCTAATGTTGCCCTGGACCAAGCATTTACGGGATGATAATGACTTTGTTGACCCAATTATGCTCGCTGGTGAACTTTTGCATGTTGGTGTCTCACTCGCTCCAACACTCTTAGTGTGCCTCACATGGGGTGTGCTGCTGACAGGGGTACTGGGTGTAAGTGAAGTGTTTGACACGTCTTCTTCCTCCTCGTCATCATCAGATGCAACATCAACGTTTTCTTGACTTCCAATTCGGGCTTCCTTGATCGCATCTAGGTGCGCAAACCATTGGACAGTGTGCTGTCTCTCAAGATGACCTCTCTGGCCTCCGGTACCATAGTTGGTACCTGACTTACCACGACTAACTGCAAGCTTACAAAGGGTACAAATGGCGAACTTTTCCCTTTTTGGGCAAACAGTAAAGAAGTCCAAAACTGGGGACTTGAAGTGTCTGTGGGGCCTGGAGGAGGCGGCGATACTGGTGGTGGTGGTCATGCTGCTAATGCCAGATGAAGTGGAGGATCTGGATTGCCCAACTTTTGTACGTTGTGCACTTTCACCGCCACTAATTAAGGTCGAGGTGGATGGAGGTCCCTTCTTGTGAGAAAGAAATATGGAAGCGGTACGAGTTGGTGTACTTAACTCCAATGATTGTGGTGTTTCCACTGCCTCATCGTCGACAACATCATCATCATCACGCTCAGCAGCTTTTCGGGCTAGGGTCAAAATGTCTGTTTGCTGCATGCCCGCTGGGGCTGCAGTGACCTTTATGATGACTGGGTCGTCGTTGTCAGAGTCTTCATCAGCAGCAGTATCCCCCACTTCTTGTTGAGCGTCATCATCACACTCCATAACTCTGAGACTTTGGACGAGCTTCCTTTTACGCTTAACTACCTTTGTCAGAACATGTGCCTCACTCTCAGACGGCAGTGGTGCTGGTTCCCAATTTTGATCCGTATCATCAGAAGGAGGTGTGCTTGAAGAAGATGTAGACACCACCCTTGATCTCTTCCTTGCTAGGGGTGTGGAAGACAATGAATGATCATCAGGAGGAGTGTCTTCCTCAAACGATACCTCGCCTTGATTGTCGATTTCCTGATGTGCCCCTACTTCGGGAGGAACAACTATTGTGGGCACTTGTGACCCTCCATGCACCTCTGCTTGCGCATCTCCTTGCGCTGCCTCTCCTTCCACATGTACTTGGGCTTGTACTTGCGCATGTGGTTTTTGTTGCGGCTGTGGTTGTTCAACACTCGTCAGATGAGTTACAACAACCTGTGTTGATTGAGGGACATTGCTGCTACTTTCTTGCGATGAGCCAACATCACTGGTCGATGGTGATTGAACAACTAGACTAAGTGCCTCTGCAGCACTGAAGGGCTTGGACTTAAGTTGGCGTGGTGGTGGTGGTGGCACTGAGCCCAATGGAGCGGGGGTGCTGCTCCCAGCTTGGTCCCCAGCAGATCCAGCTGCTACTGCAGGCATACTTTTTTTTTTACTCCCAAAAAAAGGGGCGGCCGGCACACCAGTCTCCTTGGTAACTTGCTTCTTCTGCTCCTTACTGGCAACTTTCTTGCTAGAGGAGCTACGGGTAACTTTTTTTGGGGCCATCTTCTTCAGAACAGCAGGCAGCAGTTGCACGAGTTGCAGAGTTGTCTGTGTCCAGACGTGACGTCACGTGACGTTATGCTGCACACACACACCGCTGCAGGACTTCTTCCTGGCACTGGTGGTTCTCTAGAGTCTTGTGCACCTAAAAGCAATGGAAGACAGAGGAACATCAGTTCAGTTATACACCCCAAAAAATTGAAAAACACAGAAAAATAAGCACAATCCCATGCCATCCATGATGTTTACATTCAAGACACCACACAGAAAGACTAGGCCCATGCAACACTGAGTCACTACCCCTGGGGATAATGGATGAAAAGTAGGCTAAATAAGTGCAGGCCTCAGACACTGCCTCTCTTCAAAATGGCCCCTTGCACCCCAAGCACATGTTGCCTGTACCAGCCAGCACTCAAGATGGCCACCACCACCACCCACATGGCCAGTCCACATCAACAGTACACCCCAAAAAAACAGAAAAACACCCAAAAATCACCACAATCCAATGCCATCCAGGATGTTTACATTAAAGAGAGTGAGACCCCACAGGCACACTCAGTCCATGCACCACTACCCCTGGGCAAAAGGCCACACCAGCAGCCCCAAAACAATGACAAAAACCACAAAAAACAGCACAATCCCAGCCCATCCATGGCCTCAATGGTGTTTAAATTCAAGAGGACACCCCACAGAAAGACTAGGCCCATGCAACACTCACCACCCCTGGGCAAAGGGCCCCACCAGCAGCCCCAAAAAAACGACAACAAACAATAAAATCAGCACAATCCCAGCCCATCCATGGCCTCAATGGTGTTTAAATTCAAGAAGACACCCCACAGAAAGACTAGGCCCATGCAACACTCACTACCCCTGGGCATAATGGATGAAAAGTAGGCAAAATAAGTGCAGGCCTCAGACACTGCCTCTCTTCAAAATGGCCCCTTACACCCCAAGCCAGTCCACATCAACAGTACACCCCAAAAAAACAGAAAAACACCCACAAATCACCACAATCCAATGCCATCCAGGATGTTTACATTAAAGAGAGTGAGACCACACTACAGGCACACTCAGTCCATACACCACTACCCCTGGGCAAAAGGCCACACCAGCAGCCCCAAAAAAACGACAAAAACCACAAAAAACAGCACAATCCCAGCCCATCCATGGCCTCAATGGTGTTTAAATTCAAGAGGACACCCCACAGAAAGACTAGGCCCATGCAACACTCACCACCCCTGGGCAAAGGGCCCCACCAGCAGCCCCAAAAAAACGACAAAAAACAATAAAATCAGCACAATCCCAGCCCATCCATGGCCTCAATGGTGTTTAAATTCAAGAAGACACCCCTCAGAAAGACTAGGCCCATGCAACACTCACTACCCCTGGGCATAATGGATGAAAAGTAGGCAAAATAAGTGCAGGCCTCAGACACTGACTCTCTTCAAAATGGCCCCTTGCACCCCAAGCACATGTTGCCTGTACCAGCCAGCACTCAAGATGGCCACCACCACCACCCACATGGCCAGTCCACATCAACAGTACACCCTCAAAAAACAGAAAAACTGCCAAAAATCACCACAATCCAATGCCATCCATGATGTTTACATTAAAGAGAGTGAGACCACACCACAGGCACACTCAGTCCATGCACCACCACCCCTGGGCAAAAGGCCACACCAGCAGCCCCAAAAAAACGACAAAAAACAATAAAATAAGCACAATCCCAGCCCATCCATGGCCTCAATGATGTTTAAATTCAAGAAGACACCCCACAGAAAGACTAGGCCCATGCAACACTCACCACCCCTGGGCAAAGGGCCCCACCAGCAGCCCCAAAAAAACGACAAAAACAACAAAAATCAGCACAATCCCAGCCCATCCATGGCCTCAATGGTGTTTAAATTCAACAAAACAGTTGTATCATGCACCCATAACCAACCCTGGTCCTACTGGATACTGTGGCTACCCACAATATAATTTATTTAATGTTCTGAAAAAGTTCCAAAATTGTAGTTGCAGCAACTGTAATGCCCCAAACAAACTTACTTGTGAAAGTTGATTTCTAATCCAAAAGTGATCCAAAGAAAGTCAAAAAGGCCTCAAATCCAAATATCCAGCAGCACCCACAAAAAGTAATCCTTCCAGCTCCAGATCCAAATGAAAGTGACCAGGAGATGGACAAAGCACTGGGAGGAGCCTGCTGGACAGGAACAGGAAGTTGGAGACTGTGGGGCACTTCCTTCCCCCCCCCCCAAAAATGGACTCCTTGCAAAAAAAAGGCCATGCAAATGTCAACCTGAGGAGTGATTCTGATAAAAATCATCATTTTCTGAAGGTTTATCCTGTTTGCTGGTGGATTTCTTGTGCAGAATTGCAAAATCTCTATTTCGCGAGTGCGAGATTGTTCCTTTCCACCGCAACTACGAGTTCGCAATTGCGAACTCTCGCGAGGTGTGCTGTGCAAGGTGGCAAGCCGCGATTACGTATTCGCGGGCGCCAAACTCCCGCGGGATCACGCAGCAAGATCCAAAATGGCGCAGCACTCGCAAAATATGATCGAGAAAAACAACTCGGCAAACGCTTAATGACGGAAAGTGAACGCCGTGCACCACGCCGCGCGCCGCCACCAAGCTAAAAATCCGCCGCGAGCGGATTCACGGATTTTCGACAAATTCGCGAGAGTTTGCGGATTGCGAATTTGCCGAAAATCCGAAAAATCCGCGAGCGGAGCGGATTTTACGCCCATGCTTAGTAATGTGTGTATTTGGCAAGGTCAATTTATTTTAAAATCTCGCGGTAGACAACATTTATTTTTCATTAGAATAGGGACGGAGAAGGCCCCGCTACAGCCCTGGTTGATGTTAGCAGGCGCGTGTAATTGGTGTAGTGATCCGCCGCCTGAGCCCGGCAACATCCCTGGTTGATGTTAGCAGGCGCGTGTAATGTCGTTGAATGAGAGAGTTATCAGCCGCGGGTAAATCCGTTTAATGAGAGAGTTGAGTGAGAGAGAGTAGGAGAGGCTGCAGTAATTGTCCCCGCAGACAGGCTCATTTGCGTGTTCCCCCGCTTGATTCCCAGATGCAGGCCTGTTTGATGGTAGCAGGCGCGCGTTCCCCCGCTTGAGGCCCAGCTGCAGCCCTGGTTGATGCTATCAGGCGCGTGTAATTAGTGTACTGATCTGCTGCCTGAGCCCGGCTAGAGCCCTGGTTGATGGTAGCAGGCGCGTGTAATTTCGTTGACGACCGATTTCAGTAACAGCGCACAGGAGAGGCTGCAGTAATGTTACTTACCAGGCCTCCAGGTGAACGTGTTTGTCACGCCCCCAGCACACGGCCACAGCAGACGATCTTCTGATTAATGTACGACCCACATGGCATGAAGGGCGGAACGTAGCACACGCCCCCAGCATTTCTCACGCCCCCAGCGTGCCCCTTGATGCGGCGCAATTGCGTTCACATGGCATGAAGGCCGGACACACGCGTTTCTCACGCCACCAGCGCGTCACCCCCCAGTGTGCCCCGTGATGCTGCGCAGCAACGTAATTGGCGCTTGAATTTAAGACTCACATGATATGAAGGGCGGACACACGCCCCTAGTGTTTGTCACGCCCCCAGCGTTTGTCATGCCCCCAGCACACACCCATAGCCCACGCCCACAGCCCACGATGTGATGGCCGTACCACACGCCCCCAGCGTTAGTCATGCCCCCAGCCCACCCCACAGCACAACGCAGACACGCCCACAAGGGACTACTTTGCTGGCACGGTTCTTTTACCTTTTAAATGTATAGAGGAGTTGGCCTAAAGGCTAAGGCGCTCGACCTCGGACCTGGAGATCTGGGTTCGAGTCTTGGTAACGACGCCAAACATCCTGGGATTCTGGGCAATTCACTTAATCTCCCCGTGCCTAACAAAAATGAATGTGTGTCCTTATGTAACGTAACTGGTGCTATGTAAAGCGCTCTGATACCTGATTCAGTTCGGGTCAAGTTTGCGCTATATAAAACTCTGCAAAATAAATAAATCAATAAACATGGTGGCCGTCTGCATAGCCTATGTCCTTCTGCTGCAACTGCCCTTTCCAATGCTGTATTGGGTTTTGTGATTGGTGCTGTGGTTACTGAGATTACCCGCCTCAAAGGTTTGGGCTCTCTCTTTATAATATTAGTATGGATATATATATATATATATATATATATATATATATATATATATATATATATATATATATATATATATATATATATATATATATATATATATATATATATATATATATATACTCGTGAGCAAGGGAGGAGAGTTCCCGAAACGCGTCAAGTTTTGTTGCCTTTACACTGAAATAAAGGCTATTTTTCCACAAAGAAGTGTTTGTGTGTTTCTGAAGGACAAACACAACAGAAATTTGAATTGATTTGTAAGCTCGCAACCTACACACGAACCACCTTCGCCAAGCGAAGTATTGGATGTCGAGCCAATTGGAATTTATATATATACATATATATATATATATATATATCCAGACAGTTAGGGTCCTTCCGAGACCATTCCTCCCATAGTCAGGTGGCGTATAATTTCCGGCGAACCCAAAAGCCGTTTAGTAATTCAAATTTTCAAAGTTGCTCAATCCAGCAATTACGTACTCAGAGACAGAGATCTGAAGAAAAAGGGTATTTATTCCCAAATTACGCTACGCGTTTCAACACAATGCTGTGTCTTGTTCACACGAAATGCTTCGATGTTCCCAGCATATTTAAAAGACATCAACAACATAGACAAGGGCATGTTTGTATGTACAGGTCACATGGTTTCCTGTGCAAACGTATCCGCCATTTCTAAGTGGTGTAAACATCATTGACTTGCATCTTACATCACTTCATATATTTATACATATACATTGTTAAGAGGACATATAGTCCTTCCATCTCGTATATATATTGCCGTATTAGTCAATCAGTGTACAATTAATGTCAACCCAACTTGCAGCTCGCATACTTAAGTCTATTCTTAATTATTTATAACAACCTGGAAATCGTTTTCTTTCGATGTTATGTATCTATGGTGTTACCCATTTTATTCGAAATAGTACCTTGAAACAGAGTTTCCCAGGAGTTTATATATGAAAGTCCATTTCACAAGAGACCATGTGACCTGTACATACAAACATGCCCTTGTCTATGTTGTTGATGTCTTTTAAATATGCTGGGAACATCGAAGCATTTCGTGTGAACAAGACACAGCATTGTGTTGAAACGCGTAGCGTAATTTGGGAATAAATACCCTTTTTCTTCAGATCTCTGTCTCTGAGTGCGTAATTGCTGGATTGAGCAACTTTAAAAATTATATATATATAAATATATATCGATACACGCTCGCTTTTTCAAAAGAAAGCAGACGGCACTCCAAACTGGTGGTATTTTGGTGGATTTATTAGCAGACCCCCTACCCCATAAGAAGACAAACGCGTTTCGCCGTAAAACGGCTTCCTCAGTGTCAAAGTGAATAAACATATAAGCCATTTTATCTCCACCTCTTCATTCACATAAAAAGAGGACTAAGCCAAAAATTGATTAAAGTTATGGCAGACATCTTGTAATGTGCAAATGTTATTTCTTAGCGTTAATACACAGAAAATGGCGATTCATAAAGTGCTCGTGCATTTAAAAACAAAGGAAAAAACCCCCATATGGATTGATTGTTGAATACTTGACTTGCTTGGAGAGAGAAAAAAATTATGTATATAATAAAAACAAATAATTCATATATATACACACATTATTTTTCCTCGCGCATCATGAAAAAATTACATTCTTTTTATAAGAAAAAGTCAAGAGTTAGCATAAAGTGCAACACATAATGCAAATATTTTGTATAACTCTTTGTGCCGGTCATCACATATTTCGACATTTCTATGTAACGAGTGTCAATCAACAATCTATTTACATACACCGTGTGTTTTTAGATATCTTTCTCTGTGTAGTTATTGGCTACAGGCAAAAAAAAAAAAAAATATATATATATAAATATATATATATATATTACGCTCCATGGGGTTGTCCAAGTAGCGGGTAGCGGTCCGCTGCTGGGTTGCACCACCCTGAAGAAACGGGGGCCACGAGACTCGCTATCCAAGGAGTCCCGTATGTGGAGCTGCGCGATGGATGAGGACAGGAGTGATGTTTGGGGCTCATGGTAGAGCCTTTGGAACGAGCAGTAATTTGAAAGTGCATCCATCCAGGATATATGGACTACATCTCCCACAAGCACAATGTGTGTTTTCATATAGGGAGATGGTAGACGTCGTGCACTTTACTGCTGGCCCCTGATGAGGAAAATAAATTTCGGAAACGCGTCGGGCCTATTTCAAACACTGTAAGCTTACTGTAAGCTTACTGTACTCTGCACCTTACCGAGTACGAGCTGCATTCTGATTGGCTGCCAATGTCTGTCAACACTCCAAAACAGAAATTGTTGGCAGCCATCTTGTACCTCGGTGGACTGAGGCACAGGAAAGCTGAAAAACAAACATGTAGAACTCAAAAAGGGGGCAGGGTAGAAGCACCCTGACCCCCTAGGCCTGCTCAGGGGGTCCCACAAGGACCCAAGGCAAGAAAATATATATATATTGTTTCAAAATTCAAATTCTCCATCCAAGAAGTGTTGGCAGCCATCGTGGGACCAATATACATGATAGCACCTCATTAAAAAGATTTGCAGTTAATAGAAGGTTTTAGGACTTTAGTTACTTTATAAATCATTTGTTGATGGTACTATACTCTTTTTAGGAATTGTGGTGTGTTCTAAGGTGATTTTACCATGTTAAAAAGCCTTCTGCTGGGATATCATGAATCTTGTTTGAAAGAAAACTATTATCTCATGCTTTTCCCACAGTGGTTTGGAAGGGGATCTATAAGCTAAACTGAAAGCATATTTTCTGTAAATTCACATTATCTTTCTCAGTCATGTGAGAATGAAGTCTGACATTCTCAGTAAAACATGTACATCCAACAAGGACAGAGACTGTCAGTTGATTCCTTTGTGTTCTACTGCAGCTTCCCAGAGTGTTCTAAAGAACAACTAGAGTATGGCACACCTGAAGCCATCTTGATTGGAATAAAGTGGTAACTCTTAAAACATTAATTTAAAAAGGAACAAAATGAGGGGGTATATTTTGCCATAGAAAGTATGATTAGTGCTGCAGAAAGAAAAATTAGGGCACATTTTGAGTGACTTCTCAAATCCTCTTCTATTTCATTAAACAATTCTGACATGCAGTCTCCCAAGATGGCCAACAGAGACAAAACAGACCAAATGTAGCCCAAATATCACCCAGATGTATCCCAAGTATAGCCCAATGACAGAATGTCCCAGAGTGTCCTAAAGAACAACTAGAGCGCTAACAGTCTTACTTATGACAAAAGTAAGGCACACCAGAAGCCATCTTGATTGGAATGAAGTGGTAAGTCTGAAAACATTTAATTTAAAAAGGAACAATATGAGGGGGTGCATTTTGCCATAGAAAGTATGATTAGTGCTTCAGAAAGAAAAATTAGGGCACATTTTGAGTGACTTCTCAAATCCTCTTCTATTTCATTAAATAATTCTGACATGCAGTCTCCCAAGATGGCCACCAGAGACAAAAGAGCCCAAAAGTAGCCCAAATAGCACCCAGATGTAGCCCAAGTATAGCCCAATGACAGAATGCCCCAGACTGTTCTAAAGAACAACTAGAGCGCTAACAGTCTTACTTATGACAAAAGTATGGCACACCAGAAGTCACCTTGATTGGAATGAAGTGGTAAGTCTAAAAACATTTAATTTAAAAAGGAACAAAATGAGGGGGTTCATTTTGCCATAGAAAGTATGATTAGTGCTTCAGAAAGAAAAATTAGGGCACATTTTGAGTGACTTATCAAATCCTCTTCGATTTCATTAAAATAATTCTGACATGCAGACTGAAACATGCCCTTTGAATACCAGCAGCAGACTTCCCTGGTGAGCAGTAGCTTTACTACAGTGATATAATGAGCAACTAGAGTGCTAACATTCAGAATTTATGGCAAATGTGTGACACATCTGAATGCCTTCTTGATGGAACCAAAGTAAACAAGCATTGAAAATGCAATAGATCTCGCCCTTGTTTAAGTTAAAGCCATTCTGTTTGTAATGAGGTGGCTTTTTAGCTTTGCTTTTAATAGTGTTTTTCAAACTTTCTTGTAAATAACATGCATATGTATGCATATATGTATATGTATGCATGCATTTATATTTGTATTTATATAGATATTCAGATTATATATGTTTATATATGTATGTATATATATATATATATATATATTCACTGAAAAAACCATAGGTTATAGACCATATATAGTTAGGAATTAGCATTTACAAAACCTTATTTTACTCACACAAAACCATTGAAATTCCATATATAGTTAGTTGCACTAACTATATATCGCGCACCCGCAATCCACTGCTGATGATGTCACATATTACATCATTCATGACATCACTGATGACATCACTGATGACATCATCTAGTGTCTGTGTGTTTTTGTAAAGTTTAAATACGTTTTACATATTGAAGAATGACTGGATGGATGGAAGACTGAGTGCGTGTGTGGCTGGCTGGGAGGTGTGTGACGCTGTGCATATCAATGTGTACTTGTATCAGTGATTGTATAAGAGAGTAAGTATGTGTTAGTATATGTGTGAAAAGTATGGTGTTCTGTGTTTAACTATAGATGAGGAAATCGAAGTGTGATTGATTCTTCACAGGACTGACTAGGTGTATGAGTGCATATCATAGTGTTCTAATAATAACTGACTGTATGTATGAGTAATTGTATGGGTGAATGAGTGAATGTGTGTGTAGACGTACGAATCAGTGAGTGCGTATGTAGTAACTGGTATTGGTGTGTCATGATGTCATCAGTGATGTCATTTGAGATGTCATCAGTGATGTCATTTCAGATGTCATTAGTGATGTCATCAGTGATGTCACTGAAGTATGGTGTTCTGTGTTTAACTGTATAGATGAAGAAATGGAAGTGTGATTGATTCTTTACAGGACTGACTTGGTGTGTGAGTAACTCCATGGATGAGTGGCAGTGTGTGACTGTCTGCATAGGTGTATGAGTGCATATGATAGTGTTGTAATAATGAGTGACTGTATGTATGAGTGATTGTATGGGTGAATGAGTGAATGTGTGTGTAGACGTAGGAATCAGTGAGTGCGTATGTAGTAACTGGTATTGGTGTGTCATGATGTCATCAGTGATGTCATTTGAGATGTCATCAGTGATGTCATCAGTGATGTCATTTGAGATGTCATCAGTGATGTCATCAGTGATGTCACTGACCATGTCATGAATGATGTAATATGTGACATCATCAGCAGTGGATTGCGGGTGCGCGATATATAGTTAGTGCAACTAACTATATATGGAATTTCAATGGTTTTGTGTGAGTAAAATAAGGTTTTGTAAATGCTAATTCCTAACTATATATGGTCTATAACCTATGGTTTTTTCAGTGAATTTTCAAGGTTTTGTAAATGCTAATTCCTAACTATATATGGTCTATAACCTATGGTTTTTTCAGTGAATTTCATTGGTTTTTTAACAGCTAATATCTGTAGCTGTAAAATGTATTCTTCTTTAAATCCAAAAATATATTTTATATGTTTATTAATAACTTTTTTTTAAAATATTTTTTTTTCTTCGTTCCCGCTTCGCGAATCGGGAAGCTTCCCGTTAGCTGACCTTGATGCCGCGAAATAGACCGCGAGCCGGTAAACGTTTCTTTACCGCAACTGCCGCGTTAGAAAACAACATCGTGACGCCTCCCGTCCGCATGACGTTTCGCGTTGTCGCGTGATACGTCATATGACGTGCTACGTTAGCGAACTCGTACGCTTACCGAGTCGCAAAGCACAGGTTTCTGGAAGCAAACCGGGAGGCCCTGCAAAGCGCGTAACGTAAACACAGCAGGTCATGTGACTTGGTAATAACACTTTTCATTGGTTCATTTCACTTTCGGTTTCCTAATGATGTAAGACTAGGTCATATGATCTAAAATGAACACTTTTCATTGGTTGAGAACTATTTTTTTCCCAAATGGTGAAAATCCCTCCTTCTTTCCTCACTCTGACTTTCATCATTGTGAGAGAAAGACCCTTTGTTACCAGTGAGCAATGGCTTCTTTACTAGCTTCAGCTGGTGCTTCCCCACCACCTCCACCACATCCAAGGAAGAGTGGACCACCTGCTAAAGTTATAATTCAGCAAGAAGAGGAAGAAGAGGAACAGGACGACCTAGATAATCTCCCTATTATGGCCAGAAGATCTGTTGTACCGGAAGTAACGGGACCAGAGGGCAGGGAGATGGTGCCAAATATACAAACGAGATTTCGTGAAGTAAAACAAGTCTGCGTACATTGCAGTGGATTCATTTGCTACGGAGAAAGTAGCATCACTCTGATCAACAGAGCTATTGACAATCATGCTCATGTTTGTCCGAAACTCCCCAAACAATAAATTCTTTTTTTTTGTTTTCTTGCTCCTGTTGAGCCCTTTACAATGAATCGTTTTCGTTGCCCCCTCCGAAAAAAAACCAAAAAAAATATAAAACTGTTCAGAAAAATTCAAAAAAAGTAAAAAAATGTTCAGAAAAAAAAAAAAATATATAAAACAACAAAAACAATTAAAAAAAAAGTTCTTTTCAGAACTACCTCCCCGTTATTAAAAAATTGGTACAATATTTGCAACTGTGCCAACCTCTATTTCTCTTAGTTCGCTTCCCAGTTCGCTCCCCGGTACGCGAACCGGAAGCGAACCAAAAGATTTTTTTTTAAAAAAAGAACAGTAAGTATAAGGGAAGGAAACAGACAGTTATGTTAAAAGAAAGACAGCTATAGGGGAGTAAACTAGAGATACTATTACCCGTAATCCACTGCTGATGATGTCACATATTACATCATTCATGACATGCTCAGTGACATCATCAGCAGAGGATTGTGGGTAACAGTATCCCTAGTTTATTCCCTATAGCTGTGTTTCTTTTAACATAACTGTCTGTTTCCTTCCCTTATACTTACTGTTCTTTTTAAAAAAAAATTTTTAGATCAGTCAGAAACAGTGAAAGTAATGAAATATAAAAGACTACGTAGAATATGAGCACTGTATGCAACAACTTTGACACTTACAGAAGCCTCACCTTCTCCATGCCTCCTACACAGTTCTACATGTACATCATAAATGCAAACAGAACAGAATTAATTATACATGTTAAATGGTTTATTTTTGCTGTTCTCAGAATGTATCAAATTTCACTAAAACAGTGACTTGAAGGTATTCATCATATAACAGCGGGGAAAAAAAAACACAATCAAAATGATTGTGTTTAAAAAACCCATACAACATTACAAATCAGAATTCAGAACTCCTTAAAGTTAACTTACTTTCCATGACGGCCAAGGATGTCCTATGAACAGCTTACACTCTGTTGTGCTGTTATTACTTTCAACCCGCCACTTTCTGAAAGAAAACCTCCATCGTTTTCAAAAACATGTTACATACAATAAATGACTTCTTGCTCTCTACCACAATTTTCCACAAGGCCAAATCTTGTCAGAGCCATGTATAACTCTTGGATTTCTTGTAAGCCAATCCCGTCTTTTCGCATTTCCGCAACTTTCAGAATTAAAATGTTGAAGATCATTTACACAATCCTGGACTAGTAATATCTTCCCCTTCTTGCTCAATCATGTTCTACATTTCCTATCACACTGATACTGCTTACTATGAAGCAGACTTACACTACCTTTATGACTAGTACAATTATTTAATTCTCTACATCACTTTTAATCACAAAGCAATGTAAAACAGTAGACAGCATTGCAGACTTACATTCCCTCTACTCCATGTTTTGATTGGCTGCTTCAATTAGCTTATAAAAAGAAATAGTTTTTCTGAACTCATTCAAAGTGCACGTATTTCTCAATAACGTCCAGTGTTATGGTAAAAAGTTATGTCTCTGTACTACACTTATCCTCAAGGCCAAATAGTGTAGGAGCCATGAGAACTTCTTGAAATTCCTCAGAGCACATCCCGAGATTCTTTCCCTAAAATTTTGGTTTTAAAAACACCAGGTAAGAGTTTTTAAGGTCATATGGCAATTTTTTTTTGAAAATTAAAACAGAATCATTGCAGAATGACCAGCCATTTCTACACTTTAAATAAGCTGTATAATGTCCTGATGTTATTGAAGGACCATCATGATATATAATTGCTACAGTTACAAAAGTCCTTCCTGATATTGACAACTGTGAAGCCACAAAATTTTTAATTAAAGTTGTCAATTTTGTTCCATCAGGCCTACATCGTTGGAACATTAAAATGACATACTGGCCATATGTTCGTATAAATAATGTGGACATCATTTCAGATTTACATTGCCTACACTCCATATTGTGATCAGCTGCTTTTACTAGCTTATTAAAAGAGACTGATTTACTGTCTGGCAAAGTTAAATATATAAATCTTTCTGAGTCTACACTAGTACTACTTGATACCCTACAGTTCTCGCAGTCATGCTGCCATTGATAAGAAAGCCCAAACAGGTGATCTACATCTACACCTTCAGCATGCAATACATCAAGCATATACATTAAAAACTCCTGACAATCTTGCTGACTATTTTGAGAGAATTGTGTTTGGCCTGAACATCTGTCTAACAGATTTCGAATTTCAGACACACTTTCTATGTTTGTTCTATCAGTGCTACATTTCTCTAACACAGAATTTAACAAACTGCAAAATCTTTGATCAGAATTGACCACAATCTCTTCTTTTACATTTTGTAGAGAAAACAAAACATTAACACTACATTAGCATAGCAGTTGACACCAGAAATGTTTTCAAATTGAAAACCAACAACATCTTCAACAGAATCCTTTTTGTTTCTGCTTATAATTTCAGGTTCATCGACTTTTCGTCTTTTTGCTACAACCTCCCCAGTATTGGTCACATTTCTTCGTTTCCGGCCTACCACACGTTTCTCAAACAAAGGATACTGAGGCAAATGTGGCGCATACTCTCTTCTCAACCTATTGTATTCCTTAACACAATCTAGATCCGCACAAATGTTTGTGACATCACACTCAATCAAGTACAATCCCGATAAAGTCCTAACTCGTGACAATGCCACATATGCCATACCCTCCTTGAACACAGAACTGCCAATATTCACCAATGCACAGTCTACACTTAAACTTTGCGATTTATGGATTGTCACCGCATATGCCAAGCAAACAGGAAACTGCTTACGACGAACATATAAGTCTTTTACAAGCAAAAATCTAGCAGAACAACGAGCAATTAGCTGTACTTCCTCAATGCCATCAAATTTAATTTTTAAAAATTCAATTCCATCTCTATTTCTGTATTTCACAAAATCAACAACATTACCCATTGATCCATTTACCAGACCTCTTTCAACATGTAAATTCCTTCTTAAAATTATACGGCAGTTCAAGCACACATTCAGAGTCTTTTCAAAACCCGCAGTTTTAGATATAGTCTTCTCTAATGAATCCAATTTTGTTTTCAGATTCTCAGACAAAATAATTGTTGATCCCATATGCTCTACTCTGTCAATAGCTTCCAATTTCACAATCTCTTGCTTTTCTAAATGCAACATTTTGTTGTTGAATTTGGCACATTCTGCAAGAGTTGGCATCAAACATATTCCAGATTTTTTCTCAGTAACTTTCTGAAAAATATTCTCAGGCACAACATCTTCGTCTGGATATAAATTTGTCAGTAATCGTGCATGTAAAGCTTCTTTCCCATGCTCGGTCACTTTTCCAATTCTAACATCTTGTAGAATAGTCTTGTAAACTTCATCCTTTGCCTGACGCATATTTTCATGCAGTTCAGCATAATTGAAGTTTAACCATATATTGACGTTGCCAATACTCCCTAAGCACTTCCTGGTATCTTCATGCGTGAGCATTTTGAACACAGGTTGCCCTTTCACTGGTGTCAGCTGCAGAAAATCTCCGAAAACAATGATGTGTTTGCCACCAAATAACACATCATACTCTGTTTTGAGAACTTCTTGCATTCTCAAATGCACAAAGGCAAGCATGACATTGGAAACCATGCTTACTTCGTCAATGATAAGAAGTTTCATTTTCCTCAAGACTCTTGAAACTTCAAAACAAGCATCTCCAGATAGCTTGTGATATTCTAATTTGTTGTCATGCTCCACTGGCAGCATCAGTAAACGATGTAAAGTAATCCCTTTAATGTTATGTGCTGCCAGTCCAGTTGGAGCGGTGACAACACAAGACAGCGATGACTCTGTCCTTTCCTGCAAATAACATGAAATTGCTTTAATAAGGAAACTTTTTCCAGTTCCCGCTTCTCCACTCACGTACAGTCGGACAGGCTTCAACGACGTACATGAGCACTCTTTCTTGTCATGACTTAATCCATGATCAATTTGCATGGTAAGTTCGTCATATATTTTCCTCTGCTCAACGTTGAGTTGTCTTTCCAACTCTTCTAAGTTAACCGCATCCTCCTGAGCATGTGCCATGGCTCTTTCCACTTCATTCATAGCAGTGGCAGCTTCATTTTCGATAAGAGGTCCTCCTAGTGGATCCTGACTCAATGAAGCAGAACTCTGACTGTCCTGAGAACTGTCTCTGGCAATCTCGGCTGCAATCGTTGCTTCCTGCTCAATTTCCACATTCAACATTTCTACATATTTGGGAAAAGCAGGACATTCTATGGTCTCCTTGGCAGCATTGAATGAGTCTTCGTAACAAAGGAAATCTCCAAGCAGTTCCTCTTCTGCACGCCAAGGCTTAAAAAGTTGCAAAAGTGCTAAATAGAAAAACTCCTTTTTTTCAGGAGATTCACCACTCAATTTTCGATGGTTTATCAAGTGGCATTTTCTTTGCTTGACCAGACATCCCTCACTTCCTATTACAGCATACACTCCTTTCTCAGTATCTTCTTTGATGTTCCTCTTGAATATGTAATTTTGCAGAACCTCATACAGACAAACATTCTCGAGGTGACTGCTTCGATTTGGATAATATGTATCCAACATGTTGCTCTTCAAAATGTCGGTACTGTTTGGCTCCTTTTCCGCCAAATACTCAATTTCCCGCACAGGTTTCAGAACTCGATTACGCGTTGCAGCAAGACCAACACTCACCCAAACGATACTCCTGGACTTGGCATAGAGACTTGCTGAAGACAACCGGTCAGAACATTCGTAAGCTCCGATTTCTCGATGCGACAACATCTTCAGACTGAAACTGTACAACTTCTTGCTGAGGCTCTTTTCATGGGAAATGTCCTCCCACATATCCTTCAATTCTGTCTTCTCTTTTTTGGTGATGTAAGATGTCACATACCGAGCCACAGCCATACAGTTATCAGCCACAAACTGTATATCCATGTTAGCATTCCACATGGACAAAATCACCGGGTTGTAGTCGTTGATGTACTTAGACTCTTCGTTCCTCTTCAAATTGTATGTGTTTTTAGGTGATTTCTTCATCACATTATGTCGCAGCGAAGACATCAAGCTGTTCACTCTTCCTTTAGAAATCACCGATCGTGGAAAGCCGAAACGACATTTGGTGTAGAACTTGTCTTTGTTCCGGAATTTACGACGACAGTACTTTCCACATCGATGGCTTTGGAAACGTAGAACTTTTTCTCTTAGGCTTTTTTTCTCCTTTGCGTTTGGAACAGCACACGTAGAATACTGTTCTATGAAACTCATCACTGAGTCGTCTGCATCCGTTCCAAATTTAGGTGCATCCTTGATCCACAGCAACATATGTATATGAGGAGCACCTCTTGCTTGGTACTCCTTCCTCCAGAAGAAATCCAACACCTCTCCAAGAGGTGGATTCTTCTTATTCATGATAAAAGACATCATACCTTCAAATCTATGATTGAAGTACCTACATACATTGACTGGATCCAAAGAGCACAGTTCTCCGGGTGTCTTGAATTCGATGTTTTCTACGTTAGCATTTGCCTCTCGTAGAAATTCAAGTAAGTCTTCCCAGCCATACTCAGCACAGCTCAAAGTGAGGAACCATGTGGGAGTTCCTAAGTTCCTCAGCATACATTTTAAATCACCATGACGACGGTACCAGTACTCATTAGTACCACGCTGACACGCCATGAGATTAATCAGGTGAGAATCCAAAATACTGTCTTGGACATTGACTTTATCCATAAAGTCACTTGCCGAGATGTTTTGCATGTGTATACCACTTTTCAAGATGTGGTTCACTGCATATGACAGTCCAGACAGATCGCTTTCAAACAGGAGATGAAACAAATAAGGAATGCATTGTCGAAACCTAGGATCTCCTGCATACAATCGCAAAGTCCGGTATTCAGAAGCAGGAATTTGATGAGGTCGCTCATCATATCTTCCTCCCTGACCTGTTGGAAAAAGCTGTGGGAAACACCGAGCTTCCAAACTTTCCTCCCAAACACTAATGGGACTCCCTTTCGCTTGTTTCATTTGAAACAACTCAATAGCATTCCCCATGACTTCCTTGGAATGCAAAGGATGAACACTATAATGTTCATATATTTCTTCACTAGTACAGGGTTCTACTTTCTCAATTTGACCAGCACACAAATCGCTATCCTCTTCCTCACTTACTTCCTCTTCTGCAACATATACATTTTTATAGTATTTATTATTTTTTTTCAAATACAATGTTGCCCTTTTGACTTTCCTAACATCTACTAAATCTTGCCATATTTTCTTATTCTTTGTCGGAACCCCATTAACTAAGATAACAAGAGGTTCCTCTTCCACTTTTTCTACTCCAATTGTGTTAATGTTTTTCTTCAAATCTAGAGGCAAATAAACAACTCTTCCCTTTAATCCTCTCTGTAAATCTGATGGAGGCAATTTCCCTGTCTTTGGCTCCATTCTTACAATAGCCTGAAAGGGATGGATACTTTGAATCAAAATAGATTCATAAGTATTTAAATCCTTCAATTCAGAAGGAATCTCAACCAATTCCAGATTATTATGAACTGCTCTAGCAGGCATCTGGTTTTGATTTAATTTGTTACAACAATAAGTACACACACGTTGATCCAATCCCAAATCAAAACAATTTTCTACCATCAAGTATGTTGTAAAATCCTTCCATTCACTATTATTTTCCCTTTCACTTTTTCCATATAAATCCACTAACTTAGTCTGATTCTTATAATAAGTGCGTCGACAACACACACAAGTGAAATTTGGCCTCTCACTTGATTTCACCTCAAACGTCGCAATTTCCCTCTGGAAATTATCTGTACTGGAAACCTGTACACTATCTTCCACATTACTCTCTTCTTCTTGGTCAATTTCAACATTCTCCTCTTTACTTCCAAAGTAACAAAACTCAATTTCTTCACATATATTCTTCACATCTATTTCAGAACCATGCAAAAGAGCAGCGCATAATTGTTTAAGCATAATTGCTGGACTCTTAGCATAATACAACATTCTAACTAATTTCCTCACTTTATTATGATGCACTGCTAGCATCCTGAAATGATGAAAAACACTCTGGCATACTCTCCTGGAAAGACAAGCCAGTGAATGACCATGCAAACCTATCACTTCTCTCACTCTGCAAGGATCTAATTCTTGCAAGAACTTCATTTTCTGCTTCAAACTTTTCTTATTAAATGACCGTATAAAATCACAAAGCAAATTGATGGAATCCTGTCGTACACTGCAAATACTACTACACTTCCACGTGTACACAGGACCCTTAGGACGTCTCCCTAAAACCTCATTACCTAACACCTCTTCTATCTCTGTTCTCACAACTTTTTCTTTTTCAACTGGACAACCATCTTTCACTTCATAAGCTCGACCACTGGTGTCAACTGCATGCACCAAATCATTATCCTGGAAATAACTCTCCTCATTAAAAAATGCCTCAGAGCTTGAACTATGCATCCATTCTCCAGAAAAAACTTCACAAAAATTACTACGATTAACTATTCTCTTCCATCTACTATTTCTTTTGAAATCATAAATTACCTTGTTTAGCTTCCTAATTCTATTGATTGTCAAAATAAATAACTTACGTTTAATTTCAAATGCCTGATCAATAACTTTCTCAACTATTTTTTTTCTCTTATAAAAAACCACTTTCTGTTGACCTTTCTTAATATTTTTTAACAAATTCCCAATTATCCTGTTGCGGAACATTCGTTTACGAATATCCGTAAACTGTTGTTTCCTTCTACTTTCATGCATAGAGTTATCTCTTACTCTAGCAGTAACATTTCTCATTGGCCTTTCCTTACCATTTGAATTGTTTATCCTTTTCTGGACTGAAACATTTTCTGTAGTAATATTTTTTTTACTACACATATTTCTTATGACTGTTTTTGGACTCTTACCCGGTGCTTTCTTCGTGACTTGACAAATCTTTTTGTTAGAGGACTGCTGCATTATTCCATGGTCCTGCTGTCTTTGACGTTTTGCAGCCTTTCTCACTCTTTCTTTGCTAGGCATCCTAAAATCTTGAAATAATCTGCAGTTGAATCTGTGGTAAAATATAATAAAAAATGTTATTAACCACTATTACCCAACAGTAAATTAATAACAGTCATCAAAAACTTAACACACTACTTAAGTATATAATATACTGAAGCCTATCTCCAATTTTTCACTGAACAGGACTCATCTCTTCTTAACCTTGGATAAACCTCACCTACTCTGTGTCCCCTGCACATAATTAAATGTAAAGGGGCAGATTTATATTAACTAGCACATCCTCAGGGATGCACCAGTTAACGTGCACCGCTGCTCTGCCACCCACGGTGTGCCGCATTTACAATCAGATAGGACAAAGCTACATCAAAACCCTGCGCCTGCTTGAAGCAGGCATAGATCTTGACGCAGGTAGGCTGAAAGCTAAAGCAACAACTAAGTGTCGTGTGCAGAAGTTACAAAAAAGGAAAAATGGTGTTTAAACCAGTAATGAGACCATGCTAACGTAACACAGAGTAAAAATATCCAGGATCTACATCAGTTTGGGGTTCACGAACCTGGCAGGTACAAGGCACTGAGGCTTTCCACCGTGCATGTCTCATCCCAAATCATATGTTGTTTGTGAATGAAACAATTTCCCAGACCAAATGCTTTGGATTGGCTACTTCTAAAAAATTAAACACCCCTACTATCCCGGAGTTAGAGGAATATGATGGTTGGAGTAATTTTACTCGTTGTCCATTAAAGATTTACAGGCCCTACTCCGTAATTCTTCCTTTAACATTTCCAGTATAAATCCAAAAGGTTGACTGCTTTGGCAACGTGCCTTATCCACGGTTTAATAACGCTGCCTTTTCCTTTATATAAGTTTTCAAATTGTATGAAATATATACCAATAGGTCGTTATTAACCTTTAAGTAGTGGTTTTCTTCATGAGGTTTGGTCGCTTCCATACACATACAGATTTTCAAAGATGATCAAGAACTTTATCTGAATGGAGAGGAATGCACTGAGACGCCAGATCATTCACTAATGTGTAGGCACATACAGTTACACGGTTCATGCAACAAACACCGACCAAATATGGCTTGCGTGGTGCAAGGCACACCAGTTCCTGCTATCATCCCCACGTTCAAGTTCTTGGAAAATGGTAGTTATTTGATGCTCAATAATGAAGATTGTTCTGGGTTAATTAAAAGTATTCATTTTATCGTAACAGTAAATGAACGGGTTATTTGCTGCAGAAATGTTCTATTTCCTCCCACACATGAACATAGGGAGTTTTCAATCTGGCCACAAATACCAACCTTGGGAGCACATTTCAACGGCATGGCAAGAATAAGAGCTCTTTTATCTCAGACAGAGGTGGCCTTGAGTTCGACCCGTGAAACTTTCGTGCTTCACATAGCGAACACCCGTACAGAGGTGCAGACCCTTTTAAATACAGATTCGCCTTTCCATTTCAGCAAGATGGTTCGGACTATCTCTAACGCGTCCTCCACAAAGGGCCTGGCGCACTTTTTTAAAGTTGTTACCAGTGGTCTCGTGACTTCATTTGAGAAAATCTTTGGAGTCATCCCTGCTTTCTTTCATTCTATTTTTTCCACTCTGCTTCGTGGATTCCCATTTTTACTTGCATTACTAGCGGACGCTCTTGTGCTTTTTTACATTTTTAAATATGGATGTCCCTCCTGTGCAAGCTCCCGCCCTGCAGCTGCTGACACTGTTCCGCAATCGCATGCTAGAATATTATGGCACAATGCCGTTGGCGATATTAAGCACGGCATATGGATTATCTTTTCGATTCTCCTACTTCACCTGTGTCCATCCTGTATTTCACTGCCTGACCTGTGATTTCGATTGGGCCATTGATTTGTGTCTCTGCGGACCGGTTTCTCCTGACGTCGACTTTAATCAGCTGATGACTCCTATCATTACTCACGAGTTGGTTTGTCCTGGCGAAAGGATTATGGCTGTGGCATTGATGCATGGACTAATTGGTCCCTGGAATTTACTGGCGGCAACACAGTCTTTCTTGGAACAGAGCTTTCTTGAAAACCCACCGAGCTGTCCTCTGATGTTGATAGAGGATCCGGTGCTGGGAGAGCACTTATGTTCTTTTCCGCTTTTAAATTGGATGGCTGAACTCTTTTCGGATGAAGACGGTGACTTCCTATTGGAGGCTGTTGCAGCTTATTTTGCATACACAGTTATGTCATAGACCTTTTTCATGTTTGATATGCTGAGTACTAGCATTTCATTGACAATTCATTGACTTATTTGTCAAGTTTTTATTATTTAGCTTGCCTATTGGCTTAAGACTCGATAAAGTACTTGGCTGTTTTATTTTTCTTTAGCATTAAATTTTCCTAGTTTTTAATGTTTTACCTTGCGAACCGTCCACATATAAAGTTGCAATCTGCTCTCATGAGATGACACTTCTATTATCTTATTCAGTTCGTTTCCGGATCATGGGGAGGTGTCATCTAGGTCCTGGATATCTTTACACCGTGTTAAGTTAGCATGGACTCATTACCGGTTTAAACGCCATTTTTTCCTTTTTTGCAACTTCTGCACACGACACTTAGTTGTTGCTTTAGCTTTCAACCTAATAGTTCATCGTGATTTACATGAGAATAATATGTTATTGCTCTACTATCTGCTTTGCTTCTTAAACTATATCTGTACAGCGAGTGCTGAAGTTTCAAGAACAACACGATACAGAATTGTTATGAGGTCTGATCTCCACGACTTCATACTCATAACATAAGTGCAGCTTCTCCCAATTCTGGGCATGAGGCGGGTTTTATATTGCTTTGCCGAACACACATACACAACACTTGATGCGGTTCACATGAACAGAGAGCTGGTGTATGCTGATGTGATTCCTTCAAATCTAAGACACTAAAGTATCGGCACGCCCTAAACCAACACAAAGAGACCTTCTTAGCAAATAATATATTATGTGTATTAGGGAGGGTGACATATAAGCAGCCGCGGGCCGTGGAGGGACTTACGGTGGGGCAGGGAGGCGGGGAGGGGGAGGGGCAGGGTGGAGCCCTCTCCACCCTGCCCCTCCCCCTCCCCGCCTCCCTGCCCCACCGTAACTCCCTCCACGGCCCGCGGCTGCTTATAAGTGTTACTAACTCTTATTCATTTACAGCATGTTAACATACTGTCACCATTCGCTTTTTATGTACTACTGACTATGCTGGTAATTTTGCTACTGATAATATGTGTACTTGTATAATCTAAGATACTACGCCTGAGAAGACGGCATTAGTAAATAAACATTTCAAATACACATGTCTTCTTCTTAACTCCATGTTCTGGTTTCTAAGAAATATATAACGACCGACTGTTCATGAGTTCCACGTATCCTGAGGTACTATAAGTTCATATTCTGGATTGTCTAAACATTGAGAGTTTGTTATATCCAATGTGACACTGTACCTAGCTTGCTAAGGGGTTTTGATTACTAAGGTGAGTTTTGGGACACCCTAATTCGCCGAGGTTCCAATCCTCTGTCCACAGTTCTGTGTGAGAACAGAAACCCTGCGACAGGGGCACCCCTCAGCCTTACTGGAGCTTCATCACACTTACGATACAACTCCAGCAATGCGCCAACTTTACGGCACAAATACGTCACGCATCTGTGCTGTTTTTGCCCCATGATGCGCCGCATTGTAAATGCAGCACACCATAGGTGACGGAACAGCGGCACAGAATGACTAACACATCCCTGGTGATGCGCCAGTCATCATAAATCTATCCCTATGCTTCTTATCTTGTTAGAGATGAACCACCATATGTATCATCAAAGTTTTTTGCATTTCCTAAATAGCGAACTTTAAGGAATAAATAGCGATTCTTTACCATTCCTAGTTTGCGATGACATATTTGCTAATTACAAATTACCCATTCATTTCCATGCAGCAGGAGGCCCATAAGAATGAAGGTGCAATTTGCGATTAGCAATTACCTCATCGCAAATTACGAATTTTTCCGACGGTGCAGGGGTGTCTCAAGAACACCCTACTGCACCCCTGAAAAAGAAATTTGGGGTCATATGGCGCACATAAATTTTGAAAACATTCCTTTACCTCAAAAACGATTTTCAACTCAGAATTTGAAAACACTGCACATGAGGAAATAACTTAAAATGTCCTTAAGACACATAAAAGCATTTTTTGATTGCCTTTGCAGCATGTTTCAGTCACCTTTAACATGCCTATGTAACGGAAACATTCAAAATCTAAATTTGCCATGCACAGGTGGAAGCATATTTACAAGCAATTTGCTCCACAGACAAACTTCTTACATTGAAATGGGAAAAATAACATCAGAGACTCTCAATTACCTTATAAAGAAGCAGACACCATTATATCCTTCTCATCAATATTAAAACTATTACTTTTTCTCAAAAACGATTTACAAGTCATAATTTGAAAACACTCCACAGCTCCTATGCACATAAAAGCCCTGTCAGTACTAATACTTCACATTTTTCCAATTACAATTTCTCAAAGAAACAAAATCTATTTGTGAAACACTTGAGACAAAGCAACATTTGAAAAACACAACTTTCTTCATAATTTTCTCCTTAAAGCACACTATTTTCTATCTAAATTAAAGAAATCTTTTCTCACCTTAGCAAATACTTTGAGTTTCAAAACAGTCTCAGAAACACACCAATTTGTCTTCAGCAGAGCAAAAGGTATGCACTCCAGAGTCTGCAGCTATCAAAAGCACAGAAATGCTGTAATTCCTCACACATATCTCTCATGTCACCCAATCAAAACTCTTCCCTCACTTTTTTTCAAAGCAAAACCCTTCCCCCCTCTGCCCCCTCTCTGCTTTTTCTGCATAGCAACCACCTCTTGCAAGACCTCTCACACAACAATTTTGCAATTGAACTCTGAACTCTCAGTGCACCTGCATATCCAGAGCATTCTTTCATTTAATGATTTTTTCTTCGCCACTCAAAATACATCTTTCAACGAACTCATCCATGCACACTAACTTTCTGTTTTCAGCAATCAAAATCCACCAATCACTCTTACTGCTTCATTAACACAGAAACTCCTCAGTTTTTTTCATTTTACACTCTCATTTTTTCAACTGCCATTTCATTGCCACACTTCATCTGACTGCAGCAGAACCTTCTCTCACCATGTTTTCTGTCTGGATTGTTGGACATAGTTACATCTATTGGGCTCAACGGTACGTTGAAAACAGGAATTTACCTAACCTCAATTTACAAGATGTGGAAATTAAGTGGTTTGGCCACAGAGGATTAAAATGTCACCAATTGATACCATTGGTGAAAACCTTTATGCATTTGCCAAAACCTGACCTGTTAATTGTGCACTGTGAAGGTAATGATTTGGGCACTTTGACTGGGGTAGGTCTGGAAATGCTTTTAAAGGACACCTTTGAGCAATTGATGGCACTTTTTCCTCAGACTGCCTTGGTATATTCAAATATATGCCAAAGACAGAAATGGAGGTGGTCGAACCAATTTTGTCCACAAATTGAGAAATCGAGGAAGCATGTAAACAAATCTGTTTCAGCTTACATGAGAGACCATGGAATGGGCTCCCTGTACAACAATAACTTGCGTTACTACATGCAAGATATCTACAGAGGAGATGGAGTTCACTTCTCAGATGAGGGCAACAGAGTTTTCACTCTGAATTTAAGAATGTGCATTGGTACCTACTTATAAGTACCTAAATGTACCATAAACCCAAAAGCTCTTCTCAGAGCTACCCTACATCTGATCACTCACAATTATTATTTTACTCTAACTTTTTTCACTAATTTTCAAGAAAGTACGCTCCCCAGAACGCTTCCCGGTTCGCGAACCGGGCGCACTCCACGCAAAAAAACTAAAAAAACTGTATATTTTTTTTTTGCCCTGCGAGACCCTTTCAAAGCCTCCACATCAAACCTAGGGGGTCAGGGACGATCTACTATGCCCCCTTATGGTCATTTGCCCCTTCGCTTTGGCCTCCTCTTGTCTCTCGATCCTACCGAGAGACAAGATGGCGGCCGCTACGGACTGTTTGGAATGTTTACAGACGCCGAAAAACCAATCAGCTTCGCAAACCTCCGTAACGCGAAAAGTACGCGAAGCGGAGCGCTGTTACAGATATATATCTTTTTTTGAACGTTAATTTCTCAAAATCCACTGGAGCACATATATTGAGACCTAGCAAAGGCACATCGGGCTACCAGTCGCTACAATTTTGCCAAGTTTCGTGCAAATCCATTCAGCCGTTCGATTATTATTATTTTATTTTTTTTTGCCCCGCGGGGCCCTTTTAAAACCTCCACATCAAACCTAGGGGGTCAGCGACAATGTACTATGCCCCCTTATGGTCATTGGCCCCTTCGCTTTGGCCTCCTCTTGTCTCTCGATCCTACCGAGAGACAAGATGGCGGCCGCTACGGACTGTTTGGAATGTTGACAGACGCCGGAGAACCAATCAGCTTCGCTTCACAAAGCTCCGTTGCGCGAAAAGTACGCGTCCTGGAACGCTGCCCGGTCCGCTGTTACAGATATATATCTTTTTTTACACGTTAATTTCTCAAAATCCACTGGAGCACATATATTGAGACCTACAAAAGGCACATCGGGCTACCAGTCCCTACAATTTTGCCAAGTTTCGTGCAAATCCATTCAGCCGTTCGGGCTAAAAGTGAGGCCAACCGCCCTATGGAAATTAACATGGGAAAAACGCGTTTTGGGACCCCCCTTTTTTCTCGGCCCCCCCTTGACGAACCCCCCCAAAATTTTCAGGGGCTGCTCAGAAACAAAATGTTCCATTTTCCAGAAAATTTCAGCCAATTCCGTCCACAAACGCCAAAGTTATTAGACATAGAATTTTCAAAAATCCCATAGAGAAAAAATCCTAACTATATATACCTACTGGCGACCGCCAGTAGGTAATACACATACATAAATATAAATGCATATATATGCATATATATATATGTGTATATGTGTGCGTGTAGATAGACCGAGGCACAAGAAAGCAGAAAAACAAATGGGAAGAACACAAAAAGGGGGCAGGGTAGATACACCCTGAACCCCTAGGCCTGCCCAGGTGGTCCCACAAGGACAAAAAAAGGCCCACATTGCCTACAAAAGGATGTAGCCTCATTACACCTCTCTGTAATGCAGCTCCCTGGCTTATACTGGAGGCTCCTGATGGGCTAGTTGCCCCCCAGGGACCCCCAGTATGCAAGGGGAATTAGTTCCTCCTCTGCAAACGTGCCAGGGGTTGCGCTGCAGAACGTTGTAAAAAGGGCGCGTGCCCTCTGTACACCTGCCTGCAAAAATGTAGTAAATCAGTATAAAAATGATAACAATTATTACATTTAAAAATTGTCATTTAAAAAACCTTCGAAATTCAATGAAAAAACCATAGGTTTCAGGCCTTATATATGGTTAGGAATTAGCATTTAAAAAACCTTGCAAATTCACTGAAAAAAACATAGGTTTCAGGCCTTATATAGTTAGGAATTAGCATTTGTGTGTGGATATGGAGCATTGCTGCTCTCTCCCTTTCACACAACGAAGAACAGCATTCTCTTGCATTGAGTGAAATAATAGTAAATGTGCCCCTGTGTGTTCATTGTTAGAAGGTGAGAAGAATGCCTCAAATGTACTGTCCTAAACCAAGCAAACATGAAGGAAATGCTATTTCAGCTTTTCCCAGAAAACCACAATGACTCAGCTGGCTCAGATAGTCAGAAATGTATCGCTCCTCTAAATATGTCCTGGGCGATTAGAGAGAGTAATAATGCCCTTTTACAATGGCTATAGCCTTGCTATTTGATCTGCTTGATCCTGCAATTTGAGCAGGGTATGTTGAAGGACAATTATGCCATAAATAGGTTTGTGGTTTATATCACAACAATGCAGGCTGAAACTGATCCTCTAACAAGACTTAAAAATGTTCAAATTAATGTGAGGATACAATGAATCGATACTGTGCAAAATATTAGGTTCTCCTATAAATATTTCCATTACAGAAATATATTAATCAATACATTGAGACCTAAAGCAGACTGTGAGCATAACCTACTATACCTTTTGTGCTATTTATTAGCTTTAATAGTTGACTTGGTCATATGTGTTCAAATTAAAACCGATATTACATTTTACAATAGCAGATAAATACATGTAAAAATAATAGTGATGATAGATTGTTTTGTATGTATATGATGTAAAATTTACACTAAATGCATATGAAGTGTTAATAACAAGCTTTCAAGTAAAGACAGGCGTATTATAACCACTGTTACCAGGAAAATGTCGGCTCTCATTTTTGATTTTATAGTTTATGGTTTAATTTCACTGCAATTACTTGCATGTGTAATTACACTGGACAACAATTCGCATCATTGCAATTTTCTAAGCTGAAACCAAACTGGTTGTAACTCCCACAGTAGAAAATATACAGACTTTTTTTAGTAAATATTTTTTATTTTGAAACAATACACCATTAAGACTTTGACAACCATCTTGATAGAATAAACTTTACAAATGATATGAGACACGTATTCCAGAGCAATTGTCTTACACCTTGTGATAGTAGATTAGATCAAGGTTTCTAAATAACATTAATTCCCCTTTCTCCTGTAACTAGGATTCATCCTGGCCCCAGAATCATACCCTTCTGAGTCCTCAGGTGGGTCAACTATCCGGACTGGCCAACAGAGCATCCCTCTACTTTTGTTCAATTTTTCCCAGATCTTCATCCATTTGCGTGGGCACCCCCTACTCTCATGCAGCCTTATTCATCAACGGCCCGTTTTGCGAGCCCCTAATAGCGATTCATAGCGAATCACTATTAAGGACTTGCAAAACGGGATTCATGTAGGAATTGCTAAATAAATAGCGATTCCTACACATTCCTTATTTGCGAGTAGCAAATTGCTAATCGCAAATAAGGAATAACTCCCCATTCATTCCTATGGGCCAAAAGGCCCATAGGAATGAATGGGGAGTATTCCTTATTTGCGATTAGCAATTAGCTAATCGCAAATAAGATAGCGATTTAAAGGGTGCCAGGGGTGTCCAAAGGACACCCTGTAGCACCCCTTAAATGCAAATTGAAACAGGTGTTGCGCACACACATGTCCAAAGGACATGTGTGTGTGCAACATGCAACTTATAAAAATGCTTTTAAAAGCATTTTTCCAAGTTTTTGCTATTTACGAGAGGTCTGACCTCTCAGTAAATAGCGGCCCAAAATTGCGAATTAGCAATTTAAAAATGGTTGATGAATTGCATTGAAGGAATCTCAAATAGAGATTCCTTAAATGTAATTCCTCGCAATTTAGCGAATTAGCAATTACCGAATTTTGCATTTGGGATGATGAATCCCAAATGCAAAAATTGCGCTCGCAATGGGCCAGATTCTCAGAATCTGGCCCTTTGCGAGCGCAATTCGGCTTGATGAATCAGGCTGATAGACCACTCTCTATACTTGGATGCACCAGTCAATATCGTTTGCCCTGTCGTTAAACTTCAGAATGGCTTTGGCTCCCCATTGCTCATTATGTTCTGCTTAGCTATCATGAAAACCAGTGTGGCCCAGAGTTTCTCTCCCATTGTTAGGTCTGTTAAATCCCAGACATTTAAGAGACACTTTTGTGACAGTGTCTCAAGGTCTTTGCCACATATTTTTTATTTTTTTTATTTTTTTATTTAAAGAGTTTTATATAACGCTGGTTAGACCCGTAGGTATCAGAGCGCTTTACATGAGAATCAACAATGTAACAGAACAAGCTCAACAAATTACACAATACATAAAAAAAATAGGCAATACAATTAGGAGGGGAGAGAAAGGAGAGAGAGGAGTAGTGGAGGGGGCAGGGGAGGTGAGAAAGGGAGGATAAGGGAAGAGACAATAAGGAGAGACGAAAAGAAGTCTGTCTAAAGACCGACTGGGTAGGTGACAACCAAGGAGGGAATCCACGGCCATCTCCCCTATAGCTAAACCAGGTAGCTCCATCGGGCATCAGACAAAATAGTTCAGTCTCAATACATTGAGAGAGGAGAGAAGGAGAGACATAAATAGAGGGAGGAATGTGGGAGGAGAGGACAGAAGAGACAAAAGGAAGTGGAACAATGTGGCTCAACAATATAACAGAAAAAGATCAACAATTACACATTACATCAAACAATCAGCAATACATTAGGAGACGAGAGAAAGGAGAGAGAAAAGTAGTGGGGGGTAGGGGAGGTGAGAAAGTGAGGATAAGGGAAGAGACAATAAGGAGAGACGAAAAGAAGTCTGTCTAAAGACCGACTGGGTAGGTGACGACCAAGGAGGGAATCCACGGCCCATCTCCCCTATAGCGAAACCAGGTAGCTCCATCGGGCATCAGACAAAATAGTTCAGTCTTAATACATTGAGAGAGGAGAGAAGGAGAGACCTAACTAGAGGGAGGGTACAGGTGGAGACGACAGGAGAGACAAAGGGAAGTGCAACAATGTGGTATAACAATATAACAGAAAAATATCGACAATTACACATTACATCAGACAATCAGCAATACATTAGTAGAGGAGAGAAAGGAGAGAGAAAAGTAGGTGATAAAGTGAGGATAAGGGAAGAGACAACCGTAGGGACTAAAGAAAGTTTGTCTAAAGACCGACTTGGTAGGTGAAGACCAAGGAGGGAATCCATGGCCCTTCTCCCCTATAGCTAAACCAGGTAGCTCCATCGGGCATCAGACAAAATAGTTTGGTCTCAACTGTCGAGGGAAGAGGTTCACTGAGAAACAGGGTGGGGACAAGGAGCAGGGGCAGTTGATGGCAGAGGACCGAAGCTGGAAAGAGTAGGAGCCAAGAGGGGAGAGGGTTGGGAGAAGAGAGAGGGGTAAGATAAGGTCAGGAGAGACGCGGGAGCATTTGCCTGAAGTCCGGCTAGGTAGGTAATAGTCAAAGAAGGGAGTACAAAGTTAATCTCCCCTATTGTTCGCGAGGTAGCTCCACCGGGCATCATACAAAGGTAGCTTTAGAGTTGAGGCCACAGAGTTGAGACAACAGAGTGTAGTGACGCAGGCTCCTGTCACCGCCCACTGGAGTGAACACTGTTGTTATGTCGTATTCTTCACTACACTGTGGCACTCCTTATGCTGTCCCATGTCTATGGCAGTTCCGGTTTCACTTTTCCTCCCAGCTGCCTGTGAGGGTGTTCTTTTCTATTGCTGCCTCCGTCACCACTCCTTCAAATCCCTATATGTTGGACCCTAAGTCTGTGTGGTTTAGTGTTTTGATTGAGACTGGCGTCACTTTGTCCGGCCAGGTGTCAGCTCCACAGGTCAGCTCCACGGGGCCCAGAAGCGGAAACTCCCCACCAGCGCGTCTGCGGGTAGACTCCCCAGGGGGTCGCTTGTGCCGAAGGGTATGGAAGAGGAGGACTACCCGTCCTAGAGTCCACCGTTATTCTGGCAGCAGCGTTATGGCTAACACATAATTTGTGCATGTGCGAGGCAATTCTATTCCAATATTTTGTTAATTTGGGACAGCTCCACCATAAATGTAAAAACGTGCCTTCCTGGATGCAGTTTTTGAAACAAAGTGAGGAGTCAAGTCTTTTTATTTTAGGTAGTACTACGCTTGTGTAGTTAAAATATATAGACTTAAACTTGCAAGGCACACTGACATTGAGTTAGAAGAAAGGTTTAATATTGCAGCTTGCCCAGCAATAACTGCTGCACTTGCTTATAGCAATTAATCTCTCATAATGAACCTGAGCTTGCCGCAATATTTGAGGATTTTTACGTTTGTCTTAAAGGCACTCGCATCCGTCATGGAAAAACATGTAAGGTACAAGTTAGCTTGAAGTATTGCTTTGCAACTGGTATTTACAGACTGGTATGTGACCATCATGGGTCAGGAATGTTCATTTAATATATGTTGTTTTTACTGTATTCACAGACATTGGTGCATAATAGCCACATGTAGACCACACCTGCATATAATGCTTTGTTGTATTAATGTAAAGTGTTAGAATTGTCTAATGTATTAACATGGAAACATGATGGGGCATATTACCAACAAGCATAACGTGCTATTAGCAATGTTTATCTCTAAAGCGATAAAATATCCGGCGATAGCGGCGAAATGCGTGAATATCTCTGAGAATACAGCGATATTCACGCATTAACGACAATAGGGTCTTAGCCATAAACACACCAGAAACAAGCCAAAGCATGTAGCAGCCTGACCCAGCGCAGAGGCCAGCTCGAACCCCAAAACCCATACAGACTACCAGCAAGGAACAACGGGGTCGGCGAAGGCCAAGGAGAAGAGTGAGAGGAAGATAGGGTGCAGACCGCAGGAAAACCAAATCACCCACTAGTAGACCACCTGGATTGCAGTCGGAGTGCGGAGGAGGCCAACAGGTGCCGGCATGACATGACAACCTAAACCAGGCACCAACCCGCTGCCAACAGGAAGGCAGCAACGGCCACAGGAGGTAGCAGTCTAGTGCCACCGGAGAAGCTGGAGGAAACCCAGGCCACAGGCATCAGTGTGGAGACGGTGCAAGGAGAGGGAGTTCAGACACAGCTCGAGAGGACCTGACACAACATCAAGAGGGAGTGCAACGAACAGGGGCCGGGGGTCGGGGGGAGATGGGCACAATGGCACATATGCACAACAAGGTGCAGCACACTGCACACCCACAATTAGCCAGGATCATGTCCCAGAAACCTTTGGCACACTGCAGCACACACACATAGCAAGAACAGCACACCCACATTGAGGACAATGTGGTAGAATGTGCATAACCGACACAGCAGAACAGAGGACACAACTGGCCCTGCACATGCACAGAAACATGCCTATTACATATGACCGAGATGGAAACTGTGAAAAGGAAATGTACGTGGACGACCTCACATCCGTCATGTAGTCCAAATGTACACTGTCCTGAAGAAGAACCCAGCACCCCCCAAAAAGTCGCCATGTACATTTCCATACAGTCTGCATGCAAACCAGCACAATGTGCCAACATACATGTCAACACAATTTCAACATGCATCTCCCCTAAGCATGGGCTGAAAATCCGTTCTGCTTACGGACTTTGCAAATTTTTGGCAATTTCGCGGTCCGCGAATCGCGCAAAATTTTCAAAGAATTTGCAATTCGCAACTTGGCGGATTTTTTTTGCTTTGTCGCGCTTCAAAAATCCAATCCTGTGCGCGCCGCGTTGACTTACCGTGATTCTGAGTTTGCCGAGTTGTTGTCCTCCCGGTTGGCGTGCGCTGCGCCATTTTCGATCTTGCTGCGTGATCGCGCGAGACTTTTCGACCGCGAGTACGTCATGGCGTGAATGCGCAAGACTTTTCGACCATGAGTACGTCATAGCGTCCCGCCATCTTGTACTGCGAGACTTTCAGAACGCGAATATGTCGAACACATAGATGCGCCACGCAGCTGACATCCGGCGGGAGATTTGAACATCTCGCTTTCCCGAAATAGCAAAAATTGCAATTCTGCACAACAAATCTATCGCTGGCAGCATAAACCTTCTGAATGTGATGATTTTAGTCAGAATAACTCCTCAGATTTACATTTGGCTGTACTTTTTTGTGCAAGGAGTTTATTTTTGGGGGGTTGGGAGGAAAGAAGTGCCCCAGAGTCTCCAACTTCCTGTTCCTGTCAAGCAGGCTCCTCCTACTGCTTTGTCCATGTCCTGGTCACTTTTCATTTGGATCTGGAGCTGGAAGGATTACTCTTTGTGGCTGCTGCTGGATATTTGTATTTGAGGACTTTTTGTTTGGATCACTTTTGGAGTTGAGATTTTACAAGTAAGTTGGTGTTGTTTGTTTGGGGCATTGCAGTTGCTGCAACTACAATTTATAAACTTTTTCACAACTTTTTGAAAAATAATTAAAATATATTGTGGGTAGCAACAGCATGTAGTAGGCCCAGGGTTAGTCATGGGTGCATGATACAACTGTTTCTGTGAGTTTTATTGAACTTAAATATCATTTACGGCATGGATGACATGGAATTGAATAGCTCACTGTTATTATATCTATGTGGAGGTTTTTTGTAATTTTGGGGTGCGTGTTAAAGCCACACTAGCCAGTAGGCCCAGGGGTAGTCAGTGGTGCATGGGCAAAGTCTTTATGTGTGTTCTCTTGATTTTAAACATCATTAAGGGCATGGATGCCATTGAATTGGGGTGATTTTTGTGTGTATTTCGATTTTTTGGGTGTTGTTGGGGCCTAGTGCAGGGCCTGGCCATGTGGGTGGGGGCCATTTTGAGGCCTGGTCTAGGGCATGGCCATGTGGGTGGGGGTCTAGGGGCCATTTTGAAGCCAGGCAGTGTGCTTTGTGCCATAGGCCTTCACCCAGTCTCGCTTGCTTTCATCCATTATGCCCAGGGGCAGTCAGTGATGCATGGGCCAAGACTTTCTGTGTGTTCTCTTGATTTTAAACATCATTTAGGGCATGGATGCCATTGGATTGGGGTGTTTTTTGTGTGTATTTCGATGTTTTGGGTGTGGTTGGGGCCTGGTCCAGGGCCTTGCCATGAGGGTGGGGGCCATTTTGAGGCCTGGTCCAGGGCCTGGCCATGTGGGTGGGGGGGGGGTCTAGGGGCCATTTGGAAGCCAGGCAGTGTGTTTTATGCCATAGGCCTGCACCCAGTCTGCCTTGCTTTCATCAATTATGCCCAGGGGTTGTCAGTGGTGCATGGGCCAAGTCTTTCTGTGTGTTCTCTTAATTTTAAACATCATTTAGGACATGGATGCCATTGGATTGGGGTGATTTTTGTGTGTATTTCGATTTTGTGGGTGTTGTTGTGGCCTGGTCCAGGGCCTGGCCATGTGGGTGGGGGCCATTTTGAGGCCTGGTCCAAGGCCTGGCCATGTGGGTGGGGGGGTCTAGGGGCCATTTTGAAGCCAGGCAGTGTGCTTTGTGTCATAGCCTTGCACCCAGTCTGCCTTGCTTTTATCCATTATGCCCAGGGGTACTCAGTGGTGCATGAAACAACTCTCACTGTGTGGTCTCTCTTCTATTAATTTAAACATCCATTTTGGATTAGAATTGCACATTTTATTTTGGGTCTTTCCGTTTTTGGGTGTGTTGTGTTAATAATAATAAATGCCTAGTTGCAAATATTAATTGAACCACAACATATGCAACATTTATTTAACTGATGTTCCTCTGGCTTCCTTTGCTTTAGGTGCACAAAGAGTGACAACCAGGAATCATCCTCCTCATCATCACTTGTTGTAGTGCCAGGAAGAAGTCCTGCCGCGGTGTGTGCACAACGTCACGTGATGTCACATGTGTTGGCCACAGACAACTCTGCAACTCGTGCAACTGCGTCCTGCTGTTCTGACATCTGAAGAAGATGGACCCAAAGAAAGGTGGGAGTTCTACCAAGAAAGTTGCCAGTGCCACTGCCAAAAGAAGGAGTAGAAGAAGCAAGTTGCGCCACTTACCAAGTGTACTGGTGTGCCAACAGACACTTTTTGGGGGGAAAAAACTACACCTGCAGCAGCGGTGTCCGCCGGGGACCAAACGGGGAGCAGCACCTCCGCTTCATTGGTCTCAGTGCCACCACGCCAAGTTAGGCCCAAGTCCATGAGTGCTGCAGAGGCAGCCTCTTTAATTGCTCTTTCACCATTGACCAGTGATGTTGGCGTTGACTCATCGCAAAGTAGCATCCAATCAACGCAGGGTGTAACTCATCTGACGAGTGTTCAACCACAGCCGCAACGACAACCACAGGTGCAACAAGTAGAGGTGCAAGGAGAGGCGCAAGGAGAGGTGCATGGAGAGGTGCATTGGAGAGGCACATGGAGAGGCACAACTGCCCACAATGCTTGTTCCTCCAGAAGTAGGGGCACATCAGGAAATCGAGATTCATGCGGAGGTATCAGCCGAGCAAGCCACTCCTCCTGATGATCCATTGTCTTCCAGATCCCCAGCAAGGAAAAGGACAAGGAGGGCTAGTACAAGTTCTTCTTCAAGCCCCCTTCCTTCTGATGATCTAGATCTTGATTGGCAGCCACCAATGCAGTCTGAGAGGGAGGCACGCCATGAGCCGACAAAGCTAGGTAAAAGGAAGGTTCCTGCAAGGCTTTCAGTTATGGGTGATGATGATGACGAAGAAGAAGTAGAAGTGGTGTATTCTGCTGCTGATGAACAGTCTGACGATGACGACCCAGTCATCACAGTCGTCACTCCAGCCCCAGCGGGCATGCAGCAGACAGACATTTTTACCCTATCCAAAAATGCTGCTGTGCAGGATGTGTGCGGTGCGGCACCACTAGTACCACCACCAACACGGGTAACACTAACTACTACACCAACACGACGTACAGCTTCCATATTTTCTCGTCAGAAGGGCCGGCAGGCACCTCCATCCAGCTCAATCTCCATTACCTCAAGTAGTGGTGCTGTAAGTGCACAACAGAGTCAAATTCTGCCACGCCCATTCTCCACTTCATCTGGCATTGAAACTGAAAGTAGCACCTCCACCACCACCAGAAATCTCCAGTCCCCAATTTGGGACTTCTTTAGTATTAGCAAAAAGGCAGAAAGCCTAGTCATTTGTTCGATTTGTAAACAAGTAATTAGTCATGGTAAGCTTGGTACCAACTATGGTAACGGAGGCCGGAGAGGTCATCTAAAAAAACACCACATTATCCAGTGGGAGGCGCACCTAAGTAACATCCGGAAAGCCAAAAGTAAAAAATTACAAATCCAAATGTATCCATTGATATTGCATCTGATGGCAAGGAGCTGATCGTGCATGGGGGAGGTGAAAAACCAAGAGACATTTTTCTGGTACTCACAGTGCCCCTGGCAGCAGCACTGCAGTGGTAGCGCCCACACTCTCCTCTACCCCAGCAACATCTAAGAGGCACAGTAGTCAGGTAGAGACACCAATGCGAAAAAGTACATTAATGAGCCTAACTGGGTTGAAGAAGTGTGGATCGTCATCACATATGAAAATGGTCCAGACCACCATTAAAAGCATGTTTTGGTCGGAGGCGCCATTTGAACGCAACCATCCAACTGTCTGTATAATGCAATGCTGGCTAAAATGTTAGCGGTGGACCTTCTCCCTTTTTCTCTCGTGGAAGGGGTGATTTTTCTAGAATTTGAGGCAACAGTCTGCCCTAAATGGAAGGTTCCTAGCTGGCCCTATTTTGCCAGAGTTGTGGTTCCAGCACTACATCACGATGTGCTGGAGGTGATTGGGGCAGCTTTGCAGAAGAGTGCTGTTCACACTATCCACCTGACAACAGACATGTGGACCAGTTGCCAAGCCGTTGATTACATGGGCATCACTGCACACTGGGTCTCTTTTGCGGGGGTTAGAGAGAAGATAACTGCAGGTGTTGACAGTGTCACAATTTTTCAAGCTACTCGCAAACATGCAACAGTAGCCATGTTTGCCAAGGATAAATCTCATACTACAGTAAACATTTTGGAGGAGTTTAACAGTAATGTTTTTGAATGGCTGCAGCCAAGAAAGCACATGATTGGTTATGTTTCCACGGATAATGGCAGTAATATAGTTAAGGCCATGTCTGATGGTGGCTATTTCAGAGTGCCATGTATGGCGCACAGTATTAACATTGTTGTTCAAGATTTCTTGAAAAAAGAAAACACAGTCAGCAAGTTACTGACCACCTGCCGAATCTGCACACATTTCAGCCATTCTTTTAAGGCCTGGAAGCAATAACGTAGAGTGCCAGTCAGAGGACTCATCCAGGAGGTGGCAACACGTTGGAACTCAACCTTCTACATGCTTGAGCGTCTGTTTGAGCAGCACTTGGTAATCAATGAGTATGTCTTTAATGCACAGGGTGCTTCTATGAAAGACATGAGGCTAGGATGGGGGGCAAGATGGCGGTCGATTGAGACCGTAGTGCGTTTGGACCGGCGCTGGAGAAAGAAGGCTTTTGGAAGCTATATGGCAGCTATGTGGCAGCTACTGATTTCTGAAAGCATGGCAAGGCACTAAAAATGTGTTCCTGAAGGAGAAGAAACTTAGCGACAGCTTAATACAGCTGGGCAGTTCAATATCCCCTGATGGCGCTGGATTCTGCAAATGCAAATGCATTAAAAACTGTGACAAATACACCACTAGGAGCTCACCTGAGGACTCTGGGTTCCCTCATCGGCTTCGCTGTCATCCGCTTCTTGTGCAGTGCTCAACGCTCGGGTGCTTATGTGAAGGGAGGAGGCGTTTGGGACTGCCCTGTGGAAGAAGCTCTTATGGCTCCTAAAAACGCCGGAACCACCGCAGCAGTGGCAGCGAGGCAGGCTCGGCGGGAGGATGCCGGCGGTGAGAGGCGGGGGACCAGCGCTGAAGCGGTTGCTGGATCCAGCGTTGCTGGCGCTGTTAATCCCAGATGCGCTGGAGCTCAGAGACGGGGAGCCACGGTGTCAAGGAGGGGGAGTACGAGCAGCCCCACCGTGGCTGACCTCCTGCGGCGAACACCGGCGGGAGTGCTTCCGGGCCAAGCTAGGCTGGGAGAGAAGGCGGCCCTACAGAACAACTCTACTAGCGCTGAGACTGCAGCAGCACCCAGTATTGAAGTAAGTTTGTCCACAGGGGAGGCGGCAGGAGCAGACTCTGTTACCACAGCCAAAGCCACCTAGAATCAAACGGTGGAAAATGCCTCCATGCCTCCCATACCTCTCCTGCACCTATGTCTACCCCCCAAAAAGTAAATATTAACAACACTAACAACAGTGCAAATGCCGATAGGGCGGATGACGACAGAACAACCACAGTATTGACATCTGTGCCAAGCTCGGAGGCACTCCTATCTGATACAACTGAACAGGACAGGGTTGTGCATAATCTACAAGATGATATTCTCAGTGCAAATGAATTAACTAATCCTACTGACTCCCAGACCAATTTATTAGACAAAGTGATTGAGAGAGATGAATTGGGCAATATCAGAGCTGTCGACGCAGACGTGGAAAAGGACCCAAGTGACTTCTACTCTTTTTCGGATGATCTTGAGTGGTCTAATGATACATGCTCTATATCGACTGAGGGGAGTGATAAGGATAACGACCCAGGGCCCCAAAAGACTGTAATAAGAAGAAAAAAGGGGCACCACGGTGCAACGGATCTGGCATGGGACTATACCCCTTCAACACAGCTCACGGCTCAACAATTAACAATTAACACAACACACACCGATAGGCTCACTACATCTTCCTCAACAAATTGGGGGCTCTGTTCTCACAGAGCCACCCGCCGATTCACCTGCAACCTTGGATACAGTTATGGAGACAGTTCTCCAAGCAATTGCAGCGCACAGGGAAGAGACTTCACACGATGGGCGTAAAGCCCAAGCAGCTCTCCGTAAGGGACAAGGGGTGGTGCGCAGATTAACAAAAACTGTGAATACATTCGGGGATAGGATGACTGATATCGAGTCTCGCATTGTGTCCAATGAAACCGAGATCGCGGCAAACCATGAGCTACTTGGGTCACATGAAGCAGAGCTTGTAGATGTAAGGTGGAAACTAGAGGAAAAGCACCGCTACACAAATAGATCTCCACCAGTCTTGGGAGAATAATAAGTCTCTGAAATGTCCTCTTATAAAGACGCTGGGTCGTAATGTACAAAAGTCAGTGTTCTTTTAATGATCCACTTGTGGACAAGACACCAGCCAACGCGTTTCGTTCTGTCAATCAGAACTTCTTCAGGGCGCAATCAGTGTTTCCAGTCGTGTAATATTTCAAACGGATTCCTTAATATCAATGTTCTTCCTGTATTTCAGGGTTTTCTATCTTTGGTTATCCTATTTCCAGGGGACCGAAAATCTGAGTACTTCAAATGATTTCATGATTTACATCTAGGTTGCTTGTTTTTTCACAAATAGGACTTTTAACCTTATATTATTTCAAGGCTTAGTTCGACCTGGTCAAAAAAAAGGGGGGTCCCAAATCCTATTCCTTGAAGGTAACCAAAGTGATATCTCCTTACGGCAATTACCTGTTCGGTCGATCCGGATTTCGTAAGGTCCGCGTCCCGGAACTTCAACACGCGATCGTCTCTACTCCTGGATCATTAAAAGAACACTGACTTTTGTACATTACGACCCAGCGTCTTTATAAGAGGACATTTCAGAGACTTATTATTCTCCCAAGACTGGTGGAGATCTATTTGTGTAGCGGTGCTTTTCCACTCAGGACAAAAAATAGACATTTTTCCCAAGGTTGGGTTATGCTCTTGGGACAGGGAGCATGTGGAATGTGCACGCTGATTCATTGAAAATTGATTAAGTTGGTGATACTTGGATTGGTGCTTTGATTTTGTGCTTAAGTGGTCCACTGTCCAATTCATGTTGGAAACTAGAGAACTTTGAAAATCGCCTCAGAAGAAATAATCTCCGCGTTCTTGGGGTTCCAGAATTAACAGAGGGGGAAGATGCACGCTCTTTTATCATTAAAATATTTCAAGACTCTTTACCGGAACTATCTAGTTGGAATTGGGACTCAGAAATACAGCGAGCCCACCGGGTGCCCATGTATGTTAAACAGCCTTTGAGATCCGGGGGTTATCCACGCGCAATCCTAGTCTATATCGGCAATTTTCTGCTTAGACAGGCAATATCTGAGAAGGCTAGGCCAGAGGCAAAGCGAGTTAGTGGTAATATCTCATATTTTGTCCGCCCCGATTTTTGCCACGCAACTGTCGAAAGGAGATGGCGTCTTCGCCAGCTGATCAAACCTTTCCAGGAAAAGAAAGTGGTGGCCTACTTGAACTATCCTGCCCGCCTCAAAATAATTAATGGGGCTGAGACAAAATTCTTTACATCCGAAATTAAAGCTAAAGAGTACCTAGAAAGTCTCTAAGCTTTAATTTAGTCTTTTCGCAGGATATAGGATGATATGAGTAGGCTACGACTCGATATACTGAATAAATTGCATAATTCCTACTCGTAATAAGTTCACTAATCTCACTAATCTCTCAGGGACACTAGCTATTTTAGCTATCTTAGCTATTACTAACTATTACCAGTAGAGGGGCCTGCTAGTGTTTTCGTGTCTTTTACTCTTTTTTTTTTTTTTTTGCTTATCTTCTTTCTTGGTCTAATGATGCTATGCTTAAATTGCTAGAAATGATCTTAGTATGTTCACAGAATAATTATGTGGCTCTAGTGCCGGTTCGGGGAAGCACACTCATCAAATAGACTCTTATGGAGTCTAGTTGCCTCACTTGGGGTGTTGGGGGGAGGGTGTTGGGGGGCGTGGGGGAGTAGTAAGAGGGGGGGGGAAGGGTTGACAGTCGGAAGGGGGGAAAAGCAAGGGAGAAAATGGCAACTTCATATGCATACGGAAATTGTTAAAACTAATAAAGAGATTGTTCTTCAAAAATGCAGAAGTGATTGTCTCGGAAACAAACTGTAAAATGTTATGGGGAGGATAAAAATAGGCTCCTGGAATGTGGCGGGGCTCAACGACAGAGTAAAGAGAGCTAGTGTGCATGAATTAATTAAACAAGGGTCCTATGATGTACTATGCTTCCAGGAGACCCATATTGCGTGGGAAGATAGGAATTTGCTGAGAATGCCCGGCTATGATCTGCTAGCAACCACTACACAAACTTCGAAAACATGTGGTTTAGCTATTTTTGCCAGGAGATTTCTAGGACAGGCCAAACGCAAGCTGGTTGACGCCTTGGGTAGATGGGTCATCATTGAGTTAGAACCTGGTATTACAATCTGCTCAGTATACGCCCCTAATCTTCATGACGGTGCACGTATATTTGAAGATCTTGAATTAGAACTGGCATCTTGGCCTAGGATATTGGTTTTGTGTGGTGACTTGAATATTTCTCTAAATCATGTAGGACTGCCTCAAAACCAGTATATGTCCACCTACACGGGGAGAAAACCAAGAGCGTTCAGAGCGCTATCTCAACTTAGTGAGAGCTTGGATCTAACAGACATCTGGGCTGCTAAGCGGCAATCTGATCCAGGTTATACTTATTTTTCATTTCCTCACAATAAATATGTTCGAATTGATTATTTTTGGGTTGTTAGAGATCATGCTGTGAGTGCAGAGATAGATAGAAGTCCTAAAACAATCTCGGATCATAATATGCTTACCCTTACTATTAATGTAACGAATCTCCATAGGCCCTGCTCCACCTGGACATTCGATAAGAAACTCCTGGTTAACATTGAACACATTGACTATATAAAGATCTGGACGCAGGCTTTTTTTTATTGTAATCAATATAGTGCCTCGAGGTGTGTAGTGTGGGACTGCTTTAAATCCGCTTTTAGAGGAGAGACTATGAGTTTCGTTTCTAAAGAAAGAAAAGAGCTAAATCTGGTTAATCAGCAGCAAATGCAAGAATTGGTCATAGCTGAGCAAGATCATTCAGCAGACTGAATAAGAAGGTATGGAAGGTTTAGAATCACTACGTAAATTACTTATTCTCAAAGCCAAAATTAATAGTAGGATCAATCAGAAGGCAGCAGAAACCTTCCAAACCAGTCGAAATAAAGTATATGAAGACGGCGAAAGGGTCGGAAAGCAATTAGCTCTGTGTACCCGGCAAAAACAGGCACTCAATAAAGACTATTACCAAAATCTATATTGCAGTGAGGAGACCCTTGAGTTAGATGAAAATAGAGAGACCTTGTGGCTTTGGCTAATGGAGTGTGGTTCGAATAATATTCTAGATCCGATCACCAGAGACGATCTAGATAAAGATATCACGCTACTAGAACTGCAACTAGCCCTGTCGGAATTAGCACCTCACAAAGCAGCAGGTCCGGATAAGATCCCTCTCGACCTCTATAAAATCTTAGGCGGAGTCATTACACCATATTTGTTAGATCTATGTATAGGTATTCAGGGGAATGGTAATACGCCAACATCCTGGAAAGAAACCAATATGGTGATATTTCCCAAAAAGGGCAAGCCTCCAGATCTACCCACCTCATACCGCCCAATTTCCCTGATTAACTCAGACTCGAAAATATACGCGAAGGTCTTAGCCAACAGGCTCAGGAGGGTTATAGAACGTCTGGTCTCCCTGTGGCAGCATGGCTTTATACCCCATAAAGGAACCACGGATCATACCCGTAGGGTTATCGCATTATTTGACATCATGGCTGCAACGGGGGGCCGGATGTCTATGATCCTCCTTGACGCCGAAAAGGCTTTTGATCGAGTCTCTTGGAAATATCTTTGGGCAGTATTAGAGTATAACAACTTTGGGGTTGCTTTCATTAAATCCATTCAAGCAATGTATCAAAATCCAATTGCTAAAATCCAGACTATGGGTCTCGAATCTGGAACCCTCAACATCTTAAGGGGTACGAGACAGGGTTGTCCCTGCTCCCCAATTCTGTTTGCCCTATACATAAATCCCCTGGTTTTGAAGCTATTGGCGAGTGTGATAATAAGACCTATTACTATCTGCATGCATGAAACACTCGCCTATGCCGATGATGTGGCGGTTGTAACATACAACCCCACTGAGGCAATTGAGAATATAGAGAACATTACCCATTCTTTCGGTACTATGTCTGGATATTCTCTAAACCGTGAGAGAACTGTTGGTATATGCACCAACAATATTATATTTAATGATTCCAGAAGGGCACCCAACGCAGTATATCTAGGCGTATCTATCTCTCCGCAAATAGAAAAGATTAATAAACTTAACTATGACCCCCTCCTTGGTAATATAAAAGGAGACCTCATGAGGGTCAATAGTCTCCATCTATCAATAATTGGTAGAGTAAATTTTGTTAAAATGAATATCCTCCCTAGGATACTTTATTTGTTTAGGGCAATCCCTATAATTGCTGAGGATAGGATGATAACGGCCCTTGAATCACAAATATCCAAATTCATTTGGGGGTATGGTAAAATAAGGAGATCTATGAAACATCTATCTCTACCGCAGGAAAGAGGTGGTTTGGGTCTTCCAAATATAACCTTTTATCTATGGGCCCCTCTTCTCCAAGGGATGTCTTATCTATTGAATGTAAAACCAATAAGTAACAATTTAAATGGTAATGGAATCCCCACAATTTATGAGCTAGCCGTGGGAAATAAAGCAAAGGGACTCTTGTTGAGGCAGTTCGAGCCTTCTTACTACAAGAAGGTCAAGTTTAAAACTATTAATAGTGCCTGGAGGGTATGGAAAAAAGTATCCAAACATATGAACATTCCTAGGATTAATAAACACACACCGCTATGGCATTCTGTCTTGCTCTCTAGGCAAGTCAATGATGACATTGCTAAGAGGTGGGAAAGTTTGGGAGTACTAACGGTGGGTGACTTTATGGATCCCGACCCTCGGGTTAGGTTCTCTAATCTTCAAATAAAATTTAATATCCCGGCCTCTGACCTTTTTAAGTATATTCAAGTAAGCACAATCCTTACTCCAAAACTTTCAGATACTTCACTGTTTAAAATCTCTTTGTTTGTATATATAGGAAAGAAAACATCAAGGATAGGTACAATATACAAGCTAATAATGGATCAACAACAGAATGACTTGGATAGAACAGAGTCACACTGGGCACCTAGATTGGCCAACCCAAATGTTGATATCGATAAGGTTCTTTCGCTCTGTGCTAGGCTATTTTTAACAGCTGCCCTTAAGGCCCAACTTTATAAGACTGTATATAATCTATACTATACGCCGGCAAAATTGTTTGTGTGGGGGAAAAGAACTGATGATAAGTGTCCCAGGTGTGGCATAGGTCCGGCCGACTTGCTACCTATGTTCACTGATTGCCCTAAGCTAACTTCGTTCAAATCAAAAATATCTGAAGTTTGGGAGGAGATATTTGGACACAAAGTTTCTATGTCCCCTACCCTCTATGTTCTGGGATATGGCAATACTTTAGGGCACAGTGAGGAAGAAGAAAGATGCCTGTTTTTGGGTATGGCGGTATACAGGATTATATTGGCTGCCCGTTGGAAAGATTCCGAGCCCCCTAATTTTCAAATTTGGCTAACCCGCTTCTTAGGGATATTTAATCAAGAAATGGCAATTTATTCAACAAAGGGCAAAAAGTCTAGACAACGGGGTATTCAACTTTGGCAGCCTATTTCCACCTGGAAAGATGGGTTTAAAAAAACTAGTTGCTATTGTACCCTCCCCTGTGAATATGTGAATATGTGAATATTTATTTTCTTTTTTGATATATCTCGGTGATCAAAATCTATGTGTTCTTATAAACAATGTATCTGCATTTATATCTCTCAATGTTATAAAATTGTAATATTCTTGTAATTACTCTTTATTTCTATATGCATTCTGGAGTTGCTAAATAAAAAATAAAAAATAAAATAAAAAGAAAGACATGAGGCTAGAGGTGGATGAATGGGACCTAGTTAAAAGCCTGACAGACGTGCTCCGTTCTTTTGAGGTGTTCACGCGTAAAGTCAGCAGGGAGGACTGTACTTTGGGCAAAGCTATCCCATTGTTGCGCATGCTAGAGCACCAACTGAAGGCGGTGTCTTCAACATTCTGAGTTGATGCTCAAAAACAAGACGCATATCACTTGGCGGAGAGGTTATTACACCGCCTAGTTGACAATGAAATGCTTAAAGCAATACATTCAGAACAACATTACATTTGTGCCACTGTTCTGGATCCACGGTACAAAAAGGCACTGGCCAGCAATACATTCATTCCTTTTTATAAAGCAGATGTTTCCAAGTACAAACATTGGCTAGCTCTGTCAGCCATTCGGTACGAAAAAGAGCGGCAGAAAATTGAAGGAACCACCACAAGTACTACTGAAGCAGCAGGACACCCGGCGTCAAGGTCCACTTCTGTGGCCGAAGGCAGTCACTTTCCCTCACAGCTGTTACCGACAGCAGCAACTGTATCATCATCATCACCTGCACCAGGCCCAGCCATAATGTTGTCGGAAGCGGATTGGATAACTCATCATGGGTTTGCTCGTTCCAGTGTTGATGCAGAGGCAACAGATGGTACGCAAAGTGGAGCACCCATGCAGGACCTTGATTGGATGGTGCAGGCCTATCTGGATTACCTAACAGAGGTCTTCTTTGATCAGAACCCATTGGTATATTGGTATGGGAAAAGGCCTCAATGGCCACTGATCACCACGCTGGCTCTAAATTATTTAGCTTGCCCACTCGCAAGCAGGTCTTCTGAACGTGTTTTCAGTGCTGCTGGTGGCATGGTAACTTCAAAAAGGACCCGCCTCTTGCCCAAAAATGTGGAGAGGTTAACACTGATCAAGATGAATCAGCACTTCATACCACCAGATTACAAAATACGTGAATCCACGCAGGAAGAAGAGGACACCGACTTAGGTGACAGAAGTTCTTCTCTGTTAGTTGACCTACTCCAGGTTCAATTCACAGAGTTTGAGGACGAGCTCTACTTCCCTGACACCTAGGCCTGAAATACTGACTCTTTTTTTTGTCCTTATTCACTTTTAATCCTGTGTGCCTTTCTTTGTTTTGCAACTTTTACCACAATAAAACGTTAATCACAACAAATCCATCAGCAGCACTGTCTTCGTCTTATTTCCTTATTGAAGGTGCGGCTGACTGCATTCCTGAAGTTCACAAGTTCACAACTCAGTCATGCTCCTCTATCCTCCTCCTCCAGACTCCCCCTATTAATTTCCCTCAAGGCAGATGGCTGGATTACGCAGAATCAAGAAACTGTTGCTTCGTAGACGAGTCCCCTTAAAAGAAGTGGGACTGGAATTACTGACTATATGCTGACTGTTACTTCTGAAATTGACATGAGAGGCTGCCCGGTGGGCCTTCACTTTAAGAATAAGATGCGGACACAAAGTTGAACAGGTAATGAATGATGAGATGGCATGCAGTGGACAACACTGGCTGTCTGGCTCTGATGAATGCAATTGCTGTTTTTTTGTTGTGCATGAAATGAATCATATGTGTTCTGTTATTATTTAATCTTTCACACACTAAATGTAACTCAAGTCTACTCTGTTTTTACCTTGTTTAATGCAAATTGTACTTCTACTGCAGGGGCCACTACGTTGCAGTTTTTTTATATGGAAAATGTCCTTGGACTCACTGTGTGTAGACTGTGACTGCATGAACAACATTGAGTTTGCCAATACCATGATGATGATGAGTCTTGATGATCAAAGTTACATAATATCTTTACAGTCACTCACTGGGATGGATGGATCATTATCGTCGGTTTACGGAAGAACTATGGCAAACAGGTAAACAAGTCAACAACAACCACAGCAGAACTACATGTCTGTCAAGTCATGGTATGGAGTGGTCGAGCCAGTGTAGTGTTGTTATGCCAGAGTCCAGACAGCAGTTCATGTTAAATTGCGGCTATGTGGCTTGCTGCATAAAATTAGATCTGCTTTGTCTGTTTGTGTCAAAGAGGTATGCTACATGAAGGTTGGTTCACTCAGTGGTGCCTGCTTGACCGTCTGCATGGCCCTGGCCTGCTGTGTGCTAATTACTATCCTTGAAAAGGAGACTCAGAGTACGCACTTTAGAAATGATGCTTGTATGTAATACTGTTGCCTCTGAAAATGAAAGTGTTATTTTGGCACTACACACCATACCGTATATTTTTTCTCTGTGGTGTTTTAATATCCTTTCCTGTTTTTCCTTAGACAACGACAGGCCGGCTTTTACCCTGTGCGATGGGAAAAACATTAACTCAGGCTTACCATAGCCATCCGCAATTCCGCATCCGCCAGGCAGACAGTGGACCGTGTGTCTGGTCACCAAGATTGATCTACGGAGCGTCAGATGGAATGGAGGAGTACCGCGAATAAGAGGAATGGCTGGATGCATGCAACATCCCAAATTGAACAGGACAACTACAACATACAGTTACAGTATCCTCTTCACTTCTCCTTATCATTTAAATAATGTTATTGTTGTGAACTTCTATGAGGGCGATCTGTGAGTTTGCTCTCTGCTTCAAATTCATCCCTACATCTATTTGATAAGTTTCTTTGCTATTTTTAAAACTAATTTAATGTACTAATAAGTGTTTATTCTCTCTGGGGCAGATAGGCAAGTGAAATTGCGTAATTACTGCAGCCCTGTACTGTCAAATTGTGTATTCATAGTTAGTAAGTTGTAGTAAGTACTACTTTTCAGTAACCTAACCACCCATTTAGCAAACAACTTCATGCATGCAGTGCACTTCCTTTATGTCCCTTAAAAGATTTATGGATATCTTCGTATCCAAAGATTTGTTTTTCTTCTTTTGTTGTTTGTCCATGCTGTGTTTTTTTTCCTCTCTCCACAAAACGTTCCCAAAAACCCCCATTCCCATCCAATTTTCAAACCCTAACCCTCTTCCCCAGGGCTGTGTGGTTTTCATTGAGGTGTGACTAAATGACAACAATAATTCCACACACTTGCTGGGGAGGATAAGGTCAAAGCAACAGAAAATCAATGTCAAGGCTGGTGAAGAAATCAGAGGATATATTCTTATTCTTAATCTGCTTGACACACATCCATGAGTATTTGCAAATCAAATCAGAATTTCATGTGCGCCATTGAGTGGATTCATCATCGACAACATCCTCCTCCTACACGTGATGAATGCTTACGCTGCTGTGTCCTTCACCTTCAGTACTATTTCTTGTAGTAGCCATACTCCACGCAACTAGTAGTTATATTTTGAATACTTTAGCATTGCTTAGGCTACAATTTATGGCACTGTTCTTGTGCACTGTACTATCTGTCGTACTGTTCTAATGCTCCGCTCAGGCCACTCAATGTTTCATTTCCTTTTTTTTCATGTGAGGCTACTGCCAGTGTGTACCACTACTACTACCACCACAACGATGACATTTCATCCGTCCAGGATTCCATAGCCAACCTTAATCGCCATTTGCCATGTAGCCAGCCCTGTGCCTAGCCCTATTCTCAAACACGAACCACAGGTAAGATAAGCATTTTGGGGGAGGAAGAATAATGGAGTGGGAGGAGAGGAGAGACTGACGGTAGTGCTAGTAAAGTAGTAGGACAATCTAATTCACTCACTCTGTCAGTGGCTCTTTTCTAAAAATGTGGGTGATTAGATCATTTGAATCAACCATCCAGTTAAGTTTCAGGAAAACAAACGTACAGTTAAGTTACCCCCCCTGCCTCTCCCACAAAACAGTAAAAAAACGTGTATGCTATGTTTAAGTTGAAATAAATAATTATTTGACCCTAACAAAAATAAACTATCCCACAAGAAGACCCGACCCACCCCCCTCCCTAACCCCAACCAATGTCCATGAAATCAAATGTCCCCAAAACTCCAAAAACCCCAATGCCCAATTCCCACCCCCCAAAAGTCTTTAAAAAAGGGGCAAGGGACAGTCTCTTTACTTTCGCCAGCGGTGTCCTCCTGTGGCCAGGTGGTCACGCAACTCTCTCCGGAGGTCCTTGAGCAGGGCTTTCTGCCTTGCCACCTCCTGCTCAAGGTAGCCACTCGCAGGGTCATTTGGTGCACCCAAGCCTTGCACTTGCAGGTACTGTGGGGGGCAGCTGTTGTTTTTGCTGCTCAGCAGCGGCGGGTGGCTGCCGGACCACGGCTCCATACCGCTGGAGTTCTGCGCTGACTGTATGACCCAGGGGCAGCGGAGGAGGATGCAGCTGTCGTGGATGTTGTTGAGTGCGACTGCGAGTCATCCTTCTCCTCCTGGGCCACCAGCCACCGATATTCGGTGACAATTGCCTCCAGCTTCTGTTGCCGGGCCTGTATAGCCAACTCCTTCCTTGTTAGTTTAGAAGGAGTATCTATATGAAGAAAGAAAAACATACTGTAACCAATGCTCTTTAAGATTAACACAAAATAATTCAGCAGAAAGTTGTGTCACAGTAGCACTAGCAACTTGCAAGCACAGTACATAACATTTGTGGCATGTATCTATCTAACCTCCCACTTCGTCGGCCTCTGCTCTAACATTAGTGGGAGTTTCAGGAATTTGTCTAGCATTATATGGACTCACTACATTAGACTCCGAAAGTACACCAGTCTTCTTCATCTCTCTTGTTTAGCGAAATTGGGACGTAAACTTGTGGAAGCCGGTATAATGCCAGCGCAGTCAACTTGCACCCGAGAAAAACAGACGCAAGCCATGATGATACAGACTTGCGTTACTGTTACCAGTCCAGTACATGCAGGTGGTGAAGCCCTTACTTTTCTATTACGGGTGCCACTGGCCATACTCTGTTACAAGGGCTAATGCTTAATTAATTAAACTTTCACCCTGCCCTACCCCTGACTACTACAAAAGGAAAATGAAGAAGATAAATAATATGATCATCTGTCCCTTCACAGGATATTTGCTTACATATGGATGACTTTAGGTGCTTTGTTATTGATTGAGTGAACACCGATAGGCCACACATGAATGACAGAGTTATAAAAAAATTATTAACAGAGGTAGTGAGTGGTCCCCGTAATCGCCGGAGGAAGGCACTTGTGAGTTGTGACTTACTTGACTTGATAATGTGAACTATAAAATATAGATACACAATATATGCTGTGCTTGCACACTACTGTTAGTCATGGTAGTATTCTGAAAAATTTAATTACAACTTCTACTTTCGTTGGCTTTGCTACTCTGGCACTGACGTGCAGTGTTACATGCTCTTCAAAGTAACACTCTTTATCCAGTGACCGTCTACTCTTTCAACATACACCTATGCTATCTCTGAGGTGTGTGAAGTGGGTTGCCCCCAACACGTGCGTGCATCCAGCTATGGCATATGGTCCTTGCTTGGTAAGTATGGGGACTGGAGTGCCAGGGTGATGGTGATATCCGGGACAGGTGTGAGGGACTTGGATGTGGCTGGCTGTGAGACTGCCGACTCCGGCGGTTGTTGGTTGGGGTGTGCCAGTAGCCAACTGGTGCAGCACAGTCAGCAGCTTGGGGTCGGGTGGGATGTTGGTTGTCCGCTGGGTTGGTGCAGTTTGACTTGTTGGGCAATGATGGTCAGGATGCATAGGATGGTTGTCCCTTTCAGCCTGTAGTAGACAGTGACATTGTCAGATTTTGGGCCTGTGGGGCAGGTGCATTTCCTGGGGGTACGCTGTCTTTGTCTGTGCTGCCTCTGTGGTGGTCTTGGGGGGAGGGTGTGCCGGGTGGTTGTTGTGGCCCTCTTGGGTGTCCGGGCTGCATGATGAGTGGCTCCAAGGCATCTGTTGCCCTTCCGATGACGCCCTGGGCTGGGTTCCCTTTTTTTGGTGCAGGCAGACGGCAGCCTTTGCACCAGTTCAGAGCAGGTGTTCATTTCCTTCTGCTAATGCGCCTTATCGACTGTTTTGTTCTTATCCCAGGTCTGGCTGGTCGTTGTGAATGTTTAGGTGTCGATTTTTTGCGGCTTTTTGCACGGGAACACCTACTCTGCATCTCATCAACGATAGTTGAGGAGGTCTTCTGTGGCGATGTCTTTTGCGGCTGCTATCGCGGGTTAACTAGTGTTGTGAGCTAACACCAGCTTGTGAATGGAGAGGTAAATTTATCATGAATTTGGCAGCGATAAAGTGCCGTTAATTCAGCGATAGCTTCTTGTGAATATGCCCCTTGGACTCATGCTGATTTTTTGTATCCTACTTCTTGAACTAATTGTATTGCTTATATAGCACCGTTTAAACTGGATATGCAGATTTGGCTTTATGCTAATTCTGATGTATTTCTACACACTCGTGCTGAAGTATCTTTATGTTCAGTTATTTTTGGCTTCCTAAAAAATCAAACTAACCATCAGTAGTTGTCCATGGTTACTATGAGTCAAAGAGGATTATTAAAAAATTGATTGATCATGTAACAACTTTTCCCGAATTTACACTTTCATGCTGCAAAAAAAACCCATTGAATTGTGATTCTAAATAAAGTCTAGAACTCATGGGCCCGGCCCCTTCAATAGCATCCTCATTTTCAAGTCAAACCTACCAGACAGTGCAGGCTGACTGATTGTAATAAAATTACCTTATGTGGGCTTACCAAGAACTGACAGGGGGTTACCGCCTGCCCATGAATTACTATTGGTTGACTTTATTGTCACTCTCATTTGCTTGCTTCAACTTTAATGATTTTCTTGTTCTTATTCATCTTGTGTTTATCTCTCCACTGAAACACCAAGGTGATGGATGGAACATAGTTACAGTCACTAGCAGTCACTTGGTTCCGCATCCCAGTCCTTAGTTTTTTACCCACCATGCACATTCTAGGCAAAGGCCCATCTTATGCAAATCAATATAATATTGACCCTGCTCATCATAGGAACAGTCTGTCCGCAACTTGTCCAGAAGTGACCTCACTGATGATACCTACTTAGGTCTTGTCAGTGAGGTCCTGTCTAAGGGGTAGCTCCTCTGTGCCAGCCGCCACTGTCATGTCTGTCCTGAACTGCCAGTTGAAGACCCCTCTTGGAGGGAATAGAACCAACCAAGACTGGTTTTAGACTACTTAGGTCTCAACAGTAGGGTATAGCTTGAGTCCTATGACACAGTGAGCTTAGGACTGTCTGGCACAGTAATCATAGGACGGTTGGGGCATAACTGTTGCTGTTGCAACACCAACAAGATGATGAATAGAATGCTGAAATTGATCTCAGCCACTGGAAATGTTTCAGGCGCCTTCCAGTCCATCGTTTTTCATTGTCCATGCCTTGCGAGACAACGACCCACCCTATCCAAATCAGTACTGACCCTACTCCTCATTGGAACGATCTTTCCACAACTTGTCCAGAAGGGACTACATACAACCACAGACTGGTTTCAACTTACTTAAGTCACATAAGTGAGGTATAGCTTGAGTCCCATGGCACAGTGATCACAGGACCCATGTCTGGGCATACCGTCACGCTTAGGGCATCAACTGCAACAAAGAGGTAATGAATGGAATGCTTGAATTAATGTCAGTTACTTGCAATCACTATGGACCACATTTAGTTCCACCATTTTTGCCCACCAGAGGCAAGTGAAACTCAGTAATCCTCCTTGATCCTTTGGGTAGACAGTCATGGCCTAACTCAGTGGGGGTGATGTGTGGGAGTCTAGGTACTGTGCAATACATTAATGACAGTTGCAATAAAGTATGAATATCTAGCCACGGTTTTGTGCTACATATCACTTTTAATTAGAGGTGGGTGTAACTCACATAATTCTATGTAGCATGACCATGCATAATTAACTAAGAATTCCACAAGATTATGCTTAAATACGCAGGAAGAGTAATTCTGCATTTTGTGCTAATTCTTAGCGCAAAAAAATCCTATGATGTGGGGATGCTTTTTGTACAAGAAAATAGCACTAAATGCAAAAAAACACAAATAGCGAATAGTAGCAGCTGCTTGCTAAATATGCTCTTGCGGTAGGATTTTTCCCTCAACTGCCTGCTGGCATGTCATGTTATTTTCGTAGAGCACAATGCACCCTCAGGTCTAAAATGGACATTGGAATGCATTTTGCGCTAAGAAACAGTGCTAAGTGCAGCAAAACATGAACAGCAAATGCGAGAAGCCGCTCGCTCTCACTAAATGTGCACTCACGGTTGGAGTTTTCCTCCCAAATTACTCTGTATTATGCAAAGAGGAGTAATCATGCAATTCTCATTAATTCTGCATCATAACATGGAATTACAGAAATTACTCCAATTACTGTGGGATAATTAAAATTCGGGCCAGACCTATTTTTAGTATCAAATAATATGTTACATATATATGGAAAGGAATTGGCATATCAGTTAAGGGGGTAAGTACCTACCTTAAGTAATAACCACAAGCAGGAAAACTACTAGATTTACCTGAGTTCAACCCCCCGGTAGTTATAGTGCAGAGTGCACAGAGTTAAGTTAGAGGCAATGTGTAAAGTATTTTTGTAACACCAAAACAGTAATAAAGTCAAAAACACATTCAAGAAAAATCCTAAATAAATTTTGATTAATAGAGTACATTTTGTTAAATAAAAAATTCTGCAATAAGCAGCAAGCGTGGTCCTCTTGTTCCACTTTATGGGTACCTATGTGCAAAAAGGCAATGGAGCAATGGGACGAGTTGACCAGGTCAGAAGTTTTACCTTTGGACTCTCTTTCTTTGGAATGGAAGCCAAAATTCATCAGTGGTGCATGAGGGGCAGAGGTGTTTAGAGTCAAAAGTCTCTGTGCTCCAGTTTTCACGAGAGGTTAGTAGCAGCATATTTTGATGCCGCCAAGTGTCCAGGACCTTGGGACAGCACGTGGGGATAAAGACTCTAGCAGAGGCCGGCAGCAGGGTCCAGGGCTGGCCAGCTGCAAGTGGTTAGCTGGGAAGTTTCAGGAAAGACCTCTTCCTGTATTCCTGTAGCTTAAACAGTAGGTCACCTTATGGTACTTGGAGTCACTTCTTTTTCCTGGGTACAGGAGGGAAAGCAAGTCCAGACTTCTAGGCTATTCTCAGGCCACAGACATTAGGTCTAGTTTTCTTCTATTCTTCCAGAATTCCAGAAGGTGTTCATAGGAGGGGACTGTGGGGGCCACATTGATTCCTGGCTCCAGCCTGTAGATGTGACTCTTGACCCTGCCTCAAATATTCCCACAATGCCCATCTCTACCTATTACACGGTGACAAAACTCATCTCTTGTTGTGAAAAGCCTTGTGCAAAGCCTTTGTGTCCACCTAGAAGTATGGCCAGAGAAATGAGTATCTCTTCCTCTGTGGTAAATTTAAACCTGTTTTGGAGCTTCTCTCCTAATGGGATTGGTGCCTGCCTTGGTGTGGGGAACAAAGAAGGGCCCTGCCTAGGTGTCAGATAACATTTGCTTGTGACAAGAGGGGCCACATTGAAGTTAATCATGTTCCTGGGCACAACCCAGATGATCATTCTGCCAGAGGCACATAACAACTCTCTCCACATCAAGGCCTTTGTTACAGCCCTTGGAGTAAATTCACATCTAATCAAGGATACTATTCACCTGCCATGTGACAGTTAGAGCTCATACACATGGACTTACAGAGACTCTAGGCAGGGATAGGGGACATTTCTATAAGTACCTTTTCCAAAATATATATTACAAATCCATCTTCACCAATAAATTTACCTTTTAATAAATATTTCAAAAATACCAAGAATGAAATGTGTAGCTGTTACCTAGCTGGAGATAGCATTCTTAAATTAAATGTTGCATCCCAATGCTTTCCTACGGAACAGCCAACCATGTTACGGTATAAATAGCCATCGGGGCCTTTAAGGATATGCTTAACATAAAACTGTCACATGTCCTACTTTTAATATTATGCACCCTAGTCAAGTTTATTTTCATGATTTGTAACCCCAAAGATGTCCACATAAGAAAATAAATGCACAGAGCAATTTCATATATAATATAAAAAAACAAAAAATATCAATCAAAGGAGCCATAAATGTATTAAGGCATGAGAATCATAAGAGATGTTAACATCTTAAAACTTCATTTGTACTAAAAGGTCAATTTAAGTTTTAGAAACTTTTTAAAAAGTTAGAACTTTACAGCAGAACATTTCACTGGGGGGGATTAAACATCAGTTGTAAATCTTGGACACCATTTAAGCAAACTTTAAAAGTTACTGAAAAGCCATACTATTTGGAGGTATAGAGGCAGAATGTTTATTCGTAGAAGGGTCCAGAAACTTCTAACTCCATGGGGCATATTACATGTCACAAACGGTTGGACTTTTTTCATGGCAATGGTATCCTTTATCATTTGTTAGCCCCCTTTCTTATTATAAGATTCATTGTCCAAACACAAAATTTAGGGGTCTATTAGGATGGCGTGCAAAACGGGACCGCTCGCCATCAGAGCGGCGGTCCCGCCTTGACCATTAGGAGGCGCCCGCCACACTGGTGGGCGCATCCTGTATTTTTACCATTGCGGCGGGCGGTGCTGAAAGCGCCACCCGTCGCAATGGTAAAAATGCACGTTGTGCATTATAAAGCACAACATGACAGGCACCGCGCGGTGCCTGCCATGTTGCACTTTGAAATGTGGGGGGGTACCACCCCCCAGCCCCCCGGAGTCCCAGGGGGCCCGCAACGGGCCTCCGCAGGGAGTCTCCGCATGCATTTCCGTGGCGGCATTGCCGCCATGGAAAGGCATTCCCCAAAGCCCATCATAATATGGCTGGCGGTGTCTAATAGACACCGCCACCATATTAAACATTTTCCACCCCGGCAGCAAGGCGACTGGGCGGAAAAGCGGAGGACGGTCTTTCCTTCCGCCGCGGTCCCCCGCCATACCGATATGGCGGGGGGAAATGGGTGGCGGGCGGCAAAGGATGTCAGGCGGATCGCCACTGCCCTCATGGCGGTGGCGATCCGCCCGACATCCTAATGCGCCCCTAAGAGCCAACAAAGTGTGTTTTAGACAAGCTTTTAATTGGGTTACAGGAAGTAAGAGCACTAGACTTTGATGTAGCTCGAGTTTGTGTAAGGCAAATTTAAAATTCCTAAAGAATAACGTTTTTTCTTTCTTCTCTGCAAAAATGTCCTTCGCCATATGATATCCTAAGGTATCCCCTTCACTTCTCTCAAGGCAGGAAGCCCACTGATCAATTCCCACTAGACCTTGTGTATGGAAGCTTTTAATCCCAAATCCCAGCCTAAATGCTGCTGCTGATCCTATTATGTTCAAGATATTAGTCTTCTCAAAATCTGTCCCTCTCTCTTATTTAAAAAGCCCCATATTGAAACCTCAATAAGCTCTACTGCATGCAGTAAGTTGGCAAGGATTTTGTCGTGGTAGATAGATAGAAGATGAAAAAATCTTTAAAATGCTCCCATTCCGTTGATCTGGGATACACACATTATTCGAGGTATGGTCAGTGGTAAACAACCTTTACAACGCAACTTTTACCACGCAGTGCCTTTACAACGCAACTTTTACAACGCAAACCATTACAACGCATTGCGCTGGGTGGCGCTCTAGGATAGGGAATAGGTTTAATGTACTATCCAACACCTTCCCTACTAACCACGGGGACTGGAGTTGGAATAGTAAATTAAACAATTCACTATCCAGCGCCTAAAAGCACTATGCGTTGTAATGGTATGCTTTGTAAAAACCGCGTTGTAAAAGCATGCGATGTAAAAGCATGCGTTGTAATGTCATACATCCATGGTCAGTATCACTCAAGTTGCTACACATAATTTCCCCCCAAAAAGTGTACGATTTGACCCCTTCCAAATTTTGTGAGCCTAAATAAAATAGATAATCAGCATATTTACCATTTACCATCGTAGGCAACGAAAATTGGAGACGTTTGCGGGTTGCGAGACGAGGACGCCGACTGGAAGTTATACTAAGTGACGGAACAGATATTTGCCGTACATCTATGGTTGCCTACGAAGAATAATAGAGTGGGGACCTACAATAACAATATTGAAACAACCTTGGCAATACACGAGGTTAATAATCATAATTTGAAAATAAGAAATATCTGAGTATCGATATATCCATATACAGAAAAATCCCAAATACATGGGATGATATAATATAAAGGAACCAATTGGAAAATATCGCTACCACCTGAAACATAGATTGCGCCCTGAAGAAGTTCTGTTTGGCAGAACGAAACGCGTTGGCTGGTATTTTTTTCTATAAATGGACAATTAAAAGAACATTGAAATTTGCACACCAAGACTCAGCATTTCTATAAAAAGGATATTTTGAAAGCTTACTACTCTCTCATGACTGGTGGAGATATACTTTTGAAGCGGTGCTTTTCCGACTAAAGATAAAAAAATACCCTACCAAAATTATCTGGAGTCCATTCTTCTTGTCTATAACATTTTTAATAAAGGCAAAGATGTCATACAAAAGATTGCTATCGGAAGCATTAGGAGGGATATAGGACTTCAACAGTAAGATGGGGGCCGTTAGACACCCACCTCCATTAGAGAATAAAGTTACTGCTAGAAAAAGGTTAGAATAATAATTAAAGCTCTCATATTTCAATTTAATCTTGTTAGTTAAGAGGATGGCTATCCCTCCTTCTGGATGTTCCTTCCTGAATGGATTAGCATTGCATTCTATTGAAAAGTAACCTTCACACTGAAAATCAAAGAGACACCAGGTTTCTTGGATGCAGATTATATCATCTTTTAAATCATCTAAAAATTGCATTTTCTACTTACTCTTCTTTATTCAGGCTGTATTCCAGGAAACCACGTTTAATTATTTGCTAATTGTTTCGTTTGGATACTGGGACTATTACTAGAGCACCATTTAATGCACCTGCCAACCAATCCCATTTTTGGTACTTAGCATCTGCGAAAGCAGTAGGGGGGCATAGACTTTAAGAACTAAAGTAAATCAGAAGCCTACCATTGTTCCTTACAGAAACTCAGAGCCATTTTGGGTCTTCCGCTGTGCACTCATTTTAAGCCAAGAAGGACCTTTCGCACGTAAAGTTGCACAGATTATAATGCCCATTAACCTATATTTTAGATTCCCCATATACAGGAAACACCCCTCTACATTGAAGGGATTCACTATTTTGCAATACCAAGCTCGCAACCACACTTGTTTTTGTGTTTAAAGTTGTTGAACCACTGCTACTTCTGTATATTACTTTCCACCGCTTTACTACTAAGGCCAGAACAAAATGGTTTGTTAACTATTTCCCAAAACCTAGCGCTTTTCTTTATAACATTTATGGACAGCAGATCATTCCAGGCTTCCTGTTAAATTTCTATTTTACGGGTGCGTAAGGCCTGCTTGTAGGCTTTACTTAAGGCAGCTAGTAAGATTTTATCTTGGGGTTTTTCTTTTAGCGCTGATAGTAGATTTCGATGGGATGCTGAACAGTTATGATCAAACCACCTCTCACCACTACTCAAAAAATCTCTGTTAGGTTATGTAAGTGCGCTAGACAACTGCTTACAGATCATATCATAAGCTAAAAGGATTTCAGCATCCATTTGCCTACCCTCTTTTCATAAATCTACCTCATTCCCAACAATATCTAATAGATCGTTTAAAAAGAGATCCAGGCCTACTTTGCACCATTTTTGTCTGCAACATTGATCCTTCGTTTTTAAATTTGAAGCTAAGGCACACCTATCCTTTTATGGTGTGTCCTTATAACACCCTGATATTATAAGCTATATGGGGTTATGGTAGCTGAAATGTGATAATAGGGTGGCAGAGGGAGATATCAAGGGTAACAAGGCTGCGTTAGTAAATATGTAATCAATTGTTGAACTCGCACCTATTCTCTTAAAGGAAGGGATACCAGGTTCTTCATTCATATGATCAGGATGTGACAGTCCAAATTCCGTTAAAGCATCCTCTAGATGGTTGCCTTGTTGTGTGTGTTCAAAATGTATCTCTTTATGGTTACCTGGGCCAAGATTATCAGAGAACTGGCAATGCTTTTTACACAAATGTATATTAAAATCACTTAATAAAATAACCGAATAAGGTGAAGTTTGTTATTCCCTATATGAATCTAAACAGCGATTCAGACTACACAAATGTTCGTTCACGTGAGATTTTTCAAATGAATTATAAAAATTAACAACAAATACCTTGGCGCATTAGTGGGCACAATCTGAACCACAATACAATTATGTGACCCAGAGTCCAGTTTTCAATGGTTATCTCTAACCTTTAAAGAGATTAAGGTTATTAGGCCACCTTTTGGTCTACCAGCTGCGGAAGACTGCGCGGGCTCGGAGTAAGTTGTGTACCCTTTAAGCCAGAAATCATTATCGGTTTCCCATGTTTCTTGGAGGGCCTCAACATCATACTCCCTTATCAAATCAAGCCACCTGAAATCCTCTCTCTTATTCCTTATCCCTGCTATATTCCAGCTAAGTACCTTAGATGTTTCCTCTATTTTAGATTCCTCCCTTATTATTGTACTCATAGTGCCAATATTCTGATTAACCATAGGGGAACCATTCATAGACCAATGATATGTCAGTCAATCATTAGTGTCTAACTGACTCAAGGGAAGAAATGTATTCGCTAATTTGAGGTTATTCCTGCTACCCTCTCTCTGGTTACTTCAGCTGTGTTTGAAAGGGGTATGGTTAGATAAGAGGGGCTTGGAAAAAGGGGGCAACCATCCCAGTTCTTATATCTGGTACCTGACCCATTAATGCCTAGGGGACATCTGGACGTGGAACTGGGGTCTATGGCCTGATTCTCCATTACTACGTGATAGAAATAACCAAGGGGGAGTGCTTTTATACCACCCAAACCCTGGTTGCTTCCTTCTCAAGCCAACCAGCTACATTTTTCTGGTCGAAATTTACAACAATATAATCACTCTCTTCAGACTTTGCACCCCAACCAACCCATCCAACCCGCCTGGCTATTATAATGCGTAATGATGCTGTAATCCCCCATCTGATAATTTCGTACACCAGAATTTTACTTTACGGATAAGCTCTTCTGTGGTTTCCGTTGTATTAACTTTAAGGGGTGGTACCCCTATTAGCACTGCTACTAGAGGCGTAGCTTCCGGTGGTAGGTGTAGACTGCATCTATTACCCACCCAAGGGGTGGGTTACTTAACTCTCTCGTGAAGAGATCCTTGCCGCGGATTGGACCTCATGTGGTTTTAAATTGACACCGCCTGTCTTATTTCTTTATGTTTCCCTAGCTTATCGATGTCTAGTCTTAGGGGCCCAGGATGTGGGATAATATTTTACACTCCCCTCTTAGAAACTGCCTTATATGCATAAGAGACATTTTGGGTATTATTAGGCATGTTATAAATCACACTGTTACCACTTACCCTAAAATTAGAGTTTGTCACTTCAGTTAATTAAGTCTCGGTTTTTAAAAGCTTTGCCATCATGCCTTCTAATACATTCTTGACACATGTGGTCAAATCCCCCCTGAATGTCCCAAAAAATGTCTCCAAAGGAGATTGAACAAGGTCATCTACTGCAGAATTAAGGTGTGTGATCAGCCAATCTTTCCGGGCCAAAGGTCTTTCACCCCCCCTTCTGAGTTGCGGAATCCTCTGCAATAGTACCCTGCTTTAAAGCCTATTTTCCGTCTTTTTTTATTGGGGGTCATAATTAAACCAGGGGATCTTTTTCCAGACAGCCTACTCCCCCTTTTAAGTGTTGGACCGTGTAAAAGGGTCAGATGACTTTGCATGACCAGAGTGGGGGCACCCTATTCCACAGCTGTGTCAATATCATTTCCCGCACCTAAGCTTACATGCTGTAACACTGCTGAAGGAAGGATGTTAGTGGATACAGCCTCAGCCCCCAGGCCAAGCTGTTCCTCTACATCATGAATTTCGTCAGTCAGTGCCCTCACTGCTGTACTCAAATACGATATAATCGAGGCACAATTACGTGGCACCTTTGTTATTACTTTGACCCTTTAACTGCAAGACGTTTTGCGCCTATCCATAATATCTTCAAGACAAAAGAGGGGTGGCCTAGCTTCTGTCAGTCGCTGATGCGCACAGACGGGCCTGCCCTTGCCCTGGGCTGCGGGAGCCCTTCTCTGGTTTTGAAGGGCCTCCTGGCACACAAAGATGACGGCGGTGGCAAGGAGCTACAAAGCCGACCGGGTCTTGTGGTCACCCAGTGGCAGTACAGGCAGCGGTACAAGGTTTGGGGATGGGGTCAATTTTTAGGGCTCATGGTGGGGTGGGGGAAAGGGACGGTTTTCAGGGCTGGGGCAGGGGTGTGAACTTTAACACACATGTACTTTTACCTGTCATGTCTTTACCTCAAAATTGCATGGTGAACGCATGTGTGGTAAAGGCATACATGGTAAAGACATGGTTATGGTTGAGACCATGTGGTTCAGGAATGTGCTGTTGAAGCATGTATTGTGCCATCCCAAACCCCCTGTACGGGTTCCTTCACTCTTCAATAAAAGTACTATTCTGAAATCGTGGTAATCTAAAATGTGTGTGTTAATGTTTGCGTGAGTGTGTGAGTGGTTTTATGGGTGTATGAGTGTTTCTGTGGATGATGTAATCAGCGGTGTCTTTGAGATGTCATCAGTGATGACTGTGAGTTGGTGTGTGAGTGCCTGAGTGGATCTATGAGTGTGTGCATGAGTGTCTGTGAGTGGGTATGTGAGTTTCTGATTGGGTCTGTGAGTGGGCACAAGATAGACTGAGTGGGTCTGTGAGTGGGTGTGTAAGTCTCTGAGTGGACCTGTCAGTGGGTATTTGGGTCTGTGAGTGGGTCTCTAAGTGAGTGTGTGAATTTCTTAGTGGGTGTAAGCATGTCAGTGTTTCTCTGAGTGAGAACATTAGTGTCTGAATGTTTAAATGTTCTGGCAATGTTCATTAATGCATTACAAGCTGGTCTGTGAGTGGGTATGTGAGCTGATGGGCGCAGACAGGCCTGCCCTTGCCCCGGGCTATACCCGGGCACGGCCCTGGCACATCCCGTGCTGCGGGAGGCCTCCTCTGGTTTTGAAGTGCCTCCTGGCACACAAAGATGATGGCGGTGGCAGGGAGCTACAAAGCAGACCGGGTCTTGTGGTCCCCCACTGGCAGTTCAGGAAGCGGTACAAGGTTTGGGCATGGGGTCAATTTTTAGGGCTCATGGTGGGGTGGGGAAAAAAGGACAGTTATCTGGGCTGGGGGCAGGGGTGTGAATTTTAACACACATGTCCTTTTACCTGTCATGTCTTTACCACAAAATTTCATGGTAAAGGCATGTGTGGTAAAGGCATACATGATAAAGACATGGTTGTGGTTGAGAGCATGTGGTTCAGGAATGTTTTATATGTGGTTCAAGAATGTGCTATTGAAGCATGTATTGTACCACCCCATACCCCCTGTACAGGTTCCTTCACTCTTTAATAAAAGTACTACTCTGAAATCGTGGTAATCTAAAATGTGTGTGTTAATGTTTGCGTGAGTGTGTGAGTGGTTTTATGGGTGTATGAGTGTTTCTGTGGATGATGTAATCAGCGATCTCTTTGAGATGTCATCAGTGATGACTGTGAGTTGGTGTGTGAGTGCCTGAGTGGATCTATGAGTGTGTGCATGAGTGTCTGTGAGTGGGTATGTGAGTTTCTGATTGGGTCTGTGAGTGGGTACAAGATAGACTGAGTGGGTCTGTGATTGGGTGTGTAAGTCTCTGAGTGGACCTGTCAGTGGGTATGTGGGTCTGTAAGTGAGTGTGTGAATTTATTTTTGGGTGTAAGCATGTCAGTGTTTCTCTGAGTGAGAACATTAGTGTCTGAATGATTAAATGTTCTGGCAATGTTCATTAATGCATTACAAGCTGGTCTGTGAGTGGGCATGTGAGCTTTTGAGTGAGCCTGTGAGTAGGTGCATGAGTTTCTGAGAAAATCTGTGACAATCTGTGAGAAGTCTGAGAAAATCAGTGACCACTGACCCTGGCTGCAGGCAGGTCACTCCCCACGCCACCACACGGCCTCCAGCTGCCTCGTGCCTGCTCCCTGACCACCCGCCTGTTTCCCACCATTTCCCGCTCCTTCCCGTTGCTGCGTCCCTGCGGCCCCGCTCCCCTGCCCCCATTGGACACCCCACCCCGTCTCCCAGCTGCTCCTCCCTCCCTCTCCTCCTCTTAAGGAGGCTGCGCAGTGGCGTACGAGCGACTTCTGACCCTGTTCGCAGATGGGTTGCTCCCCACGCCTCCACACAGCCGCCAGTTGCCTCGGGCCTGCTCCCCGACTGCCTGCCTCTTTCCCGCCGTTTCCCGCTCCTTCCCGCCACTGCATCACTGCGGCCCCGCCCCCCCTGCCCCCATTGAACACCCGGCTCCCGCCTCCCAGCTGCTCCTCCCTCCCACTCCCTCTCTTAAGGAGGCCACGCAGTGGCGTAGGAGCGACCTCTGACCCTGCTTGCAGGCAGGTCGCTCCCCATGCCACCACACGGCTGCCAGCTGACTCGTGCCTGTTCCCTGACCGCCCACCATTTCCCGCTCTTTCCCACTGCTGCTTCCCTGTGCTCCCGCCCCCTGCCCCCCAATGGACACCCCGCTCCCGCCTCCCAGCTGCTGCTCCCTTCCTATCCCCCTCTTATGGAGGCCGCGCAGCGGGCGCACCACTGGCGCGCCAAAGGCAAGCCCGTCCGTGCCCGTCTGTGCCTGGACCGAGCCCACAGCCAGAACCCCTGGACCCGCAAACAGCACAACACCAGACTCCGCTATGATGCCAGCACCCTCTACGCACTCAATGCCTGCCAAAACCACACCTGCTTCCAAGCCGCTCCGACTCACGGACCTTTCTCCTGCCGCACTTACAGCTTCACCTGCGACAGAACCACCAAACCTCCAAGGACTGGACCCAACCACCTCCGCTGCATACTCTTCAACACCTGCTCCGCATGCAAACATGCCGTCGAGCTCTGGGATCTGCTTGACACCTCCGCCCCAGATGTGGCCTTCCTGACTGAGACCTGGTGGAACGACTCATCGGCGCCCAACATCGCCATAGAGATTCCCGGACGGCTACAAGATCACCAGCAGGGATCGCGCCAATGGAATCGGTGGAGGAATAGCCATCGTCCACAAGTCCACCCTCAAGATCGCCACCCACGCAGACAACACCCTCAACACCGCCAAACACCTGCACTTCCGGATCCACACCGACCCCAACACCACCCTCAGAGGAACACTCATCCACAGACCCCCGGACCCCAGGCTCAATTCAGCAACTCCATTGCCGACCTCGCCATTACCCACGCACTTGCCTCCATGGACGACATCCTCCTCGGGACCTGAATTTCTACCTCGAGAAAAACAACAACGCCAACTCTGCCACCCTGATTGACAATCTCACCAACCTCGGCCTCAGATAACTCGTCACCGCACCCACCCATGCCGCCAGCCACACGCTGGACCCCGTCTTCTCCACAGGCAACCATGTCGCCTTCGACCACACCACCGAACTCCACTGAACTGACCACCGCTGCTTCCATTTCACCTTCAATAAACCAACCACGCCCACCGCACCCAACAGCTACCTTGCCGCTGCTGGAGCAAAGTCACCGAAGACCAGCTGATCACCACTCTCACCCAAAACCCACCCACCGACCCCACCAACGCAGACACTGCAGCCCGCAACCTCAGACAGTGGATTAGACAGTGGATCAACGACTGCGCCAACACACTCGCCCCACTCAAGAAACCCTCCAACAACCACGACAGCAAGAGAGCCACCTGGTTCACCAACGAGCTGCAGACCTCCAAAAGCGCATGCCAGAAACTGGAGAAGATATGGCCCTACAAACGCACTCCGGACTACCACGCAGCCCACAAGGATGCCACCCGCAGACATCACCACCTCATCAGATTAGCCAAAAGATCCTCCTTCAAAGACCGCCTGGATAACAACACACCCGACAGCAAAGAGCTCTTCTGCATCGTAAAGGAACTCTCCAACCCCAGTGCAAATGCCAACGACATACCGCCCTCACAAAAACTGTGCAACTCACTAGACATCTTCTTCCACCGCAAGATCGCTGACACCCATGACAGCTTCAACACCATGATCGCCCCACCTCCCCTGTGAACACCACCATCGCCAACCGCCAGACCTCCTGGTCCAACGTCAATGACGACGAGACATGCAAGGTTATGAACTCCATCCACTCAGGATCTCCATCAGACCGTGCCCACACCAGGTATTCAACAAAGCAGATGCTACCATCACACCCCAACTACGGAAGGTCATCAACATCTCCTTTGAAACACCGACATTCCCGGAAAGCTGGAAACATGCCGAAATCAACGCCCTCCTCAAGAAGCCCAAGGCGGACCCCAAGGACCTCAAGAACTTCCGGCCCATCACCCTGCTCCTGTTCAAGGCGAAGGTAATTGAGAAAATCATCAACATGCAACTGGTCCGCCACCTGGAAGACAACAACATCTTGGACCCGTCCCAGTCCGGGTTCGGACAAAACCACAGCACCGAGATAGCCCTCATCGCCGCCACAGACGACATCTGGTGCCAACTAGACAACGGCGAAACATCAGCCCTCATCCTCCTGGACCTGTCAGCCGCCTTCGACACGGTATGCCATCGCACTCTAAAGACACGCCTCCTAGAAGCCGGAATCCAAGAGAAGGCCCTTGACAGAACCACGTCCTTCCTCTCCGGCAGAACCCAGAGCGTCCGCCTCCCGCCCTTCCGATCCGAGGCACCGACATCATCTGCGGCGTCCCCCAGGGCTCATCCCTCAGTCCGACGCTGTTCAACGTCTACATGGCCTCCCTCGCACAAGTGGCCCGCCGACACGATCTCAATGTCATCTCCTACGCCAATGACACCCAGCTCATCCTCTCCCTCACCACGACCCGCACACCGCAAAAATCAACCTCCACGAGGGAATGAAGGCCGTCGCCGACTGGATGAGGAACAGCCGTCTGAAGCTGAACACCGACACCCACCGACCATGCACGCAACCTAGGATTCATCCTCGCCTCCTCTCTCTGCATGTCTAAACAGGTCAACACCGTCTCCTCCTCCTGCTACAACACCCTCTGCATGGTCCGCAGGATCTACAAATGGATCCCGACCGAAACAAGAAGAACGGTGACACAGGCCCTCGTCAGCAGCAGACTGGACTACGGCAACGCACTCTTCGCAGGAATCCCAGCCAAACACCTCTGAGGACTACAACGCATCCAAAACGCCTCCGCCCGACTGATCGTCAATGACCCCCGCTGCAGCCACATCACCCCCCACCTGAGAGACCTACACTGGCTGCCCGATGATAAGAGCATCACCTTCAAGCTCCTCACCCACACACACAAAGCGCTCCACAACACCGGCCCAGCCTACCTGAACAGCAGACTCAGCTTCTACACCCCCACCCTCCAGCTCCGCTCCACCAGCCTTGCCCCCCGCATACAACGAACAACCTCCGGCGGCAGATCCTTCTCCTACCTCACCACCAAGACCTGGAACACCCTCCCTACCCACCTACGGCAGACCCAAGACCTACTCACCTTCAGAAGACTCCTCAAGACCCTCTCCCCTCAGCGTCTTGAGACCCTCATGGGTAAGTAGCGCGCTTTACAAGTACTCTGATTGATTGATTGATTTATTGATTGATTGATTGAGTATGAGACTGTCTGAGTGAGTCTGTTAGTGGACCTGTGACTGCGTGAGTGGGTCTTTGAGTGGGTGCGTGAGTGTCTGGGTAGGTCAGTGAGTGTCTGCATGAGTCTCTGAATGGGCCTGTGAGTAGGTGTGTGAGTGTCTGAGATGGTCTGTGAGAGGGTACATGAGTATCTTAGCAGGCCTGTGAGTGGCTGTACGAGTGTCTGAGTGGGTATGTCAGTCTCTGACTCAGTGCATGAATCTCTGATTAGGCCTGTTAGTGGATGTGTGAGTGCTTGAGTAGGTCAGTGCGTGTGTGCATGAGTATCTGAATGGGTGTAAGAGTGTGAGTGGGTTTCTGAGTGAGTATCTGAATGCATAGTTTTTTAATTTTTTGAGCAATATTCACGAATATGTTACAACATTACATGGCGAGCCATGCTGAGCATTGCGACACATTCAAGAATATAGCACAAGGAAAAATCCCTACCATCACTTTCAGCACCCAGGGACCAAGTCCCATTCCATAAAATGGCAGACACAACTTTCTGCACAGGTTGTGGCCAGCCAATCACAGTATTCCTGTGGGAACGTGGTTTTGCAAAAAGTTGCAAAGTAGTCACGAAAGCTTCACGCCTCTAGATATACAAATTTGTTTTACAAATAATATCTCAAGAATTACTAAATTAATTTGCATCAAATTTAAAAAAAAGGGCTAATTAAGGACCAAGGATTACCTTTCCACACCTCTTGCCTGCTGAACTGCACCTGAGCTAAGCGCTGGAGGACTGACATACAGCGACCTGTGTTTGTGCTGAAGCGCATTTGACAGCGCTACTTTTCGCCGGACCCGCTTCGCGGGTCCCGCTTCACTGGGACAGCTCCTTGCTGCAACTGTCATCTGAGGAATAAGGGCTTGAGGCACTCAGGGCTGCGAGCGTGCAGACTGCTGGACTCCAACTCCCAAGAGTCCCAGCAGCTGCCTCACCGATCCCACCTGGTGACGCTCTCCCTCAAGGCCACGCCCCCTTCTATCCTGCAAAAGGCGCCAGATTCCTAACAGCAGAGATTACCTTTCCACACCTCTTGCCTGCTGAACTGCACCTGAGCTAAGCGCTGGAGGACTGACATACAGCGACCTGTGTTTGTGCTGAAGCGCATTTGACAGCGCTACTTTTCGCGGGACCCGCTTCGCGGGTCCCGCTTCACTGGGACAGCTCCTTGCTGCAACTGTCATCTGAGGAATAAGGGCTTGAGGCACTCAGGGCTGCGAGCGTGCAGACTGCTGGACTCCAACTCCCAAGAGTCCCAGCAGCTGCCTCACCGATCCCACCTGGTGACGCTCTCCCTCAAGGCCACGCCCCCTTTTAAGGGCAGTCAATAAAAAGAGTCTTCGTACCCCGCTGCGCGGGAGCGCGCGGGAGAAGCCCGGGACAAGGGCGGGCCCTCAGTGGCCGAGGTAGGCCGGGCTGGGCCCGGTTATTTACTCTGACTGAGAACTGGATTGTTTGAACTCGAGTCGCATTGAGTGTCTCGGACGACCTCAGGATTATTAACTATTTAGATACTGTTGTATTATCCTCCTGAACAGTTTTGTTTTGTGGTCATTATTGGATCCTCTGGACTATAAATTTTATTTAGGTTCTTAAAAAAAATATATTTTTAAATATTTTATATTACTTCTTCTGGAGGCTGGTTCTTTTGTGTTATTATTTTCTTTTCTTTTATTCTTGTGTAAAAAATGGCTAAAACATTGCGTTCAGGGAAAGAAGTTGGAGGCATTTTGGCCTCACAAAAAGAGCCCGTTCGCATAAGAAACAAATCTGTGAACAACCCTCCACTGAAGGGTCAATCCCAACTATTGGACCTCTGGGTTCTGCCGAATCTTAAGAACACTAACGTGTCAATGAATAAAGTTACCGGTGCTATGGGCCAGGAGATCCAAACCTCTGCTCTCATGTCTCCCCCATCCAACTTGGTGCGTTCTCCTGCACCACATTTGGTATTGGCGGTGTCTTCATTTTGAAGGGAAGGGAGAAGGCACGGCTGAACTAGTGGGACTTGAAGGAGTTCATCCAACGCTTCCATTGTTGTCCTATGCTTCACAGGCTGAGGGGTCGGGTGGCGGTTTGTTGTCATCATCCACCGGCCCAGAATCCCGCGGCCATTGTGTAAACATTGTTGAAGTGGAGACTAAGGCTCCTTGTAGACCTATGGCCGATGTGACCCCTTCTAAGCTTATGATGCATAGTAGTACCCCTTCCTTAAATGATCAGGGCACATCTAATTTGTTGGATGCTTCCGGGTCATTGGGGTTTAATTTATCTGGTATATGTCATCCTCATGAGGCATGTGAAAAACCTATTTCTGAGTCCATGATTGCTTTGGAACAATTGTTATCCTCGATATTAGCCCTATTGGGGAAATTTGTTGGCAGCTCAGATTGCATTTTGGACTCAGTTACTCAAATCCTGAAGGCTTTATTACAAAAATCTACTGTCTTAAAAGGTGACCCTGGTACCATGATGGAGCATTGCTTACAAACGGGCGAAATAAATGATGATGCCCAAATTGTTAAGATGAAGGATATGTTGACATCTCCTCAATTACACATTGTAGCGTGCCCCTTAACAGCAGCGTCGAACTGTATTAAGAATTCGGTTCTAGAGATTGAGGAGGAAAATGTTTCTACTGTTGGACGGAATGGGGTTCTAGATCTTTTTCCCATCTTTACATCTGAGAATAGAAAAGATGAGTATGAAGCTAATCCTGTTGTAAAGAAAAAAACCGGTAAATATGGTAACAATAAAGGAAATAAAAAGAAACCTATCCGTAAACATAAGAAGAAAAGGCAGCGCCGAATAAAATTCCAAAATTGTTCGATTGTAGGGGAGAATGAAGTAGTTGACTCGGCATTCCGCTCACCATCCGTAATGGCGGATGCTGAATCTAACTCCTTCTCTCCTGTACCCTCAAATGGAGAATGTGAATTGGGGCCCCTATTATCTCAGGAGGTGTTGTTGCGAATGGGGGGGTCCCTTGTCAAATAAGCCTCTATCACTTGTGAATGGAGACCCATGTAATTTTCCATCCGGATCTCTTAATCCATTGGCCCCCCCCTTTTCCTCGGCTAGAGATACTGTTGATGACCCTATTATGGAGGTCCCCCAATTTACATCTAAAGGTCCAGTGGACACTCTCGTCCTGGACTTTTGTCCTTTATTTGATGTGGATCTTCCCTTAAATAGAGCTTGGTTATTAAAGCGCTTTAGTGAGAGCGAAAGCCTCCGCCATATCCAAACTAGAGATATTGAGTTGGTCACCCTGTTTGGTGAAGTTAAGGTATTGAGTATAAGGGTTAAATTCTACTCACCAATTATTGTAAACCTTATACTGCAGCACGCAGAGATTTTCCAACGGACGGGTATTGATATTCTCCCGATCTTTAATTTGGGCAACATTAAGTATGCATTCGGAGAGCCTTTTGGAGGAGATAAATTTAAGGGGGTGTCCTCTTCCCTTGGGGATCTGAAGATTCGGGTCTCCAAGGGAAAACGTTTGGTCTCACAAGCGAATCCGCAGCCGCCAATACAGACCTCCTCATGTTTAGAGGATAAGGATCGGTGGAATTGGTTACATGGAGCCTTGACTACAAAAACTAAGGACAACCCCAGATTGTTTCAGCATCTTTAACAGCTCGCTGAATATTATTTCTTGGAATGCATCAGGGATTCATAGTAGCCCAGAGAAATTTGATTTTCTTTTTTCACTGGGAGCGAATGTGATTTGTTTGCAGGAAACCTGGTGTGTCAATATGTTGAATGTGTCCAAAGATTTTTATGTCTTGGAAGTGCCCGCTGCCCCTTCCAAGAAAGGTCACGCCAGGGGGGGGATCGCCTGTTTACTATCTAATAAAGTGCAATGGGGATTCTCTCATTATATTGACTCCTGCAAGCTTTTCCATGCCGTTACTATTGAAAATCTGTTTAATGCTGGTATTAAGGCCCCTATTGTGATTTTAAATGTTTATATACCTCCAGACGAATGTTTTAATGTGGGAATGAAGCGGATATTTCGCTATGTAGATCAAATTAAAAATGTTCCTGTTCCTCCAGCGGTCATGATCATGGGTGATTTTAATTGTAAGATTTCCAATGTTAGTCTGGAGCTTTTCAGGAATAAGTGTAAAGAAGAGGCTCACTTTGTCCCCCAGGCTCTCTTCCCGGAAAAGTCAGTAACAAATAAAAGAGGGAAGATTCTGTTAGAAGAGTTGATGGCCGTTGATGGGCTTATAATAAATGGGAGATTACCGTCGGATGTTCCGGCAAAATTTACCCATAAGTCCCCCTTTGGGTCTTCCATCTTGGATTATGTCATCGTGGACTATGGACTGTTTCCATCTATTCTCGATCTTAAGACAATACCTACCCCCCTGAGTGACCATACTCCATTATTGGTAACTATTTCCTTAAAAAGCCTGCCCACCACACCCTGGTCCCTTAATGGCAGTGATGCTGCCTTCCATGTTTCTACGGGAAGGTGTTATTGGAATTCCTTTGCCATTAAAGGGGTGAAGGAAATGTTACTTAATACCATTTTAGCTCTTAATGAGTGGCAGGGTAACGAAATAGTACATTTTGAAGAATTTTTGCGTAAGGTCATTTCTTGTGCTAAAAAATCTTCACGAACAAAAAGAGGGGTTGAAGTTCCCTGGGCATTGTGTATTTTAAACAAGGAAATTAATAACCTTGTCCGGGAACAATATCTAGAAAGAGGCATTGAACGTGGAAGAGAGATTTCCAGGTTAAAAAGAAAGAGGAATAGACTTAAGTTAAAAATAAAAAAGGCTAAGGAAGATATTACCTGGATTGATCTGCGGGAATCTGTGGTTCATGGCAGGATTAGAGACTTTTGGGCAATAATAGGTAAGGGGTGTGGATCTAGATTAAGCCCCTCCCCTATCCCTATCGGGGAAGAGATATGGGCCAGTTATATACGGGACCTGTATGCAGGGAACTGCATGTCTGAAACTTCCGCCCCTGAAGATACCCTATGCGATGTTAGTAGCATGGGTTCGGATGCGGTTGGCCTAATGAATTATCCTTCAGCAGAGGAAATTGAGACGGCCATAAAAAATATGCGTGTCTCTGGGGCAATGGGTCCAGACGAACTCCCCATGACGGTCCTTAAACAGGACCCGCTCGGGTGGAGTACAATTTTGTACCCTTTGTTCAAGGTATGCTTTATGACTAAAAAGGTACCCGCCTCGTGGAGGGGGAGTATCCTGGTCCCTATTTTTAAGAAGGGAATGAGGGATTGCCCGAGCAACTATCGCTTGATCGCGCTCCTTGACTCAATCGGGAAGGTGTTCGCGAAATGTCTCCTAGGATACCTATCCGCGTGGGTCGAGGAGAACAATATTCTGCCGTTTGCTCAGACTGGGTTCCGTAGGAATCACGGAACCCTGGATAATCTTACCGCTCTACATGTGGTTACGGACAAATATGTACAGGTGCGAGGGGGGACGGTGTATGCAGCATTTATCGATTTCTCCACCGCTTTCGATAAAGTGGACCGTGGAATGTTGTGGAGAAAATTGGCTGCTCTCGGCCTCCCGTCCTACCTGTTAGAGTTGGTCCGGGCCCTCCATACAGAGACCTGGTGTAGGGTCCTGCTGGGGGGTGAAGGGGGCCTCTCTGACCCTATTCCATCGTGTAACGGCCTTAAACAAGGCTGCTTACTGGCTCCCCTTTTATTCTCGTTATACACGGCTGATTTGCCCGTTGCCATGTCTAACACTGAGGGTATTGCCCCTCTGGTGGGGGGGTCCCCTCTACCTTGTCTGATGTATGCAGACGACGTTCTCATCCTTGACCTAACTCCCAAAGGACTTTCAAATAGGCTACATGCTCTTCATAGTTATGCTGTGGCTCATAGCATGAAGATTAATATATCCAAGAGTAAGGTTATGTGTATAGTAGGTAAAAGGAGGGGTCGAGTAGCAGATTTTGGTTGGTACATTGGGGGGCAAAAGTTAGAGGTTGTTAAGTCATATACTTTTTTGGGGAAAATTGTTACGGCTAATCTGAGTGAGAAACTCCACATAGAGCACTGTTCCCGCAAAGCTGTTGCACATGGCAAAGGTCTAAACTCTCTATATCAAGCAACGGGGAAACGTCACTTCTCGATTTTATTGGAGGTGTACAGAGCCAAAATCCCGGCAACTATTCTTTACGGTATAGAGTTAATAGAGGTAAAAAAGTGGGACTTTTGCAATCGGATTGAGGGGAAACTTTTAAGATCTTTCTCCTCATTAAACACTGCATGTTCTTTGGCCGCCTGTAGGATTGAATTTGGCCTAAGGAGCAGTTGGGTACAGGGACTCTGTGCCCTTGTAAGATGGGTGTCCTGTCTTGCAAGAGCGGAAGTTGGGACACTGAGAGCTTTGCTCAAAAAGGAACTTCTAGGTAGTTTCAATGAGTTTTCCCAACTCGTTCGTAATTTCAGAATAGCCGTAAAGTTTCTAAAATTAGAAGAAACTACCCTTTTTTCGTATTCACCTATACAGTTAAAACATGTTTTAAAAACACCCTCTTGGGACCTCTGCTTCCAATCAGATAAAAAATCAATTCAGGGAAAGAAGAATATAGATATCCTCCTTGATACTTACATGATGAAGCAGCCACAACCGTATGTGCGATGGTCCCTCCCCCATGGCATACGAAGATTTTGGTTTTTGTTACGTTATGATTTAATACCCTTAAATCTTCTGCTATCTAAATGGTATGGCGCCTCCTCTTTGTGCAACCTATGTAAATTAAATATTCAGGATTGCATGCATGTCCTACTGATCTGCCCGGCGTTATGTAAATGGCGCACTAGATGGATAAAAGCAATCTGTTTTCGTCTTGGTATCTTAACCTTGAATGATTTTTGTCATGCATTGTATTTTCCTCCTAGCGAAATGTTCTGCTTCTACATTTTTAATTTTTTTAAAGGTTTTTTAGCTATTTACTGATATATTATGGAGATGTTTTTTGACTTGTCAATCATTTACTGTTCTGGTGGGTAAATTAACTAGTATCTAGGTTAGATATTTCTTGGGAGGCTAATCCTCTGCACTCGTACTGTTTTGTATTGTATGTTTGTATATTTTTTGGTGTGAATATTAATCAGTATCTATGCTAGATATTTCCTGGGTGGTTTACCCTTTGTATTTGCATTGTTTTGTATTTGTGTTTTTTTTCTTGGAAAATTTTATGTGGCCCTCTGCGGAGAGCCAAAATCATAATAAAATAAATTGAATTGACCAAGAGCTACCTTTCTGCCAAATTTGGTGTAATGCCATTTAGAGGATCGAGCTGTAGTTGTGTTCAAAATCCCTGTAGGTATTAACATGGGAAGCACCATCCCTTTTCTCAGCCCCAACTTGACAGACCACCCTGAAATATTCCTTGTACAATATTACCCAGTAGCACACTTTTTGGGATACATTTCTTGAAGATTCATCAAACAGCCGCAAAGTTATAGGCAAGGCAAAAAACGTTTTTCCTATGGAAACTAGGTCCGAACTATTATCACCTACTGTATATATATATAACAAATCAAAGACATATATATAGTGAGGACCTAGTTTCCATCTGATAAGCATTTTTTTGACTTGCCTATATCTTTGGCACCGGTTGACAATTCTTCACAAAATCATCTAAAAAAGGTGTGTTGGGAATTCTAGGCTCCGGAGACCACCACCTCCTGGGCCAAACAAAAAGGGCTTAGTTACAAGCCCCTTGCCTCACCGGTGCATCACGTTGTATGATGCACCTGTGGCACAACCTGCTGCATGATATTTACAAGCACACGCTAAGCCACCCTGCGTGGCTTTAAGTGTGCTTGTAAATATCACCTCTTTTCAAGCAAACTTTGTATGTTAGGGGCATGACATGGGTGTTGCTGTGGGTGTTCCCATGAAACACTCATGTACACTGATGCATTTCCAGGTTTACGAGCAGTTGTAAACCTGGAATTGCATCAGAATGCTAACCCATCCGAGGAGTGGTGTACTGAGGTGCAGCAAGGATAAATGTTTTAATTTCTCCTCGTTTTTCTATCTTCAATGTGTGCTGCATTCTAACCATGCATTGGAAGAGGAAATCATCTCAATTGATTGTTTTTAGGAAGAAATGTGCCCCTTCCTGTACAAAAACAATCACCCCACGATGCATGCATACTTGCTCCATGGTGCGTTAATATGATGCATCCCTGTCCTTCTAAACAAATGCAGCGCGGTGCTGCAAAATGACTTGGTGCACCGTGGTGCATTAGCTTCTCGTAAATAGGGCTCATAATATTTAAAAACTAATACTTAAAACTGTGAGGGAGGCTGCACGGGGACCACCATCTCCTTGGGTCCGGCCCATGCTATTTAGAGGAAGGGGGCTACACGACCCCCGTCCTGGAGCCATTAAAGGCCCTGAGGACCTCCATCCTTCAGGGACAGCTCATGCAATGTCACAGGGTACTCACCCCTGGGATATAGCTGTTTGCTTTTGCTTGGCAAGAGTTGTGACAGCTCTCGCCAAGCAAGAACAAATATAACTCTGATACCAGCAAGCAGCAGCTATCAAACTCCTTCCGCTTGCTGGGAGTGGAGTTTTTATCTGTTTCCCTGCCGCGGTCATGCTGGCAGGGTAAGAGAGGAAAGATTGCTCCAGTACTTAGGGTGATGCATATTTATCACTTGTGTAAAAAAAGGATCCTAACTTTTTGGGCTTAGGGAAGGCAAAACATGTGTGATTCCTCTAGTATTCCTCACTGAAAAAAAATCTGAAATCCTTAGTTGAGGTGACTCCATCATTGATCTATTGGAGTGCAATCTGATCTGGGGTGGCTGTGATGAGTGATTTCTTAACCGTCATTTCCTGCTGAGAGCAGAGTCCATGATTCTTCCTTTTAATTACCGTGAGTACACAAATGCTCTAAATCATCTCCAAGCTGTGCCTGTTTGGCCATGCCCCATTTACTTATTAATATGCAGATAGGTTCCCCCCTTATCCCACATTAATGAGCAGCTTAACAAAAGACCCTTGAGTGCATTTTCACCTGATTTTGGTGACACTTTATTGATGCAGAGAAATACGAGAACATCTCCACCAAACAAAGAAGTGCTTACTTCATTTAGTTATGGGGAAGTACACCTGTTTGGTGGAGATACAGATCTTTTTAGTCTCACCATATTCTTTTGACAAGGATTCACATTATCACAGATGTGTGAATGAAGACGGTCGACGATAAATCACATTGCTGAAATTAAAAGTACACCTCGTGGTCATTTATGCAGATGTAGTGAAGAATATGCACAATTATTTACCCAACAAGGTAGCGGTTCCTAACTTACCAAATGAAAGTACTCCAGTTGGGAATTTAAAAAACCTTAGAAATTCACTGACAAAACCAAAGGTTGTACGAATGTTATAGTTAGGCTCAGATTTCACACAAAAAGAGCCATCGAAATTCAGACGTTTTAATAATCTGAGCTAACTATACCTTACGTCTCCGCTATGGACTCCTTATAACCTCATATCTTACATCACTCATGATATGGTCAGTGGTATCACTGATGACATCTCAAATTACATCATTGATGATATTACTCATGCCATCACCCACAGAACTAATCATATACCCACTCACACCCCCATGCAAACATTTATACACCCACTCTCACAACCACTCACATACCCATTTACAAACCCATACAACTATTAACACACCCACTCACTTATATATGGTCACATACCTACTCACTCACTCATACAACCACTCACTCAACCATAAAGCTTCTCACATAATCACTCACTCACCCATACAGCACTCACACAGCCATACACTCACCCATACAGCTACTCACACACCCACTTATTCACCCATACAGTCACTCACACACCCATTCACTCACCCATACAGCTACTCACACAGCATACACTCACCCATAAAGCTACTCACAGACCCACTTACTTTGCCCATACAGTCACTCACACAGCCACTCACTCACCCATAAAGTCTCTCAACTCAGCCACTCAGTCATCCACACAACCATTCAACCACTTTCACACCCACATGGCCACTTACATATCCATTCACATATCCATACAACCACTCACCAATACAGACACTCACACAGACAACCCACTTGCCCAAACACCCATTCAAACAGCCACTCACTCACCCTTGAAGCCACTTACATACCCAGTGACTACTTATACAGCCAGTCACACAGGCAATCAGTCACCCATACAGTTATTCACACACCGACTTACCCACCCATACAGCCACTCACAACGCCACACAGCTACTCACACATCAACCCTCTCACCAATACATACACTCACACAGCCACTCATGCACCCATACAGCTCCTCACATACCCATGTATACACCATTACAGCCATTCAGACACCATCTCACACACAGCCACTCACACACTACTTTATGAAGAAGTAGAATCACTCATTAGTAAAACATAAAGTAATTTGACTTGTGTAGTAGCTTAGAATGTATGTTTAACACTCATAAACATTAGGAAAATATTCACAATCACTGCAGGATGTTATCCGTGATGTCATTTGAGATGTCATCAATGATGTAATTAGTGATTTCACTGACCATGTCATGATTGATGTAATATGTAAGGTTATAAACAGTGAATTGCAGGGACGTAAGTTATAGTTAGCTCAGGTAACTATAACTACTGAATTTTTTATGGTTTTATGGTGTGAAGTCTGAGCCTAACTATAATGTCCATGCAATCTTTGTTTTTTTCTGTAAATTTCTAAGGTTTATTCAATTCTATTTCCTGAATATAATGTCCCTTTAACCTTTGGTTTCTGCAGTGAATTTCTATTTTTTTCATTCTGTTTCCTAACTATAATCTCCCTGTAACCTTTGTTTTTTTCAGAGAATTGCTAAGGTTTTTTCAAATCTATTTCCTATGACGTCCCTAAAACCCTTGATTTTTTCGGTGAATTTCTAAGGTTGTTTAATGTCATTTCCTAACTATAACGTCTCTGTAAACTTTGGCTTTTTGTAGTAAATGTTGGTATTTTCTAAAGTCTTTTTAATTTTATTTCCTAACTGTAACCTTTGTCAGTGGGTGTGTGATTGACTGTATAGATCAGTGAGTGGGTGTGTGAGTGGCTACATGGGTCTGTGAACAGCCACGGCCGGCAGTGGGAGGAAATGCAGGGTGCTGACATGGGGAGGGGCAGGGTGGGGGTAGCAATATATGGATTACGGAGTTTTACAGGTAAGTAATCATTTAAAAAATAAAACCAATTTTGTTGAGTACACTGCATCCCAAAATGTGATGCAGTGCGCACAACGAAAGTGGAATAAAATCATCAATATTTGATATAACAAAGATGTAGAGGGGGATACACCCCGAAAGGACTTAGAAAAGTAGAATCATTCATGAATCTATTAGGACCTAATGTCTTTGTATTATATTCCTTTGAAAGTATTGTAACGAAAAATATTGTGCACTCAAAGATTGAATGGTTTGTTGTCTGTAATGTTTTTAAACGAACACTATGCACTTTAATTTATGACGCCACTACCTAAGCTTCAATCTGTAAATAGATGAGAAGTATACACTATTAGATGGCCGCCACGTTGACACAATAGTACATCGTCGATGTCAATGATTGTAGTTTCGGTCTTTTGGCTTTAAAATGGCGTCATTTTACAAACACAAACTGACACTGACGAAGCTAGATTAGCGAAACGCGTCTGTCAGGGGTGAAGGGGGGTTTGCATTAAAGAATTTTCATAACGGATTCCAGTGTGCTTGCCATGTCTTCAACTGGATAATTGGATGTGTTGCAATATATATATATATATATATATATATATATATATATATATATATATATATATATATATTACCTACTAGCGGTCGCCAGTAGGTAGTTGTAGTTAGGACCTAGTTTCCATAGGAAATCCACAACATTCTATTTGGAATAACTTTGGCGCCGTGGACGAATCTTCGTGAATTTCTCCAAGAAAATGGCCTGCTCGGTTTCGCTCCTTCCCTGAAAGTTTGGGGGTGATTCGTCCAGTGGGGGCCGAGAAAAAAGTGGGTCACAAAACGTGTTTACCCCATGCAATTTTCCATTTGGACCTTTAGCCAGGGCTACAGACCGAACGGCTGAACAGAATTACACAAAATTTGGCAGAGAGGTTGAGTTCTGTTCGCAGAATGTGCTTTTTGTTAAATGTTGTAAATCCGTTCAGTAGTTTTTGAGAAAATTGCAAGTAAATTCATAGCGATATCTAGAGACGGAGTTCCGCACGCGTATGGAAATCTGTTCAATTACGAGCGCCAGCTGCATGCTGATTGGCTGTGAACTCTGTTCCCAGGAAGCTGCGCGCATGGGCGTGCACCCACATCTCTCACTCAGAGCGCGCAGTGTCCTACCTAAAGCACGCACACAGCAGAACCCTCGAAGCGTTGGCATCGCCGGGAGTGGCAGGAGGTATGTTTGCTCTTTGATGGCAGCCTGTGCACGCATTTAGCAGTAAGAAGCTCGTGCACTTGCTGCATTTAATTTCCTAATGGGGCTCGGCTGGGGGCTGATTGTGGGCCATTGTGAAAATATTCCTGTTAATTGCAGCGCATGCCGGTGCTGCGATTAACAGGAATACTTTCACAAAGGCCCACAATCAGCCAGCAGCCGCACTCCATTAAGAAATGAAATGTAGCAAGTCTAAAACCACGACGTGTGCTTTACACCTCGTGCTTTTGGACTTGATGCATGTTTTGTGTTAGTGGAGCGCGGCTGCGGGCTGATTGTGAGCTTTTGTGAAAATATTCCTGTTAATTGCAGTGCATGATGGTGCTGCAATCAACAGAAATACTTTCACAAAGGCCTTCATTCAGCCCTTTGCCGCGCCCCAAGAAGTCCTGAAAGAAAAAAAAAGATGCTCTAAATGACACTTGGTACAAACGTTAAATAATTGTGCTTGATGTTGAGCTACATGTCATAAATAACACTGCAATCCATTACGTTTTTTTTTAAAGAGGCCTCGAAACGAGTCTCTATTGGGCTCTGTTTTGTGCCCCGGCAAAGTCGGTCTGTTTTTTTAACGCGTTATAGGGGAAGGGAACTCCTTTGAAGAAATTAATTGCTCTCTGGATTTCCCTTCTCTTTTTGAAACTCAGGAACAGCAACATTGTCGTGGTATCACCAGGGCTGTAAGTGGAAGCTTTTTCAATATTAATACAAGCCATAGTTGCTGCTCATTTATCTTTTGCAACTAACAACCATTGGCAAAGCCAATAGCCCTGACTTGTTGTAGGTATGATGTTACTTTTTGTATCATATATCTGGATACAATTACAAAAATAGCAAAATACCAGTCGGGCGGCAGCACCAGGCGCGCAACGCCCATTGGGCTCAAAGGGCTTCAGCCCCCCCCCCTCTTGTGTGTGCGTCAGCCCGAGCTGAGACAGCTTCCCTGCACACACACTTTTCAGTGCATTTCTGCTTATTAGTCTGTGATTTCATTGGACTAAGGGGCATTTTTCACACGCAGTGACTGAAAACAGACCATCACATGTCTGCATGTGATTGAAAATTAATGCTTTTGTTACTTTGTGACTGGACCGATTCTCCAGTTCCCCATATACACATGGGATGAATGAGCAGCATTATCGTTAACAAAAATTGGTTATTTTATCTGTTATCATGTTTGAGTTTGCGTCAATATTAACAGTGTTATAAGAACCATTTTTGAACCAGTAGTTTGTTCCCTAACCACGTCTGATTTACGTGAAAGAAAAAAGGGCCTGATAGAAAGTTTGCTGATGGGTATTTGAGGGCATGCGTGAAGGATATCTCATTCCGTTCTTTTAAGTGCATTAGCATTTAAAGAACTAATAATAAGGTGGAACAAAAACATAGGGAGTAACAGAAACAAAATCGTACAGCTTTAGCAGGCATTTGTGGAGAACACGCTACGGACGGAGCTTTTGTGCTGAAGTATGTTATACCTACAAATGCGGGTGCCGTGCCTCAACAAAGCGCGGGCGCCCGAGATAAACACAAGTAGAGGACAACAGCCTGGAGGAGGCCTCCCTCCCACCGGAGCCACCAGAGGCAGCCGAGGGAAGCGCCCCAAAGCCATACAGCCGCCTGCGCTGTGAGATCTGCACAGATGTGAGCTGCAGGGGTCGGGATACCTGAGAAGGACAGGCGAGGGGCCAGGAGCCAACCGGGGCAGGACATGGCGACCTCGTCAGGGCAAGGCGAGCTGGTGGGGATGCACTGGAGGGGCTGGGTGAGTGCATCTGGAGGCGCAGGAGCATAACATTGCTGTGCTTCAGAAGGCACTGCAATCTTTTGCAGAGCAGAGAGGGCTGTGACCAACAGTCACCAAAATCACATCCATGGCCCACGAGCTGCGAGACAAGGGACAGTGGGAGGGGGCGGGAACAAAGACGATGGGAGGGGGGTGGGAACAGTACACTAAAAAGAGAAGCACTGGCTCAGGTGCGACCTAAACAAGCTGTCACCATTGCGCAAATAAAAAAAAGTGCTTACAGACTAATTGAAGAAGACGGTATAACGCCACCAGTAAACGATCCAGTCCTCATGGGCGGTCCCAAAAGGAGACAAGGCGGTAACAAGGAGAGACTAAGAAGGCTCATTATCAATCGGAAGCCAGTATTTACCATGGACGATGACGCCAGCCAATGAAAGATATGGGCGGGGCATCCACACCACGTCTAAAAAATACCCTGATAGAGCATGCCTCGCAAAACGAGCCCCCCTTTGCACTGCAATGCTAGGCAAGACCTAAAAACATAGATCAAGTCCAAAAGCACGACTTGCACAGCTGCTATGGTTTCAGATTGCTATGTATGACTTTTAATAATTTCAGTGATTACTAGAGACATTGTAGTTTGATGTGGTGTTTGTAAAGTAGATGAAATGGTCTAGGCAGTTTCTCTCCACCTTTCAAAAAGTCCCCTATGGTGCGCTGTTGCTCGTCGGTCTTACCCATTAGATTGGAATGCCTGGCTTTTATGAATGTCTACCATGTACAGCCTGATAATAACATATAATAAGGATGGATAAGCTTTATATACAAAACATTTGCAGTCTCTGCTGAAAATCTGAACATGATATATGAACGGCTGCATGGTGTTGGATTTATGGTTCAGAATTGAAGATATACTTGATATTCCTAAAGGGTCTACCTTTCTGTCAGATGCTCAGAAGGTTACTGATATTAAAAAAATAAGATGGCCGCGCCCCTTTCTTTAGATGCTGCAACCACGCACGTGGTCTGGTTCCTGGTGCACATAACCCTGGCTGCAGCGCACAGAGACCGTACACTGCCGCACACAGAGGAAAAAAATTAGAGGGAATATTGGCTGTGAACTGTCTGTCAACACTCGAAACCAGGATGTGTTGGCGGCCATCTTGTGCCTCGCTAGAACCGAGTCACAAGAAAACAGTAAAACAGTAAGGTAAGGGGGTAGGCTAGAAACATTCTTACCCTCTAAGCTTGCTCAGGGGGTAGTACAAGGGTGTTTAGGCTCTATTTTTTATTTTTATTTTTTTAAAGAAAAATCACGGCGTACGCGTATGGAAATACGTACAATTACAAGCAAGAGCTGCATGCTGATTGGCTGTCAATACTCCAAACCAGGAAGTGTTGGCAGCCATCTTGTTTGACGGGAGAGCAGAGTCACAAGAAAATAGTAAAACAAAGTTGAGAAATAAGGAAAGGGGGCAGGGTAGAAACATTCTTACCCAATAGTCTTGGTCAGGGGGTGGTACATGGATCTTTAGGCTCAATTATTATTTTTTATTTTTTTTTTAATGGCGGGGTACTCGTGCAGTACTTGTACGCGGTGGAAAAGGTGGAAAAAAAACTAGAAGTCCGTTTTATTCATTAGGTTCCGGGTGGGCAAATTTTTTTGCATAATGGGGGCTTGTAAGGTGCCCCGAGCTCTGGGGAATGCCAATCCTCTGTTTTTATTTTTTAGTATGCGGGGGGGGGGTTACGGTCCTACTCCCCGCAGTCTCGGTGAGCGGCACCCCTCGGGTCTTTTTTTAAATAAAATATGTTTTGAGCTCTCTCTCTCTCTCTCTTCGCCTTTCTGGGGCAGTGATTTGTAAAATGACCTTCCAGCTCCGGGTACCTGCATTGTCTGGAGTTTTTTTATTAATGTTGGGAGGGTGGGCTTGATAATACGTCCTTGTAAATTCCCATAGAAGCCTATTTTCTGGTGTTAACATGGGCTTCTATGGGAAATAACAAGGCCGTATTATCAAGCTCATTATTGCCGTTTTATCTGCAGTTTACAGCCAATAAAACAGCGATAATTTTAACACCAGTACTTGATAATATGCACCTAAGTTTACTGGTAAATAAAAAGAGCAATGGGCCATATTACCAACAAAAGGCGATACATTATCATCGCTTTTATTGGCAAGAAACTGCCGATAACGCGTCTATAATGGGCTTGATAATATGCCCTTGTGAATAACCATAGCAGCCCAAGTTAATATCAGAACCTTGGCAATTCTTCACAAAATCATCCAAAAAAGGTGTGTTGGGAATTCTAGGCTCCGGAGATCACCACCTCCTGGGCCAAACAAAAAGGGCTTAGTTACAAGCCATCTCCTTGGGTCCGGCCCATGCTATTTAGAGGAAGGGGGCTACACGACCCCCGTCCTGGAGCCATTAAAGGCCCTGAGGACCTCCATCCCTCAGGGACAGCTCCTGCAATGTCACAGGGTACCCACCCCTGGGACATAGCTGTTTCCTTTTGCTTGGCAGGATTTGTGACAGCTCTCGCCAAGCAAGAACAAATATAACTCTGATACCAGCAAGCAGCAGCTATCAAACTCCTTCCGCTTGCTGGGAGTGGAGTTTTTATCTGTTTCCCTGCCCGCGGTCATGCTGGCAGGGTAAGAGAGGAAAGATTGCTCCAGCACTTAGGGTGATGCATATTTAGCACTTGTGTAAAAAAAGGATCCTAACTTTTTGGGCTTAGGGAAGGCAAAGCATGTGTGATTCCTCTAGTATTCCTCACTGAAAAAAAATCTGAAATCCTTAGTTGAGGTGACTGCATCATTGATCTATTGGAGTGCAATCTGATCTGGGGTGGCTGTGATGAGTGATTTCTTAACCGTCATTTCCTGCTGAGAGCAGAGTCCATGATTCTCCCTTTTAATTACCGTGAGTACACAAATGCTCTAAATCATCTCCAAGCTGTGCCTGTTTGGCCATGCCCCATTTACTTATTAATATGCAGAGAGGTTCCCCCCTTATCCCACATTGATGAGCAGCTTAACAAAAGACCCTTGAGTGCATTTTCACCTGATTTTGGCGACACTTTATTGATGCAGAGAAATACAAGAACATCTCCACCAAACAAAGAAGTGCTTACTTCATTTAGTTATGGGGAAGTACACCTGTTTGGTGGAGATACAGCTCTTTTTAGTCTCACCATATTCTCTTGACAAGGATTCACATTATCACAGATGTGTGAATGAAGACCGTTGAGGAAAAATCACATTGCTGAAATTAAAAGTACACCTCGTGGTCATTTATGCAGATGTAGTGTAGAATATGCACAAATATTTACCCAACAAGGTAGCGGTTCCTAACTTACCAAATGAAAGTACTCCAGTTGAGAATTTAAAAAACCTTAGAAATTCACTGACAAAACCAAAGGTTGCAGGAATGTTATAGTTAGGCTCAGATTTCACACAAAAAGAGCCATCGAAATTCAGACGTTTTAATAATCTGAGCTATGCACTCCTTATAACCTCATATCTTACATCACTCATGATATGGTCAGTGGCATCACTGATGACATCTCAAATTACATCATTGATGATATTACTCATGCCATCACCCACAGAACTAATCATATACCCACTCACACCCCCATGCAAACTTTTATACACCCACTCTCACAACCACTCACATACCCATTTACAAACCCATACAACTATTAACACACCCACTCACTTATATATATAGTCACATACCTACTCACTCACTCATACAACCACTCACTCAACCGTAAAGCTTCTCACATAATCACTCACTCACCCATACAGCACTCACACAGCCATACACTCACCCATACAGCTACTCACACACCCACTTATTCACCCATACAGTCACTCACACACCCATTCACTCACTCATACAGCTACTCACACAGCATACACTCACCCATAAAGCTACTCACAGACCCACTTATTTACCCATAGAGCCACTCACACAGCCACTCACTCGCCCATAAAGTCTCTCAACACAGCCACTCAGTCATCCACACAACCATTCAACCACTTTCACACCCACATGATCACTTACATATCCATTCACATATCCATACAACCACTCACCAATACGGACACTCACACAGACAACCCACTTGCCCAAATACCCATTCAAACAGCCACTCACTACATACCCAGTGACTACTTATACAGCCAGTCACACAGGCAATCAGTCACCCATACAGTTATTCACACACCCACTTACCCACCCATACAGCCACTCACAACGCCACACAGCTACTCACACATCAACCCTCTCACCAATACATACACACACAGCCACTCACGCACCCATACAGCTCCTCACATACCCATGTATACACCATTACAGCCATTCAGACACCATCTCACACACAGCCACTCACACACTACTTTATGAAGAAGTAGAATCACTCATTAGTAAAACATAAAGTAATTTGACTTGTGTAGTAGCTTAGAATATATGTTTAACACTCATAAACATTAAGAAAATATTCACAATCACTGCAGGATGTTATCCGTGATGTCATTTGAGATGTCATCAATGATGTAATTAGTGATTTTACTGACCATGTCATGATTGATGTAATATGTAAGGTTATAAACAGTGAATTGCAGGGACGTAAGTTATAGTTAGCTCAGGTAACTATAACTACTGAATTTTTATGGTTTTATGGTGTGAAGTCTGAGCCTAACTATAATGTCCATGCAATCTTTGTTTTTTTCTGTAAATTTCTATAGTTTATTTAATTCAATTTCCTGAATATAATGTCCCTTTAACCTTTGGTTTCTGCAGTGAATTTCTATTTTTTTCATTCTGTTTCCTAATTAACGATCTCCCTGTAACCTTTGTTTTTTTCAGAGAATTGCTAAGGTTTTTTCAAATCTATTTCCTATGACGTCCCTAAAACCCTTGATTTTTACGGTGAATTTCTAAGGTTGTTTAATGTCATTTCCTAACTATAACGTCTCTGTAAACTTTGGCTTTTTGTAGTAAATGTTGGTATTTTCTAAATCTTTTTAATTTTATTTCCTAACTGTAACCTTTGTCAGTGGGTGTGTGATTGACTGTATAGATCAGTGAGTGGGTGTGTGAGTGGCTACATGAGTCTGTGAACAGCCACGGCCGGCAGTGGGAGGAAATGCAGGGCGCTGACATGGGGAGGTTGAGGGGCAGGGTGGGGGTAGCAATGTATGGATTACGGAGTTTTACAGGTAAGTAAACATTTAAAAAATAAAACAAATTTTGTTGAGGACACTGCATCCCAAAATGTGATGCAGTGCGCGCAACGAAATTCGTTTTATTTATTTAAATGTTCACTTACCTGTAAAACTCCGTAATCCATACATTACTACCCCCCACCCTGCCCCTCCGCCTCCCCACGTCACCGCCCTGCATTTCCTCCCACTGCTGGCCGTGGCTGTCTGTGAATGGGTGAATGAGTGTGTGAATGGGTCTGTGAGTGAGTGCATGAGTCTCTGAGGGTGAGTGAATAAGTGCATGAATATCTAAGTGAGTCTGTGAGTGGGTGTGTGAGAGGTCATTTGGATCTATCATGGGTATAGGAGTGTTTGTGTGAGTGGTTGTATAAGTGTATAATTGGGTCTATGAAGGGGTGTATCAGTGCCGTTTGAGTAGGTCTATGAGTAGGTGTGTTACAGTATCAGTGGGTCTGTGAATGGGTGTGTAATTTTGTTAATGGGACTCTGAGTGGATGTATGAGTGCCTGACTGGGTCTATGTATGGGTGTATGAGAATAGGTGGATGAGTCCTGAGTGGGTTTATGAGTGGGTGCATGAGCACCTGAATAGATCTGTGAGTGTGTGCATGAGTAACTGAGATAGTCCTTGAGTGGGTACATGAGTGTCTGAGAGCAGATGTGAGTGGGTGCATGAATGTCTGAGTAAGTCTGTGCGTGGTTGTGCAAGTCTCTCAGTGGACCTGTGAGTCGTTGAATGAGCCTGTAAGTGAGTGCATCAGTCTCTGAGTGGATGTCTGAGTGGGTGTAAGAGTGTAAGTGGGTCTCTGAGTGAGTACATTAGTGTCTGAGATAGTATCTGAATGTATTCTCTTTTTTGGGTGATATTTGAAAATACATTGTGTGTGAGTCTGTGAGTGGGTGTGTGAGTCTCTGAGAGGGTCTGTGAGTGGATGAATGAATGTTTGAGTGGGTCTGTGAGTGGGTCCATGACTGTCTGAGTGGGTCTGTGAGTGGGTGCATGAGTGTCTAAGTGGGTCTGTGAATAAGTGCATGAGTATCTGAGTGGGTCTCTGAGTGAGTGCATGAGTGTCTGAGTGGGTCCGTGAGTATGCACATGAGTGTCTGAGTGGGTCTGTGAGTCTCTGAGTGAGTCTGTGATTTGGATCATGACTTTCTGAAAGGGTATGTGAAGGGCTCTTTTTGGACCAAGAGCTACCTTTCTGCCGAAGTTGGCATAATTCCATCCAGCCGTTCGGGCTGTAGTCGTGCTTACAATCCCTATAAGAATTAACATAAGGAATGCACTTTTATTGACCCCCCTTTTTCTTGGCCCTCACTTGACGGATCACCCCGTAGCTTCCCATGTACAATAAGACCCAGCAGCACGCTTTTTTAAACAGCACCAACTTTATAAGCAAGTCACAAATATATATATATATATATTTGTGACTTGCTTATAAAGTTGGTGCTGTTTATATATAGTACATCTATCTATCTATATATGAATATATATATTGCATATATGTAATATATATATATATATATATATATATATATATATATATATATATATCATTAAATCCAACGACATCCTCAAACTCCTTTCGGCGATGAAGAGACACACAAACACCACTTCCTGTGCTTCAAGGTTATTTTTTATTTATCTTTTTCATATGCAGTGCTTCCGCAGCCTGCCATTACGCGTTTCGGCCAGCCATGCTGGGCTTAATCACACATATATATATATATATATTTTTTATTTTTTATTTATTATTTATTTATTTTTTTCCTTTTTTACACAAATTGCACAGCACTCAGAAGTGGAAGTCTTGAAGTTTGTTTATTTAAACTACCGAACAAACTAAATAAACAAACTTCAAGACTTCCACTTCTGAGTGCTGTGCAATTTGTGTAAAATTGAACTTTGGAGCCAGGATCCGGCTCCCTCGCCAAGCACCGACTGCGAGAGCGCGCTGTGTAAAGGATCACATTGTGGATATATTACCTACTGGCGGTCGCCAGTAGGTATATATAGTTAGGATTTTTTCTCTATGGGATTTTTGAAAATTCTATGTCAAATAACTTTGGCGTTTGTGGACAGAATTGGCTGAAATTTTCAGGAAAATGGCACATTTTGTTTCTGAGCAGCCCCTGAAAATTGGGGGGGGGGGTTCGTCCAGGGGGGGTCGAGAAAAAAGGGGGGTCCCAAAACGTGTTTTTAACATTGAGTTTTCCATAGGGCGGTTGGCCTCACTTTTAGCCCGAACGGCTGAATGGATTTGCATGAAACTTGGCAAAATTGTAGGGACTGGTAGCCCGATGTGCCTTTGCTAGGTCTCAATATATGTGCTCCAGTGGATTTTGAGAAATTAACGTTCAAAAAAAGATATATATCTGTAACAGCGCTCCGCTTCGCGTAACGGAGGTCTGCGAAGCTGATTGGTCATTCTGTCACTGGGCTATAGTTGGGCTACATCTGGCTGATATTTGGGCTACATTTGTTTTTTTGTCTCTGGCGGCCATCTTTGGGCTACATTGGGCTACATTGGGCTTCATTGGGCTTCATTGGGCTACATTGGGCTACATTTGGGCTCCAACATATATATAGGCCAATGTAGCCCAATATATATTTTTCAAAGTTAATTTTCGTAAAAATCACTGGAGCATATATCTTGAGACATAGCAAAGGCACATCGGGCTACCAGTCCCTACAATTTTGCCAAGTTTCGTGGAAATCCATTCAGCCGTTCGAGCTAAAAGTGAGTCCAACCGCCCTATGGAAATGAAGGAAATGAATGGGTAATTTGTAATTAGCAAATAGCTCATCGCAAACTAGGAATGGTAAAGAATCGCTATTTATTCCTTAAAGTTCGCTATTTAGGAAATGCAAAAAACTTTGATGATACATATGGCGGTTCATCTCTAACAAGATAAGAAGCATAGGGATAGATTTATGATGACTGGCGCATCACCAGGGATGTGTTAGTCATTCTGTGCCGCTGTTCCGTCACCTATGGTGTGCTGCATTTACAATGCGGCGCATCATGGGGCAAAAACAGCACAGATGCGTGATGTATCTGTGCCGTAAAGGTGGCGCATTGCTGGAGTTGTATCGCAAGTGTGATGAAGCTCCAGCAAGGGTCGGGGGTGCCCCTGTCGCAGAGTTTCTGTTCTCACACAGAACTGTGGACAGAGGATTGGAACCTCGGCGAATTAGGGTGCCCCAAAACTCACCTTAGTAATCAAAAACCCCTTAGCAAGCTAGGTACAGTGTCACATTGGATATAACAAACTCTCAATGTTTAGACAATCCAGAATATGAACTTATAGTACCTCAGGATACGTGGAACTCATGAACAGTCGGTCGTTATATATTTCTTAGAAACCAGAACATGGAGTTAAGAAGAACACATGTGTATTTGAAATGTTTATTTACTAATGCCGTCTTCTCAGGCGTAGTATCTTAGATAATACAAGTACACATATTATCAGTAGCAAAATTACCAGCATAGTTACTAGTACATAAAAAGCGAATGGTGACAGTATGTTAACATGCTGTAAATGAATAAGAGTTAGCAACACTTATAAGCAGCCACGGGCCGTGGAGGGAGTTACGGTGGGGCAGGGAGGCGGGGAGGGGGAGGGGCAGGGTAGAGAGGGCTCCACCCTGCCCCTCCCCCTCCCCGCCTCCCTGCTCCACCGTACCTCCCTCCACGGCCCGCGGCTGCTTATATCTCACCCTCCCTAATACACATATTATATTATTTGCTAAGAAGGTCTGTTTGTGTTGGTTTAGGGCGTGCCCATACTTTAGTGTCTTAGATTTGAAGGAATCACATCAGCATACACCAGCTCTCTCTTCATGTGAACCGCATCAACTGTTGTGTATGTGTGTTCGGCAAAGCAATATAAAACCCGCCTCATGCCCAGAATTGGCAGAAGCTGCACTTATGTTATGAGTATGAAGTCGTGGAGATCAGACCTCATAACAATTCTGTATCGTGTTGTTCTTGAAACTTCAGCACTCGCTGTACAGATATAGTTTAACAAGCAAAGCAGATAGTAGAGCAATAACATATTATTCTCATGTAAACCACGATGAACTACTAGGTTGAAAGCTAAAGCAACAACTAAGTGTCGTGTGCAGAAGTTGCAAAAAAGGAAAAATGGCGTTTAAACCGGTAATGAGCCCATGCTAACTTAACACGGTGTAAAGATATCCAGGACCTAGATGACACCTCCCCATGATCCGGAAACGAACTGAATAAGATAATAGAAGTGCCATCTCATGAGAGCAGATTGCAACTTTATATGTGGACGGTCCGCAAGGTAAAACATTAAAAACTAGGAAAATTTAATGCTAAAGAAAAATAAAACAGCCAAGTACTTTATCGAGTCTTAAGCCAATAGGCAAGCTAAATAATAAAAACTTGACAAATAAGTCAATGAATTGTCAATGAAATGCTAGTACTCAGCATATCAAACATGAAAAAGGTCTATGACATAACTGTGTATGCAAAATAAGCTGCAACAGCCTCCAATAGGAAGTCACCGTCTTCATCCGAAAAGAGTTCAGCCATCCAATTTAAAAGCGGAAAAGAACATACGTGCTCTCCCAGCACCGGATCCTCTATCACCATCAGAGGACAGCTCGGTGGGTTTTCAAGAAAGCTCTGTTCCAAGAAAGACTGTGTTGCCGCCAGTAAATTCCAGGGACCAATTAGTCCATGCATCAATGCCACAGCCATAATCCTTTCGCCAGGACAAACCAACTCGTGAGTAATGATAGGAGTCATCAGCTGATTAAAGTCGACGTCAGGAGAAACCGGTCCGCAGAGACACAAATCAATGGCCCAATCGAAATCACAGGTCAGGCAGTGAAATACAGGCTGGACACAGGTGAAGTAGGAGAATCGAAAAGATAATCCATATGCCGTGCTTAATATCGCCAACGGCATTGTGCCATAATATTCTAGCATGCGATTGCGGAACAGTGTCAGCAGCTGCAGGGCGGGAGCTTGCACAGGAGGGACATCCATATTTAAAAATGTAAAAAAGCACAAGAGCGTCCGCTGGTAATGCAAGTAAAAATGGGAATCCACGAAGCAGAGTGGAAAAAATAGAATGAAAGAAAGCAGGGATGACTCCAAAGATTTTCTCAAATGAAGTCACGAGACCACTGGTAACAACTTTAAAAAAGTGCGCCAGGGCCTTTGTGGAGGACGCGTTAAAGATAGTCCGAACCATGTCGCTGAAATGCAAAGGCGAATCAGTATTTAAAAGGGTCTGCACCTCTGTACGGGTGTTCACTATGTGAAGCACAAAAGTTTCACGGGCCGAACTCAAGGCCACCTCTCTCTGAGACAAAAGAGCTCTTATTCTTGCCATGCCGTTGAAATGTGCTCCCAAGGTTGGTATTTGTGGCCAGATTGAAAACTCCCTATGTTCATGTGTGGGAGGAAATAGAACATTTCTGCAGCAAATAACCCGTTCACTTACTGTTACGATAAAAGGAATACTTTTAATTAACCCAGAACAATCTTCATTATTGAGCATCAAATAACTACCATTTTCCAACAACTTGAACGTGGGGATGATAGCAGGAACTGGCGTGCCTTGCAACACGCAAGCCATATTTGGTCGGTGTTTGTTGCATGAACCGTGTAACTGTATGTGCCTACACATTAGTGAATGATCTGGCGTCTCAGTGCATTCCTCTCCATTCAGATAAACTTCTTGATCATCTTTGAAACATCTGTATGTGTATGGAAGCGACCAGACCTCATGAAGAAAAGCACTACCTAAAGGTTCATAACGACCTATTGGTATATATTTCATACAATTTGAAAACTTATATAAAGCAAAAGGCAGCGTTATTAAACCGTGGATAAGGCACGTTGCCAAAAAACCCGCAATCCTCTGCTGATGATGTCACTGAGCATGTCATGAATGATGTAATATGTGACATCATCAGCAGTGGATTACGGGTAATAGTATCTCTAGTTTACTCCCCTATAGCTGTCTTTCTTTTAACATAAGTGTCTGTTTCCTTCCCTTATACTTACTGTTCTTTTTTTTAAAAAAAATTTTTGGTTCACTTCCGGTTCGCGTACCGGCGAGCGAACTGGGAAGCGAACTACGAGAAATAGAGGTTGGCACAGTTCCAAATATTGTACCAATTTTTTAATAACGGGGAGGTAGTTCTGAAAAGAACTTTTTTTTTATTGTTTTTGTTGTTTTATATTTTTTTTATTATTTTTCTGAACATTTTTTTACTTTTTTTGAATTTTTCTGAACAGTTTTATATTTTTTGGGGTTTTTCTTGCAGGGGGCAATGAAAACGATTCATTGTAAAGGGCTCAACAGGAGCAACAAAACAAAAAAAAAGTATTTATTATTTGGGGCGTTTCGTACAAACTTGCATATGATAGTCAATAGCTCTGTTGATCAGAGTGATGCTTCTTTCTCCGTAACAAATGAATCCATTGCAATGTACGCAGACGTGTTTTACTTCATGAAATCTCGTTTGAATATTTGGCACCATCTCCCTGCCCTCTGGTCCCGTTACTTCCGGTACAACAGATCTTCTGGCCATAATAGGGAGATTATCTAGGTCGTTACGAAACTGTGCAGCACTGTAGTTGTTAGGATGCCACCTAGTCATATGGCGATGCATTGTGTAGTTTCCGAAACTGTATTTTTTGTCGGTCCCTCTGGACAGTCTATCTTGACATATAAGGCAAGTTACGTATCTTGCATTTACTTTTTTCTGACCTTTGGGAATTTTAAAAAATTGCCAAATGAAGTTTTCTTTCCGGTGAGACGTCCTGGGCTCCTCAGGCAAAAAGTGCCTCTCTTCGTGCTCGTCGTCCTGTTCCTCTTCTTCCTCTTCTTGCTGAATTATAACTTGAGCAGGTGGTCCACTCTTCCTTGGATGTGGTGGAGGTGGTGGGGAAGCACCAGCTGAAGCTACTAAAGAAGCCATTGCTCACTGGTAACAAAGGGTCTTTCTCTCACAATGATGAAAGTCAGAGTGAGGAAAGAAGGAGGGATTTTCATCATTTGGGAAAAACAATAGTTCTCAACCAATGAAAAGTGTTCATTTTAGATTATATGACCTAGTCTTACATCATTAGGAAACCAAAAGTGAAATGAACCAATGAAAAGTGTTATTACCAAGTCACATGACCTGCTGTGTTTACGTTAAGCGCTTTGCAGGGCCTCCCGCTTTGCTTCCAGAAACCTGTGCTTTGCGACTCGGTAAGCGTACCAGTTCGCTAACGTAGCACGTCATATGACGTATCACGCGACAACGCGAAACGTCATGCGGACGGGAGGCGTCACGATGTTGTTTTCTAACGCGGCAGTTGCGGTAAAGAAACGTTTACCGGCTCGCGGTCTATTTCGCGGCATCAAGGTCAGCTAACGGGAAGCTTCCCGATTCGCGAAGCGGGAACGAAGAAAAAAAAATATTTAAAAAAAAAATTATTAATAAACATATAAAATATATTTTTGGATTTAAAGAAGAATACATTTTACAGCTACAGATATTAGCTGTTAAAAAACCAATGAAATTCACTGAAAAAACCATAGGTTATAGACCATATATAGTTAGGAATTAGCATTTACAAAACCTTGAAAATTCACTGAAAAAACCATAGGTTATAGACCATATATAGTTAGGAATTAGCATTTAGAAAACCTTATTTTACTCACACAAAACCATTGAAATTCCATATATAGTTAGTTGCACTAACTATATATCGCGCACCCGCAATCCACTGCTGATGATGTCACATATTACATCATTCATGACATGGTCAGTGACATCACTGATGACATCACTGATGACATCTCAAATGACATCACTGATGACATCACTGATGACATCTCATTTGACATCAATGACCACATCACTGATGATATTATTCATGTGACAATACAATGCATCTCCTCATATTTTAATATAACCTCTGTTTCACCCAGTGTTAAATACAGAGTATAATTTTTGAAACCATTGACACACCAATACTAGTTACTACATATGTACTCACTGATTCCTACGTCTACACACACATTCACTCATTCACCCATACAATCATTCATACATACAATCACTCATCTTTACAACACTATCATATGCACTCATACACCTATACAGACACTCACACTCTGCCACTCATCCATGGAGTTACTCACACACCTAGTCAGTCCTGTAAAGAATCAATCACACTTCCATTTTCTTGTCTATATAGTTAAACATAGAGCACCTTATATTTTCAAACATATACTAACACATACTTACCTTGTTATACAATCATTGATATAAGTACACATTGATCTGCACAGAGTCACACACCTCCCAGCCAGCCACACACACACTCAGTCTCCCATACAAATACTTGGACAATCAATCAATAACCCATATAGTTACTCATATAGCTATTGATCAACACATGCAACAGTTTACAGAACAACAGACATAATGATGCACAAATTAAGACAGTTTAGTCACTAACCCATGCACTCAGTGAGACACATTTAATCACTCACTCATACAGTCAGTCATGCACCTACTAAATCCTTCGTCCAGACACTTATACATCCACTCATTCTTCAATATGTAAGACATATTTAAACTTTACAGAAACATAAAATCACTGGATGTTGTTATCAGTGATGTCATCAGTGATGTCATTTGAGATGTCATCAGTGATGTCATCAGTGATGTCACTGACCATGTCATGAATGATGTAATATGTGACATCATCAGCAGTGGATTGCGGGTGCGCGATATATAGTTAGTTTATGTTTATGTTTATGTTTATGTTTATTGGATTTGTAATGCGCAACAAATACCCGAAGGTGTCTCGGCGCAGAGGATTTATACAGTGACAGTGAATGAAGAATGGTACTATTGATCAAAGAGCCATGTTTTCAGCTGTTTTCGAAAAATACAAAGGGTAGGACTGGTCTTAATGGTAAGAGGGAGAGTATTCCACAGTCTCGCCGTGGCTACCAAAAAACGTCTGTCTCCCCAGGCAACTGTTCTGGTGCGAGGAAGAGGAAGAAGGTAGTTGGAAGCCGAACGGAGAGACCTCGTGGGAGTGTAGATCCTGAAGGCATTTATCAGAAATTGAGGGCCTGAATTGTGAATAGCTTTATACGCAATGCAGAGGGCCTTGAATTTTATTCGGCTCCTGACTCTGAGCCAGTGCAGTTGACGTATGGCCGCAGAAACAGATTGATGTTTGGGAATAGCAAGAAGTGCTCTCGCTGCTGCATTTTGGACTAATTGCAGTTTGTCCACAACCTGTTGTTGGGCATTTATCAGGAGGGCATTGCAGTAGTCCAATTTTGAGAATATTAATGCAGTTATCAATGTTCTTCCAGCTGCCGGGGGTAGGTAGGGGAGAAGTTTTTTAATTTTCCTAAGGGTGAAGAAGGAGGATGAAGTCACTGTATTAACATGATGGATAAATGTTAATTTAGTGTTAAATATGACTCCAAGGTTCTTCACCTTGGCAACCGGTACGGGAGGAGGGCCAAAGTCAATGGGCCACCAAATGTCAGACCATACCGGAGACAGATTGCCAAAGGTCATAACCTCAGTTTTATTAGAATTTAGTTTTAGGCAGTTCATCATCATCCAGGAGCCTATGGCTAGCATAGCCTCCTGGAATCTAGATGCCACTGCCAACCCATTTTTGTGGACCGCCAACACCAGTTGGGTGTCGTCTGCGTAGGTGGTCAGATTCAGCCCATAAGTTTTAATGACCCTCGCCAAGTCCGACACGCAGATGTTGAAAAGTGTCGGACTTAGCGATGATCCCTGGGGCACTCCACAAGGCAGTGAGGAAGTGGGCGAGTAGAACGAACCAAGTTTCACAGATTGGGAGCGGTTGGCCAGGAAGGAGGCTATGAGATCTCTGGCTAGATGATTAACCCCCAGTGCTGAGACACGGTCGATCAAGATGGTATGATCGACCGTGTCAAAGGCGGCGGAGAGATCAAGCAGTATAAGGGCAGCTGCCCCATTCTGATCTAAAATTGTTCTGATCTCATCAGCCGCCTTTATCAGTGCTGTCTCTGTCCCATGACCTTTCCTAAACCCAAATTGGGTGTCGTCCAGCAAATGATGTTGATCAATGAATTCAGAAAGTTGACGGTTCATAAGGGCTTCAAAGATTTTTGCTGGGAAAGGGAGACAGGCAATGGGTCTGTAACTGGCTGGTTCCAATGGGTCCAGTGAAGGCTTTTTTAACAGAGGTTTGATTATTGTTTTCTTCCATATCTGTGGGTACTCACCTGTAAGAAATATGGAGTTGCAAATCTCGGTGAGGGGGGGTGTGATAGTTTCACTGAGTAGATTGAGTACCGATGGAGGACATGGGTCAAGAGGGGAGCCTGAGGTGATAGTTGTGGCATATTTACTAATTGTCTCAGTGAGGACAGGCTGAAACAAAGAGAACGAAGGGCCAATAATTGGTAAAGAAACGGGTCGAGGGTCCGGATCTTTGGACTGAACTAATGATGAAAAAGTATCATAAATGTTCGTGACTTTGCTGGAAAAATAAGCAGCTAAAGAGTTACAAAGATCTTGGGATGGCTCAATCGCAGGAACAGAAGGAGGGGTGGATAAGGTGTCAACTATTTGGAACAGTTTTCTGGAAGAGTTGTGTGCGAGCTCTATTTGGGATAAATAGTAGGCTCTTTTGTGGGCGATTATAGCGCGCTTGTAGATAGCTATGGCAGCTTTATAGCTTTGTTTATCATGAAGGTTATAATGCTTTCGCCAATGTCTCTCAAGGTTCCTGCAGTGCTGCCTCTGCAGTCTAAGTTCCTCTGAGAACCATCTGGCGGATTTAGTAGAGCGGTTAGGAAAAACTAACTTGGTGGGCACCACTAACTATATATGGAATTTCAATGGTTTTGTGTGAGTAAAATAAGGTTTTCTAAATGCTAATTCCTACCTATATATGGTCTATAACCTATGGTTTTTTCAGTGAATTTTCAAGGTTTTGTAAATGCTAATTCCTAACTATATATGGTCTATAACCTATGGTTTTTTCAGTGAATATATATATATATATATATCCAAACATGAGTTTGCCTGTGAAAGAGATGACGCAACACAGGGGAGTTCAGGATTCTGTTCACCATTTATTCAGCACAGGCAAAGGCAATGGACAGCCGTCGCGGCAAAATTACTTCTCCCTCCCGACGCGTTTCGTGCTTTGGAGAGCACTTCTTCATGGGGTGCTGGGGAATTTCTGTCTGAAACCGGCTGTTTTTCGCGCACTCATTAAGTCATCAAACCCCGCCCGAAGGGGCGTGGCCACCCCTGTGGCCTGTTGGTCCATGTAGTGCTGCTGTGCTTCTCTAGTGAGTGGCCAGGTCTCATATCGAAAATAGTCAATGATGTCCCAAGTGGGTGTGCACACGAAGGGCTGAATACTGTCCTGCCGTTTTGTTGCGCTGAATCACACTCCTCTGCTCAAATGCTGAAATACCTTGTGGCATCTGAGCTGAACTGCGCTCAGCGCAGCGTGGTCATTCTCGCGGCTCAGGCTGGCCGCACCAAATCCAAACATGAGTTTGCCTGTGAAAGAGATGACGCAACACAGGGGAGTTCAGGATTCTGTTCACCATTTATTCAGCACAGGCAAAGGCAATGGACAGCCGTCGCGGCAAAATTACTTCTCCCTCCCGACGCGTTTCGTGCTTTGGAGAGCACTTCTTCATGGGGTGCTGGAGAATTTCTGTCTGAAACCGGCTGTTTTTCGCGCACTCATTAAGTCATCAAACCCCGCCCGAAGGGGCGTGGCCACCCCTGTGGCCTGTTGGTCCATGTAGTGCTGCTGTGCTTCTCTAGTGAGTGGCCAGGTCTCATATCGAAAATAGTCAATGATGTCCCAAGTGGGTGTGCACACGAAGGGCTGAATACTGTCCTGCCGTTTTGTTGCACTGAATCACACTCCTCTGCTCAAATGCTGAAATACCTTGTGGCATCTCAGCTGATCTGCGCTCAGCGCAGCGTGGTCATTCTCGCGGCTCAGGCTGGCCGCACCAAATCCAAACATGAGTTTGCCTGTGAAAGAGATGACGCAACACAGGGGAGTTCAGGATTCTGTTCACCATTTATTCAGCACAGGCAAAGGCAATGGACAGCCGTCGCGGCCAAATTACTTCTCCCTCCCGACGCGTTTCGTGCTTTGGAGAGCACTTCTTCATGGGGTGCTGGGGAATTTCTGTCTGAAACCGGCTGTTTTTCGCGCACTCATTAAGTCATCAAACCCCGCCCGAAGGGGCGTGGCCACCCCTGTGGCCTGTTGGTTCATGTAGTGCTGCTGTGCTTCTCTAGTGAGTGACCAGGTCTCATATCGAAAATAGTCAATGATGTCCCAAGTGGGTGTGCACACGAAGGGCTGAATACTGTCCTGCCGTTTTGTTGCGCTGAATCACACTCCTCTGCTCAAATGCTTAAATACCTTGTGGCATCTCAGCTGATCTGCGCTCAGCGCAGCGTGGTCATTCTCGCGGCTCAGGCTGGCCGCACCAAATCCAAACATGAGTTTGCCTGTGAAAGAGATGACGCAACACAGGGGAGTTCAGGATTCTGCTCACCATTTATTCAGCACAGGCAAAGGCAATGGACAGCCGTCGCGGCAAAATTACTTCTCCCTCCCGACGCGTTTCGTGCTTTGGAGAGCACTTCTTCATGGGGTGCTGGGGAATTTCTGTCTGAAACCGGCTGTTTTTCGCGCACTCATTAAGTCATCAAACCCCGCCCGAAGGGGCGTGGCCACCCCTGTGGCCTGTTGGTCCATGTAGTCCTGCTGTGCTTCTCTAGTGAGTGGCCAGGTCTCATATCGAAAATAGTCAATGATGTCCCAAGTGGGTGTGCACACGAAGGGCTGAATACTGTCCTGCCGTTTTGTTGCGCTGAATCACACTCCTCTGCTCAAATGCTGAAATACCTTGTGGCATCTCAGCTGATCTGCGCTCAGCGCAGCGTGGTCATTCTCGCGGCTCAGGCTGGCCGCACCAAATCCAAACATGATATTTATATTTATATATTTATATATGTATATATATGTGTATACTAGCACCCCGTCCCGACCTTGTCCGGGAGCATTCAGGCTTCCCCTACCCCTGCCACCCCCGACATTGCCCAGCAGCCTGTGCCCCCGCCCGCCCCGTCCCCCGCCTGCCCCGACCCGCGCCTGCCCTGACATTGCCTTTCCTCAGCCGATCGGTTTTCCCGCCTGGCCCGACCCCCGCCTGTCCTGAGTCAATGGAGGTCGGACAGTAGTACGTGCAAAGTGTTCCACCCGTCACCTTGTTAGTCCCCGTCCCCCACCTGCCCCGACCCCCGCCTGCCCCGACATTGCCTTTTCTCAGCCGATCTGTTCTGTTGTAACTCCCCGTGGACAGTAGTACGTGCAAAATGTTTCACCCGTCACCTTCTTAGTCCCCGTCCCCCGCCTGCCCCGACCCCCGCCTGCCCCTACATTGCCTTTCCTCAGCTGATCTGTTCTGTTGTAGTCAGCTCTGTTGTAACTCCCCGTCCCCCGCCTGGCCCGACATCTGCCTGTCCCGACATTGTCCCCGGAACTTTACCTCAGCCGCCGCTCCTCAGTTCACCGCTCCTCGCCGCTCTGCTCCTCACCGCCTGTCCGCCGCCGCTCCTCCACCGCGCCATGTCCGCCTCTCCGCTGCTCGCACCGCCGCTGGCCTGTCCGCTGCTCTTCACGTCACCGCTCCTCCCCCGCGCCATGTCCGCCACTCCTAGGACGCCGCTCCTCCCCATTCTCCTGACGCGAGCACGCACGTCGCTGCCGACGCTCCTTTGGAGGGACTACTTTTTTTTTAATATAAATTTTGTAAATAACGTTTATTTTTTATATTTATATAGCCTATAACCATCTAAACACCCTGACGATTTCAACGGTGTATCGGGTGTGTAGATTGGCTCCGTGGTTCCCGAGTTTACCCGCCTCAAAGCCTGAAAGTTCTTACTTTATTATAGTAGTATATATATATATATATATATATATATATATATCTATATACACATATATATATATATATTACCTACTAGCGGTCACCAGTAGGTAGTTATAGTTAGGACCTAGGAAATCCACAACTTTCTATTTCGAATAACTTTGGCGCCGGTGGACGAATCTTTGTGAATTTCTCCAAGAGAATGGCCTGCTCGGTTTCGCTCCTTCCCTGAAAGTTTGGGGGTGATTCGTCCAGTGGGGGCCGAGAAAAAAGGGGGTCCCAAAACATGTTTACCCCATGCAATTTTCCATTTGGACCTTTAGTCAGGGCTACAGCCCGAACGGCTGAACGGAATTACAAAACATTTGGCAGAGAGGTAGAGTTCTGTTCGCAGATTTTGCTTTTTGTTAAATGTTGTAAATCCGTTCAGTAGTTTCTGAGAAAATTACAAGTAAAATCATAGCGATATCTAGAGACGGAGTTCCGCACGCGTATGGAAATCTGTTCAATTACGAGCGCGAGCGGCATGCTGATTGGCTGTGAACTGTGTTCCCAGGAAGCTGCGCGCATGGGCGTGCACCCACATCTCTCACTCAGAGCGCGCAGTGTCCTACTTAAAGCGCGCACACAGCAGAACCCTCGAAGCGTTGGCATCGCCGGGAGTGGCAGGAGGTATGTTTGCTCTTTGATGGCAGCCTGTGCACGCATTTAGCAGTAAGAAGCTCGTGCACTTGCTGCATTTCATTTCCTAATGGGGCTCGTCTGGGGGCTGATTGTGGGCCATTGTGAAAATATTCCTGGTAATTGCAGCGCATGCCAGTGCTGCGATTAACAGGAATACTTTCACAAAGGCCCACAATCAGCCAGCAGCCGCACTCCATTAAGAAATGAAATGTAGCAAGTCCAAAACCACAACGTGTGCTTTACACCTCGTGCTTTTGGACTTGATGCATGTTTTTTGTTAGTGGAGCGCGGCTGCGGCTGATTGTGAGCTTTTTTGAAAATATTCCTGTTAATTGCAATGCATGATGGTGCTGCAATCAACAGAAATACTTTCACAAAGGCCTTCATTCAGCCCTTGGCCGCACCCCAAGAAGTCCTGAAAGAAAAAAAAGATGCTCTTAATGACACTGGGTACAAACGTTAAATAATTGTGCTTGATGTTGAGCTACATATCATTAATAACACTGCAATCCATTAAGTTTTTTTTAAAGAGGCCTCGAAACGGGTCTCTATTGGGCTCTGTTTTGTGCCCTGGCAAAGTCGGTCCGTCTTTTTTAACGCGTTATAAGGGAAGGGAACTCCTTTGAAGAGATTCATTGCTCTCTGGATTTCCCTTCTCTTTTTGAAACTCAGGAGCAGCAACATTGTCGTGGTATCACCAGGGCTGTAAGTGGAAGCTTTTTCAATATTATTACAAGCCATAGTTGCTGCTCATTTATCTTTTGCAACTAACAACCATTGACAAAGCCAATAGCCCTGACTTGTTGTAGGTATGATGTTACTTTTTGTATCATATATCTGGATACAATTACAAAAATAGCAAAATACCAGTCGGGCGGCAGCACCAGGCGCGCAACGCCCATTGGGCTCAAAGTAGCTTGCAGTATTCCCGCCGCCTAGCACGCTGCCCTGAAAGGCGCTGCCGTGAAAAAGTTACTCCCAAGATGGCGCTGCCGATCCAAAATGAGGGAAGAAGGCCCGCAAAATGCGGTGAATAAACAATTATAGAGCAGGTGAGTGGCGCTAAAAACAGGGTACAAATAACGTAATGTTAAATTAAATACAAAACGGGTATTTTTAAAAAGTGTTCAGAATTCGAGTCTGATAGAGAGAAATGCGCTGCTAATCGAGCGCTGCACTAGAAATCTAGGTCTTGCCTGGTCAGAGGTCCGAATCCCAGTTCCAACCCACCTTAAGTAGCTTGCAGTATTCCCGCCGCCTAGCACGCTGCCCTGAAAGGCACTGCCGTGAAAAAGCTACTCCCAAGATGGCACTGCCGATCCAAAACGAGGGAAGAAGGCCCGCAAAATGCGGTGAATAAACAATTATAGAGCAGGTGAGTGGCGCTAAAAACAGGGTACAAATAACGTAATGTTAAATTAAATACAAAACGGGTATTTTTAAAAAGTGTTCAGAATTCGAGTCTGATAGAGAGAAATGCGCTACTAATCGAGCGCTGCACTAGAAATCTAGGTCTTGCCTGGTCAGAGGTCCATATGAGGTATATGAACCATTTTTGAACCAGTAGCTTGTTCCCTAACCACGTCTGATTTACGTGAATGAAAAAAGGGCCTGATAGAAAGTTTGCTGATGGGTATTTGAGGGCATGCGTGAAGGATATCTCATTCCGTTCTTTTAAGTGCATTAGCATTTAAAGAACTAATAATAAGGTGGAACAAAAACATAGGGAGTAACAGAAACAAAAAAGGTACAGCTTTAGCAGGCATTTGTGGAGAACACGCTACGGACGGAGCTTTTGTGCTGAAGGATGTTATACCTACAAATGCGGGTGCCGTGCCTCAACAAAGCGGGGCGCCCGAGATAAACACAAGTACAGGACACCATCCTGGAGGAGGCCTCCCTCCCACCGGAGCCACCAGTGGCAGCCGAGGGAAGCGCCCCAAAGCCATACAGCCGCCTGCGCTGTGAGATCTGCACAGATGTGAGCTGCAGGGGTCGGGATACCTGAGAAGGACAGGCGAGGGGCCAGGAGCCCACCGGGGCAGGACATGGCGACCTCGTCAGGGCAAGGCGAGCTGGTGGGGATGCACTGGAGGGGCTGGGTGAGTGCATCTGGAGGCGCAGGAGCATAACATTGCTGTGCTGCAGAAGGCACTGCAATCTGTTGCAGAGCAGAGAGGGCTGTGACCAACAGTCACCAAAATCACGTCCATGGCCCACGAGCTGCGAGACAAGGGACAGTGGGAGGGGGCGGGAACAAAAGGAACACGGACAATGGGAGGGGGGCGGGAACAGTACACTAAAAAGAGCAGCACTGGCTCAGGTGCGACCTAAACAAGCTGGCACCATTGCGCAAATAAAAAAAAGTGCTTACAGACTAATTGAAGAAGACAGTATAACGCCACCAGTAAACGATCCAGTCCTCATGGGCGGTCCCAAAAGGAGACAAGGTGGTAACAAGGAGGGACTAAGAAGGCTCATTATCAATCAGAAGCCAGTATTTACCATGGACGATGACGCCAGCCAATGAAAAATATGGGCGGGGCGTCCACACCACGTCTAAAAAATACCCTGATAGAGCATGCCTCGCAAAGCGAGCACCGCTTTGCACTGCAATGCTAGGCAAGACCTAAAAACATAGATCAAGTCCAAAAGCACGACTTGCACAGCTGCTATGGTTTCAGATTGCTATGTGTGACTTTTAATAATTTCAGTGATTACTAGAGACATTGTAGTTTGATGTGGTGTTTGTAAAGTAGATGAAATGGTCTAGGCAGTTTTTCTCCACCTTTCAAAAAGTCCCCTATGGTGCGCTGTTGCTCGTCGGTCTTACCCATTAGATTGGAATGCCTGGCTTTTATGAATGTCTACCATGTACAGTCTGATAATAACATATAATAAGGATGGATAAGCTTTATATACAAAACATTTGCAGTCTCTGCTGAAAATCTGAACATGATATATGAACGGCTGCATGGTGTTAGATTTATGGTACAGAATTGAAGATATACTTGATATTCCTAAAGGGTCTACCTTTCTGTCAGATGCTCAGAAGGTTACTGATATTAAAAAAATAAGATGGCCGCGCCGCTTTCTTTAGATGCTGCAACCATGCACGTGGTCTGGTTCCTGGTGCACATAACCTTGGCTGCAGTGCACAGAGACCGTACACTGCCGCACACAGAGGAAAAAAATTCACTCGAAACCAGGAAGTGTTGGCGGCCATCTTGTGCCTCGCTAGAACCGAGTCACAAGAAAACAGTAAAACAGTAAGGGAAGGGGGTAGGCTAGAAACATTCTGACCCTCTAAGCTTGCTCAAGGGGTCGTACAAGGATGTTTAGGCTCTACTTTTTTATTTTTATTTTTTTAAAGAAAAATCACGGCGTACGCGTATGGAAATACGTACAAATACGAGCAAGAGCTGCATGCTGATTGGCTGTCAATACTCCAAACCAGGAAGTGTTGGCAGCCATCTTGTTTGTCAGGAGAGCAGAGTCACAAGAAAACAGTAAAACAAAGTTGAGAAATAAGGAAAGGGGTCAGGGTAGAAACATTCTTACCCTATAGTCTTGGTCAGGGGGTGGTACATGGATCTTTAGGCTCAACTTTTTTTTTTTTCTTTTTTTAAATGGCGGGGTACTCGTGCAGTACTTGTACGCGGTAGAAAAGGTGGAAAAAAAACTAGAAGTCCATTTTATTCATTAGGTTCCAGGGGGGCAAATCACGGGGTCAATTTTTTTGCATAATGGGGGCTTGTAAGGTGCCCCGAGCACTGGGAAATGGCAATCCTCTGTTTTTATTTTTTAGTATGCGGGGGGGGTTACGGTCCTACTCCCCGCAGTCTCGGATGAGCAGCACCCCTCGGGTCTTTTTTTAAATAAAATATGTTTTGAGCTCTCTCTCTCTCTCTCCACCTTTCTGGGGCAGTGATTTGTAAAATGACCTTCCAGCTCCGGGTACCTGCATTGTCTGGAGTTTTTTATTAATGTTGGGAGGGTGGGCTTGATAATACGTCCTTGTAAATTCCCATAGAAGCCTATTTTCTGGTGTTAACATGGGCTTCTATGGGAAATATCAAGCTCATTATTGCCGTTTTATCGGCAGTTTCCAGCCAATAAAACGGCGATAATTTTAACACCAGTACTTGATAATATGCACCTAAGTTTACTGGTCAAATAAAGAGCAATGGGCCATATTACCAACAAAAGGCGATACATTATCATCGCCTTTATTGGCAGGAAACTGCTGATAAAGCGGCTATAATGGGCTTGATAATATGCCCTTGTGAATAACCATAGCAGCCCAGGTTAATATCAGAACCTGGGCTGCTATGGGAATTTACAAGGGCCTATGGTTTTTTATTAATGTTAGGAGGGTGGGCTTGATAATACGCCCTTGGTAATTCCCATAGAAGCCTATTTTCTGGTGTTAGCATGGGCTTCTATGGTAAATAACAAGGCTGTATTACCAAGCTCATTATCGCCGTTTGATCGGCAGTTTCCTGCCAATAAAACTGCGATAATTTTAACACCGGTCCTTGATAATATGCACCTAAGTTTACTGGTCAAAAAAAAGAGCAATGGGCCATATTATCAACAAAAGGCGATACATTATCGTCGCTTTTATCGGCAGGAAACTGTCGATAAAGCGGCGATAATGGGCTTCATAATATGCCCTTGTGAATAACCATGGCAGCCCAGGTTAACACCACAACCTGGGCTGCTATGGGAAGTTACAAGGGCCTATTATCAAGCACATTATCGCCGCTTTATCGGCAGTTTCCTGTCGGTAAAAGCGGCGATAATGTATTGCCTTTTGTTGATAATATGCTCCTTCATTTCTATGATAGTATGTAAAGCTTTCCTTTTTTTTGTGTAGCAGTTGTACTCTCTACGCATGCGCAGCATCGTTTCGAAGCCCACGTTTTCTTTTTCTTCAAGTTCAAAAAGCAAACATTTCTTTATTTCAGGTAGTAAATCTGTTGCTGTCTTTTCCGGTTTGTGTGTATCATCTGCTGCTGTACTTTTGTACGGTATTGATAATCATATTTTTTCTATATTTATTTGAAAGGTAGTGCCGAGGCGCCAAACGTTGATTACGTACTCCGTCCACCGCCATTGTAGTAGTTTTCACCGTTGTTTTTATTATATCTGTTAGTTAGAACTTAGTAGTTTTCAATCCTAGTCTTGAATATCTTACTATAGTATTTCAACATTATTTTTATTGTGGACCGTTATACCCCTCCCCCACAAAATAAAAGAAGTATGTAGTTTTTTTTTATTAACTTTTATTAAACAATAAATATAAACGAAACTCAATTATAACTATATTAGAAATAGAAAAATAACTTTAACAAACAATGTTATAAACAAATTGTGAAATGGATTCCAAAAGGGTCCGATTGGTAATCTGCAAAAGAAAAAAGAAAATTAGAGTTTAGAATTTTGTAGATGTGAGTAAATGAGCTGAAGCATTACGGGGCATATTATCAAGAACGGAGATACAATTATCGCCGTTTCAGCAGCAGGATATCAGCATTATAGCAGTTTCCTGCTGCTGAAACGGTGATAATTTTATCGCCGTTCTTGATAATATGCCCCTACAAGTTTTGGTAAATCTCCGGTTTTACGTGTGCAGGGTGACTTCTACATTCCAGTTCTGTTATAGTTCCGCGTTCAAGTGGTGTTTATATGGAAGTGTCTATTGCGTTACTGACGCCCGTTATGCCGACTTATTTCTAATGCATTGCTATGAAGGCTGGGTAGATCTAGGCCTCTGTGCTTACCGTTGTATAAACCTTGCGGCTAAACATTTCAGGCAGTTGTTGTCACAACTTGTTTTCAACAATTCTTCTACACGTCCAAGCAGACAGTAGTGCCTAAGTTTAAGAGAGAAAGAGAAATGATGTCACATAGAGTGAGAGAGAGAAAGAGAGAGAAACCAACATTAAAACTGTGTCGCAGAGTCTGGAGTTGCATCACTTTACCCATGTTAAAAATGACTCAAAAGTGGCGTAATAAGGTTGTGGATCTGTTTGTCAAACTGTTGTAACCTATCTGTTGTCACTGCTTGGAGGTAATTATAGATTTTACAGGGAAGCTGCTGTACACTACGCACTCTGGGCCATAATATCAAGCCTGGGCGACAAAATTATTGCCACTTTATCGGCAGGAAAGTGTCGCTAAAGTGGCGATAATGGGTTTGATAATATGCTCTATGGAATTCCAATCGAAACTCATGTTAGATGTCCTTCACATCTAACATGAGCTTCGATTGGAATTCCATAAGCATATTTTCAAACCCATTATCGCCACTTTAGCTGCACTTTGCTGCTGATAAAGGGGCGATAATTGTGTTGCCAAGACTTGATAATATGTACCTCTCTCTTTTCACAAATAAAGGTTACACTACAGTTTTGCGAGTGCAGTGTACCTGGTACATTTCACTTGTTATAGTGCCGCGTTCAAGTGGTGTCTATATTGTATTGTATTGTATGGCATATTTGTATAGCGCAAAACTGTCACCCAAAGGGTATCCTGGCGCTTGACTTGATCAGCCATATGCAAAATTTGTGCTGCCTTGATCTTTACGCTCTCCTGGGGAACAGGTGTGTTTTTAATCCCTTTTTAAAGGAGGAAAGATCCTCCTTACTTCTCAAGGGCAAGGGAAGAGAATTCCACAGCTTAGCTGCAGCTAACCTGAAGGAGCATCCGCCCATCCGAATCCTCATAATTTTAGGAATTACCACCAGGCAGGCTGATGAAGAGCGAAGGGGTCTAGTGGGAATATACCAGGAAAACATCGCTGCAGCGCGGACGGCCCCTGGCCATGAAGTGCCCTAAAAACAAGACATAGTGCTTTAAAATCAATGCGCTGGGCAATTGGCAGCCAGTGGAGATCCATGAGCGCCAAGGAGGAAGAATCAAGACGCCGTCTGGAGAGAGCCAACTTAGCAGCCATATTCTGCACTCGCTGCAATTTACCCACTAGACTGGCTGGCGCGCCCAGAAGTAGCGCGTTGCACTAGTCGAGCCTGCTTAACATGATACTACGCACTACCTCTGGGCGGGCATGGGCCGGGAGGAAGGAGAGAATCTTCCGCAATGTTCGGAGCAACAGCATGCACGTTGCCACGGTTTTATTGACAAATGCGTCTAGCTGTAGATTGGATTCGAACAGCACCCCCAAATTCCGAGTTGACACTGCCGCTGCCCTCGTGCCCTGGAAGGAAGAAGGCCAAAAATCCTGAGGCAGAGGCCGAGGGATGCGGTCCGATGAACAGTGCAGTACCTCGGTTTTTGAGCTGTTAAATTGCAACTAATTCAGACTCAGCCATTCAGCAGTAGCTGTCATACAGCGGTGGTAAGTCTCCTGTGACACGACATCCCTACCCTCAAACGAGAAGATGAGTTGCGTGTCATCAGCATAATTGATGACCGCAATGCCAAAGGACTTGATTAAACTGATCAGGGAACGGAGGTATAGATTAACTAGAATAGGGCTAATGGCCGACCCTTGAGGTACGCCCTGCCCTACTTTCCTGATGTCCGACCGGTAGGGCGGCAAGGCTACCACCTGGTGTCTATTACCAAGGTAAGAGACCAGCCTGTCCAGGGCCAGGCCAGATACCCCAATCTTCTCTAGTCTCCTGATCAGAATGGCATGGCTGACCGTATCGAACGCGGCCGACATGTCGAGCAGCACTAAAAAGGCTGCTCGACCAAGGTCGACACGCAAACGAAGGTCATCCAAGGCGGTCACCAATGCGGACTCCAAACTGAGCCTCGTCCAGGCAGATGTTAGTCTCTAAAAAGCTGGACAGATGTTTTGTCACCAATTTCTCCAAGATCTTAATTGGGAGAGGAAGCAGTAAAATAGGCCTATAGTTTGCTAAGCAGGTAGGATCCAGCGTGTCCTTTTTCAGAAGCGGCAATACCACGGCCAGCTTCCAGCAGTCCGGAACCCGAGCAGTACTAAAAGACTGACAGCAAATGGCATGCAGCGGGGGTAAGAGCTCCTCATGGAACAGTTTCCAGTATTTAGATGGCAAAGGGTCGAGGGGAGAACCCGATGAAATCCTGTCTGCCACGGAACAGAAATCCTCGAAGGATGGCAGAGGGAAGCTGTTCAGCCGAGCTTGCCGAGTATCAGACTCCAAGATCTTAAAGGTAGTCCCCGATGCAGAGTTAGACATAGCTTGGGGAGCAGAGGTAACCGGAGTGCCAAGATTATTCAAGATGGAGGTGATCTTGTCCTCAAAAGCCTTTGCTACAGAGTCACAGAGCAGTTGGGAGGCCGGGATGTCATTGGAGGCACAAGCAGGACGAGATAAGTCCCTGACTATCTTAAACAAGGCCTGAGATGTATTTGCCTCTGTCATTAATGTTTCCTCGAGGAAGCTGGCTTTTGCGCACTTAATCTAGGTTTTATAGCCCAGTAGTGCCTGTTTAAAAAGAGCCTTGTCAGATTCAAGATACTGTCTCCTCCATACACGCTCCGCTCGTCTACACAGGAGCTTCAACTGGAGAAGCTCCTTAGAGAACCAAGGCATAGCCTCAAGCTGTTCAGCCGAGCTTGCCGAGTATCAGACTCCAAGATCTTAAAGGTAGTCCCCGATGCAGAGTTAGACATAGCTTGGGGAGCAGAGGTAACCGGAGTGCCAAGATTATTCAAGATGGAGGTGATCTTGTCCTCAAAAGCCTTTGCTAGAGAGTCACAGAGCAGTTGGGAGGCCGGGATGTCATTGGAGGCACAAGCAGGACAATACCACGGCCAGCTTCCAGCAGTCCGGAACCCGAGCAGTACTAAAAGACTGACAGCAAATGGCATGCAGCGGGGGTAAGAGCTCCTCATGGAACAGTTTCCAGTATTTAGATGGCAAAGGGTCGAGGGGAGAACCCGATGAAATCCTGTCTGCCACGGAACAGAAATCCTCGAAGGATGGCAGAGGGAAGCTGTTCAGCCGAGCTTGCCGAGTATCAGACTCCAAGATCTTAAAGGTAGTCCTGTCATGTATTCCTATAGGTTCTGAATCGATCCCCCTATTCCTGACCCTATTCTAGTTAAACAAACCAACAAGTTAACTAGCAGTCAGCCCATGAGGCAGAAAACCCCCATGATGCAGATACCGTTATCTGACGCAGTCACACTACGGCACAGGAACGTGTTATCTGATTAGGTCATAACGCTTGCGATCTAATTAGACAAGCGATATTCCTCCAGCCCCTGATAAGGCATACGGAGTTCTCATAACAAATCAAACCTATGACAACCTGGGCAAAACCCTGCGGCCATTGTTTTGATTTCACAGAGAACTTCAGTAAAAGAATGTGCTAACGAGCAAGTCGTATGACATCCTTATTGACGTATCTATGTCCATCCTTACGTCAATCTCGGCACCTTAAAGGTATAAATATTACCGATCTTGCCCTATGCAAACACACGCGTGGTGACGAGACGGAGCAGCCATACTTGCCGAAGCCAAGAGCAGAGCAGACCCCGCTGGCAGCAGCCCCGCCTTCCTGACGCGCTGAGAGACGCGCTGCTTTCTCCTGCCGAGAATCCAGCACCGGCGTTTCTGGGTAGCCCTCGCAGGCAGCCTGGAATATCGAGACCAGAGAGAGAGATACCATTCCTCATTCATCCTAACTTCCAGGTACAGAACTGAATAACCCCTCACAGAGAATTCTTTAGTTATTCACTTGGCAAAAACAAACTTAACTTAAACTGTAACTTTCTATTCCCGCCCACGTATTAGGCTTAGGTCAGGTACACGGGGTAGGTGTATCTAGAAACACCAGTTGAGTACGTTTAGTCAAATGTATATGTGTATGTAATATATTTTATTCATTTTAAAACATCTTATGGCTTAGAAACCATATCAATGTTTTTACAGTATTATTTTATACTATTGCTTTTAATGTATGCACTTTACTTAGCTATAAGTATTGCAATAATATCGATCCATTTCTCTTGTATGAGAAAAGAGACTGATCAATAAATAACACCTTTTTATTGAACACGCCCGTCTCTTCCTTTTCTCTACATTCTGATGAGACTAAGAATGCACGTACTGACTGAGTAAAATAAATTGCCTTTTGTTCACACGACTCTCGAGATTTACTCTTGATTAGGGGAGAGCAAAGTTGTCATGTTCTATGGTTGTCAGAAACTAAATCCCTTCTTGTCTAATCAGGGAAGTTAAGTCCTCCTTGAACATTCGAGAAAGTTTCTAGTGAACTCTGAGCTAAGCTGGCAAACCCAAAACTTTAAGTCTAGTATCGAGAGTAGTAGACCTAGTTAACGTCTGGCCTAGGCCTTTACTGCTGTAGGTATTATTCCAATGCGCAGAGCCTATTGGGATGATAGGAACTACACTACATGGCGCCCAACGCGTTTGGAAAGGACGATAAAACTAACGTAAGACATTTAGAGTAACTCAGTCGTGCTTTCTCACTCAGACCCCTTTTCCCAAATACTCCAAAGACGTCTGGAGTGGGTGAAAGGTTATATCCGCCAGACCTCGCAGGAGGGAACTCCTATGTATGGTTCTTGGTATAGTCAACGTTGAAGGATACACTGTTCCAAAATATTGTGCATCTAATCTTTGTTTCCATAAGAAACCTGATCTGCAAACAAAAGAAATAACCTTCAGGACAGTAAAATGTCAGACAATGAAGAAGAAAGAGAGGCAGTTAGATTAGCAGCTGAACTCGCAGCGGCTGATGCTGCAGCACTAGATGCGGACGGGGATATAATACTCATCCCGGTCATCAAAAGGAGATCTATAACCCTGAAACTTATAGAAAATGGACTGACACCTAGAGGTGGCACAGTCATATTCGTAATTGAGGCACACGAATATCGGCAGACAGAGGTATACTATTCATGGATACATTTTCCAGCAGCAAATGCTGTAACAAAGTACTTCCACTATTACAAAATAGAGGAACCTCCTAATGAGTACACTCCTTTCGAGGAGGTGGAAGTACCACTCAAATTTCAAGAGCATTTGCTCTTATTTGATGGCGCCCTAAAACATAACAATCACATCACCAGGCTCGGTCCTTTAGGTAGACCAGGAGCAACGTGGCAGGTCCTAGCCGGATACACACCACATCCAGACATCAATGGGATGTCTGCAGCAGAGCTGTTAACACAGCTAAAACAATTAATAAAAATTCATAGACAATTAGTTCAGTATGTGATGCGGACATCAACAATTCAGCCAGCGATTAAACTTCCACAGCTGACCCCTCACCAGGGGAACACAAATAAAATTACACCACAGAACATCCAATCCTGCCTAGGTAAAGTACCGGCTAAACGGGAACAAATACCATTCTGGTTGGCACAGAAAATTACCCAAATAGAGGTGGTGTTTCCTGACACCACCCCGCTAGAAAAGCACAGGATTCTGACTATCTGTCTCCCAATGGGAATCGCACCACACATAGAGGACTGTGACACTTGGGGTACAGTCTTTGCTTCCATCTACACAAAAACGCACGGTGTTCCATCCATTTCGGTAATACCAGATGTGCTAAAACAAATTCAAGATGAATATGGTCCTGAACCCGCTTTAACTCTTGGTATGAAATTACTAAAAGACTTCAAGCAGGTCTCGACTATATTATTAGCCAACATAAAGGGAGAAGCAGCAAACGTGGCGATCCGCCAGAGGTTAAAAGAGACAGATATAGCAGACCAACCCGCTGAAATTGCCAGAATCATAGAAAAATCCTATGAGGAACTAGGTAGAGATATTTTAGGTGGAATACCAGTAAAACCACAACTGACTGAAAGTCCAGAAAAAATATTTTTTAATAATAATTCACCAAAAAAGAACTGGGATGGAAACAAACAATCCAATCCTAAAGAAAAGAAATTCCAGTCCAGAGGAAGGTCTCCTAGGCGAAGAGAGAAATCTCCGAACCAAAGACACAGGTCACCCCAGAGTGACCCCTCTGGGAAAAGATATAACCTTAGAAATAGGGATAATATAAAAAAGCCTGATAGATATCAAGACATTGATACACGTCCCTCTCAATCTTTTCAGACTTCCTCGCAGAAATCGGAAAGAAGAGGATGATCAGAACAAAGAGAAGAGCACACCAAGTCCAAAGACAAGGAACCTGCTCAGCTAAAAAAGAAATTACAATTTCCAAAAAAGAAGGTAGCCAGTATCAAGGTAGTTAACAATGCCGAGAATACTGAGGACACAACTGAAAAACGGAGAGTGGGCTCAGACAATGCTAGACAGCGCAGCAGAAGTGAGCATAGCTCGCAAAGTCCTTATGAATCATCTGGAGACAGTGGACACGAATGAATATCTTCAAGTGGAAACTGCGGACACCAGAGTTAGCAAACCTCACAAAATATACGAAATAACATTGCGTATAGAGGGAGATAAGACTAGGAAAATAAGGGGACTATTTTGGGATAATCTCTCCAAGGGCTATGATATCCTTCTAGCTGAAAAAGACTGGCCACCAGAGTTTGTTAGGGAGTGCCCTCATGGCGAAGAAGTAATTATGCCTGCCTTCTCGAATCATATCCCGATTCATAAAAAATACACACTTGCCAGAAAATGGGCAGTGGCTTTAGCTCCTGCCTTATATAAAAATCATGTAGGATGGGATGAGGACTCTCCTCCTCACAAAATCCAGTTAAAATCACAACCAACTGCACAAAGGCAGTACCCAATTAAGCAAGAAGCTAAAAAACAGGTAAATGAAATACTAGATCAGCTAGAATACCAGGGGGTGATTGAAACTTGCACCTCACAAATGAACAACCCTTTGTTTCCGGTCTCCAAACCAGACAATTCATATCGTCTAGTTTTGGATTACCGACACCTTAACACATGTTGCAAAACTTTTGCAGTGCAAAACTCACACAGTGCTGCACTAATGAATAACATAGTGCGCAAAAAATACAAAACAACCTTGGACATCTCTAATGGATTCTTTTGTCAAAACATAGCACCAGAGAGCAGATATTTAACTGCATTCTCAATAAATGGCACTCAAAAACAATTCTGTCGGTTAGCCCAGGGGTACAAGAACAGCCCGGGGGTATTCTCAGCGAGAGTAACAGAATTACTACAACTATATGATGATGAAGCATTATCTTATGTCGATGACATTTACTTAACAGATGATGACTTGGAGACTCACTTGAAGAGAGTGAACACCATAATACTTGGGTTCGCAGCAGAGGGTTACAAATTCAACTTTAAAAAATCCAGAATTGCCCATCTAACAGTCTTGTACGTAGGATATGAATTATCAAGTATAGCCTGGTTGACAATTTTCTAAGAACTAGAAGAATTAAAAAATCTAGAATATGAAGAAACATATCCTCTGCCAATCGACATTCTGCCTTTACGACATTACGCCTGTGTAATCTATACAGACGGACATGCTCAACCCCCCGTTTGGGGAGAACAGGCATACAACCCCACATGTGAGATTACAAAAGAAGTGTGGTGCGGAGGTAAACTAAAACCTCTATTAACAAAAACACACTCAGTAGAAACTAATTCTGAACAACAAACAGAAATAATAGCATTGAAAATGGCGCTAGATAATGCGGATCGCGAATTCCCGACACTTATAGTGTCAGATTCATATTACTGCGTCAAATCATATAACAAGGATTTGCAGACATGGATTCAAAACGGTTACAAAGATGACACAGATGCACCAATAAAGCAGAAACTGCTCTGGGAACAAATAGCTCTTTTACAAAAAGAACTACCAAAGACTCACGTGACACACTCACTGAGTCATCAGCGTGATGGCGTTCACGTTGCAGGGAATTCATTGGCTGAGACAGCCACAGCGGCAGCCACTAAATCGGCTCCCGTAGATCGAAAAAAGCGTACATTAAAATACATTGACGGTGAAACAGTGCTGGCAGTGAAAACGTCATCAAAAGGCGACTGCTCAGCGTTACCGATCAACTATCCACTCAATTATACATACATAATCGATGCAAACTCCGTCCCTTTTGCTCGAATCCCTGGAGTGGGGGATAGAGTGATTCCAAACATGGACAGGAGAAACTTGTTAATCGCAGACGCACATATGGGCGAGGGTCTCAGACACCTCAAACTAAAAGATTCTCTGGAAGAATTACAATCACGGTACTGGTGGCCAGGCATGAGTCTGCGTCACACCATGTTTGTAAAAAACTGCCCAAACTGCAACAGAGATCGCAGTGGGGAGAGAAACAGTTTAATACCTCGTCGGTTTACTCCAGGAAAAATCAGGAGTAAAAAGGAAGGGTTGCGATTAACTTATACAGGCTAGTTCCACTTATAATGTAGATCACCAGCACTCGGCTGACGTCCGGACTGTTATACAAAGATTTGCGAGTCTAAATGGCATATACGCTAAGAGCATGCTACGTTTGACCATTGTCTCCACTCTAGCCCAACAGCCTGAGGGGAAACATGACCAAATGAGCATAGCCCAGCGGGAATCTTCTCACTTCCTTCCTGAGGGTACGGGATGGTGTAAAGAAAAAACCAAGGCATAAAGCAATCTATAACGGAAAGGATATTAGGTACGGGAGCTGGGTGGGTCAAACATCTAATAAGTGTCCAACGTAGTCTCAATAACTTGCCAAGAAATTCTCTGAAGGGATTCAGTCCGTACGAATTATTATTCGGAACTAGGATGATTATCTCTGACCTTGACAGTCAGACTTCAGTGGTGAAAGAAAAAAGCTTTGATATCAAAGACCATTTGGCTATTTTGCAGGACTTAAACAAAACAAGAAAAGACCTGAGCAACATAAAGTTGAAACAACAGCCAACAACCACTGAAGAACCACCACCTGTCCCAGCAAGACCTGTCTGGATTCCAAAAGTCGGGGATCTAGTCAGGGAGAAGATCGCGGTAAAGAAGGAATTTGGGCCTTCTTACAGAAAAGCAGTTCCTGTCTTGTCTGTCAACGGGACAAGATCAGTTGTACTACCGCCACTTGCTGGTAAAAAGGAGAACCGAGTTGTATCCATCGACCTGGTAAAACCACAACATGTGGCCGATAACAAACAGTAGGCCAAGTGGACTCCCAATAAGTAGCAGAACACCAAGGTTTGCTACCAGTACAGAGGTTCTTACGAAGAGGCTCATCACATTCGAAACGCCTACAGAAGAACAACAAGGACTATGCAGCAATGCAATAGAACTCAGACCTCTGAAAACCCAAATAAAAACATTTAGCAGAGACACGCCAATCTATAATGAAGTACCAAGTGAAAATGCAACCAATGAACCAATTGGAACAATTGACAGAACTGCTTCCGGCTACTTCATAAACTTCGATGATTCCTCTGAAGGCTTCACTGAATCAAAGACACAGCCATCATCAAAAACCTTTAAAGATAAAGCTACAGAACTTTTGAAACAACTGAAAGAAACATATCTGATTTCTCCATGGATTGAATTTTGGGTGGGTTTTGGTGCATTTATCCTCATACTTTGGCTCATCATGATACTAACATTGGGACGCTTCATTGAGGGAAAATATGCAAAAATGGACACAGCAAGTCAGAAAATCAACTTGATCCTCAAACCACACACATCTTCACACGTCGAGAAAAGAGAACTTTCTTCAGCCAACTTCACAGCCAATCCGATACCTGGTGGGGTAGCCTGGGACAACACTGACTATGAAATTTATGGTCCGGTCGAGATCCTGAAATATCCACACCAAATTAAGATCTCCTTGAGTGACTTTGTAAAACCAAACTCATTTGCTGATGATTGGGACTTGGAAAGCATTAATAATATGATGTCTGATTTAGTAATGTCTGCTAAATTTACCAAACATGATTATTTGCAGGGTTCTACCAATTATGATAGTATGTACTGTTATAACCACTATGGTAACCATTTTTTACATAGATCTGCACAACCTAGAAATGTTTTAAATTATAATCAATGGGAACATTGTGCAACACCTCCAAAAGGGAGCTCAAGAACCGTTTACGACAAATATTCATATTTTTCAGGTTTTAACACAAGTAATGCTGAAGCATTTTATTTTAAATTATCAAATAAGACAGGGACCAAGACCATGATAACCAACACAAAATTGTTATATTCAGACTCATTCTTTGAAAAAATGAATACCTTTGGATTTGATTATTGGGACAAAAATGTTGAATTGAAAAGTGTTTGGGGTACAAAAGAATGGCAAGTACAGGGTATAGAAGCTTTGTTTAGAGCCTGCATGATCCCAGAACAAATGATATTTTTAAATGACACTGTTTAACAGACCACCTGTCTTGGCTTAGCCAAAATCAAAGATTTAAATAAACCGTCTATTCCAAAGCCAACAATGTTTAGCAATAACTCTGATACAGATGAAGAGATAGACGTAAACCATATATTAAACCAAAACAGAACACATCCTGATTGGAAACAGTGGTTGATCTGGCCCACAGATACTAATAACTGTCAAGACAGATTCCTGAACAAAACGCAGGGGTTCAAAATGACCAGGCCAGACCCTAGATATCCTCAAAGACATCACCCAGGGATAATAACAACCTACAGTGTGGGCAAATTATGCCTTCAATGGCTACAAACTTCCACACTGGCAGAAATTAAGCAACACCTAACTTTACTTACTGATGGTGCTGACTTGCGTGATTTCACTATGGGACCACGCAAACAGCGTCAAAAGCGTTTCATAGCAGCCTCTGTATATGCAGCATACAATGAGGCCTGGAAGGTTACTCAAATTGAAACAGCAGAGAGAATACGGGAAATTGACCGTATTAATTTGGAAAAATCACTTTCTGTAGTGGACAATGGGTTAATGACTCTGTCCTCCAGAATTTTTTCTTTGGACAGCATTGTGTCTTCAGCAATCGATATATTATCGCAAGACTTACTGTTATTACAACACGGTCAGTCACAATTGCGTTCTATTATACAGCTTGGCTGGACGTTACAAAATCTGCGTTCAGGCTATGTGCCTTGGCGTTTAATCAACACAACGTCACTATTCCAAATCTTTAACCTTACTGATAGACAAATCAGTATGGCACAAAAGGGTGCTGATTATACAATCCTGAGCATTGAGAAACTCGAAAGATTACCAGTGACAATGTCAGAACGACCTGTCAGTGAATGGATAATACATGGGATAATAAATATTCCAATCTCAACCTTCAGGTTTCAATACTGCCAAAAATATATACAGGCTGGCATGTACGAGAAATTGGGAAAAGGATACCTTAAAACCACATGGAACCTGCCCTATTCACATGCATGTGTCAGTAATAAAGGACAGAAAGTGTTTCTTAGTGGCAACAATTGTGCGATGTCACTAAGTAGCACACTTCTGTGTAACGGAATTAGTTTGCATGGAGCCTGTGAAGGGAATTCATACAACCTTTCATGTCACCAGCAAGGCGCACCTGCAACAGAAATAGAACCATTCTTTCAAAGACTCTATAATGGGAGTTACATTCTAATTGTAGACCGCAGATGTTGTAGTCTTATGCCCGGGACTCCTTATCTAGTAACTACTACTGCGAAGGTCAAGTGCTGTGGACGCTCGTTGTTCCCCAGCTCCTTCCCAGACAGGGAGGCAAGGGCATGGCCCGATTTGAAAATTACTTCTATTCGAATAGATACTTTAAGCAGAATGAAAACAGTGCTTCTTCAGACGCCTACCAGGCTCTCGTCATCAAAAGAAACGTATGATCTACAAGTCGCAAGGACGACTGCAGAGATACATACATTATTATCAACTAATTCCCCCGTACATTTCGCGGAAATCCTGAATGAAATCTTAAATATTTCTGATACCAATGGGGTCTCAAAGGTATTTAAGACAGTATTTTCGATGGCATTAACACCATTCAAAGCCATACTGGGTATTTTTCCAGATTTCGTCCATTCGATTTTTGGCGGACTTCCCCTGCTCTTGGGACTAATTGCAGGAATCCTATTCTTAGTCCTTATTTTTCGTTATGGCAACCCATGTCACAGACAAAACTCTGGCGACAAGAGAAGAAACAATCCTAGCCATTGGATACCGGGACCGGATATCGAAAATCCTGGGACTCTCCCGGCTTAGAGACCTGAACATGACTTGGTTTCTATCATTTCGACCAATGTGGCAAAGATGTGTTTTACCTGTATTGAGGTGTCTGCTATGCGGAGAACAATGCGTGTTAGACACCTGTCTGACGCTACAATCGGATGCGCCGATGGATGCAGAAACATTAAGTTTGAAATATTTTTTTAAGTTTAAGTTTAAAATATTTATTGAGCGCAACATACACCTAAACGGTTTCTTGGCGCTAAAGTCGAAGACAGCCCACTGAGCGGGGACAGTCACTGAGGCAGCGACTGGAAACTGGACAAAAACCTAGGGAAGAGCCTGAGGGAATAAGAAGGTCTTCAAGGCTTTGCGGAAGGCGGAATAATCAGTGAGGGACCTAAGGTAAAAAGGGAGAGAGTTCCAAAACAAGGGGGCAAGAAAAGAAAATTTCGAGCCACCCTGTTTCTTTTTCCGGAAGCGGGGCACAGCTAGGAGGAGTTGGGCTGAGGATCGAAGGTCTCTGCCAGGGACATAAGCCTTGATGGCCGATGATATGAATAGGGGGGCCAGATCAAGGTTCATGCTTTGTGCTGCCCTCAAAGGCTACCAATCCTGATGACGGCATTCGTGGAAGCTTCACCACTACGATTGATGGGTAGTGAAGTTCAAGATGAAAGCAGCATCGAACAGGTACGACCTTCTGTCAGCAATGCGAATCAGAATGTCAATGGAGACAATCATGCACAAGAATGCATGATTACACCTATTTCCGAGTTAGTGGAACTTCCCCAGGAAGCTGTTGACAGTTTTTTCGAAAGCCTAAATGATATGATGTTCTCACCCGAACAGAAATAGAGACTTTTGAGCAAGCTCGCACACGGCGTTCCCTGAATTCGGCCTTCAACTTTCAATATTAAAGTCACATGAACTACTTTTCACTCCAGTTCACGGACAGCATCTCTTTCAGAAGCCCCAATTCATTTTTTCGGTTTTTCGGGACACTTATCTTCTGCTTAAAGTAAGAAACTATTCCTAAAGAACTAAGATTTCTATTTTTAGATACTTTATAGACTTTAGCTGCCCGCTGGTATGTTCACAAATATTTTATTCTGTGATGGAATGGTCTCGAAACTTTTTTCTGTATTTAAGAAACCATTTCATGTGTAATTCTCATATACCAAATAAGCAATAATGTATACAAATGCGTGATTACTTTAGCATTATTCCATAGCTTGAGTGCATACAATATATATGTCTGCAAATTTTCCGTATATTCGAAGAATTTCAAAATGCATTTATGTATTTTGGGGTGGTAAGGTATACACACTACTCTATAGTATGTTGTACTATGTTATACTATGCCTAGATTAGTAAATATGTCCATAGTTAGCGTGGAGTGGGTGTCATGTATTCCTATAGGTTCTGAATCGATCCCCCTATTCCTGACCCTATTCTAGTTAAACAAACCAACAAGTTAACTAGCAGTCAGCCCATGAGGCAGAAAACCCCCATGATGCAGATACCGTTATCTGACGCAGTCACACTACAGCACAGGAACGTGTTATCTGATTAGGTCATAACGCTTGCGATCTAATTAGACAAGCGATATTCCTCCAGCCCCTGATAAGGCATACGGAGTTCTCATAACAAATCAAACCTATGACAACCTGGGCAAAACCCTGCGGCCATTGTTTTGATTTCACAGAGAACTTCAGTAAAAGAATGTGCTAACGAGCAAGTCGTATGACATCCTTATTGACGTATCTATGTCCATCCTTACGTCAATCTTGGCACCTTAAAGGTATAAATATTACCGATCTTGCCCTATGCAAACACACGCGTGGTGACGAGACGGAGCAGCCATACTTGCCGAAGCCAAGAGCAGAGCAGACCCCGCTGGCAGCAGCCCCGCCTTCCTGACGCGCTGAGAGACGCGCTGCTTTCTCCTGCCGAGAATCCAGCACCGGCGTTTCTGGGTAGCCCTCGCAGGCAGCCTGGAATATCGAGACCAGAGAGAGAGATACCATTCCTCATTCATCCTAACTTCCAGGTACAGAACTGAATAACCCCTCACAGAGAATTCTTTAGTTATTCACTTGGCAAAAACAAACTTAACTTAAACTGTAACTTTCTATTCCCGCCCACGTATTAGGCTTAGGTCAGGTACACGGGGTAGGCGTATCTAGAAACACCAGTTGAGTACGTTTAGTCAAATGTATATGTGTATGTAATATATTTTATTCATTTTAAAACATCTTATGGCTTAGAAACCATATCAATGTTTTTACAGTATTATTTTATACTATTGCTTTTAATGTATGCACTTTACTTAGCTATAAGTATTGCAATAATATCGATCCATTTCTCTTGTATGAGAAAAGAGACTGATCAATAAATAACACCTTTTTATTGAACACGCCCGTCTCTTCCTTTTCTCTACATTCTGATGAGACTAAGAATGCACGTACTGACTGAGTAAAATAAATTGCCTTTTGTTCACACGACTCTCGAGATTTACTCTTGATTAGGGGAGAGCAAAGTTGTCATGTTCTATGGTTGTCAGAAACTAAATCCCTTCTTGTCTAATCAGGGAAGTTAAGTCCTCCTTGAACATTCGAGAAAGTTTCTAGTGAACTCTGAGCTAAGCTGGCAAACCCAAAACTTTAAGTCTAGTATCGACAGTAGTAGACCTAGTTAACGTCTGGCCTAGGCCTTTACTGCTGTAGGTATTATTCCAATGCGCAGAGCCTATTGGGATGATAGGAACTACACTACAATACCACGGCCAGCTTCCAGCAGTCCGGAACCCGAGCAGTACTAAAAGACTGACAGCAAATGGCATGCAGCGGGGGTAAGAGCTCCTCATGGAACAGTTTCCAGTATTTAGATGGCAAAGGGTCGAGGGGAGAACCCGATGAAATCCTGTCTGCCACGGAACAGAAATCCTCGAAGGATGGCAGAGGGAAGCTGTTCAGCCGAGCTTGCCGAGTATCAGACTCCAAGATCTTAAAGGTAGTCCCCGATGCAGAGTTAGACATAGCTTGGGGAGCAGAGGTAACTGGAGTGCCAAGATTATTCAAGATGGAGGTGATCTTGTCCTCAAAAGCCTTTGCTAGAGAGTCACAGAGCAGTTGGGAGGACGGGATGTCATTGGAGGCACAAGCAGGACGAGATAAGTCCCTGACTATCTTAAACAAGGCCTGAGATGTATTTGCCTCTGTCATTAATGTTTCCTCGAGGAAGCTGGCTTTTGCGCACTTAATCTAGGTTTTATAGCCCAGTAGTGCCTGTTTAAAAAGAGCCTTGTCAGATTCAAGATACTGTCTCCTCCATACACGCTCCGCTCATCTACACAGGAGCTTCAACTGGAGAAGCTCCTTAGAGAACCAAGGCATAGCCAGTTTAATCCTGTCTCTGATTTTCCGCAAAGGAGCCAAATCTTCCAGAGAATTGGAAATATGGAAGTGCCTACTGCGTTACTGACGCCTGTTATGCCGACTTATTTCTAATGCATTGCTATGAAGGATTTGTAGATCTAGGCCTCTGTGCTTACCGTTGTATAAACCTTGCGGCCAAACACGTAAGAAAGTGGAGTTCACAACTCGATTTGAACAATTCTTCTACACGTCCAAGCAGACAGCAGTGTCTATAAGTTTAAGAGAGAAAGAGAAATGATGTCACAGAGAGTGAGAGAGAGAAAGAGAGAGAAAATAACATTAAAACTGTGTCGCAGAGTCTGGAGTTGAGATTTGTTCTTGAAATGTCAGACGTAGATTTACTAGCTCCTTGCATCACTTTACCCCTGTTAAACGTGACTCAAAGGTGGCTTAATAAGGTTGTGGATCTGTTTGCCAGACTGTTGTAACCTATCTGTTGTCACTGCTCGGAGGTAATTATAGATTTTACAGAGAAGCTGATGTACACTACGCACTCTGGGCCATATTGTCAAGCCTGCGGGACAAAATTATCGCCACTTTATCAGCAGGAAAGCGGCGCTAAAGTGGCGATAATGGGTTTGATAATATTCTCTTTGGAATTCCAATCAAAGCTCATGTTAGATGCCCTTCACATCTAACATGAGCTTCGATTGGAATTGCATATAGCATATTATCAAACCCATTATCGCCACTTTAGCGGTATTTTGCTGCCGATAAAGTGGCGATAATTTTGTCGCCAAGGCTTGATAATATGGCCCTCTCTCGTTTCACAAATAAAGCTAACACTACAATTTTACGAGTGCAGTGTACCTTGTACATTTCAGTTGTTATAGTGCCGCGTTCAAGTGGTGTCTATATGGAAGTGCCTTCTGCGTTACTGATGCCCGTTATGCCAACTTATTTCTAATGCATTGCCATGAAGGCTTTGTAGATCTAGGCTGCTGTGCTTACCTTGTATAAACAGTGCGGCCACCAGAGTTCACCAGTCGAATTGAACTCTGCTTCTATACGTCAAAGTATATTCAATACGTTGGAGACAATTCCATTGCTGTTGCTCGATAGGCCGTGATTGCTTCTGAACGATGTTTGGTGAAGGAAACAAAAGGATATTTTCATTAGTCATCGTAAACTGAGTTGCGTAACTACTATCAAAAGTGAACTTTAATGTGGGTTCTTAATATTCCGTAGTTAGACTGTTGCAGCTTCAGCAAACAAAGGAACATCAATAACTTAATACAGGCCTGGGACGGCCTCGTGACGCAGAAAAAAAAATACTATCATGGAAGCACAATTAATAATAATAGAGGCCCAAGCATGTGGCGTAGTACAGAAATACGACACAGAAATTTATACACGCGCAATTTTTAAAATTAGAGGTGTATAGGACCTTGTGACTTATAAAGAAATATTTCAATTATGTAAGCACAATTTAAAACCATTGAGGAGTAGGAAAGCCATATGATGGAGAAAAAAATAGCATTATGCATATACAATTTACAGTGGAGGCTGATGTTGTGACGTCTTCTCTTACCTTTGCTTCTGTCGTCTTTTGTCGTGTCTTCAAAGGCTGCTGTTTCGCTGAGTTTGGGGTGTTTTCGACAGTCTGTCTGTCACCGCAGCACAGGCAGGCAAAAGAGAGCCTGCTCACGTCAGTGCCCGCATTATATGGGAACCGCGGGGGCTGACCAAACCAAGCAGTCCACACCCACATATTGATTCTGACTTTGCTAAATTTATAATTCTATGCATTTATTGCGATAAACTTTTGTGTTATGGGGAACAGTCTATGGACCTGATGGAACGCAGGATGCAGGATCATTGCTGTCCTCAACATTAGTTGGTTTTTTTTTCATTCTTTTGTTCCGCTTTGGAAATTGTTGAGAAAACACAAAAAAAACTACAAAACAAAAAAAAACAGTTCTTTTAAGAACTACCTTCACTGGTCAAAGAAAGAACTATATTTCTATGTTAGTGTGTAAAAGTTTGTCAAAATGAATGTGTAGTTCATAAATGAATGAATGAATATCTTACTAGTAATGAGAAAGTGCAGAACTATAAGGAAGTGCTACAGCATAAATCTATAAGGTGTTTATCTATAGTATACTGTAGTATGTCCGAAGCACTTGAATGTACCATATGTACATAAATATGTTATAAGTCTATGCTTCAATGTGCGCTGCTGTTGAAACTGCCTGTGTGAATTTGTATGTGTTAGGGGCGGATTTACAAACCCCTTGTGCCTCTTTTACACAGTCATTGCGTCACTTTTGTGACATAGCGGTGGTGCAAAAGATGTGCCATGGTGCGTGCTACTAAAAATGTGACGCATCTGGAGGGTGTATTACATTGTAAAGCGCTGCGCCAGAAGAGGCTTTCTTGTGCAGAAGGGGGTGCAGCAACGCCTCCTAAAAGTGACTGAGTGAAATGCATAACATTTCATTCAGTTTATTTTGAGTTTATGCTGCGTCAAAACCTTGCACATGCTTGAAGCAGGTGTAAGGATTGATACAGCATTGTGAGCATAGGGCTCCAAGAGCATTGGTGGAGCTGTGTTATACTTGCAACCGACGTCAAGCAATTATTAATCCAAAAATTCCTTTGCAATTTAGATTTGTTATTATAATAGGAATATGAAATATAATCTAAAAAATAAAATAAATATAAATATTTATATTAAAAATATAAGAAATTAGTATAAAAAGAAAGCTATAATAATTAATACATCTATAAATTATCATTTACAAAACCTTTGAAATTCACTGAAAAAAACCATAGGTTTCACACACGTTATAGTTAGGAATTAGCATTTAAAAAACCTTGCAAATTCATTGAAAAAACCATAGGTCTCACACACGTTATAGTTAGGAATTAGCATTTAAAAACCTTAGAAATTCATTGAAAATACCATAGGTTTCACATGTTATAGTTAGCTGAACATTTCTCTCATACAAAACTTTTGAAATTCCTCCATTATAGTTAGCTCAGCTAACTATACCTTGCGCGCCCACAATGCACTGCTGATGACGTCACATATTACATCACTCACGACATGGTCAGTGACATCATTCATGACATCACTGATTACATCTCAAATGACATCCCTGATGACATCACTGATGACATCATCCTTGTGGCAGATCTCCTCTCACTGTAATATAACCTTTGATACACACGATCAAAAATAGAAACTAAAATGTTCAATAAAATGGAGATACCAATTCCAGTTAGAATAACATTTTCAGTAAATCCAAAATCTACTCATTCACCAACAATTCTATATAGTCACTCATACATGTATTGAGGTGCACAAGAATTGCAGTAGCGGACCTTCCAATGCCGCACCTGAAACCCAGTTCCAAAAATGTAAGAGTTTTGTGTGCAGCCACCCTCGACGTCAGCTGCTAATTGGCGTCGCTGTGCTAACCAGATCACAGGTCGTTTTTTTTACTTGTATTGTACTTCTGTGCGCCCTCACTCATACATGTACTCACTCATCATATGTACTCATACACCTATACATCCTGTTATACACCGACACTCATCTATAGAGTTACTCACACACATACTCATACATGCAAATAAACTATCAAATATCCATTTACTTGCATATACAGCTATACACTCACCACTACACTAACTTCTACAGATTCGTACACATACTTACTCTCTTAAACAATCACTTACAGAAACTCATACTTATTTATACAGGAAGTCTTAGAATCTCTAGCTCTGACATATACTCACTTATATACATCAATACATCAATAGTCACATATACTAGTTTAAAACATATGTAGTTATGCATAAAGATACTATTGAGACAGTCATTCACTCACTAACACACCCATACACACACTCATCCACCCATACAGTCCTGGACACATGCTGTCTTCAAAACACATACAAACAGTGAGTCAGTCATTCATGCATCTGTGCGCTCAGTAATACTCCCCACCGAACCATACAGACACTCATTTTGGTACTCAAAAAAGCAACTAATAACCCATATACTCGCTGATGTAACTACTCACCAACCCATGGAGCCACTTATATACAAAGTGAGACACTGATACAGATATTTAAATATTTAAAGATTACTCGCTAATACATCTATTCACTTAAATATACTTAATAAGTAAGTTATACAATCGATTTTACTAAAAAAACATCCATTTAGACACTTATTTACCCATTTATTCTTCCATCAACGTTTCGATATACATATATAAAAAATATTTCTTTTTCAGAAAGACACACATTCACTGGATGATGTCATCAGTGATGTCATTTGAGATGTCATCAGTGATGTCATGAGTGATGTCACTGACCATGTCATGAGTGATGTAATATGTGACGTCATCAGCAGTGCATTGCGGGCATGCAAGTTATAGTTATCTGAGCTAACTATAACGGAGGAATTTCAAAGGTTTTGTATGAGAGAAATGTTCAGCTAACTATAATGTGTGAAACTTATAGTTTTTTCACTGAATTTCTAAGGTTTTTTAAATGCTAATTCCTAACTATAACGTGTGTGAAACCTATGGTTTTTTCAATGAATATATATATATATATATATATTGCCTAATTTAGTTAGGACCTAGATTCCATAGGAAAAGCATTTTTGACTTGCCTATACCTTTGACACTGACAATATCTTCATGAAAGACCGGAGGTGTAGCCAATAATGGGGAGACTGTACTTTATTTATTATACGAGTACAAAACGAAGGAGCTGCCTTATTTCCAACACAAAAAATTGACTTTGGTTTATGATATATTTAGCAGCAGCTTTTCAATTCTGCGCCATGATTGACTGTGTCCCTCTGCGGAGGTAGGTGGCTTAGCTCCTTCTGCAATTTGTCTGGCCCGCGACGTCACTCCCTCATTTTAGGGGGCTAGGCAGACGTGACATCATGATGTTTAAAAGGGAGAAGCTGGCCAACATACAGTACTGAAGACACGTGCTATGGCCCATTTATGGACCACATTCACCTTGGGGGAGAGGACCTGGCCTTGAGCGCTAATGAGCAGAGTGAGCTCTCAAAAGAGTTTGTGAATTACAGAGGAGCAGTGGTTCAGTATAAAGCCCAAATTCTGACGTTGAGGCTGCTGGCTGTGCCTCAATGTGTCAGCTGGTTTAGTCAAGAAAGGCCACCTCCCCCCTCACCCTTCTTCAGGTCCTGCCATCAATGGATACTCTTCCTACGAGAGAAGGTTCCATTCAATGAAAAGGTCTGTGCTAGACAGTTCCTGATGGAAAGCTGAATGTAAACATGTAGCCTAGAGAACCAGCATGGGGTTCCCACACTAGATGTGGAGGTTTTATACTAGGCATCACTTGTTTTAAAATGAAACAAGAGTCAGGTTTTCCATTTACGCTACCTTTCTTATAAGTATTTGGAGAAAGGGCAATAAAGTTCCTATAATGAGAAGCAGGAGCTCATGCTGGCAGAAGTGAAAAATCAGAGCCCAAGTTGCTTTAGTCTGGCTTTGCACTACATAGGCTGCAGGCGTGGGCTCGGAAATCTTCATTTGTGCTCTGTCCAGCTGTGTAACAGAAGGGCTTATTCTTTTACACAGAAATTCTGGTCGGTTAGTAAATGCTTCTTCCTTGTGCTTGTTGCTAATCCAGGATCACAAACGTTTAGTTGAATGGTGAAAGCTGAGATTTGGGCTCAAGTCTCCTCTTGCAAACACTTCAACTCAGCCACTAGACCACATCTCTCATGTGTATCCCAAAATAGTGTTTAAAATACACTTAGTGACGCAATCGGCACCCCTTAGGAATCAAATGCAAACAAATAAACTCATGGGATTAATGCTCTTGTGTGTCGCTCACTACAGATTGCATTCACCTCTAGGACTTGCCATATGATTGTGAATCTTTTTTTTTTCAAAAACCTTTATTTAGAGAAATCAAGGCAGACACAGTACAGCGTGCAAGGATACAGTGCAATACTCAAAATAAAAGACAGAACATGCGCTCCATGATACATTGGTGTTAATCAACAACACAGTGCAAAAACATAAAGAGAATATCTCAGCTCCGTTACGACAAGAACCCTCCCATATGGGAAAACCCAAATCAAGCATTGTCTATAGTGAAAAGGCCAGGGGGGGGGGGGGCAGAGGGCACCTCGCAGGAGGGGAGGAGGCAGTCACTGATCAGCATCGGCGTTGCTGCGGGCTCAGAGCCGGCGGGGAGCGTGGGAGAGGTAGCGCCACTAGGATGAGAGCGGGCAAGGAGGTAGGCAATCAGGGGACCCCAGATGTCAACAGAACTGGACCTAGCGGGCATCAAATCCCAGAACTCTGACAGGAGAGTCTGGCATTGTGAGGCATCCTCAAGCCAACTCTCGACCTTGGGAGCTGGCTTGCGACCCCAGCACATGGCTACCCTACGCCTAGCAATGACAAGCAGCATCACAATTAAGCGGCGGGAGGTGTCAGTCAGAACTTAACAAACCCTAGAAATCACTGGGGAGGGTCAGGCCGTACTGCCGCGCCTGTGATATCAGAAATAGCAGAGCACACCGCCCTCCAAAACTCCGAAACTCTTGGGCAGAGCCAGGCCAGATGAGCGAGGTCCGCCGCAGGGGTGGCACAGCGTATACAGTTATCTCTGGGGGTGAGCCCGAGCCTGTGAAGATGCACTGGGGTACAGTAAAGCCTGTGCAGGTACTTAAAATGGATCAAGCGAAGTCGGTAATTTGGTGATAGCTTTTTCATCTGATTACAACAATAAAGCCAGTCAGCTGGCGAGATTTAGGCTCCAAGGTCAGTCCCCCACGCCTCCCGAGATCGATCAGAGGTGATGGGGTTAGACAACAGGGTAAGAGCATAAAGTTTGGTGACTAATTTATGTAGGGACGAGGAGGTATAGATAAGAGCAGGAGCAGGCATGCTGGCTGGGGGTTGAGGAAAGGTGGAATGAAGTTTCCGGCACGTGGCACGTAGCTGATAGAACAGGAGCGTATCCCGTGACCCCGATGCATCCGGAAGCGTAAAAAATGTGTTCTCCCAATAAAGGTCAGCCACCATCTCAAAACCCATGCGCGCCGCACTCCTGGACATACTGGAGGCCTAGAGAGATGGAAAATCCAGGTGATCCGCTATGAGCACAGAGTTAGCAGAGAGCAGGGGAACGTCAGACAGCCGGCGCAGGCCCAACCAGGCCCACCGTAGTGTTGAGACCGTGTCAATCTCCGCCCGGGGGCGCACTGCAGGTGCGAACATAGCGGTGGACAGAGGCCAGGGAGAGGCAATATCCATCTCCACAGCAACATGGGGCTGGTACAGAGAAGGATGTATCCATAAATGCAGATAGCTTGCCTGGGAGCATAGGGCATACAACTTGAAGTCGGGAGCACCCATTCCGCCAGCAGACATGGGAAGAGTAAGAATGTTATAAGTGACTGTTGGCTGTTTACCTGCCCAAACCAATTAAATAATTAAAGAGCGTAATCTACGGAAAAAATGAGCGGTGAGGGGGATGGGAATATTTAAGAACAGGTAGAGGAATTTCGGAAGGACCACCATTTTGGCGATGGCGATGCGACCCGCCAGGGACAGCCGGAGCCTATTCCACGATGGGATCTTGGATTCCAGCCAGTCTACCGTGCATCCGAAGTTCGATCTCCACAACTCGTCCAGGTTCCTACTGAACCAAATGCCCAAATAGCGCGTTGGGCCGGAGGCGCAAACAAATGGAAAGTCAAGGGGAAAGGGCACAGTGGCGTCAGTCAGGAGGAACAGGACTGACTTGCTCCAGTTTACCTGGATGCCCAACAGCCCACCGAACCAAATAATTTCTCGGACGAGTGGGGTAAGATTCTCTTGGGGATGACGGACGTAAAGCAGAATATCGTCCGCATACATGGAGACAAGTAAGGCCCGAGAAGAGAAGCCCAGGGCCCTGTGTGTATGGTACTGCTGCAGCCTGGCAGCCAGGGGCTTCATCGCTATAGCAAAAAGCATGGGCGATAGTGGACACCCCTGACGTGTGACACAAACTATGTTGATAGGATCCAAAACCTGGCCGTTAATGCGGAGATGCGCTGTGGGGTTGGTATACAGGAGGCTGACATTCCTCAGAAAGTGGTCGCTAAAGCCCATACGTGGCAAGATGTAAAATAGGAATGGCCACTCCAGGGTGTCGAATGCCTTGATGGCGTCAAGCAAGGCCGCCACGGCAGGCAGGGCAGGGTTGATTTGATGCAATACAGAGAAGATCGTGCGGAGGTTGTGGGAGGTCGCCCTCCCTGGGATGAAACCCGATTGATCGGGAAGAGCGATGGTAGGCATTAGTAGGAGGTTTATCAGGCTTAAGAAGGAGGGTTAGCAGCACCTCACGCAGGGAAGGAGGGAAGGAGCCAGAGTCAAACAAATCATTATACATTGCAGCGAGATGCGGCTCCAGAAGACCGGCAAAAGTCTATTGATGGCCTCCAATATTTCTTCTCTGGAGAATGGTTCATCCAGAAATTTGCGATGGTCTTCCAACCATACTAGTGCGATGGAGTCGAAATATTAGTCAACGTCCACTCGCGGAAGGGAAGTGCCAGCAGAGTAGAGTTGCGTGTAAAAATCAAGGAAACGGGACCCGATGTCCTCTGGGGAGGTAGTCCTGCCCGAACCGCCGTCACTTAGTGCCGTGATATAGGAAGCGGCGCGAGGCGGGCAAAGAAGGTTGGTGAGAGTGCGCCTGGGGCGGTCCCCTTCACCGAAACGGCGCGCTCGGCCCTCCCTGCCCAGAAACGACAGCTCACGACCAGCCTCGTCGGAGAATTCAGTGTGTTTCTGGTGCAGCAGCGCCAGCGTCTCGGGATTGGGGCTTAGGGTGGAAGCGGAGTCTACCGAGCCTGCATTAAGATCAAAATAGGTGGTAATCGCTGTCTGGATGTCCGCACAGAAGACGGGATCTTGGAGAGCAGTGGGAGAAAGGCGTCAAGTAAAGGCCCGCCTTGGAAAATGGGGAGGACAGAGACGAATCTGGACAGGTGCGTGGTCAGAAAAGGTGTGCCTCACATCCAGTTGCCAGGACAGGACATCCGGGGAGGTCAGCCAAAAATCGATATGTGACCAACAGTCCCGCGTGCCAGTGAAACACGTGCCCTCCCGCACCTCGGGGTAAGAATGTCGCCAAACATCGTAGAGGGCGTTTTCGGTGCATATGGACTACAGAACTGCAGCAGCACGAGGGTGAAAGGATTGGGAGCCCGACCAGTCCGGAGTTGCAGAAGGAGTAACATTGAAGTCCCCACTCCAGAAGACCGCCGCGGGGCCGCAAGAGGAGATGAGATGCCAAACATGGGTAAAAAAATCTGCATCATCACAGTTGGGGCCATATACCGCAGCGATCATGACAGGTTGAGCAAGCAGCAAGCATGTAGAAGCACGTATCTGTCCTCCGGGTCGAGGATTACCTGTCCGTCTGCCAGGGGAGGCCCCGTCGCATCAGAATAGAGACAACCCTGGAATAAGTAGAATAAGTGGCGGAGTGGGATTCCCCCCAGTGCCTGGCACAAAATGTGGATATAGTCCCAGGGAGCAGGTGTGTCTCTTGTAGGAGATAGAGATCAACTTTGTGGCGCTGAAGATGGGAGTGTATCAAACGAGCTTTAAGGTGATCGTTCAGGCCACGAATATTCCAGGACCAGCACACTAAGTCAGCCATGAGACAACGGAGAGACACAAACAACATGCCCAGCAGAAGGCAAGACCCCCCAGAGGAGCACAATAAACACAAGGAGCAGAAGGGAAGGAGAATAGATAACAACAACCCGAACAAGGGGGTTAAAGCTCCCCAGGGAACGGTCCACCGGGGGGTTAAGCAAGTGGGGCCGAAGAGGGGAGGCAAGCTTACAGCTAGCGAACAGGCAGGGCCCAAGGCGCAGAGCCCGGCAGGTAATACTGAAGGCAGAACCACAGGCGGCAGAAACAACAGGTGGCATGGTGGGGGGAAAGGGACGCAGAAAGCCCCAGGTCGACCCAAAAACCAAGCATAGTACACAGGAGCAAGACAAGTCATGGAGCACAGCAGAACTTGATTGAGCATGTCAAGACCAAATAACTAATGCAACAACCGCAGTGCATTATCAATAAAACTCAGCACAGTGTCAGCAAAGAAACATGTGATAGCAATAGTAAGCAACAACACAGTGGCAAACTGAAGCCACCTCTCCAGTACGAGAGCAGAACACCCCGCAATTCCCCCCAACTCCCCCACCCCATCCCCACACAGCAAACCAAAATACCCAACCACCCCGCACCCACTCCAACCCCCCAAATAGGCTGAGTTACCCTCCCACCCCACCCCAGGGGCCCACAACTAGGAAGGGGAAAAACAGCATGAACAGAGGGAATTATCCCGTGAGGGCAAGGCTAGACATACGCCCGTGCAAAAAAGCAGGGTGGCCAAGTCGTAAGGTCGCCGAACATCATTTAAGTACAAAAATTAGAGTTCATAAACCAGTAACATCTGCACTTCTCAGTCATTGTCACTAAGACAGCCTGCCTCGTCATTCTGAGATGCAGAGGGGGAGGAACGGACATCTCTATCCAGCTTCTTGGCAAACGCCAGGGCCTCTCTGGGATCAGGAAAGACAAGTGTCTTTGTGCCCTGGCGGAAATAGCAGGTTCTGCTCTCATTAATAGTCATACTTGTATAACAGAAATAGGTAAAAGCAAGCAACATATCTGTTACAGCATAATTTTCAGAAATGATGCAGGAGTATGTTACAAATAAGCTTTTGTATCCTGCAGAAAGCAAAAAACAGCTTAAAAAGATATTTATTTGGCCGTTGTTTCCATGAATTACATTTAAAAGAGGCTGATGGATTTTTGAAGAGTTTGTAGGTGGGAGATTCTGCTATGCCTGAGCTTCGCCGGGTAGGCCAATGAGTACGAGACCTCATGCTTTAGGAGAATGCGCTTGGCAGGAAGAAATTCTCTCCTCGCAGCCCGAACAGCAAGGGTATAGTCGGGGTAAAAGGAGAGTGCATTGCCCTGGTGGACGATGGAGCCCTTGTCACGTGCAGCCCTGAGAATGGAGTCCCAGTCTCGGTAATTCAAAATCTTGGCAATGATGGGACGGGGTGGAAGACCCGGGCCGGGACGCGGTCCAAGAGAGTACTCTACAATAAAAACCGGGGATAGGACGTTGCCAAACAGGTCCCTCACCAAACGTTAAAAAAGTCCTCCATATTAGAAATGTTCGTGGATTCCGGGAGATCCGTAATGCGGAGATTACTCCACCGGGAACGGGCCTCCAAGTCCTCATTCTTGTCACAGATGAGGGCCAGGATCTTGTCCATCTGAAGAAGTTTTTGCCGATCTTGCGTGGCAGCGTCCTTAGCATCCGAGACCCTGGTTTCAATGTGGAGGAGACGGTTGTCATGGGAGTCGACGCGGGCCTTCACTGTGTCCAAACGGGCTGAGAGTTGGTCAAGCTGGGTGGCTATACCTGTCACCGTGGACTTGACGTCAAGCATGATAGCCTTGTGGTCGTCTTCGCGATTGGAGGGGGCTCCCATGCTGGCCGTAGACAAGGCATCCTCAGAGCCTGTACCGTCCTGGCGAGAAGACTTCCGGAGATCAAACCCTATTTTGGGCTGTTTGGCATTGTTCTTCCTCATAGCGGGGGGCCGCAACAGCAGGATGATCAGCAAGCTGCAAAGTGAGCCAGCCCAGGCAGCCAGCCCGTGCCCGACCACCCAAGAGAGCAAACCGACAGGGGGCACCGCTGAATCGGAGATAGAAGGAGCTCCCAAGGGGTATCAGGGTGGCGCCACCCATACCACACCCAAAGAAGAGGGATCTGCAAAGGTGCACCCCGCATGACAAAGCCAGAAGTACAGGGCGCGGCCGGGCACCAGATGGAATAGTGGCGGCTGAACAGGATGTAGACAGTTCCAGTGGGCCGACAGGGGTAGAGACAATGGATGGCGGAGGTGCCAGAGATGCCGACGCAGTGATGGTCGGTGGGCCTGCAGCGGAGGCAGCGAGAGGAAAGCAGGCAAGACGTCCAGTGAAGCCACAGCAAACTGAGGTGGCAGCCCGGCCTCACAGCACCCAGTCAAGACGAAGAGCTGAGGACGGATGGGGACAGGGCACGTATAGCAGAGAGAGGCCCCAGCACAGCTCCAGAGGCGAAGGGTCGAGGGGGGGCATGGAGGAGCACACCAGACCGCAACTGAAATGGGCAGGGATACGTGGGGGGCCCACCACTCACAGGCAGTGATGGTCGGTGGGCCCGCAGCGGAGGCGGCGAGAGGAAAACAGGCAGGACGTCCAGTGGAGCCACAGCAAACTGAGGTGGCAGCCCGGCCTCACAGCACCCAGTCAGGACGAAGAGCTGAGTTTGGATGGGGACAGGGCACGTATAGCAGAGATAGGCCCCAGCACAGCTCCAGAGGCGAAGGGTCGAGGGGGGGGGGGGCGGGGGGAGCACACCAGACCGCAGCTGAAATGGGCAGGGATACATGGGGGCCCACCACTCACAGCCCCGAGCCCGGGCCCCGCGGCAGCTGCGCCAGGCAGACAGCACCACCACAGCACGCCAGGCCAGGCAGAACAGCCTACAAACCCCCAACCCTGCCCACAGAGCCACAGAGGAAGTCCTAAACAGACCGGAACAGCGTCCAGCGATGACCAACCGCTCACCGCGGTCACCTCAGAGGAGGCCCGGCCCAGGAATCCAGCAGGCCCAGCATGTCCAGTAGTAGTGCGGCCCCTCCGAGGGAGACAATAGACCCAGGGGCGGCTGAGGTGAGCTCCGCCGCGTGGCTGCAGCAGGAAAGTCCGGGCAGGCAGATGAGAAGAAGCCGGCCAAAGGCAGTCAGGGCCGCAATGAAATCGGGGCCCAACAAAGCAGGCAAGGTCCGCAGCTGAGGAAGGAGGCTGGTGCAGGAGTCAGACAAGTCGCGGAAAGCAGCGGGCCGCGCCCGCGCAGCGGGAGGGCACCAAAGATAGCCGGGGGAAGCGGAGCACCGCTAGTCACGGCAAGACAAGCGGGGTGGCGCGGGAGGCTCACTGTCCACAAGACCGAGCCCGTGCACCTCCGACGGCCGCGCAGGTGCCCAGAGCGCACTGGAGATCAGGCACCCCCCTAACAGCGCACCGGGCCCGGCGAGACAGATCAGCCCCCTACCCCACCCGAGGTGCCGCGGCAGCAGCCCCACTCACCCGCGGCCATCCAGCAGCATCACAGCAGCCTCCAGGCTCCCGCAGGCAACCACCAACAGGAAGGTCCGACCATGCGGACCAAAGGGCGCAGGCCTGGCATCTGGGGAGAGGATGTCACAGCTCCGGCACAGGGCCCAGTTGGAAGACGGCGACACAATGGTGCTGCTCCGCACTGAATCGGCAGCAAGAAATCAGCTTCTGAGTGCAGCGGTGGTAAGGTTGACGGCAGAATTATGTTGGATGTTAATGCTTGGCCGGCATAGCCCACTCAGTGTGCGGCCATCTTGCAGCCGGCCAAGCCACGCCCCCCATATGTTTGTGAATCTTAGCTAGGAGATAAACAAGAGGTTCCTAGGATCACAGACATTTGGTTTAATGGCAAATGTGGAGAGTTGGGCTCACGTATCCTCTTTCGAACAGTTCAATGTAGCCACTAAACCACATCCCAAATGCGTATTTCAAAATAATTTTAAAGTGCATTTAGTGATGTCATCTGCTCCCTATAGGTATCACATGCAGCACTTTGAGAAATGTGTACCAAAAAATCAAAATATTGAAGATAATGAGTATTTCAGGACTGAGGCTGCCAATAATGTCTTGTGCATAAATATTGTAAACGTCTCATTGCTTCAGAGGTATTGTATTTACAAAGTCTTACAGAAGATGGTAGAAGATATTTCCTCTCATAAATGTTCTTCTGTGGTTTGCCCTTCCTAGGAGTTGTTGACTTTTATGGTTTATATTTCTTTATAATATTTTTTAACAAATCAGAAAAGAGAAAACAGCATTTTTAAGAATGCGTATCGGGACCCAACTACACAGGGGGGTCCTGCTCAGAAAAATATAACATATCCTAGAAAAGAACCCTCTCCCCCCACCCCCATCCTCGGACCTGGTGACTAGGGAAGAGGAAAAGAGAAGCTAAAAACGTGCAGTGTCTCTCTTAGAGGGTGTATTGTTAGTGTTAATCAGTGTCGGGGGATTGTGCAGCTTCGGGTAGACGTTACAATCGAAGATATTTGGGACTTGGGAGCTCCAGAAATTTGATGTTAACAATGATAAGAATGGTGCCCATAGTGTGGAGAATGCCGAACCCTGATTAGCTAACCACAAGCTGATTTGTTCCATCCCTACTATATACCACAGCCGGTGTACCCAGCCCAAGTGCTTCATTTTGTGCAGTACCCCAGTGTGAGAGGATGTTTTACAGGACCGCACATAGCGCCTAAACAATTTGTTTACCTCATAAAAACCGAAGAGGGAAATGGAGGGGATTCGGAAGTCTGGGAATCTAGGGAGTTCTGCGTCTAGATGGTTGTCTCTGTCCATGAGCACCTATTCCCAGTAGGGCCTAATTTTCAGGTAGTCCCATATTATGTGTAATAGTGTACCATGGGAGCCGCACTGTCGCCAGCAATCAGCAGACCTGGACTGATTGTATTTTTGAATCCTGCAAGGTGTGCAGTACCAATAAGTTGCGATCTTTGTGGCTGTCTCAATGCAGGCCGTGCTGTACGCAGTGTGTCGTGCCCTGTAATAAATGTCTCCCCATTCTTTGGTTGTGAGTTCCATGCCAATTTCTGCCTCCCAGAAAAGCTGGCTCTTGGGTTTGGGAATCTCTATTGTAGAATTTATCAGATGGTGTAGGTCCAAAACCAGTCAATTGTCGGAATTTCTCAATAGGAGCCAGTTTTCAAAGGAGGTGAGTGGTCCTTCTGCCTCAGGATGGATAGAGGGTTACAGCAGCCAATGTCATACTTGGGTGTAGTGCCAGTGCTTCTTTTCAGGAAGTGTAAAGTCTGTACGGAGTGCTTTGAAGGGAAGTGGGCCCTCTAGATCCAATAAGTGGCCAACTGATCTGAGGCTCGCCTGCCCTCAGACTTGAAATAAAGGATCTTGAGAACCTGACTGGAAATCTGGATTATTAACTATGGGAGTGCGGTTTGAGGGAAAGGTGGTGAGGCTCCTTTGTGCTGTTAGGCTATCCCACACTGTCAATGATGCCTTAGTTATGGGAGAAGGATATAGCGATTTAGGCCACACGTGCTTAGGGAATAATGGGATGCCCCATAATGCCTGGCCCACTAGGGTCCAGTCCATAAATAGCCAATTTATCTTGGATTCGGCCCTCGACCATTCCACAAAGACCCTCAGTTGGATTGCCTGGTAATAACGGAGGAGATCAGGAATCCCAAGGCCACCCTCATCAGTAGTTCGATAGCTAAGGTCTCTGCGAAGGTGTGGACATACAAATGTATTCATTACTTGCTGTAGAGAATTTAGCGTCCCCAGCAAAATGGAGGCTGTGAGATCTTGAAAAAGAAACAAGATCTTTGGGAGAATTGTCATTTTGATGGCTGAGTGGCATCCAAGCCAGGATAGGGGCTAGGATCGCCACTGATGTAGGTCAGTTTTGATTTGTAGAGTCAGTTTTTGGTAGTTTAGGGTAACTGTGTCTGCAATGGTAGGTGTTAACTGAAGGCCCAGATACGGAATAGATGCAGAAGCACTTTGTAGAGGCAAAGCACGTCAAAAAGCTTCTAGTATCTGTGGCTTAAGAGTGAGGTTGAGAGCGTGCGACTTTTAAACAAAAAAAGACCTAACAGCGAAGCCTTCTGGTTACCAGCAGCTAACCTGTTTTTTCATTTGTTTAGTAATAACCCTACTGTATTGAGTGGGAGCTGTGTGCACACTGTTTAGTACCCACCGTCAGAGTACTTGTTCTTTATAGGAACTTAACAATTTACAAAACAAGCAAAGGTGCACCACTCAAGAAAGAATTTTTTTTATCAAAAAGAGCAAATAAATTGTCCATATCCAGATAACAAAGAATTCTTCAGTTTTTTCTTTTTTTTCTTTCTCTTTTATTATTTCATTTTCAATTTGGATAAAACACAACGAACAGCCTTGATAAGAAATTCTTTCTTGAGTGGTGCACCTTTGCTTGTTTTTTGTAGCTTGTGACTTTTGTATGTTTAATTTTAAACCAGATGCTAAGCCAAACGCCTCTAGCTCAGCGAAGAAGGCGGATAGTGAAGTGGAGGGTTCCTCTAGAGAAGCTATGACATCGTCCTCATATAACCCTACAGTATGCGGCTCTCCACCAAATTGGACTCCTTTAATCTGAAGGTAGGTGCCCTCCCTCTGGGCCTTAGGTTCCATGTACAGGGCGAACAGCAGGGGTGGCAATGGGCACCCATGTCTGGTCGCCCTGGCTACAGGAAAAGGAGCAGAAGATTTCCCATTGACTCGGATGGTAGCTGTTGGGTGGGAGCAGTTGTTGAGGATCCACCTTTGAAAGTGGTCCACTATGCCGAAGTGGGTCAGGGTGGCCGCCAGAAAGGGCCATAGGACCCTATCAAATGCTTTCTCAACATCTATTTCCAAGAGCATTGTTTCATCGGCGTATCTATGGGCCTTTTCGATTTTATGTAGGATCCTCCTTGTGTTGTCGCTGCACTGCTGTTGGGGCACAAATCCAGCTTGGTCAGGGTCTATGAGCCCAGGAAGGAGAGGGCCAAACCAAGCGGCAAGGATCCCGGTGAACATTTTTAGATCTGTGTTCAAAAGGGAGATGGGGGGATAAGAGTTGCAATGAGTCCTGTGCTTCCTGGGCTTGGGGATTGCTACTATGTCTGCACAAAGCATCGGCGGGGGAGGTGATGTTGTGTCTCCTATTGCATTAAAATGCCTTGTGAGGATCTGATAATATTCCCAAAAGGAATCTGCAATGTGTGTGTCCTCCATCCGCTCGTTTCCTCCATATCCAGGATTTTGGAGACCTTTGACTCCTAGCGTTGGCCCCGTAGCTGACTCGCCAGAAGGAGGCCAGAGCGATCACCACCCACATAGAACCTATGACTGAGTCTGGGTGCATAGGTGTTGACTTTAGCAGTGTTGCTAAAGTAACTGTTTCATTGTTTGTCGAGCCGTCCACTTTCATAACAGTTTAACTTTTATTCATCAGTGTTCTCAGCTTGGCGCCCTGCCTTCTGTAATCAGTTGGCTTAATTGAAAAGCAAGATGAAAGCACAAGTGCCTAAATGTTTTCTTTATGTATGTGTAATGTGCCCAGGTAAATCACTGCATGTTATTCTTTCGCTCACAACCCTTCTTTTTCTATGTAGGGAGAATCCTGGTTGGGCCATTTCTAGCTTTTTTTCTATTGAAGTCAATAAAACTATTACGTTGGCTTCAATTGTCAGGGTTTATAAGCAGTTTCAGATGAATCTGGGTGCTTTACAAATAGAATATTTTGATAAATTCAACGCTTCTTTCTTCGAGCCTGACAAAACTTTTTCCCATGTTGATTTTGAAAGGATTTGAATAAAGGGGGAAATGAGGCATTGACCTCTCTTTAAGTCGCTTCATACGAGGGTTGAAAAGCGTTATAAAAGAAATAATAAAATTGTGGTATTTATATTGTTATTTGTGTAAATACTCGAAATGCCCAGCACATCTGACATTCTTACATTACAAAAATATCTCTTATATTTAGGGGCTGACCAAAGTCAAAAGTATGCCTCACATAACCCCTTCCATTCTCATGACGAGCTCAGCTCGTCATGCAGCACAGTGCTGGTGTGCTTATGACGAGCTGAGCTCGTCAGGACCACACCCATTTTATTGCTGTCCAGAACAACAGGGGAACATCTCTAGCAGCGATGAGGTTAAGTTCTTGACCCACTGAGAGACTGATGCACCCACAGTTCCAGTCAGCCACTTAAACACCCAGTGACTCACTCATACAGCCATTCATACACCTACTCACCCACACACTCACAGACCCACTCATCCACACATACAACCACTCACTTACCCATACAGCCGTTGTTACACCCCCTTGCTCACCAATACAGCCACTCACTCACCCACATAGCTACTCACACACCCACTTATAAACCCATTCGGCCACTCACACAGGAATATGTAATGTGTTTAGTACATGTCCCATTGTGGTTTTCCCTATGTTAGCCTAACAGTGTATGACACAGGCCACATTAGCATTGAAAACGTTATATTTAAACACATTTGCCTTTGTGTTATATTAAATTTTCACACAAAAACCCACCGCTGTTTTCTCGTTCTGTTCTTTCCTAGGATTTAGTCTGAACACTGTAGACAAGGTCAAACAACAACGTCCCTTGTTATGTTGTTCTGGTCAGACACTTGCACCTAGACACAACACAGAAATACAGCTGTTGTTTATGAATATGTAAACCTTGTCAACTAGTTACGCACAGCAATGTAACAGACAGAGAGATAGAAAGAGATTTCTGAGAGACAATCACGGCTGTATCTGAGATGTAGAACATCGATCTGCGTATGCTAAGGTATGGGGTCCGATACTGATCTCAGAGATATTTGCTGTATAATCAGTTTGCCTCTGTGGAAGGGGAGGGGGGCTAGGCTAATCTGCCTCATAATATGGCAGAGCTTTTCATAATATATGGTTTACTGACCATGCTGATGGTTATTGTGGCACATATACGGCATTCCAGAGCACAATAGTTTCAATTTACATTTCAAACTTCCTTTGTGTCTCGTCGTATCTTATTGTGGACAAGTATGAGTGTGTGAGCAAAAAGGTGTATCCTGTTACCATGATGCCTAAGAGATTTTGGTGATTTCTGTTCTGGATGTCAATTCACTTGTCTCTCTGGATAGGAGTAGGAGGGCAAGTGAGACACTGTAGCTAGTCGGACTCGGGCACATGGTCCTGAGGTAGACTTAGTCCATATATACTGATGTTCTATGATCCCAAGCATATTTCTGTTCTTGAGCAGAATCCCCACAACAGATACATACTGTCACACAGCCACTCACATATGTGTTAGAAGTAGTATCACTCATTAGTAGTCCACCTAGTATGCACATTTAACGTTTGTAGTAGCTTAGTATATATGTTTACCAATCATAAGCTCTTAAAAACACTGATGATCATTAGTGATGTCATTTGGGATGTCACTGACCATGTCATGAGGTGTAATATGTGAGGTCATAGGCAGTGCATTGCGGGGGCGTAATTTATAGTTAGCTCAGGTAACTATAACTGATGAAATGAATTGGTTTTTGTATGAGTGAACATTTTGCCTAAATATAACGTCTCTGTAACCTTTGTTTTTTTCAGTGAATTCCAAAGGTTTTTTTTACTCTATAACCTTTCACTAACCTTTGGGTTTTTCAGTGAATATATAAACGCCAACTCCAGTTCCTCAATCAAAACCAGACACCAACACAAGGGCTTGATTTTTCAAACTTGACAAGTTTTTTATTCTATTCTTTTTATTCTTTTGCTGTAACGCGTTTTGGCATCTCTGCCTCGCTCACACAATGAGTGCCATTACTTTCTTCATTTATATTACAGAACTACAGGTCCCATGATTTTCTGTTCCAACAGACATAGACAACATACTATACAAACACAATGTTTAAATGCTGATAGAGAGTTTTTCAGCTTTATTCTCACCATGGAGATTGATATCTTTAAACTCTTCTTTTTTTCAAAGGGTTTTTCAAATGTACTCATTTTTAAAAAAAAATGTTTTTTATGTTGCTAAAAAAATAAAAAATAAAGAAACAATCGGTTTGAGTTCTGAGAATTATCTCCAAGGGACCAATCAATATGTTGTTTTATCACATTTAGACTCGATTAGTTAAAGTGCCAGTGCATTAAACTTGTGTCATCAATGTATGGACATGTAAACACTATTTCGTATCCAGAATTCCACAATGGGAAATGCCATAGTGACAGGACAAGTGCAAATGCATAATTCCTCTTACCACTTCGAATCATAATTAGTAAGAAATTAATCTAAAGTGCCAGTGCAGTGTTTGCACAAAATAGAAACAATAGTCACGTCTAAAATTATTACCAGAGCTGGTGGTTATTGATGGGCTCAAATTAATTCATACAAATAGAGTGCTAATGCTATTATCTATTGATGATCACTGGAATCCAAATAAAGTGCAAGTGCATTATTGCACAATTAAAAATCATAACCATATATTAGTGTATTGCTGGATTTGGGGGTTGGAAGATGCAAGTGCATGATAGTTCAAGTGAACTTCAAAAATATAAAGTGCAAATGCCTCATTATACAAATGGCTACATTCAATCGATCAACAATCTACTTTTCAGCAGTAAAATGCAAATGCATTATGACACTCATTAAAATCGACAATTGCATGGTAGTGCTTTTACATTGATGATCAGGACAAACAACTTTCCTCTAGCATAATCCAGTTGGGTTCCCTTGGATAACGTGTTAGTACAAAAGAAGGTTTTTGACATAAAGTTCATTCCACGGTGATAAACCAATTTCTCAAACTCAAATTCTCCTTTGAATGTCAAATAGGCATCTTAGGTTTCTGTAACCATACCTCCTCTGGACCCAACCCTTCTATAAACCATATACTGCTAGGGTTTTTTCTCCTTGTTTATGTAAATCTAAAATGAATAAATATATATGTTGTTTCGTTTTCCATGATGCAAGCCAGTGATCAAGAGCCAACTGGGCTCGAAACCCGTATGGCAGTTTGCAGGTGAAATTGACATGGGGGCGCTGTGGTGTAACTGCCGGGGGCTGTGTGCTGTTTCCCCTCCACGTGCGACAACTCCACTTGGGCAACCTGGTTTCTTTTGTATACAGCGGTCGGCCCGGCCGCAGGAGGAGTCCAGCCGCATATCATGCGGATTCAGTGCTCGCAACCGCGGGCGCTTTCTGAAGTGGAGGGGGCCTGACCCCTGGATCGATATTGGTGTCATTACGGCGTAACCTTTGTCATTTCCAATAACTTTGACTTTTCAACACTATCCCACTTGGGTTGATTTTAATGAGGACAGCAGCACTTTATCAAAGGTTGTGTATTTGAGTCCAGTTATCAAGAGGACTACATTAACCAGCATGCTATGGGCAACGCCCACTGGGGCGGTAACAATGACGAAATAAAAATGGCCACATAGCACCTTCCTGTTGTTTCGTTTTCCATGATGCAAGCTAGTGATCAAGAGCCAACTGGGCTCGAAACGCGTATGGCAGTTTGCAGATGAAATTGACATGGGAGCGCTCTGGTGTAACTGCCGGGGGCTGTGTGCTGTTTCCCCTCCACGTGCGACAACTCCACTTGGGCAACCTGGTTTCTTTTGCATACAGCGGTCGGCCCAGCCGCAGGAGGAGTCCCGCCGCATATCATGCGGATTCAGTGCTAGCAACCGCGGGCGCTTTCTGAAGTGGAGGGGGCCTGACCCCTGGATCGATATTGGTGTCATTACGGCGTAACCTTTGTCATTTCCAATAACTTTGACTTTTCAACACTATCCCACTTGGGTTGATTTTAACGAGGACAGCAGCACTTTATTAAAGGTTGTGTATTTGAGTCCAGTTATCAAGAGGTCTACATTAACCAGCATGCTATGGGCAACGTCCACTGGGGCGGTAACAATGACGAAATAAAAATGGCCACATAGCACCTTCCTGTTGTTTCGTTTTCCATGATGCAAGCTAGTGATCAAGAGCCAACTGGGCTCAAAACACGTATGGCAGTTTGCAGGTGAAATTGACATGGGAGCGCTGTGGTGTAACTGCCGGGGGCTCTGTGCTGCTCCCCCTCCACGTACGACAACTCCACTTGGGCAACCTGGTTTCTTTTGTATACAGCGGTCGGCCCGGCTGCAGGGGGAGTCCCGCCGAATATCATGCGGATTCAGTGCTCGCAACCGCGGGTGCTTTCTGAAGTGGAGGGGGCCTGACCCCTGGATCGATATTGGTGTCATTACGGCGTAACCTTTGTCATTTCCAATCTCTTTGACTTTTCAACACTATCCCACTTGGGTTGATTTTAACAAGGACAGCAGCACTTTATCAAAGGTTGTGTATTTGAGTCCAGTGATCAAGAGAACTACATTAACCAGCATGCTATGGGCAACGCCCACTGGGGCGGTAACAATGACGAAATAAAAATGGTCACATAGCACCTTCCTGTTGTTTCGTTTTCCATGATGCAAGCCAGTGATCAAGAGCCAACTGGGCTCGAAACGCGTATGGCAGTTTGCAGGTGAAATTGACATGGGACCGCTGTAGTGTAACTGCCGGGGGCTGTGTGCTGCTTCCCCTCCACGTGCGACAACTCCACTTGGGCAACCTGGTTTCTTTTGTATACAGCGGTCGGCCCGGCCGCATGAGGAGTCCCGCCGCATATCATGCGGATTTAGAGCTCGCAACCGCGGGCGCTTTCTGAAGTGGAGGGGGCCTGACCCCTGGATCGATATTGGTGTCATTACGGCGTAACCTTTGTCATTTCCAATAACTTTGACTTTTCAACACTATCCCACTTGGGTTAATTTTAATGAGGACAGCAGCACTTTATCAAAGGTTGTGTATTTGAGTCCAGTTATCAAGAGGACTACATTAACCAGCATGCTATGGGCAACGCCCACTGGGGCGGTAACAATGACGAAATAAAAATGGCCACATAGCACCTTCCTGTTGTTTCGTTTTCCATGATGCAAGCCAGTGATCAAGAGCCAACTGGGCTCGAAATGCGTATGGCAGTTTGCAGGTGAAATTGACATGAGAACGCTGTGGTGTAACTGCCGGGGGCTGTGTGCTGCTTCCCCTCCACGTGCGACAACTCCACTTGGGCAACCTGGTTTCTTTTGCATATAGCGGTCGGCCCGGCCCCTGGAGGAGTCCAGCCGCATATCATGCGGATTCAGTGCTCGCAACAGCGGGCGCTTTCTGAAGTGGAGGGTGCCTGACCCCCGGATCGATATTGGTGTCATTACGGCGTAACCTTTGTCATTTCCAATAACTTTGACTTTTCAACACTATCCCACTTGGGTTGATTTTAACGAGGACAGCAGCACTTTATCAAAGGTTGTGTATTTGAGTCCAGTTATCAAGAGGACTACATTAACCAGCATGCTATGGGCAACGTCCACCGGGCGGTAACAATGACAAAATAAAAATGGCCACATAACACCTTCCTGTTGTTTCGTTTTCCATGATGCAAGCTAGTGATCAAGAGCCAACTGGGCTCGAAACGCGTATGGCAGTTTGCAGGTGAAATTGACATGGGAGCGCTGTGGTGTAACTGCCGGGGGCTGTGTGCTGTTTCCCCTCCACGTGCGACAACTCCACTTGGGCAACCTGGTTTCTTTTGCATACAGCGGTCGGCCCGGCCGCAGGAGGAGTCCCGCCGCATATCATGCGGATTCAGTGCTCGCAACCGCGGGCGCTTTCTGAAGTGGAGGGGGCCTGACCCCGGGATCGATATTGATGTCATTACGGAGTAACCTTTGTCATATCCAATAACTTTGACTTTTCAACATTATCCCACTTGGGTTTATTTTAACGAGGACAGCAGCACTTTATCAAAGGTTGTGTAGTTGAATACAGTTATCAAGAGGACTACATTAACCAGCATGCTCTGGGCAACGTCCACTGGGGCGGTAACAATGACGAAATAAAAAATGGCCCCATAGCACCTTCCTGTTGTTTCATTTTCCATGATGCAAGCTAGTGATCAAGAGCCAACTGGGCTCAAAACACGTATGGCAGTTTGCAGGTGAAATTGACATGGGAGCGCTGTGGTGTAACTGCCGGGGGCTGTGTGCTGTTTCCCCTTCACGTGCGACAACTCCACTTGGGCAACCTGGTTTCTTTTGTATACAGCGGTCGGCCCGGCTGCAGGAGGAGTCCCGCCGCATATCATGCGGATTCAGTGCTCGCAACCGCGGGTGCTTTCTGAAGTGGAGGGGGCCTGACCCCTGGATCGATATTGGTGTCATTACGGCGTAACCTTTGTCATTTCCAATAACTTTGACTTTTCAACACTATCCCACTTGGGTTGATTTTAACAAGGACAGCAGCACTTTAGCAAAGGTTTTGTATTTAAGTCCAGTTATCAAGAGGACTACATTAACCAGCATGCTATGGGCAACGTCCACTGGGGCGGTAACAATGACGAATTAAAAATGGCCACATAACACCTTCCTGTTGTTTCGTTTTCCATGATGCAAGCTAGTGATCAAGAGCCAACTGGGCTCGAAACGCGTATGGCAGTTTGCAGGTGAAATTGACATGGGAGCGCTGTGGTGTAACTGCCGCGGGGCTGTGTGCTGTTTCCCCTCCACGTGCGACAACTCCACTTGGGCAACCTGGTTTCTTTTGCATACAGCGGTCGGCCCGGCCGCAGGAGGAGTCCCGCCGCATATCATGCGGATTCAGTGCTCGCAACCGCGGGCGCTTTCTGAAGTGGAGGGGGCCTGACCCCGGGATCGATATTGATGTCATTACGGAGTAACCTTTGTCATTTCCAATAACTTTGACTTTTCAACATTATCCCACTTGGGTTTATTTTAACGAGGACAGCAGCACTTTATCAAAGGTTGTGTAGTTGAGTCCAGTTATCAAGAGGACTACATTAACCAGCATGCTCTGGGCAACGTCCACTGGGGCGGTAACAATGACGAAATATAAAATGGCCCCATAGCACCTTCCTGTTGTTTCATTTTCCATGATGCAAGCTAGTGATCAAGAGCCAACTGGGCTCAAAACACGTATGGCAGTTTGCAGGTGAAATTGACATGGGAGCGCTGTGGTGTAACTGCCGGGGGCTGTGTGCTGTTTCCCCTTCACGTGCGACAACTCCACTTGGGCAACCTGGTTTCTTTTGTATGCAGCGGTCGGCCCGGCTGCAGGAGGAGTCCCGCCGCATATCATGCGGATTCAGTGCTCGCAACCGCGGGTGCTTTCTGAAGTGGAGGGGGCCTGACCCCTGGATCGATATTGATGTCATTACGGCGTAACCTTTGTCATTTCCAATAACTTTGACTTTTCAACACTATCCCACTTGGGTTGATTTTAACAAGGACAGCAGCACTTTAGCAAAGGTTTTGTATTTGAGTCCAGTTATCAAGAGGACTACATTAACCAGCATGCTATGGGCAACGCCCACTGGGGCGGTAACAATGACGAAATAAAAATGGCCACATAGCACCTTCCTGTTGTTTCGTTTTCCATGGTGGAAGCCAGTGATCAAGAGCCAACTGGGCTCGAAACGCGTATGGCAGTTTGCAGGTGAAATTGACATGGGAGCGCTGTGGTGTAACTGGCGGGGGCTGTGTGCTGTTTCCCCTGTTGTGTATATACATATATATAGATGTGGTGGTCACCATTGGGTAGTTATAGTTAGCATTAGGTAGTTATAGTTAGCATTTCCATAGGAAATTCCTTTTTTGTTTTGTTTTACTGATAACTTTGGCTCTGTTTCACAAATCTTTCTGAAATGTTTCTCTTTTTCATTTCTTCATGGACAGCTTTGGTGTGATCCCTCAAACAGAGTATGTAAAAGAGAGAGGATCCCAAAACACGAAATACCTAAGCATTTTTCATAGACTTTTTAGGCAGTTGTACCGCAAAAACTGCTGTATATAATTACACCCAATTTTGCAAGAAGCTAGATCTTGGTCCAGAAATAGTGCTCTTTGTGATTTGATGTAAATTCATCCAGTAGTCTTTGATATACTAAGCTAGAAAAATATTGAGTCAGAATCCCGGGGGAGCAGGGCTCTGATTGGCAGCCTTCAACATGAGGAAAAATGTTGCAGGCAGCCATTACAGGACTTGGGAACTTAGTATCCTGTACTGAGGTTAGTCAAAAATAAATATTTAGGTGGCAGTTTAGGTATAACCTGCCTCCCTAGGCCCTGGGACCGAATTCTTTTTTTTTAAAAGTCCTGATCCTGTGGGACTCTTGTGAGACTTGCACGACTTCCATGGGATCTACACTTAAAAAAAAACAACCTGCATTCACATTTTCATATTATTTAGGGAAGGCGGCATGGGCGCAACCCTGGGGTCTCAAATGGGCACCTGAGACCACATCCCCTGGAGCCAAAATATATGATAAAAGGGAAGGGGGCATGCAGCCACCCAAATGGGCCAGGAAGACTTCATCCCTGGAGGCCAAGGATTAACTACTGACATAGATAATTAGAGAAGGTTACGGTCATATCGTACTAATGCAGCCATCTTTTCTTTCCTATCCTATTTATCTAGAAGTTTTGCCATTTTATGGACTGATTTTTAATCTTTTTGACTCTGCACTTTGACACTGCTATTCAATGACACACTCAGGGGTGGCCAGAGCATGTAAGCACGGTGGGGCAGTGAGGCGGGGGGGTGCAGATCACAGAAGGATGGTTAAAGTGACAAACAATGGGATAGGGAATGTAAATAAATGAATAAATAACACCACTTACCTCGTGCTTGCAGCATTGTCGAGTCGGCAATGTGGCGAGCGCAAGGTCAGTGGTTTCATTTTTTTGTTTAATTTACATTCCTTATCCCGTCATTTGTCACTTTCGCCTCCCCACAACCACCCCCGCCTGCTACACAGTGCTTGCCTGCATGGGCCGCTACTGGCCACACTATGTATGTACTGACCATATAACATGAGGTAAGATGGCTACAACCAATGGACTTGTTTAACCTTTGAAAAAACCTATGGGACACTGATGACGGAAATGCACCAATGGCATGGAACTGCATGTAGCATGTGGACTGTAGTAAAAAATGACTAGAAAATAGTGGCTCCAGTTACACCATTGAGGTCTATCTGACTGCAGTTTGCAGCCTTCCAGAAACACATACCAGAAAAAAGTATTAACCATTTCACAAAACCTGCAATTCTACACTAGGCCTTAATGTATAAAGGTGAGACAGACTAGATATTAGGAAAAATACCTACCAAATTTTGGTTGTCACAATATAGGTGAAGGGATATATTTCAGCCAGTTTGATCCAGTTCACTGTAGAAACCAAAAGGGAACTTTTTCAAAATAATATGTTTTGCTTCCTGATAGACTAGAAATAGTAAAGCAGCTAAGGTGGCTTTCATTTCATCCAATGACTGTAAGTAGCATCCAAATTAGGAGTGCAAATTTGGTGCCAAGAAACATTACACCAACTTCTAAGGCCAGCTGATGTTTGTGGGTCAATCATGATACCCTTATCTGTAATGAGCCATTTTAAGGGAACACGGGGCAATGGCGTCACAAGCGACCAGAACAGAGGCCTGCCTTTTGACAATTAAATGCCATAAGGAGAACCAAGTGATGGAAGCCTTTCCTCTAGTGAATGCTCACAGACATTTCTCTCTTACCAGAGCAGGAGGAGAAGCTGTTTTCAGATCAGGGTGAGGGTAAGGTTTCTCATTTCCATATGGTTGTACCAAGGATGTCACTTGCAGCCTTTGAGATGGTAGTTTGGTTTAATAGAAACCCATGGAAAGGGACAGTTTCAGTAAGTTAGGAAGTACTTAAAAGAGGTTTATGTTTTGGTGAGACTTCAAGATTGATTAGGCCCATGAAATGTAACAACAAAGCCCTAAGTACAAGCTTGCTGAAATATTCATTCCTCTACACTATCCATGCACCAAATTCATGCAAATATGAGTTTTATTCTAAATTAGAGAATAATTACATGGACTCATGGGTCATTTTCATGGCAATTGGCCCTGATTCGTAGAAGAAAATCACAGATATATTCAGTCAGAGGGATTGGTCAGGCACGTCTGTTGCCTGTCTGGGGCAGCAATATATGCTCCTGCCCTCCTGCTGCACAGGTCAGACAAGGTCCAGCTGTGCTTCTTTAGCTGGCCCTGAAGCAACAAAAATACAAGTGGTGTCTCCAGGTCCAAAATGACTGGGTCTAAAGTTTGCGGATCTGATAATTCAAGGCAACAAGACACTCAAATTTATGGGTGGCAGAATTACACCTCAGTGGTTATCTCACTGGATAAGAATGTTACCACTCCACCACCTCAACAGAATACACCTGGATCTTGAAAGAAATCAGAAGAGACTATGAGAAAGATATATGCTTTCTGTCTGCTTCATGGCTGTGAAGAAAACTGAGGTGTTGCATTCCCTCACTGGATGTGCTCTCCCGGGGTCAATTGGCAGACAACTCTAGGAGACCATATGGACACAACAGGATTAAAAAGGTTATCTGATGTGTGAGAGCCACCTGCTTATTATGAAATGTCCATCACTCGACCCTGTGAGAGCTGTACCTATAGACAGATCTGGATCCATGGAGCTAGTAGTTGTAGACGCGACTAGGAATAACCTTTCTAGCATCTTTGAGAAGTTGTAGCAGGATGAAGTGGCATACGTTGCTAGTTTAACCCTTGCAGCCCAGCTGAAGAGTGGCTGGAAGATTACATGGAAGCAAACTGATTCATCCACTGACCTCTGTAAGAAAGCACAGTGTTCTGGCAATTTTAGTTTGTTTTTATTTTTAGTACAAGGGGAGGCTCTGTGCGGCTGTTTGGAAACACACACAAAGTGGCCATGACTTTTGTATCTATATTGTTCCTATAGGAATGCTTTAACTTTCATTAAACATTCCCATACCTTGTTCCATTTATTGATGCTTTAGCTATTTTTTGTGTATTTTTGCATCTTGAAAATTTCTAGGTGTTTGTAAATTGATTTAGGAATTTTATTATATTCTTATCTTCACTTCCATGTTCTTAGTAGTGCTTAAACATATCACATTTTTTTCTGGGGAAACCCTGCTGCTTGCATCATAGCTAACATTGGTTGTGTGGAGATATCTTAGTGAACTGTGTTGGGAACTAACATGATTGTGTTAGAATGATTTTATAATAACAGAATTTTACACATTTGAAATGCATTGGAGATAGAGCACAGATGTACAGTTGTATACATGACATTTCTATTTGGTTGAGTAGATGAAATTCACTCATCTTATGAAGGGGGTATTGTGATGATTTTAATTAATTAAGCAATAAACAAACTTGATTGTGTCTTATTACATTGTTGGTGGTTCCCGCTCACAAATAATACCTTCTTTTAGACAGCTAGTATGTGTCTAACACCAATTAGTTATTGTGTTAGTGCAAATTGATTTGGCCTTAGAGGTATGGCTTATGTCATCCTAAAATTTAAATCTAATTTAGTAGGAAGTCACATGGGAAACTATGTGCCTACGAACAACTTTATAACGGTGGTTGTATGCTTGAAATGATAATCACATGAAATAAGTAACAACAAATTTTAGAATTTTACCAAAACTCATTTAATGGAATTAACCTGAGGAAATTTTCTGACAAATGAAGGCAGAAAGCAATTTGCCAAATTAACAAAGTGGAATCCTGTTGGTTACAACCTAACAGGTATTTGATTCGAGGCATGTTTAATATATGATTGACAGTAATGATTTTCATACATTGCAGTTTTTGCTTACAAAGTACAGTTTAAGATTTGACCTCATCTGGGATAATATAAATACATTTGTACACATATCCTGTGCAGGAAAGGATTTATTAATTAGGAAAATAATAGATTCCCAGTGCATTACTGTTCCATTTCTCTTATTTGGTTTCTCTTACACACTATAAAAATATATTACATATTTAAGTACAATTTGTTTTTTTTCTTTTTTACTTTTACTCAAATGTATAGTTAAATTCTATAAATGTTCTTCCAACAAACACAAGCCAATGTATGCAACTTTAGGGAACGGCCAACCTACCAGCCACCTTATCAGCCAACCTACCTTTGCTGTTTCCTTTACATCCAACTAGAGAACTGAATGTCTGCTAAATATGAGGGGTTTAGCCAATGACCAAGAACTTATAAGGCCCTTATTCTGAGCTACTCAGATCTCCTGATTCATCACCAAATCTTAAACAGTCAGGTGTGGGATCATTCTGTACGCAGCATTACCGCACCCCTCAGTTTTCAAATTAAATATTCAGCAGGTATAATCTGCTAGAGTACGCCCCTGAAAAATGGCTGAGAATGTAGGATTTGCATGTGCAGAAACACAGATCTTTTGGCTACTTATCCTTTCTTCAGTTGGCAAATCAGAATAGTGCAGTCATTTGTAACACAGCAAAATATTGCACCTCCTGGTTCTGGACACGTGGGTGCTGTATGAGTAGGAACATCCCTGTACTGCGTTAGGAATAGATATTGTTCTGTAAGTGTTAGTTGGCATTTAAAAATTGAGACTGTGTAATAAAGGGCACTAAAAAATAGAAAGGCTTTGGTTTTGAATTTTTTGTGACACTAAATAGTTCAATAGTTAAATAGATTTCCACACAGGGCTTACTTTAAATCGTCTAATAAGTACCCCAATCGGCAAATCACCAATGGCTCATCAAACAAAATGTCTATTTAGTGCCATATATGTCAATCTATTTAAAACCTTATACTAATTTGTATGAAATAGATAAAACATAAACAATGTATCTGCTGCAAACCAGCAATGATCCCTCTGTAAAAAGAAAGAGCCATTGTGTAGCCCAACCTTGTGAATTTGCAAAATTATGCTAAATAACACCTCAGGCCATATAAATTAAACACCCAAGAAAGAACCATGAAGGAATTCCACATAAGCCAGATTAAGGACATTGAAGTATTTACTTAAATGCATTAATTTAATTTGTAATGTTGTTTTAAATAACTGAATGTGGAAGTAAATCTATTAGAATTGAATAACGGGAATAGCATGCATATGCATAGGTTTGAACTATTCATTTAGAAACAAACATAATGCAGATGTGCAGTGTGGTTGATATGTGTTCTTTCAGGTTACATTGCACAATCTTAAAAGCATTATAACTCACCATGTGACCTCTGCACCAAATAACTGCTTGAAAAGATTTTGGGTTTCTTGTGATGGAACTTTTGGTTAATTGTCGAATTAGGGGCTTGAGTGACATATTACGAAATTTTGTTTGGATGGAAGGAGAATGTTATATGAAAAAATACCTCGAGGTGGAAGTGAGAGGGGTTGGCCTAACGGCTAAGGCGCTCGACCTCGGACCTGGGGATCTGGGTTCGAGTCTCGGTAACGACGCCAAAAACCCCCTGTGATTCTGGGCAAATCACTTAATCTCCCCGTGCCTAAAATGAAAGTGTGTCCTCATGTAACGTAACTGGTGCTATGTAAAGCGCTCTGATAACTGATTCGGTTCGGTTCCAGTTCGCGCTATATAAAACTGCAAAAAAAAAAAAGTAGATTTGGTTATTAAACACACTCCAGCATCAAGTATGAACTACATATACTGTAGCCCCAGGAGGATCTTGTAAGTTGAATTGCCTGGAATCTTACTGTTTTGTAACAATGTTGTTATAGTTATAGATTCACACAATAAGTATTGCATGTCAAAGACATCAGATCACAATCATTCCTGTTTGGATATCATAATTCAAGTAAACAGAGTGGGGCCTAATCATGAAGAAAGTGTTACATCTACACTAATAGAACTATGACTTTACATGTGTGCAGATTTACAACTTTTTCCTTTTCATAAACAACCCACGAGTACTTCTGGAAAAATATGACAGCCATAGGTTTCCATGACTACTAATGTCAATGTCAAGTGGCAGCTCCAACTTGATCCTTTTCCCTCTGTGCATGCTTTTATACAGCATGGTAAAGGACCGGGTAATGGAGCCCCCTGTACAAATGTGCATTTTTACTTTTTTTCTCTTACTCTGTGGATACAATATTTTTCCCAGTGGAGAAAGTTATTTCTCTATACCCCAGCAGATCTGGATTGAATCTCTTCCCCTCCACTTCCTGGAAGGAGAGCAAATCTCTGACTATTTCCAGGTTGAAAAGAGGTCAGGCCAGAGTTTGGGAATGCTCACAAATGTGTGGTGTTCACAAATTTACAAAGCAAGCCATTCCTTTTATCAATCACTTTCAATCTCTTCAGTGAGATTTACAACTGCAGATTACAAGGCAATTGTGGTGGAGAATTGTCTTATCTCACATTGCTTTTTAATTGCATACTGCTAACAGGGAGGGAAACTAAACATTTTATGCCAAAGAATCATCATTAATTAAGATGATGTTATTTGGAAAATAATGTTAGGAATAATAAATCATGAAGCCAACAAAATAACTGTAGAAGAACGAGGTGACTCAAGAGCTATGCACAATTATAGTACCAGACGATCAATAAAAAAAAATATACAAAGGGCTCTCATACAGATGAACTATCAAGCTAAAGCTATTCGGCAAAGAACAAGTTGAAGTGTTCAATGCATAGGATAAACACCAACACTTCACCGAAAACCTCGGAAATGGTCCAATAATCATAAGGATGTCATCATCATAATATTAACTTGGTATATCTTTACTAGGGGGGAGATTGGTGATTGAACAGTAAAGTAAGGAGAATAATTGTGTAATCATGATGTGGGATGCCAGTGCTGTAAGAATCCAATTAAGAAGAGGTTCTTTGGTTGCCTATAAGGCTTCAAGTTATGCTAAGGTGAGCTCTAAGGAGGTTTGATTCTGTGCTCAAGGTACCTTGCTATGAAAATCAGTTTTTTAAGGTAATTGACTCTTATCTTCTCTATTTGTGTAGTCACCAAATAAGGTGAACAAATATAATGGGATGTAGAGGTGGATGTAAATTAGGGGTAACCAGACCTAGGCTAATAAACCTGCATCACTGTTTGGTACCACTGGCACTGACATTGCTATTACTGGTCATTTTGGTCAGGATGGCTGTGGCAAGCAAAAAAGGTAAGCAGACCATTAAGAGCCTTGTTGATGTTCTACAAGATTCCATAACATGTACCTGGTCACTGAAATGCAAATAGAAGGTGTTTGGGGACAAAGGTTAAGAACAGGTATTCATCCTCTTATGCAAGGCTGGTGGATTTTCCACCGTCTGTTCACACAAAGTGATCAATGTCTTCTGTATTGCTCTTCAGATCTTTTCAGGGCTACTCTCGTTGGCTCCTCAGCCAACAAAGTCTGCTTATTGTTTAAAATGAGCTAATTATAAACGCAATACATGTATTGTGTCCATGATACTCCTAATGGAAGGTAAAAATACTCAGAGCAAAGAACCGTTCAAGAGAGAATTCTATAAGTGGTATAGGTGAAATGTTCATCCATTAATTGTTTCCTGTGTTCATGCTTAGTTGTGCAGAAGGTTGCAGCAATACTATGCTCCTCTGTCTCAAGAATGCATACGCAGTAATCTCTTTCCACTCTAGCTATGTGTGAGGATGTACGTTGTTACAACACATGCTTTTACTACGCATGCCTTTACAATGCAGGTTTTTCAACGCAAGTCGTTACAACGACTTGCGTTGGGGGGTGCTGGATAGTGAATAGTTTAATTTTCTATTCCAACTCCAGTCCCCGTGGATAGTAGGGAAGGTGTTGGATAGTATATTAAACTATTACCTATCCTAGAGCGCCCCCAGTGCAATTTGTTGTGATGACTTGCGTTGAAAAACCTGCGTTGTAAAGGCACTGCGTGGTAAAAGTTGCGTCGTAAAGGATGTTTCCCATTTGTGATCATCATGAATATAAGAAAAGATGTATTAGTATCCGCTAATGATAGTGTTTCAAAAACACATTCAGGAGTTTTCATAAAAGATTTCTGTGACTAATATTTCCAGTAGTAAATGTTCGCTGTGTTTCAAATATATATTGCATTACCCACTTCCACTTTAATATACACTTAATCACTGATTCCTACAATACATGACTATGCTCTGCATAGGTTTGTGGCATGTTACCAGAATTTCATAATGTAACCAAAAACCTGTGTGACAAAAATATTGAGGTATATTTTTCAGTAAAATATTACCCCTTTTACAATAATAGTAGAATGGCATGATATTTTTGTAAATGCAATATGAGACACAATATTTCTGTAAGGTGATACTTTTGCTAACAATATTCTGACATATAACCAGGTTGTTTTGTCCAATGTAACCCAGGTAATTATGAGCTTGTAGTAAATCTGGTTATCAAAAATTGAGAGTACATTATGCAACTTTGGACCATACATGAATTTCTGTACATGAATTGAAAATGTGTCCACTTTTATGCAGACATTGTTGTTTAGATATACTAACATTCTAAGCCACACAAGAAATACAATCTAATCATCTCATTTCTGAACAGTAAAAAAAAAAAAATCATGTCATAGTTCACTTTAGAAACTTCCTTCTCAATGTAGGCTTGCATGTATAAGTAAAAGATAAAGATGGTGGCAGTCATGTTTAAGCATTTCCAACATATATGCCATTGATACATAACAGAAAACCAAACAATGTCTGACTCAATGAAAACATCTGCTCTAATCTATACCCTTGTAATTTCCTCTTGTTAGTTAATATGAATGTAAAACATGATCAGAATTCATACATCGGTACAGGTTGTAGGCCTGAATAACAGCAAAATGTCTTCACATTTTTTCCTGACATACTGAAAGCAAAGTAGAATGGTAGCTCAAATTGGAAGTAGATGTGTAATATCCATGTAGCTAAATGATAACCTCTTTTGCTTCTTTTGGAGTATATTTTGTTTGTATTTGCAGATTTATAATTGTCTGGTAAATCCATGCTTTGTATGGTCCTCCCTACAGAGGGAATTCTGTAATTCAAGTAAAAGTCCCTAAGATGGTTGAGAATAGGACATTTCTTCTCTTGTTTTTATGTGCTATTTTGTTCATTTGTTTAAAGCAAGTTTTATGCTTGCATGTTTTGAAATGTGTTTGATTTATAGCAAATAAGTACAGTCCTAATAGAAATTGTTTCTTTCTGCCAATTTTATTGAAAGTTTCAGTCAACAGTCTGTGTTTATAACTTGGCTATTTCATGAAATACAAATCAAAATACTGACATTTGTTTTCACTAGATTTGTCATACATAATCTACCAAGAAGTCATAGATTTAGAAATATCAATAGTGTTGGGTACTTTTTGGCCACTGGAATATTAAATTGAAAATGAAAAACCTGTTCAAATTTTATCTAGGTATATGCTACTAAATTAAGATCCAAACAACATCAAGCAAGTAAGCTTCTCTTAATTATAACATCAATCTTTAATTTTAATCTGTGCAGTCGAATAACATTGTCTAGTTGGTCCGTAATTAATATTCGCCAATAATAACAAACTTGAATCTTCATATATGATTTAGCTTGAAGACATTTCTACATTTTCCATATATGGCTATGTTATTACAAATATAAAACGTATTTGAATTATTAAAAATATTACCTTTTTATAAATACAATGAGGTCAAATGTACAATTTCCTATTTTTTTTAACTAATAAATGTGCAAGATGTTAACTGGCCATCAAGGAAATCATACTTCTTGCACCATTAGACCAAACACTTACTCTAGTTTTGAGCATTTTGCCATCATTTACACTTGTGTGGTCAGTCAGTTATATGCTTTAAAAAATTATCTTTCTTTACGTTTCCTCTACATACTTTGGGAGAAAATCCTTCATCATGTCTAATTTCGTTCGAGTTACTGTCTTAAAACTTACATATATGTATCATTTGACCATACCCAATTTATTTGGTAGCAGCATCCATCTTTGATGGGGAAAAATAAACTATGTGCATTGCTTTAGTTGATACAGACATCCCTCAGTCTCATTTATGACAGAGAATTAGATGATTTAGTTGGCTGTGCTGTATTTGGGGATACTGTGGAATAGCTTTAAAGTACCTAATTATGAAGCTAATGTACTATAAATTTATTTTTAGAACTAAAACCATTCATGCTTTTTTGGCCATTATGCTTGTTTAGAATAGAAAGATATTGATTCATTAATAATGTCAAAGGTAAGACATGAGTTATGAAAAGTTCTACTGGGCCAAGTAATCTTTAAAGAAAACTCACATGAAAGGAAGAAAAATGTGAAATTATTTTACTATTAGTCTTCTATTAAAAAGTCACAAAAAGAACAGATGAGAACCTTAGCAAAATAACATTAAAGCCACTCATGTACTTACTTTTGAATGGTCCCATCTATTTTAAATTGTTCTTAGAGAAAAAAATAGGTTTTTTCTTCAATTCACAATTTGTAAATATTTATTGCAATGTTGTTAGCTTGCAAAATGGAAAGAGCAGGACATTATCAAGATACTAAACAGGAAACAGAAAAAAGTATACCCCCATATGCTCACATTGCAGAACCAGTTTCAATTTAACTTCCCCCAACATGAGTTCAAATGTGCATTGTATGAGATTTGACAAGGTTTTTGCCCAGCAATGTGTGGTGGTCATTTCATGCATGTAATTCATAAACAGCTATTAGCAGCATATGAGCCACCAAGTACCACCCACTGGGTGAATGTAGTCACTGGCTGGGAAAACCAAGCAATAAGGTCATTGTCTGTGGCCCAACAAATCATCATCTTGGATAATAATCATCTGGAACTCCTGAAAGGTTTCTGACTTTCAGTGCAGCGTCAACAGTCTTAATTAGCGTATTGATCATTGTTCTCATTTCTGGTGTGTATGGATCATACTCTAACTTTCTTAGTCCGGAGCGCTTGAAGTTGCCATCCTTTTGACCTTCCACACAGAGAAGTCTGTCCTGTACAATGGGGATCCCTAAAAGGCTCACCATTCTCTTCAGTTGAACAAAAAGGTCCTGTTTTAGTTCCTCAAAGTGTACCACAAGGACATTCTTTCCATATTTCAGCCAGTCAATGGTGTGAGTTGCCCACCAAGGTGCATAGTTGTTGACAAATTCAGGCCATTCTAGAAAAGAAAAAGGACAATTGTGAGTAACGGAAATTGTGATACATTGCTAAAACGAAAAACAACAAAAAAAGTATAAGCCATATGCATCCCTGGCTGATGAAATCGTTATTCATTTGTGATTTTTATCAACCTAGTATGGTTTTTCCTCATTACACTGGTTTGTTGAGTGATTTATAAGAGAGAAGAGCTCCAACTAAAACAATTTAAGATTTCAAGAGGAGCAGCTTGTCTACAATTAATTTCTGCAGTGCACTTTACACTCTTCTATAATGATGCACATATGGAAAATGTACTTTTTCACAAATAAGCTCTGCAGTAGATTAACATTTTTATACCAATGGGCCTCATGTACAAAGGGATTTAGCATTTGTTAATCATCTGGTTCCGTAAATCAGAGGGTTTGCAAATGCTAAATCCTATTTCTAAATACACTGAACCCATTTAGAAAGGTTTTACAGAATCATTAAATGGTTTTGTAAAATCATTAAGAACTGCTGTTTGAAAGGGGCGTGTCAGGAGCGTCCCTTCAAAATACTGATTCCTAATGGTCTGTATTAATATTATGAGACCCTCATCTAGTCATAAAATAATAATATTTACCACCACCTCAAAAGAGGGGGAAAGTCATTTTTAAACATAAAGGGGTCCCCAAACCCTTTTCTTAGGAGCAGGCAGTAGTCCATGGGACAATTTCCTATTCCTAAAAAAGCTTTGTGTAACTTTTTATTTTTTTAAATGCATCCCATTTTCTTTTAAGGAAAGCAGGCTGCATTTCAAAAAGAAAAACAATGCTTTAATTAAAAGCAATGGGGGGTGTGGCCAAGATGGCAGCGGAGTAGGACGTGCATTTCAGTCCCTCCGGCGCCTTCCGACATTTAGCTTTGAATATCACCCCTGAAAGTGCCCATCAAGGCAAGTGAAGGCAAGCGGCAGTGCTCTGGTGTACCTGGAGCGGCTATTTGGTGGAAAAGGTGGCTGGTGGCCAGCGCATACTTGTGCGGCCCTGACAGGCGCAGAGCCGGACGACGCACGAGGCGGACAAGAGAGCGGCAGGCCCTCCCATAGCAGTTTGGCGTGACAGCGGGCTGAGGTGTGGAGTACGGCCCGCGGCTGGGGCTGTGCAATTGGCGGGCGTCCGCAACAGGCTTGGGACCGTCACTGGCGAGGTTGGCCGGCAGAGCTTGGGCCAGGAGCAATGAGAGCGGACAGCCTGGAAGTCCTGAGCGGCCACGGCGGTTGAGACCCCTACAGGGCGGGCGAGTGCTCCCGCGCGGCGCCGCGGCTCGGACGGAGTTGGCAGAAGTGGACGTCCTTGATGGCGGGTCCGAGGTGAGGAGTGCGGGGTGGCCCCCGGTGGGAGCCGGCGGTTCAGTCTGCATAACGACAGATGGTGAAGCCCTGCAGCAGGAGCGAGAACTACCGAGGCCTGGGTGTCAGGCCTAGAGGGGCCACGAGACTCTGCCTTGGAGCCCAGTGGACTGAGGTGCCTAAGCAGCGAGCAGACCTGATCGGGGGTGCGCGTCCCTGTTCCCTATCCCCCGGGGCGCTGGAGCAGGCGCAGCTGGTTCTGTACCGTTCGGCCGCATATCGGCGGGGAGGCCTGGCAGTGGGGTGGGCACCTTGCGGAGCGGACTGGAGTGAAGTGGGGAGGCCCCGTCGGCGGCAGTGATCCTCAGAGCTTGCGGCAGAGAAGCCTTCGTCCGCTAGAACACAGCTCAGTCAGCTCCTCCCGCACAGCCCACCTCTGCGCCCCACCACAGCAAGCTTCCTTAACGTGGTCTGCCTCTCGACACCAGTACAACCAGCTTGGCCCGCGTGGCCCGCCTCTGGCCTCTGGAGCAGTAGACTTCACCCTTGCAGCCCATCTCTAAACCCTGGGGCAACAGGCTTCCCAAACGCGGCACACCTCTAACCAACAGTAAAGTGGCCAGACCGGGACCCGGCTCAGTGACAGCGCTGCGTGCACAGGCCTACCTGCTTAGGCACAGATTCCAGCCGGGGTCATGATGTCGGCGGCCAAGAATAGGAAAGGTAAGCCCTCGAAAGACACGCCTCAGAAAATAACAGGACAGTCCGCCCAGCAGGCTGCTGATAAGTCCCCGCGTCCTGATGACATCGACGCACCGGTCACCAAAGCCTTCATGATGGAGTTGTTTTCAGCCATCAAAGAAGATATCTCGGAGTTACGCTCTCAGTTGGCATCTGATCTACGAGAGGTGCAGCGCGATGTGGACGATGGTGGGTGAGCGGGTGGCAACACTAGAGGAGCATGATTTGGGGACGGCAGAAGACGTACATCAACTCCAGCAGGATGTGATTCACCTGACAGAGCAAAACTTGGACCTCCAGGCGCATGCTGAGGACTTAGAGAACAGATCTTGCCACAATAATATCCGGATTCGGGCTGTTCCCTAGGAAAGGCGAGGGGGCGGATCTACGAGAGTACGTGGGAGCCCTTTTTCGTCAGATCCTGGATGAGGAAGACCTGTAGGATATTCAACTGGACCGGGTTCACCGGGTGGGTCTGCCAAGGGGACCCAAGGCCCCCCCTCCTGACATCTTAGTGTGTGTGCATGATGTGAAGATCAAGGAACGGATTCTGCGGAAAGCACGTGACCTCAACCCCCTCCAATTCCACGAGCACCACCCTGCACTTTTTTAAGATCTAGCGGCCTCCACGCTTGTCAAAAGAAGGGAGTTCAAACCCGTCACTAACTACCTGAGAGAGCAAGGTATTCCCTACTCATGGGGGCACCCATTCAGGCTAATCTTTAAGTTTAATGGAAAGCTGATTCAGGTCCGCTCCCTGGAGTCGGCCCTCGACCTCTTGGGCTTGGAACGGACCGTTCCCTCGTCGGGAGAAGCCAAGTCTTCCAGCAGACAGCGTCGGCGATCAGCAGAGTGGCAACGGTTTGGCAAGCCTGCACCTGCCACAAAGCCTGACCTATCAACAAGCCGGCTCGAGAGAGGGGCAGCGGTCGCTTCGGTGGCCCTGGTGACGGAGGCGGCAGGGGACACCGGAGGAGAGGGACCTGAGCTCTGCACTAATTGGGCCAGTAGCTGGCGCCGGGCAAACTATCTACTTGGTACAGACTGTTGACTCTTTTATGTCCATGGAGGGAGATGAGTCCTGTATCAGGAATTGGTTAATTAGAAAGTTGGCTCCATGTTCCCCAGCTCTTGGGGCCTGTCTAATGGACTGTTGTTTGCTTCTTTCTTCTATAACTGTTGAATCTTGTCTTGTTGGGGTTTACACGTGTGGGGTTGGGGGTGGGGGAAGGGAGTTGGGGGTATGCGGGTGCTCTGGGGGCTCCGCTTCAGCTGGGGGGGAACTAGGCAGGGGTCCGGGGGCGGTTGGGACAATGTGGTCCTTTAGGGGTTTCAGTATAGGAGTGTGCAAAGAAGGTCTGCCTCACTTATCGTTATGCAGAGTAGGGAGCTGAAGATAGGAGCAATATGACAGGGAGGGAAGCAATGGCTGTTGGAGGGAGGGTTGCATAATATATGGCTCGTTCAACACCCCCAGAAGCGCAACTACACCTACTATTCGGATGCCCATAAGACCTACACGCGCTTAGTTCACTTCCTGGCCATGTCCTCCCTTATGCCTCATTTGTCAGCAGCAGACATTGGGCCGCGTTCCCTATCGGATCATGCGCTTATTTCAGTAGTCCTCACTTCTAGCGGTGCTAGGCCGCCATCGGTGGGCTGGCGCCTTCGCGATTCTCTGCTACACTCGGAATCGGTGTTGGCGAAGATCCGAGAGACCAGAGTTCATTACCTTGCATAGAATGAGGTGGGAGACACACCTCTCATATCGATCTGGGAGGTCCTGAAATTAGTAGCAAGGGGCAAATTTATAGCGATTGCAGCGACATACTCCTGTTTGCGTAAGGAGAAAAGAGCGGAGTTGGAGAGGGAAATTAGCGGCCTAGAGGCGATTCATAAGACGACTGGGGCGCCGAGGATTTGGCGGGAGTTGGAGACGAAGCGGCGTATGTTGAGCACCTGGACATGGATAGAGCTATGCATTCCTTACTACGTCTACGGCACAAGTTCTATCTCTGTGGAGATAAAGCGGGCGGATGTTGGCTCACAGGTTGCGGGCACGCTCTCAGCTGACCACTATCCACACAGTTCGGATACCACAGATTCCGCCATTGTAGACACTTTTCGCCAGTTCTATCAGACCCTTTTTCACAAAGAGGGAGTGTCCTCTACGGGACTGGCGGACTATCTTGAGTCGTGTAACGTTACGCCTCACCTGCGGGGGTCAGTGGAGGCCCTGGATTTTCCAATCCGCATTGAGAAAATGCATCTCAGCCATTGCAAAACTGAAGGTGGCAAAATCACCTGGGCCATATGGCTTTTCTGCAATCTTTTACAAAACTTTCTGTAGGGAGCTGGCTCCGCTCTTAACCCGCCTTTTAATTATTTTCTTGACACAGGGGCGGTGGCTCCGTCCATGGCAGAGATGGCCATCACGGTCATTCTAAACCCGGGAAGGACCCCAAAGAGTGCGGATCATATAGGCCAATCTCGCTGCTCAACATTGACGCCAAGCTGTTTGTGAGGGTACTGGAAGCTAGGCTTAGCCCCTTGATGGACGGGATCATCGAACCCGATCAAGCAGGATTTATTCCACCTCATGGACTTAGTCCATCGCTCTCGGACGCAGGCTTTCCTGCTCTCCATAAACGCGGAGAAAGCCTTTGACCGTGTAGATTGGGACTACTTGTTTGCCGTGTTGAATGCATTCGGGATGGGGGATAACTTCATATGGTGGTTTCGGTGTCTTTATGCAGCCCCCAAGGCGGCGGTGCATGTCAACGGCTGCAGGTCTGCTCTTTTCCCTATTACAAGGGGAACGGGACAGGGGTGCCCTCTATCCCTGTTGCTCTTTGCGCTCTATATGGAGCCCTTTGCTCAGCGCATTCGGTCTAATATAGACATATCCGGGATCAAGTTTGGGGAGGATACGGATAAGATCAGTCTGTATGCGGACAATGTCATTCTCGCACTCACACACCCTCACTCCCTCCTTGCGGAACCTTTCGAAAGAATTGGCGGAGTTTCAGAAAGTGGCAGGTTTCAAGGTCAATTTCACCAAATCACATATCCTCAACCTTTCCATCCCTGAGGCAAACGTCCAAGGACCTGAAGCAGGACTTTGAGTTCCAGTGGGCGCAATCCGATATCCCGTATCTGGGTGTCCGTTTAGCACCTTCCATTACTAAAACAGTGTCCCTGAACTATAAGATGTTGGTTGAGCAGGTTTCCAAGGCTTTCTCGGATTGGTCCCGGCTCAAGCTAGCCTGGTATGGGAGACTAGCAGCTCTGAAAATGACTGTCCCCCCCGCATACTGTACTTGTTTCAAATGCTGCCATTGACCCCGCCGCAAGGCACCCTGCGTAAGCTGCAGGGGCTCCTTAATAAGTTCTACTGGGACAACAAGCGGACGCGACAGGCATTGTCCATAGCGGTCACTCCGGAGGCAGCTGGGGGACTCGGTTTCTCCCTGCTGTCAGCCTACTTCCAGGCATCCAACCTGAGATACATAGTCGAATGGAACAGGCCCATGTCGAGTAAGCACTGGAACTTTATGGACCAGACTGTGGCGGGCTGCAATATCTGGCGAGAGCTGTGTTTGCCGCGCAACCACAGAGCCTGGGGCCTCTACTCTTCACCGGTGACGGCCCGACCCTCAAAGCATGGGACCAGCTAGCACAACGCAAATGGTGGACTACGTTCCCTTCCCCGATGACCCCTATTGTTGACAACCCGGACTTTCCACCGGGCCGCACGTCCCCGGTCTTCCATCGCTGGAGAGAGGAAGGCTGTAAGAGGGTGAGTTCCCTCTTTGACCTAGACGGTTTGATCAAGTTCCCGCGATCAAGTTCCCGCGGCTGCGTACGGAGTACTTCCAATTGCCACTGGCGGATGCTTTTCATTACTCGCAAGTGGCGCATTGGATTACCCAACCTGCTAACGTTGCCTCCATGTCCCGGCCGCTGACGGCGTTTGAAAAATGGCTGGTCTGCAAGAAAGACGATCGGAGACTCATCTCGGAGCTGTATGCTATGATTTTGAGTCATCCTAGGAGACAACGCACGCCTGCGCAGGTCCGATGGGAAACGGAGCTGGGACGTCCGTTGTCGAAAAAAGAGTGGGAGAACGTGTTTTACCGCACACAGCACATGGCCTCTAACACTGCAGGTGCCGAATCAGCCTACAAGGTAGCGGCCTATTGGTACTACACCCCGGCGCGCGTTAGAGCATGAGATGCCACCAAATCAGGTCTCTGCTGGTGGGGGTGTGGGCTAACAGGGACATTGGCGCATTTGTTATGGTACTGCCCAAAGTTGGGGAGGTATTGGACCACGATCTTGGACAAGCTGGATGAGGCGTTTCAGATTACATTCCCTTGGCTGCAGGAGAATACTCTGTTGGGGCTTCCCCATCCTAAGTTCTTCCCCCTGCGCTCACTGAAAGGTAGGCAGATTGGGCTGGCGCTGTTAGCGGCGAGGCAGGCGCTCCTGGCGAACTGGGGTTCCCCGACGGTACCTGATCCCCGAGATTGGTTCCAAAGGCACATTTTAGCGATGGAAAGACTCTCGATGGGTATGGATGGGAAGAGATCGGAATATGCTAAATTGTGGGGCCTGTTCTTGCACCTCCTGTCCAAGGACCTACGAGAAGTAACTTGCCCGAAGTAACTACAGATCCTACAACTCATTCCCTTAGAGTCGGAAATGGTTAAGCCAGTGGGTTGAATCCTCCCTTGTAGAGCTGCTGGATTCCTAGTAGCAAATTGTATTGTTAGAAGCTGATGCGGAGCGGGGTGGGACGGGGAGGGGGTAGGTTTAAGGGGTGGGAGGAGGAATGGGGGAGGGTGTTTACTTTTCCATTCTCTGAAATAAGGTGCTGGTCATAGCACAGGCGGGGCTCCTTCTCAGGTTCATAGTATTACGCGGGGTCGTCCTCCGGGATGTAGGCCCAGACGCTGTGTCGCTTGTCGCTAAACTGAAATTACGGCCTGCCGGCAAGTTGATGTAGGCAGCTGGGCTGTGTACCATATTTTCTTCCCGCATAATAAAAATGATTGACTCTAATTAAAAGCAATGACAGTTATGGTGGTCTGTTGATCCCAGCCGGCCACCATTCCTCTGATTGAAAAGGTAGGTCAAATTCTATCCACTGAAATTCTATATTTTGTGATCTGACCAATTAAGAAATAGTTTAGTTTGCAAAACCAATGCATTCAGTAGAACTTAGTGCTCACATTGGAACCACTTTTCCCAAATCGATTGTGGTACATTCTGAATAAGAAATTTGAAATTGTGAGTCATTATTAGTTGGAATTTAGAATTTTTTATTTGAATAGAACATAAGGCCCCTATTCCTTGAGGTTTTATATGCACAAGCGCACAGCCGAAAATATCTTTCAACTATGATGTATTAAATTAAAAGATGGGAATACATGAAAACAGGCTACATATATAGAGAAAAGATTTACATAGATATGCATATTCATAACGCCCTTTATGGAATGTTAATGTGGGCAGATAATATGTTCTAGTGGTTTTCATTATGATTAGGGAGCTAAGAAAAAATCCTGTCTTTTCAATCACCGACTATTAGGGTAAAAAGAACAGCAATTATGCTAATTCCAATTTTAAAGATGTGTGAGTGGATTTTGTCCCATTACCACTTTGAGGTACTTTCTTAAAAGCTGTCATGGTGGGAGATAGTTTTTTTATGTGGCAGTAGTAAATTTCATCTGCTGGTGTGTTCCAAGTCAAAGTATCTTTATTTTTCAACCAGGGTTTTTAAGTTAGAAGAAAGAATCACTCCTAAGATTACTGTTCACCTGTTATTTGCGAGTTAACTTGAATGGTTATGTTACACAAGATTTCCAGAACAATGCATTTTCAAAGAGGTTGATAAAATCAGGAGGTGCAAATTGGCTCTTCTGGTGAACTACTGTGAAGAATATAGAAGCAGGTCACATTAGACTCAAGTTCGAAGGGGAATTTCATGGTTTATTAGTAGAAATGTTAAAAGATCAAATGAATAGCACTAAAGGAAAGAGGCCAGTGTCCTTGTCTCAGCCTCCATTTGCTTCCAATTGACCCTTCTGGCAAGTGAGCACCTTTGATCCCTTGCCTGGTTGCATCACCACTGAATATTTTATGTGCTAGTCAGATGGATTTGAATCTAATTGTTTGATAATAAGGAAGTACAGTATAATCACGATACACATTCTTTAGTCAGATCTTCCCAATCCAAATTAAAGACAATGAGTACCTGTTCACCCAAAAAAAGTAAAATTACAGGTGTAGATTTAGATCTGCACTTGAACATACTTTGACATTTTTTTGCATTCAACAACATTGCCAGTAGAACTCATGGAATGCTGCCCCTTGCATAGGTATCCAGGGTTACCACGGGTATTTTCAAGGGACTATTCCAGTTGGCCACTATTCCGATTTCTTCATGGAATAGAATTCTGCACAAGCGGAACAGAGCTTCCTGTGCAAATGCACATTTTTTATTTCATTCTCTACATGGAAAATATATTTACTTCTGGAGAAACCTCTTTAACTACACACCAATCTTGAAATGTAAGTTAAACCAGGCTTTGGCTTGAGTCAATCTCCAGTCATTTCGATGGTTTATAGGGGCCCAAGAGATGTTTGGGAATGGCCACAAATCTACATGCTTGTTGGTGTTTCCAAACTTCCAAAACAAAGAATGCCTTAGAATTTCCACTTTCTGCTGTTATGTGAGATTTACCACTACAGATTTCTCTACATTTAAGCACACCAGGAATCACTTTGTACATTTCTGTAGGCATACCAGAGGTTTTTCCTGCTGTAAACTAAACTTTACATATAAAAGGTGAATAGACCCCAATATCTCTACATTTTGCTCTTTATTCACGCCTGAAGCCCCACACAGGCCCTTATTATGAAAGGCCCAGACTTTAGAGATAGTAATGTCACATTTGTTGTTACCAACACTGGGAATACTGGGAGCATTCCAGGGAAATCAGTAACATTATATCCCGACATTAATGTAGCAACACAAGTTTAAACACCATACCCTCATGTTGAACATGGAATTCCATGCATGAATCAGTGTGTCTACACCATCTCCTGATTGTGATGCTGTTATTGTAGCTTTTATCTTTGAGTATATTGCCCTTCAAGGTATTTCTCTGTGGATTTCTCCCTTATAAAACATTTGGGATTTACCGGTATATGGAAATACCGACTGGTTCAGGAATTCCAGGATACTCGTGAGGAGAGTTATAGGGCCACATGCATCAAGATAAGGAATTGCGATTCCTTAATAGCGATTTTAAAGGAATTGCTTCTTAGGAGTCGCAATTCCTTATGCAAGTAGGAATCGCAAAAAAAAATGTGATTCCTAAACATTCCCTAATAGTAATTCACTATTAGGGAATGCATTCCCATTCATTCCTATGGGCCTTCAGGCCCATAGGAATGAATGGGAAAGGATTCGCAATTTAGGATTACCAAATAGGTAATCACAAATTGAGAATGCAATTTCAAGGGTGTTAGGGGGCCTAAGGCTCCCCTGATGCACCCCTCAAAACTGGTAAGTGTGCACATGTGGTGCACACACATGCACTAAAGGCATGTGTGTGCGCCACGTGGCACTTTGAAAAATGTAATTTTGTGCATTTTTCTAAGGATTTGCAAGTTAGCAGCAACTTGAAGTTGATGGTAATTTGTGAATCCACAATGCAAAGTCGCATTTTTCAAATGTTTCAGGCATTGCATTTAGGGAATTGCTATTCCCTAAATGCATTAGCAAAATAGCTAATCTCCAAAATTTTGATTACCTATTTTGCGAATGCATTTTGGTTTCATGCTTCGGAAATGCCTTTTTACCCATCGCAAATAGGCCGATTTGCGACCGGTTAAAAGCTTGATGTATGTGCCCCATAGTATGTATTCTAACAAAGGCACTAGAATTAGGGATGCAGAGTGTGCTGTAGCACCCCCAGGGATAACCCTATTAGAGTTCAGAAGGTGAATAAGCAATAAAGATGCCTTTAAATTATGGGCCTGATTCACAAAGTCTCTCCGCACTCGCGGTGGAGGCCCCACAGTCGTGGGGGAGTCTCTGCACTCGGGAGGAATCCCCGCAATGAGAATACTGAAGTGTTGAGACTCCCCCACAACTGCAGGGCTTCCGCCACGAGTGTGGAGGCCTTTTGTTGAATCAAGCCCTCTGTGTGTTTATCTTGTCACATTTGCTGCGTGGTTGAAGACAAAGGTCAAATGTCAGGCTGGGTCTACTGTCAAATTCCTGTTTATTTAGAAACTGGAGTGTACTTTTTTTGCTCTCACTGCAAAAGTGTAGGATTTTTTAAAAGTGATCTAAGTGACAATCCTGTTGGGGTACAAGAAAGGAATGGAAAGACTAGGATGCCGATTGTTTTCTAACACACATATATATATATTTCAAAATTTATCAGCAATTTGGCAAGCACAAATGAAGCACTTTTTTGTAATTCTGAAGTATAATGGAAACAAACATTTTAGTGGGAGTAAAACAAATCAAGACACTATACTTGGTGATGTGCGAATGATAAATCACTCAAACCCAATTTCCACACATTATACTTTTTGCGCTGTATAGTATTACTACTAAAGCTGCATGTCTGTGCAAACTTGGTGGCCTTTTCAAGGGGGAAATGTGCTGTCTGTAAATGATAGTGTGCTACCCCACCAGTGCTCCAAAATACACCATCAGCTACATATCACCTCCAAGCCCCTTACTCTGCTGCTGAATGGGCCTGGCCCATTTGCTACACTTGTTTTTTTGTATGATGCATAGGTTTTCCCAGACTCTATGACTTTAGTGATATAACATTAATGGCAGCACCCATCTCCCTCTGAAAATTGTTCCAGCACCACTGTATTCCAATTATCCAGTTGACATGACCAAGAGAGAACAATTGCAATCCGCTCTTGCAGGAGATAAAGGGAGAGAATTACACAGAATGGCGGTGCATGTAGTAGGAAAAAATAGTCCTCCTTTTTTTTACCTGGAGTATAAAAATGAAGGAGTAATGCAAAAGCTGAGACCCACCTTGTGAAAGTTGTGTTTGAGTGGAGTAGGAAAGGCTTTATCTGGAGGTCAATTGAAAAGTATGTCAAGACAGATTCTTTGCACAGTGGCTTAACCCTTCTATACTCAGATTACACTTATTGTAACATACATTTTTCGAGCAATAGCCAAAAGAAAAAAAAACACGAAAATAAAAACGCGATGAGATGCTGCAAGCAGCAATTTGTCCGTGTCTCCTATCAGGTAAGCGTTAATGTTTTGCAAGTCAATTCACCTGTCTTGTGATATACATTCTATAATTTCCCTATAATCCAAGCTGACTAAATGTTTCAAAACAAGGTCGATAACAACAGTAACATGTTCTATTAAATGGTAAATAAAGAGCAGAAGCTGGTCATGTCACAATAGGACTTGATGTGTCAAACAAAAGATAGTGGAAAAAAGAAGCTGATGAAATAAAATGTACATCAAAGTCTAGTGTACAAGGAAGAAACAGTCAAGGGGGATCGCAGCCTGCTCTACCTTGAATACTAATAGGCACACATTATTCCCACAGTTGTAACTCTTTGCCTGTCTGAACGTGCTACCAAACAGATGTGTTGACCCTTGCCCCCTTTGTTTCTGTTACATCCCAAGGCACATACCTACGAGCCTTTGATCAAAAGGAAAATGTGGCCTTTTTGATTTTGAAATTACAGTTTAGTTCTGCTGTATATGAAAGTGAATGGAGTCAATTTTAGTTCTTTCTGAGCGGAAGCGCGCATTTTATTGAGCATATCATTTTTGTGCAATTCAATGTCCATTCACCAAGCCAGATTAAATTTGGGATAAAATAAAACTGGAAATTCTGTGGTGAAGGAAGGCAAAGCAGGCTAAGCATATTTACTTCATCTAAGAAAACTACTCACACGTGCATGTTCGAAAGTGAGTATAGGACAGTGGTCTAGACGTCTGATTCATCGTGCATGTAACAAACATTTGGTTTTTATTGTTATATGTTAGCTCCGTTTAGTTGCGGTCAAAGGAATAGCTGTGATCCCTTCGGAATTCTTTGTGGTCAGGCACTGTCAGACTCTTAATGTCAGTCCCTCATTAACAGCCTCACTCTCAATCACTCTTATACCCACTTACTATTAAAGCAGCTTAATTTAGGCACCACCCTGTATACGTCACTGTGACTTTCCTGATGCTCAGCTAGTGTGAGTGTGAGAATGCCTGATGACGGGGGGCGTGGCTTGGTGTCCGAGGGACATGGCAGCGGCTGAGTGAGGCTTCGCGGCGGAACCAGGAAACAAGAAGCTGCAAGCTGCTCGTACCTGCAACAAGGACATGAACGGATGTCGGAGGATATCAGGATAATTTTTCGCTGCTTGAGGACTTCGTTAGTATGCGGCAAGACCATTCTTTGATGCAGTGAGTTTACTGCGGTCCCGACTTAATTGCGGCCACCATCTTGAATCGCTCGCGCATTTAACTATGCTCCAGCAAGCTTCCCACAATGGGGTCCTTATGAAGTAGACTGTTCTTCAATACTTTCAGCAGACTATTGGCACCAAATGACCATTGTGTCTTACTGCAAATCGAATGGTATTTGACTATATTGCATATGCTCACTCTGAACATTTTTTCATTACAACAAGCGAGGCAGCCATTTTAGGAGAACTGCTTTTTCCCCAGCAATCTTCCTCAAGCCATTGTGTGATGCTACTACGTGTTGATGCATATCAAATTGGTGTTTTATTGCGGCATTTCACCATCTACCCCTCACGGTAGTGCTGATGAGATAAGTCGTAAGGCGGCCATTTTAGATTCTTCTCTACAGCTCTTCACTGTGCACTGTCTATGGTCCCTGCCACAAAATTTCCAAGGAAGTATTTCACATGTATGAGACTACTATATCTGATTAAACGAGACCTTTGTGTTCAGTGTTTACAATGCATACTCATTCATAGTTTCACTGGTTCTCCTGTCTATTATACCTTCCTTCTAGTTGTGAGGTTTTCATCACAAGGCGATTCATTCTCATTATGCGCGAACCGGGCAGGAGTGTGTGATATCAGTTTTTATGGGCAGGACAAAGTCACTATATCCTCTACCTTCTAAACCAAAGCGTATTTTTGTAAAGAATTCGAGGGTCTTCTCTGAATTTTCCAAATCAGAAGATTCTTTGACATCTCAGACATATAGCTTAGACACAATGATGGAATCCTCTCAAACTGCTTTAGGTGATTATCCAACACCAAGCGACTGAAGAAAGACCCCCCTCACCTCCTAAGCAAACATCACTTGTTTCAATGAAGTTACTATTGGAAGAAATCAGAGCTCTTCGCCCTTTCATGGAAGAGACTAATACTAAACTCCAAATCTTGACGACAACTGGTCACAACTTGAAACAAGAGTCTCTTCAGTAGAGCAAACGGTTACTTTCTTAAAAAAAACTTGTGTCAATGTTTCTCATCTTCATTCTCAAGTCTCTATGCTCCAAAAGCAGGTTGAGGACTTGGAAAATCGCAACAGGCAGAATAATCTACATATTTATGGGTGAGTAGAAGGACTCGAAGGATCTGACCCGCTGGCTTTCTTCAAATCATTTCACCCTAAACTGGTTCATATGCCAGAAGACACAGTATTAAATATCCAACGAGCACACTGGCTGGGGCGTCTACCATCTCTTGCACCTTCTTCACAAAGGCCAAGAGGAGTTATCCTATATTTCTTAGAATACACAGATTTGTTGAATGTTCTAGCGGCAGTTAAATCCTCCCCGAAGATTACATGGCCAGGCTCCTCGCTGTTCTTTGCTCAAGTTTATGCTAAAGCCACTGCTAACCAACGTAAGGCTTTTCTAAATATGAGAGCTGAGCTTCGCTTTTTGGGGGCCAGATATGTCCTGTTTCACCCTGCTTATTCAAAGTCACATACAACAATAGAACAACTACATATGAAGATCCGCTTCATCTGCAAAGTTTTCGGCCCTTCCTCTTCATTAATGGGCTGATCTTCCATGATGCTTTTCTTTGGCTCTTTGTTCCTCGCACTGTAATTTTTGATTGTTCAAACGCTGAATTTTTGTTAATTACCACCACCTTTGGTGTGCTTCGCCATAAGTTATGACTTTATACAATTGTTATTTGCTAATGATTACTCCTAATCTCAGTTATTGCTGTTATTGTCCGTTCCAGTTTCATACCCTAACTTTTTATCCTCTCCCTTCGACTCCACAGGTTCCCCATCTTTGTCTCATGATGTTTTCCTGGTTCCCCGTTCAGCCAACCTTGGATGTGTCGGCCATCCCATGTGGTTCTATCTTTCTCCTTGTCCTCATGTTTTCTCCCCATGTAGGTATTTTACGCTCTTACATTTCCATTCTTCCTCTGTCCCTAATCTTTTCTCTCTTTTTTCTTGAAACTACTCTTCTTTTTCTCTCTTTAGGTGTCATTGATACTCTTTCTCTTTTTTTCTCTTTTTAATCATACTATCGTATATTCTAGGTTTGCATTTATAATTTATGTTGCTTTTTCCCATTCCCTTTTGTTAACCATTTCATTATTTCGCAATCACTTTTTTCCTTTTCCATCGACATCTTACCTTTTGCTGTATTCCTGTTTCTTCATCATTATTTTTATCACTCTCTCGAACATTTTCACTTCTTGTACTATACTTCTTATACTTTCTTCTTTCCAGCCATGATTATTATATGTAAGATGCTTTATTTTTCTCATGCTTTTTCCCACGGTTTGACTTTTCTGGTTCATTATTGTAAGTTCTTGTTCTCTCTTATTCTCCTTGATCCGTTATGCTGTTTAAGTTAGTTTCATGGAATGTTCGGGGCCTCAACTCTCCCATAAAAAGACAAAGAGTGCTATCTCATTTGGCTAAATTAAACTCAGATATAGAAGAGACTCACCTTACAGCAGATGAGTCATTAAAAATAAAAAAAGGTTGGGTGGGAGAATTGTTCTATTCCAGCGGTGATGGCAAGCGTAATAGAGTTATGATGTTGTGTCGTAAATCCCTTCCCTTTAAATTCATCTCACAATACTCTGATGCAGATGGCTGTTGGCTTAAGGTTAAATTGATGTTTAAAGATGTTCCAGTCTCTTTTTTTGTTGTCTATGCTCCTACTGGCGGTGACGCCTCTTTATGGCTTTCAGTAGCTAAGCAGATCACTCGTCACATGGAAGATAATTTTATTTTGGCAGGTGACTGTAATCAGATTTTTGATCCTTTTGTAGATCGAAACTCTAAAGTGTCATTTATTCCTAACAAAACACATAAATCTTTCATCCACACGGTTGCACAACATAAGCTTTTGGAAGCCTGGAGATTATGTAATCCAACTACGAGGGAATATACCTTTTATTCCCCGGTGCATCATTCTCAATCTAGACTTGATTGTATTTTTTGTAACGCATAACATTTCGCAAGCACTTTCATGTGTGGAAATAGGCCCCATATTATTATGAAACCATGCCCCTATTTCAATTGATTTGGACATTTAACCCAAAACCAATGCCCCCAGAAGATGGCGATTTAATAATTCTCTACTTCTGGATCCAGAATTTTCTTCCTCATTCAAAATCTTTTTTGACGAATACTTTCTCATAAATCACACTGATTCCCTGCCTTTTTCAATTATTTGGGATGCCTTTAAAGCCTCCGCAAGGGACTTTATTATAAATTATGTATCAAAGAAACACAGCATTGCCCGCAATCGTACCCGTTCTTTATTCCAAGACATTAAGAGACTGGAGAATTATTTTTACACAGAGTCAATAAGGAGTCAACAGACAATGCTTTGTTATGTTTATTGAAAAATGTATGGTGGTAGGAATAAGGCAGGTAAACTTTTGGCTAATTATTTTAAAATCAATCAAAATAAAGTGAATATTGATTCTATTTTTGATGATAGTTCTATCTTAAGTTCAAGGACATGGAAATCGCAGATGAGTTTGCTTTATTCTATCAAAAACAGTATAGTTCCGAAACAGATCCCTCAGATCACATACACTTTCGCATTTCTTTTCATCCATACAAAAACCCCAACAGTTTTATGATGATTTATCACTAATAGAATCTACGATAACACAACAAGAACTCTTGGTTGCACTTCAATATTTGAAAAACGACAAGGCTCCTGGGCCAGATGGCTTTACTGTTTAGTTTTTCCTCTATTTTCTCCAATTTAATAATGCCTAAACTACACCTTCTAATTGAATCCTTTCAGTCTTTGGGAAAATCTGGTGGTATATTTTCAGATGCTCACATATGTTTAATACCTAAGGAAGGAAAAATCCGAAGTACTGTAAAAACTTTAGACCCATTTCACTTGTTAATATAGATTACAAGATTTTCTCTAAAGCAATAGCCCTTCGCTTGGACTCTTACCTCCCAAAAATATAAGTAAAAGAACAATCCAGCTTTGTCAAAGGACGAGTTATACAAGATACCACTAGACTTTTTTTCAACATTTTATCTGAGGCTCACATTTGAATCATCCTCTTGCAGTTTTAGCATTAGATGCAGAAAAAGCATTTGCTAGATTTGAATGGCGTTACTTATTTTACACCCTCAAGTGGTTTGGTTTTGGGCCAAACTTCATTTCCCTAATTTCACTATTATATTCCAACCCTCGTGCTGCCGTGTGTGCAAACGGTTTAATATCATCATTCTTTGACCTTGGTAGAGGAGTGCGTCAGGGTTGTCCCTTATCCCCCTTTCTTTTTAATTTGGCCCTTGAACCGTTCCTTTCAAGAATTCGTCAAAACACGCAAATAAAAGGTTTTCAGACCTCTACATCGAAGGTCAAACTTGCAGCGTATGCTGGCGATATTTTGCTTTTTATTTCGAACCCCAGTGAGTCAACTGCAGCCTTTTTAAAAGAAGTTTGATCCTTTTCCTCAATATCAGGTTACAAACTCAACAGTGATGTGAAATATTACCCTTGACTAAATATACCTTTAGAGCTGATTTTATTTCAACTAATTTTACTTGAAAATCTTCCTCTATTAAATATTTGGGTTTACACTTTACACCGACAATAAAAGGTAGAGTCATGCTATGATTGTAATTGTATTCAAAAACTTACAGAGCTCACCAATAAATGGTATCCTCTTTATCTTTCCTGGTGGGGCCGCCTGGATTACTATTAAGATGATGCTCTCCCCCATTGTTTTATATACCATTACTAATATTCCCGTTTCAATTTCCACTAAGTCCATCAATTCAGTGTTGTCTTCATTTTTATGGAATTAGAAGAAATCACGTATGTCTATCTCAAAGTTATCGCGCCCTAAGGCTGAAGGTGGAGTCAGCTATCCAAATTTTTTCACTTATCCCAAAGCCATTGTTTTACGACAGGCTTCATGCTTGTTGCTTGGTTCTCAGGAAAATTCTCCCCTTTGGATGTCAGTTGAACTATCGTTCCTCTCTCCTTATTGATTTAAGAATACCTTTCTTTTTCACGCAAACCCCAAAAACTATTTACTCCTTTATTTAAGTTTACCTCTAAATTATTGAGCCCTATATTTCCCTTACTTTATGATACTCTTGAATCCTTTTTGAACTCAACCATATGGCACAACAAATCTCTACTGATACGCGACAAACCCTTTTACTGGAAAACATGGAGTCTACGGGGTATAATTTGGGTTCATCAACTGTTCTCAAAAAAAGAATTTCATTTGTTCTCTTCACTAAAACAGTTATACGCTTTACCTACCTCATTTATTTCCAAATGTCAGATTCTTTGCAAAGCCGTACTTGATGTATACATACAGTTATCAAACAAACCCTTTATCAATCCGACCACTCAAACACAAAAGGATTTATCCACCCTTCTCCACACTCAGCCCAAAGCATCAAATGTATATTCTTTTTTACAATCCAATTACAAACTAAGACGTAAATCAGGTTTTAGAAACAAGTCTGGCTTCAAATTAATTAAATTTTTGGCACACATTTCCCGTTTTCTGCACCAAACATCTTCTTAGGTAGCCTTTCATCCGTTTGGGATATTAGCACACCTAATTTTAAAATAATTGATTTATTAATAGCAGTTCTTTTAAAAAACATAACAAGAAATTAGAAGGAATGCACACAAATTTCATTTAAGGCCTGGTGGTATGATGTGTGTCATAACCATAGACTGGATACATTCTCCAATTCACCCACATTCACGACTATGAAGAGGCTCCAGTTATGGTTACCGGTTACAACATTCTTTGATACTTGCGCCAAACGACACTCCTCACTGAATCTCTCCCAACAAGAAGAATCCAATCCTCCATAGCTCCTATAACTCTCCGTTTCTCTATTTTGTAGCATATTCCTTGTTTACTCCTTGCAATGACCATTATCATCTGTTTTTATTCAAGTTTTTATGATGGAACACAATTGTATTGTATTGTTTGATGATTAACTGCACATATTGTATACTGACAGCTCTATGCTCTTAAATAAAGTTCTCTTTTGAAACAAAAAAAAAGAATGCCTGATGACCTCATGGAATGTTTGAGTGCCTGGCTGGTGTGTGGAGTGGCTGTTGATGGCAGACAGGCTGAGCGGCAGGGAGGCTGCTCCTTGTGGGGTTTACTTTCCATCTACCTAACTTCTTCTAATGAACTTAACCTGGAACTAAACTTTATTAAATCCAACCTATTTTATACACCTGGCTCCAAGAACATTCTATTTACCACAGTCATGTATATACATGTATATGCTCATATACGACATTTAGATTCAATGTGTGGCTTTACTTTATTAACGCATGCTACATTTAAATGAAAAAATAGAGTGTAACCATTGCAGTCAGATAAGTGTACCTATTGATCAATTGACTAATATATCCATGTTTATTGCATATTCACACTTAAAATTGATTGTTGCTTCCATTGATCTATAATACTGTAATGTGCATTCACTTTGATTCTCCATTTAGCTTAGCTGGACCTTAGGCCTTAGAAGGGAAATGCTTGCTTTAATGCTGCCAGGATGCAGTTTATTTCTTCGGCAGGTGGGTTATTGTGCTTTTCATTATCTAGAGAAAGGCCTGCTGTCCTTTATTAAACTGCTGAAGTCACACATCAGTTCTTCAGCTAGCAGTAGTCCATTTTGAATTTCCACCTCAAGCACACAAGCAGGAAAGTGAATGTTGAAGCTGCACAGGGCATCAGCGCGGACCTCATACATAGGGTCCATGCTCATGCACAGTGCACCTCTGCTTTCAGACTCTTCCTTTCTCATTCCACCCTTTATTACCTTTATGACAAGTTGAGAAATGGTGGGGTGACAAGCTGATTGACAGTTAACCCTTCGCACAGTAAGGTGTATGCTTAAAACACTCAGTAGCTACCTTTAGCAGTGATGTGGGGAAGCAATGAGGTATGACAGGTTTGTGTTGCCTGGGCTGAAACTTCACCAACAATGTACAAATCTCTCTGATGCCTGGAGCAGGCACCTTCATGGGGGTACGTCAGCAATCACATAGATGTCAATGTCTATCTCAAGCTGCTATTCTACTCGGTTGGCATTTTTTTCTATTATAATAAACGTGAATATTAATTATTTTCCACTATTTCTATAGTAGAACAGTGGCAGAAAGAAGAAATGAGGGCGGAGTCCCTATTTACATATTAAAAAATGTGCTTGAACAAGTATAGTTTCTGCTACCATATAGCGTCTATATTTATATTGTTTTAATAAACTCAACAACTTGCTGTTTCTTCTTCTGACTGTCCACAAAGGGCTAGGAAGCTCAGCTTGTAGCTGTTAATGGCATGTTACTACTGCACATCTGAGCTTCATATTGAACACATCAACCTATGAGATCTCACCTGGCTCTCCCTCATTGCCCTGTAAGTGTGAGACCTGCACACCTGTTGAATCTTTAGTGCTCAAATACTAAACAAGTTTTAATCAGTAAGGGATAACCCTGCTAAGGGTTGTGCCCACAACCCTCTATATTAAACAGCTCAGGTCTCGACAGAGCTCTCCCTCATTGCCCACATTATGCTTATGGTAACCTGAATCATCAACAAAGCCTCATCTACCAGCACCGTTCACAACTTTACCACCAAGCTATCCCAGTCACTCTATCTCTTGACTACATATTCAGAAAGGCAATAATGAGGTAGCTCATAAATGTGCGTCCTTTTCGCACATGCCAGCTCTTGTGAATTGTCAACCTTTAAATGAAAGACTATGATCCTCCGTCTGCCTCGAATTAAAGAAATAATGTGTCCCTTTTCCTGACCTTATGCGCCCACTCTCACAGGGTAGCGAAGCAGAGCAGTCCAAGGGCTACTCGGGGGAGGTGGTGTGGGCTAGCAATCATCTTTTCTGGCCTGCAATAACACTCAGTAAATTACTGTCCCATCTGTGCATTTTCTTTAGAAAAGTACATTTATTAATCACACACGACTAAATACTATACATTGATTTACTAATGTATACATTGTAAGATTCAAATACCTTAGATCACATCATGAAATCATGTTTGACCCCTAAAAGTCATGACCTTCAAAATCATAGTACTCCCCACCAATACCAGACAGCCCATCACAATATAGGGGAGTATCAATTTAGATAAAAAAGGCCTATTGACATTATTAAGGGTTTAACATTTTACAAGTAGAACAAAGTCAATGCTAAAAACATCATCATTTTGTGGGTGAATGTAAACATCAAAACTAACCATGGATAAATGCAATTATTATTGTCAATTAAATATATCAGCCTTCATCAATAATCACTGTCCACAGTATTTTCTCAGTATAACATTTTGAAATGAACATATACTTTCAGGCCACATTCACAGATGTAGAAGCAGCACTTTCTGACTGCATAAAATGTAGCCATTAATTCATCCCCAAGTGGGGGTTTCACTTTCAACTGTGCCGCAAAACTGTATCCTTGAGAGTACTTTAAAAAACATTATAAAATCCTGGGGGTCCTACATTTTTTAGACCCTGTCAATGGAGGGTTCGTTTTAAAAAATATTATGGGGGGAAGCGCTGCCTGCCTGTAGCCTTGCTCACTCTTACTGAGTTCATTGGAGGTTCTCCTGTCTTCCTGGGTCCACCACAAGAGGAGAGACACAAGCACATTAGCCCTGTAGTGCATGATGGGGAGCTCCTGCAGGGAAGCAGTGAATATTTAGTTAGCGACTCTCCCGCTGCTTTCAGGAGAGCTGTACTGCAGGGTACACAGACATAATTTCGACCTCAAAAATATCGACATACACAAATATCGAGTCAAAAATATAGACTACACAAAATATCGACCAGACATAATATCGACTACAAAATATCGATTACTATCGATATTAATAGCAAAAATATCGAATCAAAAATATAGACTAGACATAATATCGAGTAGATAAAATATAGACAACAAAAATATGTAAAATTAGGTGTTTTATAATTTGTAATAATTGTGTAATATAAATCTGTAGCGGGTTGTGGGTTTATAGGGGAATAGGGTGGGAAGTAATTTAAATATAATTATATAAATATGTAATATAATAGTAATTGTTAATTAATTAATAATTGTTAATTAATTAAAATATAATTGGTAATTAATAATAATTGAATAATTGATAAATCATTATTTTTTACTATATTATTTTTTTTAGCGGGTTGTGGGTTTATAGGGGAATAGCGTGGGAAGTAATTTAAATGTAATTAATTAAATAGGTAAATTAATAATAATTGTTAATTATTATTTGGTAAATAATTAAAATATAATTGGTAATTAATTATAAATATTTAAAGAATAAATAAATAATAATTAGTAAATTAATTTCTGTAGTGGGTTGTGAGTTTATAGGGGGATAGGGTGGGAAGTAATTTAATAATAACTAATTAAATATGTTAATTAATTAAATTTGTTAATTAATTAATAATTGACCATTAAATAAAATTTACTTCGTAAATAAAAGTAATTGGTTTTGGAAATTAAATTTAATTGGTAATAATATTTCTAATGTTTATATTTATTTATGTTTTTTTTCCTTTTGCTACTGTTGCACTTACTGGAGTTGGAATAGTAATTTTAACCCCTACGCTATCCAATGCTTTCCCTACTGTTGCACCCACTGGAGTGGGAATAGTAATTTTAACCCCTACGCTATCCAGCGCTTTCCCTACTGTTGCACCCACTGGAGTGGGAATAGTAATTTTTACCCCTACTCTATCCAACGCTTTCCCTACTGTTGCACCCACTGGAGTGGGAGTAGTAATTTTAACCCCTACGCTATCCAGCGCTTTCCCTACTGTTGCACCCACTGGAGTGGGAATAGTAATTTTAACCCCTACGCTATCCAGCGCTTTCCCTACTGTTGCACCCACTGGAGTGGGAATAGTAATTTTAACCCGTCCGCTATCCAACGCTTTCCCTACTGTTGCACCCACTGGAGTGGGAATAGTAATTTTAACTCCTACGCTATCCAGCGCTTTCCCTACTATTGCACCCACTGGAGTTGGAATAGTAATTTTAACCCCTACGCTATCCAGCGCTTTCCCTACTGTTGCACTCTCTGGAGTGGGAATAGTAATTTTAACCCTTACGCTATCCAGCGCTTTCCCTACTGTTGCACCCACTGGAGTTGGAATAGTAATTTTAACCCCTACGCTATCCAGCGCTTTCCCTACTGTTGCACCCACTGGAGTTGGAATAGTAATTTTAACCCCTACGCTATCCAGCGCTTTCCCTACTGTTGCGCCCACTGGAGTGGGAATAGTAATTTTTACCCCTACGCTATCCAACGCTTTCCCTACTGTTGCACCCGCTGGAGTGGGAATAGTAATTTTAACCCCTACGCTATCCAGCGCTTTCCCTACTGTTGCACCCACAGGAGTGGGAATAGTAATTTTAACCCCTACGCTATCCAACCCTTTCCCTACTGTTGCACTCGTTGGAGTGGGAATAGTAATTTTTACCCCTACGCTATCCAACACTAATTTTAACCATTTTCTATGCTACGCTAAAATTTTTATATATGTTTATTTAATAATATGTTTTTATATATATATATATATATATATATATATATATATATATATATATATATATATATATATATATATATGTATTATTTTTGGTGATATAATTTTTTTATTTATATTAATTATTTATTAATATTACATGTATTTAATAATTATTTCTAAGTTTATATTTGTTAGAAGCGGCTGTCTCTAGTTGGCAGAGGTATACACTTCTGACAAATAGGGACACACCTTTTCTAGTCAGGGCAAGGGGATCACACACTTAGATAACCCCTGCTCACCCCCTTGGTAGCTTGGCAAAGCAGACAGGCTTATCTCAGAGGCAGTGCGTTAAGCATTTATGACCACATACAGTAATAAAGTGAATACACTACAAATGGACACGACACAGTAGTATTATAAAAATAAGAATGTTTATATAAGGCTTAGCACAAGACCAAATAACGACAAAAATATACCACAATCTTAATAAATACTCTTGGAAGGAAAAATAATAGTTCAAGCACGGTTTCTTCTTAGCACAAAGTCTTTAGTAACAAAAGCAACTCTTCTTCTTTAAAACACAGTTCTTGGCAACAATGTAACCCACACGGGAGTCACACGACGTCGAGGCAAAGTTAATCCAAAGGTTCGGCGTCGACCGCGAGGAGCGCTACGTCGAGCCCGGAGTCGCACAGAACCCCACAACACAGTACCTTGGAAAAGTGAAGCACTCGATGATCAGCGGCGTCGAGATGTCCGGCGTCGCGTCTTCGGCGTCGATCGGGCCTCGGAGTCGGGGCGATCTGCAGCGGCGTCGACCGAAGTCAGGCAGGCAGGAGCAGCGCTCACGAGGTGAAGCAGGATACGGCGTCGTCGATGTCGATGTTGCAAGAGTGAGCAGCGCTCACGGCGTCGAAAGGGCTCGGCGTCGATGCGATCAGCAGCGGCGTCGACACAGGGTCACTTGGAGCTGGAGCCGAACTCGCTACTCACTGGCGTCGCTACTGGCGTCGATCGGGCCCGGCGGCCGGCGTCGAAGGTGCGGGACACTGGAGCCGTTACTCACGATGTCGAGCTGGATTCGGCGGCGTCCATCGGCGTCGAGATTGCTGGATTCTTCAGAGGTGCTGGATTTTAGGTTCCAGCAACAAGCACTTTTAGCAAATAAATGAAGTCCTTTGGCCCTGTGACTTCAACAGGAGGCTGGCACTCTTCCAACCCTTGGAGATTTTCTTTAGCAAGTTTGAGAGTACACACTCAGTTCCTCTCTCCTGGTTCCTTGGCAAAAATAAAGAAGCAACTGCAGGATTCCCCCAACAAACAGCACTCTGGCAGAAGGGGTAGACAGTCCTTGGATCAGCAGGCTTCGTGTCCTTGGTTCAGGTTTCCTTGTCAGAAGTGATCTAAATTCTTGGTTCAGGGGTCCTTCTCTTATACCCCTTTTTGGCTTTGATCCCTTTGTCCATGCAGGGGAATTGTCCCCCATCTTGGGTTTGTTGTGGGTGTTGCCCGGCCTAGGCACCTGGCCTATTCACTGTGCAGGGCAGAGTCTTCAGCCGCCCAGCAGGAGCGCAGCCAGCAATGTCACTGGCAGGGGCAGGGCCATCAGTTGCCCGGCAGGAGGTGGGGCCAGGAAAGTCCCTGGCAGGCTCAGAGTCATCAGTCGCCTGGCATGGGGGGGGGCAGCATTGTATCAGGCAGGGCAGGCTATCAGGAGCTACTCTTCCCCTACTCTCACTGCAAATGCCCCACTCACCCCACACTGACTCATTCAGACCTCTGGAGCCACCCAGCTCCTGTCACACGCACACCAGAACCAGCAGAGACTGGTAGACAGTTAGACAAGAAAATAGCTACTTTCTAAAAGTGCTATTTTCAAACACAGAGTCCAAAAACCATCCACCCAAAGGGATGCGTTATTAAACACTGAGTTCAGGGATACCAAACTCGACATTGCACCATGCTCCCTGAGCCCGCTAGGATTATAGCATTAATAATCCTGGCAGCCCATTCTAACTGATGGAGAGCAGGTTACCTTACAATAGTGAAAAACGAATATGGCTGTAATTCACTATTAGAACATGCCAACCTTGTCAGGCTTGTCCTACCTTATGCTTACAATGCACCCTGCCCTTGGGCCTACCATAGGGGTGACTAACATGAAGTTAAGGGAAGGTTTAGGGACTGGCAAGTAGGTGTACTTGCGCAGGCTGCGTGACAGTACCAGACTGCACGTGGTCTAGCAATGGCAGACCTTCAGACATACTTTTACAAGGCCGCTTCTGTGGGTGGCACAACACGTGCTGCAAGTCCACTAGCAGCATTTGTATTTACAAGCCCTGGCACTCCTGGTGCACTCTACTAGGGACTGACAGTAAACCAAATAACAACAAAAAACTTGAAGGTCTACATCGGTTCAGGTTCATTCCTGGAGGTACCGACGGACAGAGCGGGGCATCTTTATCCGAGCCGTTGCCGGGTGAGGTGAGGCTTACTTCCCACACAAAGCTGGGAAAGGATTGCTCTTTACATGGATAATTACGAGGATACGGTAGGGTGGTTGATTCAGCCACACAATTCTACTTACTTCAACCATGTTATATAGTTTTCTCTGATTTTGATTTCACACTTATAATAGTGGATGTTGCAGTAGCTGTTATTCCAGCCTGGCCCTGAAGAATGCCTGTAAAATATTACCATAACGGCAGAAACATGCCTAGATCGTATATGCTTACTGTACAGTGATATTTTTACACTGTCATCACACTCCTTTTTAGGTCAAGCTGGCGTTGGAGCGCGAAGCGCTCCCGCCAGCGAGTTTTATAGTCGCCGTGTTCACTGGCAAGGGAGTCTAGAGCTGTGCACGAGCCGCTACTGGCCTGTGCACGAGCCGACTCAGCTCTGTGGACGCGCACGTCTCCGGAACACGTGCTGCACCCGAGCCGCCTCCCGCTTGTTTTATGTGGTTTCTTAGTGGCAGAAAGACACCCTGCAATGGAGCGACTGGCCCTGCCTGGCTGAGGATAGTCCGTTCTTTTATTTTTTTTTTATCCAAATTCGCGCTTTTAAAGTGTATTGTGTGGTATTTAAAATTGTAAAACTTTTTTAATTGCAATGTTCGCGGAAACGTGGGTGTACGTATCCTTATATATGTGCGATGATTATTTAACTGTTACACGTTGCATGCCCATTAGTGTTGCCACACCGGATGAGTTTACTTAATTGTTAATTTTGCAGTACCTGAACATGAAGTCGATAAATCGCCACCCGAAAGGCAGTATCTGTTAAGCTTTTATCATATTTTCAATGTAAATTCTGTCAGTTGTATGTCAATACCCATATTATAAAAAGTGACGTAGGAAACAGTTTATTTTTCGGGTGCGGCATTTATTCTTTCTAGTCTTGCTGTGTTGATGCTGTTATAAGTTGTCATTCTGCGGTTGTCAAATACATACATTTCTGCACTGTTCGTAACCTGCTGTCATTTTACTGGGCAGTTACGTTCCATTCCAGTGCTAGATAAAACCCAAATATAACGTGACATGCAGTACTTGTTTGTCCATTTAATTTGGAACATTAATATTTTTGCAATTGTTTCTAGGATCTGTAGATTTCTATAAGAACAATCGTTTCGATCTATATTACGTTGCTATGGAAAGAGTAGTGTTTAGTAAATTCCCAAGTTTTTTTATCAATGTAAAGGTGGTTACTATGCAAATTGCATTTTGAGTAAATACTTTAAATTCAACATTGTGTAAGCTATGTGTTAATGCATTTTTCGTGTATGTTAGGATTCTAGTTACAGGTTTACAAAACTTTGGCCAAGTGGTCGCGGCTCTAAACGGCCGAGCTATTGTATTCTCCAGTACTTGAGATCCATGTACTGCAGACCCCGCGTTGCTACTGCTGCGAACAGTGTATAAGGAGCGTTATAATGAGTACATATAGGGGCCGATTAGGATGGAGGATTTTCCGCCTCCTCCGGGCCGGCGGAAGCCACCTCCGGCCCGGAGGAGGCGGAAAATCCTCTGCGGAGTCACCAAAGACCCACCGCCGCATTACGATGGCTGGTGGGTCTTGGTTTCTGTCCGCTGCTTTTCCGCCGCGGTCGGATTACAACCGCGGCGGAAAAGCTCTCATTTGGCTGGCAGTGTCTATCAGACACCGCCAGCCAAATTAGGAATCATTAGTAAACATGCTTTTCCTCGGCGGTTTTTCCGCCGTGGAAAAGCATGTGTACTTTTGATTTTGGGGGCCCGTTGCGGGCCCCCAGGGTGTTGGCGGGTGGAGGTGCACATGGGGGGTACCTATGGTACCCCCCTGCAGATGTATGCAGCAAGCGGCAGGCACCGTGCGGTGCCTGCTGCTTGCTGCATACATTTGCAATGTATGCATTTTTAACATTGCGGCGGATGCAGCTTGAAGCTGCACCCGCCGCAATGTTAAAGATTGAGGATGTGACCGCCTGCCTGGCGGTCACATCCTAATTGCACTGGAGGGACCGCCGCTGCCCCTGCGGACGGTCCCTCCTCCTCTAGGGTGGCGGACGGACGCAAGTCCGTCCGCCATCCTAATGAGCCCCTTAGTGTGGTTAACATAGTCTCATCACGTCAGGTGTGGACAGATTCCACTAATCTAATGCAAAATAATCCTTACAAATACACTCTTACGATTGGGACAAAAATCCGTATTAAGGAAAGAAATTATTAACAAGATAGCCAATTATTAAGCCTTAAGTGAATAAAAAGGTGTAGGTCGGATACAATGCTTCCTGCAGCTAACAGTCGCAGCTATCCGTAGCGAAGCTGTAAAAAGCAGAATTTTTTATGGCTCCCTCAGCTATTTGTTTCATTTGCCCTAAGCCAGTGCAGTAATTGCAATATGCTTACAATGCCCCTATCACACACTGGTTTTCTAATGTTCACAGATTAAAAATATTAAAGGTAGTAGTGTAATTTGTTGGTTTGGACCCCATTGTATATCTGAAGTTATATGGTGAAGTGAACAATTAACATTGGGCACTGTGCCCAGCATCTCCCCTCCTTCGATCTCTGATGAAACGTAGATGCTGCTTCCCAAATGCTGAATTAATAATTTCCAGGCGTATTAGCTAGCTTTTGCAGAGGGTTGTAACAATGAGATGTGCACGTTTAAGCCTGTTGAGCTAAATGCAGTGAATATGTGGTGTTTCAACCTAATAAAGGCAAAGTGACTGCTAATGAGCAGTCCTTAACGAAGAGATCTTAATCTAGACAAGTATTGTGTGGTGAATAGGTGGCTCATATTTTTATTCTGTTGCTAAATTAATTACCTTTTTCAAAATAGGCGTTTAAGCCAAGATGCCCGTTGCCAGAAGCTGGGTGTGTCGGAAGACCTATGTGACTCCCCGCCGTCCATTCGAGAAATCACGCTTGGACCAGGAGTTGAAACTTATTGGTTAGTTGATAGATATTTCATGGGAGGCTTTAATGATGGGCTTCTTTGCCTTTTATGAATCCCAGCGAAACAGCAATTGCCAGATGAGCTGTTGTGCTATACATGCACTGCATCTTGATTACCTGGCATTTTATTTTGCTTTCACGGGTAGCATTTTAATGTCTTTTTTTAATTATAGGTGAATATGGTCTTCGTAATAAGCGTGAAGTGTGGAGGGTGAAATTCACACTTCCCAAAATCCGCAAAGCAGCCAGAGAGTTGCTGACACTGGACGAAAAGGATGCCAAGCGTCTTTTTGAAGGTATAGTGCTTGGAAAATGCTCATGTTTCATATTTTATTGCCTCGCTACAATTGTACAAGCCTCTTTGATTATCTTTGCATGCGCCTATCTGTATAAAATCTGCCTGCAAATATGTATTTCCACGTTGAGTGGGTGTGGGGTAGAGCAAGAGTAACTGTACAGATCAGTTGGTCTATACCACATATGCAGTACACAAAGGGGTTCACTTTCCCAAGCGGTGGGGGAGTTAATGGAAAGCATATTAATTTGGAAATATAGAGCTACACTGGATATCTGCTACATCCATGAGGTCCGATAATGAAGCAGTCAATAAGACAAGGAACTTGTTTTCCTGTGCCATGTCTGCAGGCTAAATTGAGTTTTTTACGTCAGGCTTGAGGACTCTGGCCATGCCTAGAATATACACCCATAACTGTTTTTTTATCCCCATTCCAGGAATTGCTTGCACTTGTATGCAAGGGACCGTGATAGTTGGAGTATGGCCAGTCGTCATGCAGTTTAATGTTCAATTAGACTTCCTCAATCCATTTTATTCAGAAAGCAGCCCTGTTCCCCGCTTTTTACTAACCTTTGGCAATGCCCATACAGCAGGCTTTGGGTCTGAAGATTGCAGTGATAACCATATTGGATTTTCTCTGCACCAGTTTGCCCGTTACTCCTGGGGTAATGGCCAATCCTAGAAGGATAAGGGCTTATGGGTAAAGTGGAAAGCAATTGATACCCCCCCACACTGGCTCATTTGTTAATTGTAAACAATTGGCCTCTGAAATTTTAGAGGCTTTCATAAGTATCTCTGCTATGACCATCTTTGCAAACTTTCAGGCTCGAGAGGGTCATGTAAACTGGGTTGGTTCAATAAAGTTAGTCTCTAACCGTAGTTTTTGAGAACTTCTGAATGATAGGCCGAGAGATCAGAGGATAATGGTAGCAAGACTAATTATCTAATTATTAAAGGGCCATTAATAAAAGGAAGCTAGAGGAAAGCTGGGAATGCCTATTTACTGCACGCAGACTAATACAGGAGGGTGTTGGTAGAGGGGTTCTGGGAGACCGTTAATGGTAAGCCGGCTTCCTACATTTATTTCAATGACCTACTGTCTAATATCAATACAGAACAAGCACTGGCGTTGCCAATAGGTCTCGCAGTAGGAAAGTTGGAGGTATTACAATTGCAAATAACAATGCCTTTTATTTTTCTTTTCATTTTAAAAACATAAAGGGCTTTGTCATTTACACAACCAATAGCTCCAACTTTCCTACTGCGAGACCTATTGGCAACGCCAGTGCTTGTTTTACCTGACGTCCAGGGAGATACCAATAAACATTTTTTCTACCCTGACCGTCATTTTAATCACTCACTTATCTCTTTGAGCACTGCACCCTATCAGTACCACTCTCAGTGAGGACACATCTTCCTTCAGTTCAGGATCAATTGGTACCAAGCAATAACATGTGGGCTTGGCCATAAGAGAACCTGCTGATAAGGTCCTAGATGACGATGTTCCGCCATATGGGTGGGCTGATAGGACTTCTTTACAACTGATGGTCCTTCACCGTTAGTCGTGATAGAGGTGTGTGTTATTTTCTTGTAGCCACTTCTTTTTCTTAGCTTTGTAGACCTTCAAGTTTTTTGTTGTTATATGGTTCATTAGGGGTATGAACTTGATAGGTCGGTAAAGATTGTCCCCTAGACCCTCCTCTAACAGTCGTGTTCCCAGTAAACCAAATAAGCCAAACATGGAATTCAATCAATACAGCAATTTCACATAGGGAGCACTTGCACTGTGGCACTGATCAGCAGTGGCACAGTGCCCAAAGCAATATACCAGCAAAAACATCGTAAACAGTGGAGGCAAACAGAAAAAATGGAGGAGAGACTCATGCCAATGATGCCAGGTCTAACAATATTAAATATATGTATATATATATTATTTTTAACTTAATTTTAAGACATTTAAAAAAATCGATATTTTTACAGTCTATATTTTTGTAAGTCGATATTTTGGAGTCGATATTTTGGTACTTACCTGTTTGAAGATAGGCTGTCGATATTTTGTCCTTCGATATTTTTGACTCGATATTTTTGTATGTCGATATTTTTGAGGTCGATATTCTGTCAGTGATCCGTACTGCAGGAAAGGAGCCTTATGCTGGGGGTTTCTTTCTCTGCCCAGCATGGGAGTAAGCCTGCCCCATTTCTCCCTCCGTATGGGCTGGTGGCAGTCAACTGTGGGCCCTCCACCCCCAGATCTGGGCATCAGGGGAGGAGGGAGCCTCTTGGGACCATTCATGTGCTTGGGGTCCCAGTGTTGGGTGCATGGGGCTTGTGCCAGCTTTGAATCAGGGAGCCTGGTGAGGAGGGCTCACACATGACCCCCTCTAGTGGTTAAAATAGATAAATAATCCTTTCACTGACCCATAAGCTCCTAGCACACCGAGGGCTAATTACTGAAGATGCAGTGCAGCCCTATGCACTCTGTTTCTTGAAAAGGGTTAAAGATTGCCAATCTTTAAAAGGTCATTACTCGGGCCCACATTGTACCGATTTGGATGACTCTGGGCTCATGTTATTCCTAGCGGTAAGCTCTAGCCTCCAGGAGAAGTTCTAGTAGATCTCCTAGATGGTGTACTTTTCATGGAGCTAGCTCTCTGTGCTAGCTCTCCTTCTTGTCTTTGTCTCTGGGGACAGAAGTCCAGATCTTTCTCCCAACTGGTCCTCAGGGGGAAAGGAGGCCAGCCTCACTGGCCCTTGGAGAGACCCACTGGTCCTGGGTCAATGGGGGCAGAGTCTTTGGTCCTTTCAAACATCACAAGGTTTCTCTTCCTGTTTTCCCTGGCTGTCATAAGCCCAAGATCCAGCAGCAAAAAGCACAAACAGCACCAACAACTCTCTTTCTCTCCTGTGAAAGAGTTTTCAACATGGTGTGGAAAGTTGCAAAAGCCAGACACCCCTGGCTAATCCTAGGGTGCCACATCACCTCTCCACCCCTGTCCCAACCCTCCTGCACATCATGCTGGTACAGTTCCAGATGTCCTCATTCTGTAGTCACTGGTCACAACTATTCTTGGGGTCTCAGCTCCGCCCCTCACTGATGACAATGATGATGATGAAGCGACTTGAAAGGTGGAACAGCTACTATGAAAAGTTTCCCAGCACCTAGCATAGGTCAGAAAGGAGAGAGTAATTCTGGTTGTTTCACACCTCGACAAATAATCACTTTTTAAACAGTATCATGTTGCTAACAGCGCAAAGCTCAAGAGGGAGTTTGTTTCAAGCTGTGGATCCCAAATAGAGAAGAGACCTTCCTCCAACTCTCGCACACCAGATTCTGGGCATCTCTGCTCAAAATGTATTGGCAGACCTTAGATTTCTTGCTGGAACATGAAACTGAAACCTAGTTCTGTGGAAAACTGCCCTAGTCTGATCCAGGGATCCATGAACTAGCAGCATGGCCTTAAACTGCACTCTTTTCCTGACAGGAATCCAAATGTAGTCAATTTTCGAGAGGACTAAAGATTGGACAATCAATTTGAAATCTTCAGCGGGGATAAACGGTTTAAGATGCCGGAATGTGAGAAGTGCTCCCTTTGCCCAGGTTTTTATATGCGAATTGAGCGTTAGCTCTCTGTTGATGGTGATGGCAAGAGATTTAACTGATTCAACTAGGGAGAGAGAGCAGTTGAGGTATTAAGGTCAGAGATCCAAGACTGAATGGGGAGAGGATTGTTTTTAGAAGTGAAGAGGATGATTTCAGTGTTGCTGGGGTAGAGTTTAAGGTGACTTGAGTACAACCAAGCTTGAATCTTGATTAGGGCAGAGTTAAGGTGGAGAATATAGGTGTGTGATTTAATTTTAAAGTACAGTTGGGTGTCATCCGTATATAGGTGGTAAATTATCCCGGCTTGTTTGAGTAGGAGGGTCAGGGGTTCCATAAAGAGGTTGAAAAGTGCGGGAGAGAGAATTGATCCTTGGGGGACATAAAGGGAGACAGGTGTGGGGCAGGAGAGGTGGTTTTGTATTTTAACTTGTTAGGTTCTGTGTTGGAAGTAGGAGGTAAAGCAATTAAGAACAGCACCATTTAAGCCGAAACGGTCTTGGAGCACCTTAAGTAGGGTTTAGTGGTTTACTATGTCAAATGCAGCGGTAAGATCAAGAAGAATGAGTATGCAGGACTCTTCCTTATCTAGGGCGAGGTGGAGATCATCTACTATATTAAGCAATGCTGTTTCAGTGCTGCAACCTTTGCGGAAACCAGATTGAAGAGTGTCGAGTAGGTTGAAGGAGTCAATGTGTTTATCTAATTGGAGACGGGCACATTTTCAAGGGCTTTGGAGAGAAAGGGGAGGTTGGAGATGGGGCGGAGGTTATTAGGATCATTAGGGTTGGCTTTGGGGTTTTTAGGAATGGGTGTGATTTGGCCAAATTGGAGGGAAACTGGGACGCACCCTGTGGAAAGTGAGGAATTAATGTTATTGGTCCAGTAAGGGGTGATGATGTGCTTAAGTTCATGGACGAGGTGGGATGGCTGTGGGACTTTTGTATCGGAAGATGGTTTGAGTTTGGATATGATGTTTAAGACTTCTAGTTCTGATACGGGTTTGAAATTATGCCAAGAGGCATTGTTTTTAAGCAGACGTTCAGTCAGGCTAGCTTCCGGTAGGGTGTGTGAGGGGAGGAAAAGGGACAGTGTGGGGGGGAGGGGTGTAGGAGGGAAAGTGGAATTAGGGTCACGTCAGGAGGACATTGGAGTGTTGGAGGGGCTGTGTAATCAGGAAGGATTTTTCAATTTTAGCAATTTTTTCACTAAAAAAGCTTGCAATTTCAACGCATTTGTGAATGAAGACCAGAAGGCTTGGGGGGGGCGTGGAAGTTCAGTTTCTAACAATGTTGAATAATTCTCTGGGTCGGTTCTTAGCCCGGGAGAGTTGTGTTCGGAAAAAAGAAGCCTTTTCAGAGAAAATGTGTTTTATGTATGTAGCTCTAGCGTTTCTAAGGAGGGTTAGATGGGCAGGGGAGGGGTGATGTCTCCGCATTCTTTCAGCGAGCCTGAGTGAGCGTCTTTCATTGTTGAGGTCAGAGGTAAACCAGGATTTGGAGGGAATATTTTTCAGTGTGTTTGTTGTGAGAGGGGCGAGTTGGTCTAGGACCTCAGAGGCTGATATGTTGTAGTGCTCTGTGAGTTCATTTGCATTGAGAGAGGGTGGGGTGAGACGGAATTGTGCTTGAAGTTTAGACTCAAGTGTACCTGGAGGGATTTGCTCTACGATTTCTAGTCGTAATCTTGGTCTTGTTGTTTCTAGTTGGGGCGGGTGGGGTAGGTGGGGAGATTTTGGACAGTATGAGGTGGAGGTCAGACCAATCAGTGGGAATGATGCTGGATAGGGAGGCTAAGTCATCCTTTGCGATGATAGCCTCGAGAGTAGTCCCTTTGGTGTGTGTCGGGGAGTGGCAGAGTTGCTTGAGGTCACTAATCTCCAGAAGATTAAAGAGAAGGTTGATTTTGGGATCATCAGGTTCATTCTAGTGAAGGTTAAAGTCACAAAGAAATAGATTTTTTGAGTTAGAAAGTAGTGAATGCGTAAGGAGGTCAGATAGTTCTTCAGCGAAAGGCAGAGGTTCACTAGGGGGATGGTATATATTGTGTAGTCGTATGGAGGTGAGCCCTTTAAATTAAGTTCTGCTCCGAGATATTCAAAGGTTGTGTAGTCTGTAATCTTGAATTGGGAGATTTGGAGTTCTTTTTTGAAAATTATTGCTAGACCACCTCCTATTCCCTCAGGTCTGTCTTTCCTAATAATAGAGTAACCGTGTGGGGTTAGTAAGTCAAGGATGGGGGTAGAGTGGTCCTTGAGCCAATTTTTTGTGAGGAAGGCGATGTCGATATCTCCACAAAGGATGGTTTTGGATATTTCGGTCGCGTGTCTAGCAGCTGAGCGGCAGTTTATGAGCATGCAGGACAGGGGATTAGGGTTTGAGTTTGGGGGGAGGGCATGGAGGGATGGTGGTGAGTTGGGGGGTGTTTAGGAGATTGGGGGGCTGAATGGGTTCTGCTGATCGCCATAATAACAGGGATGTGAGATTGAGGGAAGGTGGGATCCTTGCGGGAGGGCTTATTAGGGTAAGGAATACAGATGTCAGCTGGGTTGGATTCAGGCGGAGAGTGGATTCTGCTTATGTTTCATTTAGGAAAGGAAGAATCCTTATGGGTGGGCTTATTGCGGTATGAGTCGCAGATGTAAGCTAGGTTGGAGGTGGAGTAGTCATTAAAGGTGCGAACAGGTCTGTGTGAGCGGTTGAGAAGACGGGTGGATTTCCATAGTTTGGGATATAGGTATTTGCTAGCTCCATAGAATAAAGTGGCCCATGAGGGGGTTCTATGTTTATGGGACTTTTTTGAAATCTTCCCTAAGCCTTATAAATTCAGTAGTCAAGGCAGAGATATTGCGTTCAATGTTACAAAGAGTCTGAGTTAAAAAAGAGAGGCGGGACGAGGTAGGGGCCGGGGGAGGGGAAGGAGTATGGTTTTACTTCGCTGGGGTGGTAGTTTTGGGGTCAGGGGAGGGTGAGTGGACGGGGAAGATGGTGTAGGGACAAGAGAAGGGAAGGGGTGAGGTGAGAGATGTCTGTGGGAAGCGGAATGGAGGACAGCGAGGGTGAAGGGCGGGGGATAGGGGTGATACTGAGATTGAGGAGGTGGGGGCCTGTCAAGTGGGAGTGGAGGACGGTGAGTGGGGAGAAATAAAAAGAGGGTTGGGGTCTGGAGTTGGGTTCTGTGGGGAAGGAGAAGGGGAAGGAAGGGGTGTAGTAGCTAGGGGGAGTATGCAAGATGGTGTATGTTGGAATGGAGGAAAAACTGAGATGGGGATCTTGGTTGGGGCTAGGGGTGGAGTAGAGTGGAGAGTGAGAGATTCTGTGTGTTGAGATGGAGGAAGGGTTGAAGTGGGGGAAAAGGTTGGAGCTATGGGCAGCGCTGGCGGAGGGAGGGAAAGGTTGGGATATGAAAAGGGGTTAGAGAGAGACAAGCATTAGTGGATAAGGTGATATGATGTGTGGTGACTGATTTAGGTGAGATGTGGGGGGTGAGGGCAGAAGAGGTAGCATGGGGTTCATGGGGAGGGGAATGTCATTGAGGTTTGGAGTAATCGTGTGGGAAAAGGTTGATGTTGGGGAGTCAATGGAGAGTCATGAGGGGTCTTGGGGTTTCACAGGTGTGGGGAGAAGAGTTGGTATGGACATCTGGTGAGAGAGGGTGTTGAAATGATGTTCAAAAATAGTGAGGTGGTGTTCAGAGGCTTGTATCAAGATGTTACATGTTTTGAAAATGGAAATGTCAATTTCATCAGGGAAAAGAGGAGAAGAGGGGGTGGAAAGTTTAAAACCATAAGGAATTTTACATAATTTAGATATAGGGAGGTGGTGTAGGGAGGTGCGTTTCCACTTGGAGGGGAGTTTCGAGTAGAAGATAAAATTTGTGTTAATGGGGGAAGTGAGGCTGTGGTAATTGTCAACAGTAAGGGTTTTAGGGTGCTGTGTTTGAGCTTTTTCTTGGCATTTGTGGTAAGATGGGGGGGGAGGAATGGTCCAGTAGTTGGGGCCGTGTTTTGTGAGGAAGGGGTGTTTAGAGGGGAGAGGGGGAAGGAGGAGGGAAGTAGGAGCATGATTGTGGGCGGACATGATAGGTCAAATTAGATGAAGGAATATTCGAAGTAAAGAGGTGTGATGTGGCGTTGTGAGATTTAAGGACACTGCAAGGCGGGGGGTGGGGAGGGAAATAAGGAAAGATGAGGATTTGGCCTGAGATGGGAGAGGATTTTTTGATGTGGAGTAGCATGGGGAGTGCGATAAAGAAAGGGAGAGACATAACTACAGTGAGGATTAGCATAAAAGGAAAGTATGAGTGTGATGAAGTAAGAATATGAGTGAGCTCGGGCGCATGTGGGTGTGGTGGGAGAGGTCAGAAGGGGGGACTTTGAGGGAAGTATGAATAGAAGGCCTAGTTGTGGGAGCAGTGGAGCTAGAGTATATATTATAGTGAAAGCATTCAAGCAAACAGAAGGAAACAGTACAGGAATATACAAAGTGCTTAAAGGCCAAATTAAAAAGCGTTTAGGAGGCAAAGATAAATAAGAATTGCGGCGCATTTTTGTTAGAGATGTTGAGGGCTAGTGGTGAGAACAGTAGATCTATAATATAAATAAAGTGAAGTGCAAGCAGGTTCAAGCCTAGAAGTGAAAGCAGTAGAGTTAAAATATAGTAGTAAAAGTGGTAGCATTCAGGCATCAATAAGCACGGTACAGGTTATTCGAAATGCAAGTAGGTCAAATTAAAAGGTAGTTAGGAGGTAACTTAAAAACAAAAATAGCGTATTTTTAATTTAAGGACTAATTAAATTGGCAGTAGATAGATGTCATAAGAATAGCCATAATAGTGAGTTAAAGCTAAAAATAAGGCAGTGATGGTCACCAGATTGGAAGGTTTGAACTGGGCGTGAGATATATAGAGTAGCAGTAGTGCTAGTCGCAGAGGTACAAAATAGGCGTCAGCCTTAGGGACGAAAAACAAAATGGGGGGCGAGTCACGTGTGTCCCCATTGGTGATTTGCCCTGACTCACCTTGCTAACGTTGAGTTGCGAGGGGGAGGTGGTATCGCCAGAAACTAGGTTCAAGGACTACATTAGTTCGCAATTGTCGATGCGGGCCCGAGGGTCATGACTTGAGGGAAATCGGGCGCAGCGACGTCGGGACTCCGGGGATCCGGTTTACGAGTCAGTCTCGGTGCATTAACTGGATCGGGGTCTAGGCAGCAAGAGCCCACAGCCCAGCAGTGCCCCCCAGCAGCACCAAAAAGCCCCTAACTCACCATTCTCCCTCTCGCGGTGGTAGCCAGCAATGGCAGATGCGGTCATCGCAGGAGACGGTGCCCATTCATTTCCAGTCCTAATGGCTGCAGGCCCTGCTGCGATCCGGACCACACTGCATGTTTGATGCCGCTCTGCAATCCAATTACATTTTCAAAAGCTTTCTTTGGCCTGAGTGTAAAAACGCAGTAGTGCTAATCGCGAGCCGCAGTCAGAGCCCTTCTGCATGCACTTGTCGGCAATCAGCCCACACCCCCGTGTACAGATCACCTGTGGGGCCGATCAGCAGGATCCAGGCAGCCAGCCTTCACCCCTTTAGGATGACTTGAGATGGGTTGGTGCTGAGTTGGTTTCATTGGTGTCCGCCAAGCTAACTAGTATCCCTGCTCCAGGATGAAAATTGGAGGCCCCTGGCTCCAGGCGACAGGTTCCAAAGGTGGATTCCCGATCAGGCACAGTCAGGTGGGACTCAGTTGTCTGCAAGCTGTGGGCATCGGTGCCTCACAGGGCGTTCGCTCTGGACAGATCAGGAGCGGATTGGAGGGAACTGGAGGCCCCTAGTTCCAGGCGATGGTCACAGGTCACAGCGGTCTCTGTCCCTGGCGTCAGCTCCAGAGACTCACCAGGGGGATTTTCACAACCGGGGAGCAGCTAGGCACAATCCGGGAGCAGCAGGGGTCCTCAGCATTGATTCCAGGGGTAAGTCGTTTCAAAAACACGAATTCTTCAAGATTCCTTAGAAAGTGTATACGAGATTGGTTACTAGTTGCACTGCTATGGTCAGTAGGATCAGATGTCAGGGTTTTTAAGGGCTAAATACCGATTATGTATTCCCCAACCCGGGTGCTTGGTGGAGGAGCTCCTATTCGGCAGCCATCTTGGCGAATAAAACATATAAAGGACAGGCCTATCTTTTTATATGTGGAGTTGTCCGACCCAAATGTGGAGTCTCCCCAGTCATAAACTCACTATTAAGTCATGGTTTGCAAATACAAAAAAATGTAAACTTACACAAAAAAGTAAGTTTACCGTACCTTTGTGAATGAGGCCCCAAATCAGCCCACCAGTCATAAGGTAAAATCTTTGACAGGGAGGACTCTATTATTCTAGATTGATTCACATTTGTATAGCTTGGTGTTTTGATTTTATTACAGTTTTGGTACTGCCTAAATAGTTTACACAATGCCCTAAGCTAAGCCTGTCTACTCTGTGGCACAGCCACAAGGGGGCTGAACTCAGGTTAAATTAGTATCTTTGGACCATAGGTACATAACATCAGTCACAAAATACTGGTGGCAGTTTGTGACTAGTCCTTTTGTGAACAGTGGGCTAATTTGCAAACCATATTTTGTACTAATAGCTTGGTTTGCAAAATACCTCTTCTTAGTGGATCACAATCCGATATTGTTAGACCTGGCATCTATGGCGTGGTTTCGCCCTATCTTTTTGCCTGTACCTCCTGTATGTTTGATGCTTTGCTGGATTTCGTTTTTGCTGATTTAGATGCTCTGGGCACTTTGCCACTGCTGTTCAGTGTCAAAGTGCAAGTGCTCCCTGTGTAAATTGTTATTATGATTGGTTATTCATGATTGACATATTTGTGTCACCAAGAAGTCCCCCGTAAAGTGCACTGAGTGTGCCAGGGCTGGTGATAACAAATGCTACTAGTGGGCCTGCAGCACTGATTGTGCCACCCACATGAGTAGCCCTATAATGGTGTCTCAGGCCTGCCACAGCAGTACCTGTGTGCAGTCTGTGAACTGCCATGTCCTCTTGGTCAGTGTCCCCACTGACCAGGCCTAACCCTTCCCTTTCTGCGCACATTGGTCACCCCTATGGAAGGCCCAAGGTACCCCCTTGGGCAGGGTGCAGTGTATGTGAAAGGTAGAGCATGTACTTGTGCCGGTGACATGCTCTGGTAGTGAAATACAGCCATTTTTGTTTTTCACTATTTTAAGGCTATCTTGCCCATTAGGCTATCATGGGGGATGCTGGCTACAGTGGCTACCAGCATATCTTCCCATAGGAGCAAGATAGGACATAAAAGTCTGGTATCCCTGAACTCAGAATTTAATAACACATCTTTTAGGAAAGGTTGTTTTTAAATCCTGTGTTTGAGAACGCACTTTTAGAAAGTTGCTGTTCTCTTGTCTGACCTTTCTGTGTGCCTTGGCCTGTTTGTGAATTGACTGTCTGGTTTGTGAGTGACAGGGGCTGGGTGGCTCCCAGAGTCTGAGTGGGCCATCCCTGGGTTGAATAGCTCCTTCTGCATCTAGAGTAGTGGGAGGGGGAAGCACCTGGGCCTGAATAGGGCTGTGCCTGCCTTCCACAATGCTGGCTCCACATCCTGCTGGGCAGCTGACGACCCTGCCCCTCTCTCTGAAAGGAAAGGATAGGCCAGGAAAACAAAGTGCTCAAGGAACACCCAGAACTGGTTCAGACCAGGCTCAGAGCCCTCGTGCACAAAGGGAACAAAGACTTTTAGGGGTATAAGTACAGAACCCCTGACTGCAGAAAATTAGATCATCCTGGAAACAAGAAGGAAGCTCTGCCAAGGAGAAAGCTGGAAGACTGAAGAAGAAGGACTGCCCTGCTGTGTGATGCTGGACTGACCTGCAGTTGCGTTGCTGCCTAGGAGACAGGAAGAACTTTGATGTTGCTTTGTCCCCTTACTTGAAGGAATCTCCAAGGACCTGTTGTGAGCTGGCCCCCTTTTCTGAAGTCCCAGGAACAAAAGGACTTCACCCCCAGCTTCCCTGAGCTCTGCTGAGAGACCTCTGTACTTCCTAGAGTGCTTGGGCCAGTTGTGGTGCCTCTGTAAGTTGTACCTGTGCTAGGAAGCTGGAAACCAAGATTTGAGAGACTTTGCTACAGAAAAGTTGTCGCATCGCTCGCTTGAGGAGCGCATCCCCGACAGTGTGAAGAAATTCCCGCCACTACGAAGGGCGAGATCATCGCAGCGCCTGTTGCCGCTGCCGGAGATGTCGCATCCCTCGTTTGCTGGAAGATCACGTCGCTGCGAACATCGTCGCAGAGCCATCGGAGAGCTGCGGGAGGAAGATCGCCGCTGGATCATGCATCATCGCCCCGGAGAACGTGGCAGCCCCTACAGATCATCTCATCATGCCTTTGCGAGAACAAACTTCCTACGGAACCCACGCACCGGAATTCATACAAGTCATCGCCTTCCTCCCCATACAGACCGGATTCGTCGCAACACATCCCGCTGCTGCAGCGGGGTTGTCGCCAACGCCTCCCCATGGTCTCAGGAGCAACGCATTGCTTGTTTTCCACCGCACCAGCTTCTGCTTTGGAACTTTGTAGCATTTAAAGGTACTGTTGGCTAAACGTCACTCAACTGAACTTTTTCACGCAACTGTGGATTTTTTTTATCGCAACTCTAAGAACTCTTTCGCAACCATATTCTTGAACTGTGTATTTTGGATTTTTGTCGTTTTGGTCTTGTGTAGTTTAGATGAAATACCTTTATTTTTCTGAACTGTGGTGTTTTCATTGTGTTACTGTGAGTGTTGGTACAAATACTTTACACATTGCTTTTGGATAAACCTGACTGCTTGTGCCAAGCTACCAAGGGGGTGAGCAGAGGTTATCTAAAGAGTGTTTCTTCCTTACCCTGACTAGAAGCAAGGGTCCCTATTTGGAAAGTGTTACCTACCTCTGCCAACTAGAGACCCCCAGTTCTGACAGAAACACTCACGAATATTAATAAGGTGCGTTGCAAATTGCGACCCACTATGAGTGGCATCCATGACATGGATAATGGCCTGCTGAGGTTATTGAATGATAATTTGTATTTCATACATAACAATATGCCATTTTGCTGGTTGCACATGGCTGCTATGAAACAGACTTTTTAGAAATGCGAAAAGGATGTCAAACATCTGACCCTTTGAGGGTTCACCCTGACAAGAGTTCCAATTATTTCTTGAGGTGGGCAGTCGCCCACCCCAAATAATAATCTAATCTCTTACAGTGTCAATCAATGAAATAGAACAAAATAGCTATTCACAGTGTCCTGGGGAAAGTCCTGCTAAAAAGCTCCATCCCCAAGTCTTTGAAATGGCAGCAGCTGATGGAGGTTCCAGGATGTCTATTATTAGAGGCTTATTGTACTCATATCCCACATCAATAAAAGTGGAAAATCAGATTTTAGACTTGTGTGTTTCAGGCAAAACATCCTAACTAGAGTCAAATTAAAATAATTTGCTATTAGAAGGAAGGACATATTTAACATTAAAACAGTAATTTTATAATCCATGGCTCTATTGTTTAAAATGGATGTGTGTGCCAAAAACATATACTTCAGAACTACATGCTTTATAATTCACAGTCCTTAAAATGAGAATATATGGTAATGGGCAGGCCTCTTGCTATACTGCAGCAAGCCTTCAATTTGCTATGTATTACTTTAATAAATTGGTAAATAATATTTAATTATTATTTTTAATGCTAATGCCATCTTAGTATCCTAACTCAGGCAATATCTGGGCCACAGTATGGTGATGTACTGATGATGGAAGCAGCAGTCCTTTTGCAGTGACTAAAGCTTGTTTTGTTTGCCAGGGAAGATTGATTTTTTCGCCTGTCAGTTGAGAAACTGAAATGTATAAATCAGCTACCCTCTGCAGCTGTCTTTCAAGGATATTTTAAAAGATTAATGACCCTTCAAGGATGTACAAGGGCTGAAAACATTATTCCAAGGTTCTGACCCTCTGTCTTCAAGAGCATTCTGAATTTCACGATATCAACTTCAGTCTTTTTACGTAGTTGTGTCTTCTCTTGAGTCTTTATAGGGTGGCCACATATAAAAGATAATGGTAGGCCACACACTTAAAAATTATGCAAAGACTGATCCTTCAGCTGGGTGCTGGATAGTGACTTAGCCCAATTTGGAGTTTGGTGTACAGGGTACTCTTTCGCAAATGCGACAGAGTACCGTGACCTCCAAACCCTCTGTCCACCCACCTCATTTTCAGATGGACAAATCACTAGCTTTCTTTCAACTGAGCCGCTCTTGGCTTTCTCTAACGGAGAAAGGGCCCTTGAAAAAAGGGTATTACATCAACTTCCCTATTTAGGGAGGATGGTCTTATGCCTTCTTTTTCTGTCTGTTACTGCCAGGAAAAACCTGGTGGAGAAGGACCAAAAAATACAAAAATAACTCCAACACTCTGATAGAAAACTCCCAATGTGAGGGGGGTCATTAGTTTTGGTTTCTAGAAACAAATGACCACTTCTAAAAAAAATACAAAATCAACAAACCTATAGCAGTCATCCACTAAATGTTTTGAGCCTTGAAGGGAACTGCCGTAATTGCAGCTCCATTGAAGTAGCAGAGATGACCTATGTCTGGCCATCTTCTCTAAATTTGACATATAAAGCACTATTGGGATGATGGATTTAATGCCCTTGATCATTCTGATGAAGGGTACTCCATTAGTCAATTTATAAATCAAGGCCCTGATTCAGGAATTTTGGCGCAGGGCAGGAATGCACTGTATCTATGCAATACGTTGCATTCCTGTCCTTTCTCCCTGCACTGGGGCCGTTTCTGCAGCCTAGTGCCAATGTAGACACCCTTGCACCATGGTGCAATGGTGCCTCTGTTACATGCAGGACTGTTTTTTTGCAGGAAGGGGCACCTTCCTGCACGGAACAATCCTGAGAGGCGTTTTCTCTTTCGATTTGTGCTCCAGAATGCAGCACAAATAGAAAGAGAAAAAAGGAGGAGAAATAAAGATATTTCAATTTGTTACTCCGGCCCTCGGGAGGCATAAGGATTTGTTTACATGATTTTGTAAATGAGGGGCAGCGTCAAATTCCATGGGTGTTGTGTGGAAACACCCACTGCAATGCCCATGGAATGCCTCCTTAGCACAGAATAAGGCAATGCAGCAATTTGTGCTGCCTCGCCTTACTACAGATTTTTGAGGGCACTCAGAGCCACGCAGGGTGGCTTTGTGATGCTTCATAAATCTGATTCAGACCTCTGCTTCACGCATGTAGCACTTTACGTGGTGGGAATGTCACACAAGGCCCTCATAAATAATCCCCCAGGTTCTTAGTCCGCACCCCTTGTACCGTCCTACAATTGGTTAGCAGTTTTAGGTCACAAATGATGAAGACTGAAGAGGAGAGCATGTGCATAATTTTATTGAGCAAACACTTTAAAATAGCTGTAACTAAGGACTACAAACTACTAATGTGTACATGACCATTAAGTCCACTTTTCTTAAACAAAATCTAGGCACCCCTAAAAGTTGTTCTAAAAGTAAATGGCTACACTCAACATAATTCTATCCACTGGAATTTCAACATTCTGAATGAGTCATTTGTGATTTTAAACTCTTGGTAGAACAATACCTACACAGATTACCCATAAACATGGATGAAACGATTTACTCTATATGTGTCATTCAACCTCAATGCTGAAAGGGAAAGGTAGCGAGTGGTAACTATTGACCAGGACTGACATTTCCTAAAAGGGAATCCATTAAGGCTCTTCCACCCACAGGTAAACACAGAGAAAAACGTTTTCAAAGGCCGTGAGGATCAACCAATATTACTGATTTTTCCTTTCCAGTATCTCCGCAGGGACTTCATTTATGGTATGACGGAAATACAAAAAGAAGGTCCTTTTGTCATGAGCATGCAATAGTATTTAGCTATCCTGCTGACTGACAGTTGCTTTGTGTGACTACATGGGGAACAAGGTTGTTCTCAATTGAGGCTAATATAGCCAATGAAACACTCTTGGAATGAGATATATTATGCTGAATAGATAGTGGCTCAAGACAGATGTGCACAGAAGATGAACAAAGAGTACTATGGAGGTGATAATAATGCCACACGTTTTGAGTGTTGGCTTGTAAATAAACAAAAGCCTTTTTGCACTGTTATTAAATGCTATATCCAAACTGAAAGGATGTAGGCATTACAGTGAATCACACCATTTTATTCATGTAAATACTCCCTTAATTGAATATTTACATTTGTTAACTTTGTTAATTTCAAGCTCAAGTTATTAATAGCCTGTACCTATATTTGTATCCTTGCATGGGCTACTTTTGCACATACGTTCATATATATTTATATTTGATTATTGTATTCATTAACTTATTTTTCTACCTTAAATATTGTCTAGGTATTGTTGAGCTCTTGTAAAATTCAAATTAACACAATGCTTTCTCTTTCTTTACGAATCAAAATCTAGCAGCATCGTTCTGTTCAATAATTGTTTACAACTCAAATAACATTTCAGATGATATACCAATGATCCTCAGAGTAGGCTAGCAATAAACATAGTACAGAGCAATAGTGAGAAGGCCTGAATTTATTTTGTGGTTTGAACCTCTGTGATGGCTTTTGCTAATCATGAGCTATGCACCGCAAAGTCTTTTTCCTTAACCTCATAGCAAACATAGGGGTATATTTACCAGGGAATGACGAAGTGTGGCGTTAAGCAAGCATTGCTTACGTCACGCCCCGACCTTCTGAAAACGCAAGGAAGCGCCGTATCTACAAGAATGTGGCTCGCCACTGCGTTTCTCCTAGTGCTGGCGCTAAATCCAGCAGCCTAGCATCAACGCAGGAACCCTTGCACCATAGTGCAAGGGTGTCTGCATTGGGGGGAATGATTGTTTATGTGCAGGAAGATGTCCCCTCCTGCACATAAACAATCCAGAATGGGGAATTGTAACTTCTATGCGTGCTGCATTGTGCAGCACACATAGAAGTTGCAAATCGTAATTTTTTTAAAATGATTTTTTATGTGCAGGAAGGGGCACCCTCCTGTACATAAACAATCATTCATGGTAATTTGCTGTTTCTATGTGTGCGGCACATTGCAGCACACATAGAAGTTACAATTCCCCATCCTGGATTGTTTATGTGCAAGACATTTATTTGGTAACAATGTGTATTCTAGTTGATATTATTTTATAAATGCCTTATAGACCAAATAATTTTCAAGGAAACTATATTTTACTTTGTTTTACAAGAAGCGTTATTATTTTTATATAAAATCACTCTCTATGATGTAATATAGAAAAATCCTAAAAATGCAATAATTTCTATGGTGCAACCCATGTTATGCAAAGCTTTAATAATATTATTTTAACCACCCTTTCCTTCTTTCTGGACTTTACACAACTGGTACAAATCAGCGTTTGACATTTCTAGCCGGCAAGAAGAAACTAGGAGACAAAGGAATTAAATACGCCATGACATTTCCAGCTCATCTCCGTGTCGAGGTTGAAGGAAGGGCATTGTTTTTTGACAATCCTGAGGTAGCTTTGGATTGGCTGGACAGTAGACCCGCCGGTGGCCCCAGGGGAAGAAATCGGGGTGAAGATCAATCGCCACAGGAACAAGAGTGAGAACGGACAAATACACTTGCGGCCTGCATGAGCACAATCAGGTGCAGGGGTCCTCAGGCCCCGTAGTTCGGACATAAGCTCTTGTTGATCTATAGCAAGTCAGCAAAGCACTCCACGACCTGATGGGGACACTTTACCTGTGAAGTTCGGGTTGGGGAGATTGAATGTTGGCCTTCCTCCTCTTTACTACCTTTAGTTGTTTTCTAGTATTAGTATATTGGGTGACAGGCACTCTGGCAGTTTGTGATGGGCAGTTCTAAGTCCAGAGGGCAGGGAAGCGGGGAGGGGGGTTGTTGGCAAAGGGATATACGGGGGGTTGTTTTACCGTTATTTTCATCCATCGACAAATGACTATGGGCATCGCGAAGGCACAAAAGACTCTCTATGGTTCTGATGCATACACTTTGGGGGAAAAGCTTTAGAATATTAGACTGGAATGTCAACGGGTGGGGAGATAAAATTAAGCCGAGTGTAGTCCTGCAGTATATCAGGAAGCAGGGACCAGATGTCATGTTCCTTCAAGCGACCCACCTTATGGGTCACTCCTGTAAGGCAATGAACCGGTACGGTTATAAAATTAGTGGCGCATGCAGGATTCATGACTGACTCCAGAGGGGTGGGTGTCATGGTTAGGAACGCATTCCCTTTTAGCATAGAATCCACTTGGACGGATCAAAGGGGTCACTACGTGGGCATATCTGGCTCTTGGGAGGGGTGGGTCCTTACACTGTTTTCTGTAAATAACCCACCTGGTCTCCAATCGACTACTTTCCAGGATCTCTGCACTATTATTCTCTCACTACCGGAGGGTCTTTTGGTGATGGGGGGGACTTTAACTCAGTGTGTTCCGGGACGCTCAACCGACATCCCCCTCGTGAATTAGGACCTTCCTCCAGTGGACTGCCTGATCTCCTTGAGGCAATGGGACTTATTGATACATGGCGCACTTTCAACCCCGAAACAAAGCAATTCACATTCCAATCTGGAGCTCACCACAGTTTCTCCCACCTTGACTACATCCTGGTACCTAGCTCTCAAACATCACACATCCGGGAGGTCCGCCATTTAGCTAGAGGGATTTCCGATCACTCCCCGATATGAGCTTATTTTCTTCTAGACCACATTCAGGTGGGCTGAATCGCCCCCATAAACCCTTGGCACCTCTGTCATCCTAAAACACGCAGAGACCTTTTTACTGCCACAGATAGCTATTTCACAGAAAATGTGGGCACGGTATCCTCTAGTCAAATGCTTTTGGAGGCCTACAAGACGGTGATCAGGGGGGAAGCTTTGTCTTTAATATCAGGTCATAAACGAGAACAGCAAACAGCTGTATCTGATCTAGAAACTGAAATCCTTCGGCTGGAGGGGGAACTGGTGGAATAAGACTTTCCGAAGTCACTCCATCTCCTACGGCTTAAACAATCTGAATATAAATCTCTTGTCAAAGATGCAGCTCGCACCCTTGGGTAGGAAAAACTTGGATGACTTTATGACTTGGGAGACAAGGCGGGAAAATTGATAGCCTGGTTGGATAAGCGAGAATGGGAAAATAGACTGGTCCCAGTCCTTCGGGACTCTTCTGGGGCAGACATAGTGGAACCCCGGGACATAGCTTCTCAATTTACCACACACTTCGGAGCAGTTTACAGGGCGAAACCCCTTATGTCTAAGCTGACTCCTTCGACCTACTACTAGACATAACCCTGCCCACCCTCACCTCAACAGATAAACAGCTACTAGATAGCTCTCTTACCACAGACGAAATTGCCCTGGCCATGCGATCGCTTCAATCTGGAAAAGCATCTAGCCCTAACGGGATACCTATTGAGTTGTTTGATGAGAGTAGGGAGGACGGGGATCTCCCACTTGACCAACGCATAGCTAACATCGTTGTTATCCACAAAGACGGCACACCAAGAACCAACTGTGCTTCATATCTGCCTATCTCTCTTCTTAATGCTGAACCAAAAATCCTAGCGAAGGTTCTGGCCAATCGCCTGGTTATGGTCATTTCCACTCATACACCCAGATCAATCAGGTTTCATCCCTCACCGGAACACAGCATTAAATCTTCGCCATGTCCACGGGGTACTTGGGAGAGCACACACAATATGCGCACCAGCGGTTCTGGTTTCTCTAGACGACACTATGGTGTTTGATAGGGTAGAATGGTCATATCTCTTTGCCGTACTCCGGAGCCTAGGGTTCGGTCCAGACTTTATCGGTTGGGTCCACCTTTTATATGCTGCACCGCTAGCAAAGGTAGTTGTCAACAATACACAATCTGACACTTTCAACCGGGGCACTAGTCAGGGCTGACGGCTCCCCCTCCTATTATTCGCCCTGGTGCTGGAGCCATTAGCAGCCTGGATCCGACAGGACCTGCTGATCCGGGGATTCCACTGGTCAGTGGACTGGGAAGATCGGATATCTATTTACGCAGATGATATCTTACTCTACCATACCAACCCTCATAGATATTTAACTGTTTTAATGGATATTTTGGAGATATTTGGGAGATACCCTGTATTCAAAATTAATTGGGCTAAATCCCATCTGTATCCACTCTATGGGGCGGTGCCTGCTTTGCCCTCCAACTGCCCAATCCAAATTAGTGCATCAGGGTTCAAATATTTAGGGATCTTTGTGTTCTTGAATCCTTCACTTCAGTAACAATAATCTCCTTCCCCCTCTTTACCGTTTACAGAGAGATATCGCTAGTTGGAAGACTCTCCCATTGTCACTATAGGGGAGGGCGGCCCTTTTTAAAATGATGTCCCTCCCCCGCTTCCTCTATGACCCGTCACTAGATGCGGTTCCCCCCACCTATTTTAAAGAAGTCGAACATCTCCAGAGGGAGCTTTTGTGAAACGGACCACTACGACGAATAGCACTCAGTAAACCGACTCCAAAGTGGTACGACAGAGGGATCGCCCTTCCTGATATCAAGAAGTATAATTGGGCCGCCCATTTGGCCGCCATCAACTATGGCACTTATGGAAACCCTGATGACCCTGGATATCGAATGGATAGATGGCTGCTCCCAGGAGGGAACTAAGATAGAACCCTATACTCCAAACCTGTTAAACCTGCACTAACAGGCCCCACTGGGCACTCAATAGCCATTTGGCGCGCAGCCACCAGATCTCTAGACTTGGAGGGCAAATTAACACTAACCACCCCGCGAAATTGGGAAGCCTATGGCAGACAAAAGGTTTCGACAAGTGGGATATGATAGGTATCTCCCATGTCCAAAAACATTCGCTTCCCTACAAACACAACATGACATTGCTGACTCGGAACATTTTTGCTACATACAAATACGACACGCCCTGCGCACGACCATCCCCAGGGGTACCTCTACCCTTGAGTCCTCTCCACTAGAACGTAGGGTACTAGAGGGACACCTCTCTGAGAAGTCTATCTCCTTAATTTATAACAGACTGATAAATAATATGGAAGACCCCCTCATACAGCTCCGGCAAAAATGGGTAGCAGACGGGATTGTACTAGACGACGAGGACTGGCAGGAAGCAGTATCATCTCCCAAACCGGTGGGTGTGCACGCGAGATTACCCCTGGTGCAACTCAAAATCCTGCATAGAGTATACATAACTGGACCTAGACTGGTTTTGATGGGAAGGGTGCCAACAGGAGACTGTCGCAGGCGATGTGGCAGCTGGGCACGTTCCTGCATATAATATGGCAATGCTCACTTATCCAGTCCTTTTGGAGGGAAATTCATGGAGTGATAGGGATGGTCCTGGGGATACCACTGCTCCCAGAGGCGCGTAGGTGCTTGCTTAACATGTGGGAACCCACTGACTTGAACACACACCAAACACAATGGGCCACGTTAGGTTTTATAGTTGCTAAGAGGAATATGGCCCAGGCCTGGGGGGCTGTCGCCAGTCCAACACTAAAGGACTGGAAGGATAACTTGGACTGGTGTATGTTCTGCGAGAAGACTGTCTATGTGGCCCGGGCTGCCCTGGGATGTGGTCCCGGATATGGGGGCCTTGGAACCGCTGTAGGGGTGACATCTGTGCACCAGCGCTGCAACCAGCCTCTGATGACATGGTCTCGCCTTAAACTATCCCACTTTGTGTATTGTGCTATTTCGCAGCAAATTTGTTTGTGCCCAAGTGAATTGCCCATTTGATTTTAATGTGATCTATTTTCTAAATGAAGTCGATGTTTATTAATAAAAGGGGTTAAAAATAAAATAATACTATTTTAATCCTAGAAAATAGAAGTTTACATATTTTTTTCAAAAGGCGTAAAAAAACTGCCCACAGAAACATATTACAATGTGTTTAACACCGTTGTAAGAAGCTTGCTTCTCTGTTCTAATACTTTATGTTCCATAGTCCACATTCAGATACAAAAAAATCGAACAATACCTAATCTAACACTGTTTTTTTCCAGCTTCCTCACACCAATTACTATTAGAACAGGAATAAAAAAAAACTCTTCCATAGAAAACGCCAATAACGTGAAGATAACTGACGTTGATGTTTTTGCATCTTCCTCTATTAGATAGTTTTATTGCCTTTTATAAACTGTCTGCTCCTCTTTCAATAAAGGCCACTTCTATTTCACATAGTAAGTACTAAGCACATAATTGAGGTAAATACCGATAATCACATTTTCAAACATACAGTATGAATTGGAGATGTATTGATGTTGGTTTAAAATATTTCAATAGCAAAGCGCGACCTGCATGCAACGGTGCTCTTTAGTTGCATAAAATCTAAAACAAAAAGGAAGGAAAGTTTAATGAAATATATAGGAGTAAAAAAAATATATATATAATTCACTAAAAGGGGAAATAATGTACAATGCACCAAAACATTTTAAAAACCTATTACGCTAATATAACTCATGAAAAGATATGTTTCTATGGTTTTGCATAATTTTACACATATTGAGACTATATGAATGACAAAGGAAGAAATCTCAACACGGAGTGTTAGTATAAAATAATTTTTAAAATCATGTTTTACTGCATTGGAAAATGTGCAACTTTAACAGACCTTCATTCTCCTTTGTCTTAGCTAAGTTTGTCTGGAGCCGCATGCTGCTTATTTACATGAATACTTGATCCTATGCAGCCTTAGAATAGAATAGAACATTCTGGCTGTTGATGGAAATAAAGGTCTACAGCTGCCTTCGACTGACTGGAACTTGTGGTGGCGTAAGAGTGAATAAAGACATATTCCTGTCTACACATTGTTTTGTCTTTATAACACTGGCGACCACTTGCTGTGTGGGGACAGCCACACCACCACCCCCAACTGTATTCCATTTACCAAATACAGCCGTTGTCCAGTTTCTACTACTGCAGTGAAAATCTCCATTCATCTGGATACTACTACATTACGTCTTTGAGACCTGGAGGTACTGTTTCAGGCACATCATTCTGAAAGAGCTTTTACCTCTCATTTGCTTCTTCTCACCTGTTTGCAGTACTGCATTTCATCTTTCCTGTTCTTGCCTCATGGATTAAGGTACTTTCCTGATGTGCCTGGTTCCTTGGACTCTCTGTAAGAAGGCTAGTGATGATTTTATCATATTTTTCTGCCTTCATTCCTTAGTTCATTGGGAAAACATATTCTTGCGTGTTCTTCATTGTGGATTGGCCGTTAAGCAAGTCCTCAGTGAAGGCAGTCTCTCTCTGCTATTGGCTTGTCCCATTCCTCTTTTGTTGTGAAGCCTACGGCGCTGCTTCCCTGACGCACTTCCTAGTGTCGGGATGAGGGAGTGGCTCCTTGTCTTTTTTCCCGCCCTACCTCATGGTGACAGGCACTGCAAGCCTGTCAACCTTATTGAGGCGTAATAAGCCTTGTGACCGCAATCTTCCTCCTCTGACTATTTTGTAACAGGCTCTGCTCTTTCTCCCCACCCTGCTTCACGCTGACAGGCACAGCAAGCCTGTCAATTCTATTGAGGCGGGATAAGCCTTGTGGGCGCAACCTTTCTTCTGCGCCCATTCGTTATGGGCTCTGCTTGTTCGTCGATTGCTAGGGCAGACTCTCTTTTCTGCTTTTTGAATTCGCTGCCAGGCACAGCAATTCGCCTTTTGGCAGTTGCCTCTTTTGGATAAGCTCATGCTGACGGACACAGCCTTCTTGCGATTGTGGTAATTGGAATTCTTCACGCTGACTAGCACAGCTTGAGATAGACTTTTGCTTTTATATTGTACTGCCACGGTGAACAACCTTTACAACGAAACTTTTACAACGAACTACCATTACAACGAAACTTTTACAACGCAAACTATTACAACGCATAGCGCTGGGGGCGCTCTAGGATAGGGAATAGGTTTAATGTACTATCCAACACCTTCCCTACTATCCACGGGGACTGGAGTTGGAATAGTAAATTAAACTATTCACTATCCAGCGCCCAAAAGCATTATGCGTTGTAATGGTATGCGTTGTAAAACTTGCGATGTAAAGGTAGGCGTTGTAAAAGTATGCGTTGTAACGTCATACATCCTACTGCCACAGCATTTTCACACTGACTAACAAGTTGGGTTGGACCTATTTTCTACAGGTCATTTTTTTCGAAAAAAACCTATTTTTCTATTATTCTGTATGAAAATAGTTCATTTGGAGGTAATGTTTTTGTGATGTATTATTTTGGTGCTTATGTACTTTGTCTTCTGTTTCATGCTCACCTACGTATGAATGTTTCTCTTAGATTTCTCCTCATTTAATAGTTCTTCTTATGTGTTTTACCCTGTTGTAGTTTTATTTTTGCAATATGGCTACGACCAATATGTCTTTACCCCCTCCATTTCTTAATGAGGTTGGGGAACCAAATATTCCATGGAAGCAATGGGAGGCTTTATTCGAGTCCTACCTCATAGGGATTGATGGGGACATATTTTCTCCTTTCAGGAAACAACACATTTTGTTGCATAATTTAGGGATAGAAGTTCGTAAAACATTTAACAACTTAAAGGAATCTGAACAAGGTACAGATGAAGGGGAAGGGGATGTCAATGTGTACCTTGTAACAATGAATAAATTAGAGAAACATTTTGGGCAAATGATCAATGTTGTGTTAGAAAGACATACGTTTTTCTTAAAGATTCAAGGCAAGAATGAAAAAGTCAGATCTTACATTGCAGTATTGAAGGGCTTGTTTAACACGTGTGAATTTGAAGGTTTGACTGATTCACTGATCAGGGACCAGTTGGTAAGATGCACTAAGAAATTACTAGCTGGTAACCCAGATCTCAAACAATCCATAGAGATAGCTTTGGGAGTAGAACATACTGCTGATTGTATAAAAGAAAAGAAAAGAAATAAGAGACAGTACTGAATCGTCTACTGAAGTAAATCCTATTCCAAGTTAGACATTAAAGAAGTTCACAGGACAAGGAGAGCAAATTCAGAAATCAGAGTAATACACATAGTAAGTCTAAATGTTACAGGTCTGTTAATCCTGCGCACTTGCAATCAACCCATCCTGCCCAGCTAGAAGTGTAATGTGTCATAAGTGTGGGAGAAGGGGACACTTGGCCAGGGTTTGCAATGACTTGCGTGAGAAAACTGTATCTATGATAGAGCCCACAACCTCAGTGGAAACCAAATTGGTATTTCAACTAGAGAACAAGCCCAAAAGAGTCAGTTTTCCTGAGTGTTGTATTACACTGGACAACAAACAAGTCAATGTTTATGCGGACTCCTTTTCTCCCCACAATCAACTGGACAGTAAACATTTTCAAGAAATATTTTCCAACAGACTAAGTGTGCTATTGACAACAGATATTAAGCCTGGGGACTACAAAGGTGATCCTATTCCTTTGATGGGGATGACCACTGTGCTGTTCAGTTACAAGGGTAGGAACACAGTGGGTAAAGTCGACATCACAGAGAAGTGCTCCAACCTTTTAGGTTGGAAACTCCAGAAGGAGCTTGGCATCAAAATGGACCCTTACAACCAAGATCAAGTACTTCTAGTGGATCGGTCTGTGTGTGGGCAAGACATGTGTGATGATTTCCCTGAGGTTTTTGCAGACGAACTAGGATTATCAAAAGACTTTCAACATCACATAAAACTCAAAGCTCAAAGCTCAGGCCAGAGCTGTAGCACACAAAGTCAGACCCATTCCACACCTCATGCAGATTCCCTTTCAAAAAGATTTATAGAACCCATAGAAAGTTCGTAATGGTTGGCTTCCATTGGTATCACGACCAAATCAGCTAGCAAAGATGTTAGATTATGCATTGACCTCAGGGATTTGCATAGGAACATCTGGCTGGACAGACACCCACTTTCCAGGATTCATGAAATATTAACTCTAATCAAGGATGCCAGCGTTTTCAGTTGCCTTGATTTATCCTCAGCGTATCTCCAAGTGGAACTGCACCCTGATTCTGGTCACCTCACTACATTTATTACGCCCTTAGGTGTGTTTCAATATTTGTTTCTGCCTTTTGGGCTTTCATCAGCCGCTGCTACCTTTCAAAGTATAATGCAGCATATTCTCAAGGATGTTCCTGGCACTTTATGCTTCCAAGACGACATTCTCATAGACGAGAAAGTCATAAAAGAGCACAACGAGATGCTAAGACAAGTACTACACAAGCGTAAAGCAGGTCTCAAGAAAGCAAAGTGCCAAATTGGGGTGGGCTCCGTGGAATACCTAGGTTATACCATCTTCCATGATGGCATCAAGTCTAAAATTAATCTAGTAGATGCCATCCTAAATACAGTTGCTCCCATCAGTGTTGAAGAACCTAAGTCTTTTTTAGGCCTTTCAGAATACTTTTCCAAGTTCATACAAAACTATGCCAGTATGGTAGAACCCTTACGAAGCTTACTCAGAGCAAAAAACCCATTTATATGTTTTGAAAACTGCCAGGTGGCTCTTGAGGCCATCAAGTCTTGCATCACTAACACACCATTTTTAGGAAGGGTTGATCCCGCTAAAGCCACATTTCTCTCTACGGATGCCAGTAGTAAAGGATTGGGAGCCAGCCTTACTCCGAAGGTAGGGGACATGGAGCAACTAGTTGCTTTTGCTTCAATGACATTGAAGGGAGCTGAACATCATTGCTCAGTGGTAGAAAAAGAAGCTTTAGCTTGTTTTTGGGCTATCAGACACTTCAGATTTTGTCTTTGGGGCATACTGTTCACTGTCATGACTGATCATAAACCCTTCATATATGTTTTCACAACCAAAGGTTCTACTAGGATATACCTAGGATCTCAAGATGGATCTTAGGGTTAGAGGGTTACAATATTAGAGTGAAATATGTGCCAGGCAAACAGAATGTAGTAGCTGTTTTCCTTTCTCACGCTCCTCTAAATTCGAGTCTTAACACCCAAAAGGAAGAGGAAAGAGACATAGTATTAAAGGTAGCAGTTTTGAAAAAGGAAAATTGGGATGATTGCATGATACAGGATGAAATGGTGCTGTTACTTAAAAAACAGAAGGCTGGCCAGACAACAAGCATAATCTACCCTCGGTTCTGAGTAGGTTTTGGGAAGTAAGGTTGGAATTGGGCATAATTGGGGAAACCCTTTACCGAGGGGAAAACATTGTACCTCCACAAGATATAAGAAATAAAATTGTGGATTTTGCACATTTTGGACACTTAGGCCACAGCCTTACTAAGAGTAAAATACGAGAAGAGTTCTCTGTCAAAAAGTGCAATAAATGTGCAAAAAGTGATAAAACGTCAGGAAAGCCCCATTATCCCCTGTCAAAGTTCCAGTGCTACCATTGTCAAAACCTGCGATGGATATCATTGGCCTTCTCATCTTCAAATGTTTAAGCTAATGTTTCATTTTAGTTATCATTGATTATCATACACTTTAGGTTGTTACTAAATGTGTACATCAAATAGATACTACATTTCTCATTCAGTTTTTGTAGGACACTTTCTATGAAGAAGGCATACCTGACACCCTGGTGACGGAGAGTGGGGTTCAATTTAGATCTTATGAAGGATTTCCTTACTAATCTTCATATTTGTCACCAAAGGACATATTTGTATTGCTCCCGGGCAAATGGGTTGGTGGTGCGTATGAACAGAGTGGTAAAAGAGTGTTTGCAAAGAGCTGAAGTGACAAATGGTCCTGCTAAGTCTGCTTTGCAAGAGAAGATATGGGCCAACTGCACTTCACCTGTTTAAGCTAATGTTTCATTTTAGTTATCATTGATTATCATACACTTTAGGTTGTTACTAAATGTGTACATCAAATAGATACTACATTTCTCATTCAGTTTTTGTAGGACACTTTCTATGAAGAAGGCATTCCTGCACCCTGGTGACGGAGAGTGGGGTTCAATTTACTTTTGATCTTATGAAGGATTTCCTTACTAATCTTCATATTTGGCACCAAAGGACATATTTGTATTGCTCCCGGGCAAATGGGTTGGTGGTGCGTATGAACAGAGTGGTAAAAGAGTGTTTGCAAAGGGCTGAAGTGACAAATGGTCCTGTTAAGTCTGCTTTGCAAGAGAAGATATGGGCCAACTGCACTTGACCCAACAGTGTCATTTCCTTGAAAGGGAGGAATTGCCAAAAGAATTGAATTGCATCAGGAAAAATACAAAACCAGATATGACTCTACCAAGTGTGTCAAAATGCAGTTCTACAGACAAGGTGATTGGGTCAAGATAGACCTTCCCCAGGCAAGAAGAACGAATTACTCATGCCTCTCTGAACCTCTAAAGATAATAAGTGTTGGTAGAAATGTGGTCCAGTTGGCGAACAGACAGACGCGGGGGACGGACAAGATGATAGCATGCAAGCCTGCTCAATTACTTCAAAATGGATCTTCTGGCACGGATAAGGCAGTTAGATAGGTCAACTGATCCTCTTCGGAGGTCAATCCGAGATATTGTTCACCCTGCATGGCATAGAGATTATAATATTGAATTACTCTTTAATGTATAGGTTCTTCTATTTAGCCTTCGTCTTAGGCTTGACTGTACTGTAAATTTTTAGTACTCTTGTGAAGTTGTATTTTCCTTTTTCCTTTTCTCACTTGTTCTTCCTTCCTTATGCTACCTTTTTCCTGCTCAAGGAGGTGTGTTATAATTCACATGGTTCATTCCCTACTTAATATACCCTCACTCTTCCTCTTCATTTGGAACATTCTGACTCTTGATGGAAACAAAGGTTCTACAGCTGCTATCAGCTGACTGGAACCTGTGGTGGTGTAAGAGTGAATAAATACTTCTTCCTGTCTACAGTGTTTTGTCATTTTAACAATAGACTTTTTAACCACGCTGAAACTAATAGGGACATGAGGAATTTATAGATAGGATTTCTTTACTGTCCTTTGTAATATTGTGGAAAAGTAAATTTTGCCATGTTCTGTGTCCCTACGTGTTCCCCATCTTATGTTATATGTGCATGATTAATATGCATATGTATTCCCTTATGATCGATTAATGACGCAATTATAGTTGTGTCCAACTCCAGTATGCCAGTTTCCAGTTCTCGTGAAAGCTACGAGTATTAGGCCTATGTAAACCTATGTTGCCACGTTTCACAGTGTGCACGTTAATTCAGAATAAAGTCCCCGTTTCTAGGCCTCAAAAGGGCCCGGACTCAGATTCAGCTCCTGTCTCCTGAAACCCTCTCCGAGGAGCGATACAGCCCCCACATGCATCCCTGACCCTTCACTTACTTCCTGCCTCACAGTGCCCGGCTCGGCCTGGCACTGCCTGCCAGTCTGCCAAGAGTATGTTATGATTCTAGTTATCAGTCCAGCTCTCCTTCTCTGCATTCCTAAGCTATTGAATCGCATCAATAGTTTCAGTCATAGTCTAGCCTTTATGTCTCCATGTAAGAGAAATACTGTATTAATGTTCATTTAATATTCCTCAACACGCACTACATGTAGAATAATGCATGCACCAGTCTTAGAGTCTGTTAGCCTTTGCCCTGATAACTTTTGGATTCTATCAACATGTTCTCTAAACATCAGATACTAGATAGTGTTTAGGTACATGTCGCTCTGACTCTCCAGACTTTAGTCTCCTCTTCTAGCGCAGAAGTCATAGCCCCCAGTTCTCCCTAGTAACACGTCATTGCCAGTTTGCGCGCACCACTAGGTCAGAGGTCCCGGCTCCTTAGGTAGCCCCCTTCATGTTTCCGCCCCATTTATGACATATTCTGTTACGTTTACATCACATGTCTATTTACACGCCTCTTGTTACACCTACTTTATGCCTTATCTTTCGCGACTGCTACGAACTCCGCCCACTGCTACGCCTACTGTATTTACTGTAATGCAATTGTTTTAGTATATATATGTTATGCGCTGTTATTAAAGTTAGCTGTTGTCCCGATCCTGCCCCCCGGCAGCTGCCATCCTATTCCCGTGCAGGTTGTCCTGTTGCTGTCCTTTATGCTTTATTAAAACCTGCAAACTCAAGATACCTCGAATCTTGACTCTTATTTATTGAGCTATCTGTTTATTAATTATTCCGAAAAATAGAACAGGTATTTAATTATTTATTTACCACAATATGATGTAATGATTTACTGTAAGGCCATTGGCTCCTTGTGTGTTCTTTCATGGGACCATATATGTGATTGTTTGAACAGTGGGTTGGTTATGTAAATCTGCAAGATGTGAACAAAGTTGTTGAAGTTTAATTTTAAATGTATTTAAATTGCAGGTGGAAAAAATGTTAGGGCAGATTTTCTGACTCGGTTACCTGTGGCTAGGGATGTGTGCGAGGAGGTACATGAAGAAATTGAGGAATATATCATTGCTAACGTCAAAGACTTGATAATTTGTTCTACTATGAATGTTTGGTGTGGATAATTGGAATGAGTTATCATTGGAAGGAGGATTACTGGTATGAGGTGATGAGTTGGTTTCACCAGAATGTTTTCATCGAAAGATTTTCGAGACAGCTCATGTAGGTCATCTGAGTGCAACTAAGCATGGGATTAGAAATGATTTCTGGTAGTCAGGAGTGGATGCAGATGTAGAATAATTAGTGAGGAATTGTGTGTAGTGCTGCTACAGTGGCAAATGCTTAGTAACGGCAATATCCACACCAGTGCCTGTTGCATCTCCTGGCAAAGTATGGCAGAGAATTACTATTTAATTGTTTTTGGGGCTTTCCATATGTTACCTTCTAACATGAGATATTCTATAGTGTTAATTGATCACATTTCAAGGTAGGTGGAGGTATAAGGTGTGGAAGAACCCAACACAAATTATCCATTAGTTTTTTTGTGAGGTGTTTGCCAGATATAAAGGGGTCCAATTTTACCTCTTTCACCATGACAGAGTTTTTCAGCAAATGTGGGGTGATACACTTTTACACACCATTATATCACCCTCAAGCTAATGGAAAAGTTGAGAGATTTAAGAAGGTTTTAGTGGAATGTATCCTGAGTGCTGTGAAATCCAAAATACATTGTGAAGTTACTATCAGAGAGTTGGTCTGGGCCTATAGAGCGACAATCCACTTGATTACCTAGAAAATACCATTTGAGCTTATAAGAGGCAGGAAAGTGATATCTACCCTATGTCCTTTTTGGAAGGTGGAGGTGATGGGTCAAGGTTGTGATGTGACTACCGCAAGTGATAGTGTCAAGTTATTGAGTGACATACACAGTGTTGCTTGTTGTCGGAGAGGCATGATGTGTAAAGACTAATCAGGAAGATCAAATTTGAGGTAGGAGACGTAGTGCGAATCAAGGACCTTACTTTGTTAGAAAAAGGTTCTTCTAAATTCAGAGCCGCGGTTAGAGGATTGGAAGTGAGGGGTAATGTAGTACAGGTTTTGAGTGGGTTATGGTGGAATATGTCAAGGGGTGCTAGAGTAGGAAAGTGTGACAGAGAAAGTGACATTAAGAATTCTGCCAGTAACCCAGGGAATTCTAGGTTAGGAAGGAATATTTGTGCTATCTAGTTACCTAAAATATATGCTGACTGAATGAGTTTCCTTGTTTAATTTTTATAGCATGTCTGGTAGTGATATTCTAACTTCATTTTTTCCTAGGTTCCCATTAGACTCCATTTTCTATTTGGTCGGTTACGAAGATCTCCTGGGCCAGTTGTATTGATTCTTCTGTACTTCAATAAATCACCCTGTGAAGTACACAACTTGGCATATTATTGTCATCACAACAGGACCCTCATCTGTCTCTCATCCTTTATACTACATGGTGTAGCAGGATGGTTATGTTTTGCTTTCATGAGATTGATAGATTCAGTGCAATAGAGTTAAAACACTGATTTCTCCGATGCTAGGACGGAGTCTTGAATAATTGTTTTATGAGCCCTTAGAATAATATTTACTTATGTTACATACATATGTATTTATGACTCAGCTTAGGCATATTAGGTTGCATTCTTTATAAACTCACACCCCACGGCAAATATCTTTTGAAATATGACAGAGACAGTGAGAGAAATAAGTACATACAATTTATTGTGATTCCAATCATTTTATGTAATAATGCTATACAGACTTTACTATGGAAAAGGAAAGTCATCTGCTCCGTTCTGCACTGTTTCTCTTATTAAAGACCATGTAAACAACTAGAAACAAAACAACTATGTTTAAAATTAATCCACGTTAGACCTGGCCCTCTCTGAAGGGTCATCCCTAAACTTTTTGTCTTTATCCTCCACTTTTTTGCTGGATTTGTTTTTGCTGGTCTTAGGACAGTTTAACAAGTTTACCAATGCTGAATTTGTTTTTGCTGGCCTTAGGGCAGTTTACCAGTTTAACAATGCTGACCAGTGATAAAGGGCATGTGCTCACTCCTCTAAACAGGGTAGTGCTGGTTTTCATCCAATTGGCATATTTATATTACGTGTGTGTAAGTCCCTAGTAAAGTGGTACTATACATACACAGGGCCTTTAAATGAAATGCTGAATTTATATTGTTGTGCTCTTTTTGGCAGCAAACGGCCCAGTTGGGTCCAGATTCTTGTCACTCACACAGCCTCCCACCGTGAGGTTCAGTCAGTCGACCCTTTGTGCAGCAGCATCTATCACTCACAGAAGTGCCATCATGAACCACGAGCCGACTGTTGGTGATGACAACAGGAATTTTGTATGACAGCAACACCCGTCTACAATGCCATGCCTGCTCTCTGTGCTACTACAAAGGCCATCCGTGATGCTTCCCTGCTCCTCGTAGCCCCCTCTACTGCTGAAAGGAACCTTGATGCTGGACAGAGAACTAGACTAGACTAACGTAGTCCCTGTATCCAACCAGCACTCCATCTTATGGCTTTCTCCTGTTCTTGCACAACTAGATAGCTGTGAGTGGCGCTTTGTGCTTTTTGGTATTGATTCCACTTAAGTTATTAAAAGTGAATTTCGCAAGATCTGCTTATTAAAACTTTGGCATTTTGGTCTTGTTTTATTTATTAAAAATCTTCTTTATTTTTTGTAATTAGGTTGCATTTTTTGTGTATAGTGTTTCCATTTCATTACTGTTTGAAGTGTTGCACAAATATGTTACACATTGCCTCTAAGTTAAGCCCGACTGCTCTGTGCTTAGCCAACAGAGAAATCAGCACAGGTTAATTTGGGATTTGTTTGTGACTTCACCCATGTGGGATACTTGTAGGATACTTGTAAAGCGCACTGTTACTCTACCCGAGTGTCCTGGCGCTGTAGACCGCTGGGGAACCCGTCCTGGTTTTCCCTGTGAGATGCTCCCTTTCTGGGTATCTCCAGGGTGAAACCAGGCATCCCCGGCCCATGAGCACCATTCTGAAACATGCCTACCCATGACTTGAGCAAGCACTAAGTACACTAATCCGTTGGGTGTATGCTTTCTCCAAGATGGTCAGAGGAGGAAGACGTGGTAACCAACTGATATTATCTGTACATGTTCCATGGAACTGCAAAAAGCAGACAGGCAGAGAGTTGTAAAGATGGAAGAGTAGCAGGGGTGACTATAGACATTTCTGCTTTACCTGAACTCCCATAGTTCCATTTCCAGATGTGCTCCACAGACACATTCCAAAGGTTCGCTTAAAGTATACTTGTCTTACATGTCAGTCGTGTGGGATGAATTAAAGATTTATTTTGGGGTAGGGTGTGGAATGACCAATAATTTGAAAGCATTCAGATTAACAGAATACAAATAATGAGATCCACAAAAATGTAATACAACTAGAACCGATGTACAAAGGTTGTTAAAATAGGTCTAACCATTAAAATAAAATATCAGCGCTAGCAGCGAAGCCAACAGGGATCAGTGAGAGATTAAGAGTACCTTGCAAAAGCATGCAGAAGAATTTGGGTTGGAGTTTTGGCCCAGTGGAAAACATTAGGCTAAAATCCGAAAGATTTCTAATAGCAAGGCTGAATCTGCAATCACACTTGCCAGCAGTGACAGTGAAGTCTCATTTAACAGGAAAAGCTGCTGGTGGGAGCAAGCAACCTTCTGCACCCAAGAGAGAATGAGTGGGCAAAGATTTTCTAGGCACCTTCCAGATTCAGTCAGACTGTTGCAGATTTTTCAGGGCTTGAACTGCTTCTCGGGTGATCGCTAACATTCTGAGGCTAAAGAGAGGTCTAAAACCTTACATTGTGTTTATGGAATGTTGCATTGCTTGGGTGGAAAAAATTTAAGTGAGCTGATTGTGACAACGTGTATGGCCAAAGTAACGCGATCAAATGTACAGATCGGAAGATTTGTATTGGGCAGGATCTTCATAGAAAAAACCTCACAGTTGGGGTGTATGAGGTTCTGTGGATATTCATTTCTGCAAGCCAGACTTGGTCCTAGATTTACAAAACGTAGACACAATGCAAAACAGCACCTAAACATCCTGTGCTGCATGAGTGGGAGAGAGAAGAACAGTTCCATATCTACAGAGATATGGGAATATCCTCCCCTCTCCCCACCTCTGGTGTTCAATTGTGATGCTGAGCGCCACACGCACACTTTTACGCCATAGTGAAATCGATGTGTGTGTGAATCAAGCATAGTTTTTGTACTGAAATACTACCCTTCCAGTACAAAATACTATGCAAACACAAACTTTAAAAGTTTGGCATGTTGGATGTGTGCTGTACAGTACAGCACATATGCAAATTAGGAAGGGGTTGGAGAAATACAAGTATTTTTATTTGCTATCACTTTATTCAAAGCAGCACTATTCCTTGGCACAAAACCCTGTCCTGCAATTTTAGTGGATAGAATTGTGTGTCAAAAAAGCATCGGTGGTTGCATGTACCACCCATGTAACACCCCATGTTGTGCTGCTTAGCACCACTCCTGTAATGCAAACACAATGCAAAATGTTTGTATATTGTAGCTGTGAGTTGTAGAGGGTCTCACACATACACCAATTTCCCAACTACTCCAGACTAGTCACATTTTTCTTATTTCTCACGCCTCTTTCGACATAAAGGAAAAGGACACTGATCATACATCTAACAATTTTCAAGGAATAATGTCTATTCTTCTCCTGAGTCTCTGTGCACCTGGACTCAACAGCCATGCTGAACAGAATACTTTAGTTTTTCAGACACTTCAAGCAGCCAACAGGAAACATGCAGGGGCACCAAACACAGGCACAAGTTCCACAGGTTGGCAGAGATAGTAAAAGAAACATGGCTCACCAATGGGGAGATGTACGAAAATGTGTTCACAAAGTACTGGTCGCTCAATGCAACCTGTATATTTGGGGCCATTAAAGATTTTTAGGAACCAATCTATGTATTAAAAGGTCACTTCTGACAAATCTGAATCATAGTGGCACTGAATCAGACCGAACTCATGAATATTAAGGATGTAGGATGCAAATTGTGACTTACTACAATTGTAGGACAGCACAGGGTGAGGGGCCTACGGGGATCAGAAGAACACAATGTCTGCGATTGCTTTTCATTAAAGTTAACTTTTATTTCTAAAATGCAGTCCACTTTCCTTAAAGCAAACCAGGCTGCATTTCAAAGTCCATCAGACGATCGCCTACTCCCAAACATTTTTTTCTTTTTTATCATTCTAATGTAGACTACTTCACTTATTCACTTATGCAACTGCATTACCACTCCAATTTTGGGTCCGTAACTTTTCAATGGTTTATGGCTGCTTTTTTATTTCTAAACCTTGATGGATAAGGATAGGAATTGCTATTTGGAAGGGAGGCCTACAACACACTCCATCCAAATATCAATTAGGTATCCATTTCTAAACCCCTTTTAGGATTTGGTAAAATGTTACCAACTACTATGATGAGCTTTGTAAGTTGCTAAAACCAGTTTCTGGGTCACATACTCTGGAGCGTTTGCCACAAAATAATGTTTTGTACATTAGGCTCCAAGCTCTGACCCAAATATTTCACTCCTGAATGAATATTTGTCCAAGTCAGTATACGTCTTATAGCTTTGCCAGGCTCTTTTTGCAGTTTAGCATTACAAAATTGCAAGATGGCAGAGAAATTACTCTTTCTGCTCCTAAGCCTGGCGATGAAGAAGGCAAAGAGGTAAATTAAAAAAGGTTAATAAAACAAGGTGACAAAACTTTTTTTATGCACCTGGGCCCTAGAATAACATCCCTGTGTCAATCTGGACTACTCCAGCTTGCTGCAATTTAGGAAAGAGTTGAAACACACCTTTTTAAAGAGCATAACATCAAGGGAAAGTGGCAGCTCACATCCTTTGTCAGAGGCCAGCTTTTTCTTTAATCACTGATTAATTGTACCTTGCCTTTGAGTCTGTACAGCATCCTGCTGCACTAGGGCTAGGTCTGCACCATACAAATACCACATACACACATACATACTACAAAACGGTTCCTACTAATTTGAATTGAACTTCTGATTTCACTTTCTGTGTTTTCCCCTTCCTATTTAATTTACTACATCAGTGGTTCTTAACACAGGGTCTGGGGACATCTGGTGACCAGCAAAGCATACTCTGGGGGTCTGCGATTGCTTAGAATATAATTAATATTAACAGGTTAATAAAGTGTATATAAATGATAACGCAACATTTCAAGTGAAACATTTGTAATTGTTCTGTGAATGCGAAAGAATTTCAAATTAGAGGCTACAAATTAAGTAAGTGTCCTCAGACAGATTCGTAGGAGCAGTGCCTGTGCATAAAAAAAGAGTACAGAAGTCTCTTCTATCACAGGTTTAATCACTCAGTTTAGGTACCTAATGTGCAACCCAATCAAATAGATTCCCAGGGAACGCAATTCCCAGAGATATTTAAGTTTTCAGCAAACTTTGGAGACATGTACACCAGCTTGAGACTGTTAGACACATATGTGTCTTAACATTACACAAAATCGACCATTGCAAAAAAATACAAAGATTTCAATTTGAAATGAAGTTGAATTACAATCGTTTTGTACCTATCAAAAATGGTATAAATCATTTAGTCTGAAATGTTTTTTTTCTCAAAAGCCGTGATTCTAACAGCAGGCGAGCATTTAGGGAAAGGTCAAAGCACAGAATAGTAATACTAATAATACATCAAAAATATTTAATGAACATTACAATAACTCAAATATTCATCACCTACTTCCTTGTTTACATTTTCTTCGCATTGAGAACAGTTTTCCTGTATAATTAGAAAAACTGTTATAGTGTATGTTTTATACTTTGTACAATTTTATTTCACTGCACCTTTAAGTATTCATTTGGACTCTGGACCGTTCAGAGTTAAATTAAATGTGGGAAAGGTTTATGAATTTCCAAATAGTTTTAATCATCATGGGTTTTTATCTCAATCGCATTGCATTTCCTTGACCCCCTCTCTGACACTCCCTTAGAAACACTGGAATGTTTGAAATGATTTCAAGACTACATCTGTTTGCTAAATGTATGCAACAGTGCATACATTATGCATATGTAGGTCCTGTTGAAAAGCATGATGCACACATAATGCAGCATCTCAAGTCGCACATATGTACATATATATGTACACGTGAATCCTCTGGGTTTAAGCCAGTCGTGCACAATGGATAATCTTTCTTGAGTGGCTTTGAGTGCAGACTTCTGTTTAGTAGTGCAATAACAAGCTCACATTGACTTAAGAATAGCAGTCCCTAACAAGTGCCTGTGTGTGTAATAGCATCTATATATATTTGTGTAAGTAGAATTTGTTTGTTTAACACTCAAACCAGATCTAAAAGTATTGCAGGTCAGACTTGCAGACATACCGGGGGGAAATGCTGAAGAAACAGCTGTACATGCCAGGTTTGGTGTGCAAAGCACCATACTCCACATGCTATGCCCCATTGTAAAAGGCACCACTTGCAATAGGCAATAATTATCACAACATTTAAATTAACCATCAGATGTTAAAGGTGTGATCACTATTGCATCTCTAGCCGGGCCGCTCATAATGAGGACCTTAGAAGCTAGCAAGTCCATTGTGTGAAACCGAAGGCTGGAAGCTGTGGGTTTTAATTGGCCCTTCAATTCCAAGCATACAGATCATGTGTGAAACATGCAATGCTAAAGCAGAGTGCTGCCATTGGCAATGACATGAAAGGCATAATGGCTCTCTACCTCACACTATTTCCTATCTTTCTTTTTAGAAAAAGAGTCTTTTTGAAAGTGTCTGACTGGTATACTGAACAGCGAAAAGGCTGAGTATGTTTTATAGTCTATGAATAATATTCCTATCAAAAGCAGAATAGCAAGAAAGGTACGTGGCTTCCTAAAGATACACACAAAAAGGAACGAGAAGAGTTCGGGACGCAGACACAAAATGTCAAAAATATTTAGAAGGAAAGGTAAATAGTGAAATGTCTAATATGCATCGGAGTATATCCAGTTGAAAAAAACTAAAATAAAAATTGAGCTCTAAAAAGGAAAATATGCCACCAAATTTGACCGATCATCTAGAAAGTATGGAAATTTGGCTTTATTAATTGGATTGTTTTAAACGTTTCCTTCCTCTTCAGATATTTATTTCGTCCTCATATGTTTATAAATGTTTTAACACACAGTAGCTGTTTTTAACACCTTGCACCAGCTGTCAGTGGATTAGGTACAAGGCAATGCATAGCATTAAGCATTTACGGGTAAACCGAAAATATGGCTGCTTTCACTATTAAGTTTGACCTTTGAGAGCTTTTTGCACTAACCATTTGAGTCTTTTTGATTTGGCAGTTAAATAGTAGAAGACATTTTCCCATATTACGAAAGAATGCAACTGTTTAAAAATGGGGCAATTTATTTGACACAGTATTGCTGCTTGTTAAATACACAGTAGAGGAAATTGATTTTGATCCAGATCATATTACAGAAAGCTTTTTATGCCAGTGGGAAAATGGGGAATACGGATTGCGAAAACATGTTAACACATATATTGTATAGATTTAGTTTTAAATTGCATATATGTGTGTGTATATATATTTATATATATTTTTATTTTTTTAAATAACACTTTTTTAGAAGCAAAAGAGTCAACTTTGCACTGCGTTTCCAAATTATTTATTAAAAATTGTAAGACACTGATATTGGCTCATGCTCCCTGCGATCCCATTCGATCAATGACAAAAATACATTGATAAGCTACATATTATGCAAAGATAGCAAAAAAGCATGACATCTGCAAACACTGCTTTTCCAATATGTATTGCACAAGCAGCAAAAAGTGTATACATTGATTTAACCAATTTTGTTTCTGTAATATGCCCTATCCTCCACAAACATGTGATCTACAGACATATGCAAACTTAAAATTAATGTGAATCTATAAACAAAGCCCTTGAAAAAAAAGTTTCGTTAATAGTCATATTTCTATATTTGTTCAGGACATGAATGTGAGGTCTGAAATTTTCAGACTTGGACTGAATAGGAAAGTGAAACCTTTCTTTTCACTGCGTTTCACTTGTATCTGCACTCATGGCAGAGTCTCCACACTCGCGAGGGAGTCTCTGTACTCATGGCAGAATCTCCACACAGCGTACTGCAGAGTGTGCACGGTTTTACAAGCCTTTACGAGACTTTACGAGTCATGAATCCCTTTGTGAATCGGGCCCTGAATGTATGTCCTGCTCTTTTATGGCCATTCTAAGTTTAGATTACACCACTTCCCTGCTCAAATAATGTCTGTTCTGCTCAGTTTTATTTCTGCCTGAACCGGATGAAGAATCATTCGCTCTAATTTTATATCTCATGCTTTATTTCTACTACTTTTCTGTTGATGTAAGGTTACTTATAAGGTTACATTCTGAAATAAGAAGGAAGTAACCATTTATGTGATGCCAACATGCACTCTCCCAAAAACGTCTTGCTTGTAAAAAATGTGAAAGGCTTTGGCTTCTCATATGTGACACATTTCAGGTCGGAGCCTTCCAGACTTGCTGAAGAAATCTTGGGAACATTCAGAAAGCTTCCCTGGCAATCCATTTTGCCCATTTATTACCATTGGCTTTGTTGTTTGTAACTCTCATTACCCCCAGGTCCCTTATGTCCTCGGCCCATTCATTACTTATGGAGATTACCATCTCCCGACAGAAAAAAGAAACAAGAGGCATGCTGGGATATCACTACTGCCCCTCCCCCGGGAGTATAAAGGTAGTACTCACCCAGCAGCCCTCCTGTTCTTTTTTTCTGTCTTCGACAGTTTTTGATGTTGGATGCTGGTGCTGCTCCTGCTGGGCTTGAGTGGCTTTTGTTCCTGTTTAAACCCCTTCCGGCTGCCTGGCTGTGCGGTTGGGGTTCCTGGTTCCTTGCCTCCTGGCCTGCTGGGCGTGCTGTGAGGCTTGGTTGCTGTGCCGGCTCTTTGTTTCCTCTGTTGAGGTTTCTGGCGGCCCTTTGCGGCTGGTGAGCCGGCCTCCCGAGGGTTCCTTCCGGGTTGCTGGAGGCTCGTCTTCCTGTGCTGGGCTGTGTGGATTTCGAGCCGGTTTCCCCGGGGCTCCTGCCGGTTCTCTGCTGCCCGTGATGATGGTGAGGGCTTCCGGGATCCTGGATGGCGGCGAGGGGCGCTGTGGTTGGACCCTCCTCCGGGTGAGTCCCGCTTGGCGGATTTCGTTTTCTTGCCGTTTTTCATGCTCCCTCTGTGTGCGCTGCTCTTTTTCCTGTGCCCTGGCAGTGGGGGTCTTGTGGTGTGTTGGCCCCCGCTGCCGCTGGTTGCTGCTTCACATTCTCGACCTTCTGGGAGGGTTTTTGGTCTTGGTGCCTCCTGGTTGTGTTGGGGGGGGGGCTGTGCCTGGGGTTTCGTTCGTGGCCAAACTCCAGGATAAGCATGGCAATTGTCTGGGGATGCCGGGGATTGTACCCGGGGCCTCATGCATGCATGCGCTCTGCCACTGAGCTACATCCCCTTGTATACGGCGTCTTCCTCTTGCTTGTGCCCGATGCCTTTATGTTTTTGCGTGTGGCCGAGGCTTGTCTTGTCCTCGGTGCATCCTGGGGTTGCCGGGGGCTGTTTCCGGGCCTTCATGCGTGCGCATTTGGCAGGGGTGGCGCCTTGGCCGCGGGTGCGGTTCCTGTGCTGGCCGGGTTTCTCGGTTGTGCTGTTTTGGTTGGTTTTGCGAGTTGCTTTTTTGCTGCAGTTCTAGCCTGTCCTCGGTCCCTCCTGGTGTTGTCGGGGGCTGTCATGGGGGGCTTCTTTCTTGCGGGGGATGCTTGCTTGCTTCGGCTTGGCTTCTCTTCCCCTTGTGCATTTTTGCGGTGGCTCTCCTTTGCGGTGGTGGCTGTCTTCTCTGCCTGTGGGGGTGTCATGCCGGCTCGACTCGGGCAGGGTGGTGCCGGGTTTCGCGTCTGGGTCGATTCCTGTGTTTCTGGGTGCCTCGCTTCTTCTCCCGGAGCCGTCCATCACTTTTTTTGTGGTGTGTTGTGTCGCGCTCTGTTGCCCGCTCGCTTTGTTTTCCCCTGGCTCCTTCTTCGTCTGAGTGGCGGCTGGCCTGTTCTCTCCCCTTTGACTGGTGAGGCGTGTGGGCCTGTGCGGGGCACATGTTCTGGCTCCTGCGGGGTCCTTGCTACGGAGGGGACGCTCCGTGTGTGCCTTGCCTTGTGCTTCTGTGTTGTGCTCTGTTTCCTCTGTTGCCGGTCTGCGCTTCTGTGTTTCTGGCCTGGTAGCGCTGCGGGTATTCTTCCCCTCCTCTGCCCTCTGTTGTGCTGTCGCCTTTTTGGGGGGTGGGGGGTGCTGCTTCCCCGCCTCCGGTTTGTTCCTGTGCGTTTTTTTGAGTGGTATTGATCCTCTTGGGGCTGGCTGGGCTGCGTCTTGGGGACCTGCTCTCCTCCCTTTGCGCCTTTTTGTCTCCTGCGCCTTTGGTGTTGGGTTCTCTGTTGCTGCTGTCTCGGGGTTCCGCGCTGCTTGCTTTCTGGCCTCCGACCGGCGCCGTTTTCTGGTTGGCCTCCGCTCTGGCGGTTTTGCGCCTCTGTTTGGTGTCGGGGCTTGCTTGCGGGCTCTGTGCTGCATTCCCTTTTGGGGTTTCCTGCTGCTGCTGTTTCTGGGGTCCGCGCTGCCTTGGGCTGGCCCCGGTTCTCCGGTGGTGGGCATTCCGTGGGTCTGTTCCTTTGGTTCTCTTCTTCGGGGGGTTCCCCTGCTCTTGGCGCCTCTGGGGGTCTTTGCCCTTTCTTTTTCTGGCCTGCCTCGGGCTGGCTTGGGTTCCGGTCGCCTCTGTGAGGGCTGGTTCTTTTCGCTACTCCTGCTTTTGCTTGCTCGTGGGTTCCCTGTGTGGTTGGGGTTTCCTGCCTGCTTGCTTGCGCCTTGCCCTCTGGTGCTCTGGTGTCGGAGTCGCTTCTTTTTCTGCTGCGGCGGCCTGATTGGGTTGCCTTCTGCTTCCGGCTCTCTGCCCCGTCTAGTGGTGGGTCGTTGTTCCTGCTTCTTGGGCCGCTGCGCGGTGGGGGTCCTGTGGGCTCCCCTCGTTCGGGTTGGCCTGCCGTGCTGTGTCGTTGGGTTCCGGTTCCTTTTGGGTGTGGTGTGTTCCGGTCTGCTTCTTGTTTCTGGCCGTCACACTGTTGCCTTCTGGTTTTCCCTTCTGTCCTATTCTTGGGTTCATTGGGGGCTTCTTCGGGGCTGTTGGCTCTCGGGCCTGTGCTCTGTTGGGGTATTTCCTTCTTTTTCCTTCCCTTGTTTTGGGTTGGTTCTGCGGGTTGCTTTTGGCTTCGGCTTTGGCTTCCTGTCTGTATCCTCGGTTGCGGTTTTTCGCAGTGCGGGGTTTGTCCCCTGTGCGTGCCCTGCCTTGGGTCTTGCCGGGCTGTGGGGTGTGGTTTGCTTGTGCTTTCCTCCCTGGCTCCGGTTGCTTCTGTGAGGTCCTTTGGGGTGGTTTTGCCTCGGTCTCTCTGGCCTCTGGGTTTCTGCCCCGGTCCTTTGCTGGGGCTGTTTGGGGTCTTTGTGCCTGGCCTGCCTCTGTTTGGCCTTGGCTGTGGTTGTTGTGTCCTTCGTGGTTCCCTTGCTGTCGTCTTGGGTCCTTCGGGTACTTGGCCCGTTCGGTTGCACTCCTGCTTTGGTGTTCGGGTTTGCCTTCTTCGGGCTGTTGCTTCCTGCTCCCGTTTCCTCCGCTTTGGCTGGAGTTCTGTTTTGGGGTTCCTGGGGTTCCTTCGGTTCCCTTTTCCTCTTTTTCTGGGTCTCTTTGTCCTGGTTGGTTGCCCTTGTTGGTTCTTCCTGCTCGGGTTTCCTGGAGGTGCTGGTTCCCTTTGCCTTGTGTCCCCGTCTTGAGGGACCTGGTGGCTTGGCTTCCTGGGGTTTGCTCTTCGTTCCCTGGTGCCTGGGTTTTCTCTCTTTCTCGGTCCGTGGGCTCGTTCTTGCCTTTCGGGTTGGGTGCTGGTGGGCTTCCGCTGTTCTTCCCGGGGTTGGTTTTGTTGGACCTTTGGTTTCTCTGGTCCGCTTGTCTCCTGCCTGTTCTTGCCTGGGCTGTCTTCTTCTGCCCGTTTCTGGCTTGTTGGCCTGGTGGCTCTTGGCCCTTCTCTTTGTTTGGCCTCTCTTCTGCTGTTGTCCTCTTGCCTGTGGTGGCTTGGGGGTCTGTGGTCTCCCTGTCGCTGGTTGGCTGTGGGGTGTTCCTGCGGTGGGCTGGTTGGCCTCTGTGGTGGCCGGTCTGGTCGTCTGGCTATGCTCCCTTGGTTTTATTGGGTGTGTGCTGGGCTGGTGGGGGCCCTCTCTTGTCGGGGGCTCTGCCTGTTTTTTCCCCGGTTCTTCCTTTTCTTCCTGCGGTTGCTGCCTTGGTGTGGTTTCCGGGTTGGCTTCTGTTTGATTTGGGAAGGCCGGCTTTTTCTGCTTTGGTATTTCTCCATAAGTAATGAATGGGCCGAGGACATAAGGGACCTGGGGGTAATGCTTTATTACTTACCGGTAATCCTCATTACTCCTGGTCCCGTTGTCCTCGGCCCATTCATACGCCCCTCCCTCCCTCCCGGGCGGCCGGCCTTCCTGTCTGGGCTTGTTCTTACAGGAGGGCTGCTGGGTGAGTACTACCTTTATACTCCCGGGGGGAGGGGCAGTAGTGATATCCCAGCATGCCTCTTGTTTCTTTTTTCTGTCGGGAGATGGTAATCTCCATAAGTAATGAATGGGCCGAGGACAACGGGACCAGGAGTAATGAGGATTACCGGTAAGTAATAAAGCATTTCCTTGCTTTCTGTTTGCTGGCTCTATGTGTTTTAGGCTGTCCAGCTTGAGTATATACCTTTCCTCGCGCAAACCATGTTTACTGTATCCTTCCCAGATTCCCCTTTCTGTAAACAGAACTTTAAATCTTGTACTACTTATCTTGTCACATTGCTGTGCATTTAAACGCAAATGTTAGGCTACACCTTCTGAGGGAGCTTGGTGTTTACTTTCAAGAAAGCCAGAGGAATGCAGATTACATTTCCCCATGGAGCCCGTTTGTGCCTTTCCTATGCTCCTCTTTATGAGGCAGTAACATAACCCTCAAAACATGCCTGCAGGGAGGAGGAGGTGCATGCACATTCTATGGCAATAAATATTCATATGGGGTTCATCTATCAAAGCACTGTTGGCTTTTGCTTAATGTGACCCTCTAGTAAATGTCTAATGATCTTTTTGATTACATTCATCGAGTCAGAGTTGCAAAACTCTTTTAATAATAACATGCATTGGCAAGCCAAAAGGTCTAACCCACAAAACTACACTTAATGAGCAATAGCCTCCGTATGTGCAAAACGTGCAGTAGCACTATGCCATAAAAGCCAAGACAACACAGATTACTGTTTTCCAGAACACTACAAAAAGGAGCCCGGAAACCAAAAGGATTATTTATACTACAACCTTAAACATTATGCCCATGTCAAAACATTGTTTTTATATGAATTTGGTGGATGAGTTTGTTGTCAACAATGAACTAGGTCAACATTTTCCACTTGAAACAACAAGCACTGCTGGTGTCTGGTTATTTACTTACACTGAGGACTCATTTTGTCAGAGGTGCTCACCTCCTTTTGAAATGTTCCTTTTATTACTGTCCCTCAGATTGAGTTGCTGTAGAATGAACTTAGTAGGATCTTACTCTTACTGTTGAAATACGTTATTAGGCACAAGGTTTTGTAAGCAACATAAGGGCGTATTAGGTACAGATAGGCATGGTGCCAGCCTACTCCCACCAGCTGTGACAACTTAACCAACTATGGAAAAAAATGTGCACACAGATTGCTCAGGTTGAAGTGCAAAATATATTGTGCCATGATAGAAAATTCGTACCAACAGTGAACCAGGCATTTCAGAGTGACCCATTATGAATAAATAGGTGAACAACCAAAAATGCTTTAAGTTTGTGGATATTTATTCATATATTTCAAAAAGCTCAATCAAGGTTTAGGTGAAGGGGTGTTGCAAGGTAAAAAGGAAAAAAAATATTTTTAAAGAAGAATTGAATTCCAAATCAAAAAACGTCTACGAATTAGAAGTATTAGTGCGCTTAATGATTCTAAATTCATTTTTTGTGCACACAAATATTGGTGAATTGGGTGTGTGTAAAACTGCTACTCTTACATTTCCCAAGTCCATCACATCATGCTTTCTGTAGTTTAATCCAAAATGGAAAACACATGACATTCACCAATATGTAACACATCGTTTGAGATGTTACTTTTTCAATAAAGATGCTTTATGAAAAGTATTCTGTAATTTGCTGGTTCTATCGCTGCAAAGTATTAAATATGTAAAACATTATAAATAGAATAATAATTTTATTTTCATAGTGGCCATGGTTTTTCTTCAGCACATCACTGTAACCCAGTACTTTAGTTCAATTAATTTAATTGAAGCAGTTCTTAATTTGAAATAACATAAGTGCCAGACCCAAACTATTGCCCAGAAGGCCACTGCAGCTGGAACTACCAACCTGAACTGCCGTATCTGCCAAATGTAAGTATAAACAATCCTTCCTAACCATCACACTCCTACAAATGTGACAGCTTCAACAATTCTAGGTTTTTAACAAAAGCTGTAAAAATGGCCTTGATGCACTGCAGTTATTTTTTAAGTATATATTTAATTGTTAAACTGATGTGGTCTGATAAAAAATAGACAGCGCCACCATGTAGTGGACCACCATAAATAAGTTCTGGCTTTAAGAGTTAAGTGCTGTTGTCGAGCCATGACATACACCAGCACAAATTAAGCACTGGATTGTAGTCAACTGCAAATTCCATACTGGATTAGGTTGCTAAGGGAAAGAGTTGGATACGTAATGCCTCCAGTAACTGGAGGATTCTTGGACATTACACCAGGGAAAAGTCATTGGTGTTCAGTCTAAACCAGGGTAGGTCATGTACTGACGTTTCTCTACTATGTTTCTCTATCTACTTAAGTTTTTATTTTGGCTATTAACACTCTTCCTTTTTGGTGTAGTGTGGCTCTGAGGATTTTTTCTGGTCAAGCAGAAGGGATGGACTGTGACCCAGATTTAATTTTTGGGCGGGCTTCTGAGACACACTTTTTTTATTTTGCTTTTCAGAGGGTGACCCAATGCCCTCAACTCATTGTATTACTTAAACATTTCCCCACCTTCAACCATTAATTTGTTTATTACTGGCATACACTGTGGGTGACAAATTGGCTGTTGTAGGTTAGGACATGGCAGAAAGGTGCATTCTGACTTGGTTGGAACGTTTTATTTCATAGTGTAATGAATGAATTGTTAACTATGTTGCTAGAAAAAAGTACCTGTTTGTAGTGCCTCCCCACTTTTAGCCCCATTTGAGACTCCTAAATACTAATGTTCTGACTCTGAGAGTGCCTTGGGCTCTGCTGGGCAGGCCCTTGGCCAGTGTTATGTTGAGCACAGTGAAAACACACATATACATAAGGGTACACTAAATATTAGGGTACACTTATAATTGGCAAGACCTACGATATAAGTCCATAGTAGATAATAGAGCAAGGGGGATTAAAACTACCTTTAAGCCCTTAGTAGATAATAGGGCATGGAAGTATAGGGGCCGGCAGACTTTGTTACACTTGCAAGTGTGCACTGCTGAGAGCCTTATGTCATTTTAAAAGCTCTGCAGCACTGCTCTTAAATGTAAATTGTGCCATAACGCTACTTTGGTGGAAGGGACATTTGTTATGTTATGTTATGTTATGTTATATTATGGTGTGTTTTATATAGTGCTCGGCTACTCTGAGGAGTGTCCCGGCGCTTTTAACCCAAAACGAACAGGGGACAGAGACAAGACAAGCTATCATTTAAAAAGTGATATTCCACATTACGTTTACATTTTGGGTATTCACCAGGTCTCCCCTAGGTGTCCCAGGGGTGGGGAGTCTTGTAATTATAAGCAGGGTAATTATAAAATATGTTTTATATGCCATGGGGATAGAGAAATTGACCATTTTACTACTTCCCCCATTGTAGTAAAGTGCTTCCCAAATCGACTTTGGTGCTATGAGCACTGTGAAGAGAGGATCTACACAAAATCCTACCCAATCGTGACAAAGTGGCCTTCAACCCTGATAATCATATCAATTGGAAAAAGGTCCAGGATAACATTGCTCTCAATCCTTCAATGCTAACTCAAGTTCCCACCCTCTCCGGCAATGTCGACACTGATGCCGATCTTTTCCAAAACTACTCAAGAAATTAAATCCAGAATTCCGCCTTCACGCCCCTGCACTTCCCGGCGCAAAACCAAAACTAAAATTAATGCCCCCTGGTTCACACCAGACCTTGCAAAAACGCATCTGCTATGTAAAAAAGCAGAAAGAAAATGGCGGAAGACATACGAGGCTACTAACCGTTCCTCCTATATTGCTACAAGGAAAAACTACCTCTCGGAAATCAAACTGGCAAAAAAAAAACACTATGTCAATGCCATAAAAAACGCAGGCCAAAATCAAAAAGTTCTGTTTTCGATCGTTAAATCATTCACGCATCCAAAGGTACTCCAGCCTGAAATTCCCCCTTCCCAGAAATTTTGCGATCAAATTTCTGATTACTTCGAGGAAAAGATTGCCTCGCTCCAAATCAATTTCCCCCCCCCCCCCATTGCCCCCCCAGTGTCCCCTCCACTGGTCCCCCCAGGCCCTGCACTATGTCATTTCTCCCCTGTCACTCTTGAGCAGTCGAAAAAAGCCATCCTGGCCTGCAAATCTGGTGCCCCGTCTGACCCTTGTCCCCCCATGATACTTCATCAACTTATTGATGAGGTCAACCCGACCATCAACAGCCTAATCAACTCTTCACTTAGCTCAGGATCAGTACCCAACCGTTGGAAAAAAGGGATCGTCAAACCCCTTATGAAGAAAGCAAATAAACCCTTGACGGATCTCACCAACTTCCGCCCAATTACGCTACTCCCGGCCTTGGGTAAAATTACGGAACACCTAGTCCATAACGAGCTGAAACGTTACCTGGATGATAACAACCTTCTCCATCCCCAACAATCCGGATTCCGCCCCAAACACTTGACAGAAACCGCTCTCATTGAACTGTCCGACACCATAAAAACTCTACAAGATCAGAGAAAGAATTGCATCCTAATCCTTCTCGACCTAACGGCGACGTTTGACACCGTCTCCCACACCATTCTCATTAGTAGACTCAGGGACATTGGTATCTCCGACACCGCCCTATCCTGGATTACGTCTTTTCTCTCGGACCGTTCCCAAACCGTCATGCGGGGCCCATTCCACTCCAAAAACAAACTTGTCCCCTCAGGTGTCCCGCAAGGTTCTATCCTAAGCCCCCTCCTTTTTAATGTATACCTCATTCCCCTCCTTAATCTGATAGAATCATTCGGCATACCTGTCACTTCGTATGCCGATGATACACAACTCATTGTGCCACTTGACAAACTATCTACCAAAGCTGAACTCAACCTTAAACACTGCCTGACCGAAGTATTCCGATGGATGGATAACAACCATCTGAAATGCAACTCAAGCAAAACAGAGATCCTCCCGATTGGCACAAATGTCTCTTTCTGTCCAGCACTATGGTGGCCAGATAATTCTGTTGCCCCCCCCCAGACGGTGTCGTCAGCCAGGAACCTCGGCGTAATCTTCGACTCTGAACTCTCCTTTGACCAGCATGCCAGAACCATCGCAGGCAAATGCTTCGGAACGATCAGATCCCTCAGAAAGTTTTTCGACTTTCTCCCCATCAATGCCAGAAAGACGGTGACAGTCGCACTCATAATCTCGCGACTGGATTACTGCAACGGCATGCTTGCAGGAGTCAAAAAGAGCACCCTCCTTAAATTGCAGAGTGTACTTCACACAGCTGCCCGTCTCGTCCTGGGCTTACCCCGCAGATCCTCCATCTCTGCAGCGCTTCACTCACTTCACTGGCTCCCCCTTCACAAAAGGATTCTCTTTAAAATCCTGATTATAGCCTTCCGCGCCTATAACAAAACAGGCCCCAAATACCTCACCAGGCGTTTTCCCCACTACGCGCCCAGCCGTCACCTTCGTTCAACCGATGACAACCTCATCTTTCTCCCGAAATACAATCTGAAAACGAAGGGTGAGAAAACCCTCAGCTTCCTTGCATCTAAAGCCTGGATCAAACTCCCTAAAACTCTCAGACAACAAACCCAGGAAAAACCCTTCAGAAAGCTTCTAAAAACATGGATTTTTAATCTTCCGGCCGAGTACTCCAAAGCTTCCATCTAACCCCCCGGACTGGTTCATTTAGGTTTCTTAGCGCCAGGATGCTCCCTCCGGAGCGAACGTTGCGCTCTACAAATACCCCTCAAATATCAAAAATATCAATTATCAAATACACTATCTTTGCACATTCAGGACTCTCAAGGTCTCTCCTCGGTGCTCCAAGTGTGGGGGTCATGTAACTGTAGGCAGGGCCCTTATAAAAGATGTTTTATATGCCCTGGTGATGGAGATTTGCACATTTCATTTTCCCCATTGTAATTGCCTAGCCTCTTAGAATAACATTGCAATAGTTTATGAACACATAAATATTGCTATTTCTTGCCTGATTGGTCAGAGTTAACAGGATAGGCCAGTCTGCTTTCATGAAGTGAACAAGCTGCTCACCTGGGAAGAGGCTATTTGCTGGAGAGGGCTCTGCTACACAGGAATGCCAGAGCAGGGGGGATGGGTTGAAAGCATAAATCTTCAAAGGAGGAATAGGACAGGCAGGGAATGCCAGGCCTCCCTACCCCTATCCCTTCTAACCCCGGCAAATAGGAGTCCTAATGAAGGAATCTGTAGATGTTTGGAGATGGAGAGCTATGGAAATTGGCCATACTGAGAGTTGGTTTAGTTAGCTTTTTATGCTGTGCTGAGATTTCAGACATGTTACATTTTGGAGGAATAGTGCTTTCTGGGATACTATGCCACACTTTGGCGGAAGTGGTCATGCTCTTGGGTGCTCTGGGGTGTTACCTAGCACCCCATTGGACAGGAGTGCTCTCCTGCTCGAACCCAGGGAACACTGAATAAATATGTGGGAGGTGCAGATCCTCTCAGATATGCTGCTTGAACCTAAGAGAGGAGGATTGCCATGCTGGAAACTTGATTTTCACCACCAGGCCCTGCATTCTGGCTGACTGCACCTGCTGCCCTGTCTGGAGCTACATCCTGTGGGATGTACATTGCTTCTAAAGTACTAAAGATGGAACTCCCTGCAAGCTACAGATTAACAGAGTTCACCTGCATCATCACCACCAAGAGCCCACTGCCTGGAATACATCGAGTAGACATTTAAGGGTTATGTCCAGGTGTATTGTGGGAATTGTGGTCCCAAACTTTCAAAGACCATCTTTGGAGCTTTCCGTCCCTAGGGTTGTGTTTTAGACCCTCAAGAGGAACTTCAGGAAGAAGTTCCAGAAGTTTTGAGCAACTTTGAAAAAAGATCCATAGGTGACTGACTCAACCGCAAGCCCAAGGTGGCCACCTGCAACCACGACCTGGCCCAGGTTCCAGGTTTTTCCCACTGAAGAACTCCAGAGGTCTGACTTCCAGAGTTTGACGGGGAGCTCCCTGAAAGTCAAGCTAGTGCACTGTCACTGAATCCAGATTAGTGAAGAGCATTGAGGGACCCCGTCAGAAAAAGCTCCATAAACGTTTCTAAGTCTGAAGGTGAAATTTTGACTGCGGCATCCCACTCAGTGTACCCTGCACAGGGCTCCATTGTGGTCGGCCTGAAAGTTTGACTTTGTCCCGCTTAAGTGAGACCAGATGGCCCAGTGTGGCGCTATAGGTTTGTAAGTGTTAGAAAGTGCTTTTTCTTTAAAAATTCCTATCTCCGGTTCCCTAGATTGGATTTTTGCTGTTTTTAAAGATAAAAATATTTCCTATTTTGATAAATGGATGTGGTATTATTATTGTGTTGTTTGTTACTTATTTATTGTATTTGTCTTTTTAAATGCTTTACATACCTGTCTCCTAAGTTAAGCCCGCCTGCTGGCAACCAAGCTATCCAGGGTTGAGCATGGCAATAATTTATTGAAACATATACTGGAGCCTAGACTGGGTTGGTGGCTTTATTGCCAGTCGTAAGCACCCACTTAACACTGCTAATAACCCACCTTCCATAATATGTGGTTTATGTATATGTATTTTTGTCTTAAGCATTTTTAGGTCTTGGAGCTCATATTTTGCACATTTTCTGTGTAGTGTTAATTTTGATAACCTTATTTTATATCCTTGCCTTCGAGTCGATTGTAGTCAATAGCCACGTTGGTATTTTAATTAACCTGCAAATAGGGCAAATGACTTGGAAGAAGTGCAATGATACTAGTTTTAATCTTTTAATGTTCGCTAATAGTTTTTCTAGTATGCTGCAATGCTATGCCTTCACAATTGAATCTATCATGTATTAACCTATTAAATTCCCATCTCATTGTATTGTAGATGCCATGCTCTCATATGTGAATATATTATGTATCTAAATTTGCTAATTTGTATTTTAGGTATCTTTTGTACTGCTTTTATGACTAACTTGTTGAATACAGCTTATCAAATGGAATAGACTTGGGTAATCTAGTTTTACAAGCAAACCCTTTTTAAAAAATTAATCCTCTGGTTTTCCAAATTTTATGAACGTAGAAACCATCTTTTAGGATGGTCAATCAGGCTATGTACACAAGGATCTTTGTGACAATGAGGATTGTAATAGATAGGAGACAGATTTAAGAAGAACTGATTATTAAATATTAAAAATGGATATAAATGTATTTTTACATTGCATTGATAACCTGGAAGAAACCAATATATCAAATGCCAGAGCGAAAAAACCTGCATCAGTAAAAAACACTGCCACGTACTCTATATATAAGCCAAATCGTAAGCACAAAAACAGACCTGTACCTTAAACATCGCCCTAATCTTGAGCCAAACCCCAATTCATCTGAACACAGAACAACCTATGCCATTAACATACACAAAAATCTAGTATAATCACTACCTTTTCACAATCATTTAAAGGAATCCTAACATTTGTCCGAACCTCAACCCTAAAAACAAACCTCATTTTAATCTTAACTAACACTATCATGTTAAACCCTATACCTTAATAGAACTTTAGGTATAAATCTAACACTAATTCTATCCCTACCCCTATACCTAAATTAAATCTGACACTAAAGGGCTGATAATAAATGTCCCATTAAATTGTGATCCCTGCATAAAAACCTGTCTGATCAGAGATTGCAATTATGAGTGGTGCATTTTTTATTTCATCCAATATTTACCAAATAAAATCAGTTTTGCACCTGTGTTAAATTTAAGCAGGTCAAACCTGCTAGTATTTAAATGGTTATTACAAGAGACAGTGGTCCCTGAGTTAGTGGAGAATGTATATGCAATAAATATAGCCTCAATCAGTACTATATTTTAGCCAATATCCAGCCGCACAAGAGCGATTTTAAAATGCAAAATAGTTGAATAAAACAAAAATGTGAGTTAATTACAGTGGGATACAAGCCTGTACCCATTAACCCACATATCAAACAGACAAACAAAGTAAAAGGCTCAGGCAGTTTGCAGTTGTTTCCATAAGGTAATACACAATAGAAAAAACAACAATTATGAGAAGGTCACCTTTACACAAATTACATATAAGAATCACTCTGTATAACATTGACAGCTATGTTGACGGCGTTTTGATCCTTAACTGAAGGATATAAGATCATCATCAAGACTTTTGTATACAGTGCCTGAAAACAATTGCCTGTAATTTGCTGTATATTAGCATGGAAATAAAGAAAAGAAAAGGGGAAGGAAACATATAAAGAGGTCAGTCAGGGTTCTTAGTGCAGAGAGAGCAAATATACCGCACATATGTTTTGGGGCAACATCACAGCCAGTAGGTAAGTTAGTTTATGAATGGAAACAGACATAATGCCTATGATTTGGGGAAGCGGAGTGAAGTGAGGGTAGCCAAAGGTTTACAATAATCAGACATTGAATTAACTGGAGTGGACATTATGCATGAGACCCGGAAGTTAGAGTGATGCAACAAGGTGATACAAGTGTGGTATATACTATCAATAGTACTGCTTCAATTGTGATTAAAAACCGGTGTGTGACCGCTGCGACACCAAAGCCTAGAAGAGGGGGAATACCTTCAGTGTAGCCCTGTGGGCAAGCACTTATGTGAACGCGTCAGGATTGCAAGCGAGGCCCATGAACCAGTAAGGATAAGGATGTGGTCATTAGGGGGGCGAGGTTGAGCAGTAGTGAAGAGAATAGGGAATAATTTTGGTATTCACAGAAGGCATTTAGTAGCAGTAAAGTTAGGAATCCTAACTTTACTGCTACTAAATGTCTTCTGTGAATACCAAAAGTATTAAGTGTAGGATTATATCTCAGATTAGTTCTGTGGATCGGCGCCTAGGAAAACAGTGTGAAAAACCCCAATTAGTACTACTTACAATGTTAGAGTACTACTGGAAATGTATGACTAACATAGTTATCCAGGATTTTTGCCAGGGTACTTTTTGAAGCACAAAAAGTCAGAAATTGACTCCAATTATTATAGTAATCAAATCGGAGTGGATGTTCTAACCTTTTGCAGCCTCTCTTTGTTAATCAGGCTCAATAATCTTAGCCTTTGTTACTATCACACTTATATGACTTTTGTATTACTTGGAGCTGGTTGTAACTCACTTAACATTGAATCTGTCCAAAAAATCAATTAAATCTCTTTATTGGTAGTTGAATATTTCTCAGTTACTATTCTTTCAAAACACTAACAGAATCCTCAAATGTAAATTCCTAGATCAGCAGTTATCACTGTAACCCTGCACAATTTTCTGGACAAACTTTAGAAGGAAAAATTATTTGTCTAAAGTGACCAAAACAACAACGGAGGATATTTACAAGAAGCTCTGGGGGCTTGACGTTAAGCCAAAATTGCTAATGCCGCGATTCGACAGTTTCAAAACGCAGAGATACGCTGCATTTACAAAAGTGTGGTGCACCCCGGCGTTTGCCGTAGTGCTGACGCTAAATTTTGCTGCCTAGTGCCAATGCAAGCACCCTTGCACCATAGTGCACAGGTGTCTGCGTTGCAGGGGAAGATTGTTCATGTGCAGGAAGATGTCCCTGCACTTAAACAGTCACTAATAGTGTTTTGTAACATCTATATGTTCTGCTGAATGCAGCACATTTGGAAGTTGCAAAACGTCAGTTTTTAATGATTGTTTATGTGCAGGAAGGGACACCTTCCTTCCCATAAACAATCACTAATGGCGATTTGCTGTTTCTATGTGTACTGCAGAATGCAGCACACATAGAAACAGCAAAAACGAGGAGAAATAAATAATTTCTCCTCATTGCGCCAGGTTTTCCCTGGTCTTATTTTTGGTGCTGCCCCATATTTATGCCACCCGTGTAAACCGGGGGGCAGTATCAAAAAGCAATGGAATGGTCACTACAAAAACCACTGCCCGACCCTTTGCGCAGCAGAATGTTGCAGTTAGCCATATTAAGTGGTTTAACACCACCTTAGAATTATGGAGCACCGCAGTGTGCCACAGGGACATCATTAAAAGTGACATTCCTGTAGTGCAATGCCCTGGTAAATATACCCCAAATTCTGTAAATTAAATGCAATAAACACTTATTCCAGCTGTTATGCCTCATTCTAACCTGAAAACTCAGAAGATGAGGCCAGGCCACATCCTCACTTGGGGCATTTGCGCTATGCTAAACTGTTTTTAATTGTAGATACTTGTAAAGCTCAATTCAGAGTCCCTAGTCACAATATATACCTTAACTGAGTCAGTGTATTCCAGAAGGTTAGTCTGAGTCCTCTTGGAATAGCCAGGTCTCTCTCTCTCTCTCTCTCTCTCTCTCTCTCTCTCACAGGAGACTTGGATGAAGCTGAAAATGTGTTATGCAAATATTGAAACTGGATGTGTGTCAAGGCTGCATGCGCTGAGAAAGCAACAATCATGGCGTAACTTTAGAAACTGCATTGACAATACATTGAGCAGGTACCTGGCGTGCCTTTCATACGTGAGGGGATACCTCACATGCAATTTTCAAAACTCAGGTGTGTAAAATGTATAAAATCCAGTTATTGAGAAAATTACATGTTAAGCACTTGAAAAAATAATGTAATTTGCCCACCTCTACAAAGACACCACTTACGAGAAAAAAACTATTTTCATAGCATCCCTTGGATCTCTTTTTGAATTGTATTTCCTAAGGTCTTGGATTCTAGGAAGATTTACTCCAGCCCACACTGCTTGACAGCTTTCTGCAGCTGCAGTCACTCTCACCAAGGGCCATCTCATTTGCTTCAAACAAAGAGTATTTCAATCATCCCTGCGGTTCCCCACTAATTGATCCACACATTAAAATCAGGCAATAAAAAAGATAATGAAACATCAATAATAAGCCATGATTCGGCTGGAGGAGTAATGTACATATATCTTAGCGTGTGTAAAAGCCTTGGGTATTTGCACCTTCTTCCAGTCCTTCTGAGGAACTGATGCCTGATTAATAGCTTAACTGTATTTAATTCCCCGGAGAATCATTAAACATAGTATCTGTTTCATTAAACAGATACAGGACAATTCACCTTATGTAATCATATCACATAAAACTTTGCTTTGGACTCCTTCCAGCAGTATCATAAAATTAATGTCATGGAACAAAATACAGATTTTAAAGCCTTTAGCGCAAACTGGCAGAAAGCACAGCTGCAGGAGAATGGATTCTGCATTAAAGATCAGAACTATACACTATTTTTTCTGTGTTTTACAACTTCGCTGTTCAGCTCTTTAATAGCGATTTATATAGATATGTGTAGTAATCCATGTAATGCTTGTTCTGCATTCTCTGTTAGAATTGTTATCTTACATTTCCACTGTAACATTCTATGCACTGATGAGCCATTCTCTACTGGGCTCCTACTAAAGGTGGTTGTTCAAGCTGTCTGTCCCAATAAAGCTACAGACTTCTACTTGGCTTCTTGGCTCTATTTACTACATAAATTTGGCGACGACTGGGATCTTCAACCCTACATCAGAACTCATCAAAAAAAAAAAAAAAAAGAAAGAAAATTCGCCATCAAAAAAATGTTTACTTCAAGAAAAGAACCCAATCCTCAAGAGCCTTTCCAGTGAAGTTATGAGACATTGACAGCGTTCACCTGTACAGCTTTAAAGATATTAAGGTATTTCTCTTGTTTATATGTGTAAAGATTGCACCAGCGGCTGTGTTAACTTTCTGTGCCTTGATTGCACCAGCGGCAGTTTGTGTTCATTCCCCTTACGTTTACCTCGCTCTTTCTAGCGACATCTACATGTACAAAATCTGCCTAATGATTGACTACCGACTTAACGCGACTTTTGTGTCCCAAAACGCCACTTTTCTAGAGTTTTTCTCCTCTTATTGACTGTTGCCATATTTGTATTTTTTCAAACTCACTTAACGAGCGCTCCTGTCCCCTCGAGCGCTTCTGTCTACACGAACGCTTCCATTCACACGAGCCTGCTTCCACACGAGCGCTCCTATCTACGCGAGCCTCCTTCTTCTATTCCAGCGCTCCTGTTCCTGTTTCGTCATCTCCACCTCGTCATCACACACGCATCACGTTCTCACGTATGCGTATGCGTTCCAGCAACCATTTTGTTTCGCGTCTCCATGGCAACCACCACGATCGTTTACAAACTATAAGTACGATCGTCTCTTCAATACTTCTCTGATTTAACGCGCTTCTAAACCACGTTTGTAGATAAAAACGGACTACTTTCCACAGTGATTCCTTTTCATTTTTCTCTACTTCATGAAAAAGAGAGACATTTGGAAGAAAAACTTTTAAACAACAAAATTCAGAATCGACTGGTACTAACATCTTCAGACAACGGTGACTACTTTTATTATTTTTATAATTAGTCATTTTACTTATTTGGACTGTTTTTCGGTTTTTTTTGTGAAACTAGCTTTGAATTATTTACAATGTCTAACAACATTTCTACTCCTGCACATTTCTTACCTACAGCAGGTGATCCTAAAGTAGAATGGGATCTTTGGTTCCCTACATTTTTGGCTTACGTTGACGTTGTTGAAGAGGATGGTTGTTCTCCCAAAAGGAAGCTAGCATTGTTAAAAAATTGTCTGGGTGGTGCTGGTCTAAAAGAACTACAAAGCTTACCACCCATAGATAGTACTGGTGCTGGGGATTCAAACGTTTTTGATATTGTTATTAAACAACTAAGCACTAGGTTTGGCAGAAAAATTAACGTTGTAATGGAAAGATTTAAATTTTATTCAAGAATACAAAAAGAGGACGAGACAATTGAAAATTATGTAGCCGCTTTACGTACCCTGGCTGGGTCTTGTGCGTTTGAAACCATCAATTTTGAACAGGTTTTGAGGGACCAAATTATGATGCGTACTAAAAGTAAGAAAATCCAAGAACGCCTTTGGATGGGTACTGATTCCTCTCTTAGTGCTGTACTAAACATTGCCAAAGGCATTGAACAGTCTGAACTTTTTGTGAACGAGATTAGAGGCCAAGACACCAAACCTAAAGTTGTCATCCCTGAGGTTTCTTTAGTCAAAAATTTTAATAATTTTAAAAAGAGTTCTTTTCCTCCCAAAAAGGATTTCTCTGGTAGAGAAAATAGGTTTCCTGTTAAAAAATCCCAGATCATTTGCTATAGGTGTGGTGCCAATGATCACGTTGGCAATTACAGAGGTTGTCCAGCTTGGAACAAGGTTTGCATAAAGTGCAAAAAGTCTGGCCACTTTAGCAAAATGTGCAAATCCCCTCAAAAAGTAAATTTTTTGTCTTATGAAGAATGTGATGATACTGAACAACCTTCTGAAATTAACACTCTGTTATGTGTAGGTGATTCTGAATGCAAAGGTTTTCCCACTGATATCATCACCATTGATGGTAAGGAAATTTCAATGTTAATTGACTCCTGTGCCTGGTATACCATCATTGGGAAAGATATTTTTAATCGACATTGGAATTCAACCAAGTTGTTACCACCAGACATAAATCCTGGTGGGTACACTGGTAAGAGAATTAACATTGAGGGCTACATGTGGGCTAAGATCAAATTCAAGGATAGATCCATTAAAGGGAAGGTTTATGTATCTTCCAAAGGAGCTTCCATTTTATGTTGGCCCCATCAGTACGACCTAGGTATAAAACTTGACCCCAATGCTTCCCCTCCGGTATACGTAGTCTCCCCTGAAAACAATTTCATTACACAATTAAAAAACAAGTTTTCATCCATCTTTTCAGATAATTTGGGGACCTTTGTGAATTTCAAACACCGCATCATTCTTAAGGACTCAGCCATACCTGTTCGCCATAGAGTAAGAAATGTTCCCCTGGCTTATCGTGAAAAGCTGAAAGACATTCTTTCTGACTTGGTAAATAAGAAGATTATTGAGCCTGTTGAGTCCTCTCCATGGGTTTCGCCAGTGGTTTTGTCACTTAAAAACAATGGCGAACTCCGTCTATGTGTTGACCTACGGAGTTTAAATAAGGAAATTTGGACTGACAGACATCCCCTACCCCACATCCATGAACTTATTTCCACTCTGTCTGGAGCATCGGTATTCTCCACTCTGGATTTAACTAGTGCATACCATCAGGTATTGTTACACGAAGAAACAAAATTTCTAACAACCTTCATCACGCCGGAAGGCATGTTCCAATATTGTCGCATGCCTTTCGGCCTAGCTAGCGCAGCCTCTGTGTTCCAAAGGCTGATGAAAACTGTGCTAGAGGGTTGTTTGGGTGCAATTGCATTCCAAGATGATATCCTCATTTATGGTAAGAATCATGAGGAACACGATATCAATCTAGAGAAAGTCCTCAAGTCTGTTCAAGAAAAAGGTTTAACACTGAAATTATCTAAATGCAAGTTCAGACAGAGCAAAGTAGAATATCTTGGTCATGAAATTTCTTCGGAGGGTATTAAACCTAAGTTCAACCATATACAGAGTATTTTAAAAGCTCCGGCACCGTCTAATAAGGAACAATTAGTCTCATTTTTAGGTTTAACTGAATTCTATAGTAAGTTTGTTCAGAATTATGCCTCTAAAGTACACTCCTTAAGGTCTTTACTAAAGAAAGATGTAAAATTCAGCTGGTGCAAGGACCAGCAGTTTGCTTTTGACACTATGAAACAAGAAATAGCTAATGCTCCCTTCCTCAAACCTTTTAACCTGGGTAAAGAATGCATAGTATGTGTGGATGCTAGCAATACTGGTTTGGGTGCTGTTCTAATCCAGAAAAATGATGGTGCAGAATATGTAGTCTCTTACGCTTCCAGGACACTGCGTGGTGCAGAATACAATTATTCTACCATAGAAAAGGAACTTCTGGCTTGTACCTGGGCTTGTGAGCACTTCAGACAGTTCATTTGGGGTACCAGCTTTCGTTTAAGAACCGACCACAAGCCTTTAATACATATGTTAGCAGCTGGTGGTGGCAGAACTTTAACCGCGCGTTTGGCCCGTTTGGCTGCCAAACTTCAAGAGTTCCAGTGCATTGTAGAATATATTCCGGGTCGCTTAAATGTACATGCCGATTGCATGTCCAGGTTACCCCTTGTCAATTCTATTTGGCCTCATTTTTCTGACTCTGACTTTGATGTGGTTTTTAACATTGATGATGTAAATGAATGCAACAGTACAGGTCTTTCCACTGGTATTTCTGAAGCTGCTTGGAGAGAAGCAATGTGTAACGACACCTGTTTATCCGGTGTTGTAGATTATTTGCAACACGGTTGGCCTCAAGAAAGGCACTTATCTGGTGACATTCTATCTTTCTTTAAAATTAAGGAAGAACTTATGTTTAATCAAGGTTTTGTGTCTCGCACCGACAAAATTGTCCCTCCTTCCTCCCTAAGAGAGAAAATTGTTTCGATGGCACATGAGGGCCATATGGGCATGTCCAGTACCAAAAGACGTATCCGTGAATTCTACTGGTGGCCTGGCATTGACTGGATGGTTGATAGGTGGGTAAGTTCCTGTTCTCCATGTGCCAACAGCGACAAAACTGTAAAACCTTTGTCTACAGATATTTCTCCCATTGAGTTTGTTGACTGTCCCTGGAAGAAACTAGGTATCGATATGATTGGACCTCTTTCTTTATCTCCAAACAAAGAAGTTTTTGCCTTGGTTCTAATCGATTACTTTTCCAAATGGCCTGAGCTCAAGATTGTTGACAAGATTGGCTCCACACAGGTTGTCCAATTCCTAGACGAAGTCTTTTGTAGAGAAGGTATTCCAGCCAAAATCGTGTCTGATAATGGTCCGCAGTTCGTCAGTAAGGAGTTTGTATCTTTCCTTGAGAGATGTGGCATAGTCCACAAAAGGGTGTCCAATTATAATCCCCAGGCCAATGGCCAGACAGAACGCTTTAACAGGGTCATCAAGGAGTCTATCCAGTTAGCAGTTAAGAGTAACCTTGATTGGAAGAAAACCTTAAGTGCTACTCTTTTATCCTACCGTACCTCCCCTAACTCTGTTACAGGTCTTTCTCCCTTCGAGATGCTTAGAGGTAGGAAACCTGGTTCGAAACTGCTTCCCTGGTGGTTGAAAGTTAAATTTCCTGTTGGCTCTTCCTTTGACCGTGATGAAGTTAGGGATAGGGTGTTGAGATATCAAGAGAAAATGAAAGGCCGTGCCTTATCTTCTGGCAATTGCAGTAAGAAAATCAGTGTCGGTGATTTTGTTCGTGTCAAGTTTGGCAGATCTGTTGGTAACAGGTGGAACAAATGGTCTGATCCTTGCAAAGTTATTGAAATTTTCTCCAAAGCTGTTCGCGTTGAAGGGGGGAAAGTGTGGAATTTCAGGAGAATTTCTCTGTGTAGGAACCCAAATTTCTTGTCTTCTTCTCCACCCATTAATCCCATTCTAGAGGATCCTACACCTTATTCTCCCATGGTTGACACTTTCACACCGGAGTGTCAGAATACTAGTGTGTCTGTTCCTGTGAGCAACATTTCATCTCAGTGTGTTCCCTCCACATCTGTTCCTGTTACACCAGTCAATGAGAGTTATGTTCCTACTTCTCCTATTGCTAGCTGTGTTGACAATTCCCGTGTTCAAGCGAGTGTACCAGTACCTCCAGGTCCTACTACTCATGGGAATAACCCTCCTGAACCTGGTCCCAGGAAAAGTTCTCGTGTTAAACAAATTCCTGTAAAGTTACTTGATTATTGTTGTTGAATTTTATCTTATCCTTATTCCCTGTTTCATCTCCCCTGACTTTTTTTTTCGTTGTTTTTGTTTTTTTTTTCAAAAGGGGAAGGTGTGTAGTAATCCATGTAATGCTTGTTCTGCATTCTCTGTTAGAATTGTTATCTTACATTTCCACTGTAACATTCTATGCACTGATGAGCCATTCTCTACTGGGCTCCTACTAAAGGTGGTTGTTCAAGCTGTCTGTCCCAATAAAGCTACAGACTTCTACTTGGCTTCTTGGCTCTATTTACTACAATATGTTTATAATGTTTTCAAGTGAATAAGACTGACCGACCTAGACATTATAATCCATGGCTATTTTCACTTGCCCCGCCCACCAGTTGTATGGATCTCCTTATGTGAACCCCTAAAGATGTTGCTATTTCTGCACAACACTTTTTACCTCTAATAAGAGCCCCTTTTGCCCCATCCCTCGCGTGTTTCTACTTTACAGAACACAATCCTGCACTAATATGAACCTGGTCTTGTATTAATCAGGCCTTCCTGTCTCCACTTGGGAATATTACTTTCTTTTAATGTGTGCATTAATATCTATGAAACACAAAGTGCTGAGACACTTAATAGAAACGGATAGATAGACTTCTCTTCCTCCATGTGCTTGCTTTTCCTTTCAGTGTTGCTCTGTGGAATCACTTATAATACTCTGATGCGTACAGTCCAGTGTGCCCCATGAAAAATAAATAAAAGTATAAAATCATATCCATTTCGCCCTAATAAGTAACTATTTCTACAAAAGATATATAAGAAACTGGGTAGTGATGGTTAGTTCTGTGTTTCCATGGGAAAAGCGTTTTTAGGTTTGCTTATAACTTTCGTGCCGTTTGTTGAGTCTTCCAGAAACCGTCAGAAAAAATGCCCATCCACCTCATCTCTATCCTGGAAATTGATTTAGTAGTTTTTGGGATACTAAGACTAAAAATGTTTGTATATTTTATGCCACGGAAGACTTTGCATCCCAAGCCCTTCATTGACGGCATACTCCAAGACAATGCAGAGCATCGCATGGCAGCCTCGCAGCTCCGTGCAATCGCCACTGCGCTATGCATCCTCAAGTTGGGATCTCTCCTTGCGCCACAATCAGGATTTAAGGTACTCATGTTTAGCGGGCCTAACTTGGGCCCTGTATCTGAGCTGTGCTCCATCATGGTCAGCCTGAACTTGTGACTATGGGCCTGAATTACGTCTTGGCGGATGCGTTACTACGTCACAACGGTGACGGATATCCCGTCTGTTGAAAAAGAAATCCCATAGAATATAATGGAATTTATATTTTGTCAGATGGGATAACCGTCACTGTTGTGACGGAGTAACCTGTCAACCAAGATCTAAATTAGACCCTTTGTCTTTGTCCGGTGCAACCAGATAGCCACAGTTGGAGCTTTGTGCTACTAGGCACTATTTTCACCTGCAACTATTAAATTACGTATCTCTTGTTCTACTGATGGATTTTTTTTGTCATTGTGGTGTCAAATAATGTATTCAATTTTACTCTATTTTTCTCACTTCATGTGGGATTTTTCTTGTTTTGTGTTTTCACTTCATTACTGGTTCTGTGCTACCTAAATACTTTATACATTGCCTCAGAGTTAACTATGACTGCTTTTATTTCAATATCCATTAAAAATGATAAATACCTGCCACCCAAGCCCTTCTTAGCTCTGTCACACTTGTAGTATTGTGATGGTTAACAGTTGTATTGGTACTGTCATTGGCAGCGCTGGGAGCGGTTAATGGGTGGTGCAAGCTGCAGTGGCCTCCTGAAAACGGCCCCTGAATTATATTTGTTTTCAAATTAAGCTCTGCTTATTCTTTCACAATATGCTCTATTACAAAGCAGTGTTTTACTATTGCCTTATATCCCGCTGCCAAGGGCTACACCGGTTGTTAAAGACCCTGAACCCAAGCCTATAACAAGAGAGAGAAAGAGCCTTTAACAACTGGTATCGCCAGAGGCAGAAGGGCTATAAGACTATTAGAACATTCCACCAACTAAGGGTAGAATGTTCCAAATGGTTCAGTGACTAAATATCGAGGGACATAATATAGAATACCCAAAATATCGACTCCAAAATATCAAAGTACGGAATATAGAATCCCTAGCTACAAACAGGTAAATACTAAAATATTGAATCCAAAATTTCGATAGTTAAAATATAGTTGAATAAAATATCGAATTTTTTAAATGTATTAAAAATAATAGAAAAGTAATTAAATATTAAAAACAATTAAATAAAACATTCTTAAAAAATGTAAAAAAGCTGAAAATGTAAAAATAATAAATGTAATGTAAAAAAAAGTAGAACATTTGTTGGATAGTGAGAGGGTAAAAGCTACTATTTCCACTCCAAAGAGTGCAATAGTAGGGAAAGTGTTGGATAGCGGGAGGGTAAAAATGACTATTCGCACTCCAGAGAGTGCAACAGTAGGGAAAGCGTTGGATAGCGGGAGGGTAAAAATTACTATTCCCACTCCAGTGAGTGCATCAGTAGGGAAAGCTTTGGATAGCGTAGGGGTAAAAAATACTATTCCCACTCCAGTGAGTGCAACAGTAGGGAAAGCGTTGGATAGCGTAGGGGTAAAAATTACTATTCCCAGTCCAGTGAGTGCAACAGTAGGGAAAACGTTGGATAGCCGGAGAGTAAAAATTACTATTCCCATGCCAGTGAGTGCAAGCAACAGTAGGGAAAGCGTTGGATAGCGTAGCGGTAAAAATTACTATTCCCACTTCAGTGAGTACAACAGTAGGAAAAGCATTGGATAGTGGGAGGGTAAACATTACTATTCCCACTCCAGAGAGTGCAACAGTAGGGAAAGCGTTGGATAGCGGGAGGGTAAAAATTACTAATCCCACTCCAGTGAGTGCAAAAGTAGAAAAAGCTTTGGATAGCGGGAGGGTAAACATTACTATTCCCACTCCAGAGGGTGCAACAGTAGGGAAAGCGTTGAATAGCGGGAGGGTAAAAATTACTATACCCACTCCAGTGAATGCAACAGTAGGGAAAGCGTTGGATAGCGTAGGGGTAAAAACTACTATTCCCACTCCAGAGAGTGCAACAGTAGGGAAAGTAATGATTTAACATTGAAATAAGATTAAATTAACTATCAATACCAATAAAAATTTATTAAAAATAATTACCAATTCCTAAAAATTAATTACCAATTAAAAACAATTAATTTCCAATTAGTAAAAATTAATTACCAATTAATAAATCATTATAAATTAATTATCAATACATATAAATGCAAATATTTACTTTATTACAATTAAATTACTTCCCACCCTATCCCCTATAAACCCACAACCTGCTCCAAATAATAAATAATACAATTAACATAATTATCATTAATCAATTAATAAAAATGAATTACCAATTGATAAAAATTAATTACCAATTAATTATTAATTATCAATCAATTAATTATTAATACATATAAATAAAAATTAGTATTTAATTTACTATAATTAAATTACTTCCCACCCTATTCCCCTATAAACCCACAACCCGCTATACGGAATTAAATTACGCAAAAACTAAATTACATAACATTCATTACTTTAAAAAAATTATACATTACAAAATTAATACATAATCTTAACACATATACTACCATACATAACACTAAAAAAATTCGATATTATGACAATCAATATTTTAAATTCGAAATAATGGAAATCGATATTTCCTACCCCAATTTCGATATTCTGACTAACTATATTTTGGTGATTCGATATTCTGGCCTATCTATATTTTGGAGTCGATATCCTGTCCTGTCTATATTTTGGATACTATATTTTGGTTGTTCACTGTCTAAATTAATAAGGGAGAAACCTGAAGTCAAAAATTGGAATGTTGGAGCTACAGGTTTATACTAGCCAATATAAACACAGAGCTACTCCACTGTCTTCAATGGAATGCTCAACATTCCAATTTTGTAATATAGCTTTAAAGCATGCTGTAGCAGGCTATACCAGCCATTAAAGGCCCCCTCCAATATTAAAGGTGAGGGCCTTTAGTAAGGGAACAGGCCTTTAATGGTCAGTATAGCCTAGCTATGATGGGCTATAAGTCCATTTTAACATTCCGCCCCTAGAGGGAAGAATTTCCTAATTATAAAAATAAAAGCATCAGAGCTTGAGGGAGTTGAAATCCCGAAAGCTCTGACTCTCTGACTTTTTTTGATTTACAGCTGTTGTTGCGATTGTTCAACATTTAACAGCCCTGCGCAGGGAAACAGCTGTTAGCTGTCGAACAGTCACAGCTAGAGCTGTGAAAGTGGGCGGAAGTCAGCCACTGGTTCTCCCCAGCTGTAAAGAAGTTAGCAGTCCAGTAGCTGGGGTGGGCGGAGCTAGGTGGGCAGAGGGGAAGAGGTGGAGACAGGACAGGAAGGGGCAGTCAGAGTAGGGACAGGGACAAGCATGGATGTGAAGTAATAAAGCTCTAGTGTTAGCAATCCACAGTGTCTGTGATTATTGTAGCACAATGCTACAGCTGGCGACGAGGGTGGGATGGGCTTGAACCTAGCCCACAGAACCCCACGGAAGAGCCCTGTCCCCAGGCAGCCTCGAGGAGAAGGAAGTGCCGCCCGAGGAAAACGAAGTTGCTATCTGAAGCAAGAAGCCAGTAGCAGGTGACCCTGTTCCCCCAGCAGCTGAGAGGGATCCAAGAGGGAGCTGAGGCACCGAGCGTTAAAACGCTCGAGGAAGCAGAACCCTTTCGCGCCATAACGCGACTCACGCAGGAAGCGTGCAAAGACCAGTGGGCGCTGGACTGTGCCGGCGAAGGAAAGCGAGAACTCAAAGTAAGGAGGAATCGGGAGCCCACCCCGATCCTGCCTAATGCCCTGAGTGCAAGACGGCGCCTGGAGCGCTGTGGAAGCCCGTGTGTGAGCCCAGAAGCGAGAGCGCGGTTCGCGCCAAAACGGAGAAAAAGGCTCACCCCTGATGCGTGAGACATCGCCTGTGGAATCGGGAGCTCGCCCGGATCGTGTCTGACCGCTCCGGTGTCTGAAGAGCGTCTGGAGAGGAGCGGAGAGTGAGCTGCCTGAAGACATCGGCTGCCGGTGAGTGCCGAGTGAAGAGACGTGAGTCTGGAGGCTTGAATGAGACTGAGATCTCGTGGGAAACGAGATCCCCATAGCGGCGGCCATCTTTGAGTCAGGCGGATTTCAAGGACGTACCCTGTGTGATTCATAGGCGGCCATCTTGGAGTCAGGCAACAGTCAGAAAGTGAATAAACATTGGTAAAAGGAAGGCAACAAGCATTGGTGCCTGCCAGGACAGATACTAACAAGAAATAAACAAGCATTGGTGCCTACAAGGACAGATACTAGCCAGAAACAAACAAGCATTGATAGCTGCGCGAGAACAACCTCTGGAAACGCGCGCCAGTCACTGAAACAAGAAGCAGACACAGGCCCTAAGACTCACTGCCAGGATGTCTAACCCTCCCGCGCAAACAGAAGTCAAGGGAGGCACTCACCTGCGAGCCCCGGAGCCAGTGTCAGTCACAACAGGAAGCAGCATGGGCCTGAAATGGCAAGAATGGCTAGAGGACTTTGAGGACTACATTGAAGGGTCCAAAATAGAACCAGACAAAGACAAGATAATAGCCCTTCGCAATCTAGGAGGGCGCGAGCTAAGCAAGATCGTACGAGAGATCCCAGCCACAGATGGTGACACCTATGCCAAAGTAAGAGACGTTCTAAATAACTGTTTTCTGCATAAGAGAAACGTCGACTATGAGAGACACAAATTCCACCAGCAGCGCCAGGGAAAGGAAGAACCACTAAGCTCCTTCATACATCGACTGCGACGGCAGTCGCAACATTGTGACTTTACAAACTTCTCACCTGACGCGGCCATTAAATCTCAAATAATCACCGGGTGTCACTCGGAATCGCTGAGGCGGCGACTACTAAGAAAACCACAGGAACTAGCAGACATCGAAGAGAATTCCCGACTGTATGACCAAGCTGAAGAAAACGCGGCGGAAATTGAAACCGGACCCAGCACCAGCCGTGAACACGCCAACCGTGTTACTGAACGACGGCAGGGACGACAGGATCGGCGCGACAGTGGAAGACACCACCCGCGAGACAGATCACGGCGCTCCAAGTTCTCGCCCAGGCGACGCCCGGACTACAGGAGGAAAGTATCCGAAAGGAGGGATCGCCGACCTGAACGCACGAGGCGATGTTTCAGGTGTGGATACGACTACCCTCACATCGACTCCTGCCCTGCCATGGGCCAACGGTACAGAAAATGTGGACGGTCCAACCACTTTGAGGCCATGTGTGGGGATTACCACAAAGAAAAACGCAACGACAGTGACAGACACGATGGATCACAGCGACCCTCACGATCGGAGGCCAAGCGTCATCACATCAGAGCGGTTCAAGAAGAGCCTCCTAGATCCCCCACGTCCTCACACTCCAGCCATGACTCTCGACGCTCCAGATGGGACCGTGGTTCTCCGTCAAGAGAATCAAGATCGTCCTCATCCAGGCAGTCATCATACACCACTGAATACGTAAACTTTGCTGACCATGATCAGTTCAAACGCTACCCACGTCTCAACATCAAAGTGGGCGACCACGCTGCCAAGTTCATGATGGACAGCGGAGCATCGCTCAACTACATATCAGTTACCGAACATGATCGCATGGACCCCAAACCACGTTTGCGTTTCGCGCCCGTCCGTGTTTACACCTGGATGGCGAAGAAACCTCTCCAATGTTTGGGCAAGTTTGACACCACCCTCACGCATGGCGACATCTCCATCCCAGCAGTCATCCACGTCATTAAAGGACCTGAGGCCGACTGTCTGCTGAGTCTCCCCACCGCTGAACGTCTTCGTTTGGTGCACATCCTCTTCAACGTCCATGCCAGTTCGGACTGCGTTGGAAAATTCCCTTCCCTCTTCCGGGGTTTGGGAAAATTGAAAGGCCGTCAAATCCATCTGCATATCAACGAGCAAATCAAACCTGTGGCTCAACACCCACGACGAGTGCCATTTCACTTGCAATCCGCGGTCGAATGTGAACTGCAAGAACTTTTGGACGCTGACATCATTGAGCGCACTGAGGGCCCCACTCCCTGGGTGTCCCCGGTGGTTATCGTCCCCAAGAAAGGGACCCACAACAAAGTCCGTCTCTGTGTGGACATGCGTCTGCCGAACACGGCCATCGAGAGGGAGAGACACCCAGGCCCACTCCTGAGCGACATGATCACGGCGCTCAACGGGGCAACCGTGTTCTCTAAACTGGACCTGAACAAGGGCTACCATCAGCTCGAGCTAGACGACAGTTCTCGTTCCATCACGACGTTTGCCACCCATCTTGGTCTATTCCGTTACAAACGGCTCAGTTTTGGCGTTTCATCGGCCGCCGAAATCTTCCAGGAGGCCATACGTCTTGTCATCCACCACATACCTAACGCCCTTAATTACAGTGATGATATCTTGATCTACGGATCGGACACGAAAGAGCATGACACCGCCCTCGATCGTGTCTGCCTCGCCCTGATGGAAGCTGGTTTGACTCTCAACAAAGAAAAATGTGAATTTCATCAGTCGACCCTGAAATTCTTCGGACACATCTTCTCAGCGAGTGGCATGAAACCAGACCCAGACAAGATCGCCACGCTCAACAACACCAAGAGTCCGGCGGACGTCAACGACCTGCGCTCCTTTCTTGGGATGGCAAGCTACTGCGCCCGCTACATTCGTGATTACGCCACTGTGAGTCACCCACTGAGGCTCCTCACGAAAACTGGCGCAAAATTTGTGTGGACCCCGGAGTGTGAGCGTGCTTTCAAGGCCATCAAACGCGCCGTAGAATCAGCTGAGTGCCTCTCCTATTTCAATCCCAAGAGGAAAACGGAAATCACTGTGGACGCAAGCCCCGTGGGCTTAGGGGCCATCCTGGCACAGTACGACCATGAGTCGGATCAGAGGAGGATCATCGCCTATGCCAGTCGGAGCCTAACCGACCCTGAGAAACGGTACTCCCAACCAGAGAAGGAGAGCCTGGCCGTCGTGTGGGCGTGCGAACACTTCCACATCTTCATATACGGGAAACACTTCACACTCATTACCGATCATCAGGCACTTGTCACGATCTATGGGAATCCCAAGTGCAAGATGCCCCCCAGGATCGAAAGATGGGGTTTGCGGCTGCAAGAGTACAGGTTCTCAATCATTCACAAACCGGGGAAGGATGAGAATCCAGCTGACTATATGTCCCGCCCCCCCCGAGACTCCTCAGAGACTGCGCCCTCCATCGCGGAAGAATACATTCACTTCGTGGCTAGTCATGCTCGTCCACCAGCCATCCCCATGCACGCCATTCGGGAAGCGACCACTCAAGACAACATCCTACAAACAGTAATAAAGCGTACACGAACCAACAAATGGAGATATCACCCGCAGGAGGAAGAGGAAACCCCTGCCGTCAAGAAAGAACTCCAAGCCTTCCGACATGTCTCCGACGAACTCTCTGTAACCGGTGACGACCTCCTCCTCAGAGATCACAGACTAGTCATACCAGCGGCACTGAGGCAAGGAGTAATCGACTTGGCCCACGAAGGCCATCGAGGGGTCGTGTCCACCAAAAGAGCACTGAGAGAACGTGTCTGGTTCCCAGCCCTCGACCAGATGGTTGAAGATACGCTGAAAGACTGCCACCCATGTCAACTGACCAGCCCCAGTAATCCACCTGCACCTCTACAGATGACCCCATTGCCTGATGGGGTATGGCAAGAAGTTGCCATGGACTTTTATGGCCCCCTGCAATCCGGGAAGTACGTAGTCGTCATCCTGGATGAATACTCAAGGTTCCCAGTGGCCCAGTTCATATCATCCACCAGTGCCGCCTGCACCCTCAAGGTACTTGAAGAAGTCTTCGCGACTTGGGGTGTCCCCAGGGTCATCAAGACGGACAACGGGCCCCCATTCAATAGTCATGAATTCAGCGACTTTGCGAAACACATGGACTTTCAACATCGCAAAGTCACGCCACTCTGGCACCAGGCCAACGGCACTGTGGAAAGATTCATGTCCACCATTAAGAGAACATTCCAGCAAGCCACGGCCGAGAAGAAAGATCTTCAGTCAGCGCTGAACGAGGTCCTTAGTGCCTACAGAACCACTCCCCACTCCACAACGGGCCAATGCCCTGCGACTCTCATGCTCGGGAGGACTATGAGGAATCGGATCCCCACATGGGACGGAGCACTGAGAAAGCCTCCGTCGGATCAACAACACAGAGAAATGGCCGTAACAGATCGGCACCGCAAAGACAAAATGAAAGAGTATGCGGACCACAAACGAAGAGCCCGATCCCCCTCCCTGAAGGAAGGCGACAGAGTCGTTGTCAGACAGGAACAACCCCAAAAGACTGATTGTCGTTTCAAGGATGAGCCTCTAACAATTACCCAACAAAAGGGCACTATGGTGACAGCGGAATCAGAAACACGGAGAGTCACCCGCAACGCTTCTCATTTTAAGAAGTGCTCCCCTGAAGTCCAAGAAAGTACAACTGCAGTCCCCATACCTGAAAACCGGGACAACCCTGAATCTGTTGCACCCGACACCGGACATTCACCTGTAAAGGAACCCTCAACTGAAGGTGCCGTGTCCACACCAGCGAGACCCCGCCGTCACGTGCAGCCTCCCAAGAGACTGATCGCAGAGATGGACTAATCTCTATTTCATTTGTTATTTTATTAAGAAAGGGGGAGATGTAAAGAAGTTAGCAGTCCAGTAGCTGGGGTGGGCGGAGCTAGGTGGGCAGAGGGGAAGAGGTGGGGACAGGACAGGAAGGGGCAGTCAGAGTAGGGACAGGGACAAGCATGGATGTGCAGTAATAAAGCTCTAGTGTTAGCAATCCACAGTGTCTGTGATTATTGTAGCACGATGCTACACCAGCTTGCTGAACTGTTCTTATTTTTTCGTTCAGTGGAGCCAGGGAGATCCAAGAGCTGAGCAGCATTACCCCTCCCTCCCTCCCTTCTAGGCTCCAGTGACTCTGAGTTAGGAAGGAGGAGGGGGGAAGACTTCGGCATGTCGTGCAGCACAGCCTCTGCCTTTCACTTTCCCCTGCCCGCTCCATGTATTTTGGAAAGGCAGGGTAAGGGAAAGGCAGCAGCTGCTTATTAGTAGGTTGAAATTTTGGGAGCAGCAGGATTATACCAGTTCATATAGGCAGCTGCTCATCCATTGTCATCAATGGTGCACTCAACATTCCAATATTCTAATATAGGCACAAGTACATTGTGACTATTGTCACATGCACACAGTAGGAAGTGGTCATAACTCAAATCTGTCCTATCATAGAAGTCCCTACCAAATCGTGCAAGGTAGCTTCTTAGTAATTCTCAGGAAATATGGTTCCAATGAAGAAATTGCTATTTAATACTTTTTCAGAAGTCACCTAATGTCTGTTCTTGTGATTGCATCAGTATTACGTCACATGAAGTCACTTCCTGTAATGTCATTAAAGGCCAGATGATGTCACTGCTGTTACCCATAACATTTTGTCGAATCGTCAGCCTTGCTGTGATATGAGCTTGTGACCTGCCGCTCACTTCATGTTTCTGTAGTTTACCTCACTGAGGCCTTCTTGCAGCTTAGACTAAAGGGGTTGAGAAAGAAATAGATGCAGCAATTGTGAAACCTGCACTAACCTCAGAGAGAGAGAGAGCTGCTCTCAGCTTTAACATCTGGGTTTAATTCAGTAGCAACCTTTCTGCATTTTCCACAAATGCATAGTTTGCGCTACATTTGTTTGCATAAATCACACGCAAATCCACATTAGCAAAATGTTTACTATGAACATTTTTTGATAGATTTCTCCATAATATATAATTACCACAGCGACTTGTCTCCTACGGCTTCTATGCTGGGGAGCTGTTTTAAAGTTACGAGATACTATGGAGAGGGCTGGCTAACAATCACCAGGGAGCATTATTTACTTACTGAGTGGCCATTAACTAACATTGCCTTATGATGAGGAGGTCAAAGGTTGTTGATAACACGGGAGTTCTGGTCTTTACTCGCAGTGTGATAATGGTTCCGATATATTTTGGGTCACAAAAGTGCAGCAGCCTTTTTCAGAGGATTCACTCGATAAAGGCTCTGTTCAAATAGCTTCTGCATTCAGCATGTAGGAGGAAGAGAACAAGGACACAGTTCTTCAAATGGTGGGTTTTGTCCGCAACACAAAGCCACAAAGCTGGCAACTAGAACTGTTCATTCAGGGTGCAAATAGGCTGAGCTAGCGGGCTTGTGCCTGCTGCACACACCTTCACTGTAGACACACAGCCGCTTTACCCCAATACATTTCTGCTGTTTTGGAGTATTTTCAGAAATAAGGAACACCTTAGGTTTATGCTTTTTATTTCTTCATTAATTTTAGGATATCATTTTCAGGGTTTTGGCTTTTTACAATGTGCCAAGGAGTTTGCACAGTCTAATGTACCAGCTGAAGTGGAGTGTCTACACTTCGGATTCCACATTAATGGTTCCTACTTTTTAATATTGTCCAGGAAGGACAAGTTATTTTATAAGCAGTAAAATATGTAGAGTAGGCATTTGGTAAGGTGTGCTTTGCCCCCAAGTCACTCTTCTTTTGTAAGTGGCTTTAGATCTCAGGGGTGTTCTTGTTGAGGTACACATATTGCTGCAATAATGCGCATGCCTATTGTTCTTTGGCAGCAGTAGATATAAGAAGGTAGCCTCTGGCTTCCAGGAGGGTAACCTTTATGAAGACAAATTAGCCAGTCGAATCCATAATTTATAACTGTTTTAGAAGGATGGAACCAAGGCAATTTGAATCAGTTCCTTGTCATTTCTGTACATCCGCCAAGCAGTGGAACGCTCTTCCCTCTGACCTTTGGATGGAACAATCAGAGAATATCTTTAGAAAACAACTGAAGACTTGGCTCTTCCAGGCATAGAACTTTGAACCCTTGAGCTTTTGCCAGACCATTTTTCGACACTTCTCTGTAGCTTTCTCTGGCCACAGCGCGGGGACACACTGGCCAGTGTAACCAGGCGCTTTACAAACTCTTTATTATTATTATTATTATTAATATTATCATTATTATTATTTATTATTACATCTGTTTAGTCCTATCAGTAGTATATTGTAATTCTGGCTTCAAAGCCTGCAGAGGTTCAGGATGATCAAGGCCACTTTTTAACATCACTTGAACGAAGAGATTCCTTCTTATATGTGCCATCACAGTAGAGCTAAAGTCTTACTTTATATATTCGCCTCTATCTCAAGTATTGTGTCAGGCTATTAAACGTATGCCAGCAGGTGTGAACCCGTGATTGGTTGTTTGATGAGAGGTAGTGCAAAGTCATATATCAAGGGATAGGTTACATCTACTGTGAAGAAGTTTACATTAAAAGTGTCATTGATGTAAAGTACAACAGTTTTAACACATTCATGAAGGGAGGATGCTGATCACAACTATAGTAGGACTTCCTAAACTTGTTTTTCGGGTTTTAATGACTTCCTGCTTTTTCAATGGGTTAGAAGGAATTGAGAGATGATTGTGAGTGGGAGGCTGGAATGGTGACGAATGGCAAGTTAGATAGACAATGAGTTGAGGTTTAAGGAAACGTTTAGTTGTTTTGTATAAAATAGTTTTGAGAAATCTCTGTGGTGCCTAAATGTTGAGTTGGTGGTTACTGTCGAGGGCTTCACAGTTAGATATTTCTGGAATTGTAGAGTTCTCCTTTGTGCAGTTTGTTAACCTTGTTAATGATGTTTGAGTGGACCCATTTTGGGCCTTTTGATGGCTTTGATCTCCTCTGTTTTTTGCAGTGTACTTTTTTGGGCTTCCGTCATTGGTCTATGAAGACAGTGCTGCAAATTGAAAACCATTGATTCACCTCTATGTTCCACCATCTGCTGTTCATGTGGTTATTAGCTTCATTTTTCTCCTCAAAAGGTGATAACTTCTCCAGTATGCTAGATATGATACGGTCGAGTTTTACAATAACAGACTCCGTGTCTGATTCTGTATTGTTCTCTGGGATTGTTCAAACTGCTTTGATCAGCATGTTGTACTGTACATTGCTTATGTGTTTGAATTGTCCGATCGGGTGGGGTACTCTGTGCCATTTTTTGGGCAGTACAGCCAATAAACTGTGTGTGATATCTTCAACATGTAAGGTCCATGTTCAGTCTCCCATCATATTGTAAAGCACTGTGATATCCGTCGGGATCTTGGTCGCGCTATATAAAACTTTATAAATAAAATACATAATTAAATGGAACAGTTTGTGTGGACCACTGTGTGTAGACTAGAGAGTGACCGTACAACCTGACATTTTCAACCATATTTGCAGTTTCGCCAGTATGTAAAACATCCTTTATTTACCACTCAGATGAGGAAACCCCCTTAACCAGAAAATCCAATCAGGAACATCCTAAGTATTCTGGGGGCTCTGGGCCAAACGTATTTTGGGGGGCCATGTTGAGAACAGCTTCAAACTTATGATCCAATTTCAGCTAATTTTGCCCTCTTTGGCCAGGTAACTGACAGCGCACAGGCACACTCGTCCCAATTCAAAATGTGTTTACATCTAATATTCTGGCATAGCGGCACATGTTTTCAATATTGTAACACAGCAGCAGCTCATTAACATTACTGCAAATATTCTCTGTGACAAACTCCTACTTCTCATATGTGAGGTCCTGTTTTGATCTAAAACAAAGGTTTTTTATAGATGTTGCATGAAATATAAACACAACATTTCTCTACAGAATGTCTCTAAAAGATTCTCACAGATCACCCACATTAAAAATATATTAAAGTAAATATAAAACAGAAATTATGGATCCACATATCTCACTACACACATATAACGACAATGTATATTCACTGGTTGGTGCAGGCTCTGCTTGTACACGTATTGAAACCACCACAGAACCTCCGAACACGTTGGGCTGACGACAGGGGTGGACCCTGGACGGATAAGGAGTGGGATCGGGTCTTGGCTAGCGCCACGCACATACCACGCAACTCACGGTTTAAACTTATACAAACATATATATTACACAGAGCATACCTCTCACCGGACAAAATAAACAAATACTTCAATATCACCACCTCTGGCTGTCTGAGGTGTCGACTTCTGGATGCCGACTTACTACACATGCTGTGGTCCTGTGCCCTACCGTTACCCTACTGGCTAGCTATAATAACGACACTCACGACATGCACTAACACCCGGATACCTAACACATGGGAGGTCTGTATATTGGGGCTTTCTGCGCGCAATAAAACTAACAGGGTGAGCTCTAGGTTTTGTGATCGGGGCTAATAACTGAAAAGCGGCTGATCACACAGAGATGGAAGCATAAAGACCTACCTGAGACAACCAGCTGGAAAAAGTCACTAGAGGTGTGGGCGCAGGCGGAAAGTACTGCCCTCCACAGGGAAGAAACAGCAGGGCTGCGCAAATATACCATAGCACAATCCTGGGATGACATCCTCAAAACCCTCACACACCCACCTGACCCAACACGCGCACCGCCCACACAGCAGGAAGGCGACACTACTTGAAGTTTCGGTTGCTGGACATGACATGTCATTTACAGAATTGAATTGCACCGCACCTATCAGAGTAGCTTGTAATCTTGCGGACCTCGGCGATACTTTGCAGGTACACCCTTAGCTATCAAGCACCCTGGTGTCCCCATGACCATGATTGAAACAGGTAATGCATCCTGCACTTAATACACACAACTCTGCTCAGCCGCTATCCAACTCAGTTGGCTACTCCCCTGACGATTCTAAATTTCATCTGGCACTTGATATCTTTCTTATTTATTTTCCCTCTTCTCCGTTTCCCCCCTTTCTTTTGTCCTTTGTTTTCGGTTGTAGTTCCCAATTTTTATTTAATTTTTTATATTGCATTAACAAACTTACAAAAGCTAACATCTAGCATCCCTCACTTTTACTAGTGCATATCATACATGAACCAATGTGTTCCGTGTCTTGGAAGGTGCTAGGAAAGCTGCCGATATCTCTCAGCTGCCTGACGAGCCCATGCGCGGACACTTCCTGATTAAGTGTTACGCACCCTAGGTACATACATTTAAATACCAACAGAGACAGCAGCCTATGGACAGAATTAGGGCCTATGGTACCTCATATGTGTATACTGCCATGTGTACTGTTGATATATGCTTGCTTTGACTGTTTGGCTACAACGCCCACTTTTACATATTTGAGCCCACAGCGGCATCTCATTCTCTGTTGACATAACGTATGCATTAATATGTTGTGAATGTATAATATAAAGGAAAAAAGGAAAATGCAATAAAGATACTTTAAAAAATGAATAAAAAATAACGACAATGTGTAGTGCATTGGCAAATTGGGGGTAAAATATTGACTGTGATAGGTTCAGTCATTTGTGGACCATTTATTTGATTTTGAGACTATTTGCCTGTGTTTTCTGTTCTTTGTTTACACTGTACATTGTCCTTACATGTTTGTGTAGCATAATATGTGGAAACATTATTATTATTTTGTACATTGTGCTGTGAAAAGAATCATTATTTAATAATTATCTTAACTTCTTTGAATATCCTGTGTTAGGCACCATTTCTGAGCTTCATTCTGTTTGTTAAATGTGTGCTATATATGAATATTGCCTCCTGGAACTATTGTAGCTTCTATATGGTTTAATTGTCCCAGGTTCTGGGTTAGTAGGGCTGCTGTTGTTACCCATCCATAATATGTCGCTGGCACAGTGGTAAAGAGTAAGTATGGGCGAATTTTGCAAATCAGCGGTCCGCAAATTCGCACAAAATCGCAAAAAAAATGCGAATTCGCGAATTTTCCCACGAAATCTCGGATTTTTTTGCGATTTGCACCATACTTAACTGGAGTACTTTCTACTGGCTAATCAGTCAGAGCTACCTCGTTGGGCTTCTGTGCGAGTTCACATGCCTCTCGTTTATAAAGGGTCAGAGACCGATCAGAGCAGCAAATGAGGAGAAAGCAGTGACCCCGTGTGTCTGTAACTTTGCCACCGCGCCCATAGGCGCCGAGGTCCCTCGAGTGAGCTGTCCATCACAGTGGGGGAAAGGGCGGGAAGAGTTTGCATAGCCTAGTGTGTGTGGGCTGGGGCCGGGGGCTTCTGTGCGAGTTCACATGCCTCTCATTTATAAAGGGTCAGAGGCCGATCAGAGCAGCAAATGAGGAGAAAGCAGTAAGTGCTACCTCGTTGGGTAAATGTATTGTACTTTTCCTGCACTACAGCTGTGTAAAGGCCCAGAAGAGTTGTCTCCAGTGACCCCGTGTGTCTGTAACTTTGCCACCGCGCCCATAGGCGCCGAGGTCCCTCGAGTGAGCTGTCCATCACAGTGGGGGAAAGGGCAGGAAGAGGTTGCATAGCCTAGTGTGTGTGGGCTGGGGCCGGGCTTCTGTGCGAGTTCACATGCCTCTCGTTTATTAGGGGTCAGAGGTGGATCAGAGCAGTAAATGAGGAGAAAGCAGTAAGTGCTACCTCGTTGGGTAAATGTATTGTGCTTTTCCTGCACTACAGCTGTGTAAAGGCCCAGAGGAGTTCTCTCCAGTGACCCCGTGTGTCTGTAACTTTGCCACCGCGCCCATAGGCGCAGAGGTCCCTCGAGCGAGCGGTCCATCACAGTGGGGGAAAGGGCGGGAAAAGGTTGCATAGCCTAGTGTGTGTGGACTGGGGCCGGGCTTCTGTGCGAGTTCACTTGCCTCTTGTTTATAAAGGGTCAGAGGCCGATCAGCGCAGCAGATGAGGAGAAAGCAGTCTCCTGGTCACTGGAAATACAGGGAGATTGCGCTCGAAAAACTCATGGATGCCTAGACCCCCATCACGGATTAAAGCTAATTGTAGACTGTAGATCTGGGGAGAAAGCACACCTGCCTAGCATCGACCGTGCTCACTAGATTCTTGGGCTGATTATAATGCGTTACTGAATTTGAGCTTCAACTCCGGCATCTGTTATCTGTAAGTGCTTCCTGCTGGGGTTCAATTTTAGTGACAGGAGCCTCGTTGCCTAATTGTAACTATTCTCTGACCCTGCTTCGAGGGTCAGAGCAGGGTCAGAGAATAGTTGCAAGTAGGCAACGAGGCGCCGCTCAGGAAGCACTTACAGGGTTACAGCAGGTGCCCAAGTTGAAGTTAATTTCTTTGCAATCATTTTGTAAATGGTTACAAAGAAATTAGCGTCAATTTGGGCACCTGCTTAAACCCTGTAAGTGCTTCCTGAGCAAAATTTGTCCCGCTCGCGGATTCGCAGATTTTGCTGCGATTTCACACGATTCGCGGATCACGAAATTGTGGAAAATCCGCGAGCGGAACGAATTTTACGCCCATGCTTAGAATCCCTCATTTGCATGGTGCACGCCCCCATGCAACTGAGGGAACACCCTATTGATATACCATTAACACAACATGTCCGCCAGCGCTATCTGTATTACAGAAGGGGCTGCACAAGCATACTGTGATACCGAAGTACCCTGGGAGTGCACAAAGCTGGAGCAAGCGCCCGTTGCACCCTTGGGGCACATCTGTAATAAGGGCCCAAGTGTCTAAGTAGATGCCCCTCTTTGAAGTGTACCTCAAATCTGCAGCATTTGCTGATAAGCAACACAAAACACTATAACATAAAATCAGTGACAGTACACGTGCCCAAATGATTTTGAATGCATAATAGCTTATAAATTCTCCCTTTATCCACACACCCAAGACAGGGATTTTGCTCTTTGGACCTTGTAAAAACTGTCACTATTTTGGCATTGAAATGTAGTCTGTTCGTGTTGGGCAGTGTTACCCTATTGGCATCACTAATTGCAACACATTTGGAATGTATTTTATTTTGTACTCTCATCTTATCATTTTATGATACCATAGCAAACACAAGTTTAGCTGCTTATCTGAGCTAACAAAAATAATCACATTGTGCCCAAAGTGACGGTCCTTCTTTGACACCTGCTGTGGGTGGGAGGCTTTCAGTTCGCATTATTGTGCATACCTCAATGTGTCATTCACAATCAGTGAACCAATTCTTGCCATCTAAAGTGTTATGTATGTTTATACGCTATCTGTCAGATTAACTAAGTGCCCATTAGCCTTGAGTTTGTATTCCCATTAAACTGTGTAACTGCGTAAACAGCTACCATTTCCTGTCCGTGTATCTGTATTATGAGGTAAGTATTTTGATTGTACGTCGGAATATTGAGTATACGAAAATATCATGGCCAAAATATGGATATCGACAACCAAAATTTTTGTCAAGGTAAGTAGCGATTTATTAATTGTTGTCAATATCTATCTATCTATCTATCTATCTATCTATCTATCTATCTATCTATCTATCTATCTATCTATCTATCTATCTATCAGTTTATCTATCTATTAATCTATCTATCTATCGAATATATATATATTTATTTTTTATATACTACCTAGTGGCGGTTGTCACTAGGTATTTAGGTACTTAAAGTAAGGATAGCTTTTCCATAGGAGAGCACTTTACAAAAAGGTGCAACTTTTCAACTAAGTTGTGCATGAAACATTTTGGGTTGATCTGTCAAGCAAGGACAGAGAAAAAAGGAGGGGTCCCAAAACACAAAATCCTCATGTATTTTCCATAGACGTCTTTCAGAAGGCTACAGCAAAAACTGCTGAACAGAATGACATAACATTTGGCAAGAAGCTAGATGTTGGTCAAAAGGATGTGCTTTTCAAGATTCAGTGTTAAACCATTCAGTAGTTTTTGAAAAATTAAGGGTTAATATTAATTGTATATATTGACAGTTGGACTTGCGGGAGTCTCGCAGGGATGTCCCACGAGAGCTCAAAATTAACAATAGAGTCTTGTGATTGTTTGAGAGGCCCATTTTTCCAGTGAGCCTTCACACTCTTGTGGTACTGAGAGGCTCCTGCAAGCGCTCTGATAGGCTGGCTGTTGGAATTTTAGAAATGAAAATGCTGCCATTATTGTTTACTGTGAAATATTTCAGGTTTTATAAGGGGGCAGCAGAAGGGCACACCACCCTCCATATTTAGAGAGGAGGGCTTTAAGGGATAACTACTGTGATAAAAATAAATTAGTATTTTTCTTTTTTAACAAATGTAGGATCTGGCAGGATTTTCACGGGATTGTGAAAAGTAAAAGGAGTTCTCAATACAGTTTACTAGTAGGAGTCCATGTTGTGCCTCTTGGTATTGAGAGGAAGTGTGTAGGAGATAAGTACTATGATACATAGTCTCACACCCTACTATGCAGAGCCGCTCTCTGAGAGAGAGGTGTGAAAGGGGAGGCGAGTCCCTCTCTACTCACTCCAATGCACACCTGTCATTTGAGAGAGGGGTCTCACAGGAGAGGCAAGCCCAGCCACATACTCTACTTTGCATACCCATCAACTGAAAGAGAGGTCTCAAAGGAGAAGCCAGGCTAATTACAACTTTATTGTAAAAACACAGATACAAAATCTATGAAAAGTATGGTATTAGTATATCAATGACCTTGGTGAGAATATGTTTCAATATGAGATTTACAAGAACTGAGGATATCTGTATTGTACTCAGACATCAATTTTTGGAGAAAAGAATTCTAACTGTGCCACCTTTCCTGTTATATTACAATGCAAAAGCCATTCCCTTCAAAAATAATATCCGTACACAAGTTATATTATTCAGTTATTCTACCATAGATACACTCAAAAAAGAAATTTCCCAAACAAAAATTCAGAACTTTGCTGAAGAACCAAAGGTTAAGGTAACGTTTTAGTTAAGGTGTAATAAAACAATTTGTTTTTGTTTTAAAAATCCTTAGAAATTCACTGAAAAAAACAAAGGTTAAAGTAACATTATAGTTAGGCAAATTTTGAAGTAAAAATAAAAAAGCACGGAAATTCAGAAGTTATAGGTAGCACCACTAACTATAACTGGCACCCCCACTATGCACTGCTTATGTCCTAACATATGGCATCACTTATGACATGTTCTATGACATCATTTATGACATCCTCAATGACATCATTGATGCCATCATTGTCATAAGTGATGTCATCAATGGTGTCTGGGATGTAATAAATGATATCATAGAAAATGTTAAGCAATGCATGGCAGGAACACAAGTTTTAGTTAGTGCTGCTAACTAGAACTGCTGAATTTCTGTGCTTTTTTGCTTCAAAAACGTCAATGTTGTCACTAAGAAATTCACCTAACTATAACTTTACTTTAATCTTAGTTTTTTTCAGTGAAAATATATATATATATTCAGTCACAGAATCTGTCAATTCGATAATCAATGATGCTCATGCCAGAGCAAAATACATTTATTTGACAGAAAACTAACTTACACCAATTAGCTCATGTAATTGAGAAATATAGGTATTTTTTTCTTATTCTTGTAAGAATTGCTTCATGGCCCACTCCATACTACTGTCAAAATAGACAACATTTTATATATATATATATATATATATATATATATATATATATATATATATATATATATATATATATATATATATATATATATATATATATATATATATATATACATATATATATATCGTTCCTGCAATCGCCGATGAAAGGAAATTCAAGGAAACTCGTTATGATAATATTCAATTTACATTGTGTCATTTTTAATGAAACTTAATCATTTTAATATGGAAAACATTTAAAAGTGTTGTTTTAATTCTATTTATTTATTCGAGTGCTTGTGGATACACGATTTTTTGTTTTTCCGTCTGGTTTGTACATCAGTATTCGAAAGATTATGAGGGGCCTGGGGGGCCGATATTTAAAAATAAATTATGACAGAAACCTTCGCGGGAGTGTACTCAACAACTTCCCAAAGTTTCCTGGCGATCGGATGAATGCTGTTTTAATTCTATTTATTTATTCGAGTGCTTGTGGATACACGATTTTTTGTTTTTCCGTCTTGTGCGTACATCAGTATTCGAAAGATTATGAGGGTACTAGGGGGCCGATGTTTTAAAAAATGTTATGCCAGAAACCTTCACGGGAGTGTACTCAACAACTTCCCAAAGTTTCATGGCAATCGGATGAATGGTGTTTTAATTCTATTTATTTATTCGAGTGCTTGTGAATACACGATTTGTTGTTTTTCTGTCTGGTGCGTACATCAGTATTCGAAAGATTATGAGGGCCCTGGGGGACCGATATTTCAAGGAATTATATGCCAGAAACCTTCGCGGGAGTGTACTTAACAACTTCCCAAAGTTTCATGGGGATCGGATGAATGGTGTAGTAATGCTTAAAGGACGAACAGACAGACAGACATACATTCGTTTTTATATATATAGATATATGTGTGTGTGTGTGTGTATATATATATATATATATATATATATATATATATATATATATACTTTTAATTAACATAAATTGAAAGACATTTGTAAGGTGAGCTAACAGGTAGACAACTCCTGCCTCTGTTTTTAAAGGCTCAGATAAAAATCAACCAGTCTGATTTAAAAACTTCAATATGGTCATAAGACGTTCTTGCAGCTACTGTGATGTTCAAGGAGAAAGAAAAACCTGTGGGCAAATCTTTGATACTACTAAGGCTCCACAGCTGGAGTAATGTTTTTAACTGCTGCATTGTGTAGAGTTATTTGATTTTATGGCTCCTCTTTTAGAAGCACTTTTGGAATTGCCTACCCTTTAAATTTTCCAAATATGGGTCAATTTGAGCATTGTTAACAACTTGATCACATTCTGAAAAATTGTGTTTCAGAATCTCCATGAGGAGTCGCAACACATTAAGTTGCAAAGATGAATGAGGAAGGCTATTGTGGCCAACTATAAATCTGCAACATAAGGTACTGTCTCAGATCATATTTTGCATTATGCTCGCTGCAGGTGTCATCCAGTCACAGAATCTGTCAATTCGATAATAAATGATGCTCATGCCAGCACAAAAACATTTCTTTGACAGAAAAGTAACTGAGACCTATTCACTCATGTAACCGAGACATATCATTTTTTTTCTAATCCTTGTAAGAAATTGTTTCATGGCCTACTCCATACTACTGTCAAAATAAACACAAATTATTTACATACTTTGTCTGGAAGACAGTTTTATTTTGAAAGTGGTATTTCAGTTTGTTGGTAAGAAAAGCAATTGATGTGAGGGGTGGGGGTTTGCGGTGAGTTTGACAATTCCTAATGATAACACCATATAATTTACTAGACTCAAGGGTAATTGACTGCACCTAAAGATAACAGCTGTTAATTACCATACCCTCAATTATAGGCCCTCAGCCACAAGTGGGCGCCCATTAAGATGGGACAGTAATTTACAGCCCTATTGCCCTTCAGTTAAGGGCTATAAGGTTATTAGTATCCCCCCACTCCCCCACAGGCAATAAATTCAGCTCACCGTGGGTGAGGAGATAAATGCCTCCTGTGCAGCTTCTGCACTTTTATCACTGGCTCTTTTCTGTGTCGTCCTGTTCTGGGCCCTCCCCTTTCTTCTCTTAAGGGGGCAATGTAAGCATTAACTGACATGCTTGTTTTTTCTACTGGCTGAGCAATGACTGCGACCTGCATCTATGATGATGATGAACGTATCATCATTTCCAACTTTGTACATACAACAATTTTCTTGATAAAGAAAATGTAAAACAGGACCAACTTGGAGGCTGTGGGACCCATCTCAGGCCTATAAGTGAGCAGTCAAGGGCAGATGCAATTGCAGAGGCTGGTTCATTCTGATTTTGTTCCATTCTTGGAGCTGTAAGTAGATAGATTTAGTTAAGAGAGACAAACCTAACATTTGTCTAAGTAAGACACTGGGCTATTACCGGAGAAATAATAAACACAGTCTTTATCAGGGTGAAATACAAACCTCACTAAATAAACTTGATCTTAACCCTATAGTAGGTTAGCACAAAATCAGACAGCGTTCACTTAAATATGTAAAAAAAATGTATGCAGTACTCAAACAGTAATAAAGTGGAAATACAACACAAGAAAAATCCCACACCAAATCAGAAAAATGGAGGAAACTCTAACAAGTAAACTGACACTAAAACATCAAAAATCCAATAAGTAGAACCACAGTTATGATTATTTTAAGTTTTATGTAGAAATAGTGCCAAGAAGCACAAAGCACTAATTGTGGTTATCTGGTCACACCTGACTGGGTCAATGCCAAACGTTCAAGCTGACTGCGAAGGAGCATGGGTCAAATGCCGGGATCAGATTTGTCCCAGTGGAAAGTTTCCCTTCTAAGTTCAATTCCACTCAAGGAGCCTCAGTTGGAGTTTTGCGTTAGTGGTGTGGTCGTTGTCAGCATGAAGAGCTGATCACCAATTGGAGCTGTGCATTGGGGGGAAACCTGGGGCGATTGTTGTTGACATAAATAGCAACCTACAGATGATGTCTTGAACCTGGAAGCATTGCGTCAGCAGTTGGATGTAGGTCCTGCATCTGCCTCTGTGAAGTCCTCTTCCTTTCCTGAGGAGCCTGGTGGTGGGCCTTTTTTTTCTCAGAGAGCCTAGAACCACCGGACATTTACCTAGAGTACAGTTTTTGCCATTTGTAGGTTGGAGAAGTACAGCCATCTGACCCTAGGGGTCACTACTGGGTTCCTGGGTTCAAGGCAAGAAGGCCAGTTCTTCCTTTTTCAGACGGCAAGACAGTCTTTCTGAATCTTCTCATGTCCAGATTGCTCTGATGAGAGGTTTTCAGGGTGCGACTTTTATACCAAGTGCCAGCCTGTTTCTGAGAGGCAAACCCTGGACTGCTCCCAACCTATTTCTGGCTATGTTCCTTCTTCCTTTGGTTTGCCTTCAACCTGCTTAGGGGGAGAAAGGCAAGGACTGGCCTGGAATCAAGTTTCTTTGTGTGCTGTTGGCGAGTTCCTTTGATGCAGATAAAAATGTTTTAGAAAAAACAAGCTCTTATCCCAAAACATGAGTGCCGATGGAATCTAACTGCAACCATTGGGGAGGTCTTCAAATGGAAAAGAGTTAAAGGGTAGCACAGGTACTCATTGGCAGATGCCATGGCCAAGTCTAGCTCTTACAACGGATCTCTTGGCTATTACACTTGATCTCTTTAACCTCCGAGTGGAAGACAAGGCTCCCTTGTATAAACCAATGGGCTTGCTCTCCAGCATAGAAAGCCAATTTCTGCATTACTATACTCTGGCAGAAAAGGGCACAGTATTCTTTTTCACATACCTTAAGAACTAAAGGAGACTTTTGTGTGTTTCAAACAAGACAACTTTTCTGCCGCCAAAATGATCAATTAATAATTCAGAGAGATGAGAGCATGACAGCTCAGCTTGGGTGTGACATTTATCATGCTAATAGTTTAGAGGTGCAGAAAAGGATACTACTTGGTTTTTCCCTCTTGTGACTGTTATGGGTTGTTCCCAGGTGATGTAGTCAAATTATATGTGAATTATTAGCTGTCACTCAATCTCTAGTGCCAGTCTGTAGTCCTGGTGTGAGGAGAGGAAGCACCTTCCAACAGTAGCAGACATCAATTGCAGTTGTAGGGCATATCATTGTAAACTGAATGCATGGGACTGAGGGCAATTCAGCAGGCATCAATGTAGAGGGTCGAATATCCAAAGGTTTATGTTAGACCTATCAGCCTTAGGGTGGTCTTCCCCCAAACCTTTTGCCTGGTTACTTCCTCTTTTTGCTGATTATTTTTGTCGGACTTCACCACTATTGACCAATGCTAAAGTGCATGTGCTTCTACTGTAAATATGTTTACATTAGTTTATCCACTATTGGAATATTTAATTTATCTATAAATTATTAGTAGAGTGCACTATTTTTGCACAGGGCCTGTAAATTAAATGCAGCAATGCACCTGCAGCACTGATTGTGCCACCCACACAAGTAACCTTTAAACATCTCAGGCCTGCCACTGCAGGCTTGTGTTTGCAGTTTTACTGCCATTTTGACTTGGCATTTAAATCCACTTTCCAAGCCGTAAACTCCCCTTTAATTATACCTGAGTCACCCCAAAGGAAGGTCCCAGGCAATCCATAGTCCAGGGTGCCGTTTAATTAACAGGTAGGACATGCACTTTCAAGTTTTGCATGTCGTAGTAGTGAAAAACACCTACATTCGTTTTTCATTACTGTGAGGCCTTCCCATCTCATTGGTTAATATTGGGAATTCTTTATTTCACTTTTAAGCTGTATTTCCTGGTTTAGAATGAGTAGCTCTGTCATGTCTCATAACATTGGAATGGTAATGCTAAATTATCTTTGATGACAAAGTTGGATTTAATATTACTATTTTAGAAATACCACTTTTTGAAAGATGGCATTTCTCTGCTCTTAAAGCTTTGTATGCCTGCAGTCTTTCTCCAATATACGTCTGGGGTGGGTGACAGATGGACGTTGTGCATTTCCTCTGAACAGCCACACACAAAGGAAGGCTAGATGTGATTGAGTCCCCATCTGCATCCTGATGGCTCATCCTGGGCAGGACGGGAGCTAGGAGCTGACACTTAGACCTGAATGGGCAGTGTCATGCCCCCACACAAAGGGCTGATTAGCCCACTGTAATGGGTCTGGTGCCAGGGCTAGGAAGAACAGACCTCTGTGCAATTCAAAGACCCCTACTTCAAAGGCCCACCTGGGTATAAGTACTGGGTCACTGCCACACCAAATCAGACACTTCTGGACCTGTAAAGAAACTGTGTCAGGGGGAGGACTGCTGTGCTTCTACAAGGACTGTCACTCTGCTGGACTGCTGTTCTGGAAGAACTGGTTCTGCTGTCCTGCCCTGATGCCTGCTACCCTCTCACCCTGCAGAGGAAGAACAGGACTCTGCTTGAACCTCAAGTGATCTCTAAGGGCTTGTTGGCATGCATCCTGTTTCTAAGACTCAGGGATATCAAGGGTTCACCACCTGCTCCTGTGCCTGCTCCACTGAAAGTGTATCCAGGTGCTTGCTCCAGTCAAATCGATGCATTTCCTGTCTGCGTGTTGCAGAACCAATGTATTGTTGCTGCTGTAGGAGCAGAATCGGCGCATCGCACTCGGAACCAGCACTTCGCCTTAAGGAAGTGGCGCATCGGAACCAATGCATCATGGATGTTGCAGTGCGGGAAGATGGACACATACCTCAACTGTGTGGAGAAATTAGGCACATCATCTACGGAACCAATGCCTCTCAGCTCAGCACATCCCTGCGTGAAGAAAATTGACACATCATCTCCACTGCGGGATTGACACTGACGCATTGCCCAGCTGCACCCCCAAATCTCACTGTTATGACTAGGATTAAGGTCCAAGGATCAAGGTACTTGTTCAGCGGGCCTTGGGTGGTTCCTGTATTTGGCCTGTGCGCCATAGCGGTCAGCCTGGACTCTTGACTTTACCCAGGTCCAGTGCGACTAAATGAGCCCACAGGCGCTAACTGCATCTAGCACTATTTTTACATTTAATCTTTAAAACAATCATATCTCGACTTATACTCATTGGATGTTTGTCATTTTGGTATTTGTTTGGTTTTATAAAAAATCATATCTATTTTTCTAACCTGGTGTGGAATCTTTTGTCGTGTTTTCGTTGTGTTACTGTATGTTGTGTTGCACAAATACTTTACCATTGCCTCTAAAATTCAGCCTGTCTGCTCTGTGCCAAACTACCAGAGGGTGAGCACAGATGAATTTATGTTATGTATCTGACTTACCCTGACTAGGATTATGGTCCATACTTGGATAGGGAGCACACCTCTTCCAACTGGAGACCCAATTTCTAACATTTCAAATTAAGTAAAAAGACCTGGACTAAGCAACTTCTGCAGATGTAATTCCTCACACCATTATTTTTTTTTTCGTTGGATGCTCTGTGATAAACTGTTGTGTCTAAAATGAGTTGTGTGAATTGAATTCCCTTGCTGCACTTAAACTTCTTTGAGTCTCCAGTTTGCATCACAGAGACAGGAAGTGGATTCCACATTTGAAAGCTATCTTTCTACAGTTTTTCACGGAAGTTGTTCACCTCTCGAGCACATGACACGGTACTTGCTCAGAAATGTTTTCATTACGCTCATAAATGTGCTTAGTTTGTTTTCTTCATAGGCGCACATTGTCCGCAGTCCCCGCTGCGTCTCCTCCTCCCTCTGTTTGTGTTCCAAGCCCACCCTCCTGCTTCCACAGTCAATCTCTCATTCCTACCGCAGTAATCGTAAGAAAAGATTAAGAGAGCAGAGCGGAATGACAATTGCAATGAACCAGCTCTTTCTTCATGGCCTAGTTTTATGGTTATTGACAAAACCATAACTCTTTAATATTAGGTCCTCTATATATAAACCGAGTGCAGCACTAAAGCACGCTTTCCCCTTTTCCTGGAATCTTTGACCATTTCTTTTTTTAAAGGGTGACACCAGGATTATGCAGCAACTCTTAGATCGGCTCTGAACTGAGCTTCTCTCTGGTATATCATGTCAAAATAAAATCATAATGGACAAATACAGCAGCATTCTTTGCTGAAAATAAGTTTAGTTTTAATGAGCATCAATATTAGGAAAACCGCATGCATACCGCTAACCCTCACAACGAAAACATATTGCTAGTCCATCATTTCAAAAATCCATGTAGATCTTTTAGAAACCTTAACGAATTGAGACATGCTATTTATTATTCGTACAGTCATCCTCTGCCTCTCTTCTTCTTCAAATGTAGGGCCTGTTTGAAGAATGGCAGGTAGCCGCTGCCTGTCGGAGGACTTAATGTCTGCCACATTGATGGTTACTCCTTGTCATATATATAATAAATTATCACCCCGCTCGCCCCGAGGGGGGCCTTTTGTGCCATCAGAGGAACCACAATCACGAAGTTCCTCTGAAGGTACTGCCAGTTTGGGGCGCAGCCTGCATCTTTCAGGGGCATGTGGCGACCTTTTTTTATTTCTCAAATTAACAAACTCCCAAAGTAAACCGTCAACCAAACTCTTAATTGGGCCCTTGAGATTAAGCCTCTCTTTTGACAATTCCTTATTTCCAAAGCAGACCCATTATACGCTCCAATCAGTCTATTTTATATATCTTGAGATTGGTCAATCCATAGAATTTGTAGCATGCAATAAAAAATACATTAACTTGTTAACACAGTAATCTTCTCGAAACTCTATAAAAAATACACTCATTACAGCCGGGCAACCTTTTAATGAACACCTCAAAACGTCTCCTTTGGGTGATTTTTACCAGAACTTGTAAAATCGTCTATGAACAAAACTTATGCCAAAACAACAAAACGGGACAACCCTTAAATTATTGCTGCAAGCGTATTTATTGCCGCGGTGTCGGCTTTAAATATCACGAGTTCAGCTTAGCAACCGTGTAAAGCAACTCTAGTGGCCGACATTTAGCTATAAATATGTGTATTTATTTGCACGCCCCCTTAAAGTTTAGAAATGCGGCATAGGTTGCAACAAGGATTAACAACCTTCAATGACACCTCATGACTCTGTCAATACAACATTGATTTGGAATGGGAACATTCCATGACTTTCGTTCTGTTAAGTCAAACACCATGATAATATGTAGCCATTTATTTGTGAGACCATTTATCTGTGTTTGCAGTCCTTTTGTGTTTCAAGAAAATAGCACCCCATTTATGCATGCAATTCATGTAGAAATAAACTAGCTAACGAGCAATGGAGTACAGGACAATGGGTTGCACAGTGGCGGCTCCTCCATAGGGGCGTTTGGGCGTCGCCTCACTGCTTTCTTGCAGTGCAAGAAGCGAAAACATAAAATGGTAAAAACGACCATTGTATGTTTCTTCTTCTCGCACAGCGAGAAAGCAGAAATGCCTAGTTGGGGGTAGGAGGGTGGGCAGCAGTGGCGGCTAGGGACATTTGAAAGTGGTGAGGCGCAAAATTATTCCTGTGCTGCACTATGGTGAGCGAGCGAGCGAACCTGAACAACTTTTGAAAAAAAGAGTCGACAAATGGTACATTTTCAAGCTATCTTGAGGAAGCAGGAAGGTTAATAAAGCAGTACGATCTAAATATTTATCATTTAAGAAATTGCCAATTTTTATGAGTTTATCAATTACGTGAGCGGCTGAAGGGAAAGAGCAGGTGGAAGGCATGAGGGCCCGAATTCAAGAGAAAGAGGGCAGTGCATTCAATGTCGGAGGGAACACAGGGAGAAAAGGATTGAAAGTGAAGAGGGCACATCACATCAGAGGTTGGTGAAAAGAGAAGACATACATGGTAAGCACGTTAACAGAGCGAGGGAGAACAGGGGCTACTACAGGGAGAGATTAGACAGGAGGAAGATTAAAAGATTAGAACCACAGAGACAAGATCACAGTGGGGGGTTTCAAGGAGATCAGGGCCTCAAAGAAATAAGGGTAATTAAACTGCTGAGGGGTGAGACACAGGAGGGAGTATGGACGGCTGGATACAGGGAGAGCAGGTCCTGTGGAGGGCAGAGTGTGGTGCTGGGAGCTGCCCTGGACTCTTGCCATATCACACCATTCTCAGACTTTCAGAGGGAGAGCTGCTCTATTTTATGAGTGTCGCAGGCTTGTCCTTCAGAGCAAGTCACGGTCAAGAGACAGAAGCCTCCAGTGATGGCACGCCGCATGTATCTTTGCCATTTTGACGTGTGTGGAGTAAAGAAGTTGCGATCTTTAGGAAGACCACCTCACAGTGTCAAACTATCCCCATTTGATAATATGTTTTCCTTCTAAAGGCACACTCTCTTCCAGGCTGAAACCTGATAAAACAGCTGACCCGCTGTGAGCAGGTATGCAGTGCACAGGACCTCAAGAAACTCTAGAGGTGAGCTAGTTACTACAGACTGTCATAGTGCAGCACATAGACGTAGTTTCAGGGTGGTAGGATGCTAGGAATATTCTAAACATGTTAGAAATGTTCATTTTATTTTTGCTGCTAGCAACAAGCATAATAAGTGCTGATTCCATTATATTATATTCACTAATTCGCTTGACGTCGTTCTCCCTAAAAAGGAAATTACGTTCAAACGCTCGCATAAAACAGCTCCATGGTATACAGATGTTCTCAGAGAGAAGAAGCGTCTCTGCAGGAAATCAGAAAGGCACTGGCGCTCTGACTACTCCGCAGTCAAAAAAAACCCATATCGCGAAAGCATCAGTGAATATAAATCACTGATAAAAGCAGCCCAGGCCACATATTTCTCAGAGAAAATCCTGCATGCCAAATCTAGACCTAAAGAAATCTTCCAGATCATTAAACAACTATCCAAACAATCGCCATGTCTGCAGGCGGATAAGACATCCTCCCATTGTAACAATGTTGCCGAATTCTTTCATCAGAAAATCAGCTCCATCTATTCTGCTTTCTCCCCGGAAAATTCCACCCTCTCAGTCACTCCCCCTCTCCCCACAGTCTCCCCGCCCAGCCCACACCTACCTATGCTAAACCACTTCCCCCTTCTGGACTTAGCATCTCTCGAGCCCTTAGCACGGAAAGTAAAATCCGGGTCTCCGAATGACCCAGCCCCTCCAGATATAATAATGGCTGCCGCACACACGACTCTTCCCATCATAAGGGAGGTCTTAAATACCTCCATCTCCTCCGGTACGGTCCCAATAGCGTGGAAGCAGGCTATGGTCAGAGCCCTGCTGAAAAAGCCTAACCTGGACTCCGCCGACCTGAGCAATTATCGCCCCATATCACTGCTCCCATGGCTAAGCAAGATCCTGGAGAAACATATAAACCAACAACTAATAAACTTCCTAGAAGCTCATCATCTACTGGACCCAACTCAAACAGGCTTTAGACCGAAACACGGGACCGAGACCGCTCTCCTCATGGTCACCGAAGAAGCTAGACATATTCTGGATCAGTGGCAGTGATCCTCCTTGACCTCAGCGCGGCCTTTGATACGGTCAGCCATAACACCCTGCTGTATCGTATGTCCCAGGTCGGCATTAAGGACAAAGCCTGGTCCTGGTTCCAGTCATTCTTAGAGGATAGGTCCTTCCGCGTGTTTGACGGTGAGTCTGTCTCCACTAGCAGGCCCCTGAAATGTGGAGAAACCCAGGGTTCCTCTCTAAGCCCTGCACTCTTTAACCTGTACATGAGGCCACTGGCGGATGTCGTCCGTCCTTTTGGGATTAAGATCATCTCCTACGCGGACGACACACAGCTAGTGGTCTCCCTGACGCAGGTTGCCAATTCTTCAACACAGGGCAGGCTTAGAGAGTGCCTGGAGGAAGTGAAAACCTGGATGTCCCGCTCATCTTTAAAATTAAATGGAGACAAAACCGAGCTGATGCTCCTCGGGCCCCCAGACCTCAGTCTCCCCACCTCCATGTGGCCACCTAGTCTGGGCCCTCCACCTACCCCTAAAAACAGCATCAAGAGCCTCGGAGTCTGGCTTGACAGATCTCTGTCCTTTAGTACGCAGGCTACAAAACTCTGAGCAACTTGCTTCGGCATCATGAGGATGCTGAGGAGAATCCTCCCTCTCCTTCCTATGGAGGCCAGACAAACAGCTGTCCAAGGTCTAATCCAGTCGCGCCTCGATTTTAATAATGTACTTTACCTCGGGGCCCCGGAATACACTCTGAGCAGGCTTCAGATGGCCCAGAACTGCGCAGCCCGTATCCTACTCAACATTCCTCGCAGACAGTCAGCCAGGGCCGGACTGATAACCCTTCACTGGCTTCCAGTGCGCCAGAGAGTTATGTTCAAGGCCATGTGCATAGCTCATCAGTCCTTCTGGAACACTGGCCCCAGTATCACTCAAGATCTAATAACCCACTACACACCCAACAGAAGTCTACGCTCGAGTCAGACCTTCCTGGCAATAGTTCCCAGGATAAAGAGATCCAGATCCGGAGGCAGGTCTTTCTCACATAACGCCGCGAGGGCCTGGAACGCCCTTCCGCTGCATCTTAGAGCCAACCCTAACCTTCTAGCCTTCTGCAAACAGCTGAAAACCTTTTTATTTCACCCAATCTAACCTACCCCCCCTTCTCCCCACGGGTGCCTCAGTCTGGTCTTACGGTATTCTTAGCGCTTGGACGCCTCCGGGCAGCAATTCGCGCTCTACAAATGCACATCGAATCCAATCCAATCCAATCCAATTCCGTGTGATTATAATGAGCAACAGGATAATAATGTTCAACTAAACACTTTTAATATACAGTGTCATTCTTACAGCTATGTTTGAGTGTGCTATAATAAGAATGTAATTGGGTATGAATTTCCACTGTCTCGATGAACCCTTTATGGGACTGTTAGTAACCTAGCAAACGCAAACACCCTCCTGGCAGAATTCTCAGTGTCTTGTGTGGGGCTTCAGTTGAACCGGAGATCCTTACACAGTGATGGTTCACTGAACAAAGTCCTTGCACATGATTGTTAGGATCACAAACCCTGCAGACTTATAATCTAGATCACAGGATTTACAACACAAGGATACTTCCACTCTTCTCACACTATTACCACTAATCAAATGCATGAAATTCTGTATTAGTATGTGTGCATATGTGTGTCTATGTGTGTGTTTGTACAGCATTCTTAGCATGTAACTCTCTTAATAATAAGTTTCACAATGGGTTTGTTGTATTTATGAGTTTGCGTATGTAGTTTGGGGCACAATCAGCTCTTGTTGATCCATTTATAATAGGCATGGCACTCTGGTTCCTGATAATAATCTAAGGGCCGGTGAGTATATCAACATAAATTGCCGAAAAGGCACACTGTGTCTGCCTTCTGAAAGTTTTGTTTCTTAGCAAGCAAACATTAGATCATATAGAGAGGAGGATTCCCATATATAGTTAGTTGAATATTTATTTGTGAGTTTTGCAGAATGCTTGGGGCTACCTTATGATTAGTCTGAAACTCTTGGATGACCCTGCTTGAATGAACACATGCAGCTTGATGATGGCACAGGGCAGGTGATCTCAATTGCATGGATAGTTCTCTTGTTGAATATTCTTCAATTACAACCCTGAATGTCAGGAGTTCAATGAAAAAGCAAACAACAATAGTCCAGTCATTAGTAGTTTGCTGAATCAAAATGAATTGGATTTGGTGTGGTTGGCGCTTTCCTTAGTTTAAGACCCTTTCATTCCAGCAACATTAACCTATGTTTCATCCTTATGAATGATCATTGATGGATCAAACGAGTGGCCAATAATTAGAGATTTCTGTTTAGATTATAATGTGGAGCCATTTTTCCCAATTATTTAAGACCTTTGCCTCTTTAAGCTTTGTGAATGATGCAGACAACCTTAAATGTAAAACTGGTTTAGATAGAGGCCAATGGCGAACTTTCCGTGAAAGGTTGCTGTGGTCATGTTTTGAAAGTTGAGGTGCTGTCTGGCTGCCCGTTTCCATAACCTTTGTACTCTGGAGATACGTTTTTGGGGCATACCACTATAAATTATACTGCAGTAGTACAAGTTTATCAATCGTACCCAATGGAAGGTTTGGAGCAGTGGAAATATTTTGAGGAGTATAGGGCCATATGTATGAAGGTACCGATTTGCGATTCTGAAATAGCGATTTTTAAGAAATCGCTATTTCAGAATCGCAAATTGGTATGTATGTACAAATTCGCATTTTTTTAGCGAATTCTTAGTATTCCTTAATTGCGATTAGCAAATTGCGAATCGCAATTAAGGAATACTTTCCCATTCATTTCTATGGGCCAGGAGGCCCATAGGAGTGAATGGGAAGGTATTCTCAATTTTGCGATTCGCAATTTGAAAATCCAAATTGAGAATAATTTCAAGGGTGCAGGGATGTCCAAAGGACACCCTGTTGCACCCCTGAAATATGCATGGGTGCACATGTGGCGCACATACATGCCCTAAGGGCATGTATGTGCATCACATGGCACTTTGAAAAATGCTGAAATGTGCATTTTTCAAGGAATTTGCAACTTACCACCAACTAGAAGTTGGTGGTAATTTGCGATTCCTTAAGGGCATTTTGCTAATTTTTTTTGCTTCATACATTGCATTTAAGGAATCACAAAATTTGCGATTCCTTAAATGCAATTGCAAAACAAGGAATCGCAAATTTTGCGATTCCTTATTTTGCACCAGATTTTACTTTATACATGCGAATTTCGGCCTTTGCAAATGCGAATTTGCTTCATACATATGGCCCTAAGAGAGGTAAAGATTGATACATTTTACATTCGCAATGCCATGGGGAGCAAAAAAGAGTTGAGAGTGAAAGATTATGCATAGTACATGGGCTTTTTTGGCAGGGAGGGCGTCGATTTCCAGACATTGAGGCTACTTGTAGGTTGTTGCAACGTGGTTAGTCCTGCACACATAGGATGTCTGATTTGGATGCATTTATGCAGTGGGAGCTCACATTCATCTAATGGAATATATGCTTCAAGCTCAAGGTAAACTTTGTGAAATTGTTTCATTAATTCTGTAGCCAGAAATAACTTTGAGTGCCATGAGCATGCATCTGGAAGTAAAGTCTGTGTTGACTGAATAGCTGTGCCACAGAACATATTGAGATATTAAAGTGTACTCGGCAGAGGGATGAACATTATGAGATGCCACATGGCAAGTGCAATGTGAACTACTGGACTGAACCAATCCTGGATTTCCCATTAAAGTGCGGGGAGAGTGCTTCATATGTCAGATAGCAAAGTTCCATGAAGCAATTTATATCAAGAGAAGACTTCAATGAAGCAAAACTCTTTAAAATACAAGCCTGATGTTACTAGCAGTTCTCTGGGTGTTGACCTGTCAGCAGGTTACATTTATGGCGCAGCCGGCAGAGGCCCTGTAGTCAGAAACTAAGCACTTTCTTCACAAAGAACTGAAGCAACCAAGAGAGGGGAGGATGCGGAGTCCTATTACTGCCACCCTTTAAATGGCCCCCTTTGCAGTTTCTCTGGAGTGCTCTCTTCACCAGAGAAGAGCATCTCAGGACTTTTTCCAGTAAAAAATCCATGAAATTAGATGCAATCATAAAATTACCAAAAGGGCGGAGAATAACACAGTTTTGCATGCATCTCAAGAGGAAATGATAGGCACCAGATTGTCATATACAATGGGTGTTTCCCATGATCATATTTCTGATTCTTTAATTTATCGAGCATTTTTAATGTCAGCAGAAATAGTAAGGCTGTGGCTGAGTTTGTCTCTAGCGGATTGCATATGGCTCAAAAACAGTGGAAGTGTGCGATTTTCTCGGGATTGCCAACGAACTGGTATCGTTCCACAACTTGCACTTCAATACAATCTAGTAATATGTCTCACAATTTTTTTTTGCTTTTTTGGTGGAGGTCAGCCAAAATAGACATTTTTTAAAAAACAATTCACAGAATTTTCAGAAAGTGACACAATTTGGCGAAATGGATTTATTGCCATTTCATGTGAAAATTAAACATGTGTCACACAAGATTTCAACAGCTGTCACTGTTGAGTAGATTTTCTGCTGGAGCCAGTGGCCCATTGGAACAAATACACAAAACGTTGTATTAGTGAAAGCTTTCTACATTTTGGGAAATTTGTGTAACATAAAATACACAAATACACAAGACTTTTTTGAACTCAGGAAAAAGCCACCTAGACCTATTTTTGAGAGTTACATTTATACCTCGTAGAACCTGATTATGAGTTGATTAGTACTGGTGGGGTGCAAATGTCTATTATCGTGCAGTAACACTCTACCAGTACTGTACAGTTACAGGATAAACACCTGTGGAATAACGGTGTGGACACAAGTTAACATGCACTATTCTGGATAGTATTCCCTTTTCTGAGGGGCTGAATTCACAACTTTACCACGTGTTTCGACTTGATGGAGGGGGTAGGCAAAATAAAGGGTTGACAGGGGTTATTAGTTCTGGCAGGGGAGAGCCCTGAATTCTCCTATCTTGCTAGACAAAAAAACTGGGAGTGAGTAGGGGACTTGGGGGCATATCAGCAAGGGCCGGAGATAATTATCGCTCAGCGCTTTTAGCGCAAGGATAATTATCGCTGGCTAACGCTGCATTGTATCGCTGAGATAGCGTGCTATCAGCAACGCTTATCTCAAAAGCGATACAATTCCAAGCGCAAGCTGCCAAAAGTGTGATTATCGCTGGAAACCCAGCGATAATCGCACAACATTTGGCGATAGCTTGATGATAGGGCAGGGCATACTTAGCCATTATATCCACCTTCTATTGGATATAATGGATAATTCAGACTGCAAGCAGGCGAAAGGAAAGTAGCGATAACCAAGGTTAGCGCTACTTTTCTTATCGCTATGCTGTTTAGCGCACCGCTTGTTAATTGGAGAAATGTCGGTTAGGGACATTTCTCACGTTATTTAGGTGTGGAACCCCCACTTTGCATCTCATTAGAGATGCAAAGGGTGGCGTAGGGAAAAAGGGTGCAAACATGCGATTCTGCATGTTAGCACCCTCTTGTTAATAGGGTGATAGCTTTAACTCTGCTTTTTTGGCATATTAAAGCCAGAAAAGTGGAGATGAAGCCCTTGTTGATATGCCCCAAAGCCTGGCTGCTAATGCAGCCAAAGCTTCTTATGATTTTACAGGCAGGAATTATTGGGCTGTAACATTGAGTCTGGTGTTCCTACGTAAGGACCAATTATGATCAGGCAGAGGTATTTACCCAGGGATAGAGCTCAGTCTGACTTGTAATCAAGCCCTTCGTGGCGAATAATATACTTTGCTACATTCATGCAGTGTACAGACCTTTGCTTGCAATGTTGTTCACTGTGACATTGGTGCTCAGTGTGTGCTGTCTCTTTACCTTGTTAATGATTTAAATGTTATTGATATCATTTATTACCCATTTTGGATTCCACTTGTAACCTTACTGAACTCCAACAAAATGTTGTCTTGTGGAAGAAGGGACGGTGCAAGGCATGGGCAGTGTGGGCAGCTGCGCAGAGACTTAAGGCAACCAGCATGGGGCCTTGCACCAGTGCAACACACCACTGGTCTTCTTGTACCCTGCTGATCCAATTGAAAGAAAGGTGCCTCTTTGCCAATGGGCCCATGGATGGTGTGAGGATGCCAAGGGGAGGGGACAATCCCTCTTGCCCCCGGTGCAAGGAAACACAATTTGCAGGTTTATCCTACAATTAGCCCAACATGACCTGTAAAGGAGTTGGTTGTAGGTGGCTCAGTGGAGGAGCTGCAGGCCAGTAGGAATCTGCACGAAGCAGCTTCCGGAGCCCTGAATGTGTCACTTATGTAAATTAGAGGGGCATTGCACATTCCCTTATGGCCGGGTCCCCAAAAAACATAATACCGGCCCTGTGTGGAAGTGCTTTAATGGACTAAAAGAAAAATACTAAACATACTATGACAGTCCCAGTGTTTTGAAAATTCTTAGCTCACTTTTACTGAGTTCTCTGGTAACTTGAGATAGTGTTCAGATTGGATGCAGGTGTACACCCCTCCCCCACACCTCAAACCGTGCAACTTGTCCCCCATCCCCCTTTATTGTTAGTGTATAGCTGTATTTGTGTCATATTTGTAAAGCTGGCGCCCAGCTGAAATGTGGTTACCTTAGTTTAGGGTGGATGGTAGAGATATACTCAGACAATATGCTGGTAGGGTATGGTTTCTGAGACAAGAGGCAAGCTATTTATCATGCAGTGATCTTTTTCTTGAAGTTAATACCATTACTGTCAAACTCACAAATGGTGATATGAGGAAGCTTACAAATTATCCACTGACAATTGCTCTGGCTAGCACTCCCATTCATCATTTTCTGGCCTCTGTGCCACTCTAGGCAGAGGTTTACAAATCAGTTCTGACCCTTCGACTTCTCTCGTCAAAAGTGACCACAAACCACAAGCAACCCCAGACCAGTTTTGAACACGTTGGGCCACATCAGTATGGTACAGGTTGGATGCTGTGTCACAGCGAGCAAGGAACCTATGTCTGGGCATACCTTTGGCCACCTAGGGTGCTACATCAAACAAACAAAAGATGGTGTTTCTGTCATTACATTTTCCCCAATCAAAACAGTTGTATGAAAAAAGAACAGAGCTCTGCTATGTTTGTTTTATTTGTGAAGAAGAGTAGAGAAGTAGAGCAGAGAAACTATAATGTTTTACATGTTGGCATTATTTTGGATTTGGTCACTCCGGTCAAGGTCAGACATTGCTATAGGGAAACGCTCACTGCTCCTTCGTTCTCAGACCGCCTTAAATCTCTGAGACAAACTTGTCATAGACAAGAACGAGTATGGCGAAGGAAATATGTACTAGTGGGAAAAAATATAGAGATCTGCGTAGAGACTACAAGCTTGCCATTGTTGAAGAAAAATCTAAATTTTTCACTGATAAAATCACTAATACCTCTAACTCGTCCCGAGAGCTATTTAAGATTATAAATACAACATCCTCCCCAAAGAACCTAACACTTTCAGATGGTACTCAGGACTTCTGTGATTATGTGGCTCTTTTTTTTGGTCAAAAATCCTGAACATACATGCTGAATTTGTGAAAACGAGTGATTGAGGAGATATACAACCCTAGAGAGCAAGGTCCACAGGAGACGGTAGATAACATAGTGAGTGAAGAGAATTTGGTAAATCAACCTGTATTTACATATTTTCAACCTATGGGAGAGGAAGAAACTAAAACATATATCTCTGATGTACTAAGTCAGTATCACCCTTTGAACCCTACCCACAAAAAAGTGTCCATCTGTCCGCACAAACAATTGCAGGGCCGCTATCCTCAGTCGTAAGTCGATCTTGACTGGATGCTTTTCTAAGACATGGGAAGAGGAAGCAGTTAGACCTCTCTTAAAAAAAAACTTACCTGGACTCTAAGTACATAAAAGAAATCAGGCTGTATCCCTACGTCCTGTTCCTGCAAAAATCCTGGCGAAACATCTGACTGACCAGCTGATAAAAATCATGGAGATCTATGAGATACTGGACCCTTCACAATTTGGGTTTTGTATTTGTCATTGTACAGAAACCATCCTGGTCTGGGTAGCACATAACATTAGATTGCTGGTTGATGCGGGTCAGGCTGCGGCATTGATCTTGTTAGATCTGTCTGCAGCCTTCAAAGTGGTTTCACCTGTGGTCCTAACGTACCTCCTACTCAACTCAGCTGGGTTCTAAAGACACTGCTTTGAATTTTCTAAGGTCATTCTTTTAACGGACAGAACACAGAGAGTTGTCTGTGGTTAGCTAAAATCTAAACCCTTCTCTCTTCCTTGTGGGGTATGGCAGGGATCCTCACTTAGTCCCACATTGTTCAATTTAAATGTCTCCCCTCTTGCAAAGTTAATCCAATCTTTTGATCTTCAGGTGTTTGCTTATGCTGATGACACACAAATCATTGCATGGATTACAGATGATGGGCACAAAATTGCCATTCATTTCAACAACTGTATGAAGGCAATCTCTGTCTGGATGAGGGAAAATTGCCTTAAGTTAAATACTGATAAAACCAAGGTTATTATCTTTGGAGGTCTATCTTAAGTTTGGAACCAAAGCTGGTGGACAGATGAGTTGGGAAGTTGGCAAAAAATCTTGGTTGTGGTTTACCATCTGCTTTGCTCTGATCTGCAGGTGAGCTGGACAGTATCATCCTATTTTATTATGGTCAGAATATTGTGGAAAGTGTATCCTTACAATACGCAATCAGGGCACAAAACAGTAGTTTTAGCACTGATCTCTTCAAGGATCGATTATTGCAATGCCCTCTATCTAAACATCAACGAGTATTTGTTCAATAAACGTCCAACTGCTCAGAATGCAGTGGAAAGGCTTATTCTAGAAATCCCCAAGTATCAGTCCGTCTCTACGAAGCTTTCTAAGCTGCACTGGCTTCTAGTTAGGAAGCAAATTAATTTAAAAACCTTATGCATTTCTCATGAAGCCCTGCACAGTTCAGGAACTCAAGCTTTGACATCCAAGTTGTATTGGTCCTTGCCGTGCGTGTCACTCCGCTCTGCCAAGCATAACTTGATGGCAGTTCCTAAATTCCGGAAGGTAAGGTGGGAAGGAAGATCTTTTTAGGTGGCCACAGCTAAGCTGTGGAACAGCCGTCCACCCACTTAACTAGCCTCAAGAATCATCTGGCCTTTAGAAAGGGCCTTAAAAACTGTCTTTTTTCCACAAAGTGCTTTGATTTCCCCTAGGTCATGTATGGTTGTTTGCAGGTCCCTAGTGCAGGTTGATCTAGTGCTTTGAAGCCATGAAGCCATTTGGTTTGTGTGCACTTTATTAAAAAAATGTCATTTAATTTCATTCATGGGTTTGAATAAGAGACGTTTGCTCTATGTTTCTTTAAACTTAACAAAAAATTCACTGATTTTAGACTTTTTGTTTCAAACAGACTGCGATTAGCACAGAAGCCTTATCCTATCATTAAATATTGCCAGAGAAATAGAGCTAATATGTGTTATGAGGTGCTTTTTAAGAGCTGTGAAGAATTCATTGAAGTAGTCATTTATTTATTTACACATTGTGTATGACTTAATACACCTCACTGGGTGTAGAGTCGTAGCATGTTTTATCCATCACATAACGTCTCTACAGCACACATGTCTAAACGGGGAACGTCCTTTACAACGGAACTTTTACAACGAAGTACCGTTATGACGCAGGTTTAACACCGAAAGTCATTACAACGACTTTCGCTGGAGGGCGCTCTCAGATAGGTAATAGTTTAATTTACTATGCAACACCTTTCCTACTATCCACGGGGACTTGAGTTGGAATAGTAAATTAAACTATTCACTATCCAGCACCCCACAACGCAAGTCGTTGTAACGACTTGCGTTGTTAAACCTGTGTCGTAAAGGTACGCGTTGTAACGGTATGCGTTGTACCGTCATACAGCCAGTCTAAACAGCAGAATGCAGGAAATTACACTCACAATGACTCAACACATATTCCCTGGAAGCAGCTAGGGATCTGCAGGCTCAGAATCAATGGAGCATAGGAATGAAAATGTACTGTTATCTTACTAAATAATTCCCTGGTTAAATGCATATTTGTATATATGACTGTGTATCAATAGCATGATCTTAGCTTCTGAGCAGCAGTGCACTGAACAGTGGGCGAGAGCCCACGGGTATTATTGAAAATATTTTACAAGAAGCAGGTAACCGGTACAATCCTATTGCAGGTGGTAGCAAAACACATTGAACAGATTGCTCTTCAATTTCTTTCTGAACAGCAGGATGTTTGCAGCACTTATGATATCATTAGAAATAGTACAACAAACCATGGATATATTCATAAAGAAGGACTGCCTTCTGGTTTTTCTCTTTTTTTGTGCATTTCTTCAGTACCCTGGTTCTAGGTGAGGCATTCTGTACTTGAGGTTGCTAGTTTCTTGGTAGGGAGGGTTTTTGCTTCTGATGGCTTTTTAAGTGATGTTGGTGGTCCTGAGCACAAGGCTGGCCTGGAGGGGGTGCCAGTGTGGGTCCATTAGCATTTGGGTCATGTGCTCAAACTTCTCCAAGAGCTTCATGAGACATCTTGCAGTGTGTCCATTCTTGGGGGTTCGTGAGATGTCCGATAGTCCATTGAACAGGGCTCTGCCTCAATCAAGTAGATGACCAGAGCTTGTACCTGTGCCTGAAATAATAATTTGAAAGGAAGAGGGACAGCTTTTTAAGTGGACGTGGCTGGTAAACTGGATTTCCTGTGCATCTGTTTATTGAAGTCAAGAACTGTGTTGAGGATTAATCTCAATGGTTTGACATTGGCTGTCAGGTGTCAATACATTTAGTTTCATTATGAATAATCATGTTTTAATCTGTGGAGAGGTGGTGTTTTGAGAAACAGGAGGAATTCAGTTTTCATAGTCTTGCGCTTAATGTAGGTGTCTAACATTAATTTATGGATTAGATCACGGCATGTTTTCAGTCATTCAGTGGCTTTAGTTAAGAAGATGTTGAGATATATTTGAGTGTTTGATTTCAGGATATTAATGGTTATTGGGGTTATAGACTGAGAGTATGGCTCCAAGGGGCTCCATGTACATGTTGCAGATTATCAGGGACAGAATCATTTCCTGGGTGTTAAACAGGAGAAAGAGAATTGTCATATGTATGAGATGTTGGAAGCTGGTGGCAAAGCAGTGGATGTCAGGGAGACCAAACTGTATGTGAGTTTTGAAGGTCTGGATCAGTGCTTGATGGTTGCGTGAGTCAAAGGCTGTGGAGTTCTAGCAAGTTGTGGGGGCTGATATCTTTTTGTTGCTATTGAAGAGGGTTTTGTTGACTACTTGGAGAATTGAATTCTCTGTGCTGCTGTGTGCTTTGACGGCAGGTTGGTGGTCTATCATTGGTTGGAGACTGCTGTCTCAAGAATTGTTCTTTATGACTGGCAGGTTTGTCATTGGGCAATATTTTGCAATATACGTTGGGTCTAGAGTAGAGTTTTTGCAGTTAGAGAGAGCATATGTCATGTTCTGAGGGACAACCTTATGGTTTTTAGTAAGAGGGAAGAGATGAGGTTTCCCCCACGTACCATTACCCTAATAATTTCTCTAGCGGAACCAAATGTGGTGAAGATGTATTGAGTGAGCCTAATGAGAGATAGGGTTGTGGGAAGACTGAATTGAACCCAACAAGGAAGAATCAGTGGACATCAAATGTGAACATTCATGATGCCAGCCAGTGGAAGGAGCACAGGAACTGGATAGTTGATGCCCATTTTGCCACTGTCCGATGAGATACCACAAGCCACAGGCCTCACATAAAGTCATTGTGCAGATTGTGAACAAACTGACAGTACACACACATACCGGGTCTTCCCCACTTACATACATGATGTACGTCACACCTCCATTTTCTAATTAAAATTTACAGTATGTCATTATAAGGTTAAAGATTGTACCTTTTAAAAGCAGTACTAGGAATGCAGTGAGATGTTTTTGCCAATGTGAAACAAGGAGATGGGGTTACAGCAACACACTTTTGTTTTACAGGCATGTGCTGCCCTAGCAGCTTCTTCACCCCAACCCAGTAGCCTACTCTCGGGGGTGGTACATGACATATTCCGAAGCCTAGTTCATTTGAAAGATTTTATTAAGAATGGAGTCTGATGATCCTTTTCTTTCTTTTTTAAACTATTTATTTGGTAATAGGTAAATATGGCTTTGATTGTTTTTTAATGACATTGCCTGATATCTTCCAAGCTATTCTTTGTGATTGGTTACTAGATGAGTCTATATCAATGGGTGTCCCTGAAGTGAACGTTATCCATCCGCAGATAGCCCAGAATGCTGCCGCAAGATTATTGTGTGACATCCCAGTTTGGGAATCGGTAAAAAACATCTATTAAGACTACACTGGCTTCCAGTGGAGGCCAGAATAAAATGTAAGATATTGGTCTTTACACATAGAGAACGGCACAATAAAGAGCCAAAAAAAGTTAGGAGTTTAATATTCCCACTATATTCCAAAGAGACAGTTGTGATCTTGCATAGAAGAATGGCTAAAGCAGACAAAGGTCAGAAGGGGGAAATGGGGAGGAAGATCTTTCTCCCACCTTGCTCCGAAACTATGGAACTCCTTACCACTGGAATACAGGCGGTTCGATGGAGAACTAGAGTGTCATAAAAAGATCAAAACCTGGCTGTTTACGCAATATCTTTAAGGTTTAACCTGTCCATACGTAGTACCTGACTGCCCAGCGCTGGGAAGCCCTAGGGCAGCCATGCGCTCCTTCCCACCAAAGTCATATTAATTGAGAATCATGCTGTTACTGGGTGCAAAAACACTTCAGCTGTAGCATACATTTGCCATGACACAGCTGCATTTTTAGACCTGATTTACATCTTTATGCTAATAAATGGTGAATAACATTTACAAGCAGTAATTACACCTTCTTCAAACACATCAGTCCTACGAGGGCAGAAGTATGCATGGATTATTACCACCAGATAGAACCTGGTGATAACTGTTCATGCCAATACAAAGGTAGCACGGTGTGAGCTCAACTCCTAATCTGAGTTACACCTAGGGGGCTCAAATACACTTGGAGTATTATAACTGGGTGTGTCATAAGTTACTTTCAATCTATCTAATACCAATGTGAATTTTAGCCTCTGCCAGGCCTGCTAGCTCATAAAAAAACTATTTCAAGCTATCTGCCACTAAGCAAAAAACTCTAGTCACTGCAGATGGAAATATTTTACAACAAGCACACATGTATGCCTGAACTTTCATTCACATCACAACAGCTTCCCTGACATAACCCCTAGGCATTGTTATTTTTAATATAATCAAACTATGCACTTTTATCTATATCCTAAGTTAACAGAAAGTATTAATCTGTTTTGTGATTTTTGTAGTTTATTACATGTAAGTTCACAAAGTGCAATGCTGTGATTCCATTCTGTGCACACGTGAAGCAGAGGGCATGTAGGAAAGTGGATTATTAGTAGGTGAGAGTATTCACCTTCAGCTAGTAATATAACTGCAATCATTAATAGAACTAGTCAAGTCTCAATATATAAATCCTTGTTCAACCCTTGGTAACTTAGGAAACGAGCAGTCAGGCTTTACTTAGGAGACAGGTTTGTGTAAAGCATTTAATATCACCAAAACAGTAAATGAGTAACAGACCCAACTTCAATAAAATTTCAACAGCAATTTATGAAAATAGAGAATAGTGTTATCTTTAAAACAACACCAAAATTACAAAAGTAGGGAACAAGAGATATGACTTTTTAAATATTAAATCAAAATATTGTGCATTCTTGCACCAAAAAGCTTACAGCTCCACTCCCATCTATCTGGTTTTGCTGGGCCATGCCAAGTTAAAGTTTTAGGCTAACCATACTGGAGCGTGGGTCAAATAGTTGGAGTGCTAGGACCCAGTCAAAAGTTTACCTTCGGACTTAGTGCCTGATTTAGATTTTGGCAGCCATGTTACTCCATCACAATGAACAGGGGTGGATATCCTGTCCACCGAAATATAAATCCCAATATATCCTATGGGATTTATAGTTTGGTGAACAGGATATCCGTCACCTTTGTGATTGAGTAACACGCCACGCTGGGATCTAAATGAGGTCCTTCGTTTTTTTCCTGGAGCTTTCCTCTTGTTGACGGGCTCAACAGTGTGTCCTCGACCTTCTCGGATCCGGGTCGATGACGTAGGGCTGCCGCAGCACAGCTGGTCTGTGAAAAGACAGGCATCGAATCCTTCAGCTTCAACGGCGAGGAGGGTCTCAAAGCAGGCACCAATGCTTTCTTCCCAGCTCTAGTTGAGTTCTGTCTGGAGCTTTTCAGTAGGATGACCAGCAAGGTCGATCCAATCGGCGAGTTGCAGTCGAAGGCTTGACTCTCTATGTCGAACCAGTCTCCTTCTGGAGCTTTTTTGCAAAAATTTGACGAAAGTTTTCAAACATTGAGATTTGGTTGTTTCTGAGTACCTTTGGGCACGATAAGGGTCCAGCATCTCCAGCTTGGGGTTCAGAGACTCTGGATTGCCTCATGGAGGCTAGGACTCACTTTCCCACAATGCACCACTACAGTCCAGGGAAACATCCTGTTGCTGATCAGGGAGTCCACTCTTTTTTCCTCAAGAAAGGCATTGTCCTTTCTTTGTGGAGCTTTGTGAGTATAGCAGGTGCAGTCTTTCTGAGTACAAGCCATCTGTGGTGCAGTTCAAGAGTTCAGTAGGGCAGTAATTTTTCTTCTGATGTTCCAGGCAGTGTTCTCAGAACCTCCTGCAGCTCCTACATATTTATCTATCATTCTGGGCTGGCAAGACGGGATCCACCCCAACTAATAGGGGTAAAGTTACCTCCCCTTGCTATGACCACTTCCTGTAAAGTGTGGCATATTTCTGACTTAAAATGCACAGTTCTCACAAAAATCAAAATGGAGAACATCTCTCCTTGGTGTGTGTGTTTGGTTACCCCAACCCAAAGGTGTGGCTAACAACTGACTACACTCCACTTCCAGCCCCTCTTCTAATCTAATTAGGGGGCTCCTATCCGGCTGGGGATGTAGGAAGTGGGGCCTGGCCTGGGGCCTATGATATCTGGGGCCAGATGTAAGACCATTCAGTTTAGCGATTCTCAAACTGCACAGAATTGCAACTTGCAATTTGAGACTCGCTAAACTGAATGTACAACAGTGTCTCAGACACTGTTTGCGATTCCCATTGGGGTCGAAAATTGCATGCCTCACCAATATTCATGAGGCAAAAGCAATTTGCAACTCCATTGGGAATGGCTAGCACTCACAGGGATGGTGGCCGGCTGTGGCCAGCAGACCACCATGTCTGGGACTGCTTTATACATAGAGCAGTTTTTTTAAAATGCATCCCGTTTTCCTTAACACCATGCGCGCTACGCGTTTTCCCGCTGTGCGCTAACTTTTGCGAAAACCCGCGGTTCATGACGAGCTCAGCTCGTCATGAGCGTACGAGAGGCGTAACTCATGACGAGCTGAGCTCGTCATGAGCGTCGAAGGGGTTAAAGGAAAACTGGCTGCATTTAAAAAAGAAAATTTAAAGTTTCAGTTTCATTTTTTAAGGGCAGGTAAAAAATATTTTCGCATCCATTCACAAAGGGGAAGGGGTCCCCTGGGACCCCTACCCATTTGTGAGTGGTTTAACACCTACTTGAATTAGGTGGTAAAATGTGTGTGTTTTGCAACCACAAATGCAGTTGCAAAACAACAGTAAATGTCATGGAGTCTTCCTATTAGGAAGGGACGCCCCTTCCTAATAGCGTGAGTCGCAACTGCTATTTTGCAAGTCAGTGACTCGCAAAATTGTGTTTGTACATGCCATGACACTGTTTTGCGTTCGCAAACGGGCTGATCTCCTGTTTGCAAGCACAAAAATGGGCTGCACATCTGGCCCCTGGTCTATTACCTTAGGAATCCTGCCTATCTACCTAGCCCCCTACCTTTCCCTAGCTTTTCCAGGAAGCAAAATTCCTCTCACAAAATGGCTGTATTGTTTCAGCTCCAGGCCTCTTTACACCTACTCAAGGAGCAGCTTGGCTCAGGCTGTCAAAGGCTGGCCACTCAGAAGAGGCTGCTACAGGGCTGTTCAAGGTAACTTCGGTATAGTAATTTCTAAACCTACATTCCTGTAATAATTACATTAAATCTAACCATGGCAAGTTGTTGGATTTAATGAGACCATTAATTTGATACTTTGAATGAAATTGCAATCTAGCTCCAACGCAAAAATAGACTTTATTAAGTTTGATAAAGCCTTTGCCATGTTAGCCTAAGGGGTTAGCAGCACTACAATAGGGAATAACAACATTGGTCATTTTTCCTTACCAGGGCATGTAAAACATATTTTATATCATTCCTGCATTATATAACAAGGCACCCTATCCTTGGGGCACCTAGGGCAGATCTGTGGGGTGACTTATAAGTAATCAAAAGGTAGTTTTGGACTTTTAATTCCAAAGTCGTATCTGGACATAGTTTTATTCTACAACCAGCCTGCAAAGCAGACCTGGCTTGAAAATGACACCAGACGCCACAGCAGTGCACACTTAAGTGCATTAAGTCCACTGGGGTCTCCAAACCTACATGCCCTACCATATATTAGGGGCTTAGGATGTCTCAGGCAATTAGAATTATACCAATTGCATCTATACAGGACAGAGCACGGGCCCTGGTTAGCAGAGCCAAGGGCACTTTCAGTGCAGTAATCACCAGCATCCGTAAAAAAAAAAGGGGTCGTCAAGGCAAAATCGATACGTTTCCTACAGGGCCATACTCACATTTTCACGAACTTGTTAACACAGAGCATGCATTGCGTCTGTGTTTCTGAGCTCTGCTGTCTGTAGTTCATTTATACGGTTTCCGAGTTAGTGTATGCGTTGTAGGCAGCACGATTCTGTTGAAAACAGTCCTATTTCCCCCTTCTCACCTGTAACTGAGGTCAAAATGACACAATGTACAATGTAGCTATTATAGTCAACTATCGATTAGCCATAATCATTGGCGATCAGCTTGATTTTCAGGGTCGGTCTGGTCTACTGGGCAATCCGGCAATGCCAGAAGGGCTTGCCCAATGTGTGGCCTAGTAAGCAGGGTTTCACTGTTGATTTCCCTGATATTAAAACTGCAGCAAACTCAAATCAATGCAGTTTTACATACCTTGCAAAACACAAAGTATGTCTTTACAAGTTCCAACATTGGCTGTTTAATTAACTATCTTATTAACTAATGGGCCCAACTTCTATGTTGGTGCAGGGGACAACTTTCTGTTCCAGTCCAACTCTGCTATTTGTTTTAGTGGATTGAGGCATCTCTGCCTATCTGTATACAGAGCACACTTCACATAATTTAGCAAACCTATTTGATACAAATGTTTCGCTTTAGCTTCCTGTCTTCCACTTCTTGACTTCAATGATCCTCACAACGCAGACAACCATATCATTTAGCAAGTAATACCGGAAATGGAAACAGCTTTTTGCTAGTGTATAGTTTTTTACGAGGTACTTCGTGTACTCAGGTATTTCAAAGTGCATGCATTATGCACCTAAATCATAAAAAGACACCGGGATGAAGCGACGCCAGGAAGAAACAAGATGCAAAACACACTTCTATATTACCTTAATGTAAATAACCATCAGCTACCTCAGTTGTCACCACCGGAGCCCCATAGCGTACCTTTTCCTTTCCAGTGAGCTTGCGAGGCAAAGCCAATGTGGCCCCCATACTTCCGGTTGAACTCTGCCATCAGGGCTTTGTATGGGTTCCGAATCAGCAGAACGGCCGAGTCAAAAGCTTCGATTTCCTTCCTGCCACTCTCGTGGGTTTTTATGCAAATCGTCCTTCCGCTTCTCCAGTGGTCTCGCTCCCCTTTGAAGCCTAAAAAGAAGAAGGATTAGAAATGTCACCTTTTGCAAGTTGAGTACTTCCCCACTCACTCCACCCTGCTTTAAATGTGTATGTGTTGTGACTCTATCACAATCTTGTGATAGACATATCCTTATATCTGTAGCAGTTGTAGTACAGTGGACAAGATGTTAGTCATGCTTTGACAGAGTATCCCATTGCCCAAACTCTAGATAAGGCCCTGTTAGATCTGGCATCCTTGGCGCAGTTTCCCCTCTAAACTTTTTGCCTTCAACCCTCCTGTTTTGCTGACTTCTTTTGTGCTGGCCTAAGGACTCTGCGTCTTTACCAATGCTAACCAGTGCTAAAGTGCTTGTGCTCTCTTCTCTAAACATGGTAGAGTTGGTTCACACCCAATTGGCATATTTACTTGTAATTTACTTGTAAGTCCACAGTGACGTGGTACTTCATGTACCCAGGGCCTGCAAATCAAATACTAATAGTAGGCCTGTAGCATTGATTGTGCCAACCACTTGAGTAGCCAACTGCAGACTGTGTATGCTATTTTAAATGGCATTTTGACTTGGCCAGGCCCAAACATTCCTTACTAATAAATCTAAATCACCCCCCTGTGTAGGCCCTGGACAGCCCAGAGGGTGTGTGCAGTGTACTTATAATGTAGGAAATGTACTTAAAAGTTGTACATGCCTTGGTAGTGAAAAGCTCTTAAATTCGTTTTCCACTACTGCAAGGCCTACCTCTCTGTAGAATAACACTGGAGTTGCCTTATTTCATTTAATAAGCTGTAACATCCGAATGGGAACGGATCACCAATTCATGTTTCATGTCTTTGGAATTTAATGGAAAATCTTCTTTTATAGCATGGATTTTATATATTGTGTCTAGGAGGAATAGACAAAGCTCAATTGTTAGCTATTTATTTTTTATTTATTTTTAGCATTTGTAAAGAGCACTGCAACCCTGCGGGCATCCTGGCGCTGGCACCTGGTCATCTGACCGAGAGACAGGCTGCTGGCACTAAATGGTCAAGGGGGAGAATTGCCCATTTCAAAAAGGGGCATTTTCAAAACTTTAATTTATAGGGCTTAGATATGCTTGGATAGGCCAACATTGACAGGATGGGAGCTGGAAACTGTGCACAGCCCTATTTAAACTAGAATAGGCCGTGTACTGCCTCCACACAATGGGCTGCATACCCTTGTAGTTAGTCCAGGACAGTAGAGGCAGAAAACCTATGCACAATAAAGGGAAACCTCCAGAGGCTTCTCCCTCTTCAGTACACTTCTGGACCTGTGGATATTCTGCCAGGAAGAAGGACTGCTGTGCTGCTGATGTTTCTCACCATATGCTGGACTGCTGCCCTGCTGGACGACTGCCTTACTGTACTGCTACCTTGTTGGATTGCTGCTTTGGTGCCCTGCTGCCCTCCTGATGGAGTCAGAGGGGTTGGACTTGCACCTGACTCAGACCACCAAGAGCTAGTATGCTGGCCTCCTCTTCAGAGCCACAGGGACATAACAGGCTCACAGTCACCTGAACCACCACCCAGATCCAGCTGGAGCAAGCCCCTGACCAGCAAATGGTGCCCCTCAGGTCATAGACAAATTGGTGTGGGCTCAATTGAGCTAAATTTAAGTTTGGGCTCTTCCCGACCATGAACAGGAATGTTGGTGCCAAAGCTTTGTCGTTCGCACTGCCCGCCAAAACAAAGTTCCCTCACCCTTCGTGCTACAGCATTGGCCGCCTGCAAGGAGCACCTCCGTATTACTACAGCCTAACCATTTACAACAACAACAGTATCTTCAAGCTACAGCATTGATTACCCGCGGTGCCTGGTCTGCTCTTCATGCTACATCAACAACCGCCCGGACACTTCCCTGCTCTTCACGCCCCTCTCCATCCTCATGGGAATTTTTCTCTGGGCTGAGACAGTAACTTTTCAGCTGGACTAACTGGTCCCTGTATCAGACCATCACTCATTCGCGTTCGGCCCAAACTTGTGACTTTCTCATGATCTCAAATGACCAGTCAGCCATGTGTAAGGCTTGGGCTTTTGGCGCTATTTTCATTTCAATGTTTAAAATTGGATAGCTCCAGTTCTACAGATTACTTTTTTGTACAGGCCCCAAATGAAAAAATTGTGCCTGGACATTGGTTAGGCATAGTTGCTCTCCATTTGGGAAGGATTACCATATGACTCCATTGAAACTATTAAAAGTGGCAATTGATGGAGCGGGATAGAAAACAGAAATCTGTTTAAACCCGTGAAGTCACACTTCCATAAATAAATTAATAATGCTAACAATTTGTGCTGTGTGTGCTAATTCAACCTAGTTTAAAGTTACATTACATTACAGAACACGTGGGAAATTAACATGTGTGCTCATAAATGTGCATTATGTTGCATTCTTATGTATGTGGAAAATAATAAATTAATCTTGTCTATTGTCATGTCATAACTAATAGCAGCTGTTTTTAAAATAATGGCATGTGCTTATTTTGCTTCCCTTGTCTATGTGATGTCATTTCTACTATTCTAGGTGCACATAAGGTTTTATGAATTCATGAAGACTGGTAAATATAAAATGCTGCTTTATTTGTGCTTTACTGCTAGGTAATTTAGACTAATGGGTTAATTATTAGCAATGATGGGAGGCAACAGAACAAACTGTATTTCTTTCATTAATTATTCTTTGTGTTTGTTTATATAATAGTTTTACAAGTGAAGCTTAGAGATGGCTGCAGGAAAATAGTACCCTTTTAAAAGTGGCGCAGGGACAGTGGCGCAGAAAATTGACGTTTTCTGAAAGAGGCCTAATGATGAAAATGGCTCAAGTGAAAATAATTCCAAGAAGGATGGAAAAGGCCTCTGAGCTTTTATTTTGAAAGGTTTTGGATTGAACTGCTAAAAAGATGACTTTTTGGAGAAATTTGCTAACGTTTGCTAACGTGCCACGGGAGTTCAGAGCTGATAGGCTCAAGGTTAAAAGGAAGCTGTCGCTACAAAATGTAGCAGTCTAAGGAGAGCTGCCAAGACTTCTAAATGAACAATGGACTAGTGAATTTGCCCGGGCATGTAAGAAGGAGGTGTCACAGTTTACTGTGGTACGAGGTGACTCAGCCAATGGTGAACTAGAATTCGTCTGCTGGAATGTGAAAAATAGTTAGCTCAGCTTAAATTAGGGTATAAGAATAAGTTCAGAGAACACATAGTTGGCTTACGCTCGAGAAATTCTGGAGGACGATGTTATGCTGATGGACTTTACACGTGAGGACAGGAGTTTTTATTAATTACTTTATTACTAGGTGATGAGGGTAGAGACAGAGATATAGTTAGGATTTTGGAAATACTTAATTTTACTTATTTCTGCTAATGAATAATAATTCTTGATTTATGCTCTTTTTATTAATACTTAATAAATCTTTCTTTATGACATTTTCTAATGCTTGTTTAATAAAATACCAAAACCTAAGTTTTCCTAGATGTGTTTAAAATAAACTTTCTAAAATGACAAGCTGGTCTTGATTATTGCAGAATGGTTTAAACAACTATATTTAGATCTTATCGCCTCATGATTCAAGCGCTCTATTGTTGTTATGGGCCTAGTGTTGTAGTGTAAGTTTTGTGGTAGTAGATAGTGTCATTTGTGCAATATTTTGGTGAGAGCGCTGGATCAATTTCTGGTAGCCATCGGACGGTTTATATATGTTGTTTTTGACATACATGTTACATGCATGATACATATATGTTGGTAAATTCATAGGATTAAGTTTTAACACATGTTGAGTTTGTTTATTTTGTGCTATGTGTGTACCGGTACAAAAACTGTGTGATGAGAAGGTAGTCATGCAGAATATCTGATCTGTTTCTGTGATATCGCCGAGTATCACTGTTGGTATCGCCGTGTACCAGAAGTATTGTCGCCGTGCAATACAGTGTTGTCGCCGTGCAACACAGTTTTAGGGCTAGGTGTGAATCTTGTAATAGTGAGGGTTTTCTAAGAAATTAGAGCAGCATGAGAATAGGGACAAAGCGCCTTCCATAAAACTCACTGTGATAAGAGTATTAGTTATATTCAAGCTTGAGTGAAGGGTAGAGTAATGTCGGTGCATGATTATCTATAAACAGGTTAGAGTCCTGTACGGGTACATGTTTTATATCTATAAACAGGTGAGAGCCCTGTACGGATAACGGTGTTATTTTGCTAACGGTGCATGATTTCTATAAACAGGTGAGAGTCCTGTACGGATTTCATGTGTGACTGAAGTTAGGGAATTTTCAGTGTGAAAGTGTGTGATTGTTTTGTAAGGTATGTTCAAGTGGAACTCTTAGATACTGTCACTTCGCGGTGCGTTCAGAGGAAAATGAGTTCATATTCTTACGTGTTAGAAGGGTAGGGTAAGAGTTGCTCTACTGGCAAATGGAAATTATCCTTAGTGTGAATAGCGCCGACTATTCCGAAGTGTGGATACTTGAATGTATGTAAACTATCCTAATTAGAGAAGCAGACAGATGAGTTTCGTTTTATGTATTCACTAAAATGTACCAAAAGTAATTTTAAGGTACTTAGGAAAGTTCAGGATAAAGTCTGTACCATTCTAAGACTTTTTATGATGTTGTGCAGTGTTTAAATACATTTAAAAGCTCTGCACGTTAATAAAATTCAATTCAAAAGTGTTCAGCATAGTTGAAAAGTATAAAAAGGTGAACTGTGCTATTTTAAAACATTCAGGAGCATTTTGGAATGTTCTGTGTTAATTAGGCTATAATTAAGGTATTCCACGTTGTTAAACATTATAAGTAAGTAAAAAGTGATTAGTATTCATTTTATAAACATTCCTCGCTTTAAATATAATAATAAATTGTTCTCCCTAGTTTAAAAAGATTAAAATGTGCCCCGATCGAAAATTGTAAGGGAGGGGCTGGTTTTGCGAGTGAAACTGTGTGAGGAGAGCCAGAAGCTGCAGCAGCTGCCTACGTCAGAATTGCCGCGCTCGGATTGGCTAGAGCGTCAGCATTGTTAATAAAAAGCTGCTCTCTGATTGGTTGAGGCGTTGTTATGCTGTAATTGGCTAAGCCTCCACTTTTGTTCCCTTCGTTTTAATAATGCTGCTAAATTAAAAACTGATGCGTGTAGTAAGTGTAAGGCTTAAAGAATAAAAATAGCTGTCAAGCACCCAAAGCGTCATAATAAATTATCACTCCAATTAATTGAAGAGTCTGGAGTGCCTTCTGCTAAAAGATTTTGTTTAAATAAACGTCCTCGAAATAAATGTCCGTTTTAATTGAATTATAATACTTCCCAAACACTGATATTGAGAGAAGAGCATAGCGCGCTTTGTTAAAATGCATTTTGTGAAGGAGGGGGGCTGTTAAAGCGCGAGTACGAGAGAGAGCTGTCTGCAGCAGCTCCCTACGTCAGCCGCCGCGCACCCATTGGTGAGAACACCGACGCGTCATACACAGTGCCGCGTGTTGATTGGGCGAGGCTCCGTGAGCTGCTCTTCTATTGGGCGAAGCTCTGTGAGCGCCGCTCTGATTGGGCAAGACTCTCCCTATTAACAATATTGGTTGGAGTGTCATGAGTAAATAATTAAAAGTATAAATTGTCGCTTTAAATTCCCTTCCTCGTCGCGCTATTGTTTTTGGGTCACAGCTAATGTGTGACAAGCGCGCGAGAAAGAGAGGGATTATTAATTTGCCGCGCTATTGTATGGAAGAGAAAAGTGTATTACAGCTGATGTAGGCGAGAGAGCGTGCGCTGTATTAGAATATTTCTAAAAACTGTATAAAGCGCAAAAGGAGAGAGCTGGAACAGCAGCGGCCGTGAGAGCCGTGTGAGTGAAAGCCGCTGCGCTCCCATTCGTTAAAAAGCCGTCTTGTCATAGCCAAAGCTGTGCTTCCATTTGTTAAGGTGGCCGTCGCGTCATAGCCAAGGCCGTGTCTTCACGAGGGAACCGCGCTTCCATTTGTGGAAGTCCCGTCGCGTCATCAAGGAGCAGTGTCCTGATTGGCTAGAAGTGCCGCAGCGTCACAGCAGAGCTACGCTGTGATTTGTTGTGGCTCTCTAGGTGTCACAGCAAAGTCGCGCTGTGATTTGTTAAAGCGCTGTTATATGTTAAAAGTTTTGAAATGTCCCCGTTTTGGTTTCCTGTCAGACGCGCTATTATTTAAAACGAAGCGCGTTGCAACTAATGTGAGAACTGAGTGTTGTGCGCTGTATTACAATAATAGGGACTGTTTGGAGCGCGAGGGAAGGTGCGCTCTGACAATAAATATCGCCGCTTAGATTTCCTTCCTAGTTATGATATTGTTTTAGAGTTACATGGTATATGGGCTAAGCGAAAGATTGCGCGCTGTGTTAAGATCGTATTTGTTAGAGAAGGAGCTGAGCGTGAGAGGAGAGAGACTGCAGCAATGGCAGCATGCGTCACAACAATAGCTGTGCTGTGATTAGTTGAGTGTTTCAGCTGCTATGCTGTGATTGGCCGATGCGCGCCGCCGTGCTCTGATTGGCTGCGTGTTGTAGTAGTCACGCTGATTGGCTGATGTCCATTGTTTACATCTGCTCTAGTGCTAGTGCTTAGAGCTTCGTTTTTTTAAATTAAAATTGCTGGGAATTCTGGTGAAATTGTTTCCATCAATTAAAAGTATAGTAATGAGCCTTAAACGCTGTTCCTAAATAGTAATTGTCTCGAGCATTAAATAAATAAACATTTCCAAGCATTTTTGTTAGTTACTATATTAATTACTGGTGTAATTATAGTGTCCACTAAAGCTGCATATAAATCATTAACAGCAGTATAGCAACAATCCTGTTCAAAGGTGGTCGCGCGCGCAGAAACATAATATTAAAAAGTATATGCAGTCCTTGTTCTATTTAGGTGGTTCGGTCTATTATTTGATTTATTGATTAGATTATTACCAATAATGTTTTAGTTAATTTACATTTTACTGCCCAAATTTAAAAGCAAACAGGTTAGGTTTTTCTTTTTTCACAGGTATATGTTGCAGAAGGTGTGTAAGTAAAAATTAAGTACAATTAAAACACATGTGATTATATGTTGGTATTATTATTATAAATAAATATTTTGCGTTGCTACTGTTTTTGCAAATTAAAATTTTTCTTTACAGGTAAATTAAAATTAGTGATACCGGTAAATTAGGAGTTATATTAAATTGTTCAGGTTATAAAGTTTTACTTCACCTGACCTTGTTAAATTAATTAATTAATTGATCAACAAGCGCTGCAAGGCAAATTTAAAGAGTAAATTTACCGAATTATATAAAGAGAAATAAAATGTCTTCCTTGTATAAGAAAATGAAAAAGGTTGTTGCCAAATGCGAAAGTAAATTAAAAATTCCCAAATTAGTGAAAATAAATAATAAAGGTGTCAGAGTAGAAAATATAGATCAGTGTACAATTGATGTTGTAAATATGGATCAGAACAGAAATTCACGAAGACCCCTAGAGCAGATTAATACAACGCCAAAAGTGTCAGATCAAACTGATAAAGTGCCAGCTCAGACTTTTACTAAAATTAATGCAATTGAAAAACATGATGAAATGATTGGTATATCTGGAATTAATATTCCTGATTATGTAAATTCATCAAATGATTTGAAGGAGTCCATGAAAATTTTGGAAAAAGAGATAGTGCCTGTACTTAGAAAAGATGAAATTAATTCCGCAATTTTAAAGGTCCCATTAATTGAAAAGGTTTATTCTATTGTACTTGAGATTGAATTAGTAGGGATTACAACCGAGCAAGAAACAGAGATGACTTCAGTTCTGGTAAGTGAGAAGTCCGATACTGATCTGATTAAATTGATACAGCCTGATGAGTCAAAATTATGGTCAAAGGAAAAGGAAATTGAAATAAATGAGCTAAATGAACAGCTACAAATACAGCGACAGGTAATGGTTCAGCAGATTGACATGGCTTCACTGCCATTGCAAATTTTTGTTAATAAACAGACAGAGAAAACAGATACAGGATTAAATAAAGAACAGGAAAACAGTCCAAAAGGATTAAATGTACTTCCAGAATTTTGGAATAAAAATAATGTTCTTTTGAGTGAAGACATCAAAGTAAAGGATGCAATTGATCAACAGATTGAAACATTGACTTCTGCAGGTTCACTTAACAGAAATGCAAATTTAATTAAAAGATTGATTGATAACATTCAATTGACAGAAAGGTTTGCTGTCGTGATATGTGCAGCATACAAAATGAATGATGAACATGCTTTGAGTTCACTAATACTAACATCTGTAGTTGAAACATGGCAGGTAGTCAAAGACTTACAAGATGATGCAACTCATGAGGAGAATAACACATGGTTGAGAACAGATTTTAGACAGCGAGATGAGAATGATATTTGGATATACAGAAATGACAGAGTAGTTTTGCTAAATAACATGATTACTGATATGGACAGAATATACCATAAAATTGTAGAATTTCTTTACCAGAGGTGTCTGACTTGTCAGCAAGTGAACACAATTAAGAGAACAGTTGTGAGATTGGGAACAGAATTACAGGAGAGTGGTTCATTGACCAGATTACAAATGAATTTCTGTGAGATGTCACTGCATTACAAACTGTGCTACATTTTTGTGATTTTCTGTTTGATTACAAAATGGGTTGAAACATTTCAGATGCGACATGATGATAAAATTACTGTTGCAAATTTAGTAGATGACAAAAGACATATTGAAAACAGTCTGCTCCATTGTACAGATAGAACAGAAATTTCAGATGTTGAGGAGCATGAGAACCGTACTATAAAAGACAGAGATGCAAAAATAAGCCTAGCTGCAGGTACAAAGTGGACAGATATCCTTCCACTTGTTTTGATGTTTCTGAGAAGCACTACTGATAAAAAGACAGATTTAAGTCCACGTAATATTATGATGGACAAGGTCATGAGACAAACATTTATACCAGAGAAAAGAATGATGACTATCAATGATAGCATCAATTTGGAGAACTGCAGGAATTTATCAGATGAAATGATTTCTGTGTTTGATGAAGATGAAACTGAAGTGCAAACAAGAGAAAAAGAGCAAGTACTTGATCTGTTACCAGGAAAAAGAATCAGGAAAAAGGTTCGTCTAAAAGGGAATTCTCTAGTGCCAAGGTGGCAGAAAAGGAGGTCAGTCAGTCTTGTCACAACAAATGCAGAGAAGTGCAAAAGACTGAAGAGGTGGATTGACACTGGCCATACTTTTCGTGTAACTACACCTGAAAATCCTGAGGATAGTGTCACAATTGATGATTCAGATTCTGAAGAAGAGTCTGAAGAGAATCCAGATTTTGAAGATCGACAAGTTGGTCGACATCTGGAGAACATGAATAGAAAACAAGCCTTGATTGAAGAAGACTTGAAAGTTGTGACTGAAGACTTAGAAAATGATGGAAATCTGTCAGAAAAAGAAGCAGAAGAAGAATGTGATCAGATTGTGATTGAAGACCAGGAGAGTATTGAAAAGCAGGAAAGTAGCTCTGAAAGCAGGAACAGTAATTCTGAAACTGGGAAGTTGAAGGTAATTGTAGAAAAAGAAGAAAATGAATTGCCAAGTACCAGCTACAAAGATGACGTTCCTAACGGAGTGAAGCTGCTGAGTAAAGAAGTACCTGAGTCCAGAATGAAAATTTCTGACACCGAAATTGATGAGAATGATGAAGATTCTCAGATAAGAAAATTCAGAAAAGGAGCTTGGAGAACAGAATGTAATGTGACCAAGCAAAAGAAGAAATTACCAAGAAAATGTGATGAATGGCTAGGAGAAAATGAAGGCCTAAAATTCAAATTGAGATACAGATCAAAGGAACAGATTGATGAGATATCAAGTCAAAAAGATACTGTAAAGAAAAGTGAGGCAGGAAAGAAAATAGAAGTGATACCTGTAGTGGAGGTAAATGATGAGAGTCAAAAAGAGATTGAAAACAAAAGTGACAATGATTGAAGTACATACCTGTTAAATTTTTAGGTTTTCTGTTTTTGGCATAAGGCTGAAGAAATCTTGTTAGATGACACAAGGTCGAAGAAATACTGTTAGCTGAAAAATTTATTTGTGACATTAGGTCGAAGAAAAACTGTTAGAAGGTTTAAAGAATATAAAAAAAAAATAAAAAAAAATTGAAAAAGGGGGGTGTTAGAAATTTTTAGAAAATTTAGGTAAAATTTTTACAATTTTTGTTTTATTTTTCTTTGCAAGCTCAATGCAATTATAATTCTGCTTTGGTTAATTTAGGTTATTGTTCTTTTAGAAATTAACAAGGAGAAGTTTAAGGTTAATATGACAAGCAAGATACTGACATTTTATTAGTTATAGTTTTTTGCAACACTTTTCAGTTGTATGTTACACAAGAGAAAGAAATAGAACTAGAGGGGTTTCTTAAAACTCAATATGAGAATTGTAGATAAACTGATGAGATAAGTCTTTAGAAATACTAATACAGGTGAAATTGAATCATGTTCATCTTAGATAAAATCTTTGCTAAAATATTGGGTGGTGGTGTGGTGATTTGTTAATCACCAGATGAGGGAGTTGATGGAGCGGGATAGAAAACAGAAATCTGTTTAAACCCGTGAAGTCACACTTCCATAAATAAATTAATAATGCTAACAATTTGTGCTGTGTGTGCTAATTCAACCTAGTTTAAAGTTACATTACATTACAGAACACGTGGGAAATTAACATGTGTGCTCATAAATGTGCATTATGTTGCATTCTTATGTATGTGGAAAATAATAAATTAATCTTGTCTATTGTCATGTCATAACTAATAGCAGCTGTTTTTAAAATAATGGCATGTGCTTATTTTGCTTCCCTTGTCTATGTGATGTCATTTCTACTATTCTAGGTGCACATAAGGTTTTATGAATTCATGAAGACTGGTAAATATAAAATGCTGCTTTATTTGTGCTTTACTGCTAGGTAATTTAGACTAATGGGTTAATTATTAGCAATGATGGGAGGCAACAGAACAAACTGTATTTCTTTCATTAATTATTCTTTGTGTTTGTTTATATAATAGTTTTACAAGTGAAGCTTAGAGATGGCTGCAGGAAAATAGTACCCTTTTAAAAGTGGCGCAGGGACAGTGGCGCAGAAAATTGACGCTTTCTGAAAGAGGCCTAATGATGAAAATGGCTCAAGTGAAAATAATTCCAAGAAGGATGGAAAAGGCCTCTGAGCTTTTATTTTGAAAGGTTTTGGATTGAACTGCTAAAAAGATGACTTTTTGGAGAAATTTGCTAACGTTTGCTAACGTGCCACGGGAGTTCAGAGCTGATAGGCTCAAGGTTAAAAGGAAGCTGTCGCTACAAAATGTAGCAGTCTAAGGAGAGCTGCCAAGACTTCTAAATGAACAATGGACTAGTGAATTTGCCCGGGCATGTAAGAAGGAGGTGTCACAGTTTACTGTGGTACGAGGTGACTCAGCCAATGGTGAACTAGAATTCGTCTGCTGGAATGTGAAAAATAGTTAGCTCAGCTTAAATTAGGGTATAAGAATAGGTTCAGAGAACACATAGTTGGCTTACGCTCGAGAAATTCTGGAGGACGATGTTATGCTGATGGACTTTACACGTGAGGACAGGAGTTTTTATTAATTACTTTATTACTAGGTGATGAGGGTAGAGACAGAGATATAGTTAGGATTTTGGAAATACTTAATTTTACTTATTTCTGCTAATGAATAATAATTCTTGATTTATGCTCTTTTTATTAATACTTAATAAATCTTTCTTTATGACATTTTCTAATGCTTGTTTAATAAAATACCAAAACCTAAGTTTTCCTAGATGTGTTTAAAATAAACTTTCTAAAATGACAAGCTGGTCTTGATTATTGCAGAATGGTTTAAACAACTATATTTAGATCTTATCGCCTCATGATTCAAGCGCTCTATTGTTGTTATGGGCCTAGTGTTGTAGTGTAAGTTTTGTGGTAGTAGATAGTGTCATTTGTGCAATATTTTGGTGAGAGCGCTGGATCACAATCATACGAAAAGCCATACATTCCAGAAGCATCAATCTTGTCTGATTATAACAAATCTCGCCATTGTTATTTTAAGAATCTGTGATGTGATCAGAGTCAAATATATATATTGATATTCTGTTAAAATGTGAAACTTGCAAATTGTGATTGTCTATTTTGTTGCTAGTGATTTCTTGTGTCTATTTGAGTTGTATCTTATATGTTATTATATGTTCATTTGTTGTACAAATGACCTTCAATGTGTTGATGTCTGACACTGACTCACTGATCCAGCACTTCATTCAGGAATTTCATGCCACCTCCCAGAAATAAATGTGATTAATCATTCAAGCCATGGAAGAGATAATGTGCTGTTAAATGTATTACATCAATTATAAATGTATAATTTATTTTCTTCTGCTTTGTAACACAACATGGATACATGGTGGCTAATCAAGTAGTTGCTTGGTTACAACCTTGCCCAGTCAGATGAGTCAAAAGCTCGGAATAAACATGAAATACTGTTTGGCATTTAGCAAGCAGAGCACAGTGTTTTGGATAATTAACTCATTTTATTTTACGCAGCAGAAACCCGGAGGTGAAGTACATTGCTCCAATAAACCAGTGCAAGCAGGCATGGCGGTCTGGGAGGTGGAGGAAAGGGGATTAGGCAGCCGTATGATAACTAGGCACGTTTTTGCTCGGATTACTCTCATATTGATTTTATTGTCGACGCATAGCCCGGTCTTGTGATATGTACATACTATATCATATTATTTGTAGATCCAGAGGGAGAGTTCTTAACATTTATATTGAGCTTGAGTAAAAAATGCATAAACATTGATCAAGAATCGGCACCATTACAATGGGTACGTCAAACAGAGCAGGTATTTCTTTTCTTTCTATTGTTTTGCAGCTTTCGTGCAAGACTCTAATGATAAGAGATGGACCATACTTGCCTTGAAAGCGATTCAAAAATAAGAACTTTAGCATCGCCTCGGCTATTCTGACAAAGGTTCTTGACCAGGCAGAGGATCTTCTTCTGATAAGGGGGATTGTGTATTCTAAAACATGGATAAAATAGGTAGCTAAAGATTGATGCTACAGAGGGAAAATTGTACTACGGATTTGTTCAGCAAATGGCTCCTCGAGGGATGTATGTCATCACAACGCATGCTTTTACTACGCATGCCTTTACAACGCAGGTTTTACAGCGCAAGTCGTTACAACGACTTGCGTTGGGGGGTGCTGGATAGTGGAATAGTTTAATTTACTATTCCAATGCCAGTCCCCGTGGATTGTAGGAAAGGTTTTGGATAGTAAATTAAACTATTCCCTATCCTACAGCGCCCTCCAGCGCAAGTCGTTGTAATGATTTGCGTTGTAAATCCTGCGTTGTAATGGTAGTGCGTCGTAAAAGTTGCGTTGTGATGGATGGTTCCCTCCTCGAGTATCCAAAGGGAATTTCAGTGGAATGAGCAACCCTCCCATAACAAGCACTACGCTTCCAGAACCAAAGGCTGTTGATAGATGTGAATCAGGTATCCATGAAGATAGTAACCCACAGAGCATCCTTGAAGGCAACAAATTCTTCTGATAGGGTAGGCTTCACTGTCACAGCAAACCCTCCTCTCTGCATACATCAGGATTAATGCATGCTAACAAAGCATGCTGCACTCTTGAGAATGGTGTCTGAGTGGTGGCAGGCCAAGCTTTATTTAAAACGTTTGATAAAAGCATATAGCATTTCGAAGTTGTCTTACAATTCCTATCCATGCACCGACTTTGAAACTGGTTTATTGATGCCATGATCCCTTTTATGATATTAAATGACATTTCAATAGTAGTTTCACTAGTGCCTAAATTGTAAAATAATGAGTGTAGGTGCCCAAAACGCTGCTAAGAAGCCCAGCCAGTGCCATTATATTTCAGCACACTGAATACCAAGGCTGCGTAGTCCTTAATACACCTCAGGACACTTTAATCCACTGCCAGACACTGCCTATACCTTTATTTCACTTTGCAGTTTCCAGCTTTCTACTTAGGGAATGTCTTTTTTGTCTTCATCATTCTTGTATTGCATTATGGGCACAGGTAAGGATTATAAGTGGAGTTGTCCTTGTTCTCATTAGGGTGATGGGATCATCAGTGTGACTTGGTTGTCCTTTGATGGACATACTACCGAGTCAGAAGCTTATGCTGAATCAGTCAGCAGATGCTCGCCTGTCTACAAACAGCTCTCCGCCTGACTCTGACTAGAGAGGGGGAACCACAAGTCTGCAGGTAAGGAGAAAGGCATAATTTCAGCAATGCTCTAAAACTTGCTAAACTGGGACTATTGGAGGGAATCAGTGAGTTTTGTGCTGAGAAGAGATTTACTGCAGTGATGTCCCTGTAGGCAAAAAGTGAGTTTTTCCAATGCTGGAGATGCCCGGAGGCCTCCACCCTGGTGGTATGGCGCAGGAGTGTTGACTGGTGTGTGCACCAAGAGTCCTAAATATTATTTACAAAATATCGCCTCATTGTAGGTAATAATTGAAACTGTACAACCAATGTAGTGATATTTTTATGAACAATATGTAGGCCACTATATTTATGTCAGACAATATTTGTGTTATTGATATTCTTAAATAAAACTCTCAAGCTTTTTTATTGACATATTTACATCCTAGAGTCATGCCTTCCTACTCATCTGTGTATGAAGAGATGTTATTTGCAACTCACTGCTTTAATCTCCGAGTAGCCTGTTGATTACCAATATTTCTATGGGAAATCATCAACATTTCACAGGTAAACTTTAGAGTAGTTTCATCATCAGTTCACAGGTAAACTCAGTCGCTGCAGGTGTCATGAGGAGACCAGTGATGCGGGTGTGGTGGCGGGCCATTGTTGGAAAGGAGACAATGAAAAAAAGAATAAGAAGGAAAAAAAAATTACTGCAGCCCACTGCATCGCCGATATTCTGCTCTTCATGCAGCGCCACTGCAGGCGAATCATGAAGCTGCTCCCATGCATTCTATTATTCTATTATTCTATTAAAAACATTTATAACGCGCACTATCACCATCGGTTTCTTGGCGCTTGCATTAGAGTAGCTTCAGGATTGGTCTGAGCGCTGATGATTTGCGCTCCCAGGGAGAGTAGGAGCCTGTGCTTTTCTATCTTCAGCCCAGCAAGGCAGCTGGGTTGGAGACAGTCAGTGCGCATGACAGTTTGGCTTGCCTGAAATGACTGGCCATGGTGTCACCACTCCCCGTTGGTGTCCGTCATCCCCCTAGCTCTGCCCCCAAGATTTGCCATGAAACAAAATAACACGTTAATTAACCTGGGTTTCTTATTGTTTTATTTTTATTTATTTTTTACACTGCTGGCAGGGAGGGTGGGGGGATGCTCCTTGGCCATAGTGGAGGAGCCGCAGCAGGCTAAACTTTAGAGACATTTACACAGGCCATTCCCTGACATGGTTAATCCAGCCCTTTAAAAACCTGCACAAAAACTCTGGTTAAAGAAGACTAAACCTTTCAGTATTTGGTTAAGTTCAAAATTAGTGATCTTAATGAGAGGCGCAGAAGAGTAGAACCCACCATCAGCACCAATCCCAAAACCTGTCCTGAAAACTTACAATGAACAAACTGACAATAATTTACAACATGGTGAGGGAGCTGTAATACAACTGCTAGCAAGCAGAAGCAGGAGCATATGCATCACTTGTTTTTTAAGGACTCAAACAGTACTAGACAAAGATTTGTGTAGGTTATAGCTGTTAAAGATTGTCCACTATTTTGAATCAATTAAACAAATTCATTGTTAATTTGAATATGTAATAGACACTGGAGAAAGCAAATATAAAATCTTTCTTTGGAGCAACGTAACGTGACAGGGGATACACCATAGACATCTGACAAAGGCTGTCACCTTTATTGTAAAGAGATCCATCAAAGTAGTAGCTCCCAGTGTAGAAGCCAGTCGCCAGCTCAATGAGATGACGGGCCCAAGTGTTCCCAGCCCCTGGAAAACTTGCCAGGGCTACGACTTTTTTAGATCGCAATGGTAAAAATCTTCTGTCCATACATCGATTATCTAGAGAAGAAAGAAAAATGAAACACCAATTAGAATAGGATCAAAATATTTCAACTATGAAAACAGCAGTAAGAGTGCTTTAAGAGATGCAGAATCCCATCTGAAACTCGGAGCATGTCATTAATGTATCTTATACTGTAAACAGAGTTGATATAATATAAAATCCTATTCAAAGACTCGTCTCATTAAACTAGGGTTGTCCTATGTAGGTGGCTAGGGGCCGGAAAAATGTCAGAATTTCCAAATAGCTCCTAACTAGATAAATGACTCTCATTTAAATTAGTTGCATGCAAATGAAATTCATATTGATCTCCTGAATCTTGCAGAGAATAGTCCATGGGGTCCTTGCTGCACTGCCCTACGCCAAAGTGAAAGAGCAGGAATGCAACGTATTTATGCAATACGGTGCATTCCTGTGCTGATGCTGTTTCGGCAGAATAGCGTTAATGCAGTGGTCCTTGCACCATGGTGCAAGAGTGCCTGTGTTGTCAGCAGGATTGTTTTTGTGCAGGAAGGGGAACCTCCCTGCATAGAAGCAATCAGAAGAGGTGTTTTCCTCTTTCTATGTGTGCTACACAATGCAGCATACATAGAAGGAGGAAAATACAGATATTTCTCCTTGGTATGCATTACATTGGAAGGAGTAAGGTGTTGGCACTTCCCCAGGTTTGCATGCTCTTGTGCATCTAGGGAAGTTACAAAATCCATGGAGTTTGCATAAGAAAAGCCACCACAACACCCATGGAACGCCTCCTTAGCTCAGAGTAAGGCAAATAAATAAGATACAATAAAATAAAATAAACACAGCAATGTGCACTGCCTTGCCTTAATCCATATCTATGAGGCCATTCAAAGCAACACCTAGAGGCTTTGCGTGCACTCATAGCTATGGCACACAGTGACGCTCTGGCGGCGCAAAGGGCTCGTAAATATGCCCCACAATATATACTGAAAAGTGGTATAAATTAAGTTGTGGCATAATTCTATCAATGTAAATGTATGGTGGTAGTATAGCATTAGCCAAGATAACATAATTAATGTATCATAATAGTCGACGGTGCATAAAGGGCTACAATCCTTAGAGTCTACAAATCATTCTCCTTTATCTTTATTTTCATTGATAGACACATGTTCGTGATTTATTAAAGGTAATCGGAATATTCATCAAAATCTATGGAAATCAAAGATCTACAGATCTCTGTTAAAAAATTGTACTTCAGAGGATTGTCTTTGTTGTTGACATTCATTCAGTTGAGGTACACATGGCAGAAATACATAAATTCGCTTTTGTTTACGATGCTTTTTTTCCACCCCAAAAAAATATTTCCCCTGGAAATTTTTGACCACGAATGTACTTTCTTCAGAGTCAAAGTTTGAATGCCAGCCTCATCACCCTACCCCTACACTTACAAATTTCTATGTAGACCATCTGCTATATTGATGGACTGCCCACTATCCAGATTCTGTGAATGAGGACTAGTGCACTTTTCACGAACAGGTCCATGTTCCATGTCCAACATAGCATTATTTACATGCACAACAAAAATTGTGACTCGACTCCATAATTATGAAATGTGAAATGGCACCAAAAATAGAAAATGACAAAACAGTTCATAGAGAGAAAGAGGAGTATGAGGAGTTATCAGTAGAATCTGACCTGGAATTACCCTTTCTCTAGTAATTACTAATTCCGAAGAGGAATCCCAGCATTTCCCATTAATTCTGCATACCTAGAGTTAATAGAACCTCTGGTTCCATTAAGCCTGTGGGCAGCATTATCAATCCCACATCCGGGGACCTCAAAATGAGGACCAGAATATTTTAGGAGGTAATCAGGTGAAAGTTATCCATGTGTTGAAAAACATATCATAATTGTGGAAAGAGAATAAAGGAAAGAAGAAAAAGAGAACAAAAAAAAACTACTAAGTAGTGCTAAAGCCACATCACATTTTGTGCATGATGCAGTTGCCACAAAGTGTACCCGAGTATCTTGAAAACATTATGTCAGCTGCTACCCGCTTTTGTGTTTTAGGTACCAAGTGTAGAAACAATGGTTTTGGATAACACTCATTTACCTCACAAAAGTATTCATTCAAAAAGGCAGGTTTGATTTGAGTGTCCATATTTTAGAAAAAGTCTCTAAGAGATACTTTTGAGTAGGAAGATCCGACATCTCCCTAGTTCCTCACATTAAGGGGCCGATTAGGATGGCGGACGGACATGCGTCCGTCCGCCACCCCAGAGGTGGAGGGACCGTCCGCAGGGGCAGCGGCGGTCCCTCCGTGCAAATTAGGATGTGACCGCCACCCTGGCGGTCACATCCTGGATATTTAACATTGCGGCGGGTGCAGCTTCAAGCAGCACCCGCCGCAATGTTAAAAGTGCATGTTTAACATTTACATGCACAAAGCGGCAGGCACCGCGCGGTGCCTGCCGCTTTGTGCATGTAAATACTGGGGGGTACCATAGGTACACCCCATGTGCACCCCCCACCCGCCTACACCCTGGGGGCCCGCAACGGGCCCCCAAAATCAAAAGTACACATGCTTTTCCACGGCGGAAAAACCGCAGCGGAAAAGCATATTTACAAATGCTTCCTAATTTGGCTGACGGTGTCTGATAGACACTGCCAGCCAAATGAGAGCTTTTCCGCCGCGGTTGTAATCCGACCGCGGCGGAAAAGCTGCGGACAGAAACAAAGACCCACCAGCCATCGTAATGCGGCGGTGGGTCTTTGGTGACTCCGCAGAGGATTTTCCGCCTCCTCCGGGCCGGAGGTGCCTTCCGCCGGCCCGGAGGAGGCGGAAAATCCTCCATCATAATGAGCCCTAGATGTGATTCATTGGTATACTGAAAAAACATTTCACATACAAATCTAAAGAACAATTAACAATATGCAGAGGCTTAATATGCGATCTACAAAATGAAAGCAAACTGACTTAAATTATGGCCACTGTTTTGCCACCCCAAATCAATTAAAACAATAAGTAAATAGTAATCACTGGCCCCATTACACATTGGCTAGATTTAGGTAATTCATCATACCAAAATCCTTCAAGGAAAACGTACGAGCTAAACCTATCTTGAAAATGCAAATACTTGGAATTCAGGCATGGAAAATCACTCAATAGGTTATAACAACTTTTTTTAAACTGTCATTTTTCAAACAATACTATATAATATATATCATGGCATCTTAGATTGATATATGGAAGACCTTGAGGAAATGGCATTTTAATGTGGTTCTTGACGAATCAGACATGATGCTGTTCCCAGCAAAAGAGAAAGACACACAACTAATGTGGACATATTAAGAACTATTACAAAGGATAAAATACCAAACACAATGTTTATCATACTGATATCACAAATTGCATGTCTTTTGATGAAGTGGGAACACATTGATAAATCACGCTTACTGACCGATCTACTGAAATGTTTTATAAAAAAAAGAGTTATTTGGATGCATGAAAGATGAGTCAGATGCAGGAGGAAATATCAATTGTTATATGACCTTGTGTGAGTTTATTAGGGATTTTCAAACAGTATGTTTAGGACAGCATGGATCTAAGCCAGCTAGATGGTTCCATTTACACTGTTCTAAGACTCCCAGGAACCTGCCATTTGCTCAGTGCCAAGGGACATGGAAGTCATCTCTTCTCACAGAAAGGATTATAAATAGGCAAGTAAAAATAGAAAATGGCGATAAGAAAGGATGCTTGAGATGTATTATTAGTAACTGGTGCCCAGAAAATGGGTCTTCACCTTTTGGTAGGCTGTGAATCTACCCTATTTTAGAACTTATGTAGCCTAGCACTGAGGCTGTTATCTCCCTTGAGAAGTGGCTTAGTCACTTTACTGTGGTCTATCACAACCCATGGTCAAAAACGAACAACTTATAGAGACTGGGGAGAATAACGTGGCACATCCTGCTGGTGTACACATAGAACTTGTGGAAGTGGGGACAGCAATTAACAGATGCCGCAAGGGTAAGGACCCTAGCCCTGATGGAGTCCCAATAGACGTATTCAACGAAAAAATACATCTATGAGCTCCTCTATTGACCAATGTGTTCAAGATCTTTAGTGTGGACTCCCTCAGTCCTGGCCCCACACGGTTATAGTGTCAATTTTCATAAAAGTCAGCAAAAGCGACCCAAAATGCAATTGCCCAATATCTCTTATTAATTTCACAACACAAATAATGGACAGGGTATGCTTCGATCATTTTGAAGTGTGGGCCAAGGATAATCACATCCTTTCAGATCTTCAATTTAGTTTGCAGGCAGGTCTTGGTACCCTAGATCAAAGACTTAACCTCTACCTACTGACAAATAAGTATACTGTGACCAAGCATGGCAATATATACTTGGCATTTATGGAATTAAGTGCCATTTGCGATATTGTAAATCCTTCAAATCTGTGTAGTATTGTCTGATAGGGGGGTTGAGGACAACAACATCTGTTTTTTAAAGTTGCTATACAGTGAAGTGACAACCAGCATAAGATATAGCCAAGAGGTGCAAGCACTAATTCATTTAAAATAGCAAGGGCAGTGAGGCAGGGTTGTGTGTTGGCCCAGTTTCTTTTTTATATAGATATTAAGAGGATTGAAAAACATCTAGTCCACTGGTGTAACGAAAACTGAGGGGACCTCCCTGCATGGTACATAGAGGGGTCCCCTCCGGGCTCAATCAGGAGTTCTCCGGTCAGAGTGCCGTGCCGAGGGGGCCCCCTGGAGCTGGGGGCTGCGGGGACCTGTGTTACACCCCTGATCTAGTCAGTTTGAACATAGATCTTTCCCAAGTTGGCATCTATCCTGTACCAGTGTTACTTTACGCTGAGAACTTGGTGCTTATAGCTAAAACTCCACTTGGCCTCCAGCAACAGTTTGACCAATTTTTGTGGCTTGTAGGCGACCTACATTTGAATAAACCCACATTATGGCATACAGCTGTGATTCACTGTGATTGATTTCAGGGTTGAGGCTGTACTCACTTGCCCTTATTTGGGTTTTTTATTAGAAAAAGATTTTAGTTGGAGACGGCTGAAATGTTCAAGGTCCTCTGTGTACGTTAGGAGAGAAGAGGCATTATACAGCTCTACAGTCAAATTGGGGATAAAACCATACAAGGAATTCGTGGCAGTATATAAATTGAAATGTCTATCAATTGCAACCTATCAAGCAGAGCTCTGTGGAACAGAGGACTATCCTCGCTTCCAGAATGTTGAAAATGGGTTTCTGAAGAGACTGCTCACAGTGGTGCACAGTACCTTGACATATGTGTATAATGCAGAAGTGGAGATAAGTCATATCTCTGATTATATTGGGTTGTGCCCCCTCATGCTATGAAAATTGATGTGGGTCAAACAGGCCACTACTCTTCATCTTTCAGTCTTGGCTGACTGCACTAACTTACAAAGGGCCACTTAGATCACTTAGCTTTGTTATATACACAGGATTTGCTCCAGTTTGGGTATGCCGCAGGTTTATAGCAAACCAGAGGATCCTATTTCCTTTTGACAATGCATTGTGAAGGTTAATTTTTATGCTTTATGTAGTGTAGAAACACCAGCCAAGAGAACTAAAGTGCAAAACACACAGTGAGTAAGCATATGTTGGCTAAGACTACATTGGATAATCTGGATAGCTAATATGCAACACAGATGTTGGCTCATGAACCGTCAGTTTAAAACAATTAATTATTCAGTAGTCTTTTCCTAATCCAGTCAATATTTTTTCAATTTACCTGCTTGCCCCTGTGACTCTCGCTCATTCTAGAGAACTATGCATTTCATGTTCTTTTGAAAATGTTATGTTTCTCTTAGGGAACACCATCTGATAACTCTCTTTCACGCAAAGCCCCCCATCACAGTGGAAGTAGCAAGAAGTCTTGGAGTAAAATTTGACACCTCACTCTCCTTCCACCCGCAAGCTCTCGCTGTGGCCGGCACTTTTTTCAATTTAATCAAATCTTTAAGGAATTGTTTTGACTTCCTACCATTAGCCATCAGGAAAACGGTTGCCTTTGCCCTCATTACCTCCAGATTGGATTACTGCAATAGTATTTATGCAGGCTCCTCAAAATACATACTCCAGCAACTTCAGTTGGTGCAACATGCAGTTTACAGACTCATGCTGAAACTCCCTTGACGTAGTTCAGCTTCCACAGCTGTGAAAATTCTACATTGGCTTCCAGTACATGAAATATTTCTCTTTAATATCCTCGTACCTGCCTCAGAGCATTCAAAGTCATGGGTCCCAAATGATTGATGGCCAGATTCTTGCATTACATAACCCTAAGAACCCTCAGATTCTCCTGAATGAACATTTTCAAGACCCCATCATTCAGACTTAAAACCAGAGATGGCAAATCCTTTTCAGTGCTGCGGTCCCACTCATGGCATCAGCTACCAGTCCTTTTCAGTTTACAGAATCCAAAGACCTCTTTAAAAAAGCAGAAATTGAACCGTTATGGTATGCTATTGCCACACAATGTATAGTTCCTAAAGAACAAATGCTCACTCCTTGGCCCAACTAACTGAAATGTTGAAAATAAGGGGAGGAACACTAAATTGGTCAGACATCTGAATAGTAATATATATATGGCATACAGGCCAAAAGCATCATGAGCTGTGTGTGTTCTAAATATCAATTCTTTATTTCTTGTTATGTAGTAAGTGTGAACTAAGTAAACACTACTTATTCATATAGATAGTGTTTTCTTTTTGCTTCTCTGCTTAAATTATTATAGAGAGGAGCCCTTATGAGAGCTTGCAGAAACACAGTTCTTCAAATGCTTGTAGAGAATTTTTAATTCAGGTGTGCTTGGTGACTATTAAGTTTTGGCAACAGATATAAAAAAACTTTTGATAAGTTGCAGATTAATTCCCCTGACATTGGTTAAGGGTATATGTCCAGTTATGGCATAATTGTTTGCCTTTTATTAAATGGATTTTCTGTGAATAGTGCTAAGGACTTCACATTTTGTGGTCAGCAATAATGGTGTTTTTATATTGTATACTTTTATTGGGTATTAGTGGGATCTAACGTGACACATGCGTTGATGTAAGTCTTATTATGGAGATCATATTTGTTTGACTTTTTTTTTTTACTTTTCTTAAAGAAGCGTACTACATGATGCACTTAAAATGACTTGGGGACATCAAGAATTTAACATATTGTGGTTAGTATTTTTTGCATCAGGCTGTGTATATTAATGCTATAGTTTTTAGGCAGTTAGTATTCATAATTGTAAACATTATTACATTGGCTTCTTAGATATATTTTTGAGAAAAGTGTGTATTGCACACATCTTTTTCTGTATTGATTGACACATATAATGTTTTGTATTGGGTGTTTTTATGTTTCATATGTGTTGCATGTTGCTTTTAAATTGTCCTAGATGTTTGGTATGAGTATACCAAACATTTAATATTTTGCTATCATTGTGTCTGTCTGCTTATAAGCCTATGTCTTGTGTATTTTTCAACAGCCCTGAAGAAGACCCTTTTTTTTTTTTTTTTTTAAGAAGCAGCAACAAAATGTAATGGCTCATTTTTTTATTGCATTTTTCAAGCTAAGAATGAACATATCAGTGGCTCGCAGATTGCCGGGCCAGGCACGAGGTTATGTCAAATAGATAACATTCTCTTGCAATCAACACAACACAAAAAGAAAAATGATTACAAAGGAGCAGCGTTCAAAAAGAAAATTACTCTAACAACAAGTACCGCTTTTGAGTGGTTGCCAGAAGTCACAGGGACATGCAGAAGTGTGGCAGAGACAGTACAGGGTAAGTATTCAACTTTCTGTACTTCTAAGAGAAGTTGTGGCGTGAGATACCAGTGGTCTATTCGAGACCAAGTTCTGTGTGGGGCAGAATAAAAGGAAAAGTTTCGGGAACCCGGGTAGTTAATGCACTAGGGGGCTGCCAACAGATCTGTGCCCAATAGGGAGAGGAGGTCGTTTGTGGCGTGTGGTTTTGTGACGCAGCCAGGTCCGGTGGTGTCAGTGGTGTGGTCCAATGTGAGGTTGTTATCTCCACACATTGATATAGTGTCAATATTGAATCTGTCTATATGAGAAGATATTGTGGAGAAAAATCGTGTGTATCGATGTTTGGGGCGTATATATTAACTAGCAGTCCTGGCACACCCCCAAACGATCTATGAACTAAGATGAACATTGCCTCTGGGTCTGTCACCACTGATTAATTCTGGAAGGGGAGAGTGCGGTGCATTAAGATGCACACCCCACGGTAATAGGAACTGTAGCAGGAAAAAAGCGGTTCTGTCCCCATGACGCTGCGAGCCCGTGGGTTGGTAGTGGTGCATAGTATGTTTCCTGTAGGAAAGCAATTTAAATGGAGTGTCTCGCCAAATAAGCCGTTACCTGTCTGCCCCTTTTGGAGCATGAAAGGCCCAGCACATTCCAGGATAAGCATCTGAGGCCCAAACTATTTATGTGTAAATCTCTAGTACTCATCTATCATCAATAATCTGTGAGATGCATAGTCGGTACCGTTATGTTGTACTGAGTAACATGCTCCTGATAACTTAAACAACTAGGGAAAATCAAACTAAAACAAACATCCCATTTCAACCCCACCCACCACCCCCATCGGATACACAAAGAAGCGGCACCCAGTGAATCCCAAATTGGATACAAAGAACGAAGGGGAAAGGAAGAAAGAAGGGAAAAGGGAAGTAGGAGGGAAGAAAGGCAGGAACTCATTCTGGGGGCGTAGCAATGCTCCGCGGGAGCCATCACGATGCCGGATAGTTATTGCTGAAGGAATGTCCATCCCGCCTGGCGACTGGCTTCAAGTACCGGCTCGAGCACCTTGATACAAAAATGAATGAAGGACCTCAATTTCGACACTCGCACACCTACTAGTATGTCTCAGCGCAGTTACACCATGTCTTGCATCATAGATTAGCAATGCTGCTGATCGTTCCGGAAATGCAGCTCTTTATCGAATATCGATTAAAGAGTACAGACTTGACTATTCTTCTTTATCCTGTCGCTGAGTCATCTGCTGGTGATTTTTCCAGAACTTGGCGACTTCAGCCGGCATGTTGAAGAAATGTGATTTACTCCCTATCTGTACCCTGAGTCTAACCAGGTATAACATAGCATACCAAACATTTGCTTTCTGAAGCATGAATTTCACATCAGTGTAGTTACGGCGGGCTTCTTGTACTAAAGGAGTGAATTCAGGAAACAATGATATATTCAAGCCCTGATATGAGAGCGAGCCGGGCTCTCGGGACATCCGGAGCGCAGTGTTGCGATCATTGTAATTTAAGAGTATAGCAATAATGATTCTTGGGGTTGACCTGGGTGGAGGAGGGGGACCTAGTGACCGGTGTGCCTGTTCCAAGGTAAATGTAGCCGGGAAGGATTCCCTAACAAACAGATCTACCAGGAGGGATTTTATGAATCTTGGCATAGGGCCTATGTTAGTTGATTCTGCAATTCTGGATACATGCAGGTTGTTCCTGTGCGAACAAGCCTCCAAATCCTCTGCTTGTGTTGTAAGCTGTTTGAGCAGGCCCTCAGCTCTGTCCAATCTTCAAGGGATGATCATCTTCTAGTTCCGAGATTCGATGTTCTGCTCTGTCAATCTGAGTGTCCTGTGCTTCCAAACTGCCATTTATGTCATCGAGGCGGTTAGTGAGAATCTCCAAGCGGGCGTCAATAGATTGGAAACCCCCCTTAAGTTTGGCCATAAAGGCTGCTTCGCCTTGTAGCTGGCTCGACTCTGGAATGGTAGTGCCATCAGTCTCGTCCCGCCTGGGGGTCTTACTGTCATCAAAGGTCAGTTGCCATTGTTTGGGGTCTGTGCGGCCCATTGTGCAGTCCTAGAGGCGGGGTAGGGACCCAGGCTGGAGTTGCATCTGTCTTGTGGTCACCAATGTGCATTGTTCCCAGTTGGCAGGACCAGAGTGCAGTTATCTAGACCAGGGTGCTCAAGGGCGGTAAGTCCAGGTGGAGGATTTCAGAAGTTGCATTCAATCATGGCTAATGTCACCGGTGCATCGCGGGTCATGCCATCAGTACCATGCGGTCAGACTGACAACGGATGAATCAGCCATTTAGCAGTTGAAGATGGTGCACATGCGCATGTGTAATCAAGGCTGCTCCGGTGTTTTGGATTATTTGGCACATAAAGTTGGGGAGATTTACCCAGGCGCGTTGGAACTGTAGCTGAAGGTGAGTCACTGCAGCGCAGGGGGAAACCGCGCTCTGGAATGGTGGGGTACAGCCAGCTCGGCGCAGCGTGTGCTCTTACCGCAGTCAAGTTCTGAAGCCATTCACTGCTCCCGTTGTCTCCCAGCCACCTCAAATCTGTGTCATGACGGCAGCCACAGATCCGCTGGTGTCAGATCGCAGGTGCCGCAGCCGCCGAGAGGGTAGCGCAATTACGGAGCACCACAGCACCGCAGTACGCACCAGACCCCGCCCTCAGGCTCACACTAGTTCCCTGTCAACTCGGGGCCTCCAAGGGCCACGTCGGGGTCGGATGCGCAGTGTCCAGTTCTTAGCCTTCCAGGCACCCTGAGGTGTCGTTGTTAGGGCAGTCGATAGTCCACATCACCGGGGCCTCCCGCAAAGCATCGGGAGCCTGGTTCCCGGTGGGCGGAAATTAGGCTGCGACAGCCCCGGAGCTCTTAAGTCAGGTGGCCATCTTAGTTGCCGGCTTGGCCACACCCCTCGAAGTCCCTTTGTTAAGGGACAAAACGCATTGGTTGTGTCCATGTTCTTTTTTTCGATGGACACAAGAAATAAAGAATGAATATTAAGAACATGCATGGTTTATGATGGTTTTGACCTGTATGCCAGATATTTACTACTAGGCAGATGTCTGACCTATCGTGGGTAATTAACCCAATGTGATTGAATTCAATGTGATTGATCTTTCTTGTGAATTTGTTCATAATTGAGTACTCCTCCCCGGATTCTCAAATTTTCCGCTTTAAAAAGCAGTTAAAGACCTGGCTTATTCCGAACCCTGATGCACTCTGCCACTCCTTCATCTAGTCAGCGCTTCTGGGTTAACAGCTCCAAATTTGCAGTGCCAGGATGCCCCTTGTTAGTGGCAGTGCACTAAGCAAGTTAACAATTCATTCATTCAAGCAAGCTCATTTTAAACAATGTGGTCTGCTCTGCTATTTATTCAATCATTATCCCCAGTCCCTGTATGTCTGGCAGTGGTTACGTTCTTACACTGTGTGATCAAACTGAGGAGGAAAACACTTCTGTATTGTTGCCATAGAATATGTCTTTATTTTTATGAACTATACAATGTGCACTAAACTGTTCCACTGAATCTATGTATTATTGAATGTAATGTTAAAATTGTTGTAATGGAGTTCTTACAGATTGTTTTTCCTGTGAACTTTCCATGAATTATGCAACTTGCACTAAATCAAATAATTGCACTTTTGTACCATTGGAGGTAATGCTAAGAACTTTCTTGAGTTTTTTAAGATGTTATATAGATCTGAATATTTTGTGATGGAATTTTGTACTGTTTAGTTTTTTTATTTGAACGTTTATGATTAATCTTAATTGAATAAAGAAGTATTTCAAAGGATAAAATGCCAAACAATGGCCCAGATGTAGGTAAAATAGATTTACCGATTTTTAATTACCGAATTTTACCGATTCGGTAATTAAAAATCGGTAAATCTAAGGGGTGGATATGTAGGTATTCCAGATGTGCTGGAATACCGATTCTGAAGAATTCGGTATTTACCGATTCGGTAAATACCGAATCGGTAATGCCCATTCATTCCTATGGGCTTTGAAGCCCATAGGAATGAATGGGCATTACCGATTCGGTATTTACCGAATCGGTAAATACCGATTTGCACAAGGGTGCAGGGGGTGTCACTCTGACACCCTCTGGCACCCCCAAAACAGGCTCGGGTGCCATGTGGCAGGCATACATGCCCTAAGGGCAGGTCTGCCTGTCACATGGCATAGGTGTGCATGCATACATGTGCATGCACACCGGAATCGGTATTTTACCATCAAATTGGATTTGATGGTAAAATACCGATTCTGTAAGGCCTCTGGGACTCTGAAGAGCCCCACCTACATCTCGGTGCCTCAGAATCGGTAAATTTACCGATTTTTTATTTTACCGAATTGGTAAAATTACCGAATCCGTAATTTTACCGATTCGTTAAAATAATGCCCCCTACATACCTGTCACCCATATACCGGTCGGTAACGGCCGAAAATACCGATTTTCGGCCGTTACCGACCGACCTACATCTGGCCCAATATGTTTTACATACTGATATCACAAATTGCTTATTATTTCCTTTGAGGCTAGGTATACAACACCCAAGGCAGACATATTTTGTGTATGTATTGAGAAGACTAAAACAGTCTTTAAACTAAAAGGTTTATGGACAATTTGGCAACATTATTTGAAAAGTGCAGCTTTTGGAACATCCTTATAACATTCACTGATATGGAAAAGTTTGGAAATTATTTAGGTTGGCTCATTTCATATTTTAATGTGAATTTCTGTTATTAAAAATCCTCAGTTACAAAGACAATATCCGGTGGATAGATCAATCTAACACATTTTTGTTGTATTTGATAAGCACCGGCTATTTTCTATTTAATCATGAAGTTTATATAAATAGCTAACACTTATTTGGGTGAAATAATGAACTTTCAGGCAAATATAGTTTGCTGGTGAGCAACAAGTAATAACTGCATAGCTATTGCTCAAATACACTTTGTGATCTTAGGAAGTTGTCACGCATGAGTGTAGAGATATTCTGTGAATTTAGAGACAATACACATGATGGCGTCAAAGATTAAAATTGAATAGCTTTCCTTTTTCTATAACTCTGGTTGTAAAATCAGTTTATTCCAGGCACAGGTTGCTGTGTGTCTTGGCCTTTCACAGTCAGTTGGAGCTTTGAAAAACCGAAAATGGAGGACGTCTTCTTGATCCATAGAGTATTTTGTCTTTTATTGACCATCCAAGTGCTCACCACTAGTCCTCTGATGTCTTTATTCATGTGTCATCTCTTGTAGTTGTACAAAGTGGAGACTGGGGTTGGGAGCAAACACATGAAGGACAGCACATCAGCAGGTTGTGCAAAGGATGCACATTATTATAATCTGAACAGAGTATGGGTGCAGTTAAATGAAAAGTTAATGTTACAATTTATCAGATACTGCTTAAATGTGTTCATTATCTTAAGAATTATTCAGAAAAGGCACTTCAAATGCACTTTCTGACAAGGGGAAAATTAGCCACAAGTAGTTCAAATATTGTGCCAAAGAGCTGAGGAACATATCACTGCCTTGTTTCAAACAACAAGGATGGCAGAAGAGTAAAAGATAAATTAGAAGTAATGCAGAGCAAGGGAACGCATACGAATATGTGTACGGAAATATGAAAAATGCAGGACATCACAATAGCAAGCATTGCGAAGTCACTTTTGGCATCTGTTTTTTTCTTTAGCAGGATCCATTTCTACATCCCCCTACAGGCAAGCTATGTTAGAGTCTACTACAATCCTTTTACAGCTTCCTCATTTCAATATTGAAACCTGCCAATGGTCTCACCCTATTGCAGGATTCTTTTAGCAGGTTTCACACTTCAATTCCAATCAGACATTCCCACCAAGCCCATGTTCCCCCAATATTCGTCAAGATTCAGGCCTATTTCACTTTAGGCACCGCTCCTTTGGAAGAACATCCCGATTGTCCCGCTAGCTTCCATTACGTTAAGCATCTTCTTATATTTCACTGTTTAAGCTTAATGGCCCATATTGCATGTAGGCCAGATTGCGGTGAGTTAATTATTTCACCAAGTAAATACCATTACCCCATGGTGAGGCATTAACTGGTTGTGGTAAATACCTCCTATTTCAAGTTTTTTCACAGAACATGTGAAATCAGTATCAAAGAACAAATTTATTTCTGTAGGTTTAGCTTTTTTCCAGGCTTCTTCCTTTGATACAGTTTTACAGGCGTGGCATGACCAACCCGTCAGAGGAAAAATTTGAGAGCTGATAATTACACTTCCTGTTACTCCAATCCATGTGAAAACTCCTCTTTGCACAGATATTATAATTTAACCCTCAAATTGTAATTGGGTCTGGTTGAGTCTGTTTATCTTCATAATTATGACAGTCGGGCCCAGATGTAGGTAAAATAGATTTACCGATTTTAAATTACCGAATCATACCGATTCGGTAATTAAAAATCGGTAAATCTATGGGGTGGATATGTAGGAACATCCAGATGTTCCTTTTACCGATTCGGTAAAAATCGGTAATGCCCTTTCATTCCTATGGGCTATTAAGCCCATAGGAATGAATGGGCATTACCGATTCGGTATTTACCGAATCGGTAAATACAGATTCACACAAGGGTGCAGGGGGTGTCACTTTGACACCCTCTGGCACCCCCAAAAGAGGCTTGGGTGCCATGTGGCAGGCATACCTGCCCTCAGGACAGGTCTGCCTGTCATATGGCACAGGTGTGCATGCACACATGTGCATGCACACCGGAATCGGTATTTTACCATCAAATATATTTGATGGTAAAATACCGAATCGGTAAGGGTTGTGGGACTCAGAAGAGTCCCACCTACATATCGAAATCACCGAATAGGTATAAATACCGATTCGGTATTTTACAGATTCGGTAAATTTAAAGATCGGTAAATTTACCGATTCTGTAAAATAATGTGTCCCTACATACCGATTACTGAATACCGGTCGGAAACGGCCGAAAATACCGATTTTCGGCCGTTACCGACCGACCTACATCGGGCCCTCAGTGATTTTGTATAATAAATTATGGATTTAAAGTCAGGACACGGAGGCTAACATTATGCAATCTCATTTTATTATCCACTGACAGCAGCAACAATTGAAAGAATTTAGAACTTTTAAACATTCTAGTAAGGCATAAAGTACAACAACGCACAGTCATCATATTCCTTCTTTTGTTGCTGCTGCTCACAGGATAAGTACTGTTGTTTTACCATTTAACATTAGAGGTCTGATAGTATTACCCTGGGTAGGATATTTAAGAGCATCCCCTTGTAAGGAGGGCATTTAATTACTGTTGTCTTGTTTTTACCTTTCGTGTTTATGGTTTTATTATTGTATAGTCTTTCTCAAGTATGTTTGCGTGTTACAGGGCAGTGGTGTCAGCAGTGCTGGTACCCTAATAAGGGGTGAGGCAGCCTTGATTCTCATGTGTTAGTGTTGTGTTTTGACCTTTTTCTATTTCCACTGCCTTTAACTGCGCAAGCTGTCCCCAGCGCGTAAATGGTTAAGCCAGCTGGAATGTTGACAGCTGAGCTCTGGTTTTGACAGTTGCGCAGTTGGCGACCGGCTGCGAACCTCAAGCTTGCTGTGGTGTGTAGTCTTAAGGAATAAATCATTCTTCTATTACCACTGTTCCTGAGTCTCTACTTAACAATCTTGGCGACGAGGTAAAGATAAATACGACAAGTGGCAGTGACTGGCCCTTCTGTTTTAGGGTGGAGGGACCAAGGGAAACTAGGCATTACTCTCAACCCTAACAGAGCAGAGCCGGTTTTAGTCATGGAACTGGACACAACTACAAGTGAGGAACTTGTGGAGAGGTTTCCTAAAGTGTTCAATGGAAAAATAGGGAAATTGAAGGGTTTCCAGCACAAAATCAAGTTAAGGGATAATGCTAATCCATGTGTTCATAAAGTAAGGCATGTACCTTTAACACTAAGAGAAGAAGTAAGAAAAGAACTTGATAAACTACTGGAAGAAAACATCATAGAATCAACAGAGTGGGTCACACCCTTGGTGGTCATGAGAAAATCAAATGGAAAATTGAGGCTATGCATGGACCTGAGGGACCTCAATAAAAATAATCTCATTGATCAGTACCCTTTGCAAAGAATAGGAGAAATGCTGTCCCTCACAAAAGGCATGAAGGTATTCTCTACAATAGATCTGGCGGCAGCGTACCACCAGGTACCCTTACACCCCGATAGTAGACATCTCACCACTTTCATCTCACCATTCGGGTGTTTTAGGTTCAAAAGGGTACCTTTCGGCATAGCGTCTGCGGCAGCGTTATTCCAGAGAAATGCAAGAAATCTTTAAAGGTGTGGAAAACATACTCATCTTTCAGGACGACGTCCTGGTCATGGGAAGAGACCAAAGTGAACACGACAGCAGATTAACACAAGTACTGAAGAAATTGGAGAAATGTGGATTGACAGCAGAATTTAAGAAATGCAAATTCAGTAAAGATCGAGTCAACTATCTTGGGCATGAAATCTCAAATGAAGGAATTAGACCAAAGAAGGAGCTCATCAGAGCAATCAAAGAGGCGCCAGTACCAACCAACAAGGATGAACTAAGAGCATTTTTAAGACTGGTGGAATACTACTCAAAATTTGTAAAAGACTTTTCAACAAAAACGTATAACATCTCTTCTCAAAAACAAGAGCAAATTTGAGTGGACCTATGCATGTGAAGAGAGCTTCAAGCCACTTAAGAAAGAAATTTGTGAAGCACCGGCTCTGCAAGGATTTGATGGAAAACTGGAATGCGTAGTAACCACTGACGCAAGCGGAAAAGGGCTAGGTGCTGTGCTCACCCAAATCGAGAACAATGGTAGTGAGGTAACCATCGCATTTGCCTCGCGTTCACTTACAGCGACAGAGGAAAGATACTCTGTAATCGATAGAGAAGCGTTGGCGTGCATCTGGGGAATGGAGCATTTCCGCCAGTACATCTGGGGAAAGAAGATAATTTTAAGGTGTGACCACAAACCCCTAACCAAGGTGTTGACTGTGAAAGGGCTATACAATGCCTCACCACGTTTGGCATGAATGTCCATCAGACTGTTGGATTATAACTATGAGGTACAGTACTTGCCCGGAGCAAAAAACGTAGTGGCAGATTTTTTGAGCAGGCTTCCATTGAAACACACAGGAACAGTAGCACAAGAAGAGGATCTATGTGTTGCTAGCATCAACGAAGAATTCCCTACCATAAAAAGGAGTGAATGGACAGAGGAATGTAAAAAGGACAAACTAATTCCAGATGTAAAGAATCACATCATAAAGGGATGGCCACAGAAGAAATACTTGGATAATGAATTACGAATATTTTGGGAACTGAGAAATGAGCTGTCAGTGGAAGATAATCTCATCCTAAAACAAGGGAAAGTTGTACCTCCAAAAGGTCTCAGGGAGAGAATAATCAAGATATGCCAAGAGGGACATTTGGGTATGAACAAAATCAAACAAAGAATAAAATGTTGGTATTGGTGGCCAGGGTGTGACATGCTGGTGGAAAGAGCCATAAGAAAATGCATTGAATGCGAAAATTCAGACAAAACTCAGACGACCCTGCGACCCCCTCTAAAAATGTAAATGTAAATGTGGGTGTACTTGTAAAGCGCACTACGACTCCAAGGAGTATCTAGGCGCTGAAGACCGCTGGGGAACCCATCCTGGTTTTCCCTGTGAGATGGTCCCTTTCTGGGTATCTCCAGGGTGAAACCAGGCATCCCCGGCGTCTGTGGGGGGCCATTGTAGAGATGAGGCAAGCTTAATGCCCAGAGTTGCCAAGTGTGTTCCCTGGTTAGAGTAGGCACCGAGGCGAGAATTATCGAGTCCGTTTTGACCCTGGTCTACAACCCTGCCGCGTCGGGAATTGAACCCTAGTCCCGGTCCGTTCTCTGCTTACGGGTCTGCCGCCTCTAACCAGTGAGCTACACCACTCCACAGCCATTGCAATGCCCGGATGCACCATGGGAAAGAGTTGGAATAGACATCATGGGACCAGTGAGATGGCAGGATGAAGGAGTGTATGTCCTAGTGTTGGTGGATCACCTTTCTAAGTGGCCAGAGGTGAAGGTATGTGGAAGAGTAGAAACTAGTGACATGCTCAAGTTCATGGAGAAAGTATTCACCAGGGAAGGCATCCCAAAAATTATTGTCAGTGATAATGGAAGAAAATTCACTGCAGATGCCTTCAAGAAATTTGTGGAAAGGAATGGAATCAATCATAAAACCACATCAGTATACCACCCAGCGGGAAATGGAGCGGTGGAAAGGTTCAATAGAGTGATAAAAGGGACCATTCAACTAGCGAATAACAATGGAAAATGCTGGAGGAAAGAAGTGAACAAAATGGTTTGGGGATACAGAATCACCCCTGGAGTGAAAACATTGGTGAGTCCATTCGAAGTCATGAGGGGCAGAACTCCCATCTCAAAGGACAATATTGGACGGTTAAAACCTGCGATGAGAAAGGAGTGGTCAGTAGATGCCATAAGAGAAAAGATCAAAGAAGCACAAGAAGCTTATAAAGATAAATACGACAAGAGCAGGAATTGCAAGGAGTTCAACATCAGAGTAGGAGACAGAGTCAGAGTGAAGAAAAGCGGACGCATTGCCAAAGGTGATAGCAGATTCTCTGTGCCTCTGGAAGTAGTGAAGGTTTTCTGTAATTCAGCCTTGCTCAGCGATGGAAGGGTATGGCACGCCTCTGCAATGGCTGTCTGTCATGGGGTGGAAACAAACATACAGGACGGCAAAGAACAATGCCTTGTGTGAGAAGATAAAGGTTGCAGAGGATCACAATTTGAGGAAGATGAGTCCGAACAGGAGGAGGATTATGATGGAGAAACACATTAAACATGTAGCAACCAGGCTAGACAAGACTTTGGAAACATTGAGTCTATTGGTGAATGTGAGGACTCCAGCACAGATGCCTCTGTAGTGTCCCAGGACACGTGGGACTCCTACACTCCAGGAAACGGACAAGAGGAAGAAGAGTCCGAGAAAGCAGAGAGTAGTTTTGTGTACAAAGAGGCTGGAGAATCCTTACCTAGAAAGGAGGGAACTGTTGCAGCACCTGCAGAAGCACCCATGTGTGATACAGATGGAACTAAAGCAAGCACCAGCAGTTTTGGCAGGGTTCTTAGTAAACACAGTAGATTTGATGACTTTGTTTGTGAATAGTGTTACTTAACAAATTACTTTAAATCTGCAGCGCGTAACCAAGTGCCTTCCCAAAGGGAAGGAGATGTGTTGTGTTTTGACCTTTTTCTATTTCCACTGCCTGTAACTACGCGAGCTGTCCCCAGCGCGTAATTGGCTAAGCCAGCTGGAATGTTGACAGCTGAGCTCTGGTTTTGACAGTTGCGCAGTTGGCGCCCGGCTGCGAACCTCACGCTTGCTGTGGTGTGTAGTCTTAAGGAATAAATCATTCTTCTATTACCACCGTTCCTGAGTCTCTACTTAACTGTTAGCATACGTAGGATTTAGCTGTTATGCTGGTTTGAATCCCGCTGGTTCGAATCCCGCTGTCTCACAATGAGGCTCACTCCCCGCGGGCCATGTTGAGTGCCCCGCTGAGCTCTACCTTGCAATCTAGATTGGTTGGGATGCGCCCTGGCAGGCACTCACTCTGGTGACTTCAGTCTCCTGTCCTGCACTGCGGTGTGGTGCAGGAAAGGAAAGGACCTTATCGGCTGACGACGCATGCGATGTGCACGTCTGCCGCCATTTTCTGCAAATGGCAAATTCAGTTTATAGTAATGGTGACGGCCATTTGGAACACTTGGTGACAACGAGTATCATTCTCATGACAACCCCTGAAGAGTTTGATATTTCTGGGGTAATGTTTATCCTGGTCATTATTTCAACTTTAGGATAAGGTTTAACCAAATTTATTCCCTGAACCCTTATTTATTTACAGAATCCTTATATTCCCTGGGGGTGATAAAATATCTGAGGAACAGCTAGAGCAGTGAATGCAGTATAAGGTAGACGATATGGTTAATACAGCTCTTGGGAGATTGATGCAGTCGCTAGATGATGCCATCAATAAGAAGTTAGCATTACTTTCTAAAAGAGTACGGTCTTAAAGGACACAGAGCAGCCTGGAAGCTCCAGATGGGTAGGAAAGACCCAAAGAAAGAGGGTTTCAGGAAACAGTTTGCTTAGAAAAGGGGAGGATATGACAACAGAGAGTGTCGGTAACAGGACCAGTGCTTCTGGCACTACACATGGGCAGGAAAAAAGGCCCGGATAGTGATGACGCTTTAGAGCCTCAGATTGATCTCTCCTATCCATCTGGTTTCGACTCCGACCCTGAAGACATCCGGTCAGGAGAAAAGGGACATCAGAAGAGGCATTCAAGGCCCTGGGATCGAAGATCGGCATTGTGGATCCCTTGGGGAATGAGATGTTTGACCCCCTCCTTATAAATATTCCCTTATCCCCCCAGGGGGCACCATCTCAACATGATGCTGACTACATTGTCTTTTGGCTGAGAAGGGAAATTCCCAAAGAAGTAAGTTCTCGGCTGAGATCAGAGTGGCCTTCCATCTCTGATATGGTTGCAATGACCCCTTATTTAGATGCCAAAGTATTGGCATTAAAAAAAAAAGCAGAAGGACCCAATAAAGGGGCTTGATAAAGGTTTGAAGTCATACCAAGTCCGCTTACTGAATGTGATTGGTTCTTTGACCAAGATATTTCAAATGGCCGAGGTCGCCAATTTGAAGGAGACAAGAAAGAGCATTCTTCTTTAGATAGATGCTAAATCAGTGGAGCTGGTTAGCAAGAAAGGGAATCCTTCCTCTCAGGGACACCTCTTTGGAGAGGAGTTTGTTAAGGATATCACCAAGCATAGAGGAGCTTCATCTCCATACAAATATCAAAAAAGGCTACCAGGCTAAGAAAATGAGGGATTAGTTCCTGATCCGAGGTCGTGCATCATTGGGACGTGGCAACAGGTTCACCCAGTTAAGCTCTGGGCCTCAACAGGACTTCTACACCCAAAGGGGAATGGTCTGTGGCAAGTCCACCAGAGGAGATTGGAGGGAATAAGTATTCTCCACAGTTAAGAGTTTGGAAAGACCTTTCAGATACGGGCAGGTTGGCCCGATTTTGTGGGAATTGGAGACTGGCTACACAGGACCCATGGGTCTTGGACACTGTCAAGGGATAAAACCTGGAGTTTAGAATTCCACCAGTTCAGGTAAAGATGCTTCGATAAATAAAATTCTCAGAAGAAGATTCAAGGTTGGTAACACAAGAAGTAGAGGACTTGGTAGCAAAGGGGGCTATTCTGGAGGTCGCAGACAATGCTATAGGTTGTATCAGCAATATATTCCTGTTAGAAAAGAAAGACAAGGATATGAAACCAGTAATAAGCCTATAAGAACTGAACGAGTGGGTGATCTTCCTGGTAAGGGACGCCCTGTAGAAGGGGAGATTGGCTAACAAGGCTGGATCTCAAAGATGCAAATTTGACTATTCTAATTTGGCCTCCTCACCAGAAATGTCTTCAGTTCACCTGGAAGTGCAAGCTTTGGCAGGTCTGCAGTCTCCCATTCGGCCTCTCCTCAGTTACCAAAGTACTTCGCCAGTAATGGCTTGGCTCCCACAAGGGGAGTGAGTTTAATTATTTACCTGGACAACATCCTGATAACAGGTCAGTGCAGGGAGGTGCATCGATGCATACATAAATTACCATGCAATTATTAGAACAGTTGAGTTTTGTGATAAACCAAAAGAAGTCCTGCCTGGTGCCAAGTCAGGAGACTCAAGTTCTAGGTTTTATGGTAGACACGGTTCAGGCCAAGCTGAAATGTTTAAGGGCAAAACAAAAACATTATGCAGGGATTTAAAGAAAGTATTAAGGAGAGAAGAAATACCATTGAGTGTTTAGCAGGGATTCTGGGCCTGTTATCCTCAATGATACAGGCAAAATTTCCAGGCTTCTTGTATTATCAGCCCTCCAGATGCTCAGGGCAAGACGTTTATGGACCAGTCAGTCGTACTCTCAGATGGTATCCGTACATCTGGATTCAAGGGAGGAGCTGTTGTGGTGGCTCCAGAATGCAGAAGCTTGGAACGGCGGGGCAATTTTCAGAAAGGAACCAGAAGTAGTGATAGAGTACGTTGCAAGTTTCGAAGGTTGGGAAGCAAGATGAGGGAACTCGCCCATAGGTGGACTTTGGAAAGTACAAGAGAGGAGATTACACATCAATTGCTTAGAATTGTTTGCAGGTACGTTTGGATTACGCTGCTTTGCCCAGGGAATGATCAACTGTTGAGTGATGCTCTGCATGGACAACGTGTCAGCCATGAGGTGCATTAACAAAGTGGGTGGACTACATTTGAAAGGTCTGACAGATTTATCTAATGATTTTTTAGCGTACTTTTCGTGAAAGGGAATTTCTGTTGTGGAGGGTTAAGCAATGGTATGGCGGATTGGTTTTCTCAGAATTTCAAGCAACTGGAGGTTGAACAGGGAGGTGTTCCTGACCATTCAAGAGAGATGGGGTCCCTTCGGTGTGGACCTCTTTGCGTACAGACTGAACACGCAGCAGGAGACGTTCTTCAGCTGGAGACCAGATCCTCAGGCTTGGGGAGTAGACACCTTTTAGCAGGATTGGAGGGGCTTAGCGCCATATGCTTTGAAGGTTAGGGCTGTATCAGCATTGAAAGCTTTTGTCTTGAACGGTGGTTTGCAATACATTCTTAGAGCTGCAGATTGGTCCAATGAGAATATGTTCAAATGTTGTTACCTTTGACCTACTGTGAATGCAATTGATAATGTGTCACTAACACCTTAAACTTGCATAATGTTAACCTTAGTGTCCCAACATTAAATGCAGATTTTTCACAGCCTGGTGGGCAGAAAATATGGATTTTATTAATTACATGGAGGCTAAGATGATCCCACCTCAAAAACTCACCCTGATGTAGAAACCATATGTTATTTTAATTTCTTCCAGATTGAGAAGTCTTCGAGAAATAGGATTTAGCGTTTGGGGAGCTTTCGTCCTTGAAGTTTAGTTTAGTGTTGGATTTATCTTGTTTGCAGCATTGGAAGAAGGAAGGTGGCTGTGCATTGCTGTATACGTTATACCTACTAGAATGTTTAAAAGTTCTAAAATATTTTAATTGTTGCTGCTGTGAGAGGGCAATAAAAGGAGATTGTATAATATTAGACCCTGTGATATTAAAAAAATCCAGATTTTTTGCCCACCAAGCTGTGAAAAATGTACATTGTCTCTCAAATGCATGTAGAAAGTTTGATATAATTGCTATCATAACATTGACACTGAGCTCCAAGTCGTCATGCCGCTGTGTAGACACCCTTGGGAATTTTTCGTTACAGATCTTTTTTCTTGTGTATGTTGCTCCAATTAATTAATTAAGGAAAATTAAAACTAGAGCATTTGGTATGCATTTGGATTAACTAATGAAAGCCTTTGACAGGAATCATGGTATGCTTACAATATTGAGCAAAGAGGTAAACATATTCTTTATATCTTTCTATTTTATTTTCTCACTTACCATTTGCTCTTCTAAATATTGACTCTCTTTTTTCATCAATAGGTAGGCTCCAATGTGTCATTATATGTAGCACCAGCTTAGTATTTCTGTTTGTGAATATCAGAATCTAAGTATTGACAACTACAAACATGTTTAAAGCAACGTCAGATAATGCTGCCAACAACAAGTTGTCCCCCAGGGATTGGGAAAGGTCACTTATTGATTTAAAAAAGATCACTAGGGAGATGACCTAAATTAAAATCTGAATCATCTTTCAGTGTGCTTTTCTCTCTACATGCCTGTTTAAATGAGTATGCAGCTCGAGAAGGGAAAAGTGCAGTTCACTTTATTTCAGTAAAAACTAAAATATGCTGCATCTCCTGGATTATAGCAGGTTCAGTCGTTTAGAGCAATTTCTGACATCTGGTTTTCAACACCTGCAAATTCAGCCTGTCAAAGTAAACCATTTTTGACAGGCATCAACAATCCTTTTAAATAATAATAATAAGTAATTCCTAAGTAGGCCTTGCTGCCCATTATGGCAGGGTGCAAGACATTTAAGAGTAGGACATGTAAAATATTAATGTTAAATATCCTTACAGTGAAAATGCTCAAAAGGCTCTATTTGCAGGAGTAAGGTTAGATTGTCATAGTAAAGAATGGGGACACAATATTACATTCAATATGGCTATCTCTGCATAGGAAACAGCTACAGAGTTAGTTCTTGGACTTTTTAGAATATTTGTTGCAACCCCATTTTATTGGAAAAGTCAGATTTGGAAATATTTTGGACCAGGTACTTTTAAAAAAGTTGCCTTATAGCTGCTTAAAGCTTCTAAAAGTCTATTTGCATGAGCTTCCAGCCGTCACCTAGAAGCTGAATAGCCCCCTTAATGAGGTGCAAACTTGCTCCCAGAGGTGAGACAAAGACTTTGTGTGTGGGAGGCTGGTTGACCATCTGGGCCACACCCCGGAACTTAGTTAACTTCAAAGGGGCTTATCGTTTCAAAGGCAGATGGAACTGACACCTGGGTCTCCCACCTACCTTCGTCCCCCTAGCCAGGCAGGCAGCAGATCCAGAGAGGAAGGGCCTGCCCCCAGAACCTGTTTAGAGTGGCCAAAGAAGAGGGGTTTGCTCATCTCCCTTTGTAACACCTCTAAGGTTGGCAGAGGAGCTCAGCACAGAAGAAGAACGGTTCTGCCATGCTGGTTTTGTCAGAGGGGGGCACTATGAGATTGTTTGCTGTAAAACACACAAGAAGTGCTGGTGTAGAGTCGCCCATGGGATCTTTTACCCCATTGGTTAGGGAGGCCAGGAATTTCCCCAACCCACAGGTTGGCACTGAGCATAACTATGGCATCCACAGTAGCTTCCTGAGATAGATTCTGGGCCTGTGGAAGAACAGAAGAGTAATGGGACCAGTTGTCTGTGACCTGAATATAGCACTGAATACTGGAACTGGTCTCCCTCTTGTACCCAGGACAAAGATGTTGGCACCAAGAACCATAAGGCAGACTTTGGACCAAAGGGACAAAACAAGCTTGAAGAGGACTTTTCCTGCCTGCAGTGGACCCTGATGTTATGTTATGATATGTTTTTTTATGATATGTTATGTGTATTTGTAAAGCGCACTATCACCCATGAGGGTACCATGGCACTAGGCAGGTGTGTGTGCCTAGCCCTGCCTTGGGTATATGGTTCATTGAAAAGCTAAACTGCAGTTTCTTGCAGAATTCAACATGACAGGAGGAAGCTCTAATGTGGAGTTGTAGGTTGTTCCACGCTTTAGGTGACAGGTAAGAGAGTGCTCGTCTTTTCAACATGGTTCTCTTTATGTGTGGGATGTGAGCCAGTGTAGTTCCCTGAGGTGTGGTGTGATGTAAGTTCTGTGGAGGATGTTGATGATTAATCTTACTGCCAAGTTCTGGATGGTTTGTAGTGGGTAGCTTGGCGATCTTGGCTTTGAGGGTTTTCCCATTTTTCAACTGTCTGGTGACTAGGGTATGAGTGACAGTGTTTCTAATTTGCTTGGGAGCCATTTGAAAATCTTCCTCAGCATCTTCAGGGTGTAGAAGCAGGATGCAGTGATAACGATGACTTGCTTGGTGCAGTGAGTCTTGACCCACAAGTGTTGTCCCAAAGGTCCTGAATCCTTGGCTGGTGTCAAAGTGTACAGGGGCCTGGGACAATGTGCCAAGCTCATTTAACAAAGGTGTGTTTCAGCTGGAATAAAGATTCAGGTTGCTCCTTGTTAGATTATTTGGTGTGGTATTCCCCAAAATGTTTTGCCTTCACCCCTTCTGTTTACTGAATGTGTTTGAATTGGCCTTAGGACTCTGTGCACTTTACAACTGCTAGCCAATGTTAAAGTGCTTGTGCTCTCGTCTTCAAACATGATAAAATTGTTCTAAACCTTATTGGCACATTTAATTTAATTGAAAGCCCCTGTACTATATTTTCCCTAGGGTCTCCAGAAAATCTAATGCGACTAGTGGGCCTGCAGCATTCATTATGCCCCCCACTAAAGTAGCACTTTGAAAACGTGCCTCATGCCTGCCACTGAAGCCTTTAGTGCTGTTTTAAACTGCTATTTTGACCTGCAATGATACACCTTTTGCAAGGCCTAATCCTTCCTTTTTAATATTCACAAATCAGCCCTCAGGGAGCCTCTAATGGCGCATATTGCTGTGTGCATTGTACTTAAAAACACGACATGTGTACTCAAGTTTTACATGTCCTGACAGTGAAAAATTCCTAAAGTTGTTTTTAACTGTTGTAAGACCTCTCTCTCCTTTTTACTAACATTTGGTTACCGTATTACATTTAATCATTGCTAACTTTGGATGGGGAGGAGATGGGGATTTGCTTTTTATAGTCAAATGACTTGTAATTTTAAATCCTCTTTAACTGAGCAATCTTATTTCACGTAGCAGTTCTGACAATGACATTTTTAAATAGTTGAGATTTTCTTGTCCCAACTCTCTATGCCTTCTGCCAGTGTCCTGGGCCACATGACTGTCAATGGCTCTGATGTTAGGGTTTGTGTAGTGCTTCCAGACAGTAACACAAAGGGGGCATAGGTGTGGACAGGATAGGCAAATCATGGCAGGAAGTGTCAGAGGGGCTGTCCCAGGCCCACTAACACTTCAAAGGACTCTGCCTACTGCACAAACAAAGAAACTGACACCATGCCTGCTTTGACTTTCGGCCCCACAGGCAGTCTGTAGCCTCAACAGGGGATGGGTAAGAACTTTCCAGAACCAGATGTGTGGGTAGGACAGGGAGCCCCCACATTAAGTCCGGTACCAGGTTTAAATATTGGACCTCCAGATTCACTCATCAGAACATTCCTGGACCTGTGGAAGATTCAGATGAAGTACTGCCCTGCTGTCAAAGGACTCCATGCTGCCTAAAGGACTTCTTTTCTGTCTGAAAAGGAAGTTGCACCTGCTTGTCTTTATCCTAAGCTAACCAGAGTGACTCCAAGGGTTAGTTGGCTGACCTCCAGTGTGAGCTACAGGGACACAATATGCATCAGAGGCCTTCCTGCAACTGCCCAGCTGACCTGCTGACCTGCTGCAACATAACCTGCCTGGACAATCACCGGGACCCGCATGAGCTCGTCTGCTGGTATCTGCTGGAGTGAGTACTAACTCTCAAGAGGTTCCCCCATGTCCTGGGTCCTGGCTGTCATTAAAGTCTACACCTGCAAGAAAAGATGAAAATCCTGATGTTTGGGCTAGTTGCGACTACCAAACCTCTGTTGCCTGTGACGATAGTCAAAGGGAAGTTCTGGTGAAACCAGCTTTTTCTGCCAACAACGACTGTCCATGGCGACCAGCAACACAAGACTTGCACTTCACTCTACCGCAATGACAGCCCATGATGACCCCCAATATGAAGCTACAGCAATGACCATCAACAAAGCGGAACCAGCTCTTCACGCTAGAGCAACCACTGTCAGTGACAGCTCGCCTGGTCCTCTTACAACATCTATGAGAGTGCGCAATGCTCAGCCTCCTCCAAAGTGAACAAAACTCTTCACGCTGAACTAAGCGGGACTAACCTGGTCCCTGTGTCTGACCCGCACTTCATTACAGCAGTTCTCAACTTCTGATTTTCCCCCAATCTAGCATGACCAGATGACCGGGATTTCAAATTGAATATCTCCGGGTTCTGTCATTATATATTTTTTTAATATACTTGAGTATTCCACATTGGTTTAGGAAGTTTAGTGTGTTGTGTTCATTCTACTATTGTTTGAAAACTGCAAAAATGTTTTACACATTGCCTCTAAGTTAAACCTGACTGCTTTTGTGCCAAGCTACCAGAAGGTTAAGCGCAGATTAATTTTGTGAATTTTGCAGTTTACGCTGCCAGGGACTGTTGTTCCTGACTGAATAGGTCTCTTACCCCTCTCAAACAATAAATCAATTTCTTATATTGCTGTTATGTTATTCCCAACAGCAGCAAATCTGATTCTGCAGGACCTTGGGGAGAAGGTATCGAGAATCGTGGAGCCCTCTCCGGCTACACCTGCAGCCTTGCCCAGCTGGAAGAATCTAAGCGCTACAAAAGTGACTAAGTCAGTCAGTAACAACTTTATTCGATCTAAATCTAAAAATCCAATAAATATTTAACAAAATCTTTGACAATACATTTAAAAAGAAAAACAATTCATTATAACAAACTGGCAAACCCTGTCTGTAACATTCACACAAAGGGATTACATTCTTAATTAAAAAACTATGGAGTAGAAAGGCGAGGAAAGACAAAAACCTTAGATTAAGGGTCTGCTGTGCAATCCTACCAGACTACTTATCAATTTAGTTAATATACATTTTATAATTTATGTAAAATGTAATTATAAAAACAAATTAATATGCTTAATTGTTCAGTTATATAATGTTACACAGAGCTAATCAAAGGGCAGTGGGATTTTCTTTCTGGCATAGAACGCAGCCGATAAGAAGCTTGACAATCCACGGCAAATCTCGACAGAAGGCAATGATTGTAAAAAGAGATTAGCAAGGTGGCATTGTGTGAACTGTTATGTTTTAATAAAAAGGTAAAATGTAATTGTTTCTCGACTTACACTAACATTTACATAAAAGTATGACCTGCATTGTGCTCTGTGCCATTGTGCTATCACAAGGACAACTTCCTAAATTTGATGACCAGTTGTTCATTTCAGGGAAGCTAGTTAAACGATGGAAAGTGTCCATTCTAAAGCGACTCAGGACAAATCTATGTCTAGAGTTAGATATAACTGTCAGGTATGGGTGCAGTTTATAAGTAGTTAAAATGAGTTGATTATTTAAAATGGAAGGGTTTGATATTTCAACAGTTAATCTTAAATTCCCTAGATGTGTGATGCATTAATTCTTCAATGCTGTTCTACCAATAGCTTTAATGGATTCTAGATTCTCAAAGTAATCCTGGTGGCCCAAGTCGCTACAAAATCCTAGATATACATCAAGTACGACATAAGTGTTAACAGACTCGATTTAAAACAGTCCCTGATAATTAAACTAGTTAGGGCTGTATGTTCTGATGTCCAGGCTTTGTGCCACATAATATGGGTTGCATCATTATTTGGTCCGTAAGGAACGAAACCCCCCACTCAGCATGGCAGACATACGTTGGCGAGCCCTTGGGGACAGAAAGGAAATACCTCAGAAACTCATTTTCTACTGTTTGTAAGGCTGTGCATTTGGTGTGCCCCCAGATCCCTGACAGTATAGTGCCACGATAATGTATTTGGTTTTATACATTGTTATCATCTCTGAAGGGTATTCATGCCCAGCCACCTAGCGAAGTTCCGTAGGGCCTTGCATGCTTTTTTCAAACTGTAGGGCCCTGGCAGAAATAGCCTGATTCCATGTACCTTCTCGGTCAGACAGGATGCCTAGGTATGAAGAAGTTTTTGTAAAATCTATGTTAATATCTTTGATTTTTATATCTCTGCAAGTGGCTGTTCTTCTGCCACACTTCATTATGAATGTTTTTGTTTGATTAACTAACAGGTCCAGGCCTTGCATTAAGCCAAAAACATTTTTGACTAGAGACTATAGCCAAGGGGTGTGCAGGCCATGAGAATGACAACATAAGCGTGGAAGAGGGGCCGGAAAAGGGCGGTGCCCCACCTGTGGACGATCTTTAGAATTTGAGTGCAGCACCGCCCCTAGATTTTTTATATATAATGGAAAAAGGAATGTCACTAAGACATAGCCCTGTCTTACCCCTCTCTCCACGCTTAAATGTTGTATACATTCTCCCTGAATGCCGCATCTGACTCTAGCTAAGTCCAAAGTTAAACATCTTCACTGGGCAAAGGTGCGAGAAGTATCAGGCCAGTGAGGGATCTTCTCTGGGTGAAAGAGAAAGTTGCCAACCTAGAGTTTCTCTGCCAAAAGTCAGGTGCTTCACTAACACCTTGTCCAGCAGGTAACTGATGATATGCAGCCATCTTTTGCCACATCCAGCTGTCTTGCCACACTCAAGATTTTTGACTTACATTCCAGAGATTATAGGTCCGTCTATCTGACCCATTCTTCATGGCAGTTACCCTCAAACATTACCCTTTCCCACTCAAGCGTACCCAGATATCTTTGGTTGGTGCTTGATGTTTGTGGTGCTTTTGTGAACCATAAACTTACAAGAATAAAAACCATGGTTCTGCTTATTGGATTTTTGTGATTTTAATATCATTTTGTTTATTAAAATGTGTTCTCTTTTTCTAAATAGGTTTGGGATGTTCCTTGTTTTGTTTCTTGACTTCATTACTGTATGGGTGCAGCATAAATACTTTACAAATTGTCTCTAAGTTAAGCTTGTCTGCCCTGTGCCATACGTACCAGGGAGTTAAGCGCAGGTTAATTTTATGACTCTAGCGGTTCACCTTGAGAAGGATTGTGATTATTATCTGAGGTGGGTACTCAGTCCCCTCAACTGACACACCAATTTCTTACACAGACCATGAACAAATACCAATAATACTTCCCAACAATACTTATCATTGCAAATAGGAAGTAGACATCTCTTTCATACCCTCTTTTACGTAATTGGAAAAAAAGATCTCAAAAGCCCTTTTATGATTCTTAAATACTTCGTGATCGTATAAAAATGTAAAACATTCTATAAAGTCTTTTGTGGTTGCACCTCCCTGTGATTTTGCAAGTCACACGGTTTTCCGACTGGAAAAGGTCTTTGTGCACGAGGCCCACATTGCCTGTTGAATTTGTCACAATGGGCCTGATTTGAAGCTTGGCAGGTGAAATCAGTGCCGGATTTCCATATAGGCAAAGTAGGCATCCGCCTACAGGCCCCACTCCTTTTAGGGGCCCCTCGACAACCAATCAAAATAATATTGATTTGATCTTCAAAGAAAATTCCAATTAAGCATTCTTAACTATTGTTTCCAAACGAAAAGAAAAAATGAATCAACTCAAAGAAACAAAACCTTTACATTAAAGACTCCGTTGAGAAAATACTGTATGAATGTAGTGTAATATAATAATAATAATAATAATAATCCACATTTGTAAAGCGCACAATCACCCGTAAGGGTCTCTAGGCGCTGGGGGCCGTCGGGAAGATTAAGCGAGCTATTGCCCAGAGTCACATGGTGCTGGGCTAACCTGCCGCCGGAGCCGGGGATCGAACCCTGATCCCCAGATTCCGGAGTCAGTCGCCCTGGCCGCGGCGCCACACCTCTCCCTGTACCCATTAACAACTTAAAGTACATAAACCAGAAACATCACATTCACCTAAAAGTTTGACTCTTAAAAGCTCATTTTCCGGCAGCTGTCAGTTTGTAACAAAATCTGGTGTACTGGGTATTAGGAGATAATTTGCAAGGGCGGGACCGAAAATTCGAATACCTAGGGGCCCTCACAGGGTTTAAACCCGCACTGGATGAAATCCTCCATCACAAACGTGGCGAATATCCCATTCTGCCTTATTACAAGTGCCATAGAATATAATGGGCTTGCAATAGGGCAGACGTGATATGCGCCATGTTTGCTACAGAGTAACTCATACTCCAAACTCTAATTCAGGCCCTATAATTTGCTAATAGGGAAAGGCCTATTGTCCATATCTGATAACCTCTTATGACTCTGCCTGGCATCAGCAAACAGAAAAAAGATGTGCTTATATCAAACGAACAGCCAGGAGATTGAAAAACATGACAATGCAGCCAGCTACAGACAAAAAGGGCACACAGAGGTAATGGAAACGGTATACTGATGAAGCAATATTGGGATGACAAGTCAGCGGCACAGTACAAAATGGATCACAAACATCATTACAGTGTCGACAGTTCAGGTTATTTCAATTTCCAGTGTACATCGAAAGGAACAATGAAGGAGAAGCTATAAGCATACGTATTCCATATATTTACATTAGTAAACCTATCTGCGTATACTAAGGTTAATCGGTGATAACCCCCATGCCCATGTCTTCATTGTCAAAATAAAAGACGTAATTTTCACTCAAAAATGACAAAGTATGAAGTAAACTGTTTTCTAATTGAATGAGTTCACAGAACAGCCATGTCAATATATTAGGAGGGTATACACCCGTTACAACGCATCTTTTACTCCGCACTACCATTACAACGCGACTTTTACTCCGCATACCATTACAACGCATTGCGCTGGGGGGCGCTCTAGGATAGGGAATAAGTATAATTTACTATCCAACACCTTCCCTAGGGTCCACGGGGACTGGAGTTAGAATAGTAAATTATACTTACCACTATCCAGCACCCCAAAGCGCTATGCGTTGTAATGGTATGCGTTGTAAAAGTCGCGTTGTAACGGTATGCGGAGTAAAAGTATGCGGAGTAACATGGTACATCCTATTAGGAGACATGTTTCAGACTTTACTCATAATGATAGTGCATAGTAAGTACTATTACTGAAGTGAAGGTAAGTTTCGAACTTTTCTAATCTCAAATACTTTAAAGTATACATTGCACACTTGTCTTTAAACTTGCATAGCTTTTCACTGTTCGTCATGCATTGCAAGGTAAACTATGTTAATCCTACGGTATCACAATATTGGGCCTTTAAAATGGTGTTTAGGGATTTAACAATTCACTCTGTGAACACTTAGGTATTCAGCACCACTGTGCACCACTGGCCAATGGTCTTCTACGCTGAGCCCCAACGTTAATTTAGTTTAACTGATTTTGACCACTATGTATAGATTGGGTAAAATCCTAACGCCTAATGAGCAATTCCCAATAATTTCCTGAAGAGTGCATCTCTTCAGAGAAATACCTACGCCTTAATACACCATTACAATGGAGGTTGTTTGTGCCTGGTTACTAGGCCAGTTGTCTGTTGGTTTCCCTGCCATTCACCTCACTCCCTTCTATCTAGATACCCCTCTGCATTGTATGTTTTAGTTCCCATATTCCCCATTCCACCTTATTAGCACGGTATCCCTCCTCACTACTGTACCACAGTCGGTTGCTTTGTAGCGAAGGTTGTCACCTGGCCGGTGTTTTACTGGACTGACCACTATTTCAATATCCCAGCCGGTACAAATATTAGGTAAGTCACCCATAGTCGGTACCCCACCCCCATCTGTACATACTTAAAACAGTAATTTAAAGTGTGTTCTATATCTACCTTCATGGCCCCTAACTGATAATTAACATAAACAAAGATATAAGGCCCATTCTAAAAATAAAAACATATGATTTTATTTAAAGCTCTGTTGTGTCTCATGCCCAGAACTTTGTAGAAACTTAAATCGTGAACCAGTGTGCATTTCTCTTGCAAAGGTGGCAACCCAATTTGCAGCCAGGTTCCACAAATAAACATAGAATCAAAAATAGATTCAACACTTGGGTTAACCAATCATTTTGCCTGAAGTTGAAATGTGTGGACTCCCAGGGATTTCACCGAATCATGACCTTTTTTTGGTATTCGAGGGTCAGAGGGAAGTGTTTATACTGGGAGTTGAGTACTCAAGAGGATTAAACTATTCCCAGTGCTCCGTCTGTGGAAGAGGCCTCTAGCGCCCAATGCTACATTTTACAGCACCCTTCCTGTTCATGAGGCTAATAATGCAACAGGAGACAAGCCTCAGGTGGGGTATTTGGGGTGTTACACCCCTCTAATAAATGTATTCTGTAGTAAATAGTTGGGTACACGTGCTTTGAGTTGGGTATGGTGAGGTGTTTGTTGGATTTCACTTGGGATGTTTTGCGACACATGCATGAAAACACACACACTCTCTCTCTCATCTCATTTTTAAAGGTAATAAAAATTGGTTATTTGACAAAATATTGAGTTTTAAGTACCCCTCACAATCCACAATCCTCTCGCGTCCTACTGGTCTTTAAGCCCCCCTCTTGCCCTGCTTCTCATATACTGCATTTTAACCAGCATTGACTTTTGGGAAATATGAAGCTCACCCCTACCCCCCTTACTCGCCAAGCTACCCTCTGGAATTCTTACAGCTGTCACCCTACTGCAAAGCAAAACGTCTATTAAAACTATTGAATTTTATTGTTTCCCAAACTGTTTCCCCCACAAATCAAAAATGGCTGGACAACCCTATACTGAGCTTTTACATGCACCAATAGTCACAAAAGTCATGTCCCCCAGTTTTCATGGAAATCTATACATTTTAGAACACTGTTAGCAGCGGAAATTGTGTCAATAGCACACAAGTGTCAGGGTAACCTTACCACTGCCTTACCACTGTAGCCAACTGTGGGTATAAATATGCCATGTATGGAACCTCACACAAAAATTTCAGTTTCACCGTGTGTAACCTGCATGAGTAGGTGGTGTCACATGTAAGAGGGATGGTGTGTCACTTTACTCTGGGCTGCCTTTCAGTTGGAACAGATAAAATGAGCTTCACTGAGGCAGAATTACATTTTGTGTGTCTGTGTACTGTAAAGTTAAAGAACAATATTTCCAGAATGTTAAAATATCTCCTTTGATCTGCTTATATTCTATTTTTGTCTTTCTGACTTGAATCACCTCCCTCCACAAAACAGGATATTTCAGGTGCATCGCTGGACATGACCTACTTATCTTCAGTGAGGACTGAAAGATGGAAGGGACTCTGAGCAGGTAATTACGTTTTGTTCTCGACTGTGCTTTTTTGTACGAAGAACAAAGCGTTGGAAGAACAGAATGTATTCAGCATTGGCGTAGACACTGGTAAGCTCCTCTGAAGAGGCTGAGAATTAATAAACCAGGTTGCAGAATATGGTAGGTATAGTCTGTTTGATGACTTTGCAACCCTGTTCACCCAGAAGATGATTCCAATCAGAAAGTTAAGATCAGATTCCCTCTCTGTGCTACATGCACTCACAGTACAGCCTGTCACCACTCTCAGCTGGGTTTCTTACAGTTTTCTTCTGCACCTGAACCTTTCATCTTGACTTATAAATACATCTGTGGCATTGGAGACTTTCTTATCGTGCTTGCAGGAAATATTATTTTGGAACATACACCAAGGGCACATTAAATGGCTTTTTTTCAGTGCACAAAAGTGGGACTATCTAGGCAGTGGTGGCTGCTAAGGAACAGGTGTAGCAGGGTGAGGGGGGGGGGGGTTTGTTGAAAAAAACAACAAAGCCGGGTGGAGAAATGCTAAGTGCGCATGACGGTCTGCCGGCCCAAGTTGGCTGCCAAACCGTCATGCGTACTTAGCAGGGCCCATACCACTCCTCTGCCTTTAACTAGAGCAGCCTCGCCCCAACCTGGCTCCATGCCGAAAAATAAAATGATATAACAATGTGTTATTATCATTTTATTTGTCCTTGTTACACTGATCTGAGAGCAGTAAGGCGACGCTCCTCCTCCACCTTAGCGGCGGAGTCAGCGCTGTATATATGAACAATTATTGGCCCTAACATATTTCCCAGGAGTTGTTTTGTTTTCTATTTCATTTGCAGAAGCTTTCAATTAATGATTGCATTTATAGCTAGAACTTGGAGAGTTCAAGTCTGGAAATGGTCAGCACAACCTTGAGAGGAGGTGTCTAGGATAATCAAGGCCTGGACCCACTCTCACCAGACTCACTAAGAAGATAGTTGGGCATAAGAATGTTCCTGTGCAAACTCTCGAGCAAATGTCCCTGTTCTCTGACTGTCAAAGAGAACCATTTGACATTCAACCCTCGAGCTGTGTCTTCCTCTATGTATAGAACACCCCAATCCCATCTAATATCAGTTCACCTGGCGGAGCACGCTTAAGCAATAAGTTACTGGTAGAGGGAAGTCATCCGATTCTGGGTTCCCATATAGGGAGGGTTGCAGAGGTCTTGGGACTTGCAACCGCACACATTGAAGGTAAGTCTATTTTCTTTAATCGTTAAGGTTGTTTTCATTAATTCTCAATAGGGGGGGTGGAGGCGGGGGCTAGTCAACGCTGCTCCGCTACGGAGTGTGCGGAGATTTGCCTACTCCACGTTCTCCGTGCATACTCTGCGGGCGCAGCGGGGTTCTCCGCCAACGGTTAATTTAAACCCTCATCCACACGCTTAACTTCAAATTGGCATGTTTTGCCCTTCTAGGGTTGATTTTGTGGGTAGCATAATGATTGGGTCTCTTCACTTGAGTGTCCTGTTCTCCAAGTAAAAGAACGTCCTCCTTCCTGAAGGTCAGTTGAATTTAAAATTGTCCCCAATCCCAGAGGAAAACTAATTTAAATTTTGACAACAAAATAATATGGGAAAGGATTAACATAAAAAGCAAAAAGCTATGTTGTTGGGAAGAATTACTTATCCAATACATCTGAGGTGTGAGGTCTGGTCGACATTTTTCAGCCGTGAATAGCCCTGGTGGGTCTGTGGCTTTCGTCAGGACCAGATGAAATAGTAGCCCTCAGATTTTAAAAGAACCTATGTAAGTGGTTTTCTCTTACATATATCTTTGTCCAGAGTATTGCTCAAAGGTGGACATGTCAAAAATGTAAGCCCAAAACAGGCCAGACAAAAATAAAACAAAAAATAGAACAAGGAGAGCACATAATGTCACAGGAGGGAATGCATTGACACACAAAAGAACAAATCCCAAAATAAAGAAAATCCTGAGTGGTGTGCTCATCTTAAAACAACCCAATGACATGATTCTAGAATGTACCTTTAATAAAGTGCAGATATCACCTCCCTCCATAAAACAGGATATTTCAGGTGCATCGCTGGACATGACCTACTTATCTTGAGTGAGGACTGAAAGATGGAAGGGACTCTGAGAATGTAATTACGTTTTGTACTCGACTGTGATTTTTGTGTGAAGAACAAAGCGTAGTCGAAACAGAATGTGTTCTGCCTCAGCCTAAACACCTGTAAGCTCCTCTGAAGAGGTATTCACTAATGAAGCAGGCTGAGAATTAGTAAACCATGCTGCAGAATGTGGTAGGTATAGTCTGTTTGATGACTTATATGGTAGTTATAGTCTGTTTGATGACTTTGCAACCCTGTCCACCAAGAAGATGAATTCAATCAGAAAGTAAAGATCAGATTCGCTGTCTGTGCTACACACTCTCACAGTGCAGCCAGTCACCACTCACAGTGCAGCCTGTCACCACTCACAGCTGGGTTTCTTAAAGTTTTCTTCTGCACCTGGACATTTCATCCTGACTTGAAATACATCTACGTCATTGGTTATTTTCCTATCCTGCTTGTAGGAAATATTACTTTGGAACGTACACCTCTGCACATAAAACAGCTTTCTTTTCAGAGCACAAAAGTGATACGATCTATGCAGTGGCAGCTGCTAAGGAATGGGGTGGCGTTGTGGGGTGGAGGGAGTGTTGAAAAAAACAACACAGCCGGGTGGCGAAATGCTAAGTGCGTATGACCGTCTGGCCAGCTCACTTCCTGTGAACCAGACCAGCCCAGCCCCTTCCCGCCCCAACCTGGCTGCATGCAGAGAAATAACAATGTGTTATTATCATTTTATTTTTCCTTGTTGCATTGATCTGAGAGCAGTGTGGCAACGCTCCTCCTCCACCTTAGAGGCGGAGCCGGCGCTGTATCTATGGGCTATTACTGGTAGTCCTCAGATTTTGAAGGAACTTATGTAAGTTGCTTTCTCTTACATGATATCTTTGCCCAGCTTATTGCTCATAGGTGGACATGGAAAAAACGGATGCCCGAAATGGGCCTGGAAAAGATAAAAAACAAACAGAACAAGGAGAGCACAAAACGTCACAGGAGGGAATGCATTTGCGCACAAAATAACAAATCCCAAAATAAAGAAAATCCTTAGTGGTGTGCTCATCTTAAAACAACCCAGTGACATGATGCTAGAATGTACCTACAACAAAGTGCAGATATTACTTCTTAATCCTTGTGTATTAACAAAGAAAAAGGACGATATGAGGCAAATGTTGTCATCTTAATAATTGTGTCTTAAAAAAGATAGTAATGATACATGGAATTGTAGCTAATATAATCACACTGTGGAACCGTGCTTTTTAAGATAAAAAATAGTGCATTAAAAAACATATGTGAGAAGAAAACATACCCAAGAGTACTAAAAAGTACCTTATTAAAAGAGAGGATATTGCCTCATGGCGTTGGGGAGGACCTATGGGTCCATTCACATCGGAATTGTAAAAAAAGGGGATAGGCAAAAATTCATTACCAAGAAAACAAGAGAGCTGGATAATCAAGTAAAAACAATGTGCTTACATTAACGATCGTAGGCATGGCATTTATCAAGGAAAAATGAGGTACTTATCTTGAAGCTGGTGGACATGGCACTTACTTTGAAATTGGCCATTGACATCAGTGTCCCAGCCTCTACCATCCCCAGATGGGTAGTGTAGGACTTGGCCTTTTTGGCTAAAGTTCCCTTAACTTTTTGCTTTCCTCCTAGACCCTTTCCTGACATAGAGTTGCCAATTTAGATGCTTTGAGTACTTTGCCACGGCTGATCAGTGTCAAAGTACAAGTGTTCTCTATGTAAAGTGTAATAGTAATTGGTTGGCCCTGATTGGTATGTTTGCCTTACTAGTAAAGTCCCTAGTGATGTGCACTGTGTGTGCCAGGGCTAATAATGCAAGGGCACGCGAAGAAGGGAACTCAGGCCTGCAGTGTAGGGCCTGCGCACATTTTGCAAAGTGAGCTGGTTCCCTGTTTGGAAACACAGGAACATAAAAGTTTCTGGAGAAGTCCCAAGCAATGTGGTGTGCGAGTGCTTTTGCAGCTTGAGACCCTCAGAAGTTGTGCCTTGTGATCGTGGGCATGCAGGAGTAAGCTGAGTCTTGGACGTGCAGGGTGCGTGTCATGGTGCAGGCCAAGGTGTTGGTGAGGAGCGCCTGGTCATTGTGTGCACGGGGATTGAGGTGAGATTTGGATGCGCAGGGTGCATGTCGTGGTGCAGGCCAGGGCGTTGGTGAGGAGCGCCTGGTCATCATGTGCAATAGTAGAGAGGTGAGACTTGGACGCGCAGAGTGCGTGTCGTGTTGCAGCCAGGGCATTGGTGAAGAGCGCCTGGTCATCGTGTGTACCGGGAGAAGAGGTGAGACTCGGATGTGCAGTGTGCGTATCATGGTGCTGTCAAGGCGTTGGTGAAGAGAGCCTGGTCATGGTGTGCACTGAGTGAAGAAGGGAGTCTCGGACACGCAGGGTGCGTGTCGTGGTGCAGCCAGGGTGTTGGTGAGGAGCGCCTGGTCATTGTGTGCACCGGGAGAAGAGGTGAGACTCGGACGCCCAGAGTGCGTGTCGAGGTGCAAGCAGAGGCGTTGGTGATGAGTGCCGGGTCATTGTGAGCACCAGAGAAGAGGTGAGTCTCGGACGCGCAGAGCGCGTGTCGAGATGCAACTAGAGGCCCTGGTGAGGAGTGTCTGAGTAGTGTGTGCACCAAATTCGAAATAAGTCTCCACAGTGCTGAAGGTGGATCTCGATGTTCACTGAGACCGCCGGAAGGAGGGCCAGGTCATTGAGCCCTCTGAGTTAAACAGCAGCAGCCCAGACCAGCAGCCCTGAAGGAGCTGAGGCACCGGCCTGAGCTCGCCATGCCCATTGACGGAGTTCTAGATCAAGGCCCAAGTCACTGAAGGAGGAGAGGAAAGTGGGGTTGCGCCCCCCCAGGTACCTTGGATTACCCCCTGAGGTGGGCTGCGGGCCCGGAGGGACGCTCTCTCGGCCTCTCGCTTCTGTCAGCTGCCGAGCATCTAGGCCTGTGCTGGCCCAAAGAGAGGCAGTACTGGGGCCGGAGTGAGAAGCAATACTTTTGTGTCATCATTGATCCATATTGGGGGCACTGTTAAAGGAGCATCTAAACTGTTGTATTACACTTTGGATTATTGCTGCTAACGAACTATCAAACTGTCGTATGATGCCTGACCTTATTTTTGCCTTGCGAACTACATGCTGAGTGCGTTACGCACTGCTTATTTTTCCCTTGCAGAGTACATGATTGTAATGTGGCGCATTGCATTCTTTATACATCGCACAGTATCTGATTATAATGTGGCACAGTGCATTATTTCTTCCGTGCACAGCACATGATTGTAGCGTGACGTATCGCTTTGTTTCTTCCTTGCACAGGGCATGCTGGTAGTGATATGCATTGCATTATTCCTTCTATTGCAAAGTACATGATTGTGGCGCTACGTATGGCATTGTTTCTCTATTGCACGGTACAGGAGAATAATGTTACGCATTGCAGAATTTGTTTTATTTTGCAAAGCATGTGATTCTAACAATACGACTTGCCTAACCTTTTGGAAACGGTTAGAAGTGAGCTTAACTGTTGTTTAGAAGCCGGGGTTGGGATTAGAACCTACCAACCCTCTTAAAGGAACACTACCCATCCTTTTATGTTGGTTTTGTATTGTGTGATCATACCGTATAACTTCTTATATAAAGATTATACTCATTTTATCAAAACTCGTGTGGAGTTCATTTGTGGTAACATCATTGGGTTTCTGTGATTGTAGTTGCACATATTGTACACTCGTGCCTTGGAGATAAGCCTGGCTGCTCATGCCAAGCTACTAAGGGCGTGAGCAGGGCTATCTCAGACGGTGTCCTTACTTAGGCTAACGTTGAAACGAGGGGTCAGGGACTCCCACCTCCAGCATTTGGTGGCAGCAGTGAGGGATAAGGACCCCACTTCCAACGGGTAGCCAGAACGGGAGAGTGGGTGCTATATAGCACTCAGAGACAGAATAATCAAGAAAGGATCGAGTTCTGCTGCAGGAAACGTAGGCTGCCTTAACTGAATAGAAAAGGGGCTAAATGTTTTAAATGCTGATAGTTTCTAGGGCACTCATCTATGAGGCAACAGGCATTAAATATTAAAAAAGGTACTAATGTGCTGAATGACGCCAATGGTGCGATAATCATAAAGATTCAAATGGATGAAAAGTGAAAAAAGGTTGAAAAAGGAGGTTAGAAAAACAAGCATTTGCAATGCAATCGGTCTCACCTTTGGACCTTATGTGTATTTAGCTATGCAGCACATTAGCCTGGGTGCTGAAACATCTACTGTTCTTTAACATGGAGGGAAAGTAGGTACCCAACTGTTTGACACGCCAGGTATGGGAATGCATGGAGAGAAATATTGCCTTTCAGCGGGAAATGGTATAGTCCAAAGCTCTCAGGGCCTTAGGTGGTCTTAGCACTGAAAATAAAAGATTTGAAAAAATATTATTGTCTACGGGTGCTCGTGGAAGACAATTTCTATGGACTGGAATCTAGAGAATGCTTAACTGATTCTGGTATTTTACTGCCCTTTGCTGGTCGTTTTCTATCAAGATTGTTAAACAGAGGCAGTTGAACAGAAAAAAGTTCCTAAGCAGACACAGACAAGTCCTAGGGCTGATCTCCAGAGCCAACAAAGTACATGCACATATAAGTATATAATAAATATCTACTAAAGTATATACAAGAGGTCTCGAATGCTCAACCTAATGAGAGAGGGCTAATTTCTAAACTGAGAATTTTGATGTAATAAAACTGAGAAAGTTGTATGTGGAAGAATAATGTTAAAAAATAATATAGATAATGATATCATCAAGGATTCAATTTGTTGTATATTATGGAAAAAGAAATTCAGGGAAAAGGTTAAAAAAATATTCCTCTTATGACCCGCTTGTGGCGAAGTGCGTAAAATGACCACACAGGTTGCAAAGGGTAGTCCTTATATCATTATTGCGTGTAAAAGTACCACCTTTGAAAAGAGGCTGATATTGAGAATCATAAATAGAGCTGTTGGATAATCTACTGTCTGGTATGCGTAGAGGTATATTAGAGGTCTGTCAAAGTAAAGAAAGGATGGAAGTGATAGAGTAAGATTACCATAAAACAATCACATGGCATTCAGTTGAAAGTTATCTGAAAGGTGGTAGAAGTCATAGGCACAGAGAGTCAATTTGCGTTCTTATTGTCAAGATATATTTAGAGGTATACACTAAGTTTTGCTAAAGTACAAAAGTTACAGTAAAGAAGAGTGGTTCTTCAGACATATTGTATTTAATTGATAACTGAAAGGCATGGGATGTTGTCGTTAGCTTCTTCATCGAAGGTTCTTAGGCGGTACACCCATTGTTGTTCTTTTTTAAAAAGCACTCATTCTGCCTCCTTTTTGTCATCCATTGTCTCCAGGACAGTCCATTGAAGATCATTTTCTGTGTGGTTGGCAGATAGGTAGTGGTTGCTCATTTTCGTTGCAATCCTTTGGCATCTAATATTACTCCAGTGTTCATCTTTGTGTATTTTTCTTTTTCTGCATGTCATACCAATGTATTTGTGGTGGCATGGACATATAATCATATAGATCATGTGTGTTGAGTAACAGGTTATATATCTTCTCAGAGTCCTATGTCGCTGGACATTCAGTTGTAGATCTTTTGTCGCCTTCGTTAGATGGCATACTGTGCTGGATCAGCATGGGTAGTGGCCTGCAACCTGTTGTAAACCCCAGGTAGATAGCAAGGTAGGGGCCTGGTTTGTAATTGTACATGTGTGGGTATGGACAAGGTGATCCCATAAATTCTTGTTCCTTTTATGGCCAAACCGTGGTTTTGGCCCGTCCAAATTATTTGATGTTAGGATATTTCAACATCTATTGATGGCTGTTTTAATGTAGTTCGAGGCAGAGCAATACGTTGTAATGCAAGTGAGGACAATCTGAGAAATTGGCTGTATGGAAGATTCTCTCTTAGTGGTCATGAATGGAACCTATTGAATGGGAGTAATCTGTTCTTTGCTGTGGGTTTGTAGTAAGTTTTCGTTTTTAGTGTCCTGTCTTCTGCAAAGATAGAGACGTCTAGGAACTCCAAAGTTATTTAATGTGAGGTACATGTGAACTTTAGGTGATTATCATGGGCATTGAGCCATTCTATGATTTCAGCTTCATCGGAATCAATGCCGGACCATGTGAAGCATTGCAAAGCCAAGCAGGCATAAGTATGAATTTTCAGTGAGATTAACTTGGTCCTGATATTCAGCCCGTGCTCCACCACAGTTGGCCTACATTTGTGACTTTGTATCGATCGATGTGACCAGATAACGACAGTTGGCTGTTCGTGCTTTTAAGCACTCATTTGACCTAAACCTTTAAAATTGTATGCCTCCATTTCTACTGATTGGATTTTTGTTGTGTGGGTTTCATATAATGTATTAAATATTGCTCTGTATTTCTAATCTGGTATGGGATTTTTCTTGTGTTGTGATTTCACTTCTTTAATGTTTGAAGTGCCCCATAAATACTTTACAGATTGCCTCTATTTGCAGCCTGACTGTTTTTGAGCCAAGCTTTCAAAGAGTTAAGCACAGGCTTTCCTTATGTTTCTCCCTGACAAGAATTGTGGTTGGTTCTTGATTAGGGGTTCACCACCCTCACCCAGAAACCCAATTTCCTACATATATTTAATAGGATAGGCAGTTAAACGGACATACAGGATAGGCTACCTCTGTTTATCTACATCTTCCGGCAGCTTTTATTCTTCTATGGAAATCCTTCCAAATATGTTAATTTCTACTTTGAGCCCATTATTTAATTATTTATTTTCTGAACACAGACACCATGTGTTCCTTGTTCAACGTATACATGTAATCACAACTGTTCCCTTCTCATTTATTCGCACTTCAAAAGTGACATCATGGAACATTTAGAAAAATGGTTAGTAACAAATCATTCTTCAGTGAGAGTGTGAGTCCAAAAGCCAAGTAAATGTGTTTCCCTTTTAATCAGCTGTGATATTAAACCTAAAATGAGGTGGCATTCCTTGCAAATAAATCATGTTTTAGTAACTAATATATCAGCTGCAAATACCAATGTAGAAAATTACCACCCATCATCCATCAATAATCTCCTTTATTCTTACGATCTGGTATTAATATATACACTTCCTGCTAAAAATCAATTATGTGTTTGCATGGTTCCAAAAAATACAGACTTAGGGCCATATTCTTTCTTGTCTAGGGTGGAGGAGTTTCTTTTTTGTTCTATTGAACATGGTACATCCAAAAGGGGGTGTCAGGGAGACGTTACAGCACATATTTATGGTTGTGGCATGCCTGAAGAAAAAGTGTGACTGCTTCTGGATTAATTAATATTCTTCAAATTTAAGCCAAATGCTACTAGCTTGAATATTGGAAGCTCTGTGAAACGGAACGCAAAAACACTTTCAAATGAACAAGGCAACATTTTAAATTGGTATTTAATAAATGTGTCAAAGAAAACCCTATTGGTCGAGCAATACACTGAGTTTCCCGGTGAAGACACATTCTTATTCAATAATGTTTAGAGATACCAATACTTTCAGCAACTATTCCTCCAGGTATACCCTAGTTAAGATGGAACTCCATCAAATGAGGGGGTGTCTGGTGCGACAATCTTTTTTGCCCCTGCGACCCCCATGATCTCCTCCTTGCATTGCTTCCCTGCCACCCAGCAAATGTGCCGCTCATTTCTCCATAGCACCTCTCTCACATAAATGTCATTTGTTTTAAAGTGGCTTTACTAATCCCCACAAAGCCATCCATATAAAATACAGATATGTTCTTTGCAGCAGGCACATTAACCCTCCGCGCTTCTTTTTGGCAAGTCAAAACTGCCCTTAAGCAAAACTCGGATCTCTCTCTATAGTAGGAACATTAATCACAAGTGTTATCTTGACATGTTTATTGCTGCCTGAAAGCTAGAACCAAAAGGAACTCTGCGGCGTGTGCTTTTAAATCTTATGTTACTGCTAAACACAGCGCCCCCTTGAGGTCAGTGCCCTGTTCCAGATCAGTGACCTCTGCAGCCGCACCAGTTGTACCCCCTAAAGCAGGACCTGACAAGCACTAGGAAACTTAAAGGGGCAGAGTTGCTTACATTTCATGCAACGCAGGGCAGCAAGCAAAGTTGCTGAGCTGTGTTGCATGAACGGGAGACAGCAGAAACGCGCCATATCAATTGTGATATGGCACATTTCTACTGACTCCTAGCGTGGGTGCACTGTGTGAAAAGTGCCTTTGCTTTGCTTCGTAAATAGCAAAAAGAATCTTGCGGCTGGGCTATGCCACAAAAGTAATGTAACCCTAATGTAAAATCTTAAGAAATCTGAACCTTGACCACTATTTGGAAATCTTTGAGTAGCAGGGCCCTGAAAGATAAAGTACAGCATCAAAACTGCGGATTACTTAATATAAACTTAAATATTCAACTCAGTCTCATCATCGCAGCAACCCTCTTCCCACTGGGAGAGTCACTTGTTTTTATTAAATATACATTTTGTGTTGAATGTTTACAGACATTTAAGGTTAATCACTTCACAGGTATAAAAATAGATCCAAGCACAGTTCCTCTTTTCTCTATAGTAATGTAATTTTGACAATCACTAGGTCACAACGTAGGGTACGAGGGTGCAGGGCTCAAATCAAACATGCTGAGAGATCCCCACCTATCTAGCGTGGATTTATTTGCCGAAAATTCAACCATCTGTGGAGCTGATGCGCCTTCTGCATTTTCAGCAAATATAAATGTCAAAGTGGGGCATTGTTTCTGAAAAAGGAACAATTGTTCTGACATGCTGGGAGTTTTCTTTCTGTATTTAGGCGTCTTTGTTTGTTTTCCATGCCTGAGTCTGTGGCGCCTTATATGATGGACCCAAACAAGGTTAATATGCAGGGGGAAGATTGCTGAATAGGACAGACCTCCCAGTGCAGGAACGGCGGTAGCCCTGTGGGCTTGCTAATGCACTACTTTGACTACTATTGGTGGGTGTCTTCATGAGCGGTACATCGGCAGTTCCTCCACTTCTAAGTGAGGCAGAAGAACTGCATGGTTTGTGGGGCAGGAGAACCACCAATTAGCAATTGGTTTTAAGTCCCTTTAGACTCCAAACAAAAGCCCCCACACTTCCAGATCAATATCATTAAGTTGTTGAGGAATTGTGATCCATAGCACTACATTGCAACAATAGCAAAGTCTATGTGGTTACAGTGCGGGGACATGACACACAGCATAGCTGGGAGCACCACATTTTAATGCTAACAGTGTATGTGGATGCCACCACAAACTCCATCTTATCTGCACTACTGAGAAACAGATAGACTGTTGCTGGTTGAAACGAAGCATTTTGAAGTGTCTAGAGGTCAAGGAAACGATGCATGTCTAGAAAACACCTGGTGCTATATAACTTTGCTTAATTAATCACTAATGCAGAACAAGTGGCTCAAAAAGCTAAATATTAAACTGTTGAATGTGAAATTCAAACAAAATGGAGGATTCCCACTGATACTACCTGTTCATAGATGTGGAACCTACTAGACCTTTCAGGCAAAATTAAGTCTATTGGTTCAGGTGGAGAGCAGGAGACACCTTGGGCATCATCGTAGGCACATCAGGCATGACTCTTCCATCTTCAGGTTTTTATGAACTGGTGATAACAAGTTGGTGGGGGCTGCTGTTTCTAACAATTGAACCAGCTAACAATTGGATACTTTCCTATGCCCTATCAGTACAAATTCGCACCAGAACTCATTCCCTTTTTCATCACTTCCTGTCTTTCTGCATTTTAAACCTTTATTGAGCTGCTAAACAGGATAGCAGAAATCAGACTCTTCTCTCTGAAGTAACCCTGGGCATAGTTTGTGTAGTAGCACTACTCATAGCTACGCGAAGTGCACTTCGCACTACAAAAGCTACGCATAGCTACGCGAACTGCGTAGTGCACTGTGCAAAATGCTTTTCGCACTAATTGCACAGTGCCGGATGCTTATCCGCACTGTGCAATCAGTGCAAACCGCATCTTGCACAGTATAAGCGGTCGTTTTCTGCCGCTCGAGTAGATTTCTACTCGAGCGGCAGCTTTCTCACCGCGGACTGGTAGTTTCTCATCGCGAGCGGTCACGACCATACGCGACCACTCGCAATGAGAACCCTGACCTCCCTGCGTTGAGAATCTCGCCGGGAGGTTTATTTTCCACGCTCGCGATCGGCAACTTGATGTTGCTGATCGCGAACGAGGAAAAAGTCTCCCTGGCGTCGAGGACCACGAGCAACCAAAAAATGACCGCTGCCCTATGCTATGCTATGCATGTTTGCACCGTGCTACGTGCAATTCGCGTAATGCGAAGTAGCTCAAACTTCGCAAACTACGTGAGCGTAGCGTAGTACTTTGCCCAGGGTTACACTAAAGCTTTAAATCCCCTTTTAAAAAGAGCACTATCCAAATGGGGAACCACCCACTCTTCATGGTCTGGCAACAACATTTCCCCTGCTGTAGACAGAAATGGATGTCTATGGGACTCTCTAGAAGGAAGTGTTCTTTTCCTTGGCCCTCCTTGTGGTATCTTGGTGTCAAACGACAGGCTTATGCCATGGTTTTCTGAGATGCTGCCTCCTGCGACCTGTCCTAAATGACCAATCCCAGTTAAGTGTTGTCACACTTCAGTATTCTTGCCATTATAAGTTGGTGTATTGTTCTGTATCAGAACACATGATTAGAATTAAAATTGCTACAATTGGTGGGAAGGGAAAGCCAAGAGGACTAGATTGTTACGGTGAACCTTTCAGGCAGTACAAAGTACAATTTTAAGGTTGCCTTTCCATTATAGATATTCACATTTGACTGCCCCAACTGAACTAGATTTTTTAATAATAGTTAAATGAAATCCTAGGCAAGTTTCTTTTTTTTCCTGGCCATCATTTTTCAAAAGACGGTCCGCCACAATTGAGCATCTCCACAGAAACTTTGTGCTTTGCCTATAGTGTGACAAGAGCACTTTGCAGCTGTTCACTGTAGGAATATATATTCCTTTCATATTTATCATGATAGATATTATACATAATCGGCCTGATTCATCAAGCTAAATTGCACTCGCAAAGGGCAAGATTCTCAGAATCTTGCCTTTTGCGAGTGCAATTTTTGCATTTGGGATTCATCATCCCAAATGCAAAATTCGCTATTTAAGAATTCGCACATTTGCGAAGAATTGAATTTAAGGAATCTCAATTTGAGATTCCTTAAATGCAATTCATGAATAATTTTAAAATTGCGAAAATGCAATTTTGGGCCGCTATTTACCGAGAGGTCAGACCTCTCGGTAAATAGCAAAAACTTAGAAAAATGCAAAAAGCATTTTTCTAAGTTGCATGTTGCACACACACATGTCCTTTGGACATGTGTGTGCGCAACACCTGTTTCAATTTGCATTTAAGGGGTGCTACAGGGTGTCCTTTGGACACCCCTGGCACCCTTTAAATCGCTATCTTATTTGCGATTAGCTAATTGCTAATCGCAAATAAGGAATACTCCCCATTCATTCCTATGGGCCTTTTGGCCCATAGGAATGAATGGGGAGTTATTCCTTATTTGCGATTAGCAATTTGCTACTCGCAAATAAGGAATGTGTAGGAATCACTATTTATTTAGCTATTCCTACATGAATACCGTTTTGCGAGTCCTTAATAGCGATTCGCTATGAATCGCTATTAGGGGCTCGCAAAACGGCCCGTTGATGAATAAGGCTGTAAGTTCCCAACCGATGGGGTTACAGTGCACACGCAAGTGTGATTTAGAAAATGTGTAAAAGTAAATTTCCTACAGTTTGTACACATCATCTGGCATGTCTAACTCAGTATTTTAAACTGCAGCCAGATTGACTTCAGTCATTGCATTCTATTTTATGACATATTTGTGAGTGCTTACATATACCCTCTAGGCGATATGTGACATTTACAGTGGCGGCCGGCACCAGTAGGAGCAGTAGGGTGGTGGGGGAATTCGACAGATGACGGGCTAGGTAAAAATTAAATAAATAAAACCACTTACCTTGCGCTTGCTGAATCGTGAGTGCGGTAAGCGCAAGGTAAGTGGTTTTATTTATTTTTTTATTCAATTTTACCTAGCCTGTCGTCTGTTCACTCACCCCCATCCCGACCTCACCACACGTATCTGTGACAACCGCCACTGGACATTTAACTTCCATGCCACTGATGCATTATCTGCACCTACTTACCATGGCCTTACTGGAATGTGAAATAAACCAAAATTACCTCATGTTTATAGCGACAGACAATCAAACTGTGAAATGAATGCAGTGGTACACCAAACTGACTCATATTTCTAACAACATCCAATTTGACGATATGGGGAGACCACTCAAAACTTGTCCTTTCTCACCTTTTAGACAGTAAAAGTAAAGTGAGTGGAAAGTATATTTAATACAGTTTTGATTAAAGCCCCCAACTTCAAATAGAGAGACATGTTGATATTGAAGTGGCACAATTTAGACTCGTTATATAATCTTTACTATTAACTATGAATCTTTATGTAGGTCTTTTGTGAGTGCTTCTTTTATTTGACTTGTCCTAAGCCACAGATTTGCCACAAAAGCAGTTTGGTTGCAAGAATATGGTTCTGCATTTCTATAGGTATTCTCAAATTCTTAGATAATTTGGCATTGTTTGTATTCCTCCGCCAGACCTTAATAAGACACAATGCGACTTACTAGCTGCCTTCTTTATCGATAAAGTTGACAAAATTCATCAGGGCATTGAACAAGTTCTAAATGAACATAATCAGACTCACCTGATCCTGCCCAATATTCCACATGCCAAGCCAAGTTACAATTCTAACACTCCAGGCTCCATCCCCTCTGCTGAGGCATCTCCTGTTACACTAAATAACTGGCCGAAGCTTAGCCCTGATATGGTTCACAAACTACTTAAAACTATTAAATCAGGCTCGCCCAAAGACCCACTGCCATGCTCAGTTCTAAAAAAAACTCAGCAGTGGTGCCCTGGCCATAATCACCGATCTTCTTAATGCATCCCTGCAGGAAGAATCTGTGCCGGATGAGTGGAAGCACGCGATGATTCATCCGCTGCTAAAAAAAACGGGAGCGGACCCTAATCTGCCAGCTAACTTCCGGCCCATCTCCCTGTTGCCCACTTTTGCAAAAATACTAGAAAAACATGTTCATAGGTCTCTTACTGACTTCATAACTACTCATGATCTGTTACCCTCCCATCAATCAGGATTTCATGCAGGCTTCTCCACAGAGACGACCTTGCTAGGCGTAACTGAGAACATCCGTTTTATGTTGGACAGAGGAGAAACTGTGGCCCTGGTGCTGCTCGACCTCAGTGCAGCATTTGACACTGTGTCGCATGCCGTCCTTGCCCGAACACTTCATTCCATAGGCATTCATGGCGCGGCCATTAATTGGATTAAATCACTGCTGGAAAAGCGTACATTCCAAGTCTTCTCACAATCCGCTTGCTCTGACATCATGACCTTCAAACATGGAGTACCGCAGGGCTCTATTTTGAGCCCGCTACTTTTTAATATTTATATGAGCCCGCTTGCCAAAATAGTAGAAGAGACTTATGTTCTCCTACGCTGATGATTCTCAGCTTCTTTTCTCTCTGTCTTCTTCGGAACCTGACAATCCCTCCTCATTAAAACTTGGACTAAGTAAGATTGCGGAGTGGATGTGTAAAAACTTTCTTAAACTTAACGGTGAGAAGACCGAATTAATTGTCCTGGGGAAGAACAAAGAGCATTGGGGACCCCAACATTGGCCAGCAGAAATGGGTACTCCCCCGGTTCCAGTCAAACTTGCTCGTAATCTAGGTGTCATCATTGATGGCTCTCTCAATCTGAACCAGCAAGTTGTGAAGACTTCGGCCACATGCTTCGCAATATTAAAATGGTTAAAAAAAATCTGCTGGATGCTGGCCGAACATACTCAGAAAACAGTTATCAATGCCTTAATAACCTCTAGGCTGGATTATGGTAACGTGTTATACTTAGGGGCAAATAAGGCTACAATCCGCAGACTGCAGACAGTGCAAAATGCAGCAGCGAGACTACTGTGGAAAATTCCCATCTCCACATCAACCTCCAAGTACATCCGGGAGCTGCACTGGCTGAAAATTGAGAATCAGATCAAATTTAAATCCCTATGCTTTATGCATAAGATCTCCACTAATAATGCCCCAAAGTATCTACAAAATCTTGTACGTCCCTATCGTCCATCTCGAACCCTTCGATCAGCCACGGCTAACCATTTTGTAATTCCTAAAATTAGGCTGTCACGCATGGGTGGCAAATCCTTTTCGTTTCTTGGACCCTCGCTCTGGAACACTCTACCACAGACACTACGGAATGAGACAAGTTACATGAAATTCAGGAAAGCCTTAAAAACCTGGCTGTTTAACATCTAAAAAGACTTGCTTCAAATCAAACTACTGGATCCTTAGCGCCGGGAAACCCTTTGTTGGGTAGCTGTTGCGCTATATAAAGGAACTAAATAATAAATAAATAAATAATTGCCAAAATTATATCTCCACTCTATTTCTCTGCACATTTATGATGGTGACACTAATATGATCTAACCAAAGGTCTGGATACAGAACTCTTACTTTTTATCAAACTGAAATAGAAAGATGAAAACTATCAGGGCCTTAAAACGTAAGCAAATTTAAAAAGTGCTTGACTCAAGCACTACCATATTACAATGTACACCTGACCTCTTATGTTCGCGGACAAACCATGATTTATGCAGGATTTAATATTAGCCAAAAATAATACTAAGTTTTAGCCTTGTTTATGACCGCCCATTTGATGTAAACTCCTCCACAAAAATAACGAACTGGCTCATTCCTCCTCTGTCAGCGGCCAAAACCTTAGGAGTTTTAACCACTTCCACATTGAGCATGGAGAGAAATATTAAACAGGCTATTAAATCCTGTTGGTACCCCCAGATGTGTGTTCAGAAACAATGTAAGACTTTTTATTAGCAGAAAAACTGGTGGATCAAAGATTGGCCAATGACATATTATCTATGTGGACTATACATTAATTATGCACTCAAAAATTATGTTTGAAACCACTGTCGCAGTAGTGCACAAGATTTTGCATGAATAATGCTCGTCTTAAAAAATAATCAAACTCCACACTTTCCAAGTTGGCAGCTCGGTCAGATTCCAGATTGACACAAATATGTTGTCGCAGTTGTAAGGCATGGAACGAATGCTCTTTCACCCTTCATTCGAACATAATCGAATATCTTGCAATTTTTGCAGTCACTGACATTTCCTCTGAAAGGCTTCTTTTGAGTAAGTTGCATGATAATCAAAGGAATAACAGGCATAGTTTGGGCACACGGAAGGGCACCAATTCCCATGGCGAGCAAAGACATCCAGCGACTACCTTTATTCTGTATATTACAATTCAAGCACGCTTTCTCATTTCTGAGACCGTTCATGCATTTCTACGAATCGCAATACAGTGCCAATGTAACAGATGAGCACATTTTGGAGGTCAGATTTAATGATTAACAATAACTTTGGGTAGTATTTTGTTCGATTTGTGACAATATGATCAAGTTGCTTGTTAATAAATTGTTCTATAAATTGCACCCACAATTCATTACTGAACCAGTTCTATTTCGTCCAAGAGTAGCTGGCAATTAGGACTAGGCAAACATTAGCTGCAGGGGAAATAAAAGAAATCAAGGATAGTACAGGGGCCATAGTTAATAAGGTGGAGGAGGTGCAGGAAGTCTTCAGGAGGTTTTACGAAACACTATATGAGCAGGACTCAAGTAATGCTGAGCTAAGGATTACAGATTACCTGGCACAGATACCGCATAGAGGGTTAAGTATAGAAGAGAGGGGAAAACTGGATCTCCAGTTAACGATACAGGAGGTAAGAGAAGCGACATTTAGTCTCCCCTCCGGCAAAGCAACAGGCCAAGATCAAATTCCTGTAGAATTTTATAGGACTTTTTGGGACGTGTTAGGAACAGACATCTGGGCAATCTGCTGCATGGCGCAGGGGGGAAGGGTTGTTCCGCAGTCCTGGGCCGGGGCGGATATAATCGTGATACTAAAAAAGGACAAACCTCCAACAGAGCCAGGTTCATATAGGCCAATTACGTTGTTGAACGCAGACGCAAAAATATTTTCTAAAACATTAGCAAAAAGGCTGAGTAGGGTTATCGAGGGGTTGGTGTCCCCGGCACAGCATGGCTTTATTCCAGGGAAAGGGACTACCCAACATACAAGACAGATGATCACCGTCCTGGATGCAGCCGAGGTGGCAGGAGACCCCGTCGCGGCAATTTTTTTGGACGCTGAAAAGGCCTTTGACAGGGTCTCCTGGGCCTATCTGTGGAAAGCCCTGGAATGGGCTGGGATAGGTAAAGGCTACATAAAGGCAGTTCAGGCACTATATAAACACCCGTCGGCTAGGATAAGAATCAACAAATCATATACGAAGGCAGTACAGATCAGGCGAGGGACCAGGCAGGGGTGCCCAGCTTCACCTTTACTGTTCGCTATATATCTGGACCCGTTGTTAAGAAGGCTTGCGCGTAATCACAGGATCCCCCCAGTCAGGATACACGAACAGGAATGTAAAATGTTCGCCTATGCGGACGATGTAGCAATCACAACATCAGCACCGGGGGGGGGGGCTCTGGTCGAAATAGAGCAAGAGGCAAGGGACTTCGGGGTGTTCTCGGGGTATCTTATGAATAGAGGAAAGACGCAGATAGTGCAGAACAGATTTACTATATTCCAGGATACGAGAGTAGTTCCAGAAGCAATGTATTTGGGGATTAGGGTGTCAGCGGAATCGGATAGAGTAGTGGAGATCAATATGGAGCCACTCCTAGGAAAGGTTAAAAGAAACTTAGAGAGAGTCAACAATTTACATTTGACGCTAATGGGGCGCATTAATATGATTAAAATGGTTACGTTTCCAAAATTTCTATATATTCTCAGAGCGATTCCCTTATACTTTGATTGCACATGGTTTAATAAAATAGAAGCAATTTTGAACAGGTTCATATGGGCACAGGGGAAGACACGTAGGGCGTATCGTTTTCTGACACTACCGAGGGAGAAGGGGGTTTGGGGGGCACCTGATTTTAGATTATACTATTGGGCAGTAGCTCTCCAATACTCGCAAGGGTTATTAGGAGGTAGTAGCCAGAGTGGCGAGAGATTGGGTTGCGTGAATGTTTATGAGGCGGTTCTGGGTAAGGAGACAGGGAACGCCTTGGTGAACACAGTGGATTATGCCTATTTTAAACATACTAGGTTCAAGACACTAAGTGCAATTTACAAAATCTGGAAGGCCGTTGGGAAAAAGTTAGGAATTGGGAGGTATAACAGATATCTTAGGCTGTATACAAATAATGCTTTTCCCGCAGAGATCTTCAGGGACACAGTTATGAAGGAGTGGGATGGTAAGGGGATTAAAAAACTAGGGGACTTGTTGGATGTAGAAGGGGTGTTTTTACTATTTCAGGATAAACTAAGTTTAAGATCCCAGGAAGTAATTTCTTTAAATACTTACAAGTTAGGAGTTACTTCTATAAGAAACAGGGTGGACCAGTAGGGATGTCTCATTGTAGGATAATGGACTATTTGGAGCGTAGCACACGGGCAACGATTAGGCAACTCTATGCAGAATTTTACGCATTAAAAACAGATGATAGAGAGAAATATATCAAGAAATGGGTGGAACAAGTAGGGGCACACCCCGATGGTTTACAAGCCTCATTAGATCTAGGTCGGTCGGTTTTGTGCTCGGCTACCTTACAAACTCAGCACTATAAGACGATCTATTCTCTCTACCATACCCCTGCTAGAATTGCCCAGTGGGGGGGTAGCACTGGAATAACTTGTCCACGATGTAATTCAAGTAGTGCCAATATTATACATATGTTTGCACAATGCCCACAACTTTATACATTAAAATTGGCAATTGAAGAATTCCTGGAGGGCTCTCTGGGGATGAAGACTAAATTGTCGGATGAATTGATAATGTTAGGGGTGAAAATAGGAGATAATAATGAACACCCAGAATTTTTGTTTATGGTTACGGCAGTTTTTAGGATTACTATTGCAAGGGCTTGGCTTGATAAGACGGCACCTACATTTCAGACATGGATTGCAAGGCTCCTTTCCACATACAATCTGGAGAAGGCCATCTATGATAGGAAAGGTAGAAGGGCAAGATTATTGGGGGTAGGATATGGTTACCCATTGAGAAATGGAAGAATAGGAGTAAGTAGAGGGTAAAAATATGAATTTTGATTGTATTTGAATTTTGTGAAATGTCGCCTCCTATATCTGTACTGTAAAAAATGCATTGGATTTACTGGAAAAATGAGGGGGGGGGGAACTCAATAAAAATGTTTTTAAAAAAAAAATAAAAAAAAATAAAGCCCACTAAAATGACAAAAATCTGTTCAGGGATCAGGAACTTGTGAAAGAAAAGGTCCACTCACAAAAAAAAAAAAAAACAAGAGTAGCAGCAGCCTTGCCCTCCAAAGTCTGTCTCGATTATCTATCAAAATCTATCGATTATAATGTTCTGGTTGCCCATGCCACCAGAACATTCTATTTAATGAATCGACACAAGCGAATTTGATAAACTAAAGCGATCTTAGTTTTAAAAACCACCTTGTTATACTTTTGCATAGTATCACAAAAATTAAAATTAAAATTAGTCCTGGAAGAAATGTTAATTATGCAGTGGAAATTTTCATAATTTCCGAATTGCGAACTTCACATACACTTTGCATGCAAGATACTCTTTCGCACTGAAAATCTTTTTTCAAGAGACATTTTTTGCTCAAACAACTCTCCTTGTGGAAACTTGTGTGACAGACACATGTGTAAAAAACAGTCAGGTGAGATACTGCCAAGCCAAATTTTACCTTAATAATTATAACAGAGATGTGGTAATCCTCACAGGGAATCGGGGGCCTCTGTCCAGGGTCCACCCCATCCCGACAAGTGAGCCACAGTGCTCCAGGTATGTGCACAAAGGATGGGGGAGGCATACACCGCCTACCCCTGTGGGAAAACCTCACAGAGTCCCCCGTGAGCCACACATAGGAGTGCTGCTGCCTACGTTCAGAATAAGCAGAGCAGCTGCCAACACTGTGAGGCCCAGCCCCTTTTCAGGCCGACCGGGCCATCCGTGATCGGGGCAAAAGAGAAAGGCAGCCGCCCTGTCAATGACAGTGAGGAGACCTCTCTGGGTCCCCCACGGCTGGACCTACACAAGTGCAGTTTCCCAAGAACGCACGGTGCAGCTGCTGCAATCTAGTTCCGTATGAGAGCTGGGTTGGCCCGAGGTCCCGTCTGACCTCGGCGTCGGCTGCAATGACGGCAGCTACAGGAGAGTGGGAAGGCCCCCTCTCAGAGCAGCGCTCCAAGGAGCACCTCACACAAATGGAGGAACACACAAACTGTCCTGACAGGAGGGCTGGCAGCGTCTCCTCTGCCGTGGCTCTGGTAAGACAGTGATGGCTTCTCTCACCCATTGAGGTAGGGCCCTGAGGCGGACTCTCTGGTATGCCAGCAACACAGACTGGACTCATGGGAATGATAGAGGGCTTAACATTGTCCAACTACGAAAGAGAACACTCACCATGTGCAGGTTGGACCAAAATGTCTGCACCTCCAACTTTCAAGCTGATCAAAAGCGCTCGAGCAGAGGAGAGTGCTTCCGATTGGGCGGCAAGGCTGCCTGTTAGTAAGAGCGCTTCTCCTCAGGTGCTCCGGCAGCCACAGAATTATGATGGCTGAATACATGAGTCCCATGGCCGGTTCTAGGCTTGGTCCCAGACTTTCTTCAGCCCCACGAGGACAGGGGTAGTGGCCGGGAAATGCAGGACACACTTCAACTCTCCTTGAGACTGTCTACAGTAAATGCACATACCTAGTTCCTGTCAGTCTAAACCAGATGTGGAATACACAGCCCGGCAGGGCACAAAGAGTCATAAGCACACCGAAATTCCTACTTCTAAAAGGGGGGTTGGGCCCTGTGGGAAAGTTTTGTTTATCCTTGTTCATGCATTAATTGTCTGAAATAACATTAGAGGCATAGGTAAATTCCCCTTTTTGCAGTATCCAGTGGCCCAACCTACCCTCTTTCCCACAGGGCCCAACCCCCCTTTTTCTTCAAAAGTTCAAGAGCGGGTAGTCACCCGAGCAGGTAGGGATTGACACAGTGTGTCTTCCTTATTACCATAAATACAGATTCGTTCTACAGCAGGGGACTCGTCTCCTGCTTAGTATGGCAGAGAAAGATATGTTGCCCTTTACGGAAAGCCACATTCAGAATTTAATTGATTCCTCTCCATTTTCCACCATAACGTTGAGTGCCTCAGCTAAACAGCAGAATGAGGCAGAAAAATTGACCCGTCTTCATAAAAAGCACATACGAACTGAGCTTCATGGCCATTTCTTACTTTAACACTTGAAGGCAGGGACGATTCCTTGGGGTCTCCAAGTAAAAAACATTCCGGTCATCTTTATTGAAGACGCAGATTACAAGAAAGGGTTCAGTTACATAAATACGAAGTGCAGTAGAGATTTAATGGTGCACACTATAGAGACAGCACAACGAATTTGTAGTCAAGAAGAGAGAGAAATAGAGGAGCTCATTAAGACCATCACAGACAATCAAACAGTAACAGAAGCTAAGGTGCTCCTAGAAAGGATAGAAAAAGAAATCCAGCTTTTCAAGGATAACACTATTAATGTAAAACCAGCCCAATTTGAGAGAGATTCCAAATCGTTCAAACTAGACCAGGTGTATCCCTTTCTTAAAGAAGATTTCTACACTTCAGGGGAATCAAGGGGTGCATTAACGTTATTTCAAGGTAGATCGAGAAACAGGTTCCTCACATTTTCTGACACAACCTCCTCTGATTCCTCTTCGGATTCAAGGTAGGATAATTCCAAAAAGCGAGGGGCTCCCGCAGCATCTTTTTTAGCCAGAGGCGGACGGTCGAGGGTCCGCTTCAAGCAACCATGGGAGATGCGAACTCGCAACAAGTACTACAAGAACTAGAGAAGTCAACTATAGTCAACCTTTCAAATAAACAGCTAACGAAAGATGAAGAAATGGTTTTAAGCCTGGGTCTCAGGTTTGTTCCAAACAAGAGAACGGATTTCACTAAACTTAAGCTAGAGGCATTAGACTTTTGCCGCAAAATAAGGTTGAAGGCCTTTTTCGCAGGCGCTGAAGTGACATCAAGTCAGGAAACCACTGGACTCAGGGTCAAATCCAGGTTTACCCCCACACAAAACATACCAAAACAAATGTTTGCATTCGAACAAGCGGTCATATCATCCCTCACAAACTAGAAAAGACAAAAGTTTTTGTGCAGAATAACATCAGTAAAGGCCTAACATCTGCAATTCTTGATCTTAAAGCAGACACATCTTTTTTAATAAAACAGGCTGACAAGGGTGGGGCAGTGGTGATATGGCCCCGCACTATGTATCTTGATGAAGGCAAATCACATGTGAACAACCGAGAGTGGTACAGGCCGGTAAAGGAGGACCCTGTGTACGCAATCCAAGACAAGATTGCCAAAATAACTAGGGGAGGACTGGAGGAAAGATTCTTAGGTCCCAAGGAGTTTGAATACTTAAATAAAAAATCGCCAACAACGCCTGTTCTGTACTTCCTGCCAAAAATTCACAAAAATGATCGGGTACCACCAGGCAGACCAATTGTTTCGGCCGTGACTCTGCTTTAGAGCCAGTCTCAAAATACATTGATTTTTTCTTAAAACCATTTATACTGGAGGTCAGCAGCTCGTCCCTTCCCTACAGACCACTGTGGATAATAATTACTCCCAATTGCGACAGAAAATCAGACATGAGTTTGGACAGTGGAAATACTACCCGCTGTCATGGCTGGGCAGGGTGGCAGCCCGTCAAGATGACAATCCTCCCTCAAATACTTTATCTCTTTCGCACTATACCCCTTACTCCGCCCAAAGGCTGGATTAAATTGATGCAGTCAGAGCTCTCTCGGCTCATATGGAATGGGAGGAAGCCCCGCCTGAAGCTGCGGATAGCGATGCTAGCCCCGGAACACGGAGGAATTGGGATCCCGGACCTAGCTACGTATTTTCAGGCGACGCAGCTACGCTTCCTGGCAGAATGGGTCCGGTTGGAATCTGGGAAACACTGGCTGTTTCAAGACCAAGCGGTCGCAGGGAGGACCCTACAAGAAATTCCTTTTATGCGCCGAGAACACAGGCCTCCTAACCTCTATGCGTCCTTTATCACACGGGTTCCGCTGGAGATCTGGGACCGGGTGGGAGTTCCCCAAGGTCTTACCACTCTACCGTCAACCCTCGCCCCCATCATTGAGAACCTGGATTTTCAACCGGGGATGGACGGGAAGGCTTTTGAACGCTGGAAACCAGCTGGCTGTCGCGCGCTCCACCATATCTATGGCCCAGAGGGAGTAATCCCCTTCCGACAATTCCGTCAGGAGTTCGGCTTGCCAGAATCCGAACGGCTCCGATATTTCCAGGTCAGGCATTGGGCCCTTGACACCACGGTGAGAGCTGTAGCAGATAGACGCCTGACGGCTTTTGAAGGTTGGCTGATCACTTGCACAACGGACAAACAGTCTCGGACCTCTATAAAATGCTCATGCACAAACACAGGTACACCTACAGCGCGAGCAGGGTGCGTTGGGAGCGGGAACTGGGAAGATCCCTTACACATAAGGAATGGGAGGGAGTATACTATAGAGCGCGTCACTCAGCATACCATATGGGGCTAACAGACACTCTCACGAAAGTAGCGACCTATTGGTACTACACCCCAGAACACCTATATGAGATGGACAGTGGCAAGAACCCCCAATGCTGGCGGGGTTGTGGTCAAGTTGGCACATTAGTACACATACTCTGGGAGTGCAAATTCCTACAAGACTATTGGCGCCGGATCTTAAACGATGTAGACACTTATTTTGACACAGACATCCCGCGCTTTCCCTCCTATGTCCTTTTGGGGCTGCCTAACGCGCTGACCTACCCACTAAGATCACGGAGGGGCCGCTTGATTGCGATCGCACTGGGTTCGGCCATACAGAACATTGTGGCGCAATGGCGATTGGCGCAGATTCCTACGCACCAGGGTTGGCTTCACCGCCTTTGGAGGGTTCTGTACATGGAAAGGCTCTCTTTGTCCAGAGCAGGGGAGGGGGCCCGCTATGCAGAGCTATGGAGGCCATTTCTAGCCCTTTTGTCTTCCGAGTTTGTGGAAGTGACTTGCCCGAGGTATCTTCGACTGCTGAGACTGACAGAGACTGAAACCGAGAGGACTGAGGCTGGGCCTGCCCGGTAGGTCCGAGGAGGCTTATGGGGGTTGGGGGAGACCATGGACCACGAGGGGAGGGAGCTGGGAAGGGCACGGGGAGTTGGGTGGTAGGGCCGGGGGGGGGTGTTTTGTTGGGTATTGGGTCGGGATGGGATTGTTGGGGGGGGGTTCTTCTTTCTGAGTACGTCAGATGACGGAGGTGTGTCGCACCTTTAGCGGACAGAGGAACGCTTTGGCGATGGGAGAGGGCTGGTCTGCAGGTTGGTCAGTACCGAGCCACATGGCACTGTTACGGGACCTGGGCCTACTTACCTGGTGGAACTGGTGGCAAATGTGGGTCGTTTCTCAGCTTTACTGTGTTTTTGACGCGGCCGGCCCTGGCTGGGTTGTAGGCGGCTTGCTGTGTATAACCATGACCCCGCATATTCTGACCTCTGGCTGGTTCCCTCCCACCACATGGCTTTGCCTGTCTACCATCGGGCTGAACTGCGGCCTCTTTCAGCCTTATTGTACTCCTATCTTGTTGAAATGCTCAATAAAAATATTTTATACTATACTGGAGGTCAAATCGTACCTCAGGGATACCACTGATTTTATCACAAAAACAGAAGGGCAGACATTCAATGAAGAAACACAGGTGATGGTGACACTTGATGTCGCCTCACTATATACCCAAATCCCCCAGGACGAGGCACTACAGGAGATGGAACTATATCTAGACCAACGTGACAGACCACACAGGGTACCCACCTCATTCATTTTACCATTGGCAGATATAACACTACGTAGCAACTATTTCAAGTTTGAAAATGATTTCTTTGTCCAAATAAAAGGCACCGCCATGGGTTGTCCTTACGCGCCGGAGATGGCAGTGTTATATATGGCACAATATGAAGAGAGATTCATATACAATAATAACCCATTCTCAGGCAACATAAACCAATGGCTCAGGTACATTGACGGCGTCTGGCTCCTGTGGCAGGGGAGCCAGACCGAGCTCGAGCACTTTCATGAGTGGCTAAACTCCAGGCATAATGACATCAAATTCTCAATGGAATCCAGTAAATGCAAAATGACCTTTCTTGACGTCACAGTAGGCACCAGCGCAGAAATGCTGACAACTACTATATACAAAAAAGAAACAGATAGAAATACCATCCTTCATTATAGAAGTTCCCACCCACAGTGCTTAAAAGAGAATCTTGCTTACGGACAACTATTGAGGATAAGACTAAACTGCACAGATGTGGCAGACTTTGAGTCTCATGCAACAGCATTCTGCACGGAAATGGCTAAAAGAGGTTATCCCAAAAAACTATTAAAACATTCTAAGAAACGGGCCAGATTCACTCCAAGAGAAAATCTCCTTCAGATAAAAGAGAAGGGTGAGTTAGACAAATTGGTTTGTGTAACAACCTTTGGTCCACACACGAATCAATTCAAACGTATCATCTTAAAAAATTGGCATTTATTGGAAACTCTTGAACACCCTCTACAAAAACCCTTTTTCGCTATGCGTAAAAACACAAGCATAGGCCAGCACCTCGTAAGAGCGGATAGTTATATCCCCAAGCAGAAGAGCGACCTGATAGCGCAGTGAAACTTAAAACATATATGTGGGCACCACAAATGTGGTAATTGCGTGTCCTGTTCAACGACACTGGAAGGAAATGTGTTTGACCATGACAGGTCAAATGGAAACATGATATGTTTACGAACTGTAAGACCAAGAATATGGTCTATGCTGTGGTGTGTCCATGCAACAGAGTATATATCGGCAAAACTTGCCAATCCATCAATGTAAGGATTACACAACACCGCTCGAGAATAAAGAAAAAAGTTTTATCTGCACCCATGGTTGAACATTTTCTGAGCAAAAAACATGGTGAAATTGATTTTAAGTGGACAGTACTAACATGGATTGACCCTAAACATCAATCGCCATGCGTTGAAAGTGCATTGTTGTGCAAAGAGGCGTACCTCATTATGAAATTCGATGGTGTAAACAAAGGACTAAATTGCAGGTGCGAATTAAATAGGGCTTAGATTCATATGATTCCAATGGACAACACATGTTCAGCACGACATTTTCAAAATTCATGTATGTCCCAGATACACGAACAATTCTCCATGACTGTTAGATACAGACGCGAGGTACCACTGATCAGAGTACCAGGTTGACACTACAATTCCCATAATACAATGGAAACACCAGCAGCGTTCGAAGCTGTTTGGATTGGCCAGATTGGCATCAAGTGACCGGGACCCGATTACTGAATTCAATTGCGCATGAGCGGGTTTTGTTGCCCGTACACACCCGTGAGTGAGAAGAAACTGACAATGCTGAGAGTTTGAAAATCAAAAGGTGAGATTCACAAGCGGCATCTGCCGCTTCATTGACTTTCAATATGACGGATCAGTCAAGTGATTTCTCTGCTGTCATTTGCAGGACATACGACTACTAGGAAACCGAAAAACAGCGGCATCCATTTCCGCTCCACTTCCGTCCATTGACGAGTAAGTTTCGATTTCCATTGATACATAGGGCCCATCAGCCTCTCCTCCTCTAATGTATATTCATGCGACGTTTTGCATTTTTTTTTTAGAAATGTAATTAAAAACCGGCACCCCGAGCACATATGAAAATCACGACGGCCACGCAGCACGCCGCCTAGTTTTATACGATAAAGGTAACATAACCATCCCTTTTCACTGATATTAGGGCGTCATCTACACTGGGAATAACGGTTCCCTAATCCGCATTTTACTCTGTTGCAGCGCGACACCCACGGCACTGACGACATGTTACAGGTCATCGCAACCTTGCCTATACAAAAGGTATGCCGCATCTTTTGATGCAATCTATGTTGAGTTAATTTTTAATGGATTGAGGAACGATTGCTAAAAATTCTTCCTTGTTTTTTGACATGAACAGTTCGCCACGGAAACAACTTATCCTGCCCTGATGAGAGTCCTGTGATTCATATAGCGGGACTTGAAACGCGTCGGCAACGGCATTCATTCGTTAAACATATTTAACATTAATGGCATTCGTTTGCCATAAGGCATTCACTCCCTGATCAAATTGAAAAGATTAAATGTGATACTTGATCAGGCCTTTGGGGTGTTTACAAAACGTTTTTCTCACCCCCTGGGAATTGAATACATAATTGTTTGTGTTCTTATTGTTCCTTGGCAACTGTATATTAATTTGTGTATAAATTGTCATTATATTTGTTTCGTATTTGAATATATTTGTATATTTTTTGTGTGTTTCACTGTAAGATTTATGTTTTGTGATTCACGAATTTGCAACGGTATGGCAAGACGTTCAGTTGATGATGTTCTTTCTCTAGCAAACCAAAAAACAAGATCATCAATTAATTAAAAAACAAAATGACATAAATGAAGTGTCAGGATAAACCAATAAAGTTTTGTTCATCCTTGTTCATGCATTAATTGTCTGAAATAACATTAGAGGCATAGGTAAATTCCCCTTTTTGCAGCACTTCTAAAAGTGGCATTTCTTAAATAGTATTAACAAATCCCCTTTCATCAATAAGCAGGATTTATTACTACTATTCCAAACATACCGCACCTGGCCACGTTACACCATATCAGAAATTACCACTGAAACACATATCAGGAAATTCCTAATGCAAACCTACAAGAGGGCAGTCTCACAGTAGTGAGAAACCAAATAGGTGTTTGTCACTGCCAGGACATGCCATACCACAAAGGCACATGTCATACCTCTAACGAACACAGCACCCTGCCCATATGGCTACCTATGGCCAATCTTAGGGGTGACTTACAAGTAATAAAAGGGAAGTTTGGGGCCTGGCAAGTGGGTGCACCTCTCTATCCGACATGGCAGTAGAGACTGCACACAGACACTGCAGTGGCAGATCTGAGACCCATTTTGAAAGCCTGCTTGTCTGGGTGGCACAATCAGTGCTACATGCCCACTAGCATCATTTGATTTACAGGCCCTGGGCACACACAGTGGACTGTACTAGGGACTTAGTAGTAGATCAAATAAGCCAATCATGGAAATGCCAATCCATAAACACAATTTACAGGGACAGCATATACACTGTCGCTCTGATCCGTAGTGGTAAAGTGCCCAGAGTCATAAAACCTATAAAAACAGGTCAGACACAGGAAGCCAAGAAGCAAATATTCTGGGATAAACCCGCTGAAAAAGCCAGGTCTAACAACATGGCTAGCCTACCCTTGATGGAGTCACTTTCTCCACCTCCACCAACAAAAGCTTACAGGATTTCAGGATAAGGTTTGCATAACTACACTCACACAATGTGTCTTTGCCTATCCATGCGCCTAGTACACCACAAGTAAAGCAGCTGCAATTAAATCAACAGTACATTAAACTGGAAAAAGTTAGAACAGTTTAAAATAAACTTTAAAAATGCCTCAAACACAAACAGCACAAGGCATATTCTTTTAAAAGTTGATTAAAAATAAAAATGATGAGCAAACATATGAGGAAGAATAAAGATACATGCCTGGAGCCAACCTTAGCCACCAACAGTAAACTGGATTTGGTATGAATACAGTGACATTCAGAACAAAGGCACATGCCCTGCCTTTTACCTACACCGCACCCTGCCCATAGGGCTACCTATGGCGTATCTTAGGGGTGCTCTAAATATAAACTGCGCAGGTGCTTCCTACAGTGACAGAGGCCAAAGACAGGTTTGAAAGGCTACTTCGGAGGGTGGCGCAAGCAGCGATGCAAGCCCACTAGTAGCATTTAATTTACAGGCCCTGGGTATATAGACTATCAGTGTACAAGGCACTTTCAGGTAAAATAAATATTCCAAACAGGTGTAGACCAATCTTACCATGCTTACAAGAGAGAGCACATGCACTGTTGCACTGATATGTAGTTGTAAAGAGCCAAGAGCCAAGAAAACCAACAAAAACAGGTCAGAAAAAATACAGTAGGAAGGCAAAATGTTTGGGGATTACCCTGAAAAAAGGCTCAGTTCCAACACTAAACAAAAGCGGTCTTAGTTTTAGAAACCACCTTGTTATACCTTTCTATAGTATCACAAAAAAAATAAGTTCAAAATTGGTCTGGAAGAAATTGTAATTATGCAGTGGAATTTTGCATAATTTCCAAAGTGCGAAACTTCACATACGTTCTGCATGCAAGGTATTCTTTCACACAGAAAATATCTTTCCAATAGACATTTTTAGCTAAAACCACTCTCCTTGTGGAATCTTGTGAGACAGACGCATGTCTAAAACCCCTGTCAGGCGAGATACTGCCAAACTACATTTTGCCTTAACATTTTTATTTTATAGATTGTAATTCTGAAATTTGGCAGGAATAACTTTACCTGATTATGCCCACTTTAACTTTAAAATGACAAGTCCCTAACATCTTACACTTAATTTGAGGATAGCAATATATGACCTCTCAAACGGTAGGGAAGCTTGGAGAAGGAAAGTAAGAGAAGGGGAGAAAAAATTATGTTATTCAACCATAAAACTCGACTTCTCTTTTCTTCATCATCTATGAGAAAATAAATGTATTTCTTCCTTCTTTAGACTTGTTCACTATGGAAGCAGCTAACTCTGTAGGTACTACAAATATACAACAGATCTATGAGGTTGCATGGTTCCCTGGGTCATAGCATGATCTTATTAACAGCTTTAAATGATTGGGTTTTGACCTGGGAAACCACCCCAGTTTTTTGGTTTTGGGACTCTACTTTTCGACCTTTGTCTATGGCACTCCCTAACAAAGTCTCAATCACTATAAACTCCGTGGTACTTTGAGCTTTGGGCTTTGAGCCGTAACCCCCAGTGCACATCTTTTAAAAGAAGTTCAGCTAATCTGCACCTAGAGTAATAGTTTCTGTAAAGGTTGCATGTGAAGACGTGATAAATGCTGAGCAATGAAGACTGTTATCAGACTCAGATTACCTTATGTGCATAGACAGGCTTCACCTGAGATCATTATTATTTGATTGCAGACCAAAAGGGACTGTACCATCCCATTTTGGGTATAGTGTAACTTGGTGTTTTCACTGTACACCATATGCACAAATTGTGTTTTATTGTATCTCCAAATTGTGGTACAAGTGTAAAATGTTATGCCTTGTGAATACATTATCTGACACAGAATACAAAACTGAGGCCTTTGGGACATATCTGGATTCCTTCATATTTTTATATTTGTCATATTGCTCAGTGACAACTTCGATGAGTTTTGTGATTTGAGCTGTCTGACTGGGACAGTAAATTGTTCAGTTACCCCAGTTGTCAGGTCAAAAACTCCTGAATGAAATAGTAACAAACGGAGTACAGGAAGAATTCTGAATCCAGTTACCACAGGAGATTAATTTGAAGGGACCTGTCCAGTTTTGCAGACTGTCTACAGGGCTGGTTGTTCCAACTCACTGATTACTTCTCAGGCCCATTTAAAGGCCAACTTGCTGGTGAATCTGAAGGAGGGGTCGCATGCATGTCAGTTGACTGGTTCTGTTGTGGGTGCCCCAGGAATGAGTACTACAGACTCTCACTGGACACACAGTCCTCCTGAAATTCACATATGTCCTGACTTGCTTAGGGTGAGTAATCTGCCATGGAGTACCATGGGGCCTTCTACCAGGATTTCCCCACGTCAGGAAACCAATAGAGCTGGACAGATCATTAGGTTTTGGCTCAGACAGCTAAGCTGCTGGTACAGATGATAAAGCAGCAGTGCCTGAGGCTGTAGAAGGCGGCAAGAAATCATCATGCATACACATGTGGATCAGGAGGTCCCAGAAAACTGCACTTTGGGACAGACCTAGCCACTTACATAATCACTGCTTGTGTGAAGCATTTTAAGATATGTGTGGATGTCATGGGGCCAGGAGTAGTTGCAGGCTCTGAAATATCAGTAAAGTAATGCTCTACTACCTCATGAGAGCCCTTCTGTGTTGGGCCCACTGAGGCACAAGTTCTCCCTCTTCTAAAATTACCCCCATCAGAAGTGGGAGTCCATCAATAAGGAGTCATTGCTAATCAGACACCCTTAGCCTGTGTTATGTGACCCAATGATGAGGGGGCCACCAGGCACAAGGAGCGTCAGCCATGCTGCCTTCCACTCCCCACAACCAAGATGGGGACGAGTGGGAGTGCAGGAGCCAAGTGTCTTCCTGCCCAGTGCTATACTGCAGAGTGCCAGGAAGCAGGTAACCTTGTAGGACACTTGCAACCACTACATGGGTCCACCAGTGAAGTGTGCAGATGCTGCACTGAAGGAAAGAGTAACCTGCATTGGATGTATATTGTCCAGTTGGAAGTGAACAAGAAAATGCTTTTTAAAAGGATATGGACACTTTGAAAGGAAAAAGGGAAAGTTTCAGCTGCATCATTCCTCATAAGCCCCTGAGGCACTGATTCGCATATTTTGGTGGGCAACCACAGAAAAAACTGGTTTACGCAGAGTATTAGGAAGACTTCTGAAGGTCTCCTAAAGCAGCAATCAGTCCCAATAGGCCCCCAATGCTAGGAGAAAAAGTGCTCACCCTAAGAAGGATGAATGCCTAGGCCCAGGAGAAGAGAGATCTTGCATATTCTCCTGTTAGAATGAAGCTTTTGTGAAGCCTTTGATGGTAGTCAGACTGCCACAGAACAACTGCTACTACCAGGAACAGCAGTGTGAGGCTGGGAATATGCTGGTGCTTATGCTGCAGCACCATCAAACAAATTGCTAGTTTCCTCACTGCCACAATTTTCATGGTGCTGCGACCGCCATGAAGAGTGCAGTGGTGAGAAAATACAGGGGGTCCTACCAGGGATCCATGCCGGAGGCTGTTTGCATGCATCCCCAGTTCCTGCAGGGCATAGTCTTAACAGTCCACGTACTACAGGATCATGCAATGGCGTTCCCATTGCGGTGCCTTGCTAAGGCTCACATATGAGCCTTAGAACTGTAACGTTGTGGGCCAGCTGCCGCATGACCACTCCACCTGGATTCCAGTTGGAATCTGGCAGGTGGTCACAGTATGGGCTTAGCGGTCTTGGAGCGGGGCGCTGGCGTGGCGGCCTGCTCCAAAACTGCCAAACTCATAATATGGCGCTAAGTCACCCCTATTCGTAACAAAGTACCCAGTTCACAATAATATTGCTATGAGCAGACATTACTTACTCTTGTAGTACTACTGGCTGACTCATGAGTTCCAGGAGCATGCCAGGATTGGCCCTGTGTTATGTAAGCAAGGAGTGCTACGAGAGTAAGTCAGCCCTATCTGTAACAAAGAACACAATTCACAACGATATTGCTATGAGTAGATGTGACTTCCTCTTGTAGTACTCATAGCTTACTCCTAAAAGCAGGCGTAAGTCAGGATAATGTAAGAATAATTTAAGGCACGATTTTTGTGAATGGGGCCCATACAGTCAAAGTACAGCCCTATAAGAAAAATACTATAGGTGGACAAACGCCTTGTGGTCAACCTCAGAACCTACAATGCTTTAGCTGAACATTCAAGAAAACAATCAACTTCTTGCAATGCTTGAAAACAGCAGCACATTAAATCCATGTACAATAAAGCTGTACTTGTACAAACATTTGTCTGCATCAATTTTTGTCTAGGGCATGCAACAAAGGAACCATTTAAATCCCGCATATATACGTACACACATCCAGATATCATTAAGTACAACGTAGTGTAATTGTCAACTACGTATGGTGACACCTAGCCGACTTGTACTCCATTTTTTTTTATCACTTTCCTAATTTACTCTCCAATCTACAGTGGTTCCTTATCAGTATGTTTTTGAACCACAGTGGATTGTGTCTGCTCGTCAAAAGCAGTCTTGGTTTGGGCACAGAGAGGCAAAAACTACTGCAGCACACAATGATTCCCAAATACAATAAACAAACATTCATGAGAAGCAGCTGGATTGATATATATCATGATTTTAAAGAGCAGCCATTGCAAAAGGAACACTTCAGAGGAAGATATGAAACCCAGCCCCACCCTGAGTGAGAGGAAGTTTAAAAAGAACATTTTGTAGATCACTGACCTCCAAACAGCAGGACAATAAAACAAGCATTTTACTAGATAGGAATGCTCGGTATATTCTTAAATCTGAGGCAATCTCTTTACAATGTAATTGTCATTATAAGAGACCGGAACCAGACCTCAACATGGCGCTAATTTAGCAAGTGGCCCATTTCCACAAAAGTATAACGATTTTCAGGTCAGAATTAATTATTAACCAAAAGGATCACGCTTTTTCCTACTCCTGAAAAGGCGATTATGAAGGTGGTTGAATAAGCTGCTCTATAAAATATGCAAACAATACATTGTTGAACCAGTTCTGTTTAGAGTAATTACTTTAACAGTCATTCAAACTAAGGAAATAATGATATTTTGTGTTTTCTCCTCTCTTTCTCACTATGGAAGCTACTAATTGCGTGTTTTCGACGCATGCAGTGCTGCAGCAACCCTACTTCTGTGAAAAATACGTAAAAAGCTTTGCAAATTACTCTTTTTATTGGAAAGTGCAAGCATCAACGGTACAAATTCTTACATAAGCCTTATTTACAATTATAAATCAGTAAATATTGAATATTGACATTTCTGTTCTTCCATATCACAGTTCATGTGTCACCTGTGCATTTACATACCGAGTTTGCACATGTGTAGGTTTTGTCAACAAATTCCTATTGTGGATTTAAGGCTGCAGGTGAAGGGTTATTCTCTTGGAAGATACACATATAATCTAAGCAAATTATTGTTCTCGCCTCTAGTGTCTACATACACAGACGTGCATGGGCTGCCTAGTAGACGGCATTGAAGCCTAGGCTGGATTACTGATTTCAAGACATATTTGTATGTAATGATTCTGTGCTCAAGGGGCTGTAATATCATTCGGGGTCTCATAGAATCATTAAGGATGATTCAACAAACCTTGGAGGTTTGACTTGTGGTAAAGAAGGTGTAGCGTCCTAGCCAACCATCGATACACTGACGGACACCTTCACAAATAGTCTTCTGGACACCTAAGGTTAACATAGGTGCACACATAGCGTTATTAGCATGTGAAAATGAATTGGAATGTATTGTCATATATTCAGTTATTCACAAGCATGTAATATTACACCAGCATGGTTCAATATTTTGTGGGAGTAAATTGAGTGCCAAGGATGGGGATTGTGCATTTCAAGGAGAGAATGCTTTGCTAAATATCTGAACAATAACAAACCTGGAAGTGTGTAGGTAATACATGGCTTTTTCCCAGCCTATATACTCCAGTCGATGGCAGGAAAAATCACCGTCCAGGGAGGAAAAAGAACCAAAATTGGAAGGGGCAGGAGTGCAGGGAAAAACATAAAAATTGGAAGGGGTGTAGTGCAACGGCATACTGAAACTTGCGGGAGCCCCCCTGCAAAGTGCATAGAGCTCTGACCCAGCCAGGAGCTCTCAGGCCCACCCGTGTACAGTGCCAGAGGGGGCCCCCGGTGTAGACGAATGGGTTTCTTCATTGGAAAACATTCTCTGTGTGCCACATATAGAAAAAATCAATTAATAATGACATTTTTATAGCCATTATTACAATCTTAAGTATACGCAATGTACAGTTGCTGATGGATAAAGGCTTACCCATGTGAATCTTTGCAGGGGTAGTACGTTCCCTCTTATTTAATTTCCCTGTTTTTTTCCTACCCTGGCTTCTTCTTTTAACATATGCCTCTTGAGTATTAGCAGCATTTAGCGCAGGGACACACTGTTTTCTGTGTAGCCAGGCGCTTTAGAAATGGTTTATTATTATTATTATTATTACCATTATTTTTTCAGAAGTAAAAAAAAGTTACATCTAGTCCAAACAAGGGGGGGTAAACCTGCTGATTTCGATTTTTTTGTCAATCGACGCATGAGCATTTTCTTCACCACATGCATTAAGCATTTCTCTTTTTCACTACAGAGAGATTACTCCAACCAATACCTTTATTCTCTAATCCAACCCAGGCTCCATCATTCTCTCTCACATTACTGTTGATCAGAAATATGCTGCGTGGGGCATACACCACATTTACCTCTTTCCTGATAAGCAAACCCTACTGCAGTCATTTTTCTGAAAGCAACCTGAGTAGCACATCCCTTATAGCAGTGATACTCAAAATACAGCCAGTGGGCCGCATGCAGCGCTCCTGACCTTAACATTCGGCAACCTGGTCAATAGCAGGACTATGCTGCTGTTTGCTCAACTCACCCTAACAATAAAAAGATGCTAAATAAACGGAAATAATGTATTGAACGATTAATAAAAGGTAAAGAAAAGAAGTACGTTGTTTGTCCTTCACCACTTTCATTTAAAAGAGATCCTTCAGCAAAATTGTACAAATATGATAAAGTCTCTTCAAATTACAAAAAAAATATTTTATTAACATGCAGAACAGTTTCACCTTTGTACTTCATAATATATCAGAACATTAATCTTTTTTTAAATTATAGTTTTCAAACAAATTTAGAAACATTCATTCTTCACCCACTCTCTGACAACAATGCCAATAGTGGACTAAGGGCAAGTCAGTTGTTATGAACACTCTTTGGGTAGCCTGGGTTCCTTCTGTATATGAACAACATTATATGTAATAAATAAATTGCAGGAGAAGGTTTTAAACAGTGCTGGTGGACTTGGTCCTCGCTGCAAAGTCACCCTCAAAATATTTGCCTCCTTCAGGAATATCTTCAAACCCTCAATAAGGAGTTACCACCACGAACTGAAAGAAACCAAGAAAAAGGTTCTGACCCAGAACATTAACAATAACAAATCCGAAGAACTATTCACCATCATTAAGAAATTCACCCATCCTGCAGCCACCTCCAACTACATCACCCCTTCACAAAAACTCTGCAACCAACTATTTGATTTCTACCATAATTTGATATCTACAATCTACAAGAATGTTGACCCTCAACCACACCCTACCATCCCCCCTCTCACCTCCGACCTCCACCACTAAGGACACTGCTCTCAGACCATGACCAAACACTGACCAACAAAGACACAGTGCCTATAACGGCATCCATCTCCTTTGGAGCCCCACTGACCCATGCCTTACCACTTCTTCAACCTTGGGAGACCCACCATAAGCACACACTCAAACTGTCATCAACATCTCTATCACTAAAGCCTTTTTCCCTGTCGCCTGGTACCAGCCATAAGTTACAACGCTCCTTAAGAAACCATTCTCAGACCCTGAAATTCTGAGCAACTATCGACCAGTCTTTCTACTCCCCTACCCAGCCTATGTCACAGTAAAGACAATCAACCATCATCTCTCCCATTACCTTGAACACTTCGAACTCGGGGACAGCTCGCAATTACACTTCCACAGCAACCATAGCGCCAAGACGGCCCTCATTGTAACTGCAGATGATATTCGCACCATACTAGACCTAGGCCAGACTGCTGCACTCATCCTCCTGGACCTTTCTCCTGCTTTCAACACTGCCTCCCACCTCACACTCATCTCCAGGCTCCATTAAACCGGAATCCAAGGACCAGCTGTCAAGTCGATGTCCTTCTTCCTGACTGGAAGAACGCAGCGAGCCAAACCCTCTCCATTCACCTCAGAACCCAAGGACATCATCTGTGGAGTATTGCAAGGCTCTTCACTCTGCCCGTCTCTCTTCAATGTGTACATAACTCCTCTTGTGAGCATCATTCTAACCCACAGACTCAACATCATCTCTAGACCAATGACACCCAACTTAACCTATCCCTCTCAGAAGACACAAGCTCCACCAAAAGTAACTTCAAAACATGCTTGACTAATGTGGCCAACTGGATGATGGATAACTGCCTCAGAATCAACGCTGACAAGATGTAAGTTCTGATGATGCCGGGAAACATGGCGCCTGCGTGTTGAAGTGGTAGCGCGAGTCCTCGTAGGCAGCCTCGCCTCTCACCCCGTGCATGGCATGAATGAGCTATTGATGGTGCTAAAGACCTAAGGAGTCAGCGAAGATCACGGAATACTCTTTTCTCTTCGACTTACTTTTCATTTCAGCGAAGGACCGCGGCGGATGTGAACCAGCGGCGCTGTATGATCTCCACACCCCTCCCTCCTGCCGCACTGGTCGAAAGCCGCCGTGGAGCTGAGACGCGACCGCAGAGCTGCGGCCCGCGGTCTCCTCCGGGGCAGCGTGGGAAGCGTCAGAACTGGCTCAAGAGTCAACGCTAGTGCTAGCAAATCTAGCAAAGGTATAATCTGCCTTTTCTTTCCGCCAGCGGAGGGACGGCCCGACGGTTCTGCCAGAGTCTCCAAACAGGTACAGGACGACCTGGGGGGATGCAGGGAGGACGGTAAGAGCGCGGCTGTTTTTGAAGCTAAGACGAGGGATATAGCGCTGTTGGAGGAGTGTGATGAGATTGGCCTCGCCGCTTTAAAAAAATCCCCCAACTAAGAAAGTGGGCAGAAAGAAATCTAGACGAGGCAAGGGCACACAAATTTCACAGGCAACACAGGAGGTTGATACTGGAGGGGCTGGAGGTGCTGTAGGGGTTGTGTGTGCTGATAGTGCTCTAGGGGGTGCTTTGGCTAGTGGTACAGGTACAGGTTCGCAGAAAGGGGCCAGCTTGAGCCAGGAGTCCCAAGTAAAGGGGGCAGCTACGATGGCGGCCAGAAATAAAGATCTCATAAAAGCACAGAGAGAGCAGAGAGCTGCGGAAAAAAACAGTGCTGCACATATTACACCCTCCTTGTTCTCGTTTTTTAAGGTTCTGCCCCAGGTACTGAATATCCACTCCACTGACTCCAGATGTCATTCAGACTTCTCCTCCCTTAACACGTCCCCCTCAGCATCCAAGGGCACTCCAGCTATACCCACCGATACTCTAGTAAATTTGGTCGAACCCACAGGACAGATGGAAGTTCCTTTTGCACCAGCTGCATTAGCTAGGTTACCCAACCATCCAGTCGCCCTAGATAGCATCAGCCACCCGAGGAGGCATTGTCACATGCTGTGGGGGTCCTTCCTTCCTCATCGGTGTCTTCCCGGGTAGAGGAATAGGATTGCGGCTCAGGTGGGGCGGAGGGCTCGCCTAGGCTCTCCATAGAGGGCCTTCTTACATTAATGAAGGCAGACATAGAAAATGGTTTCCTGGTCTCAGCTAAGAATCAATCAGAGATAAGGGCAGCCTGTGAGGTCCTCGAGAAAAAGGTTGACTCACTCAATAAAAGAACTGAAACTTTGGATGGTTTAGTGGAGGAGCTCAAAGCAAACTTGGGGTCTGCTGAAGTAAAAATCCAAGCCCTACGAAGAGATGGCGATGCCATGCGGGAGAGAGTGGAAAGCTTAGAGAACTACTCCCGGAGGAACAATCTTTGACTACTGAAGGTTCCGGAGGAAAGGAAGGGAGTGAAATCAAGTCCTTCGTGGTAAAAATATTAAAAGATTCTCTAAATCACGAGGAACCGTCCGATCTCTTGGAGGAAGACATGCAGAGGGTGAACAGAGACCCTTTCCATTCAAATCCCGGTATGGTGAAACCTAGAACAATGTTAGTTAATTTCCTTACCTACACGCTAAAAGAAAAGATTTTGAATTTGGTGCTAAAAGCGAAATCACTAAAGGGTCCAGATTTTCCTTTCGAGGTTCGTTCAGATTTATCTAAAACTACACTGGATCGACAATGGGAATTAGGCCAAAGGATGGAGAAATTTAGATTGCTCGGTGCTACCGTGCAAATGAGATTCCCTGCCTTTTTGCGGATCATGTACAACAACAAAATGTATAATATTAGATCCCCCCCTTGAGGCTGACGATCTTTTGGAATCCTTAAGGGATGTTTCATGAGGGAGAGGGGGTAGTCTGACCTGAAGATACCTGGATGTTAGCTAAAAGCGCAGATACTAAAGGGGGAAAATAGCGAGTCAAAAGGGAAAGGGAAATTAAACAGGAAAAAAACAAAAAAAAAACAAGAGTAAGGTTGGGAAAATATAAAGAATATATATATATATATATATATATATATATATATATATATATATAGCACACCCGATTTGGCGTGCTTAAGCCACTTGTGACGGCGGGCTCCCGGCGGAATCGCCACCTCCTCAGTAATATACCTCTCCTGGTATATCGCCGTGTTTTTTCACAAAAACCAGTACCGGGGCCCAAATAGTGCTTAATGTTATATTTTATTAGGCACACGAACAAACCCTAGGCGTTTCGAAGTAGAACTTCTTGCTCACAGGTAAATTTGCAAATTTAAAGTGCTAAACTTTCAAACAACGTGCACGTGATTAAAGGACATAGAAAAGTTACTATGTTGCAATGAAGTTTCAAGTTTTAAAACAATAAAGTTACATTGAAAACATGAGCTTTGCATTTATAACAAAAAACAATTTTGGCACAAGGATTTTCCTTTCAGATGTTTAACTTCATTAAACTAATTTCACATTCACAAAACGCCCAAGTTGGCTAATCCTCAAACACAAGCTCTACTATTGTGTATAGGTATTGATAAAGAGTCCCAAATATTTGGTTAGTTATTCTCATCTGCTTGATGGTATTGTTAAATGGCAGTCATCATGCTTGCTGTGTGTTGCCCCAGTGGGTACAGAGTTCCAAAAATAGGCCACGTTTTCAAAAATTCATCTGTAAAAGAAAGAAACCACACGCAAAAATCCGTTGTTATGAGTCCTTAGATCATGGTGAAGTTAAAAAACATTTTTTAAAACTAACAAAATGGTAATGTTAGAAACAGACAGCTAGTTACTCATATTAGATTTGTAAATGGACAGCTCACTCTTCCCCCAAATTGTGCCCTGTGGGGTATGTGGTGTTATAGCGTATAATGTAACGGTACTCCAATTTGCGCAATGCCAACAACCTGTTACCCCCTCTTTCCTTTTTATCCACACAATCGATCACTACAAATTTTAGAAGTTCAGGATTCTGGTTATGTGTTGATGCAAAGTGTCTGGCCACAGGATACTGTGGATTGACATGTTTAATAGCCCTCAAATGCTCCAACACTCTCAATTTAGCTTTTTTCGTGGTCATGCCAATATAAAATTTGTTACATGGACATTGTAACGCATACACTGTGTATTCAGTGTTGCATCCCAGTTGTTTAGTAATTTTATGTTCGACTTGATCCTGTGAAATTTTTAAACTTTTGCATTTGTGACTGTTTTTGCATGCCTTGCAATTTCTGCAAGGAAAAAATCCAGCAGTCTGCAAGGTTTTGGGCTTCTCCTGTATTAAGGCATTACTCAAAGTATCCTTCAGAGATTTAGCATTTCTGAAGGTGACTGACGGATGATCACTGATCACATCTTTCAGGTCATCATCAAGCTTGAGAATATCCCAGTATTTGCCAAGGTTTTCCTTAATTCCCACGACTGGCTATCAAAATTAGTAATGAATCTGATTTGCTCAGAATTCACCCGAACTTTAGGAACAAGTAGATCCCTTCTTTCCATCTGTTCCACTTTAGTTTCAGCTTGCTTGATTATCAGATCACTGTATCCTCTTTCACTGAACCTTTTACACATAACACTTTTCTCAGCCTCATAGGCATTCTGCATACTGCAATTTCTTTTTGCCCTAATTAGTTCCCCTAAGGGGATATTGCGTTTTAAATTGGGCGGATGGCAACTTTCAGCGTGTGTTAAGCTGTTGCCCGCCGTGGGCTTGCGATAAAGAGAACTAGTCAACACTCCATGATCTACAGTCAAATTAACATCCAGAAATTCTAGTTGATTCTTGTTCATGTGGCTTGTAAACTGTAAATTCAACGAATTGTCGTGTAAGATAACTTCAAACTCTTGGGTTTCCTCCAAACTACCCTTCCACACACAAAAAATGTCGTCAATGAAGCGGACCCAGAGAACAACGTGGTCAGAAAAATGGGAGATGTTGTTCACCACTTGCTCCTCCCATCAGCCCAGGTAGAGACCAGCGAAACTGGGGGCGAAGCAACTGCCCATCGAAGTTCCCCGGGTCTGCCTGTACATTTGTTTGTTAAAAATGAAGAAATTATTCTTCAAACAAATACCAATAATGTCCAATAGCATCTGAGTGTGGAGTAAATGAGAGATGGACCTATCTTTCCAGAAATACTAACAAGCATGAACACCCAAATACTGCTGTATGCTTGTGTATAAACTGGCTACATCAAAACTTATAAGCCAATACTCCTCTTTCCAAGTTAATTCATTGATAACCCTTAAGAAATCGGATGTATCCCTGATGTAAGATGGGAGTGCCTGAACTAAGGGTTGCAGAAAATGATCGATATAAATTGAGGTATTTTCTAACAGACTCCCATTTGAAGAAACAATTGGTCTGCCAGGAGGTACCTCAAAGTTTTTATGCACTTTGGGCAGTAAATAAAGTGCTGGAATCTGTGGATATCTACAAAGGAGATAATTATACTCATCATCCTCAATGATTCCTTTATCTCTCCAATCAATTAATTTGTCGTAGTACTTCTGTTTGAACTCATTATATTCCTGCATATTAGAGATCTTATAATTGTCAACATTGCCAAGTTGTGATAAACCGTCCGTCAAATACATTTCCTCCCTTGTCAGAGCCCTTAATCACAACGTCTTCCATCCCTGAATCTCTAGTAAAGCCAAATATTGTCCCTTATTCAAATTCAAATTTAGTTTAGATTTGCGCTTTTCAATTATCCTCATTTCCTTGATCATGCCCGATTCAAAACTTTCAATACTACTGTTGTTGATTTGTGGTAAAAAAACAGATTTTGGCTTGAAGCTAATTGTACTGCTCACCCCAATATCAATATTAGTGTGCAAGAAATTAAGAAGTGGATCCACTAAAACATTGTCACAACCCGCTAATTCATGCACCAGCTGCAATGTCTCAGCGTCATTCACAGATAAAGTGTTTTTCTTAACTTCATCACTAGCATGTTTTGGGCGTGACCTGGTTGCGAACCATTTCCTTAATTTAAGTTTTCTCGTAAATCTGAATAAATCAATTCGAGCATCGGTAAAGTTAAATTTAGCTGTCGTACAAAATGACAGACCTCGTGACAATATTTCAATTTGTTCAGATGTTAGAATATGTTTGGAAAGATTTACCACAGTTTTGTTGGTGTTAGCCATCATTTCTGCGCTTTTTTGCCTCGTGTTAGAACTCCCACGGGGCTTGCTGATCTGGTTACATTGGACAATCCTCCTCTTGCTCCTTTGCCTCCTCTGCCGCCTCTTCCACGACCTCTTGGTGGAGTACTTGTTTGACGGCCTCGGGCCAGAAGGACTACTTCGTTTAAAATTCGATCTTTTGTGTTTTGTGGTTCGGTTATCTCTGATATATCACTTTCCGAACTCTCACCCTCTGATTGTGCCAGTGGTGCTCCCTCTTCATTTCCGGCATCAGACTGCCATTTAACAATACCATCAAGCAGATGAGAATAACTAACCAAATATTTGGGACTCTTTACCTATACACAATAGTAGGGCTTGTGTTTGAGGATTAGCCCACTTGGGCGTTTTGTGAATGTGAAATTAGTTTAATGAAGTTAAAGATCTGAAAGGAAAATCCTTGTGCCAAAATTGTTTTTTGTTATAAATGCAGAGCTCACGTTTTCAATGTAACTTCATCGTTTTGAAACTTGAAACTTCATTGCAACATAGTAACTTTTCTATGTCCTTTAATCACGTGCACGTTGTTTGAAAGTTTAGCACTTTAAATAGAATGGCCGCCAAATTTACCCGTGAGCAAGAAGTTCTACTTCGAAACGCGTAGGGTTTGTTCGTGTGCCTAATAAAATATAACATTAAGCACTATTTGGGCCCCGGTACTGGTTTTTGCGAAAAAACACGGCGATATACCAGGAGAGGTATAATATATATATATATATATATATATATATATTCACTGAAAAAACCATAGGTTATAGACCATATATAGTTAGGAATTAGCATTTACAAAACCTTGAAAATTCACTGAAAAAACCATAGGTTATAGACCATATATAGTTAGATGTCATTTGAGATGTCATCAGTGATGTCATCAGTGATGTCACTGACCATGTCATGAATGATGTAATATGTGACATGATCAGCAGTGGATTGCGGGTGCGCGATATATAGTTAGTGCAACTAACTATATATGGAATTTCAATGGTTTTGTGTGAGTAAAATAAGGTTTTTTAAATGCTAATTCCTAACTATATATGGTCTATAACCTATGGTTTTTTCAGTGAATTTTCAAGGTTTTGTAAATGCTAATTCCTAACTATATATGGTCTATAACCTATGGTTTTTTCAGTGAATTTCAATGGTTTTTTAATAGCAAATATCATAAGCTGTCGAATGTCAAGTACGTGGTAAGTGAAAACATTTTCGTGTTTATGCACACTGATCTGCTTTGAATGGTGCCCCCCCCCCTCATTTCTATTAGGAGTACTCTCTCTTTGCAGATAGTGAAAGGTAGTTAACGCAGGCCTTTGCCCCCGTTGTAATCCGTCGTGCCTGTTTCTCTCTCCATTTGATTGATTGTTATCCAAGTATTTACTGTTTTAGAATTAGTTCTCTTTGGTTCATTCTCTATTTACAAACAAACACAGAGTCGCAATACTCTGTTTAGTCTTTGCAGATAACGAAAAATCGTGTAAAAAAAAAGAAAAGGAATCGAGCAAAATCAGTAGGCCACTAATGGGATCTCTTTTTGACCTCGCTAAAATAGAAACATTAGGAACAACCCCTCATGACAAATACAAAACTAGTGAGATGAACTGAACTCCACACAATGATGGCTGCAAAACAGCTCGGCTCCGCCACCCACCCCGCCCAAAATAACGATAAAGAACGGCTGCCATGATTGGTTGCGGAATGACCACGACGGAGCTACGAAATGGTGCTGCTCTCATGCTAACCCCAGCTTCAGTCTGAAACATCCAGAAACACTGTAGACTACCAATTCGATCAGTTCCGGTAGCGCCCCAATGTAACCCGGTAGAGAAGAACTAGCCCTCCCCTCTTTGACTGATGGTTCTTGTTGCCTGTCCCTTCTGTTGTCATTTAACAGAACTATTTAGCCTGCTGAAAGGGGTTGTGTTCCGACCGCTGGTTGGTGGAGACATTTTGACTATATTCTGTACCTGCGTTGTCGCGTAATGCGTCATATGACGCGCCGCGTTAGCGCATCCGGAAGTCATCCGGGGCGCGCAGCGCGTAACGTAAGCATAACAAGTCATGTGACTTGTTAATAAAACTTTTCATTGGTTCATTTTACTTTTCTTATTGTAATGATGAAAGGCTTGGTCATATGACCTAAAAATTACGCTTTTCATTACTTCCGAACATTATTTTTTCTTAAATATATGTTATAATGTTCCAGGCTAATGTACTTTCCCGGAAATTTTACAACTGTCCTGCAAGTAAAATATATTCTTTTTTCGAGAAAAAGAGCGTTTCTTCGTCCCATGACGGAGCCGTTGAGCAAAAGAGGGTCGACCTGCTGTCTTAGTCGCCGATACGCCTGAATATGAGATTCTTATCGATCACTTTATGTTGCAGGAATAGAAAACACAACAGCCCTTGACCATTTATCTTTACTGCGTTCCTTCGTATTATACCTTTTACCCTTCATGTAATTGGTCTGCTTTATTTCACTTGCCTTTTAATGATTCTAAAACAGTCACTATTATTAAAAACTTTACCAATGTATATACTACTACCATGTTTTCTTTTAAAAACCTTTATTGTGAAAATTTCATTATACAAATACGAGCCTATAACCACGTGGGCCTGCCACAGAGCAAACTGTAATCGTATATGATGAATAGACATTTACACTGTAGAGGAACGTAACGGGCGGGCCATTAGGTTGCAAGAACTAAGGTGTCTAACAGTTGCGGAATCGGTGGACGTACATTTTATAATTAAAATACGACAGGGCCAGTTACAATAAAATTATCTAGATATACATTTGCGGGCAAGTACCATGGGTGACGTTAATTCGAACTTTCAACAGTACAGTAATCAATAACACATCAGAACTTAATATCAATAGGGATGTCGAAATATTCAATCAATTCTCGTCCCCGCCCGCCATGTGCTTCAAAACTGCATACGTATCTCGTGATTTCATGGTTCTGCAACCAGTACACAACAAGGAGTTACGAGTCCCATTTATTCCGGCGCCATTTTGGGCGAGGACGGGCAGGTCCAGGATATAGTCAAAATGTCTCTACCAACCATCGACTATGATGATGTTCATATGCTGTATTTATTAGAGTAACACTCATCTGTCCACATGAAATTAATTTGCCACAATCTAAACATGTCATTTTAATCTTTCCAAAGTTCTTCTAAATATTTGGGACCGTTTCCCTTGCCTCTGAAGCTCTCAGTGCCACTTCTTTGATGAATGTACTAGCAGGTCAGGGGTTCTCCTCCAAATCTCTCTTTTATGCAGCACTATAATTAATTGGTGCCACCTCTCCATATGACGATGCATGGTATAGTTACCACAACTATATTTTTTTTCGGTTCCTCTGGAGAGTTTATCGTGGCAGATGAAGCGTGTAACGTACCGGGCATTTACCTTTTTTTGCATGTACAGGAAAGGAAAAAAAAATCGAGCGTCCGAGTTCTAAGGTGTCCCAGGGCCATTTTAGTGGACCAGGCCCAAATCCAAAGAACAGGCCGCCATTTTGAGAGTCCTCTTGCAGCCGCCTGTCGCTGTAGCATCAAGAGCAGCCGAAACTCAGCTGAATGGCAACTGAAACGGTAAAGGGGCGCCCCACTACAGCAGACGAGCCTCCACCTAGGAAGGCCCATTCACGCCGGCTCCCCCCCCCTTCGGGCACCCCACGCCGTTATTCGGAGCAGTATTGTAGGATGGCCACACCAGTGCGGCAACTTGCTAGACATCACCTCGGTGGTAACCGAATCTCAACGCCTTGTGGTGTCTTCTATTCAAAAAACATTGTTATGCTGCCTTCGACCTATTCGCCGCAAGTGTGCACACAACTCAACTGCATAGCTTGCTAGACACCACCTCGGTGCCATCCGGATCTTGGAATGTCAGCACCTTTTGGTGTCTTCTCTTCAGAAAATATTGTTGCGCTGCCTTTGGCCCCATTCGCACATCAGTCCGCTACTGACGCCATCTCACAGGCTAATGGGGCGCCCCACGCCGACTTTCAGCATTGTAGAATGACCACACCAGTACAGCAACTTGCTAGACATCACCTCGGTGCCATCCGGATCTCGGCGCCCCACTGCAGATGAAGTGCCTCTCAACTATGAAACCACCACGGTGACATCCGGATCTTGGCGCGTTGTGCTGCCTTCGGCCTATTCGCACATCGGTCCGCTACTGACGCCATCTCACAGGCTAATGGGGCGACCCACGCCGAGTTTCAGCATTGTAGGATGACCACACCAGTACAGCAACTTGCTAGACATCACCTCGGTGCCATCCGAATCTTGGCATCTCAACGCCTAGTGGTATCTTCCATACAAAAAATATTGTTACGCTGCCTTTGGCCCCATTCGCACATCAGTCCGCAACTTAGACATCACCTCGGTGCCATCCGGATCTTGGCATCTCAGCGCCTTGTGGTGTCAGTCAGAAAATATTGTTGCGCTGCCTTTGGCCCCATTCGCACATCGGTCCGCTACTGACGCCATCTCACAGGCCAACGGGGCGCCCCACGCCGACTTTCAACATTGTAGGATGGCCACAGAAGTGCGACAACTTACTAGACACCACCTCGGTGCCATCCGGGTCTTGGCGCGTTGTGCTGCCTTCGGCCTATTCGCACATCGGTCCGCTACTGACGCAAACTCACAGGCCAACGGGGCGCCCCACGCCGACTTTCAGCATTTTAGGATGGCCACACCAGTGCACCTTACTAGACACCACCTCGGTGCCATCCGGATCTTGGCGCGTTGTGCTGCCTTCGGCCTATTCGCACATCGGTCCGCTACTGACGCCATCTCACAGGCCAACGGGGCGCCCCACGCCGACTTTCAGCATTGTTGGATGGCCACACCAGTGCGGCAACTTACTAGACACCACCTCGGTGCCATCCAGATCTTGGCGCGTTGTGCTGCCTTCGGCCTATTCGCACATCGGTCCGCTACTGACGCAAACTCACAGGCCAACGGGGCGCCCCACGCCGACTTTCAGCATTGTAGGATGGCCACACCAGTGCTGCAACTTGCTGGACACCACCTCGGTGCCATCCGGATCTTGGCGCGTTGTATTGCCTTCGGCCTATTCGCACATCGGTCCGCTACTGACGCCGCCTCACGTGCCAACGTATTTTCTCCGCATTTTATACCCTATGCCGCATAACAGGTCATGTGACTTGTTTATAAAACTTTTCATTGGTTCATTTTACTTTTGGTTTCCTAATGATGGAAGGCTTGATCATATGACCTAAAAACAACACTTTTCATTGGATGAAAACGTTTTTTTTTTCCCAAACGATGAAAGCCCCACCTTGTTTCTGGATGTTTCAGACTAAACTGGCGTCAGCATGAGAGCACCACCATCTCGTAGCTCCGTCGTGGTCATTCCGCGAGCAATCATGGCAGCCGCTCCCCACCAGAAGCCTGCAGGAGTCGGGGCCCCCAAAACTTTTGATGAATTCTCAAGGCGGAGGGGACGCTTTCGAGAATGGGGTCCAAGACCTAGCAGACAAGCGTCCGATTTCCAAGGTGTCCCAGGGCCATTTCAGTGGACCAGGCCCAAAAAGGAAAGAGCCTGCCGCCATTTTGAGAGTCCTGTGACAGCCGCCTATCGCTGCACCGCAAGAGTGGGCGCAACTCAGCTGAATTGCGGCTTTTGACACAGTGGACCAAAAACGGACGGAATGGCAACTGAAACGGTAAAGGGGCGCCCCACTACAACAGATGACACTCCACCTGGAGAGGCCCGTTCACGCCGCCTCCCCCGGGGCGCCCCACGCCGTTATTCGGAGCAGCATTGTAGGATACCAAAACCAGTGCGGCAACTTACTGGACATCACCTTGGGGCCATCGTTCTGCTGCCTTGGAACTATTCGCACAACAGTTTGCTACTGATGACCCACCCCCCGCGACGCCCCACGCCGTTATTTGCTGGGTGGCAACTTACTAGACATCACTTTCGTGTCATCTAGATTTCGGCGCGTTCTGCTGCCTTGGAACTATTCGCACAACAGTTTGCTACTGATGACCCACCCCCCGCGACGCCCCACGCCGGAAATCTGGACGTTGTGCTGCGTTGGGACTATTCGCACAGCCGACCGCTACTTCGTTGTTTTTCCCTAAAAATGTTTATATGTTATTACTATTTTTGTTTTCTTGTATATATTTATAAATTATTAAAGTTTTATAATCTTACTACTTTGTCGGAGTGCTATATATTTTTAATGTGACACATAATTGTAAAAACTTTGATGTACAAAGAGTCATCCCTGGAATCTTCCGCTTCACGCTCGGTCCCCTCCCTAATCACAATACAGGATGGTTTTCAGATAATAGCAACGCTTCTGCTGTGACGGATCTCATCGAGTGTGGGCCTTGATCTACTATAACTCCTTTGAAGAGGGGTGATTCTTTACAGCTGTGGCCATAAACTACATCTGCAGGGCTAGCTGATAGCCTAGGACCGGCCTGGACAATCGGACACAGAGGAAAAGGAGTGTCAGAGGGTGCGGTAGTGAATAGGGCGAAAGGGAGGTGTCGGGCGGGCACAGGGTGTGATTCTCAGGGAAGAGCAGCGCAGATGGGGGGAGGTTTATTACCCATGCATAAGACAGAGAGCGGGGGTGACCACTGCTTGGTGAGATGCTTGCGAGGGTGGGGAGCCATGCTAAGGATCGACAGCGTGCACAGAGTGGGTCTGGTCAAGGCATCTAAAATGGCTGCCGTGCACGACAAAAGTGTGGCATTTGAAAAAAGACAAGATGGCGCAGACAATGTTTTTCAACACTTCCTGATTTCCTTCTAATCGAACGTTAACAGACGTTGGGGCATATTACCAAAGTTAAGCGATATTTATCCCTAACGATGCATTGCAAAGATTTTTTTACCGTCAGAAATTATCGCAGATAAACCTTGCTATTATCAAGGTTTATCGCAAATACGATAAAAAACGACCGCAATGCATTAATATCGCTGAAAACTCAGCGATATTCATGCATTACCGAGCTAATGCTCTTAGCCATGTTATCCACCTCCCATTGGATAACATGGCTAAGAACTGCTCAGGGCAGCTGTTACTTTTTGGAGATATTCGCGCTTATCTCGAATATTTCCAAAAGTTGATAATAGGAGATAGCGATGTTAGCGACTGTTTCCAGTCGCTAACATCTTGGCATGCCCACTTTGCATGTCATTAGTGATAAATATCACTCACATGCAAAGTGGGGCCCAAGATGGTCGCTATCTCCTACTAGCCGTCGCTAACTGGTGTTAGCAACAGCTAGGTAATACAGATATAATTTTATCTCCGCGAAGCGGAGCGCTGTTACAGATATATATCTTGTTTTTGAACGTTAATTTCTCAAAATGCACTGAAGCACATATATTGAGACCTAGCAAAGGCACATCGGGCTACCAGTCCCTAATATTTTACCAAGTTTCGTGCAAATCCATTCAGCCGTTCGATTATTATTATTATTTTTTTTTTTTGCCCCGCGGGGCCCTTTTAAAACCTCCACATCAAACCTAGGGGGTCAGCGAGGATCTACTATGCCCCCTTATGGTCATTTGCCCCTTCGCTTTGGCCTCCTCTTGTCTCTCGATCCTACCGAGAGACAAGATGGCGGCCGCTACGTACTGTTTGGAATGTTTACAGACACCGGAGAGCCAATCAGCTTCGCTTCGCAAAGCTCCGTAACGCGAAAAGTACGCGAAGCGGTGCGCTGTTACAGATATATATCTTTTTTTGAACGTTAATTTCTCAAAATCCACTGAAGCACATATATTGAGACCTAGCAAAGGCACATCGGGCTACCAGTCCCTACAATTTTGCCAAGTTTCGTGCAAATCCATTCAGCCGTTCGATTATTATTATTATTATTTTTTTTTGCCCCGCGGGGCCCTTTTAAAACCTCCACATCAAACCTAGGGGGTCAGCGAGGATCTACTATTCCCCCTTATGGTCATTTGCCCCTTCGCTTTGGCCTCCTCTTGTCTCTCGATCCTACCGAGAGACAAGATGGCGGCTGCTACGGACTGTTTGGAATGTTGACAGACGCCGGAGAACCAATCAGCTTCGCTTCACAAAGCTCCGTTGCGCGAAAAGTACGCGTCCTGGAGCGCTGCCCGGTCCGCTGTTACAGATATATATCTTTTTTTAAACGTTAATTTCTCAAAATCCACTGGAGCACATATATAGAGACCTACAAAAGGCACATCGGGCTACCAGTCCCTACAATTTTGCCAAGTTTCGTGCAAATCCATTCAGCCGTTCGGGCTAAAAGTGAGGCCAACCGCCCTATGGAAAACTCAATGTTAAAAACACGTTTTGGGACCCCCCTTTTTTCTCGACCCCCCCTGGACGAACCCCCCCCCCCAATTTTAAGGGGCTGCTCAGAAACAAAATGTGCCATTTTCCTGAAAATTTCAGCCAATTCCGTCCACATACGCCAAAGTTATTAGACATAGAATTTTCAAAAAACCCATAGAGAAAAAATCCTAACTATATATACCTACTGGCGACCGCCAGTAGGTAATATATATATATATATATATATATATCTATATATATATAGATATATATATATATATATATATATGCAAACACACGAAAAAAGAAAATAGGGGAAAGAGGAATTGGGAAATCTATACTACTATTATAAAGAGAGAACTGGGAACCTTTGAGGCGGGTAAACTCCGGAAATACAGCACCAATCATAACACCCAATACACCATTGGAAAGGTGAGTGAAAGCAGATGGACATAGGCTATACATCTGGGCAACATATATATTACAAAGGGAAAACAACATTAGGGGTAAAGTAGTTCCTTGTGGGCGTTGTTCTGCTGTTAGGGAGTAGGAAGTACCATGGGAGTGTCAAAGGAAACATGTGGGCGGAAACATTGTCAGAGGGGCATGGCAGAAAAAACACAAACTTCACTCTGTGACATGGGCTGCAAATTCAGGCAGACAGAAAAGATTGAAAATACACTCGGCGCTACATTCACCCTTTGCTCCAAGTAAGCGAGGCCGGTGATGACATAAACTGCGTTGTTCTGCTGTTAGTGAGTAGCGTAGGCGTGTAAAAGTAAACATGTGTGCGGCAACATTTTCATTGCATGGGCATGCACTTGCTACAAGACTCGGCGGTACATTCACAGCTTTCTCAAAATAAGCCTTACAACAGGGGCCGCAGCTGCCAGAAACAAAGGGGCGCGGCTAATGTATGCACAAGGGCCAGCCTTCAAGAAAGGGGCGTGCATATAGGGGCGCAGCTTTCTAAAAAATACATCGGCCCATTCATAAAATAAGGGACGCGCCTCAGCATTGGGCACACACGCACGTTGTCATAGGGGGCTGGCACAAGTACAAAAGGCGCGGCATTATGAAGAAAAGTATTCACTGAACACAAACATTTTAGTACATTTACGGGCTAAACTAACAATACTTGATTTGCATTATAATCATTTGAAAGTTACCCATTCTCAAAAACAAACTTGCGCTGCTAAAGGGGCACGGCTTGCAATCAACTACGTCACAGCCCACTTCGCTACACATTCGTTGTCAGTGGGGTCAAGGTTTAACAAAGAGGTGCGGCTTGCACAACCGACCAATCACGCAACATTACAAAGAACACTCACGCTATTTGCGGACAGAACTCTTCAAAACCTTTAGCTATTTGTGAAGCACGCACGTTCAAAATAGAGGGCTAGCCGAGGGAAACAAGACACAGACTTCTGACGCTACGAAGTCACTCGCAGTGTCATTAACACCATTTGTCTAACAACACTCAAAAAATTTACTTTACTAACTGCGGCCATTAATTACGACATCGGGACAAAGACGTTCTCGCTGTACCACTCACTGAAATTGCGGCGCAAAGTCAAACAGAGTTTCACACTTTGGCTGCCATCAATCACCAAAAACGTTGTGTACCGTGAAATATTGCAATAATTATTCTGTCACACTTACTAACATTTAACACATTACTTTTCTTCTCCGGACAACGTCGGGGCGGGCTGCTAGTAAAAAAATAAAAAGAGGGGAAAAAAATTGAATAAGGAAAGGCTAAGGGCATGATTCTTTATTTTTTCCCCTATCCCCTTCGCACCACCACATAGTATTAGGGGGTAGAGTAGAGAGGGACAGCCAGAGGGTGCAAATACTGGTCATACATCTGGCCAGTGTAAGTAGGGATGGGTTTCCCAAGGGGTGGGGGGGGCACAGGGGGTGGTGGGGGTGAAATTTAAAAAATTCCTCATTTGCTGGTACCCTTTCGGTATTATTCAATCTTTAATTGCATCCAAATCTTTTGTCATGGAGTTCAGAAGTCTCCTCTGGTCAGGCCAGAGATGTATCGAGAGTGTTCTACGGGGAGGATGGAGGTGGTGGTTGAGGTGGAGGTTGGGATCCCATGATGTCGCTCCAGTTTTTATCCTGGAATGTTAATGGCCTGCCTACGAAGGATAGAAGAGACAGAATACTCCAATATCTGAGAGATTCCCCAGCGCAGGTCATTGCCATAGAGGAAACTCATCTTCTCCAATCCAAGACTACAGCTCTATTGAAAAATCAGAGATGGATTGACACTTTTGTATGTACGGACCAAACTGCTAATATTAGAGGGATTTTGGTGGTATTTAAAAAAAGCCAAGGCTCAAATAGTCGAATGTAGGGAAGACCATAGTGGAAGATGGCTTTTACTAAGAGTCTCTTTGGGGGGTGTGATGTTCTCCCTAGTGGGATATTACGGCCCAAACCGGGATGAACCCTCTTATCTAGATACCATCCGCTGCCACCTATCGAACTTTCAAGTCCCGGTAATTTGGGTAGGGGATTTTAATATTGTATTAAACCCCAAGCTTGATAAATCATCCAACTCTAGAGCCTGTGTTCCTGTTAAATTCAGGCAATCTCTTTTGCTAATTATGGCTCAGCTAGGGTTGGCAGATATATGGAGGAAAAGGGTGGGTGAACAATTGGGGGTTTCCTTTAAGAACCTAAAGTACAAGCACAAGTCTAGAATAGACTATGCATTGTTCAGTCACAGTCTTAGAGAATCGGTTGAAGAGTCATTCGGCAATCTATTTTAGCCTAACTCCTGTCCAACAACATCGGCACAGTTCATGGTCCTTCGATCGCACCATTTTATTAGTGGAGGATGAAATTAATTTCTTTCAGTCTGAGACCAAATACTTCCTTGAGGTAAATCTAAATTCAGCAAACATCTCCATGGTTTGGGATGCGCTGAAAGCCTTCTGGAGAGGATGTATCACCAGCAAAGACTCCCATTTAAGAAGGTTTTTTAGGGACACCATCAAGGGTCTAGAGGTAGAAATTAATACTATAGAGCTTAAACTAGGGGCCTATATAGTCTCAAGGGAGGATCAAGGAAAACTAGTCTCCCTTAAAAACTAACTTGAAACTATTCTCCAAGATAGGGTTGCCAGAAGGTGGGAGGCGAGTAAAATCTCTCACTTCGAATTTGGGGAGGCAGCAGGCAAGATACTCGCTTGGAAAATAAAAACAGACCAAGCGCGAAATCATATTGGAGAGATTAGGGTCGAGGGAGAGTCAGCTCCTCGCCTTTCAAACTCAGAAATTGGGAGTGCATTTCAGGAATTTTTTCAGACCATATATAGGGAAGATATCAGGGAAGACTGTGCAGATAAAAACATCTGGCTTGAAGGGGTCTCTTTGCCCAGACTTTCAAACGATCATACACTGGGTTTGGAGGTAGAAATCTCTGAGGAAGACGTAAGGAAGGCCATTGCTCAGTCTAAACGAGGGAAGGCGGCTAGCCCAGATGGGTTGCTAGGGGAGCTGTACCGCTCTCTTAGTGAGGCCATCATTCCAATGTTGGCGAAAGTCTTTAATAGTATTGTCCTGTAGGGAGAGTACCCCCCAATTTCATGCAGTGAGGCGACGGTAGTTTTGATCCTTAAACCAGGGAAAGACCTGACTGAGTGTGGATCCTACCGCCCGATCTCACTCCTTAATAATGATTATAAAATCTTTGCTGCCACCTTGTCCAAACGGTTGGGCGGTGTAGTAGATTCCATCATACACCAAGATCAAAAGGGCTTTGTAAAAGGGTGCCAATTAGCGGATCTCACGTATGATCTAGTGGGGGCCATTGATATCGAATCCGCCTTTTCTCTCCCCTTGGCTGCTCTTACCCTGGATGCGACCAAAGCCTTTGATAGGGTGAACTGGGCCTATCTGGACGCAGTAATGAAAAAATTTAATTTAGGTGACAGATTCTGTTGATTGATAGAACTCTTATATAAGGCACCAACAGCTAGACTCCTTGTTAATAGCGCACTGACTGAGGCTTTTAAGATTACAAGGGGTACAAGGCAGGGTTGCCCGCTTTCCACCCTCCTTTTTAATCTATATATTGAACCCTTTGCTCAGGTCCTTAGAGAGGACCCCAATATTCCTTCTTTTAAATTTGCGGGGTGGGAAAGGCGGGTGGCCTTATATGCAGACGACATCCTCATATTGACTGCTGATCCCGACCTTGCTTTCCCAACAGTTATCAAGGGGGCGGAGGAGTTCGGCAAGGTTTCGGGATATGAAATAAATGCAAATAAAACCGAAATAATGACCTGGAACATTAGTAACACACAATTGAATGTCGCCCCCACCTTGCGTTGTCTAGGGATCAGTATTATACAGGAGCTAGGGAAAATCCCTGAAAACAATCTTGATCGGGTGTTGAAAGCATGTCAGAAGCAGCTAAAGGCTTGGGCTTACCTCCCCTTATCCATCTTGGGGGGGACAAATTTAGTGAAGATGTCCATCCTGCCCAAATTCACATTCCTCTTCAATTCCATCCCTCTGGCTTTTGACACCAAGCAATTAGATAAGTGTCAACGTGAGATTAACTCTTTTATTTGGAAATATAGAGCCACCAGATTGGCGTGGAAAAAGCTCAGGCGGACGAGGGAAAAAGGAGGGTTGGCATTACCCGACCTTCAATACTAGACATGGGCTTTTCAGCTCTCGCATTCAAGAATGCTTTTTAAAAAAACTCTATTACACCATGAGGTGAAATGTTTCGGGCCATGTTAGAAGGGGCCGATTTACCAGCTGAGGCCTTCCTGTTTAAATTTGGGGACCAAAAATTCTTCAAAAAAGTCAAATTAAAAATTCTTCAATCTTTGGCTAGAAGCTGGGTAACAATTAGAAAAAAACAGGACTTAGCTAGTTTTCTAATTTTGCACCACTGTGGGAATCACCAGGTACTCCATCTTGCCTACAGGATAGCTTGGCTACTCCCCTGAAAGATTCTGGAATTATGAAGTGGGGAGAATTGTTGGTAGGGGGTGCACTGCAGTCTTGGGAAGAGCTACGGGGGAGAGTGGGCTCCGGCTTATCCCGATTTAAATATATGCAGTTGAATAGTTGGGCGCAGGCACAGCTCAGACAGGGGGTCCCCTTAGGGAAAGACAGCAATTTGGAAGAACTACTGGTGGCAAGGCAAGGGGGTAGTAAAGAAGTCTCACTTTGGTATTGGGCAATTTTGGAGGAGATCGATGGCGATTTTAAACTCGCCGATGCGTTATGGGGAACTGAGCTAGACATCCAGCGCGAGCAGGTGTGGATAGATTCATTCTCTCTCCTGCATAAATTAGTGAAACCTGCATGGTTGAAGCGAAACCACCTCTTCACAGCTCATCGAGCGTATCTCTCTTCTTTAAGGCTATCAAAATTCCAACCAGGGAAAATATGTAACAAATGCGGTTTGTCAGAAGCATCTGATGTGCACATGTTTAAAGACTGCCCCCCCCATCCGGCTTTTTTGGGAGGAAGTGAAGGTGATGCTGGATTCTATTCTCTATGCCTCTCTGAGCATCAGTCTCCCACTAATCATTTTTGGTATCGATGACAACATCTCCGGACATGCAAGATCTTTTCTTTTCTATCCTTTTGGCAAGAAGACAAATTTGTAAGTTTTGGATAGATGCCGCCGCACCAACACACTCCGGCTGGCTGACGTCCCTGTATATAACATCTAGTGTCGATCTGGCTAGGTCCTGTAGCAGGAAAAAACTCGCATTTGGGGACTTATTGGTACAGTGGAGATAGGACTTCCGGTTTTTGGGGTTTTTATTTCCCCGGGTCCTATGATTATGCCTTCCTTGCTCCATGGATCATAGTTACGGGCCGCCCAGGTAGATAATATGGTCCAACAGGTTGAAAGTTACCTTGGTAGAGTTGATCAATCACCCCTCTAACCCTGGATGCTTCTTCCGCCATTAACTATTTCGTGTCTCGGTGTGAGATTCAAAATGATCTTACAAAGATCTCTTGAACTTGCCCAGGTAAGACACGCAAGGTGGTCGGTGTTTCCTAAATGGGGGTTAAGGCAAATGAGGACAAAAAAAAAAGATGTAAGTTCTGATATTCGTCAACAAGAGCTCACCCTGGGACTCCACCTGGTGGCTGACAGAACTAGGCCCACCCCAACACCCTCCGACCATGCCAAAATCCTGAGTATCATCTTGGACACCAAACTCACCATGAGACATCAGCTCAATGCAGTCACCTCCGCCTGTCTTCACATATTCAGCATGCTCAGAGGAATCCTTCAAATGGCTCCCATCTGAGACCATCACCCAGGCCCCTATCACAAGCAGACTGGGTTACAACAACACCCTCTGTTATGGCATCCCCACACATCTGCTGCACAAGCTGCAAACCATCTAAAACACCGCCACCAGACTAGTACTCTCCCCACTGCACGCACTTCACAGCTCACCCTCACTGGCTACCTATTCGGAAACACTGCCAGTTCAAGAAGCTCACACATGCCCACAAGGCACTACACTACCTGGGTTCCACCTACCTCAACCACTGACTACATGTTCACAAACCAACCAGGAACCTCCGCTCAACAGTAATCGCACTTGTCCACACTCCCTGTATCCATAGAAGCAAAACACGAGTCAGGGCATTTTCTTACTTAGTGGCCAAGTCCTGGATTGGCCTCCCCCAGCTCATCAGGACAGCCACATCTCTCATGGAGGTCTGCAAAAAATTGACAATTTGCCTCTTCAGCTGAACATTCTTGCATGGTTCACTCCTACTCAGCGCCTGGATACCCTCACATGCCTCCTACGCAAGATCTTCAAATGAATCCCCCTCGAACACAGAAAGACCGCCGCTCACGCACTGGTCACCAGCAGACTCGACTACGGCAACACACTCTACGATGGAATAAACAAAAACCTCACACGCAAGCTACAGAACATCCAGAACGCATCTGCAAGACTGGTCCTCAACCTACCAAGACACTGCCACATCTCCCTGCATCTGCGCACACTCCACTGGATCCACATCGAAGCTAGAATCACCTTCAAGATGCTCACCCATGCTCACAAGGCCCTCCACGACACTGGACCAGCATACCTGAACAGCCAACTCAAATTCCACACACCCCAAAGGACCCTGTGATCAGTCCAGCTCTCCTATGCCGTGGTCCCCCACACCAGAATGACCAGATCAGGCGGCAGAGTCTGGAACGCCCTCCCTCTCCACCTCAGCCAGACAACATCTCTCCCCATCTTCACAAGAAACTTCAAAACCTGGCTCTCCGACAGACCCCTCCTTAATGGACTTGAACCTGCAAAACCCCCTTCCCCCAGTGCCTTGAGACCCTCACGGGTGAGTAGTAGCACTCAACAAACATGTGATTGATTGACAGGTGACAAGTTTGTGCTCCACAAATCTACATCACATTACATCAAATTCCTCCAATTTTTGTTGAACTTGTTCATGTTGGTCTTAGAACGCTGTGCACTTTACCACTCCTAATCAATGCTAAAATGCTTGTGCTCTCTCCTTTAAACTTGGGAAAATTGGCTTACATACGATGGCCATATTTAATTTACTTATAAGTCCCATGTAGATTAGGGTACGGTATACCCAGAGCCTGTACATTAAATGCTACTAATGGGCCTGTCATCATTTATTATGCCACCCACTTAAGTAGCCCCTTAAAACATGTTCCAGATCTGCCATTGCAGCCAAAATGCAGTTTTAAACTGCCAATTCGACTGGCAATATAACCCCTCGCCAAGCATTAAACTCCCTTTGTATTGCATATGTCACCCCTGAGGTAGGCCCTAGGTAGCCCATGGGTAAGGTGCATTGTAGAGGTTGGGCATGTACTTTTAAGTTTTACATACCCTGGTAGTGAAAAACTCTTCAAATGATAAAATTGGGTTGTCTTATTACATTTATTAAGTGCTGACTTTTGATTTGGGGCAAGGTAAAGATTTCATGTTTGGTATCTGAAAAATTGTAATAAAAACTTTTTCTTTAATGGTAAATTGGATTTTAAGTTACAATTTTGAAAATGCCACTTTAGAAAGTTGGCATTTTCCTGCCCTAGCCATTTGTTAACTGTAGCCTGTTCCTGAGTAATATGACTGGGTGCAATTGCCAGTTGGACTATGTTTATTTCTCCCATACAGCCACACAATAGATGGATTAGGTGTGCCTGAATGGGACAGGATGGGGGTGGGGGAGTTGGGCACAGCCCCACTTGCAACTGAATAGGCTGTGCTCTGCTATCACAAATAGGACTTGTCACCCCTGCATTGTTCACGCAGGCAGCTTGGAGCTGAAACTTCAAGAACTTCAAAGGGAATTCTCTAGAACCTTCTCCTACTTCAAAGAAGGCACCAAGTATAAAAATAGGACTCTCAGATCCACTCTTCAGTTCACATTCTGGATCTTCTGAAGGACTCTCATAGAACTGCCTGGTGCACTGGACTGCTCTGTACTTCAAAGGACTGCGTTGCTGCACCTGGAAGTAATGCTTAGCTGCCTGAAGCCTGATGTGAACCCTCAGAGGGCTGCCCTGCTGTTTGAGCCCTGTTCTACTGCTGACCCCAGAACTACCAGAGTGACTCCAAATCTAGCTGGCTGGCCTTCTGGCCAGAGCCTCAGGGACAGAAAATACTCTAACCATCTTGAACCAAGCAGCTGGACCCAGCCTGAGTGAGTCCCAAGCCCCCAGTGTTGGACCCTTGGTGATGGTGATGAAGGTGTCCAGGTAGCCAAAATCAAAAACTTGGGGCTTAGAAAGTTTAGGGATCAACCTGCTTGTCTTTACACCCAAGGTGCATCACTAGTCAACCTGACTTCACATCAGCTCCTACTGCATTCTTCTCCACAGCTGTAAATCCTGTTCAGCAGTCTTTTGCCAAAGGGGCATCCGGTCCCGTGGAACTTTTATTCAGTTACAGCCTCCAGCCTCATCCCGCTGGTGACTGTCGACGCCCAACAAAGTGACTTAATCCAAACAAAGAAATCTAGAAGACTCGACTCGATTGTCCAGAGAGCAGTGAGTAAAAGAATGATTTACACCATTTAGATTTGGCAATCAGCTGCATATCACTGTCCATTTATACAAGCCTCATTTTTGGTTTGCAGGTCAGACTTTTCATCTGTAAATAAGGATACAAACATCAGGGTTTGTTAAGAAGGGTACGTTGCATTTGGAACTTTTTGAGTTATGTTTTGCACTCAGTAACACATACATTGATTACACTTGCTTGAATCTAATGGCATGTATAGGGAACACCACAGTATGATTAACATATTTATGCTTGGGAGGGCAGTGTGTTTGGACACAATAGAGTTGTATTTTATTTTCGAGCAAAATGCCGATGAGATAACCTGTTTTAAAATGATTTCTTAAAAAATGATGTTGTTCTCATTTAGAACATATGGCCATTATTATTTGTTTATACAGTTCATTCCCCTGACGAAGATGCAGTGGCATCGAAATGCATTGGGAATCCACGAAAAACACAGATGAAGCTAGCAGGATTTTCGTTGTGAACGGATGTTTTTCATGAACATTTGGATTGTATTTGCAATGATATTGAATTGCTGAAAAGAATTGAACGTTTACGAATCCATAAAAAATTGAAAATGACAAAATGATTTATTTGTTGTTTGGATGTTTCCATGAGCACAAGTATGCACAAGTAACTTGGAGTTAATTAGTTTGGTTGATATTTTGAAAAAAAAATTTGCTATACGTTGTAGTCATATTTTTAAAAAAACGCAGTGCACTAAAGCAAATTTGAACAGTGCATTCCTGCACTAGACACAGTTGTGTCTGCAGATTCAGTTATTATAGAGACCTGACAGGGGTTAGTCAGGAAGCAGGTCTGCACCATTTAGTAAAATATTCGAGTACACTTGATAAATAGTGGTGTGCAGGTTATACACACATTTTTAATCCAAACAAAGAAATCTTCACAACAACTTCATCCAACGTGCCCTCGACGATGAAGCACCATCCTCCGACATCGCCTGCAGCCATGCCCCACTGAACTTTACCATCTCAGAACAATTTTCTTTGAAATGTCTTTTAAGTCCAAAGGTAAGCACTGACCAGGGCCAGTCCACTTTTTGTATCTGGCTCCCACTCCATCACGGTCAGCCATACTTTTGACTTTGACCCGGTCTTGCATGACTTGATATCCATGGTTGGAGTGTTGATATTTTATGTGCTAGTTTTTACCTTAAACTTTAGAAAATTAATAACTACAATCAATCAGGGAGTTTTAAGCATGCTACTCACCCATGAGGGTCCCAAGGTGCTGGGGGGCAGCTCTGGTCAGTCGAAGAGCCAGGTCTTGAGGGTCTTCCTGAAGATGTGCAGGGTGGGGCATGTCTGATGTCAAGTAGGAGCTCGTTCCAGGTCTTGGCCGCGATGTAGGAGAAGGTTCATCCACCGGTTCTTCCTGTGCGGATGAGCGGGGGTTCAGCGAGGGCGAAGTTGGTGATCAGAGGTTCCTCTTGGGTACGTGGAAGGAGATCCTGTCATTGAGATATTGGGGTTCGGTGTTGTTGAGGCATTTGTAGGCGTGGGTGAGTATCTCGAATGTTACTCTCTTTCCAATGGGGAGCCAGTGGAGGTTACGCAGGTGTTGGGAGATGTGTTTGTGTCGAGTGATGCTGAGGACTAGTCTGGCTGCAATGTTCTGTATGGTCTGGAGTTTGCGGAGCAGAGGCTTGTTGATCCCAGTGTAGAGGGCATTTCTGTAGTCCAGTCTGCTGGTTATGAGTGCATGGGTGACGGTCTTTCTTGATTCGGTGGAGATCCATTTGAAGGTCTTTCGGAGGATGCAGAGGGTGTTGAAGCATGTGGAGGCGACGGCGCAGACCTGTCGGTTCATGGAGGAGGAGTTGAGTAAGATGCTGAGGTTTTGGGCGTGGTCTGTGAGGGTGGGAGGGCTGCCAAGGGCAGAGGGCCACCAGGTGTTTTCCCATGCAGAGGGGAAGGGTCTGATGACAAGGACCTCTGTCTTCTCCGAGTCGAGGTTCAGGCAGCTACTGCTCATCCAGGATGCAACGTCCTTCATTCCTTCCTGGAAGTTGAGTCTGGTGGTGAGGGGGTCCTTGGTGAGGGAGAGGATGAGCTGGGTGTCGTCGGCATAGGACTACGGTTCTACTAATTGGATTTTTGTCATTTTGGTGTCAAATCATTTAATAACATCTACTCATTTTGCTAAATGTGTATATGATTTTTCTTGTGTTGTGTTTTCACTTCATTGCTATTTGTGTGCTGCATAAATACTCTACACATTGCCTCTGAGATAATCCTGACTAGTATTGTGCCAAGCTACCAGTGGCTTAAGCACAGGGTAATTTAGTGACTTTGGTTGCTCATCCTGACAGGAATTGTGGCTGTTGCTTTAGCGGGGTTAACATCCCACTCAAGCAACAACCCAATTTCTTACAAACGCTCATCCTGAAGTCCTAAGGTCCTCTTATATGTGATAATGAAGAAAAGGGAGGAAAACTGAAATAAAACAATTACCAAGTATCATAAAATTTGGTAAAGAGAGAAAGCCTGAATTAATCCCTTGTTTTCTGGTTTCAAATTATGGAATTCAGCTACTAGATGTATATGCTTTGCTTCCCCGAAACCCACTTATCGCCAACTTCCCCCGTAACCCTCTGCCCACTGACTGCCTCCCTGCTGGCATTAATGTGGCCCTCGATTATATCACAGACCAAAATGTTTGGTCCCTGGGGAAATGTTTGAGGGTACCCATGCTCTAGAGCATGGGTACTCATAGTACGGCCCGCGGGCCAGCTGCGGCCCGGCAAGCCTTCCCTGGCGGCCCGCCGACCTTCCAGACATCGTACCCGTGCATTAAAAAAAAATTTCATCGTGTCTTCAAACACTGCTAGTTGCAGCCGCGCAAGTCTAAGAGACTCTGCTGCTCTGTGGGGGCCGGCCGCCAGGTGATTCCAATGACAGTCACAGTGGAGCTGCAGGGGTCTAAGAAGAGGTTAAATACAGCAAGGCCTCATTACCATACAAATGGTCTTGTGAAGTGCTCGGGTGGGGCTGTGTGTGCCAGGAGGCTGTCTCAGCCCGGGCTGACACACAGCAGGGTGAGGTGAAGAGGGTGACGGAGGTAATGGGACGGAGACAAAGGGAGAGGGAGGGAGGGAAAGAAGACTGTAACACCGGGGCTTGTTCCATTAAATATGAGAGCAGCAGCAAGTGCAGAATCCAGGAACACCGTCTGGTGTTCAAATCCAAAAGGTTTCTGAGTTATGTAGACGCATTCCAAACTTGCCTGTAGTCAGCACATGTTGAAGCGCTGGTGTGTTTTGGTTCGAGTAATTATTAAGTTATTGCTGGCAATTCCTGCAGTGCAGGAGTATTGGGACCACTCAGTCCAATGCAGGTAAGCAATTGAAGGTGCCAAAGTATTGCGGTACTTCAGACAAGCAGCGCTAGTGCTTAGGGCAGTGTCTTTAGAACCCACATTGTTTTAAAAACAGGCAACGTTTCTCAGTCCTGGCGTCGCAATGAACAAGATGCAGGCACTCCCGTTTAAGGGAATTATGGTAATGGCAGCCCCTCACAGATAAATGTGCTGGGGCACTGGGAGGGAGGAAAAGGGGAGGGAGACAGAGGGGGAGGGAAAGGGGGGGAGAGGGAGACCGAGAGAGAGACAGACAGAGGGAGGGAGACAGCCAGAGGGAGGGAGACAGCCAGAAAGAGGGAGACAGCCAGAAAGAGGGAAACCGCCTGAAAGAGGGAGACCGCCTGAAAGAGGGAGACAGCCAGAGAGAGGGAGACAGCCAGAAAGAGGGAGACAGCCAGAAGGAGGGAGACAACCAGAGGGAGGGAGACAGCCAGAAGGGGGGAGACAGCCAGAAGGGGGAGACAGCCAGAGGGAGGGAGACAGCCAGAGGGAGGGAGACAGCCAGAGGGAGGGAGACAGCCAGAGGGAGGGAGACAGCCAGAAAGAGGGAGACAGCCAGAAAGAGGGAGACAGCCAGAGGGAGGGAGACAGCCAGAGGGAGGGAGACAGCCAGAAAAAGGGAGACAGCCAGAAAAAGGGAGACAGCCAGAAAGAGGGAGACAGCCTGAAAGAGGGAGACAGCCAGAGGGAGGGAGACAGCCAGAGGGAGGGAGACAGCCAGAAAGAGGGAGGGAGACAGAGGCAGGAGGGAGACAGACAGAGGAAGACAGGGAGAAGGAGGGAGATGGGGAGAGGGAGGGAGAGGGAGACAGAGAGGGAGACCGAGAGGGAGACAGAGGGAGGGCGACAGACAGTGGGGGGGGAGACAGAAAGAGGGAGACAGACGTGGGAGACAGACAGTGGAAGACAGATGGAAGGAGACAGACGGAGGGAGAAGGGAGACAGAGGGAGAAGGGAGACAGAGGGAGGGAGAAGGGAGACAGAGGGAGGGAGAAGGGAGACAGAGGGAGGGAGAAGGGAGACAGAGGGAGGGAGAAGGGAGACAGAGGAAGGGAGACAGAGGGAGGGAGACAGAGGGAAGGAGGCAGAGGGAGGGAGGCAGAGGGAGACAGGCAGAGAGAGACAGACAGAGGGAGACAGAGAGGGAGGGAGACAGGGAGGGAGACAGGGAGGGAGACGGAGGGAGGGAGACAGACGGAGGGAGGGAGACGGAGGGAGGGAGAGGGAGACAGAGGGAGTCAGAGGGAGTCAGAGGAAGGGAGGTGGAGACAGAGGAAGGGAGGGGGAGACAGAGGAAGGGAGGGGGAGACAGAGGAAGGGAGGGGGAGACAGAGGAAGGGAGGGGGAGACAGATGGAGTCAGTGGGGGACAGAGGAAGGCAGGGGGAACAGAGGAAGGGAGAGGGAGACAGAGAGGGAGAGGGATGGAGACAGGGAGTGAGACAGGGAGGGCGACAGAGGGAGGGAGAGAGAGAGAGACAGACAGAGGGAGACAGAGAGGGAGTGAGTGAGACAGAGGGAGAGAGAGGGAGAGAGCTAGAGAGAAGGAGGGAGACAGAGAGAAGGAGGGAGACAGAGAGAGAGAGAGAGAGAGAGAGAGAGAGAGACAGAGACAGAGAGAGAGAGAGAGAGAGAGAGAGAGAGAGACCGAGAGAGAGAGATGTGTGTATGCCGGGTCTGGTGGCTCAGTGGACGAAGGCGTCCGCTGCAGGGACCTGTGATCAACCTCATGGTAAGAGTTTTTTTTGTTGCTCTAGCCCCGCCCCCTACCCCACTGACCCCGCCCCACCGGTGCGGCCCTCGGACACAAACCACACTATAATTTTGGCCCCCGAGAGAAAGTTTGTGAGTACCCATGCTCTAGAGGAGGATACTTCCCTGAGACCTTTTTGACTTTCCAGTTTCCTTGACGCCCAGCCATGAAACACCTGCCCTGCCACATCTCATTTTCCCATCACAACCATCCTCAGCAGTCTTCTCAATGTAAGCAAGATGCACCCAATTATTGTGAAAAAAAGGTAACTCTACACCGCTGTTTGCTGTCTCGCATGAGTGAATATTATCACATTTTATGAACTCACAAAGGGTGCAAATAGCACTTCTGGAAAAATATGAAAGCCACATGATTCTAGGAGTTCTCTAGTAAAGATGTTGTGAGTTTCCTTTTATGTGCATGCAAAAATCAGTTCTGAAAGTGTAATTACAGAGAGTGAGCAATTGAGAATGTCTGAATGTATTCCCACGAGTCCAGACAATGCTTCTATTTTTCGCAATTTGCATCTCTAAGGAGAAAATAGGTTTTCCTGTGGAGAACCCCCATTACCCTACAGCTCTACTGAAAACGACACTCCCACCTGGCCCTCGTGAGAAAATCTGTGACAATTTCCATGCTGGAAGTGCATATGAAGACATTTTTCAATCTGCCCCTTTCTTTCCAGAGGAAATGGACCTTGTTTTGCTTTGAGGAAAAATGCAGCTCTAACGGTATTGGTTAAAAAGAGTTCTCAAGACTCCCACCTACAAGATAACTGCAGACATAATAATGGCCAAATAGATCATTCATTTGGCGAAAATAATTGTGCAAAAAAGAGTAGTACGTAAGATGCATAGCAGACCATACCTTGTACTTGTGTTTGATAAACAAGAAAGTATTCGCTGTTTCCACAGCTTTCGAACTTCTCTCCGGTGCATTTCTGCGCGCAGAGCTGCTCGTCCTCGCGCTCGTGAAGTGTGAAACATGTCGTGGGGAAACCGCAGTGACAGAAGGTTCCTGCAAGGACTGCCAATGGGTATTCCTGTGGGGGACAAGTGACAACACTCGGTTCAGTTTTCTACAGCCTGTAAATAATGCTGCATTCCACGGTGGGCACTTTCACAGCATACTTAGTGCACCTGCTCTAGAACAGATGGCTAATCCTGTTTTTCAAACCAAACATTCTTTTTTATCGAAATTTTCCCCCGCATAAATTGAAATTAGTTACTGCTGTAATGTTCTTATACATTTCCCTATGGTTATAGAAGTTGCATTATTAACTTAAAATAAGGCAATCCGACTTCCCTCTTTTAAAACTTACCACGTAGATTTGGTATTATTATTAGAAATGGAAAGCACTTTCCAGAATTCATAATGTAATGGACGAAAACGAAAATGCCTTTTTTATCCTGTGTTTAATGGGTGCTGTTTCAACAATTTAATGTTTAGGAGCAATTTAGGAGCAGCATAGCTTCGTGAATTCCTAATGATTTTGTTCTTTCGACCAATTTCAAATTTTCTTCAGGTTGTAATGAGAATTAGGCCTGCAGACATGGCATTTTCAGGAACACTGCGACACAAGCACCGAGATAAAACCTAAGCAGCTTCTGTACTACACCTAAACATAACAAGGAAAAGCAAAGCACAAAAATCAGAAAGACACAGCAAATACAACCTGGTAAATGAAGAAGCAAGTGAAGGTAGTAAAAAACATGGTCACCAAACCAAAGTAATTTTAAAGTAAACATGGGCCTGTAAGAGAGTGTAGCATACTTTCTCAGCTAAGCAGTAAGGATGGGCCAAGAAGGATTCCTACACAATTTCCTCAAAGTTCGCAAAGGTGATAAGATGGGCCAGTTTAGGGCTAGAAGAAATCTCTTTACACAGTGGAAGTGACTTACTTGATTTTGCATGCTGTAATAGCTCATGCCAGGGCGTTGCATGGGTCCCATTGATCCATTCACACATTGCCCTCTCTAGGTCACCCGTCCCCATGCGTTCAAAATACCATTGAAATGGTTGGCTTTACTCCTGCACTTGTGCACCCAAACTCAGGGAGAGAACTCATTGACAAAGGGGTTCCTAAAGCAAGAACATGAGTCAGTAGAGTCACTCATTAAAACCCCTAACTGCTTCCTTTGAAGTAAAATAAGCTTGTGTAGCATCAGTGAAGTACCAGAAAAATTCCCTCTTTGTTGTGGTATGGTGCAACGTGATATGCATATTCCAAGGTCCCTTCCATATTGGCAGGTGGGATCTTACTGCACCGAAAATATTTATTTTCTGACTTATCTCCACCCACAGTAATTGAAGAGTGTAAGCCATTCCACCCTGCCATTTTTTTAATTAATAACAGTTCATTCTTTTTAAATGAATACGTGTCTCCAATCTTTTCCGTAATAAGAGCTACTTATCTTCAATGGAAAGCCTCCAGGGCTATTAATGTTTTGGAGATGTAATAATTGCCACATCAGACAAGATTACAATTATTGTCCAGCATATGCAAAGATTACCAAAGTGATTCCTTCAGTGCATCAGACACAGTTGCCAGCAGTGATATAAAAATGCTTTCCCAATGTGCAATGCCTCTAAATGGGTATTGCATAAAAGCTACAGCTGAAATGCTCCTATCACTAAGGTAATAATATTAGACTATAAGTCTCCCCAACACCATTCGATTTCATCATTCAAATATCAACATTAAATATATTTTGAAAATTGAGCCTTTTTTCTCAAAACATCAGCTTTTGAGTTCCAAAAATATACACATCTTAGCCTCTAATAAATGCTTTACCTTTTGTGCATAGATATGCTCATTCAACAAAGCAAACAATGTGAATTTAGTTGGCTAGGCTGCACACAGGAGAGCTACTTGCACGTAGCTCGAGAGCTACCAGTAGCTCATGAGCTACTCGTTGGAGAAGCCTGAAGGAACTAAAATGTTAATCCTATTAATAAATTGAGCTTTGTTGTAGATTTCCAGATTAAAAAAATATCTTTACTGCTCACATACAAACACTCAACATCTCTTTCCTCTGTACTCTTAAGCATGGAAATATATGTATCATATAATTAAAAAAACTCATGGCATGTAACGGGCAATATAGTTTCATTCGGAATGTCAACATTTTACAGTCCTTAGATAGGTTGAGATGTGCAGCAGTTGGGAGGTTTTAACACGGATGCTCATGCTTCTGGGTGTAAATATTTCAAGTTACAAATTAAGAAGTTTTTTCTGCAGCCCAGTTAGGGGCGTATCTTGATCAGGATGATTGGTGGCGCGGGGGTGACGTTCAGATTTTCCAACAATCTCGCTGGCATTTCCAGTTAAAATGCCCTATTCTACAAGCAGGGCATGAAGGGTGCTTAAGGGGTAGTGGAGAGGAAGAGGAGTGTGGAATGTTAGGGATACTAAGTGGAAGGCAACACAATATTTTGTAAAACAATCAAGGTTCAAGAATACTTTCAAACAGACAGGAAGAGAGAAAGAGAACGAGTAAGAGAGATAAAGAGAGAGAGAGTGTTTTCATTTTTATATTTAAAAATCCAAATTAAATCCGATAGAGACCTCTCCATATCTGACTGAGAGCTCTGATATCCAACGATTTACCACAGAACATTTATAAAGGGGCGTGTAAGACCACAAAAACCCCACTTGAAACTACACTCCTGAGTCCAGGAGTTCTGTCTTAAAACATGTTACATAGGGAAAACCCTATTGTTTAGTAGTAAATGGCCTGTTTTAGAAATTGGGTTTCTGGTTAGCAGAGGTATGCACCTTGTCCACGTAGAAACCACAATTCTAGTCAGAGTAATTTTCAACACACCCTAAATTATGCTGTGCTTACCCTTTGGTAGTTTGGCACAGAGAAGTCAGGCTTAAAAGAGGCAATGTGTAAAGTATCTGTGCAACAATTCAAACAGTAACACATTTTATAAATAAAACTAGACCTTAACAAGAAAAATCCAATAGGTAGAAGTTGAGATATGAATAAAAAATATAAACTCTAAAATAGTGCTTAGAAGCAATAATTCCCTATTTGAAGTATCTGGTCACGATGAACCAGGGGCAAAGTCAAAAGTTCAGGCCAACCACGATGGAGCGTGGGTCAGATACAGGTACCCACGTAAGCCCGCTGAACAAAAGTACCTTGATCCTGGTTGCAACAACCAGATTGCGGCGAGTGGCCAAGTGATGTGTCAGTGTTCCCCACCCAGTAGGGATGATGTATTGATTTTCTGCATGTAGTTCTAAAGGCGATGTGCTGGTTCCGAGTTGTCAAAGTTCCAAAGATGATGTGCCAGATTTCTCCAAACAGTAGAGGCAATGTGTTGATCTTCTCCACTCAGTGGCAGTGATGCGTTGTTCCCGCAGCGGTGGTTCTGAAGGCAATGCGCTGGTTATCAGGGCAATGCATCAGTCCTGTTCTCGCAGCAGCATTGATGCCTTGATTCTGCCCACACAGCAGAGGATGTGTCGGTTCCACTAGAGCAAACAACTTAGGCCACTTCCAAGAGTTCAGGACGGGGTGGCACCACTTCACAGGGCAGGCACACAGATTGCAGAGTTCAGGTGTAGGAGGAGGGTGGATGGAAGTCTTTTATGTCGCTGAGACTTCAAATGAGGAGGCAAACCAGCAAGCTCTTTGAGTCACTCTAGGTTAAAGTGATGCAAGCCCAGTCTTTCTCAACCAAGCAGGGGGACAGCTGGCAAGAGGGCTGCACAGCAAGGCAGGAATCCAGCAAAGCAGCAGTCCATCTGGGTGACAGTCCTTCAGCGGTACAGCAGTCCTTCCTGGCAGAGGCTTCATAAATCCAGAAGTGTACCGAAGTCATGGTGTCAGAGGTCCAGTACTTTTACCCAGTTGGGCCTTTGAAGTGGGGGAGATTTCAAAGATGGCTTTCAAATGCACAGAGGTACTCCATTTCTGCCGTGGCTCTAGACACACTACAGAGTGATATGCAGCCCTTTGTGTGCGGACAGGACATAACCTATTCTGGTGTAAGTGTGAGGTTTAGCCAAGCTCCTCCCTCCCATCTCCCAGGATGGCCCATCAAGTCACACCTAAGCTCCCTTTGTCTGCGGCTTTCCAGAAGGAATACACAAAGCCCAGGTGTCAGACAACCCAGATTGAACAGAGACTGGCAGCAGGCACCAAATGGCTAGAGTAAGAAAATGCCAGCTTTCTAAAAGAGGGATTTTCAGAATTGCAATTGAAAATCCTACTTCACCGTCACTTGTGATTTTAAATTGGGATTCCAGAGACACCAGACTTGGGGGGGTCTTATCTCTTCCCACTTGGAAATTACACTTATACAATGTAATAAGGTAGTCTCAATGTTATCCTATAGAAGAGATAGTCCTTGCGATTGTCAACACAACTTAGGGAGGTTTTCACTACTAAAACATGTACAACTTAAAAGTACATGTTCTACCTTTTAAATTTTACATTGCACCCTTTTCTGTGAGCTTTACAGGGCCTACCTTAGGGGTGACATATATATATAAAAAGGAAATGTTTGTGCCTGCAAAAGGGTTGTTTTGCCAGGTCGACATGACAGTGTAATCTGCACAGATAGGCTCTGCCATCGCAGGGGCTATATATGTGGGTGGCACAATCAGTGTTACTGGCCTACTAGTTACATTTAATTAACAGGGACTGAGTACAAGAGATGTCACTTTACTTTTTTAGAAAAAAAAAATTATTCAAGCTTGACAAAATATAATCATAATACAAGGACATAATAAACCGTGGCAAAACATTGTACACAGCAAAAAAATACCGGCATTTGGTGAGAAACATAAAAAGAAGGGGGAATAAATACATATATAATCCTAGAGAGTGGGGCAGGCAAAGAAAAATGGGACAATAATGTACAGAAACTGAAATCGGAGGCACAAACGGCATGGCACACCAACATAATGCAGGGAGTGAATAATTAACCAACCTAAAAAAATATATAATTCCTTGTTATTATCTAAGCCACTCCTCCAACGGGGCCCAGATCTTCTGGCCCATCTCACACCTCCTTCTGCCCCACCTCTGAAAGACTGCTGACTCTAAATTATAATGGGCCAAGATCCCCGCTCTCCAATTAAGAAAAGTAGGAGCATCTGGACATTCTGAGGTAATACAGAGCTGGACTAAAGACATAGCAATAAATAGAAAGGCAGAGACATGCCTCGATCTCTCAGGCGGGCCATTACTTTCACATCCGAGTATCACCATCTCTGGTGAAATATCAACCGGGATACTGAGCGTGGAATTCATGAATCGCTCCACATCCAATAGAAAGACCAACAATTTTGGGCAACCGAAGAACATATATACATCATTGGCTGCAGAACGGCCACATCTCGGACAAAAATGGTTCCCACTGCCCCCCCATTTTGAAACTTTAGCCGGCGTGTAATACAGATCATGCAGAGCCATATAGCTTTAGTAGCGTAAACTTCCAGATACTAACACACTACTGGCCAACTCAAGAGCCTGACTAATGTCCACCCCTGTCTTACCCAGCTTAGCCTCCCACTTAGCATTCTGTAGTGAGAGATGGTCCGGAAGGCCAGGTAGTAAGTGCTGATACACTACGCCAATTATTGACCTCCTCCGAATCAATGTAATCAATGTAATCCTATCAAACAAGGTGGTGGCTTGGCCCCTCATTTTATCAACAAATCTTCGGATCTGCAGATATTTAAAAAAAATCATGTGTATTGAGATGGAATGTATGCTTTAAAGTGAATAGAAGGCCATTTTCCCATCCAAGCCTAAATCACCAAGAGCTCCCAAGAGCTCCCAACCTTAGAGACAACCACCTAAAAGTGGTCTGATCTTGAAAAATAAACGGCAAGAGTCTAGCAACGGTGAAGGATATATAAGAATTAATATTAGGAATCGACCATTTACGCCGAATCTTGCACCAAACTGAAAACATGGCCCGATGACCTTGAATTTAGTCTTCTTATAATAGCTGAGTTCAAGAATCCGCAATAAGATTCCCTTAGCATCCTCTCCAAGCCCTATTTCATAGATAGTAAGACTACAGGACGACGGCACCACCACCCTATCCCCAAGCAAAGATAGGCCAAAATGTTGGAGCAGTGCAGACCAGTAATAGAGCAAAAGATTCGGGACTGACCAGCCCCCCCGTTCTCTCGAGATGCACATCCACTTAGCTGCCTTGAGAGGGCGATGATACCCCCAAAGAAATCTATTGCAAGTCCTTTCTGCTCTGGCCAGGCTTAGTTGTGAGAACTCCAGTGGCATGGTTCTGAATAGGTATAAAAACTTAGGTAGAACCAACATTTTAATAACTTTACACCAACCATACAAAGAGAGATGTAAGTTGTCCAATCTTACTAGAGTTGAGTTAACTGATTCAATAACCGGCAAAATATTCAGATCTGGAATATTGACAACTAGGGCAGTGATTTTGACCCATAGATATGTTGCAACTTGAACCACTGGGGCTTCAGAAGGACCCATAGCGGCGATTTGAATGACCTGGGTTTTGGTGACATTGAGCTTATAGCCAGAGAGCTGACCATACTGTTCTGCTAGGTTCTTTAGGGCAGAAAAAGCAGATGCAACATCCCTGGTTAGAAGTACAATATCATCAGAGCAAGCCAACGTCTTGTACTCTGTAGCATTGACCCTGACCAGCAGAATATTTAAAGAACATTCAATTTTACTTAAAAAAGGGTCAATGTACAGGGCAAAAAGCAGGGGCGAGCAGGGACAGCCGTGCCTAGTGTCCCTGCTAATGCTAAATGATGTTGATACCAGACCAGAAACGCATAGAGTAGCCACTGGAGCAATATAAAGCGATTGAACTGCCTGTATAAACTTAAGACTAAAACCTTTCCAACCGAGAACTGCCCATAAAATCCCCCAGGTGACCCTGTCAAACGCTTTCTCTGCATCCAACAGGATCGCTCCAAGGGGAGACTCAGTAACCTGAGACCAATCTAGAAGTGCACTAACCCGGCAGGCATGATCGTCGTATCCCTGCCCGGGATAAAGCCCTGCTGACGTAATAAGACCAATGGAGAGATCACCTGGGCTAATCTGGTGGACCAAATTTTGGAATACATTTTACTATCTGTATTTATAAGAGATATAGGGTGAAAGGAGGAAGGGTCGAGCTCTGGCTTATCTTTCTTCCTAAAGAGAATGATAGTAGTTTGGCGCCATGAGTCCGGTAAATTCCCTTCCTGTGCAGCTCTAAGAACTGAAAGAAAATCCAACCGAATCTCCGAGCGAAACACACTATAAGATTCCAAAGGAATAGCATCTGGACCTGCAGCTTTACCATTCGCTAATGAGTTAATTGCTATCTCAACCTCCTCCCATTCTATGGGGGCAGAATTAGCTTCATTCTGTTGGGCTGTAACATGAAGGGTATTAATGTCCTGAAGGAAAGCCCCACCTTCGGACTCTGTCTCTAAACCAGTCCTCTGTATACAATGTGTGATAGAACTGCTGAAAAACACCCATGACCCCCTCCTGTATGTCGTGAACATGGCCTTTATGATCTTGGTGATATAATTGGCCAAGCTCTTCTGCTGGAGTTGTTTGGCCAGGACCCTGACAGATTTTTCCCCAAACTCAAACATCATTGTACGAAACTGTAAGACGTTAGCAGCCAGGTCCTGACCAAAGAACTCCAGCAGACAAGCCCTGGTTTTAGCAACCAGTAACTGACTTTGACCTGTGTTATGACCCTCCTTAATTGCACCTAATATTTGACCTCTGCAACCCTCAACTCCTCAATACGCCTTCTAGTTTGTTCTCGGATTGTCCTCCGTCGAAAGGCCGAAAAACTCTTTGTCTCCCCCCGGACTGCAGCCTTAAGTGTATCCCAGACTGTGGTACCGGAAGCTGTCCCCCTATTAATATTTAAAATTTCAATTATTCCGCATATGTTCTAAATAAGACTGTTCCAATAATAGTTTTCTTTCGACTGTCCAGACCCTTGGGACACTAGGCCCATGAAAAAGCAGACATTCAATGATCAGAGGATTACGGTCTGACAGAATTCTTTGGGGGGCTGAAATGGAAGTACCTCAGCAAGCTGCTCCGACATAAAAAAAATAGTCCAGCCTGACCATTTTATTATGAGGGGCAGAATAATATGTAAAGCCATCTTGATTTTTATTGTGGCAAAACCAGAGGTCAATCAAACAATGCTCTTGAACCAGAGCTTGGAGTACCCTAAAGACTCTAGGCTTCTTGCCCACATATCTTTGACCCCCTGCTAAATTAAAATCAGCAAACAAATGAATATTTCTATCCCACACAAACTAATTGGATGAGGCCATAATTCCAGCTCTACATTCAAAAAATGTAATACGCAGGGTCATCTAAATTTAAGCCATACACTGTGCAAACAGTTAAAGTTCTTCCATTGATTGTCAACTCAGTGATTACCCATCGCCCTGCGCTATCTTGGCTAGTTTTACTACATGATCCAACCCCCATCTCAGTAAAATTGCCACCCCTCTAATCATAGAGGTCTGGCTGGAACATCCGATTAAATTAATCCCTGGAATTCTCAAGTAATCACGATTGGTCATGGGGACATGCGTTCCTTGTAAACTAAGTACATCTATTTGCAGAGCCTGAACAATTCTCGAGAACAGGGCTCTTTTCTTACCATCATTCAGCCCACATATATTCCAAGAACCTAGGCACAATTTACCCTGCGCCATTTACTTTAATAGGAGAGCCTGACCCAACCAATGCGTACAAAACAATTTTAATCCACCCTTCTAGAAATGAACATACCCTAATGATACCAATACCAACAAAAGTGCCACGATTGTACTTTAAATTCAAGCATTTTTTTGTTTTTGAACCCCAACCTCTGCCCCTCTCCCAACCCTTGACCACCCTCCCAACCCTTATGCACACTAACCCCACCCACCAGAAACCACCCTACCCTGCAGCCCCCATGTCGGGCAACAGGACCGTGGTCCTTGTGATGGAAGAACTAGTTTATCACGATCTCCCCTGGTGTCATTGCCAAGCTATTGACAACAACGGGGGATACGATCGTAGGGAAAAAAATAAAACAAAAGGAAAGAAAGAGAATGTAGGACCCAAACTTTTCCCCAACAAATGGCCAATACCCCCACTTAAGGACCCTTAGGTTCTTAAAGAAAGAAAGACATAGGAAGACATAGCTTTAGAACCTAAAGTGAGTTCAAAAACTCCTTAGCCTGAACTTCAGAGACACAGAATCGGGTCTGACCCTAATAGATAATTTTCAGTTTAGAGGGAAAGAGCAGAAGTACTTGGGCTCCCTTTGACTGGAAAGGTGCTATTAGCTGTCAGAGCTGCCACCTCCGCTCAACAGTAGCTGGACAAAAATCAGGCCTGACAAAAAACTTGCATCCTTTCCCAGCCCGACTCCTATCTGGCCTGGCTAAATCATAAATCTTTTCCCTGGCTAGAAAGTTATTCAAAAATATTAAGATAGCGCAAGGCTTATCATCAGTTTGGGCAGTCCCTTGCCTCTGCTTAAACGGAAACCGGTGTGCCCGCTAAACTTCAAGTTGCCAATCCCATTGTTTCACCTCAGGAAATGCTTCAGAGAACAATTCGATCATGAATTGCCTGATGTCCGACCCTTCCATCCCTTCCGGGACTCCTAAAACTCTCAAGTTGTTCCTACTTACTCTATTTTCAAGGTCTGTGGGTTTCCACAGCATGTCGTCTCTTTGAGTTTTAATGAGGTCTGTAATGCCCCTCTGAGTGGCCATATCATCTTCCAGAGTGGAGATCATCTCTTCCGCCGCCACGATTCTGGAGGCAATATTAGAGCATGTTTTTGCTACTATCCGGATAGAGTTTTGTACCTTACGGCACACGCCCTGAGTTCGCACACTTTCTTGCCGTGAGCCATAATGGTCTGGTAAATTATCGCAAGTGTCATCTCCCCTGGGGGTGGATGAGAGGGATTCGCCCCGCCCCGTTACCACTCCCCGCATCAGTAGAATTACCCTCCAGACCAGACTGTATGGAAAAAGAATAGTCCCAGACTAATGAACCTGTATTCGGGCAAGATCAAGGGAGCCCCTGCTCTCTAGCTGCTTTCCGGACAGTACGAGGACCATAGGATGAGGCTTCTGAGTTTAACACTTCGTTGGGTTGCCAATCACGCAGCTCGCTGTTGTCATCAGTCCAATCTTTATCTAAACCGGCATCCTCCTCGGATGACCCAGTAAGCTCAGAGAGAGAATAAAATGTATCTCCGCCTTCTATGTCTCTAGTATCTCAATTTAAATTTGACATAGCATTCTGAGAGGCCGCTTGGCCCGCCTCGCCTGACACAGTCTTATTTTGCCGTGGCAGCTCCGCAACCCTTTGGTCAGAGGGGGCTCCATGAACAACCATAGACACCATTGAAACTACAGCTCCCAGAGTTCCACTAGGCTGGGTCGAATGGTCTACAATGTTAGAGGGAGCTTCGAAATTATTATCAGTACTCTTGCCCCCTACATCCAGGTGCCCAGCCTCGCTTGTGGGGTCAAACCCCTGTGCCACCCAAACTAGGGGGACCTTACTGCCATCCAATACTAATGACCCCAAAGGAGACAGAGAAACAGCGATGTCCGCCTTACCAGTGGTAGAAGCTGCCAAGAGTTTTGGAGATGCAAGTGCCGGCTGACCACGTTTGTTCTAAGTAGGTTGCTGCGGTGTCTTGTTCTTGTTAGCCTGTGGTTCAAACATAGCGGGGAGGGTCTGTCTTGGTTTCACTGTCACTGGGACAACTATCTCCACAGGAGTCGGCCGGCCGCCCGCCCTTCTCCGCCAACTCCCGCTCCCGATACTTGAGCTGCTGCGGACTGTTCCACCACACCGGCTAACTTCGAAGAGCCGGCCTCCCCGGCTGTCGAAACACGTCCTGCGGTGGCAGAAACTGGATTCTTCACCTGAACTTTGGGATACATGATGAAGCGCGGAGAACCAGAGAGCCAGAACGCGGATCCGCAGCCAGAGCAGTAAGCAGAGGAGCCCGTCCGCAGAGAGAGAATCCAGCTGGTGAGTCGATTCCGAGAAACCAAGGGCCCCCACAGCAAAGCGTTTGTTTTTTAACTGAGGTTATTGAATCCGTTTGCAAAAGTCCTGCCTGTTTTCAATCTTCAAGAGCCATAATACACCGTAGATCGGCGAGTCAAACAGGAGAGAGCGTTTCACCTAGCTCACTCAGCCGAGTAACCGGCCGCCATCTTGCCTGCCCCTAGATGCCACTTTACTAGGGACTTATAAGTAAATTAAATATGCCAATTGGGAATGAACCAGTATTACCATGTTTAGGGGAGAAAGCACAAGCAGTTTAGCACTGGTTAGCTGCGGTAAAGTGCACAGGGTCCTAACGCCTGCAAAAATGAGGTAAGAAGAGTGGAGGAGGAAGGCAAAATGTTTGATGGAAGACCACCAGAAGGCTCTCAGGTCTAGAAGTCTGCATAATGAATATGATTGGCTACTGTCTAGTCAAGTTTCAGATTCATTATTGCTGATTTGTGATTAGTGTAAATGGAGGGCATTTATTGTTTGACCTTCATACCATTAGGGCTGTAGGCGTGTCTTATTTTAAGAACAGGTAAGCACTCAGATTACTTTGGCAAACAAACAACTTTTCAAACCTTGCCTGTAAACTTGATTAGTCAGCTTTATATTAAATACTGCCAACAAGTTCCACAGGCTAGTGGCCTGAACTGAGAACAACTTGCCTCCAGTTGTTACACGGGCAATTTCGGAATCTCGATTTAATTTAGATCGCCATGAGTTTCAAATGCTAGTTACCTGTTCTGGCTGCAACTCCTACCCACACAGACACCACTGGCACCACCAATATCCACTCTTCAAAAATTGACAATTGGCAGCATCATATGTCTTCTCTTCCATGTACATTGATGTCTCTTGCAGACCTCTGCTTTTTGTGTACTCCAATGATCAAGAATCTTTTCTCAACTTAATCACGCCCACATCACTTCACAAAACACCTCCGCCACATGTAATACGTAATGTATTATTTCATGTTAAGATCATTTCAAAGACACCTGTGCAATAGGTTTTACCTGTGCGATGTAGATACAAAATACTGCATTCAACCTGTGATTTCCTAATTAGGAGCTATGATGGGATGCAGCGTGTGACAAATATCTCGGCTGCTCAAGTACCTTCCCTAGGTTTACATCCTGCAGTGCAGCTCCAGTAATGTGTGTGTCTGAGAGTAGGGTTACTAAAAGCTCACAGGCTGCATCCTCTGTGACCTCATTTGGATTTTAAAGTACCGAGTTATGAGGGAACATTCAGAGACTGACAGGCAATTTAACACCACGGGCCGCCGTGATGCTGGGTTAATCAAGGGGCTTAGGAGGCAGCATTTTATTTACACCTCCTAGAGCTAATCTCTCAGTGGAGCAGCAACAAAGCTGGACTTAAATGCATACCCACTGCTCGTATTTATGAAATGTGACAGACCACACAATATCTAGGTCTTCAGAAAGGTTTTTTTCTTATCCTGGGAGGCATCAGATTACATCTCGAAAGGAAATAAAACACGTTTCGAGAGAAAATTCAAGATTTGATACTGACCACCTTTATTTTGTTGACATATTCCACGAAAGCTATATGTTTTCAGAGTAACATTCTAGCTGGAAGAATTTCTTGCAACTGAGGCTATGGCAACGACTTTTTTTTAGATAGGAAAACCCATACATGTAACGTAAGCATGTGCAGCCGATACAGGTAAGAGCGGTAGGGCAGTGGGGGGGGGGGGGGGGGGTAGGTGGCGGTGAGTCGACATACAACAGGATAGGAAAAATAAAATAAATAAATAAAACAACATACCTTGCACTTGGCGCATCGCAGACTCGATGAGGCAAACGCACGGTAAGTGGTTTTATTTTTTTAATTTTTTTTATTTTCCCTATCCCGTGGTATGTCAACTCCCCCCCACCCTGCCCACTGCTCTTACATGTATGGGCTGCCCTGGAAGAACATTCAACTCAAATTGTTATAATGAGGAATTGCGTTTTTTTGCCTCACAACTTTTACGTCTTGAAGTCATTAAAAGGGCAAAGAAAACCTGTAATGCCTACAGGGCACAAGCAGTGCCCGAAAAGCTGGTCATACAGGTCAGTGTGTGTGTGCGGGTGGGGGAATTTGTTGCTCATGGGACAGTTTTTTGGTCTGGTTGGACGGTTTTCACTGTTGATTTTCTTGATGATACCACATGCATTGCCTGCAGCAAGCTCAAATCTATGCACTCCCCATATCTTGCAAAAGGATGTATGACGTTACAACGCATACTTTTACAACGCCTACCTTTACAACGCATTTTTTACACCGCAACATCCATTACAACGCACACCATCACAACACATACCATTACAACGAATACTTTAAAACTACCTTTACAACGCATTCCACTACAACGGATAGTACATTTACAACGCATACCATTACAACGCATTACACTACATTGCATATAAGGTCAGTGTTGGATAGTGTAGGGGTTAAAATTACTATTCTAACTCCAGGGGGTGCAACAGTAGGGTAAGTGTTGGATAGAGTAGGGGTTAAAATTACTATTCTAACTCCAGGGGGTGCAACAGTAGGGTAAGTGTTGGATAGTAAGTTATGCGTTGTAATGGTATGCGTTGTAATGACTGCGTTGTAATGGTATGCGTTGTAGTGGTGTGCGTTGTAGTGTCTTGCGTTGTAATGACTGCGTTGTAAATGCATGCGTTGTAATGGATTTTGCGTTGTAAAAGTTTCGTTGTAATGGTAGTGCGTTGTAAAAATTGCGTTGTAAACATTGTATACCCTTGCAAAACACCTTAACAGCATGTCCTTCCAAGCTTAACACTGTGGATTATATTTTTTTAGCTATCTGGTTCGCTAATGGGGGCCACTTTTATGTTGGTGCCTGGGTGAATTTTCTGTCCCAGTCCGACCAGGGCAAAATATATTTTAACCTTGATATTCCAATTACAACCAATGCCTGTGGGGTCTGTGGGGCGTACATTTCCTTCACTTCAGCGAAACCAACTTGACTATTGTTCAAGCTACGATGGGAGGGGCAATACCAGGGAAATGACTATTAATTGGGGGAAGCTGCTGTACGTAGCAGCGATTATTCTGACTACTCCCTCTACTGGCTCGGAAGGAGGAGGTGGAATGCAGGTGTTGGAGGCCACACCAAAAATCAACTTGCAAAAAGCTGTACACCAGCCCAAGAGCCATTTTGCCAATAGCAAATACTACAGTTCTTGCTACTGAGATTGATAACATTTAGGGTGACAAGGATTTCAAGTTTGATGTGGGAGAGAGCAGTGGTATGAACAGCATAATTTCTGGACATGGGCCCAGCGGTAGACACCTGCAGGAGAGCCACTCTCTGAGGCGCCTATACTTCAAGGTGTGATGTCTACCCCTCTATATGTGAGCAGATGATAATCTTTCATTTGTCCAGAGCCGGGTGAGCAATCTCTCACTTTTTCGTATGGGCGGTGATATGGTTCGGAGGATTCTCGGTAATCCTGATTAACTGGAGTAAAACTGATTCTTCCCTCTTACATATTCTACAAAACAGGTGGCATTAGAATTTCTGATTAGTTGGGTAAAAGTATTTAGACATGAACCTGCACCGAGGTACAAAGGCAATGGTCCAAGTAAATGTGGGCCCCGCAGCTGAATGGTTAACACGTTGGATCAGAGTCTTTCTGTAGCAGGCTGAATAGAATTTATAAAAAATATACTTCTAAAATTCCTTTACCTGTTTATGAATATTCCAACCTCACTAAATAAACCATTACACTCTCATATTGTTACTGACACAACTTATCTGGGCAGATAAGCAACCATGATATGATAAGACATTCTAGTGCTTCCTTATGATAGGGAAGGACTCCAGCTCCTCGACCTGAAACATTATTATCTGGTGCCTCAGGACTATTACGAGCTCCATCTAGATAGATGGCTCCCATACTTTACACTGTAGAGGGACCAGGCAAATGGGATTTTGCTTGAATTCCTGTTATCTTACCATGCAGCCTGCTGCGGTCTAGGGGTGAAATGACCAAAGTTGCATCTACTGCTTTTCTAAACACCGGGTCTGGGCTCTCCTGTTTATATTCACTGGGGCTGCCCCTCCTTCTCCCACTGACGATGGAACCCAAGTTGGTGCAAACTTTGACTTAAGTGGGGATGACATCTCTGGGATCATCTTTATTCTGAAGGTACATTACTCATATTGGAGCAATTTAAGGGAAGGTGCAATCCCACTCCACTACACATATTTACATTCTATTGTCAGAGGAACACAGTGTGTGAGAGGATACCTGGGCTTCCATGAGAGCCACTTGTATTTAAACCATTAATCCAACTAGGTATCTAGTTTGTACACTTCAGTCTCAGCCTCTGGGGGTGGAGAGGCATATGCCTGCCAGTAAGGCCTGGGTCCTTGAGATTGGAGAGGAATTAATTGAAGCAAGGTGGAAATATTGCTGCACACAGACTAAGGCAATTTATATGACTTATAGACATAAATTACAACATTTCAAATATTGGACAGGAGATACTTTACACCTGAGAGACAACACAGAGCAGACCCCTCTAGATTACATACTCGCCCCTGATGCCAATTGTTTGATGCATGGTTTCTCCATCTTGCCCAGTCCTGTCCTCTGATCCATGCTTTCTGGGGTGTCATCATCCAAATGATCTTAAAGATAGGTGTGGTCAGTATGCCTTTTATGTACCCTGTACTGTCTGTAGGTACATTAGAGGGTACACTGCAGGGATGGTGTAAGAGGCTTCTTGGTTGTAAAATTGTTTCCAGTTTGCTTTATGCAATTACACTTTTTGGAAGCGTATGACGCTGAGGTTTGAAGTTTGTTAAAGAGAGATTGACAGTCAGATGGTTGGAACAGGCCAAGGCAGTGCAGGGCCCGTGTCACACCCCAGTTCAGAGGTGGTATAAAATGCATCCAAATTGCACCCTGGAGGTAGAGTATGTTCTTGCTTCATCAGGGAAAGATTAAAGACCCCAAAATTTGCTACAAAGTTGATGACTGCACTTTTGGGCAATTCCAGATGGTAATTGAATTCATTATCTCAGTGCTAGGATATAATTGCTCTTGAGGGAAAATATCCTCTGTGCTCTATAACAGCTGGTTAAGCTTCATGATTCGTTTGAAGACAAAGATTTTATTGGGCCAATCTTGCAATTGCAGGTCAAAGTCTCACCTGAGAAGGTTTTCTGGTGCAGCATATGATTGAGGTCTAGTTCCTTTACATATAGTATCTCAAGCCCCACCCCCGCCCTAATGATTGAATAATTAGGTGTAGGTAATCCATCCAGTCCATAGTTACCCGTGTTATGGAGTTATGGAGTTATGTTTAAGTAAGGAAGTTTAGGAAGGGTATGAGTAGAGTAGGTCTTACATTGCATATAGATCAGCATTTTGAATGCAATGTTTAAAGGCAGATGTTGTGTTGCCTAGCATGATTTTGATATTACAACTATGTATGGCTTTAGCACAAAGATGTGTACCATGGATAGGGTCAGAGGAATGATATAAACACCTATGTGGATGGACGTATTGGGGATGGTTGACTTGAGGAGGTCCACACCTCTTTACCTTTACCTCTTTGCATCTCTTTGTGCATACCTATATGAAGTAGACGTACAGTCATAGTCTGATGGCTATGTCCATGGAACAGTCTGTATTTATTTTATTGCAGCACAGAGTGGCAAACATGCTGATTTTCATCCACCTATGAAAAGCTGTGCAGTGCAATTTAATATGGTGATAGTTGGCACTTTTGCTGTTTATTTGCTATGTATGAGAGATATAGTAAAGATATTGTGTTGGCTCCAGGAAAGGTTTGAACGCCAGCTGGCAATACGCAGATGTGCTGGTTAGAAACCAATAAATTACCCATTCTGGGTATTTTTCTTCCTCATTACTATGTTTGGAGATTAGGAGTTCATTCATAAGCTTGATAATAACTTTTTATTTTATGTAGAGCTTTACACTGCATTCTTGCTCACAATGAATAACAGGTTTTGCTAGTATCCAATATAAAGGAACTCAATAAATGACACTTAAAGGATTCAATAATTATTTAGCCTAGCTGGGGATCAATCAAGTGATCTGCAGATGTCAGTGTTGAGCATTTAAACTCAGTGAGCCATCTTGCACATGCCCTTCTGTTTGCAGCAATTTTCTGAGGATGTAGCTTTGAGGAACTCTGGGATTATGGTGTGCAAAAGGATTGTACCTATTTCAGTGCTTTGAAGTTAAGTTGGCAGATATACACAGAATTAAAATACACTGCAAAGACTTAGATGTTCCTGAATCAATGCAGAAACATGAAAAGGGAATACAAAGTGACTCAGTGACTTTCATCAGAGCAAGAAATCAGCATTAAGATTACTCCTGTAAAGAGCGAATGTATCCGGCAGTTCAGTAAATGACACAGAGCAAAACGCACTATTACATTACCCCAGCAGACAGTACAAATTACAATTCAAGATCGAACCTCAGAATTTTGCATAGGGGAAGAGTTAATAGAGGAAGAAGTGGAACGAAACTCACTACCATCCAGTCCTCAAAATGTAAACATTCTAGGTAAGTTGGCCAAGGTAAATGCATCCAATTCTAAAAAATGGACAATCTAGATTAGTGCTCAAGCTCAATAGCTTCCTGTACTCAAGACTGGACTTTCTTGAAAAGTGGACCGCATTATGGTCATGCAGCAAGAAAATATAATTTGCCATTGCTATTACGGAGTCAGGAGTCCTTCTAATCCTCTTGTAGAACACTGTGAGTTAACATAATATTATAAAGGTAAGTGCCATTCACTTTCTATTATTCAGTCTCCTAACTGGAAGTGTGATCTGGTGACTCTGTTTCTCTACTTGATTTGTTTGTGCATAGTTCATGGCTGTCCACCATAAATGACACATCAAGATATTTAGTGGGAAAAAGAACCTTATGGGCGCACTAAGAATTTGGAGATGCATAGAACTCAATTCATGTTCACCATGTCCATTTCAAGGGGATCTTTTCAGTCACAGAAGCAAATATCTGAGGAAGTTACCCCCCTCACCCACCGTATTAAAAACACAGAAGTAGGAAAGCATCTGAATAGTTTGGCATTTATTGACTGAATGTAACAAGCAGTTTGGTATTCTATGGTAGTAAGTTTTGAAAAAATGTGGGATTCTTCCCTGCGAAGTGGCAATTGAGAAAAATGGGAATATCCACAATGATGCAGATCTGAGTGAATTCTTAAACATTCCCAATTTAGCCATCTCAAGGTATTTACGCATCTCTTCCTCAGTTACTTGTTTTGCACTCCTCTTGGTATAGAATCCTTGAAAATACAGCCATGATGGGGTTTGATTAGTAGCCCTGATCCTACCAGCCGCTGTTAGGACATATAATTTGTGTGTCCTTTGCATTAAAACAGCCTTGAATTACCATGGAATTTCTGAATTTAAGTTGTCTTATTATTACAAGATCCACCTCTAACAGGTTTTCCTGTGAGCCAAGATATGACAGGCATACCCAGTATTTGTTAAAATACCCCTCACACACCAAAAGGTCCCTTGGTGTCATGCTTCATCATCGGGGTCTTCCCGCCCCGCTGCGGGACAGGGCGTGCTACGACAGGCGATTACGCTGGAGCACTCAGATATTGTAAGTGCTATGTGAGGTGTATTGTTGTGAGTGTAAGTAGGGTCAAAAAGTGATAGGAAAAGTGAGGTAAAAAGAATACCTGGCCTTTTGAAAACAAAAAAATGATTTATTACTCATAGGCTGGTATTGTTAAAAATTGGTGTGGCGGAGAAAAACACAGCTTGCCAATGAGCTAGTTCTCCTGATGGTGTCAACATGTTTCGAGGCTACCTGCCTCTTCATCAGGACGGGGTCAGATCCCTCTATCACTCACTAATGTTGCCATCAATGTGTGTTATGTGTATATACAGGTAAAACGGATATTCTAATACCTATGTGGTATGCAATTAATTTACAGTTTATAGAGCCCTAACAGTATTACTGATTCGTGGGCCTGCAAGATAAAATTAGAGCACGTAAATATTTCCTGCGCACTTCCCAATGCGCGTTATATAAGTCACCTGTGGAGAGAAAAAGCATGGTGACATATATGGTGACTTTGCGAGTATAGCGCGTCTCAATAGTAAAGACGCACTAAGGTGCTGTGACCTGTGAAAAGAAAGACACTACAGGACATAACAGACATATAACATAAAACACACACTCTATGGCGTGAAGATCTGCACTCAGCAGTGATGGGCTGGAAAATGGAGCAAAATAATGTGTATGGTAGTATATGTCAAATACATACTGAAATAAGTTGGAGACAATGCCCCATGAGCCGATCAGGAATGAGGGGTAAATTAAACTTCCATCTGTTGGTAAAGAGGGAGGGAACAGAAGGAGTATGCCAAGAATCAGTACCTTTTTGTTATGCTGATGGTCAAAGATTCTCTCCACCCTAAAGCGGCTATGCCGTACTCACTCAACCTCGAGTTCTCCTCGCATCCTCCCTCGTCCGTGGCTTCCGTGATGTGAGCCAGTGGAGCGGAGGAAGTCTCTTTATACTCGATTTAATTGAGTAATGGACAACACCTGTGTTGGTTTGGGAGTGGTCATTAGGCCCGTGGGAACTAGAGTGGTACTACTCTATGTAATCATGCCACATAGTGGTGGCCATCTTGGAACGGTATATAGTATTGGCAAATGGTGGTGGCCATCTTGGAACGGTGGTAATAGTGTGAGATAGCAAAATTCATGAGCGCCATGTTGGAAGAACTGGCGATTTTTTAAAAGGGAGGATTTGTAAATCCCGAACCTTATGACAGGTTTGAATGGATTCTGGATGAATATTGTTAGATAATGGCTGTATTTCTCACACAAGGGATTTATTTAACGGGGTCACAAAACATCTATATTGTGCGCATGCGCCGGGCGGTGCATACATGGTTGCAGTGGGATTATCTATCTTGATCGAGGTATAAATCATACATTTTAAAAATATTGGGAAATATGTCTAAAAGATGATTTTTACTAAATACAGGCATTTCGCATGCAGTGTTCCATGTGGCATGCAGGCATGCATTCCTTTCGAAGTTTTTTGTGCAGAGAAGTTGTATGAGGAACAGGGTGAGGCCTAAGTTTATCTATAGTATGCAAAATAATGCAAAATAATGCAGTTGTAAGGAGATTCATAAATGGCCTAGGGGAGCATTACTGGCACAATTGGGACCAGGGTATATCGTCAATCAGCCCTGTAAGGTGTGTTCCCAGGAGGAACACCCACCGTTGTTCTTTTTCTAGGAGGCTCTTTTCAGATTTTATGGGTTCAATCACTGTCCAGTGAAGGTCCTGGATGCTGAGGCCCATGGTTAAGTAATGGGTCGCCATCTTGGTTGTTGTCCTTTTGCAACATATGGTTCTCCGGTGTTCGCCAATGCGTATTTTAACTGCTCTTGAAGTCATTCCAATATACTCTTTAGCGCATGGGCAGGTGACCAGGTAGAAAACATTGCGACTGTTGCAGTTTGTGAATGCACGTTGTTCCTATGTGGTTCCATTTGAGAACTTGATTGTTTTGCTTTTGCTGGTGAGTTCGGATGCGCTGCATGAGCCACAAGGGTGGTGGCCATTCACAACTGTCAATTTGGGCGGGCCACTATCAATCGTGGTTCTTGGTCCACTGTGGACTAAAATATCTTTCAGGTTTCTACCCCTTCTATGGGAGAACTTTGGTTTTGGAAAAGTCATAGAGCCGCAATTTAGAATTTTCCAATGTTTGTTGACTATTTTTGTGATTTTGTTTGAGTTTGTGTTAAAGGTAGGGCGGGATTCTTGTGCTTTAGGTATTTTAGGTTCCAGAAGGGCATCCCTGTTGTTGTTTCTCGCTCTTTTAAAGCCCTTCTTGATAATTTTCTCAGGATTGTTTCTGTTTAGAGGGAGAGGTGTGGCGCCGCGGCCAGGGCGACTGACGCTGGAATCTGGGGATCAAGGTTCGATCCCCGGCTCCGGCGGCAGGTTAGCCCAGCACCATGTGACTCTGGGCAATAGCTCGCTTAATCTTCCCGACGGCCCCCAGCGCCTAGAGACCCTTACGGGTGATTGTGCGCTATACAAATGTGGATTATTTATTAATGTGGATTCAGTAGTTTTTGTTGGAGGTCAGCTGCTTGGTTCTTGAAATCTGTGATGTTGGAACAATTCCGCCTCAGTCGGAGGAACTGTCCGTAGGGGAGGTTATCCCGCAGGTGTCTCGGATGGAAACTATTATAAAGTAGGAGACAGTTCTTAGCAGTGGGCTTAAAATGAGTGCTGGTTTGTAGTTTTCCTCCGTTCGAGTATATGTTGAGGTATAGAAAAACCAGGATTTCACTTGATACTGTTGGTGTACATTTTAAAAATGGATCTTGCTGGTTGAGCCAGATCATGAACTCCTGAACAGATTGAATGTCGCCCCTCCAGATCACAAAAACATCATCGATGTAACTTTTCCATGTAGCCACATGGTCAACGAAGGGGTTTTGTTGATGGAGAATTTTGGTGGTCTCCAAATGATGAACATAGAGACCAGCCAGACTAGGAGCGAATGTGCTCCCCATGCTGGTCCCATGCTTCTGCAGATAGTGTGGGTCCTCATAGAGAAAGAAATTGTTTTTCAATGCCAAGCTGATGATAGAGACCAGCCAGAATAGGAGCGAATGTGCTCCCCATGCTGATCCCATGCTTCTGCAGATAGTGTGTGTCCTCATAGAGGAAGAAATTGTTTTTCAATGCCAACCTGATGCATTCCAACACTACGTGTCTTGGGGTTTGGTACTGCCATTGTGTTGTGAAAAGGACCTCCTCGATTATCTCAAGGGTCTCACGATGGGGAAGACTCGTGTAGAGGCTTTCTACATCTAATCCGAGTAGAAGGTCATGCGCGGGGTGAAAGGGTATTTCCTCGATTAATTGTAGTGTCTGTGGGTGTCTTTAAGATAAGTATCGGTGGCTTGTACTATTGGTCTCAAAAACGCATCCGCGAATTTTGAGAGGGGTTCCAATATGGAGCCAATACCTGACACTATTGGGCGTCCTGGTGGATAGGCTGCCTCTTTGTGAATCTTTGGTATGGTGTAGACATAAGGGGTTACTGGGTTCTTTTCAATGAGGAAACCTGCCTCTTTTTTAGATAACCAATCATGGGCAGTGGCCTCCTCAATCATTATGAGAATACGGATACGTATTTCTTTGCTGGATCTTCTCTTAGTATCTTGTAATTCCTCCTGTCATCTAGTAGTTTGCGGCATTCATTGTCATATTTAGATTGCGTTTGGATAACAATTGTGCCACCCTTATCGGCTGGTTTGATGATGATATCAGGATTGTTGGCTAACACATGAAGGGCCTCTCTTTCTTTTTGTGAGATGTTTTGAAATGTCGTATTATCTGTGGGTGGCAGATTTTTAAACTCCTCCATTACCGCTTTTTCGAAAGCCAGTATCTCAACTGGTATGGTGGAGTCTAGGGGAGTGAAGGTGGATTTCTTCCTTAGGTTTGTGTCTGGGGGGGTCAGTGTTATTGACAACATTCTCTTCGGAGTCTTTAAAGAAGGCTTTTAATTTTAGTCTGTGTATAAATTCTTTCATTTCTTGGCAGATCTTAAATTTGTCCATTTTGTTTGTGGGGACGAAGCCTAGACCTTTTTCAAGGACCTGGCGTTGGGAGTCAGTGAGTTGTAGGTCCGATAGGTTAACTACTAGGTTCCCCGACTGGTTGATGCTGTCATGCTCCGTGTTGATACGTGGTGCTTCTGGGTTCAGGTTCCAATGGACCTGGTTTCCCTGTCGGTTGAGGCCTTTTCGTGGGCCGCGGCACTGTCCTAAAAAAGGCGGTGGGCCATGATAGCTGAAATTTGGGGGCTGGTGTTGGTTCCATTGTTGGTATGGATTACCCATGTACGGTGGTACGGGTGGGTAGTGCATATAACCCGGAGTGGGCTGATAGGGTGTCCATCCTCTACCTCCCGGTGTATTGTCTCTTTGGTAACGTCCACCCCTGTTGGTTGGGTTGCTATTTCTGCTTGAGCCAGACTCATTAGAACTGGTGTCAGAAAAATCTGTGTCAGTACTTTGGTCGCTATTGTTATTTTTTGGTATATAATCATTTTTTATATATGGGTACGCACGTTCATGACTGAACACATCGGTGTCCTTTTTGAGTTTCTTATATTTACTCAATTCAATTCAATTCAAAATAGCTTTATTCGATTTTGCATACAAAATCATAAAAGCACAGAATTACATTCCAATTAAAACATTTGTTGAAAACAATAGATAAAACCTTTAAAAAACAAGAAAATATTTCATTATTACAATAATTAAGATGGGAGAAATATCCTAGCTCAATTTCATTTAAAAATAAAAACATGAGTACAAAGATTTGTTAAACATTACATGGACTTTCTGAGGGCTATGATAGTCTTCAAATAGGATGCCATTGCCTTTATCTCAAACACAGTCTCTAGTAACTTCAGTTTGCAGTACGCATCGCGACTTCCTCTGATACCCCATATAATAAATATAGGTTTTAAAAAGTGTTTCCTAGGGGCCAAATAAAAATGACAAAAGAGGATAGAGTGAATATTTGATTGATTCGAAGACCCATCACAGGGACACTTTTCCAACTGTGTGGCCCAGTTGTTACAATTAGGGAATGTTATTAAACGGAAAAATGTATCAGCCCGAAAACTGGTCAGTAACATTCTGGAATAAGGACTGCTCTCCACAGTTAAGTAGAGTTTCATTCCTTCCTGTTGAGTGAGTGCGCCATTTAGTTTGTTGGTGTTTTTTCCTTTCTCACTCAACCACCTTTTGTTGGCCAGATGTTCCATTATGGTCTTTCTCAGGATGCGCTTAGAGATGGTTTCCAGGCACAGCGGGTCTTTAAAATATTCTTTGTGGCCAATGTTTATAGCCATGTTTCTCACGTGGTGTAACCATTTGCTATTTCGCACCCCCTCTAGCTTTATGCAGTCCCAAACAATTTCCCTGTTCAATAATGTTTCCAGGTTAGTCCAAATTTTATGCCACAAGAGAAGGGGACTGGCTTTAATCGAGTCCACAACGTAGGAAAGCCCCAATTCTCTATGACTAAAAAAAATGGTTAATGATTTTGGCGTGGCAAGCAGATACCGTATAAAATTATTTTCAACCAGTTGTATCTGCTTGGTATTTGTAAAACCCCAGATTCCGGCGCCATATATACCAGTAGAGACACACCTAGCCTTGTAAATTTGTGTAAGTTCTTTGACCGGGCGGTCACCAAGTTTGCTTGAAAAGTTTTTTAGCGCTCCGGTGGCTCTACTGAATGCCAGGTTTCTAGCATGAACCGCCGTAGCCCAATTTCCCTTATTGTCAAAATTTACTCCCAGATAGCAGAAAGTAGCGGTGTTTTGTATCTTTTTCTGATTTAAAAAAATGTATTTGGGGGATTTTCTAGAAAGGCCACATCTCATAGAGAAAGTCTTCGTTACATTAGTTGTTAACCCACGAGTATTCATGTAATTGGAAAATTCCACCACCGCCCTCTGCATGCCGATGGAAGTCCGCGATATTATGGCGGCGTCATCCGCATATAAGAGGATTGGTATGGTAGTCCCTCCCACTAGTGGATAATCAAACCGAAACTTCCTCAAGTGCTCCACCACTGTGTTTATATATAATATGAAAAGGAAGGGTGCAAGGATGCACCCTTGCCTCACACCTCTATTAATATGAAACCTTCCTGAACATTGGCCGTCTCTGCCATACCTGACTCTGGCCCCAGCGTTTCTGTCCAGCTCCTTAATAAATGCAATGATCTTATTATCTATGCCTAAACTCTTCAACGTGTCCCAAAGCTTTGTGTGGTCCACACAATCGAAGGCAGAGGTCAAGTCTACAAATGTTATGTGTAGACTTTCATGCTTTGCCACTGTGTATTTAGCGACGCACAGAGCCAGATTTAAACTCTGCTCTATTGTGCCCTTCCCTTGGCGGAAGCCATACTGGAGAGGGGTTATAATGTTGTTTCCTTCCGACCAATCTTGGAGCCTGTTTAGAATGATCCTGCCTGCTACCTTCATCAAAGCGTCCAAAAGTGAAATTGGACGGTAGCAGGCAGGATCATTTCTATTGCCCTTTTTAAAAATTGGCACCACAATTGCCTCGGGCCATGTAGAAATAAAACCTACGGTGTTAATGGTGTTCAAAACGTTGGTTAGGAGGGAAGCCCAAAGTTTTAACTCACTTTTATGTATATCGATGGGAACCCCATCGGGTCCAGGTTCCTTGCCTGATGCACTATCACTAATGGCCTTTAAAACTTCCTTATAGTCAAAAGTGATTCCCAGGGGAAACTGAGCGAGGGGCTCTTTAGTTGATGTTAAACTTGAGGTTCCTCTATGGTTAGGGTTATTATACAGACATGAAAAATGCTAAACCCACACCTCCCCTGGCACTACGATATCTATTACGTCATTGTCTCTATTTTGGAAAAAAGATGCGTTAACTGCCTTCCAAAAGGCGATGTTGTCATTTTTCTGACAAGCTAGGTGTAAATGTTCCCATATATCCCGCTTTAATTCCTTCCTCCTTGTGTGTAGGGCAGTTCTATAAAGCTTATGTGCCTCTCTGACATGTACCACAGATCTTGGTGCTTCGTGCAAAGCTGCTATTAAGTGTGTATGCGCTGCAGAACATTCCTTATTGAACCAACCCTTTTTTTTACTGAGATGTTTTTTAAGTGGTTTCAGTAAAAGATTTTTTATCTCCTTAGTAATTTCAATAAAGGAGTTACTTGTGGTCGTTCAAAGTCCCTCAGGCAGATTAACACATGGTCTGAAGCTCTAGACTGTAGGTTTATTAGGAATTTTTCGGGGTCCACCTTGTCCCACTTAAGGGAATACCCATTTATTTTCTCCAGAGTTATGGGTATCGTGTACTCTTTTTTGTTACTTGTGGCCGCTCCCTTTACTTTCAACTCCATAGAAATCGGATAATGATCCCCAAAAGCAAGTTTTAATGTTTCCCAGGATAAGGCTAACCCTCGATATCGATGTGATAAAAGTGAGAAATCAATTACCGAGTTTACACCCCTTCCTGTGAAAGTTGGCTCAAAGACTTTCCTTGTTACACAGATTTCTTTCATAAAGCCCAGGTCTAGCTCATAGATCACTTCGTTGAGTTTGTTCCCTATACCGCAGTGAATAAAATGGCTCGAGTCACCAATGTCATTTCCCTTCAGGGGCCCGATGCCCACATCATTACTAGTACAGATAGTGCAAATAAAATCCCCTATCCAAAGTTAGTTCAAACTCTGTCACTTCCTGGTTGAGTTCTTCTAGTCTTTTTTTCAGTGTTGCGGGGTTTTGGTAGCTTTTAATCTGGACCTCCAGTGTTTTGTATATCAATTTTGAGTTCCTGGGTTAGTCTGGTCGCTGTTTTTATAATTAGGACTAACCAATCCCTGGTACAGTGCCAGGAGATTAAAGATCAGTCCTTTTTTAACGTTGCGCCGTGTGTAAAGATGAAAGGTTCATTTTTGACTATCAGGCCTGGTGGTGCTGCCTTAGCTTTCAATCAATCAATCAATCAATCAATCAATCAGTCAAATTTATATAGCGCACTACTCACCCGGAGGGTCTCAAGGTGCTGGGGGGGGGCGCTACTGTTTGAAAAGCCAGGTCTTGAGTTGCTTCCTGAAGGAGAGGTTGTCCTGGGTCAGCCGTAGGTGGATGGGGAGGGAGTTCCATGTCTTGGCTGCCAGGTAGGAGAAGGATCTTCCTCCGGCGGTGGCTCTGCGAATACGAGGTACGGTGGCGAGGGCGAGGCTGGTTGATCGCAACTGTCGGGTGGGCGTGTAGAAGGTGAGGCCGTTGTTGTGGTACTTGGGGCTCAGGTCGTTAAGGGCCTTGTGTGCGTGGGTGAGGAGTCTGAACGTGATCCTCTTGCTGACCGGGAGCCATTGCAGGTCTCTCAGGTGGTTGGAGATGTGGCTGTGGCGGTGAATGTCCAGGATGAGTCGTGCGGAGGCGTTCTGTATGCGCTGGAGTCTTTTCTGCAGTTTGGCAGTGGTTGCCGCGTAGAGGGTGTTCCCGTAGTCCAGTCGGCTGGTGACGAGTGCCTGGGTGACCGTCTTCCTGGTTTCTGTGGGGATCCATCAGAAGATCTTACGGAGCATGCGCAGGGTGTTGAAGCAGGATGACGAGACTGCGTTGACTTGTCTGGTCATCGAGAGGGAGGAGTCCAGGATGAAGCCCAGGTTTCGTGCGTGGTCCGTTGGCTTGGGAGTGGAGCCCAGGGCTGGGGGCCACCAGGAGTCGTCCCAGGCGGAGGGGGATGCTCCCAGGATGAAGACTTCCGTCTTGTCTGAGTTCAGTTTCAGGCGGCTGGTCTTCATCCACTCTGCGACGGCTTTCATTCCTTCCTGGAGGTTGGCTCTGGCGGTGGCAGGGTCTTTGGTGAGGGAGAGGATCAGCTGGGTGTCGTCGGCATAGGAGATGATGTTCAGGTTGTGTTGGTATGCGATCGCTGTAAGGGGGCTCATGTAGACGTTGAAGAGGGTGGGGCTGAGAGAGGATCCTTGAGGTACGCCGCAGATGACTTCGGTGGCCGCGGATCGGAACGGGGGAGGCGGACTCTCTGGGTTCTTCCGGAAAGGAACGAGATGATCCACTCCAGTGCCTTCTCTTGGATTCCGATGTTGCTGAGGCGCTGTATTAGGGTGTGGTGGCAGACAGTGTCGAACGCCGCAGAGAGGTCCAGGAGAATGAGGGCAGCTGTTTCCCCGTTGTCGAGCAAGGATCTGATGTCGTCGGAGGCTGCGATGAGGGCGGTCTCGGTGCTGTGATTGGCTCAGAAACTGGACTGTGTGGGGTCGAGGGATCCGTTTGTCTCGAGGAAGGCGGCGAGCTGTTTGTTGACGGTCTTCTCGATGACTTTGGTTGGAAAAGGGAGGAGCAAGATGGGGCGAAAGTTCTTGAGGTCAGTGGGGTCCGCTGTCGGTTTCTTCAGGAGGGTGCTGAGCTCGGCATGCTTCCAGCTCGCTCTCCGGGAAGGTGGCAGTGGAGAAGGAGATGTTGATGATGTCTCGGAGTTGGGGTGCGATGATGGAGTCGGCCTTGTTGAAGATGTGTTGGGGACAGGGGTCGGTTCGGGATCCGGAGTGGATGGTGTTCATCGTGCGGGTGGTGTCTTCGGTGCTGACCGGGGTCCAGTTGCGAAGGGTGGTGGTGGGGGGCGTTAGTTCGGTGGTTGGGTGCGTGGGCGGTGTGCCGAAGCTGTTGTGTATGTCAGCGATCTTGCGGTGGAAGAAGGAGGCGAGTGAGTCGCAGAGGTCTTGCGAGGGAGTGATGTCGTTGTTTCCGGCGCTGGGGTTGGAGAGCTCTTTGACGATGCTGAAGAGTTCCTTGCTGTTGTGGGTGTTGTTGTCCAGTCGTTCTTTGAATGTTGTCCTTTTGGTGGTGCGGATGAGCTGGTGGTGTGTGCTGGTGGCGTTCTTGAGGGCAGTCATGTTTTCTGTAGTCTGGTCGTGGTGCCAGTCTTTTTCGAGGGTGCGGCAGTTTTTCTTGGATGTTTTGAGTTCGTCGGTGAACCACGAGGCTTTCTTGCTGCCGGGTCTGCTGGGAGGGTTCTTTAGTGGTGCGAGGTCATCGGCGCAGTTGGTGAGCTACTGTGTGAAGATGCGGGCTGCTTCGTTGGGGCCCGTTGCGCTGGCTGGAGGGTTCTGGCTGAGGGAGGTGGAGAGCTGGTCGGCGGTGATCTTGCTCCAGCTCCTGCGGGGACCCTGTTGCGGGTGGTGGTGGGTCGTGGTTCTCCTGAAGCTGAAGTGGACGCAGCTGTGGTCAGTCCAATGGAGTCCGGTGGAGTGGCTGAAGGAGATGTGCTTGCTGGAGGAGAAGACGGGGCCAAGCGTGTGGCCGGCGCAGTGGGTGGGGGTGTTCACCAGTTGCTTGAGTCCGAGGTTGGCGAGGTTGTCCAGCAGGGTGGTGGAGTTGTTGTATTTGTTGTTCTCCAGGTGGAAGTTGAGGTCCCCTAGGAGGATGTAGTCAGAGAAGGTGAGGGCGTGCGGGCTGATGAAGTCTGCGATGGCTTCGCTGAATTGTGTGCGTGGTCCCGGAGGTCTGTAGATGAGAGTGCCTCTGAGGGTGGTCTTGGGGTCGGTGTGGATCTGGAAGTGGAGGTGCTCGGCGGCGGTGAAGGTGACGTCGGAGTTGGTCGTGATGCGTATGGTGTTCCTGTGGACGATGGCGATGCCTCCTCCGGTCTGGTTAATGCGATCCCTCCGGGTGATCTTGTATCCGTCCGGGATGGCTATGGCAATGTCGGGGGCTGAGGAGGCGTTCATCCAGGTTTCCGTGAGGAAGGCGACGTCTGGTGATGATGTGTCGAGCAGGTTCCAGAGTTCGGCGGCGTGTCTGTGGACGGAGCGGGTGTTGAGCAGGATGAATTTGAGGTGGTTGTTGCTGGTGCCTGGCCTTTCAGGTGTGGTGCAGCTCCGGAGGCAGGTGAAGTTGCAGGCTTGGCAGGTGAAGGGTCCGTGGGTGCGTTTCGGGGTGGCTCGGTAGCAGACAGGGTTCCAGCCGGCGTTGAGTGCGTTGAGGGTGGCGGCGTTGTAGGCGCGTCGTGTGGGCTGGCATCGGTGGGGGCCAGGGGTCCTGGTGCTGGGCGCGGTCCATGCGTGGACGGGCGCAGACGGACTTGCCTTCGGCGCACAATCGACACGCCCGCTGCGCGTACGCGCGGGTTCCATTTAAGGCCAAGTGGGAGGGAGGAGCAGCTGGGAGGCGGGAGCGGGGCGGTCGATGGGGACACAGAAAGGAAAAAGGGGCGGGGCAACGAAGGAGCAGCAGCGGGAAGCGGGGAGCGGAGGGGGGTCACACCAGGGGAACAGTGACAAAAGATAAAGCGCAAAAAAAAAACTACTTTACAGAAAAAAGCACTAAACAGTAAATAAATACAAAACACTGAATACTGGGCACAGAGGGGCAACAGCGGTCAAAACGGGCGAAAAGAACAAGCAGCAGCGAGGAGGCACCGAGGTCAGGGATGGACCTGTGGCGCTGGGGGAGAGACGCGCCTTCAGCTGGTGGGCCGTGCGGCGTGGGGGTGTCCTGAGTCAGGTCACCCCCTTTAAGGTATTCGGTCATAAGGAGACCGTGTAAAGCTGTTTTTATTTGTGTCCTTCTCAGGGTTGCCAGTTCATCCCAATCTCCATTGGTAGGGCTTGGATCGGTGTTACTCAGGCCTTCAAAGGGGTTGAGAGTTGCTAGAATTCTGTCGGCTTCCTCATCGTCGAAACATAGGCCTCCTGCTTCAGCCATCTTCTAACTAGAGAGTGTGTGCTATTTGTGTGTCTCTATGTGTAGTGTCAGTGTATAAATAGTGCTCTGTTTCCAAAATTGGGGAAAAAAGCAATTAGGAGACAAAGAGAGCTGTCTTGTCTACCTACGGCCAGGACTTCTGGCTTTTTTAACTCCCACAGCTGTGCGCTGTCTATAGAGTAAGCAAAAATCAAAATAGGGAGTGAAGAGGTAGTGCTTAAAAAGCACTGGGGTGGATGCACCCTCCTACAGTCAATGGTATATTCAAACAACAAGATCCACCTCTAACAGGTTTTCCTGTGAGCCAAGATATGACAGGCATATACAGTATTTGTTAAAATACCCCTCACACACCAAAAGGTCCCTTGGTGTCATGCTTCATCATCGGGGTCTTACCGCCTCGCTGCGGGACGGGGCGTGCTACGACTAGCGACTATGCTGGAGCACTCAGATATTGTAAGTGCTATGTGAGGTGTATTGTTGTGAGTTTAAGTAGGGTAAAAAAGTGATAGGAAAAGTGAGGTTAAAAGAATACCTGGCCTTTTGAAAACAAAAAAATTCTTTATTACTCATAGGCTGGTATTGTTAAAATTTGGTGTGGCGGAGAAAAACACAGCTTGTCAATGAGCTAGTTCTCCTGATGGTGTCAACATGTTTCGAGGCTACCTGCCTCTTCGTCAGGACGGGGTCAGATCCCTCTATCACTCTATCACGCCTGGGAACACACCTTACAGGGCTGAACGACGATATACCTTGGTCCCAATTGTGCCAGTAATGCTCCCCTAGGCCATATATGAACCTCGTTACAACTGCATTATTGTGCATTATTTTGCATGCTAAAGACAAACTTAGGCCTCACCTTCTTCCTCATACAACTTCTCTGCACAAAAAACTTCGAAAGGAATGCATACCTGCATGCCACATGGAACACTGCATGCGGAATGCCTGTATTTAGTAAATATCGTCTTTTAGACATATTTCAAATTACATATTACAAATGTATGATTTATACCTCGATCAAGATAGATAATCCCCTGCAACCACGTATGCACCGCCCGGCGCATGCGCACAATATAGACGTTTTGTGACCCCGTAAAATAAATCCCTTGTGTGAGAAATACAGCCATTATCTAACAATATTCATCCAGAATCCATTCTGATAGTGCTGGTGCACATGTAGCGCCAGCGATATCTTCAGAGGGCCTTCCTTCATTTGCTTGGGGACCAGGCACCATGCCTCTGAGACCGTGCTATATTATGTACATGGGTACAGAGGCCAACATTCGCTTAGGAGACACACTGACAGTGTGCCACAAAAAGATGGCACACCTTTAGTGTGACTCTTAAGAGCATCCCTCTGCGGGAGTGAAAAGGGGTCCCATGCACACTGCAACATCCATCAGCAGGCAGGTGCAGTCAGTCACTGCACCAGACTACTAGGTGATCTCTCTCCATGTTATTATGCAGGCGGCAAGCAGCTTGCACTGTGAAACATGGAGCATCTCTTTAACAGCCACTATGTATCTCACTGACTGCCCCAGGGCAGGAACGAATTTGTAGCTGCCCTGAGGTCAGTGCATTATTTATATAAAGGTGCATCGTCTCTGTTTGCACCTGGATTACCTGTTTAAAGGTGCTCCATGGTGTGAACAAGAAAAGTACACCTGTAAAAAATTGAGTTACTGACAGAGGGTGGGAGAAACCCTACCCAAGCAGCAACCACAATCCTTGCAAGGGTGAATCACAAGCAAACCCCAAATTAACTTGCGCTCAACCATGCGGTAGCTTGGCATAGAGCAGTCAGGCTTAACTTAGAGGCAAAGTGTAAAGTATTTACGCAATGCAGCATTTCAAACAGAAATAAAGTAAAAACACAACACAAGGAAAATCCCACAACAATTTAGAACAATAGGGTACATTTTAATAAATAGATCAAAACAAAAATGACAAAAATCTAATCAGTAGAACTAGAGATATGCAGTTTCAGAGAAAACATCGCCAAACAGTCCTAGTTGTGGAGCTTTGCGAGCTCCGGTGTCGAGTGTGTGTCATGTAGCCTAGGTGATGCACTGGTTCTGGGGAAGATACAGAGCTGTGATGTGAGGTTCTGCGTTGTCGTTGAGGATCCTGTCACTGAGAGCTTGCGATACTAAGTACGATTCTAAGTCTGGAGTTGACGATGCGTTGCGTGTGTATTGGTTCCGAAGAGCTGAGAGGCTGCATTGAGAAAAGATTAACGTTGAGGCTGCCATTGATGAGAGATGTACAAGGTAATGGCTTGTGTAGGGGAAGCTTTGCGCAGCAGTGGTTCTGATGAGTAGTGCAAGATTGATGGAGAGTCCTTGTACTGGTAGAATGCTTGCTGAAGAGGCGATGTGTTGGTTCTGTTCTGTATTGCACTATGCAGCATAGGTGATGCATCAGTTCTGCTGGGTCCACATATGAACACCTTCAAGCCCACTTCCAAGTGTCTAGGGCTGGGGTGGCATCACTTGGCAGGTTAAGATTCACATGTGGCAGAGTCTAAGTGATGGGTTCAAGGTGATTGGAGCCTTCTGTCTCTGAGGCTCTAGTCAGGAAGCCAGCCAACTAGCCCTTGCAGTCACTTTGAGGTTCTGGGTTCAACTAGATGCAAGTCCAGTCTTGCTCACCCAGGCACGAGGACAGCAGGCCAGCATGGTAGGCAGCAGTGCTTCAGAGCAGCAGCCCAGCAGAGTGGTAGTCCTTTCAGCAGCACAGCAGTCCTTCATCCTGGCAGAGACCACATGTGCAGAAATGTACTGAAGAGTTGGTCTCTGGGGTCCAATATTAATACCTGTCACTTCATTCGAACTTTGAGAAGCTTCTAGAGGTTTCACTTTGAAGTGCACAGGTTTCCATCCTCCTGGCTCCAGATTAACTACAGGGAGTGTGCAGGTTTATGTGTGGAGCCTGAACGCAGCCTATTCAAATGTAAATACATTAATAGCTGCCAACTTATCCCATTTCCTCAACAACACCTTCAACCAGTCCTCCTATTTTGCATTTCTAGACTTGCAGTTGGGCTTATAACATTGTAAGTATAGGCATACAAAACACTAAAATTCACTAGTAATAGCTCACTGAGTGAACTGTAGCTTACACTCCCACCATAAACTGTATATAACCTCACATATTACATCACTCATGACATGTTAAATGTCATCATTTTTTTTGTAATTCTTTTTATTAACATAATTGAGTCGACTTCACAGGTTACAACAAGTAAGGCAGAAACTTAAAACAAATGCTGTCATAATTACACGGTATACAGATAGTTTGTGGTAGTTACCAATGACTATGGGATAGTCAGTTTGTTAAATGACATCATTGATGACATCACTGATGGCATCTTGAAATACATTATTTATGACATTCCCTGATAACACCATGGTCCTCCTATACAGCATAGAATTACTGAATGTGCATGTGTGGGTATATGGAATCCAACTAGTGTGAGCCATGGAGGCAAGCATGATTGTGCATGTTGAAAGTTATGTGATGCACCATTCTTAAATCAATAACATTTGGATCACAAGCATTACTCCCTGTTAAACAAGATAAAGGCTGACCCCACCTGATGTGGGTTGCAGAGGTACATTTCAAAGTAAATTGAGTCTTAAAGCCGATTTCTATTTAAAAAAAAAAAAACATTGAGAATGCCAGCCGTGACCCCTTTCGGAATGTTAGACTAGCAAGACGCCATGACACGTCAAAATTAGGCATGGGTGAAGCTCACGGAGTTACTGGACAACTCAGCCAAACCAAATTCCGTGGAGTTTTGCGAGCGGGTGGAGTATCAAACTTCCGAATGTTGTCCCAGACATGTCATGAAAGGGACGTGCAAAACCTCCTATCAGTACTGCCAGATACTAAGACACCACGAATCATGCACAACATGGCCTTAGTAACAATAAAAAAAACACAAACAGGTGTGTACCTTGAGAAAGGTAACTGGCTGAAGCACATTTCTGAACTAAGTCGTGCATCCTCCATGGACACTGATCCCACATTTTCCATTCCCATGGTACCGTCATACAAGTGGCACTCCAAGGTACCATGGACAGTGCAAACTTCAATTTTAATACATGCATGGTCAAGTGATATGTCAACATACTCCAGCAGGACCAAACTGGAGGTCCAAGCTTGCTCCCGCAAGATCTCTGTGTGTCCTAAATGGAGGCATCGCCGTGTCCCGCAGGAGTACCACAAAATCTTTTTATTTTTATTTTAGCCCCAGGGAGATCCTTATGGGACACCCCAAAGACCCCCGAACACCAGGGGTTAAGGAGCTGAAGGTTAAAAAAGCCCTCTTGGCCGGTCACAGTGGTTTATTTTTTTTTTATTTACGGTACCAAGGGAGAACTGTGATACCAATCGTCCAAATATTACTACTTATTGACCATTAATTTCGCAAAACAGCTAAACAAATGCACACCAAATTACTTAAAGCATTTTTCTGCAACATTCGATGTAATTCTTTTCATCTGCTTTTCTGTATTGCTTACCAGAATTCCTCTGCGAAATTACACGGGAAGAATCTGTTTTGGACTCCCACCCCACCTTTCTTTTTCTCAGCCCTCGCTTTCACTCTGAACCTTTCCAGGAACGACCTGTGGTGGAGTTACTTTTAGTTTTTGAAAGTTTCGTGAAGAATCATGAAAAGGCGTTTTTGTTTTGTTACTAATAAAACATAAAAAATCAAATCTTTGGAAACTCTGATGTAACTATAACTCCACATAGGCAATTGCCAATGTGTAGTTTATAGTAATAAATTCAAAAACACAACTTTCGCCTATATCTAGAGGATGTGCCCTCAAGCACCAAAAAACATCTTCAACGTGCTTGCTATATTTAATATTTCTCAGACAAATTCGTTTAGTAAATTTGTGCTTGTACAAATGAAGTTATTATAGGGTGGGAGAACGTTAAAAAGATGTATGACAACTGTCATATGGTGGTAATGCTGTTCCATGTTTAAAGCATCCCAATGAACTCACACTTTAAAAGGGAAAGTCTCTGTCTGGATAACTTATATGTCAGTCTAGGATTTTTATACTCCCAGGGTCTGTTTTTTTTTTATTTAATGCACCCCCTTGCGGATTACCCAGGAGCCATATTTGCCTCTTTCATAACAAAATGGAAGACAGTCTTTTCAAAGAGGCCTTTTCACTCCTTTGTTCGCGTTCGTTTTCAGGCAGGCCTTCTTATCTCTTGCTCAAGGACGAAGGGACGTCTCGGCGAATAGCAGAATAAGAAAAGTCAGGGACATAATACTGTCATTCTGCAGAAACAGTCCTAACGAAGAGCAGATGTGCCGGAATTTTGAGCAGTAGAAAAGTGGAGCAAGTGGTTTTGATGCAAGCCACGATAGAAAGTTATTGTTCCTCAAATGTCAGAAATACATCAGTGATGTTTGCAAAACTACAGAAAAAGGAAACGCTGCTCTCAGGGCAACTTATCTTCATTTTTATACAGTTCATCTGAGGATATCAAAACCTGCTCAGCAGATGCCAGAGGAGATTCTTACTAAAATTCCAGGCTTTTGATAGAAGGGGGACAGAACATACTTTGTTTAACCTTTTTGCTTCTCTGCCTAGGTATGGAACGAACATCTTTAGGAGAATTTTTTTTTTTAATAAATATGCCCACACTAATTTCTCTACCCATTGTTATGAAGATGCCTCTGTGTATAAAGAAAGAACAAATAGATTCAACTAGTATCTAACGTCTATTCAAATTAACTCTTTATGTTTCAAATGGTTTATTATTTATTCGTTTACCATAGCAAAATAGCACATAAATATGATTTGATGCATATCATTTCATTGGGACTCTGTAAAGTATTGGATAGTACCTTATGGTAACTTCAGTACAAGTTGGAAAGGGATACAAGTAACGAGAGAAGAAAGGAACATCTTGATGATAGAGAAATTGTGTCGTCTGGTGTGAGTCTTCGCCCAATGGGATGAGGTGAGATGTTAAAGTCTAGTATGATTAACTGATGTCCTTAGACATCTGCAAAACAGAAGGCCAGAGATGCCAGACCAGCGGCACAACATGGTGGAGTAGAGGGGAGCACTGGAGCCCAAAAGAGGCCCAACTACACATATGCCTAGTTGAAGAAGTAACTCTTTAGGATGAATTCAGTACATGTACATCACGTAGAGAATCCCCCTCCGCCCCATGGTTCTCTACTGAGTTGAGGGGAAAAAAAAGCAACTGTAAAAGGCTTGAGCAACTATGGCGGGCAAACTATTGCGACTCAGCAAAAACTTGCTATAAAGAAGCCCTCCGTGGTCTCCACCAAGCTATAAGAAAAGCTAAAAAGCTATTTTTTGCGTCTTCCATTCAGCAAGCGGAGCAATCTAGCAAAGACGTTTTCAAGATTGTTCAATCTTTTTTCAAACCTACGGCTATTGAGACTGAAGTCACTCCGTCGGAGAAACTCTGTGAGGATATCTCAGACTTTTTTGATAAGAAAATTGAGAAGGTTTATGCTTCCTTCATTAGTCATGAGCCCACAGTAATGACAGATTTGACTGAAATAGTGCTGCCCTCCCCCTCCCTAGCTCAATTTCACCCTGTCTCCTTTACCGAGGCCTTGATGGAAATACAAAAATGCAAAGCAGGGGCCCCTGATGACCCCTGCCCGCCTAAGCTTTGGTCAATGATGTCGGAAGCGATTGCTATACCACTCTTACACATCTGGAACACTTCCATTGCATCAGGTATATTTCCTGAGTGTTGGAAACACGCCATACTCCTTCCCCTGAAAAAGAAGCCAAATGGCACCCCGGATGATCTAACTAATCTCCGCCCAATCTCCCTACTAGCAGCCCCCGGCAAAATGCTTGAAAAATTGATACAACGTCAATTGAACAGATTTATCGAGGACAAGGTGGTTCTGCATGAAACTCAGTCAGGTTTCAGATCGGGATTCAGCACCGAGACTGCCCTCATTGAGGTGGCTGAGTCGATTAGGTGGTCTCTAGATTCAGGAGCATCAGCCATGCTGGTGCTCCTGGATCTATCAGCCGCATTTGATACGGTGGATCATGGCAGATTGCTGTTACGGCTGAAGAACATAGGTTTGAAAGACAAAGCTTTGAGCTGGTTACAATCCTATCTTACAGATCGCTCCCAGAAAGTAGCGTTGGGCACCTTCACCTCAAAACCAAAACAACTCAGGTGTGGCGTCCCTCAGGGGTCGGCTCTCAGCCCATTACTTTTTAATGTTTACTTAGCCCCACTCTTTACCCTGATCTCAAAATGGGGAGTTAAGGCGATTTCGTATGCAGATGATACGCAATTAGTCTTCCCCTTCTCTGACGCATCGGAGGCAGCTTTCAGCAAATTGAGGGGCTGTCTTCGAGATATTGCCAGCTGGATGAATACCAACAAATTAAAATTGAACGCTGGCAAAACGGAGGTTGTCTTTTTTGGCAAACACAATCGACCCCCCTCGGACCTGTGGTGGCCTCCTGAAATGGGTCCACCCCCTCTACCTAGCACCAATGCGAAGAATTTAGGCGTAAGTTGGGACGAGGGTCTCTCCTTTTCTTCACATATACAACAGGTCACAACTGGCTGTCTTTTCAAACTTAGGAACGTTCCAAAGCTCTTTGCTCTCTTGCCAGCAGACTGCCGTAAAATGGTAGTCCATGCAACAGTTACATCCAGATTGGCCTACGCGAATGGCCTATATCTTGGCCTACCCAAATACTTGGTCCATCGCCTACAGATCGTGCAGAATGCGGCTGCGAGACTGCTAAAACACATCCCTTTTAGACAGCATGTCTCTCCGCATCTACACGATCTGCACTGGCTCCCTGTGGCTAGCAGAATAAAGTTCAAAGCTCTAACCTTGGGGTTTAGAGCACTTAAGGGGTCCTGTCCCAATTACTTAAAACTCAGACTCCCCAGGTATCACCAGGAGAGGTACCTGCGTTCCAACTCTCTGCTTCAGCTCCTCGTCCCACGCGCCAAAAAAGCTAGACTTGGAGGCAGGTCCTTTTCTGTTGGCACGGCAATGCTTTGGAATGCCCTGCCTGCCACCATCCAAGCTGCCACGACAGAATCCAGTTTCAAGAAGCTACTAAAGACTTGGCTCTTTGCCCATAAAAGATAAGCACTCTCCCGCCTTTTTTGCTTATTCTGTCTACAAGAAATGTTCATTTAGCGCCAGGACACCTCCTTGTGAGGTAGCTGTTCGCGCTTTACAAATATCAGTATTATTATTATTATGTTTCTTCCTCAGTTGCTTGTGGATATGTCTTGTTTCAGGTAACACATGTTGAGTATGTCTCTCTCTGCCAGGCTGGGGTAGGCAATGCAATGCCCTTTTCAGGGAAGCCTTTGTAATCTCCTTAAATGATAACGCTGAGGGTCCCTGATACCCAGTGCGCAACCAAGTCGGAGACAGAATGCAGACATGACCTAAGCCTCCTGGAGGGGATGTTACACAATTCTTCCTCCTGCCCCCTTTCCTTCAGCCACCCATTTCTCTGTACCAGCATCGGAGATGCAAACCTTTCTCTCGCGTCTCACCTAGCAGTCTTTTGGTGCACCGTACAATAGCGGCTAACTGGTGTCAGAGGAAGAATTGCAGTGACAACGTGGCGGCCCCGTTCTGCGCTGAATACCCTGAATGCTGCACTGTGGGACTCGTAGTCCTCTGAATTGGCAACAAAAGGTGATTCGAAGCAGGTGAGGCTCCTGAACTACTGAGAGGAGGAGCCCTTTAAAAGAACACACAAACGGAGAGCAGGCAATTGAATTTCTGCATCTGACGAAGGCACAAGCCGAAACCTGGTTATGCGGTGGAATTCAATAAAAGGCAAACCCCTGAAACCCGTCGTGTCCTTTGCTTTCTTCAGCCTGAGGGAAGGAGAAGTTGCTGTTTTATTACCGCCGACCTGTGAGGCGGACAAAGGACCCCTTTGTTAAAAGTGTGTCATGGGGACATAGGAAACATTTGAAGGTAGCCGAGGCATCGGATTTGAGCCGTGACCCGCCACTCACCAATCTGACATCAGTTAGCCGCTGTTGTACGGTGCACCAAAAGACTGCTAGGTGAGACGCGAGAGAAAGGTTTGCGTCTCCGATGCTGGTACAGAGAAATGGGTGGCTGAAGGAAAGGGGGCAGGAGGAAGAATTGCAGTGACAACGTGGCGGCCCCGTTCTGCGCTGAATACCCTGAATGCTGCACTGTGGGACTCGTAGTCCTCTGAATTGGCAACAAAAGGTGATTCGAAGCAGGTGAGGCTCCTGAACTACTGAGAGGAGGAGCCCTTTAAAAGAACACACAAACGGAGAGCAGGCAATTGAATTTCTGCATCTGACGAAGGCACAAGCCGAAACCTGGTTATGCGGTGGAATTCAATAAAAGGCAAACCCCTGAAACCCGTCGTGTCCTTTGCTTTCTTCAGCCTGAGGGAAGAAGAAGTTGCTGTTTTATATATGTGTATATATATATATATATATATATATATATATATATATATATATATATATATATATATATATAACTCAAGATTGCGGCAAAGTTATCCGCAAGTATATGAAATCCAAATCCATAATTTAATGCATTTCACTACAAAATGCGTTCTCGCATCAATGGGACAAAATGCAGCATTCAAGGATGCATTTTGTGCTAAGAAATTAGTGCTACATTCAAACAACATGAACAGCAGCTACATTTGTTCTTTCTGTGCCAATTTTCCCCTCTTAATACTCCTAATAATGCACGCAGGTTAATGCAAGCGGGTATGATCTTGCAATAATTGATAATTCCACGTCAAAGAGTTATGCAGAATTACTGAAATTCCTCTGATTACTCTGGCATAATTAAAATTACGCACAGACCTAAATATCACCTTGCACACCACTAAACAAGTGTTCAATACTTTATTTTATTTGGCCAAGAGAAGAATACAACCCATAAAGCTAACGCATGATGCAAAATATTCAAGCGCTATTTTTAAAGGACACATCTTTGTGTGCAGAAAACATTAAAAAAACATGCGTTTAAAGACTTCTGGGTTGACGATCTTGGATTAAGGTTTTTGGGCCTGTTGGGCAAATTGCACCCATTAGTTTACTTTGTGTGTATCTGAAAGTCATACATGCTAAAATAGGGTGGGACCTGCCGACATTCTTAGAAGGCCAAGAGCCCGAGGAAGATTCCTTGGCTATGATTGGTTAAGGCCAACTTGATGGAGCTCGACCTGGAAGTTTGTGGGAATTCTTCTAAACGTTTTGGCTAGGGCACCTTGGAATTGTTAAAATTGAGTTTCTGAGAAAGGCACTATTCTAAACTTGTGACCCCAGAGCTGCAAGCGTTAACCCAATTAATTTTAACTTTTAAAGTGCTCCCTTTTTATGAAAATTGTTTAGATACCATTTGCCCTGCCCCTGTGAGAGCTCTTTATTTAAAATGTAGCTACAGCATTCTTCCCCTTGCACATTTTCAAGCTCTTCGCTAGCTAATGCCAGGAGTACCATGGCGTGCTGTGTCTGTTCGTATTACAATGAGACCGAGGAACATTTTATTGTATTTTGTCCAGCATATTCAGCAAGTCACTCTAAATGGATAATCTCGGCATGTTGCACATTAGGTCTACTCGTTCGGATATGTGCACTGTTGGCTTTTAAGAAAGGACAAGACCCACTTGCTGTATGCACTGTAGTGAAGTACTTTCAGCGTTCATGGTAAAAGCGGACACGTTTTTTCATTGTCATTATTAAATTCATTGTTAATTGCACTTTCCTGCACATTAATTTGCACTTTTTCTCCCAAGTATTGTTGTACAGCTGTCAGTCTAATGGGGTACTTGATTACCACACTTTTTTCTTTCTTTATGTATTTTGAATGTTTTAACATTGGACCTCCAAGTCGAGAAAATGGTCTTTGTGTCGGAAGCCATCCAGACGGACTAGAAGTAGTTTTGTGATGACCTCCGCGTGTGATTGGACTATACTTTGCTCTTCTCGCTTTGTTGGGTGGTCTATTTAAGACTTGTCAATCGTTTTCATTATCTGCTTTTGACGTTTGAACTTGTTATATTATACTGTTTTATCATGTTTTGTGCACTTTAAAAACCGACTAAAGTTATGATGATGGTCAGTGGGCACTGCCAGCGCATTTGGTGAACATCTCAGATTTACAAAGGGGTAGGTCCAAGTTTTTTCTCACCAGCACATTCCCCCTCACCATACTCTGTCCAACTGTCGGCCACTCACAAGACTGGCAAAGGTCACTGCCTACCTGGTGAAACACCATACAGTTATGCTGACATAGTTCATAGGTGCAGCTATACATTTTCCCACATTATTTTATTAAGGACGTAAATGAAAGCAACTGCATTTCACATAATGCTTTTAAGGCACGTTCATTAGCATACACTGAAGTCAACCACTTGTTGGGATTTGGGAGATGGGTGACAGGTTGTGCAATTTTGTGGTCACGGCCTAGTCCTTTCACATTAGGCTGATACACTTTGCAATCAGGATGGATACCTGCATGCTATGCTGTCAGGTCAGAAACGTCAATGGGCAAAATTGTGGAGCGAGACATATCCATTTTGTGAATCTGGACCACATTATTTTGTGACAATAGGACAGGTTACAGAAATCATTAGTGTTAGAAATTAGGCCTCTGGTTGGCAGTGGTTTGCACACTATACAAGCAGGGACCCTCACTCTAGTCAGGGTAAGTTACATCCTCAGAATAACCTGTGCTCACCCACTTAGTAGCCTGGCATGCGCAGTCACACTTATTCTCAGAGGAAATGTGTAAAGTATTTATACACACAGACAGGAACACAGTGAAAACACCACAAAATTACTACACACTACTTTAAAAAAACAGCCAGTATTTATCTGAATAAAACAAGGTCAGAAGGACAAAAATCCAACACACTCAAATCACAAATTCTCAAAGATAAAATGCTCTAACTTTGGCTATAACTTGATTGAGTGAAATCCCAAAGTTCAGGGCCGACCACGATGGAGTGCGGGCCAGTTACGGAGTTGTACAGACTCATGTAACAGTACTTTGGAAACTATGACAAGAGGTGTCGGGGAGGTGAGGCATTGCAGAGAGCGGTGCGGCGTTGGTTCCTTAGTGTCAGTGCAGGTCATTGGCTTGTCAGTGCTCAGGACTTTGAAAGGCACAGGGGAGGTGATGCAGCGTTGGCGATGAGGTGTCAGTTCAGATAGCGGTGCAAGGGGGATTAAGTGAATGAGAGTCAAGTCACGAGGCATCGATTTCACACTGTGGATGTCACACCACGGGGCCACCAGTGCTGCGGCAGAGTCGGAGTCAGTTGTCACGAACATCAGTGATAAAGTACTCAATCTGCGTCTGTGGCGGCTCTTCAGAGGTGGTGTCATGGCCTGCGTTGCAAATCTCAGTTGTTATGTTGAGCAGGGTCCTCGGCTCCGGTGCAGGCAGCAGCACGGTGTCAAAGAGCAGTGCATGCTCCAAAGTCACACTTGCAGTCGATATGCTGGTTTCCTCTTATTGAACAAAGCAAACTCACTTCCAAGGGCCCAGGGACCTGGATTTGGCACCGTCTGGCAGAGCGGGGTTCTCAGCAGAAAAGCCTAGATGGTGTAGGTAAAGTTTTTGATGGCCCTGAGACTTCCAAGCTCAACTCAAGCCTTTAGAGAAATTTTAAAAGCAGGATGTAGAAAGCAACACCCAGTCCTTTCACTCACAGGATAGAATCAGCAGCAGCAGACCAGCACAGCAAAGCAAACAGCAAAGTGACTGTCTCTCCTGACAGCAACACAGCTCTTCTTCCTGGCAGAATGTCCTCAATCCAGAAGTGTTCTGAGTATATGATGTCAAAGGCGTAGTACTTATACCCATTTTGGCCTTTTGTAGTAGGAAAACGTCAAAGGAAAGTATTTCTAGTTCACATGACCCTGCCTTTCCTGGCTGCAGACAAACTACAGGGGATAGAGACAGTTTTGTGAGGGGATAGGCACAGCCCTATTCAGGAGCAAGTGTCAAATTCTCCCACAACTCTGGCTCAGGAAGACCTACCAGTCAGGTGATGGGTCATCAGGATATGCTGGGCACAACTCAGCTCCCTATGTGTGTGACAGTCTAAAGTGAATTGACAAAGCCCAACGGTCATCCAACGCAGACATGCATTTTCAGACTTGTAATTTAAAAAACAACTTTACTAAAATTTGTATTTTTAAATTGTGAGTCCAGAGACACCAAATTCCAATTTTTCATCTGCTCTCAATTGGAAGACGTTACATGATACAAGCCAGCCCCAATGTTAGCCTATGGGACTGATAGGCATTGCTGTAGTGAAAAAATAATTTAGAAATTTGTCTCTACCAGGACATATAAAACTCTCCAGTACATGTTCCATCTTATAAATACACATCACCCTGCCCGCAGGGCCACCTAGGGCCAACTTTTGGGGTGCCTTACATGTAATAAAAAAATGGTTTGGGCCTGGCAAGTAGGTGCATGTGCCAGGTCGAAATGGTAGTTTAAAACTGCACACACAGACCCTGCAGCGGCAGGCCGGAGACAGGTTTGCAGAACTACTAATGTGGGTTGCGCAATTAGGGCTGCAGGCCCACTAGTAGCATTTGTCTTACAGGCCCTGAGCACACCTGGTGCACTGTACTACGGACTTACCAGTAACTCACATATCCCAATCATGGAGAACCCAAATCCCATTACATTTCAGACAGGAAGCACTTGCACTTTAGCACTGATCGACATTGGTACAGTGTCCAGAGTCCTAAAGCCAGCAAAAACTAAATCCACAGTCAACAAGCATTGGCATAGCCAATAGGTCCCGCCTTTGGGACCTTATAAGTGTTTAGTTATCCAGCACAATATCTTTGGTGCAACAACATCAAATGTTGCATAGCTAAACACTTATAAGGTCCCAAAGGCGCGACCTATCGGCTATGCAAATGCTTGTTCTACATGCCTATGTGCTACTGTTTGCCAAAACTCAATAAACATTAATCAGAGTGCGGTACCCGAGCGCTGCTCACAAGCAAGCGCCGAAAAAAAGCAAGTATCAGCATGACCAATAGCAAGGCTGGTAGTCTTAAATACGGCTCATGTCCCTTTAATCCACTACCAGGCACTGAGTCCATGCCCCTTTATCTCACTCTTGTAGGTTCATGCTTTCTTCCTTCATAACGGTTTTACCCTCTTCCTCTGCCTTTCCGATCTGTGTGTTTTCACTCTCTTGCTATCGATAAATGACAGATGAGGGAGAAGTGGTGCCTGTCCCCCGAAATAACTGCCGGTGGCACACACCAGCCCAATTTAGGTAACTGTTAATACCTTTGCTTCAGCATACAGTTAGGAACTTGAGTTTGCGTGGTCCATCCCATTGCTAAATCCTAACTCTTCACCAGGTGTTTTTTGCATTCTGCCCTCCTTTCACCTTATCTCTTTCTTGCTTTTTCCTTGAATCTATGAGTTCTTTCCATGCAGATGTTTCCTTTCTCTTTTTGTCTTCGTAGCCGCATCCAGTGGTGTGGCAGTTAGGTGACGTCACAGAGCTCCCGTCGCGCTGAATGGACTAAGACCAAAGGCGAGCATTACAGCAGCTGCAGTGCTGATATTCCCAGCTGGAAGCCAATGCACTGCAGCAGCCGGGCAAGCCGTCGGGGTCCAGGAGGCGAAGTCAAGAAGCAGCTGCAGTTCACAGCACCCTCGACATCGATACGCGCGGGACATCCCGCAGAAGACAGAAACAACGTGCAACAATCGAGCCTAGCAAGAAAGACAACGGGAAAACCTGCAAGGGATATTTGAGAGGCTCTTTGAAACGTATCGCACCCACGTCTTTCTTCAAAATAAGGAGCTTGTTGAAAGAGTCAACTAGATGCACCAATGCAGGCAGTCCTGTGAGGCGACGACCAATCCATTTAACAATAGAATACAATTGTTGCTAGGTGATAGCATTCTGACGAGTTTAATGCTTTAGCATGCCCAGAACAGAGTTATTCCTTGCCAGCAGATTTACAATAAACACCACAAGGATTTAAGTATAAATTGAACATTTGGGATTCAACCGGGTGACTGGCAAGGTGCGCGTATATCTTTTGAGCAAATTCGCTAACTTCCTGACCTACCGTATTAAAAATTGCCTAAGAGTTTCTGCATCATTTTCTGTGAGGACCAGACTTCTGACTCTCCTAGATACAACCCTACTGAGTACATGCTGCCTCTTGGAAGCTGTCGACATCTCCCTTGCATTACACGAACAGGGAGGATTATACCACACTGCGCCGCCACACACAGATGATTGCTGTTTGGTTGCTGCTAACCCGAAAGAATGATTTCAGTATATGCTGAAAGCAGCTTAAAAAAATACAAACAAATAAACCTCTTAGCAATGCACACGTTGTAGGGGTATTGAGAAGGTGTATGAGGAAAGAGAGGGAGAGAGAAATGGAGAGATAGCGAGAGAGAAATGGAGAGATATGAACAGAAAGATTCCAATGAATACATGTAAACAGGGTGCAAGCTTTTGGTTTTCGAAATGAAACCGCTAAGGTGCAAGCCATTCTACAATGCTTTTAAAGCTGAAGGTTAGAAAGGACATCATTCCTTTGGTGGGGAGCAGTGGTACAGTGACAGCATCTTCTAAAAATCACTGCAACTAAGAAATGTGGGAGCTTCCCTCTGCAGCACACACTGTTTACCTCACGTATATGTACCTTCCAGCCACAATCACAAAGAGAAAGTCATCGCAATCACTATCGCTGTGAAAGCGAAAGTGATCACAATGATGCGAAACACGCAAGGGATGTGCACGCAGCAGCTCGCGTGCTTGTGCGCGTTCTAGCGAGCTGGTCGCCGCTTTGGGAGCACTTCCCAAAGCCCTACTAAATGTCTCTCTGAGCAGCGCATGCACACTGACTCAGCGAACCCTAAAAACAGTCGGTCAGAGGCACAAAAACAGGTGAAACCATGCCAAAAGATGCCAGATGCAACAATTAGTTAGAACAAGTACAAGCGTTACGCGCTGTAAGTCCATTGCAGTTTTGAAAAATGTGTTTTTCTTTTCTAGCAATCTCACCACCAGCCAGTCCCACAGGCAATTATGAACCCTGGCACTCCTGCAGATCACATGAATGGTGAGAATGCCACAGGGCCTTAAGTGATGGACAGAATGTACCTGATACAAGTCCTGTTTTCCCTGGTTATCTCTTATTCACCCCATCCCGATCATTTCACTTAGACACTATACTTGCATGGGAAGCACCCGGATGAAATGCACCGGTCCTGCGGTGTCCCTGCAGGACTTGTAATTCTGAGCTGGTAACTATTACGGGCCAATCAAAATTAAATGGGCACTCGCAATGAGGCCATTTATGTTATATTTAGTGTTCTATTCGTTTTTTCTTAGGTGAGAAAGGATTTGTTATTTAAACTTTACTACGTGTGGAAGGGCCAACATTGTGATTTTGGAAAAGCAATATTAAGTCAAACATTTTAAGATTAGTTACTACGACTCAACAATGTGTCCACAATGGAGAAAAAAGCATATTCGCATTACGTTTGAGAACGTATGGAAATTATTTCTACATCTCTGTGCTTGATCAATTGCATTTTTAACCATGTTTTTATCATATGTGAATGTCCACTCGGAGCGCTTTTCTTTTGTTTTACCCTAAAGTTATCACATTCAAGTTTACTTTCTATATACACATAAGAACCATAAGGTTCATATCATGGTATTTATTATTCTAAACATAATTAGATTGGTAATGCAAAACTGCACTCGTGAAGTCTGTAAACTTTGCAGTCTGCCAATGTTGCTAGGTTTGTGGAGTTCCCCATTTTCACAATGCATGAAAAATGGGCACAACGGAGAGGGTTTCATTTGGGTTATTCAGATACACCTACTTTGTGAACAAGATTTTTCACTTTTTATGTAACCTTTACAACCTTGAAATTCTTACAGTGATCGCCAAGTTTTACAAAATCTATAGTCAAGTGAGAGGATGCAAAAATTGAACTTTGCACACCCTAAAATGTAAAAGAAAATACTATGCTGTATACATCATATAAGATCCCTCTTTTTCTATAAAGTTGTTTAAATACAGAATAAACATTTGTTTTACTTTGTTTATGGTGAGACAAAAGTATACCTCACACAGTCTGCACACGCACAAGCTCAGGATTATTTACCTTTTCGGTACAGACGTCGACGCATTTGTCCACAGTCGTGTTCAACATGAGTTGGGTGACGGGCAAAGCCTGGGAGACGTTTTCCGGCCTGTGAAAGCAGCCCCGAAATATTGCACTTCCATCTGCCAATGAAAAGGAGAGAAATGATAATGTGGTTATCTGCAGCCGTGACCCGCAGCGTCTTGTCAATTTAGCGTACATCCCAATGCATTCGTTAGCAACCATTTCCTAAACTTGCTTTTTCCTTCCTGCTGTTGTACTGAGAGTAGGAAGCTGGCGGTTCAAAGCCAGTGCTGGGGAAACAAAGCCACCTCATGGCACAAGATGCTATTTGTCAGGAAAACAACCCCGGCTGCCACTGCAATCAAAAGCCTTTCCAGACCCAGAACAGGGGAAACCGAGTGTTCTGCTCAGTAAGTCAAACTATAATGGAAGCTGCGCTATTAGCGCATACAGAGGATATGGAGGGATTTCCCCCTCCTCTTCGAAATGGAAGTTATCATTCTGACTAGAATATTTGTAGTCATATTGGGATTGGTAAAAATAGAGGCTGCCCCCAAGATGCTGCATACATCTATTAACCCTTTCTCATCTACACAACTAATACATTAGTATATGTTGTGAAAAGCATTAATTGGTGTCCGTAATTGCAGAGGCGGGCTCCCGAAGGGGGCTCAGGAGCCTGCGCCATAACCCGGCGCCGAGCCCCCAGGTAGGAGGGGGCAGGGGGACCCGGCGTGGCGTGAAAAGCAGGCAAGCCAAGCAAGGAGCGGGAAAGCCCCCAAGGGTCCCCCCATCACCCCCACATCGCCGCAGCCAATGGGGGTACACGCAGGATTCAAACTCCCCCAATGGAGGGAAGTAGCGCGAAACCCAAGGGCAAGATGGGGGGGCTTATAAGCGCTGCTCCCCCAGGTATGCTCCTATCGCCAAGGAGCGGGGGAGCAGCACGGCGGAAGAAGAAAAGCTTGTGGGCGAAAACAATGATGCCGTGCAGCGCGATGACCGTGAACCACGACCGGCCCAGCAGCGCGGGCCAAGGGAGCGACAGGCGGGAGCCTACCGCGTGGCGACTCAAGCCCGCCAGCGATGCCACCGGAGCCCAACCGGGACGGGCGGGACCATGTGGCGGCAGCGGCCGGAAGTGACTGGCGGGAGCCTACCCCGCGGCACACCAGGACAGGAGGACGCCCGACTCTACCGGAGCCCACCCGGCGAGTGTGGGACAGTGGGAAGGCTACATCCGACTCCACCGGAGCCCACCAGGCGAGTGCAGGACAGCGAGAAAGCACACCCGACTCAACCAGAGCCCACCCGGCGAGTGCAGGAAGGCACGGGAAATACGCCTGACTCCACCAGAGCCCACCCGGCGAGTACGGGACACCGCAAAAGTACACCCGACTCAACCGGAGCCCACCCGGCGAGTACAGGACGGTGCGGGAAGGACGCCCGACTCAACCGGAGCCCACCCAGTGAGTGCGGGACAGCAAAGGGACACGCCCAACACGACTGGAGCCCACCCGGTGAGTGCAGGACTGAGGGGGAACAGCAGCCGACAGGAACCCTCCCCCGGGCGCCTCTGAACTATGCAGCCCGACCGGGAGCGAAAGCGCGTGGCCCCCACTCACCTCGCTGCAACCTACCCACCGGGAAGAACACAGGAAGGCTCAGGAGGCCGACGGGGGAAACGCGGGGGCAGCCCAGGGACCAAAGGCGCCTGGAAAGAGGAGAGGTGTGTCTTACATCCTACACAAGCGCTCCAGGCCGAGGAAGTGCAGGAGATAGCACACTCGGGTCTGGGGAGCGCAGAGGAGGCAGCACCAGGCGCCCTCTAGAGGGGGGAAGGCGAACAACAGGACACAGGCAAGGGCAAACAAGCATAAGCAGCAGCAAGGAGGCAACATAAGCAGCAAGGAGACAACAGCAAGGAGGCCCTTTTTTGGTGCAGGTTACAGCGGCAGCACCCCACCAGCGCTAACAACAGCAGTCAAGTTTGGTGCAAAGGCTTTGGCGGCAGCACCCCGCCCAACCACACAGTTTGGTGTACAACAACTCTAGCAGCACCCCGCTCGGGACACATGGCCAAGACAGGTGGCACGCAGCAGGGCCAGGAGGACCTGACTGACCTACTTCAGAAATTACGGGCAGCCTCGGCGGTGCATGGGGACGACTGGCGGCAGCAACATCTCAACGGCGACCCAGGGGAGGGGACACGCGGACAGCAGCACGGCGCGAGCACGTCGCCTGCAGCCAAGAGGAGTAGGAGGGTGCCAGCAAAGCTTGCGGATGCAGAGAGGACCACGCAGGCGCCAAACAAGCTTATCCAGCCACCTGAAGCCAGCACGGCGGCGGCGGGACCGGTCCAGGGGAACAATGAGACACCAACCAATGGTGAGCATATTAGCGTGATCATTCAGGAATGTTGCAGGACTATGGCACCACTGTTATTGAAAGGGTTGGGGGTGCAGAGCGCAGTGACACCAAGGGCTCAAGTGAGCACAGGGCGGGGGGCTGTGCAGACAGGTGGAGCCACGGACACACAGGAAACAGAGGCCACAGGGTTACCTTGGCACCTGCTCGCCCCAGGCATGGTGCGGCAGCACCGGTTAGGGAAACAGGCCTCAGCAAATGCAGAAGGGGAGATAGGGTCATCCACGGTGGCATGGGGGAACATCCCACCCACAATCATACCCCCAGTAGCAGTAGCAATACCCGAGGCTTACGCGCGGTCCTCACCGGCTCCGGCATCCATGACCACCAGGGCCACAGGTCTAGCCAGCCTCATACCCTTAGCAGTGAAAGAGAGGATCTGGAGGAAAGAGTTCATAGATATATTTTCATTACTAGAAATACAGTTAAAGGGTTTGGACCTGACGACATGCGATAAGAAGGAGGAAGATAGGAGGGAGAGGAGAAGAGAGCACAAGGAACGGACATTCGATAATTGGTTAGATGCATTCAGGATTATGGCATGCATCATAGTTGAAAAATTCCCGCGCTGCGCGGGCGATCTATGGCTTTATGAGGCAAACATATACAATGCACAGCGGCAGTTCCAGGGTGACGCATGGCTAGAATATGATAAGGGCTTCAAGCTAAAAATGCAGACACACCCCAAAATGGAGTGGAATGAGGAACACGTCTCCGGGTTCATCCATAAGATGATGGTGGCGAAGGAGGTCAGAAGGGGAAAAGGAGGCCTTTTCAGCCTTTTCAAAAGCACAAGCACGCCTGCGCAGGGAGGGGAACACACGCCAGCAGGCCGCCAGCAATATGTTGGAAATTCGAGGCCAACAAATGTACATACGGGGCAGCATGTAAATTCCAACACATATGTTCAACATGCGGGGGAGGGCACCGCTGCAAGCTGTAGGCGCAAAGACGACCCAAAGCGTGACAAAAGGGAGAAAAAGAAGCAATGAGGCAGGCGGAGGGGGCAGAGAGGGGGGTGAGAGACAGGGCGGCGCCCCACTAGTGTGGCCCCCCATTAACACACGGAGATTACGTGTGCTAGCCAACAGATACCATAACAAACCAGATGCAGAGATACTGGTGTACTGCTTTGAGAATGGCTTTCCCATCCCCTTCAGCGCTCCCCTCCCCCCTAGCTGCGAGAGAAATTTGAAATCAGCAATGCAGCACCCAGGGGTAGTAGCTAAAAAGATAGAGAAGGAGAGACAACTAGGCAGAATTGAAGGTCCCCTCCCAGCCTCAAGGGGTGGGGAGTTGGTCATTTCACCACTTGGGGTGGTACCAAAAAAGGAACAGGGGCAATTTGGACTGATCCACCACTCATCATTCCCAGATGGCATGTCAGTGAACGATGGGATAGAGGCAGAGGTATGCTCGGTAAGCTACTCTACAATTGACGATGCGATGGACTTGATAAGAGCTACAGGCAGCGGGACTCTCATGGCAAAGGCATACATCAAGTCGGCGTTCCGCCTACTCCCAGTTCACCCTGATAGCTTCCACTTGTTAGGTTGCCAGTGGGAGGGACAATACTATCATGACAAAGCAATGCCAATGGGATGCTCAGTGTCATGCGCATACTTTGAGCTATTCAGCACATTCATTGAATGGGACTACATGATAGTCACCCTGCAGGCGGAAAACTGCATTACTTAGACGACTTTCTGTTTACCGGCCCAGCTGCATCCCCTGAGTGTGAGGACACCCTGAGGGCTTCCATTAAGCTAGCAGGCGAGCTAGGGATCCCCCTATCCAAAGAGAAGACGGAGGGGCCAACCACAAAAATCACTTTCCTGGAGATCGAGCTGGACTCGGTCGCAGGGACATCTAGGCTGCCGCCCGAGAAAGTAGAAGACTTTAAACAGGACATAAGGAACCTATGCGGGCGCGACAAGGCCACATTGAGGGACATACAACAGGTCATAGGGAAATTAAATTTCGCAACTAGGGTCATCCCAGCAGGCAAGGTGTTCGCTAGGCGATTGACGCAGCTGACACATGGCCTCACGCACAAACACCACCACGTGTGGCTTGGGTCGAAGTAAAAAGAGACCTGCGGATGTGGAATACCTTCCTGGCAGACTTCAACGGGGTGCTGATATGGAGGGATGGCTGACCTGTAAACAAATTGAGTTATACACCGACGCATCAGGGAGCACAGGGTTTGGTGCAATCTTGAGGGACAAGTGGAGCGCAGGACAGTGGCCCAGCAGCTGGCATAGGCGAGGCATACGGGGCAGCATAACATTTTTGGAACTCTGCCCAATTGTAGTGGCGCTAGTAATTTTGAAAAGGGAGCTCAGAAACATGAAATTGACCCTATGGTCTGACAACAAGGGTGTAGTGCAGGCAATTAACAGAGGGTCGGCCAGGTGCCCAGACACACTGAGACTAATGCGACGTCTGGTTTCCTTACAGCTGCAAGGCAACATAGAGCTGCGAGCAAGGCATGTGCCAGGGGTGGAGAACGAAATAGCAGGCGCACTATCCAGAGACAAGATGAACAAAATTAGTGAACTGACACCAGGGGCAGAGGCAAACAGGAGCCCCTGTCCAACTCAGCTGTGGGAATTGGCAGGGTAGACCTTTCAGAACTGATCACACACGTTCACGATCCAGCCGCAGCCAAACGATACAGTAAATACGTAGCAAAGGTGATGAGAGTGGGGGGCATCCAATCCCTAGCTAATGAGGGGGACACTCGCAGGGCGGCGGAGCAATTCATTGGCTGGGCCTACGATGGGAAGAGATCAAGGTCTTGGGCGCAGGCTCACCTGGCGGCCGAGGCACACTACGCAAAGATGGAAACAGGTAATAACCCAATGGCATCTCACTACATCAGGACAGCAATGAAGGGTTGGAGAAGAAAGGAGGGAAAGACAGTGGACACAAGGCACCCAATAGATTTTGAAAAGCTAGGGGCGCTGCTGGAGGCATTGGAGGGTGTAGCAAGAGACAGATACGAGCTGCTGCTCTTCAGGGCGGCGTTCACCACTGCCTTCTTTGGGGCATTCCGCATCAGCGAGATAGTGGCCCCTGCCAGAGAGGGCCAGGCCGAGCACTGCATTCAGGCCAGCGATGTGACGCCCAAAGCAAAGGGAGTGGAGATGGTGCTACGGTGGTCAAAAACAGACAAGGCAGGCAAGGGGAACATAGTCAGGTTAAAATGCATCCAAGAACAGAGACACTGCGCGGTATGCTGCCTCTTCGCATTCATGGCGGTACATCCAGCGGGGAGGGCCCTCTGTTCAAACACAAGGACTGCACCTAGCTGAGCAAGTTTTATTTCACAGCAGTGATGCGCCTCGCACTCAGCAGGGCGGGCCTGCCCAAAAGAGGCTTTGGGTCCCATTCCTACCAGATAGGGGCAGCCACAACTGCAGCGCAACATGGGATGTCCGAGGCAGGAATACAGGAGGTAGGAATGTGGTGCTTGCGCGCCTATATATTTTTAATAAAACTTGTTTCCCTCAGGGGGAGTCTCCCCATTGAAATTTGTGCCAGGAAGGCTTGTCGGACTTGAAGGTATCTGAATCATTCAGTGTTGGCTATTTCATATTCTTGTTGTAGAAGTGAGAACAACACCACCTCCCCTTTGTTCCATAGGTCTCCCCCTTTGGATATTTCTATGGTGTACCAAATGTTAAATCCCTTAGTTTTCCTGAGTGTACCCAGACGCTCCGAATCCCACAGGGGTGTGGCCTGTGTGATTCTATTTGCCCAACAAAAAATCTTATTGGTGATGTGCCAGACTTAGACCGTGTGGCTCATGAGTCCCGTAAGGTGTAGCTTTGTGGGCTTAGAGTAGCACGCCCTCACATAGTCACCTCACGGTTATAGCCATCTATCCATTCTATACACAGGGTCGTCAATGGGCCGGTATATACAGTGATTGATGGCTGCTAAATGCGCAGTACAGTAGCACCCAGGAGTCCCACTCCTCCGTCGTACCACCCTTCCACCAGTTTTAGGAACTAATTGTGAGGCTGTTTACCCCTTCAGAGTAGCTCTTGTTTTTCATTTTCTATAGTCTTAAAATATGCCGCTGGCACAGGGTTGGGGAGGTTGTGCAGAACATAGAGGAAGCGTGGCAGAGACATAATTTTAAATAGTGCAGCTCTCCCCAACAACAACAATAAGGGTAGGGCCTTCCAGTGCTATACATTAGTTTTTAACCGCTGCAGCCGGGGCCAAAGATTACGGTCATAACTCAAAATCATTAGTTATATATATGCCAAGGTATTTCAAGCCATCTTTTGCAACCTGGCCACCCTTATATTGACCTCACACAATGTTTGCCACCAAGAGCTGGGCCTCACATATCTGAGTGAGCATATTCATACTAGACCCGCCCTGCTTTACTTGTCTATTTGGCGGGCAGAGGATGTGCCATTAACAAGATATATTATCACTGATTGTTTAGCCCGTGACAAGGGCTTATCAATTCCATGGCTAGCACAAGTTAAAAAATCATTGGAAGGGATTGGTATTGGCCAAACCCTTTTCGATACTTCTGAATGCACTGCTTTAGATAACAAGCATTGGCATAGCCAAGAGGTCTCGCCTTTGGGACCTTATAAGTGTTTAGCCATGCAACAGTTGATGTTGTTACACCAAGGATATTGTGCTGCATAACTAAATACTTATAAGGTCTCAAAAGCGAGACCTATTGGCTATGCCAATGCTTTTTCTTAGCGGCACCTGAACTCAGAAGGAAAGAGAAGCAGATGCAAATAGAGAGCAAGAAAGAGACAAAAATTAAGAGTTATGAGATGTGGTGTTTTTTAGGATTGATTCTGATTGGAAAAATTAAGCAGACTAAGAAAAGTTTCATAAGACATTCCTCTTCCTCGCATGAGTCCAGTTCTAACCTACTTCAGACAAACCAGTATCATACGGAATGAAATTATCAGTCTTAAGATACCAGACATGAAACGGACAAAGGACCACAAAAATGTAACATGTATTTCAATTGGCAAGCCTGGTTGTGTCTCTTCTGAGGAATCAGTGGTATCCTTGGTCAGCAATGTGTGTGCCAATATTTGTCTTACAATGATCTCAGGGCACAATTCTTTGGCTGGTCCTACTACCTATTTGTTGCACATTTAACAAATGATGTCAGATTGAACGTGCGTTGATTTACCGGATTTGGCATTTGCGTGCAAGGGCCCTCACTGTGCAAACAGTCCACTCTTAGTTGCACGATTAGGGACTCGCATAAGCCACCCCAAGGCGGAGATGTTTTGTTTTTTGCAAGAAATAAAGATAACCAGACATTTATTGCTCAATTCAAGGATTAAACATGATTGGGGACACCCTGGTTCTGGTAAACCAGTGCTTTCTAGAAGATCTTGCCTTCTTTGTTCAGTTCATGTAAGCCAACTGGAGGAATACACCTGAAAGTAATGCTTTATAACAGGAACAAAAATAAAGACCTTGTTTGTAAAACTTGTTTTATGGTGACAGGAGGTCTTATGGTGACTCTAGCACTGATTGCTGCCTATAGAAATCTAGTACAGTTGTTACTGCAATTTGCACTTGCGCTTTAAGCAAACATTTCATATCATATGTGCAAGCCCAGCGTGAATTCAAACTGCTTCTTCACAAAAGCTTCCAAAACGCAGGCAGGATATCACGCTAGACAAAAAGTACAGTAAAAAAAGATCTTTGAATACAGTCAAGTATGCACGTCACGCATCGCGGAGGGATAAAAAACAAAAGAGAACAGACAGCCGAATGGAGACACCGCGTCGAGGGTGCTGCAGACTTCAGGCTGCCCACTAGGGCAGTGTCATTCCATGACTCGAGGGTCGGGCGGGTTCAAGCCCTGCCGCCATCACGGAACCTGTCAGGAACGGAGCCGCTGCTGGAGTGTGGGGGTGTTCAACAGGGCAAGTGTGGAGGGTAACAAGGGACCTCCAATCCAAATAAGAGCAACGGCAAAGAAGAACACACAGCCGAATGGAGACAGCGTGTCAAGGGTGCTGCAGATGGCTGGCTGCCCACAAGGACATTGTCTTTCCATGACTCAATGGTTGGGCGGGTTCAAGCCCTGTCACCATCACTGAACCGGTCAGGACCGGAGCCGCTGCTGGAGTGTGGGGGTGTTCAGCAGGGCAAGGGGAGAGGGTAACAAGGGACCTCTAATCCAAATAAGAGCAACGGCAAAGAAGGGCAACGGCAAAGCAATGGCAAGAAAAGCAATTGACAAGGAGTAGCAAGGGCAGCAGGCAAATGCATACAGCTGTTTTCAAGCACTCGTGCTTGTGCTGGCATCCACCTTGCTGGAGCGAGGAGGGGCGGCGCAAGAGCCATCTGTTTTCAATTAGCTCGCCCGTCGCTGCTCGCTCATGCAAGGTGGATGCCAGCACAAGCACAAGTGCTTGAAAAGAGCTGACCAATTTCTAAAGGTCATCTCCTAGGGCAGCGAATGAGGGCTGCCTCGGCGAGACCTAAAAAAGCATGTGCTAGCACTATTACTTTCCCAGATGCAAGACGATATGTTAAGCTGAACCCTTGAAACTCACAGTAGTAACTAATCCGAGTATTACCACTGGGCCCATCTCTACTGGCTATCTGTGGCTGTGTACAGGGAGTTGGGAGATTTTTTTGCTATTCCGTTTCAGAACAGACACAATAACAATTTTACTGAGTTTTCCAATAGGGTAACAACATAACCTCGGAGAAAGGGTATACCCTTGTAATGGGACTTCCAATCAATCGATGTTGCACTTTTTTTTTTTACTTTTATAAAAGAATACAAAATGCTTTTTAGTTCATTTTATGAAATTGAGAAATATTAGGCATTGCACTCCAACCTACCATTTTCTTCAACAGCTGCCGGATGAAGAGACGCGTATTTGCCTAAGTTCTTTTCTCCGTGCAGCTGTCCACTCATGAGGCACAATGCCATTTTAACAAACTGATTTTATCACTGCCTTATTTGTGGTATATGCTATGTGGACCATTTAATTTCTTTCCGTACTTTAGCTCTTTTCTCGATTTTTACTTATATTTTTATGCATTCTGTCTTGTTTTGCTCGATAGTATAGGAAAAGATCTTTTGTAAACATTGTATTGTATCTATCTAATGCACGCTTTTATGGTTGTTTCACAACCGAATACATTTTATTAGAATTGAAGTAAACCTGCTGCTTAGCTAAACCTGACGCCCCAGTGAATGCAGAACATTAATCATAATGCGGTTTAGTTGTTTATCAAGCCACCGAAGGTGAGTCATTTTGGCTTTATGTTGTTATATCCCAGGTAGGAAGCAGACAGCTATAGTTTGCAAATATGTGAAGTGTCTAGAATCAATGTAGATGCGGGTGCAATGGGAATGAATGAGTCTAAATCATTTAAGAACGCAGAACGTATTGTTCAATAAAAAATTGTAGGCCGCAATGACACCCATGACAGTGTTTATGGTCCAGTAATATGGGCACTGAACATGACGCTGTTTTGTGGCTTATTAATCCACAGAACGAGTCTTTTTTCAATAACAAATAATTACATCTAAGGGAAGAAGGAGATTGTTGGTGTTTGCAAAAAAGGTCGATCAGTAAATTGTCGAGAAGCAATTTAAGCACAGATGAGAATAGAATTGGTTGTGTCTAAATAATGCAAAACCGGAGTTCATTTTGACATTGGAGAAGAGGAATAATATGTTGTCTTTTGTCTCAGCATCTGATCCAGACCTCGTAAGCACGTTTTGTTGCCTGGGCGATTCTTGATTCTAGTTTGGGATGCGGAGATTGCTCAGAGAGGGTCATGATTCAAAGGCCCATGTTGAAAGGAGGAGGCGTGTGCCCCGGCTCTACGGGGTTTCACTGGTCCCGTGGTGCAGGAACCGGGGATTGCTTAGTGGGTCAGGACTCGAAAGCCCATAAGAAAATGGGAAAGGAGAAGGGGCTGGAGGAGAAGTGTGCAACAGCGCTATATTGCGCATGCCACTGTTCCTAAGGGCACAGGATGCGCCTGAGCATTGCATAGAGAAGGTAGGGCCAAGAGCGGGCCAGTCTGCACCTGTCAGAGCCCATAGGAGGCGGGGCCGCCCCCTAAGTCTTTCCTACCTTTCATCACTATAACACGAGGGTTTCCATCTGTTTAATTTTTGCTCTTCACCGTGGGGAAAAGGAAAGTAGTGGGCTGCGCAACTTCTACATAGAAGTGTGCAACAATAGACAACATGTTAAAAAGAGCTGCGGGGTAATCTAGAATGAAATTGCATTAACGGAGCAGAAGGTCTCTCTATAGCCACTGCATGATGACTCCTCTGAGAGGTGAGCTCAGGGGTCGGAGTAACAGATGGAATAGGCTGTATAGCAACCTCCAAAGATTCTTCCACTCACATTTCTCCATGTGAAACTAATGCTGCCCCGCCAGCCCACCTTTTCCTCCCTTCCCCAGACACGCCAATGCCCCCCAAAAAAGGCCCCAGAGGCGAGTATTCCAGTTGTTGTGGTGAGTGAGCCAGTTGTTGATGCTTTTCTTGATACGAGAGAGGCAGATAGAGCATGGTTTTTGGAGGTCTGCTGTAATATGTTCAAAGACATTCTTAGATTGGAACTGGAAACAGTAGTGGAACCTTGCCCAGACTGAATTTCAGAAGGGACGAGGATGCAGTGAAAGTCAAAGCATTATGGACAAAGGTCACTAACCCCAGTGCAAAACACACTTTTTAATAAGGAATCACCTTTTCAACAGAACCCCCCTAACTCCTGACCCTCCTCCATTCACAGAGGAACCCAGTTTCCCTATGGAGTACAAGACAAAGGGGGTTAACAGTGACATTTCCTCATCATTGAGAGGGCCTGCATCAAGGGTACCTGACTTTGGGATGATGTATTGCCCGCCGATCATGCCCACCGTAGCGGAGTCAAAGAAGCAATTGGAAAACACACGATGGTTAATTCGTGCAGCCTGCCCTCAGCACCGTCCCAGTCGAGACTGCAGGGAGCATGTCTCAGCAAGTATGGAAGTTGTAGATCTACTCTAATGGATTGCCACTTATGTTTTAGTTCTTGCGCGTGTGCCCTACTTGTGCAGGGATGTGGCTGAATCCAGAATGACCTCAGTAACAAAGTCTTACACTGGTTGTGTAAGCATAGGGGTTTCAAATGTCTAATTGCCTGGAAATCCTTTTCATCAGGAGTGTACGCTGGATAGGTCGCTCATGAAAAGGCATATGGGGGACACTCTTACTATCAATTTTAGGAGCGCTAACTACCCAAGAAATTTGTTGTCCTTCCTAACATTTGAATGCACTTGGACAGCAGGATGGTCGCTTTGCCCCTGCGATACTTTTATAAACCAAGTCATCCTCAGGTTCCACATCACTGTGGCATACTTGTCCACAGCTGGACAAACCTCATTCCCCTGCAATACTATCAATGATCCAAGTAACAATTTTCGGCTTCAACCCGATTTGATGTACTATCAGACCTAAATGCTTCTGATTGATGCCCATCCAATGTTGGTATGAACAAGGCTGTAGGGCTTCTGCCACCCTCTCTACAACAATGGACTCCTTTTGTGGCTGCAGCTCCAGTTTGTGTTATTCACCTTTCTCTCAACTTATTAAGTTGGAACACTGCAGGAATTGGGTCTATGTTGCAAAACCCAGTGTGCATGCAAAACCAGAGTGAATTTCTTTTATTGAAATGTTTGATATCAATTTTTTCCAGGAAACTTGGGAAACTGGACATTTGTTTCATGAAGGATACATCTGGTATTCGGTCCTTGTGATTCAATCGACTGCAGGGTGAGCCAAAGGTAGACTTTCTATTTAGGATAGAGTCTCAATGAACTTGGAACTGAGGGAGATTCACACTGCCCATAGTGCCTGTTAGAAATTGGGGTTTCTAGTTAGCAATGTTTTCACCGTTGTCCAAGTAGGGACCTTTCTTCCTAATCAGGGTAAGGTGAAACACTTCTAAAATAACCCCTGCTCACCCCTTGGTTGCTTGGCACTAGCAGACAGGCTTATCTCGGAGACAGTGTGTAAAGCATTTGTGCATGCATACAGTAAGACAGTGAAAACACTACAAAGGGACACCACACCAGTTTAGAAAAATAAGTAATCTTTATCTAAACCAAACAAGACCAAAATGACAATACAGTACTACAAATATGACTTTGAAGAGATAGAAACAGTTCTGTTCCAAGAAAATGTTGGATGCAACACTTTTACACAAAGTACCTGAGGTGCGTCGAAAAGGGCAAGCAAAAAGGGTCACTGGGAAGGTGATGCATCGGTTCCTTACACTCAGTGAAGGTGTTGCATTGGTTCCTTGCTCCGGGGGAGGTGATGTGTTAGTTCCTTACGCTGCACAGGGAGGTGATGCGTTGGTTTCTTTACCAGAGAGGAGGTGATGCGTCGGTTTCTTACTGCATGGGGATGTGATGTGTCAGCTTCTTATTGTGTCCCCCCAGTGAGCGACAGACTTGATGCTTCAATGCGATGCGTGACAATCCAGTACACTGTGATGCTTGAAGACCCGGGATGCACTGCATTGAGTTCAGGAGCGGCCCCTCGATGCGTCGGTTCTTCTCCTACAGGGCCTGCATCAGAATCGCAACGGTAATCTCGGACGTCAGAGATCGGTGCACAGGATTCGTCGCACAGCAGACACTTCAGCCGCGAGCAGGTGCTGCATCGATTCTTCGGGCGGTGATGCGTCAAAAAAGACTTCTTGCACCGCTGTGATGCATCGGAAACAGGCGATGCATTCATTTTCACAGTTCTTGCAGCGTACAGTCCCAAAGCAACATCCAGAGGTCCAGAACACTGGCAGGCACCTCTCAGCAGGTCAGAACACCCCACAAAGGAGTTCAGGGGGGAGTGGGGATGACGTCTTTGTGTCCCTGAGACTTCAGAACAGGAGGCAAGCTCTATTTCAAGCCCTTGGAGATCTTCCTTAAGCAGGTGTCACAGCACTCAGCAAAGTCCTTCACCTTTCCTTGGCAGAAAGTAGCCACTGCAAGTCAACCCAGAAAGCAAACAGCACAGGAAAAGTATTCCTCCTCAGTTTCGCAAGCTCTTCACCTTGGCAAAGGTTCCTCTTGATTCCCAAAAGTGATCGAAAGGTCAGGGGTCTGGGCCCCACTGTTTACAGCACAAATTCCTTAGTTCACTGGTGGCAGCGAATCTCTTTGCCGGGCCAAAACCAGTTCTGTCCTCGCTGGTGCAGCTTCCTGGCAGGAGGTGAAGACAGCATCGTCCCAGGCAGACCAGGCCCATTTAGGCGTGAAAGAAATCTCCTCCCCCCACTCTGAATACAGCCCAGGTCTATACAGCCCAGCCCTGACTCGCCCTGGATTAAGCAGGACACACTTCACCCCCCCCACCCCCATTGGCTGTCTGAACAGAATTCACATCCCCAGCCCATGTCATTCTACAGCCAGACAGTCAACAGACAAACGTAGCAGAGGCACACTGGATGGCTAATCAAGAAAATACCTACTTTCGAAAAGTGGTATTTTCAAACCCAGAATGTAAAAATCATCCTTCCTAAAAGATGCATCTTTAGATTTCGAGTTCAAGCATACTAAACTCCAAATTTCTATTTTGTCCCAATGGGAAGTTATATTTATAAGATGTTATAAATAAACTCCCATTCTATCCTAAGGGACAAATAGCATTTCAATAGTAAAAAACAAAGTTGGCAGTATTTCACTAACAGGACATGCCATACCCATCAGGGCATGTACTACCTGTCCCATACACTACACCCTGCCCACATAGGTACCATGGGCCTACCTTAGGGGTGACTCGCCGCATGTAAGAAAAGGGAAGGTTAGGGCTTGGCAAGTGGGTGCACTTGCCAGGTGGACATGGCATTACCAAACTGCGCACAGACACTGCAGTGGCAGGTCTAAGTTACCTTTGAAAGGCTGCTTGTGTGGGTGGCACAATCAGTGATGCAGGCCCACTAGCAGCATTTGATGTATAGGCCCTGGGCACACACAGTGCACTGTACTATCAGTAGTGAATCAAATACCCAACCATGGAAACACCAATCCATCATACTAATTTACAGTGAGGGCAATGCACTTTAGCACTTATCAGCAGTGGTAAAGTGCCCAGAGTCATAAAACCAACAAAAGCAGGTCAGAAACAGAAGGCCAAAAAGCGAAAAGCCTGAGGATAAACCTACTGGACAAGCCATGTCTAACAGTGTCTTTCAATGTATTTATATTAAAGAGGTTGTTATTCTAAGGCTTTATGTGATTAATTTTTAAAATAATGATTATAGCAACATCATAATTGTCTTTAGGGAAATTTGTTCAATCTGCTAATTTCTTTAAGAGATCAGTGTTGCACCCACATGCTGAATTTAGTGGTAGGTGGTGATTTTAAAGCCAAATGATATTTTAATTCTGTTGAATTATGATGCATCTCTCCCTATTAATGAGTTAACATTCAAGATGGGATTGTTAAGGATCTGGGGAAGTATATTGCTAAGGCTACTTTGGTGAGTGCAGTGGATTATTTGCATGGTGGTAACAGGACACTCACACTCCTTCGTGGCAGAGGCGTCACAATCAAGATTTACTTTACATTTTATTTTTATATCTCAGTGTTTTATTAAGTTTACAGATAATTTTTATATACAGACAGTACATAACCTTGATACAAAAATAGCAGATCAGGAAATTCCAAGCCTTCCTATACATGAGAAGACCAGAGAAGACATTAAAAGCAAGAAAAACAACACATTATATAACAAAGCCCTTCCTAACAGAAACGATACAGACCAGAAAGTCCCCTGAGGGAACAGAGAGGGAGGGTGAGGAGAAACACAAGACTGTGGGGCAAGGGAATGAGACAAATGAGTTGTGGCACCAGACCCCCAGGCTGCCCCCCATAAAACAACCACCCACCCAATCCACCCCGGAGTAGCCAAGGGACGGGTGCATAGTACGGAACCGGGGTGAGTATTGGCAGTGTCCATAGTTATCGACAGAGGAAAGGACTCCAAGCAAGCCATGTACCATGGGTCAGCGGTGTGCCAGATTTCCAATGGTACAAGATTTCCACCTTTGCCACTGCCGGAGCTGTAGTCAGCAATTGTTTGCTGATTGATTGTATTTTTGTTAGATGGGGCATACTGTCTTTAGTTTCATGCGGAGGATAAGAGAAACCACAGTTAGGGATCATATTTAAGGCCCCCAGTTTTCCATTTTTACTGATAAACACAGACCGAAAACAATGTGTTTCCTGTCTGTATTTATTTAAAAAAAGAAAAATACAGAAAATGTGGCTTTTTGTGAGTGACCTTCGACACTGCCTTCATGAATTTCATGCCAACATCTGAGCAGAGAGTCAGCATGGGAAGTTAAAAAACAGGATGGGATTTACTTACATGTAGGCATACGTTAACATATATTTGTTTATATTGCTAATATTTACATGTGGGTGTAGTTTTCTGCTATATTGGCTGCTTAATTGGCTAAAATACAACAGGCATTAAAGTATGAGTGCATATTTATCAGTTAAATACATGTGGAAACACACCATGTTCATACTCCATTTATTATTAACGCACAAAATAAATATGAAAAACTACCAATAAGATGGTCCAAAAATAGAAATGGATAAATACGGGTGGAAATGTTGAAAAAATAAATAACATAACACCCTAATCTTAATGCTTTGGCTTTTACCCTATATTCGTCCTTGTTGAGAACTACAGACCCACAAGAAAATGTAGCTCTCCCACATGTTAAAGATAAAGGTCTAACATTGTTCTGGTCCCTTCAAAAATGCAGTGAGAGTTTAGCCAAGCTGTTAAGACAAAATAAGAATGTTTTTGACCGCGATGGTCAAAAGCTCCAACACAAAGATTTACTTTGAGGAGCTATGTGGGTGTATTAAATTATCTCTCCTCAATCAGGAGGGTCTAGTTTAATTCACAGTGTTCATCTGCTAATAGTCAAGTAAGCCTAGGATCCAAGCGGCGTTGGCTTATGCTGGGACCCAATATAAAAAACAAATTAAAAGCAGCTGTGTCCCATCCATACAGATGGAGGGGCCCCACTCCCTACCTTTTACCCCTGACAAGGAGCCTGGGTGCCTGAGCTGAACTTTGCCAGGCTTGGATTTCACAGCTCTCAAGGCATGACCTCCTCAGCCTGGCAAAAGGCCTTGAGGCCCTCTTCCTAGTGACAAGGGGAAGTGTCTCTGATTGCTTCCATCAGTTTTAAGCCCTGAAGTTCCAGGGCGGAGTGTCAATCAGTGACACCTCATAACAGAGTGGGGTGAGGTCCACAGTCTCACTGACCCAAACCCTACTCTGTGACGAGTGAGGGACTGCTGCCTTCCCTCATTGGCTGACCTTAGGTCTTTTGGAGATAACATCTTCCATTCCTTCAAAAGAGAACACGAACTTTGGCAGTGGGTTTAGCAAATTTACAAAACATCCTCAGTCATTAAAATGTTCTCATAGTACCCCGGTTGGCCTATTTCGGCGCAGGGTTAAAAGACCCAGGTCAAGGTCGAGTTTCTCTCTCCCTGCCTTGATTTTCTCTTGTTGGAACTGGCCCTTTCTAGGGTACTCTTCCTTGACTTTTTGCTTTCATCTCTCCCGGTTTTCCACATCTGTATGCTAGCCTTAGACTTTGTGTGCTTTTGACACAACCATTCAGTGCTAAAGCTCTGTGCTTCTCATATACATATTGGTGATTAGTGTAAACATGATTGACTGATATGAGTTAGTTGTTAGTCTCTTGTCTACGGGTAAGACATATACATAGAGCATGTAACTCAAACACTCTTCCATGGGACTGGGGCACTGGTATTGCCCCAAATGAGGTAGCTCTTCAAAAGTGCCACGTTTGCCGTGACGGGGTCTGTGTGTGCAGGTTACTGTTACTCGGCTTGCCATTTGAAAAGCTACTTGTTAAGGTTCTGCATGTCTCTTGTTATATCGGAGTACTCACTGTGGACAGTTTTGGGAAGAGATAGGGCATGTGCCCATGTAGTGAATGGCAACGGATGGTGTGTTCGGTATGGTAGAGCCTGCTTCTCGCATTTGATTGACATGAGGGATCTGTGAAAAGGCTATTGAGTTGTGTTTCCTTCATGCGGAAGAGTGGCTGTATAGCAGCTGTGGCCCGTGCAGCTACGAGCAGTGGGGCCGGGGGAGATTTTGACAGATGATGACAAGGGAAAATTAAATGACGAGGGAAAATTAAATAAGTGATTCATTTTCCCTTGTCATCATTTGTCGAAATTCCCCCTCACCTGGCCCCACTGCTCCATCGCTCTTGCCAGCATGGGCCGAGGCTGCAGTATAGTGTTTGATATCGATGAATTAGTAATGGTGAATCCTCTCCAGTGGTGGGAGTGGATTCAACATTACTATGTGGAAATACTACTTTGGGGAAGTAGGCATTTCTGTACTCCTGGCTCTGTGTGCCAGTCAGCCTGTCTCCAATATACAGCAAGGCTCTGGGGGGAAGCTGCATCTGTGCATTCCTAACAAACTAGGGGTTCAAATGAAACAACAGAACTCTGAGGGTGGTCTGCACGGGTAGAATTGGCACCTGCATTCCAAGGGGCAGGGTCCTGGCCCCACTTAAGATAGTGATCAAGCCTCTTGGGTTATGATGGCAGATAGGACAACATTAAGAGAGGGCCTGGGCATTTCAAAGGTGGCCTTTTGAACTGATCGAATCTTTGAAGGCAATTATGGGTATAACTACTATTGCTCTGCCCTCAAGAGTTAGAGACACTTTGGAATTGGAACCATGCTACACTGGTTTGGTGCTGGGACATCAACAAGAGGAACTATTTGAGCAGGAGGGACTACAACTGGATTATCCACAGACTTGTGGCAGCCTGGGGCTTGTCGTACTCTAGGAAGTGGACTATCACTTGGTGCATTTTGCCTGGATATTGCTAGCCTGCAGCTAATTTCCAACTGCCATGGCCCGGATCCCTTAGCACTCTCCAAGGGCTGGTTGGCTGTCCCCCTGTCCATGATATCCCAGGAATTGAAAGTATCTCCCCATTTCCATGAGATCATAAGGACCGCGCAGAGTGTGGTGCGAGTAGGTGGAAGTTATTATCAGTTGGGACAAGGACCGTCCCGACATGTACAGTAATCACACTGTGCCGAGGAGTGTGCTAGTAATGATCAGCAGCTCACCTGGGGGTGCCGTAGTGTGAGGAGTTCAAGGATTATGGGGAAGTTTGTTGAGTCAGAAGGCCTCAAGCTTACAACCAGAAACCTGTGCTAGCTTGCAGTCCGTAGCACGTGGTGTCTGAGGGTTGTTGGGGGAAGTTGCAGACTCTGTGGGACCCAAGCGGGCAGCCTAGACTATCTCTGACTAGCCTAGACTATCTAGACTATCTCTGACCTCCAGATTGGGAGGATGACAGTGCCTGACAGTGCCTGACATCGGGGTCTCAGTCTGTGGTCACTGGCACCTTCTCCCTGGACCCACACCGCAAGGTACTCTGTTGTTGAGAATACAGTGCCGTGTGTGCACCCACGGCTGGCTGCCTGGAGCAACTGTAACTAACACCTGTGCCGAAGAGGAAACAACTCTACAAATTGGAAGTGCGCCAGCTTCTGGTTTCACAGTATTTTGCCTATGGGGAACAGTGATCCCACACATGTGAAGGTGCTGTTGGGTGACTGGGTGTGTAATCTGGATGGACGAGAACAGGTAACTGTTTCCTACAGCTTTAGGTGGTCCCGTCAATCTAATCAAAGTGTAACCAGTGGATGGAATGTGCATCATTGGCTGGTGTAATTTGAGTGCCTTAGGGGCTAGGTCACAAGGCGTAGTGTGGAGAAGTGTGGCTCACTGGTTAGAGCGGCAGACCCTGAAGCAGAGTCAGACCCGGGACCATGGGTTCAATTCCCGACGCGGCAGGGTCTTGAGCCCAAATGTCCACGGACTCGATAATTCTCGCTTCGGTGCCTACTCGAATCACGGGTTCACACTCTGCAACTCTGGGCAATAGCTTGCTTTATCTCCACTACGGCCCCCCGCGGCAGGATGCCTGGCTTTCACCTTGGGGATGCCCAGTAGGGGTTATCTCACAGGGAAAAGCCAGGACGGGTTCCCAAAGCAAGCGCCTTGAGACCTTGCGGTGATAAGGTGCTATATAAGAACCTTTGACATTACAAGACATTAGTCAGAACCTGTGATTTCTTAACCATAACAACTGTATGTGGTATGCTGTATTGAAAATGTTGTGGTTTCTGCTAATGTGTTAGTGGGAAAGTGGTTTCCTCTGAACAGCATGCATATATGTTTTTGTCACTTCTGATCTGGTAGGGATTGCTTAATTCTTGAACACCTTGAAGAAGTATGCACATGGGTTTTTGTTGCTTACGAGGCTGAGGGGATAATGGGTCAAGTGAATAACTTTGACTAGTACATATATATTCATGCCATCCTGCTGCTAACGGAAGAGTTTGACAATTACATATAACTTTAAAGTATATATCCAATGTGTATGTCGTTTTGATTTCAATGTGTGGAATATTTTTGTAGCGTACACAGTGTATTGCGAGGGTGGGGGTTGTGCCAACACATTACACTTTGACCCTGAGGATAAACCTGAATGCTGTGTGCCAAGCTACTCAAGGGTGAGCACAAGTTATCGGACAAGTGTATCATACTCATCCTATCTAGGAAAGTGGATTCTACCTGGCTTTAATGTATCCCAGATAGCCAGAAACCACTGTGCCTATCAGCTCCACAGGCCAAAAAGTGGTAAAATCACTTTTTCTGGAAATAGACTCGTTTCAAGGCAGGGGTATGCATGATTTAAGGGTCTAGTCTCTAATTATTGTGCTTTGAAGGGAAAGGTAAGTATGGAACCGTATCTGACCCGGGAAAGGGGAGACAGGAACGGTCATTCCCTATGGTTTTAGTTTAGGTATGGTTTAACATCTACTGCAGTTTCCCTTGGGTTACTCTGACAATACACTATGAGGCACCTGCCCTTATGATGGCTTCTTGGAGCAAACCTTGCTTCACTTAGTTGTTTTTTTTTGTAAATGTTATTGGTTATATTTTGACTACATCCTACTACCGTTTTTCTGGAAAAATAGTTTTGAGCAAAGCACGGTGGACTGAAATGTCTGCAATTATTATGCAATGCGGAGGTTTGTGATGGAGTAGAATTTTTTTAAGTCAGCCTTTTACTCAAGGAAAAGAATGTTAGTATTTTTGCTTTTTTGTGTACCATGGTATAATAAAGATCGAAAAGAAAAGATTATAATTTGTTTACACCAAAGAAGAAGTGGTAAGCAACATGCACCTTAAACTAAAGAACACGTCCAGTATAGCATTATTAATATGGGCACAACGTATCTACAGTCTGCTTTGAATGCAAAGCAAATGTTCCATTTGCTGGGAGCCAAGTACATGACTGTAGGAAACATTTGCATCTAAGCAGTAGGGATCATATCTAAACAAAACCACAAGACCAGGTGGCTGGAAAGTGCGTGCCTGTTATGGTATTAATTGTGGAAAATGTTGGCAAGGGACCTGAAAAGCTCATGACGTTGGCAAAGAACCACAACACAGTCCATGAAGTTAAACAGCTTTCAATGATGGTAATGTTTTCTACCTTTGATTGCTTTGTCTAAACGAGGACAGTGGAATATGGTACCATTACAAACTAAAGGGAGACATGTATCAAAACAAAATCAATAAAGACCATTAAAAGTATAAATATGTTCAATTACAAATAAAGAACAAAGGCTTATATGTAGAAAAGGATTTTGCATTTCTTATCACTCTGAATCGCTATTTCGGGCAATTAAGAAATGCAAAACTGCCTTTCCTAATGTACAAAGGCCTATGCGGTGTCGCAAAATGAGATTTATACCCAGTAGAAATCACATTTAGCAATTTGCAAAAAAGGAAATAGCAAATAGGGATTTCCTACTTGTGATTTCCTGACCGGATGTACATAGCATTTCCTTTTTTTTTTTTTAAATGTCTTTATTGAAGTTTTCCCATTTTATGCAAGAAGAACAGAACAAACATATCATCACAAAAGACAGAGGTTATATCCATTCAAAGAGTAACATCCTAAAATACCATTTTTTTTAAACACAAAAAGATTTATACATTCAAGAAAGAGAGCAAACTAGATAAAACGAAAGAGAAAGACCAGCTAATTAATCCAGCTCCCCTTGAATCCAATGCATTACCGGTGCCCAGATCTTCACAACAAAGGCTCTTTTTTTCCCGCCCTTCGTTCTATATATGGCAGTTTCTATATTGTAAGTGGCTAATAAACGGGCTCTCCATGTTTCAAAGGATGGGGGAGCTGGATTAATCCAATCTTGCGTAATGCAAGCCCGTATCAGTGCCATACAAATAAATAGTAGGCTTTTCATCTCTTCTGGTAAAGCATCCGATGTTACCCCTATTAGAACTAATTCCCCTGTCAATATGACTGTCGTACCAAACAAACAATACTGCCAGAAACTTCTGGATTGAAGAAAAAAAATTGGTTAGTTGAGAACAAAGAAAAAACATATGTAGTGCATCAGCTGCAAATACCCCACATCTACTGCACGATGTGCCCGCGGTCATCCCCATTTGAAAATTTTAGAAGGCGTATAGTAGAGGTCAAATATGGCCATATAATGCTGTGAGCGTGATCTGCCAGTTATCAATATGCTGTTTGCTAAAGCAATTGATTCCTCTATATGAATAACATCCCTAACCAACTTTACAGCCCATTTATTTTGATATACCTCTATATCATCTGGACAAGAAGAAATAATCAAGTTATAGTAATATCCTATCGATTTTTTACTGAACATGCTATCAATAAGAGGAATTCTCCGTAAACCAGAACGCGTCTGTACGCCCAAAGTGTTAAAAAACTATGAATCTGTAAATACTTGAAATAATAATTGCCTGATAAATTATAAATTTCTTTAAAATTATAAAGAAATCAAAAGAACATTCTGCCACAGATCACCCACATAGTGAATTCCACAGTTGCGCCATCTATTCATAACATAGTCTTGAAAAATTGGGGGAAGGATAACGGATGCTATAAGAGGTGTATACAGCAAAATGTTTTGAATACCTAAATGACGCTTTATTATTTTCCATATAAAAAGCTGCTTTCAAGGTCTTAAACTTAGTAATAACTAGGCTCTATGATTTTAATCAAACATCCACGACACTCTTCTCCTAAAGCAAATTCATATATTGACGGTGAATGGCTCAATGGGATCCGGGCCATATCCCTGATTATCAGTGGTCTAATAAACTGTATAACAGATGCAAGGTAATAATACAGGAAGTGTGGGATACCCCAGCCTCCTCTATCCTTCGGCAGTATCAACTTTTTATATGCCCTTCGCTGGCGTTTGTAACCCCACAAAAATCTAGCTGACATCCTTTCTAATTGTTTAAAACACCTGGGGGGTAATTCAAGAGGGATAGCTCAAAACATGTATAAAAACTTAGGAAGTATCACCATTTTTAGCCTGCCCATATATGGATAGATGGAGATGATCTATTCGCTCAAGCGATGAATTTCCTTTTTTCAAAACTTTATTTAAATTTAACTCCGGGATAACAGAAATTGGCGATGTGATTTTGATGCCCAAGTATGTAGCTTCTGACACTGTTTTAATTTGAGCCGGCGGGTTCTGTCCAACAAATAATATTTGAGTTTTTAAGATATTCAATTTATATCCTGAAATGGATCCAAACTGGGTCGCTAAATCCTCTATTATTGGCAATGCCCTTTGAATGTCTGTTGTAGCCACAACAATATCATCCGTGTAAGCGAGAGCTCTATAATGCATGTGTGAGACTTGCACTGGCTTAAGATCCTCCTCTTGATTCAATTTATTTAAAAAAAATATCAATATAAAGGGCAAACAAAAGCGGTGAACATGGGCATCCCTGTCGAGTACCACGTAAAATAGATAAAGACGCAGATTTCTGCCCTGCAAGTTTAATGCATGACATTGGAGAGACATAAAGAGCTTTGAAAGCTGATATCATCTGAGGACCAAAGCCCTTCAAATAAAGCAAATCCCATAAATATGGCCAAGCTACCCTGTCGAATGCCTTCTCGGCATCCAACAGGGTAATTCCAAGTGCCGTCTTAGGGGCCTATTATGATTGCGGATTTCCTGCATCCTCCAGGCCGGCGGAAGCCACCGCCGGCCCGGAGGATGCAGGAAAACCGCCGCGGAGCCTAGAAAGACCCACCGCCAAATTAGGATGGCGGTGGGTCTTGCATCCAGTCCGCAGCTTTTCCGCTGTGGTCGCCTTCCGACCGCGGCGGAAAAACTATAGCATGGCTGGCGGTGTCTGTCAGACACCGCCAGCCATATTATGATGGTGTAAAATGTATGCTTTTCCGCCGTGGAAAAGCATACGGACCTTCACTTCGGGGGCCCGTTGCGGGCCCCCTGGGTGAAGGGGGGTGGGGGGTGCACATGGGGGTACCTATGGTACCCCCCTGCATTTGCGTGAACAAAGCAGCAGGCACCGCGTGGTGCCTGCTGCTTTGTGCACGCAAATGCAGTGCATGCATTTTTAACATTGCGGCGGGTGCAGCTTGAAGCTGCACCCGCCGCAATGTTAAAGATAGAGGATGTGACCGCCACCCTGGTGGTCACATCCTAATCTGCACGGAGGGAACGCCGCAGCCCATGCGGACATTCCCTCCTACTCTGGGGTCGCGGATGGACTCAAGTCCGTCCGAGATCCTAATCGACCCCTTAGTCTCCTGAGCCCAGTCCATTAAGGCAAGCACACGTCGTATATGGTCCGTAGTGTCCCGATTAGGGATAAAACCATGTTGCCAGTGTGAAACAATTGATGAAATTATACCTGAAACTCGGGAAGCTAAAATCTTTGAGAATATCTTACTATCCGCATTAATTAAAGATATGGGCCTGTAGTAGGATGGCAAAAGGGGGGACTTGTCTTTTTACAAAAAGGCCATAATAATTGATTGCCGTCAAGATTCTGGTGCATTCCCTTTCTGTGCTTCTTGAAAAGTTAAAAGCAAATCTTTTTTTAACAGATTGTGATGTATTCCTATAGGTTCTGTATAGATCTCTCTATTCCTGACCCTATTCTGGTTAACAAATTAACTAGCAGTCATCCCATGATGCAGAAACCGTTATCTGATTAAGCCAGACCACGGCACAGGAGCGCGTTATCTGATTAGGTCATAACGCTTGCCATCTAATTAGGCAAGCAATATTCCTCCAGCCCCTGATAAGGCATACGGAGTTCTCAAAACAAATCAAACCTATGACAACCTGGGAAAATCCCTGCGGCCATTGTTTTGATTTCTCAAAGAACTTCAGTAAAAGAATGTGCTAACGACCAGCTCGTATGACATCCTTATTGACGTATCTATGTCCATCCTTACGTCAATCTCGGCACCTTACAGGTATAAATATTACCGACATTGCCTTAAGCAAACACACGCGGTGGTGACGAGATCGGAGCAGCGAGACTTGCCGAAGCCCAGCAGAGAGCGAAGCCCACTGGCGCTGCCCCGCCTTCCTGACGCGCTGAGAACGAGACGCTGCCTTTCTCCTGCCGAGAAATCCAGCTCCGGCGCTTCCGAGCAGCCCTTGCAGGCAGCTTGGAATATCGAGACCACAGACGAGAGATACCATCCCTCAACCATCCTAGATCTCAGGTACAGAACTGAATAACCCCTTGCAGAGAATTCTTGAGTCAGTCACTTGGCAAAACAAACTTAACTCAAACTGCTACTTTCTACTCCAGCCCACGTATTAGGCTTAGGTCAGGTACACCGGGGTAGGCGTGGTTAGAAGCACCAGTTGAGTACGATTAGTTAAATGTATATGTGTATGTATATATTCTATCCATTTTAAATAGCATATGGCTTAGAAACCATATCAATGCTTTTACAGTATTATTTCATAATTCTGCTTTTATTGTATGCACTTTACTTAACCATAAGTATTGCAATAATATCGATTCATTTCTCTTGTACGAGAAAAGAGACTGATCAATAAATAACATCTTTTATTGAACACGCCCGTCTCTTCCTTTTCTCTACAATCTGGTGAAACTAAGAATGCACGTACTGACTGAGTAAAATAAGTTGTCTTTTGTTTTCACACGACTCTAGAGATACACTCTTGATTAGGGGAGAGCAAAGTTGTCATGTTCTATGGTTGTCAGAAACTAAATCCCTTCTTGTCTATCCAGGGAGGTTCAACTCCTCCTTGCCTATTCGAGAAAGTTTCTAGTGAACTCTGAGCTAGCTGGCAAACCCAAAACTTTAAGTCTAATATCGACAGTAGAAGACCTAGTTAACGTCTGGTCTAGGTCTATACTATTGGAGGTATTATTCCAATGCGCAGAGCCTATTGGGATAATAGGAACTACACTACATGGCGCCCAACGTTTGGAAAGGCGATAAAACTAACGCAAGACTTTAGAGTAACTCAGTCGTGCTCTTTCACTCAGACCCTTTTTTCCCATAATACTCCAAAGACGTCTGGAGTGGGTGAGAGGTAAAATCCGCCAAACCTCGCAGGAGGGAACTCCTATGTATGGTTCTTGGTTCAATCAACGTTGAAGGATACACTGTTCCAAAATATTGTGCATCTAATCTTTGTTTCCATAAGGAACCTGATCTGCAAACAAACAGAATAACCTTCCTGACAGTAAAATGTCAGAAAGTGATGATGAAAGAGAGAGAGTTAGATTGCAGCTGAACTAATAGAAGCTGATAATACTATGCAAGAAGCAGACCCGGATATAAAACTCATCCCGGTCAACATAAGAAGATCTATAACGTTAAAACTTATAGAAAATGGACTGACACCAAGAGGTGGTACAGTCATATTCGTAATTGAGGCACACGAATATCGGCAGACAGAGGTATTCTATTCATGGATAAACTTTCCAGCAGCAAATGCTGTAACAAAGGACTTCCACTATTATAAAATAGAGGAACCTCCTAATGAGTACACTCCTTTCGAGGAAGTGGAAGTACCACTCAAATTCCAAGAGCACCTGCTCTTGTTTAATGGCGCCCTAAAACATAATAATCACATCACCAGGCTCGGTCCACTAGGTAGACCAGGAGCAACGTGGCCGGTCCTAGCCGGATACACACCACATCCAGACATCGAAAGAATGTCTGCAGCAGATCTTTTAGTACAACTAAAACAATTAATTAAAATATATAGACAATTAGTCCAATATGTAATGCGGACTTCAACTGTCCAACCAGTAATTAATATTCCACAGCTGACCCCTCATCAGGGGAACACAAATAAAATTACACCACAGAACATACAGTCCTGCCTAGGTAAAGTACCAGCTAAACGGGAACAAATACCATTCTGGTTAGCACAAAAAATCACCCAAATAGAGGCGGTATTTCCAGATACCACCCCGGTAGAAAAACACAGGATTCTGACTATCTGTCTTCCAATGGGAATCGCACCACACGTGGAGGACTGTGACACTTGGGGTACAGTCTTTGCTTCCATTTAGACAAAAACACATGGAGTTCCATCCATGTCAGTAATACCAGATGTGCTAAAACAAATTCAAGACGAATACGGTCCAGAACCCGCTTTAACTCTCGGTATGAAATTACTAAAAGACTTCAAGCAGGTCTCGGCAATATTACTAGCCAACATAAAAGGAGAAGCAGCGAATGTGGCGATCCGCCAGAGGTTAAAAGAGACAGATATAGCAGACCAACCAGCTGAAATTGCCAGAATTATAGAAAAATCCTATGAAGAACTAGGTAGAGATAGTTTGGGTGGAATACCAGTGAAGCCCCAACTAATTGAAAGTCCTGAAAAAATATTTATTAAAAATAATCTAAACAGTCAAAAGAAGAACTGGGATGGAAACAAACAATCCAATCCAAAAGAAAAGAGATTCCAGTCCAGAGGAAGGTCTCCTCGGCGGAGAGAAAGATCTCCGGACCAAGGATCCAAGTCTCCCCAAAGGGAGCCCTCTGTGAAAAGATACAACCTTAGAAATAGGGATAACATAAAGAAACCTGATAGATATCAAGATTTTGATACACGTCCCTCTCAATCTTTTCAGACTTCCTCGCAGAAATCGGAAAGAAGAGGACGATCGGAACCCAGGGAAGGGCACGTCAAGTCCAAAGACAAGGAACCTGCTCATCCAAATAAAAAATTACAGTTTCCAAAGAAGAAGGTAGCCAGTATTAAAGTATTCAACAATGCCGAGAATACTGAGGACACAGCTGAAAAACGGAGAGTGGGCTCAGACAATGCTAGACAGCGCAGCAGAAGTGAGCATAGCACGCAAAGTCCTTATGAATCATCTGGAGACAGTGGACACGAATGAATACATTCAAGTGGAAACTGCAGACACCAGAGTTAGCAAACCTCACAAAATATATGAAATAACTTTACGTATAGAAGGGGATAAGACTAGAAAAATAAGGGGCCTTTTTTGGGATAATCTCTCCAAGGGCTATGACATCCTTCTGGCTGAAAAAGATTGGCCACCAGAGTTTGTCAGGGAGTGCCCACATGGCGAAGAAATAATTATGCCTGCCTTCTCAAATCATATTCCAATTCATAAAAAATATACACTTGCAAGAAAGTGGGCAGTAGCTCAAGCTCCTGCTTTATATAAAAATCATGTGGGATGGGATGAGGAATCTCCTCCACACAAAATCCAGTTAAAATCACAACCTACTGCACAAAGGCAGTATCCAATCAAGCAAGAAGCTAAAAAACAGGTAAAAGAAATTCTAGATCAACTAGAATACCAGGGGGTGATTGAAACTTGCACCTCACAAATGAACAACCCTTTGTTTTCTGTCTCCAAACCAGACAATTCATATCGTCTAGTTTTGGATTGCAGACACCTTAACTCATGTTGCAAAACTTTTGCAGTACAAAACTCGCATAGTGCTGCACTAATGAATAACATAGTGCACAAAAAATATAAAACAACATTAGACATCTCTAATGGATTCTTTTGTCAAAATATAGCACCAGAGAGCAGATACTTGTCAGCGTTCTCAATAAATGGCGCTCAAAAAGAATTCTGTCGATTACCCCAGGGGTACAAGAACAGCCCAGGATTATTCTCAGCGAGAGTAACAGAGTTACTACAAACATATGATGACGAAGCATTATCTTATGTCGATGACATATACCTAACAGATGATGACTTGGATACTCACTTGAAGAGAGTGAACACCATAATACTTGGGTTCGCAGCAGAGGGTTACAAATTCAACTTTAAAAAATCTAGAATTGCCCATCTAACAGTCCTGTTCTTAGGATATGAATTATCAAGTGAAGGCAAAAGCCTGGCTGACAATTTCCTAGAGAAATGTGCCGTACTCCAAGCACCTAGAACACTAAAAAACCTACAGTCAATTCTAGGTTTCCTAAATTTCGGAAGAACATACATTGCAAAATACGCAGAAAGGGTCAAACCCCTTTATGATCTAATAAAACCAGATTTTAAAAAAACCAATTGGACTCAAATACACACAGAAATTCTGAGATCCTTACAAACAGATATGTTAATTAAAACAAAATTAGAAACACGTGATAACACACGCAACCTTGTGATTCGAGTCATCCCAGGAAGATGCGGATTCACATACCTGACCTCTAACGAGGGAGAAAAGGTACCAATTGCATTACATTGTTCATGCAGTTCAAACCGCAATAGCTAGAGAAAAAGATAAAGCTGACGGTAGACACATCACAGTCAGAACAGCAGAATCAGCCTTTGAGGCATTAACAACCCCGTGTAATTTACCAACAACAGCATTGAATCCGGAATGGATACAATGGGTGAATTCCATTACAATGGACAAAGTAAAATACTACTTTGATCCAGAACTAAAGGAACTAAAATATCTAGAATATGAAAGAACATTCCCTCTGCCAATCGACATTCTGCCATTACGACAGTACGCTTGTGTAATCTATACAGACGGAAATGCTCAACCATCCGTTTGGGGAGAACAAGCATACAACCCCACATGTGAGATTACAAAAGAAGTGTGGCGCGGAGGTATACTAAGACCTCTATTAACAAAAACACACTCAGTAGAAACTAATTCAGAACAACAGACTGAAATAATAGCATTGAAAATGGCGCTAGATAATGCAGATCGCGAATTCCCGACACTCATAGTGTCCGATTCATATTACTGCGTCAAATCATATAACAGCGATTTACAGAAATGGATTCAAAACGGTTACAAAGATGACACAGGTGCAACAATAAAGCAAAAACTGCTTTGGGAACAAATAGTTCTGTTAAAAAAAGAACTACCAAAGACTCACGTGATACACTCACTGAGTCATCAGCGTGATGGCGTTCACGTTGCAGGGAATTCATTGGCTGAGAAAGCCACAGCGGTAGCAACTGAATCGGCTTCCGTAGCTAGAAAAAAGCGTGCAGTAAAATACATTGACGGTGAAACAATGCTGGCGGAGAAAACGTCATCAAAAGGCGACTGCTCAGCGTTACCGATCAGTTACCCACTCAAATATACATATATAATCGATGCAAACTCCGTTCCTTTTGCTCGAATCCCTGGAGTGGGGGATAGAGTAATTTCAAACATGGACAGGAGAGGCTTGTTAATAGCAGACGCACATATGGGCGAGGGTCTCAGACACCTCAAACTAAAAGATTCTCTGGAAGAATTACAATCAGTGTACTGGTGGCCAGGCATGGGCCTGCATCATACCATTTTTGTAAAAAACTGCCCAAACTGTAACAGAAATCGCAGTGGTGAAAGAAACGGTATATTACCTTGGCGTTTCACACCAGAAAGGATCAACAATAAAAAATAATCCCAATATGAAAAATGCGTCGTATTAACATACAGAGACTAGTTTTCACTTATAATGTAGACCCCAACTTTCGGCTGACGCCAGAACTGTTATATCAAGATTTGCAAGTCTATAATGGCATATACACTAGAAGCATGCTACGTACTGACCAATATCTTTCCATTTGCCTCTCGGGTTTGTGAGGAGTGCTTGGCCAGAATGAGCATTGCATTTGCGGAAATCTTCTCACTTCCTTCCTGAGGGATACGGGATGGTGTAAAGAAAAAACCAAAGGCAGAGAGCGATCTATAACAGCAAAGGTATTAGGTTCGGGAGCTGGGTGGGTCAAACATCTAATAAGTGTCCAACGTAGTCTAAACAACTTGCCAAGAAATTCTCTGAAGGGATTCAGTCCGTACGAATTATTGTTTGGGGCTAGGATGTTAGTCTTAGATCTTGACAGTCAGACTTCAGTGGTGAAAGAAAAAAGCTTTTATATCAAAGATCGTTTGGCCATTTTGCAGGACTTAAACGAAACAAGAAAAGACCTGAGCAACATAAAGTTGAAACAACAGCCAACAACCACTGAAGAAACCCCGCCTGTCCCAGCAAGACCTGTCTGGATTCCAAAAATCGGGGATCTAGTCAGAGAAAAGATCGCGGTAAAGAAGGAATTTGGGCCTTCTTACAGAAAAGCAGTTCCTGTCTTGTCCATCAACGGGACAAAATCAGTTGTACTACCGCCGCTTGCTGGTAAAAAGGAGAACCGAGTTGTATCCATCGACCTGGTAAAACCACAATCATGTGGCCGATAACAAACAGTAGGCCAAGTGGACTCCCGATAAGTAGTAGAACACCGAGGTTTGCTACAAGTACAGAGGTGCTAACTAAAAGGCTAATCACATTCGAAACGCCTACAGAACAACAACAAGGACTATGCAACAATGCAATGGAACTCACACCTCTGAAAACCCAAATAAAAACGTTTAGTAGAGACACACCAACCTACAATGAAGTAACAAATGAATATGCAAGAAACAGTAATCCTGAAACAATTGCAACAATTGATAGAACAGCATCCGGCTACTTCATAAACTTCAATGATTCCTCTGAAGACCTCAGTGAATCAAAGACATAGCCATCAACAAAAACCCTTAAAGACAAAGCTAAGGAGCTTTTGAAACAACTGAAAGAAACCTATCTGATTTCTCCATGGATTGAATTTTGGGTGTCCTTTGGTGTATTTATCCTCATACTTTGGCTCATCATGGTACTATGCTTGGGACGCTTCATTGAGGGAAAATATGCAAAAATGGACACAGCAAGCCAGAAAATCAACTTGATCCTCAAGCCACACACGTCTTCACACGTCGAGAAAAGAGAACTTTCTTCAGTCAACTTCACAGCCAATCCTATACCGGGTGGGGTAGCATGGGACAATACTGACTATGAAATTTATGGTCCGGTTGAAATCCTCAAATATCCACACCAAATCAAGATCTCGTTGAGTGACTTTGTAAAACCAAACTCATTTGCTGATGATTGGGACTTTGAAAGTATTAATGACATGATGTCTGACCTAGTGATGTCTGATAAATTTACCAAACATGATTATTTGCAGGGTTTGTCTAAATATGATAGTATGTACTGCTACAACCACTATGGTAACCATTTTCTACATAAATCTGCACAACCTAGAAATGTTTTAAATTATAATCAATGGGAACATTGTGGAACCCCTCCAAAAGGAAGCTCAAGAACCGTTTATGACAAATATTCATATTTTTCAGGGTTCAATACAAGTAAAGCTGAAACATTTTATTTTAAATTGTCAAATAAGACAGGAACAAAAACCATGCTTACAAACACAAAATTGATATATTCGGACTCATTTTTTGAACAAATGAATACATTTGGTTTTGATTATTGGGACAAAAATGTGGAAGTTAAAAGTGTTTGGGGTACAAGAGAATGGCAAGTTCAGGGTATAGAATCATTGTTTAGAGCCTGCATGATCCCAGAACAAATTATATTCTTGAATGACACTATTCAACAAACTACCTGTCTTGGATTAGCCAAAATCAAAGACTTAAATAAACCGTCTATTCCAAAACCAACAATGAACAGCAATAACTCTGCAGATGAAGAGATAGACGTAAACTATGTATTAAACCAAAACAGAACAAATCCTGATTGGAAACAATGGTTAATCTGGCCCACAGATACTAATAACTGTCAAGACAGATTCCTGAACAAAACACAGGGGTTCACATTGACCAGGCCAGACCCTAGATATTCCCAAAGACAACACCCAGGGATAATCACCACCTACAGTGTGGGCAAACTCTGCCTTCAATGGCTACAAACTTCCACACTGACAGAAATTAAGCAACACCTAACTTTACTTACTGATGGTGCTGACTTGCGTGATTTCATTATGGGACCGCGCAAACAGCGTCAAAAACGCTTCATAGCAGCCTGTATATATGCAGCTTACAACGAGGCCTGGAAGATAACTCAAATTGAGACAGCAGAAAGTATACGGGAAATTGACCGTATTAATTTGGAAAAATCGCTTTCTGTAGTGGACAATGGGTTAATGACTCTGTCCTCCAGAATTTTTTCATTGGACAGTATTGTGTCTTCAGCAATCGACATAATATCGCAAGACTTACTGTTGTTACAACACGGTCAGTCGCAATTGCGTTCTATTATACAGCTTGGATGGACGTTACAAAATCTGCGTTCAGGCTATGTGCCTTGGCGTTTAATCAACACAACGTCACTATTCAATATCTTTAACCTTACTGATAAACAAATCAGTATGGCACAAAAGGGTGCTGATTATACAATCCTGAGCATTGAGAAACTCGAGAGATTACCATTGACAATGTCAGAACGACCTGTCATTGAATGGATAATACATGGGATAATTAATATTCCGATATCTACTTTCAGGTTTCAATACTGCCAAAAATATATACAGGCTGGCATGTACGAAAAATTGGGAAAAGGGTACATTAAGTCAACATGGAACTTGCCCTATTCACATGCATGTGTCAGTAATAAAGGACAGAAAGTGTTCCTTAGTGGCAATAATTGTGCAATGTCACTAAGCGGTACACTTCTGTATAATGGAATTAGTTTGCATGGAGCCTGTGAAGGGAACTCAAATAACCTTTCATGTCACCAGCTAGGCACACCTGCAACACAGATAGAACCATTCTTTAAAAGACTCTATAACGGGAGTTACATCCTAATTGTGGATTGCAGATGTTGTAGTCTACTGCCCGGGGTTCCTTATCTCATAAGTACGACTGCGAAGGTCATGTGCTGTGGACGCTTATTGTTCCCCAGCTCCTTTCCAGACAGGGAGGCAAGGACATGGCCTAACTTGAAAATTACTTCTATTCGAATTGATACTTTAAGCAGAATGAAAACAGTGCTTCTTCAGACGCCGACCAGGCTCACGTCATCAAAAGAAACGTATGATCTCCTAGTCGCAAGGACGACTGCAGAGATTCACTCATTGTTATCAACTAATTCCCCCATACATTTCGCAGAAATCCTGAATGAAATCTTAAATATTTCTGATACCAGTGGAGTCTCAAATGTATTTAAGACATTGTTTTCAGGAGCATTAACACCATTCAAAGCCATACTGGGTATTTTTCCAGACCTCGTCCATTCGATTTTTGGAGGAGTTCCACTCATTTTGGGACTAATTGCAGGAATCCTATTCTTGGTCCTTATATTTCGTTATGGCAAACCATGTCACAGACAAAACACCTGCGACAAGGGAAGAAACAATCCGAGCCATTGGATACCGGGACCGGATATCAAAAATCCTGGGACTAACCCGGCTTAGAGACCTGAACATGACTTGGTTTCTTTCATTTCGGACGATATGGCAAAGATGTGTTTTACCTGTATTAAGGTGCATGCTGTGCGGAGAAGAATGCGTGTTGGACACCTGTCTGACGCTACAATCGGATGCGCCAATGGATGCAGAAACATTGTTGGGTCCGGTAACGGCTCATGCATTGTGCTGCCCTCAACGGCTGCCAATCCTGATGACGGCATTCGTGGAAACTTCACCACTACGATTGAGGGGTAGTGAAGATCAAGATGAAAGCAGCATCGATCAGGTACGACCTTCTGTCAGCAATACTACTCAAAACGTCAATGGAGACAATCATGCACATGAATGCATGGTTACATCTTATTCCGAGTTAGTGGAACTCTCACAGGAAGCTGTTGACAGCTTTTTCAGCAGTCTCAATGATATGATGTTCTCACCAGAGCAGAAATAACGACTCTTGAGCAAGCTAGCACACGGCGTTCCCGACACCTTGAATTTGGCCTTCAACTTTAATAATAAAGTAGCAAGAACAATTTTTCCTCCAGTTCACGGACAGCAATTTTTTTAGCAGCCCCAAAATATTTTTATAATTTTTTCGGGACACTTATCTTCTGCTTAAAGTAAGAACTATTCTTAGAGAACTAATTTCTGTTTTTAGAAACTTCATAGACATTAGCTGCCCGCTGGTATGTTCATAAATATTTTTGAACTGTGATGAAGTGGTCTCGAACTTTTCTTCTGTATTAAGAGCCATTTCATGTGTAATTCTCATATTCGATTACTAATAATGTATACATATGCGTGATTAATTTAGCATTATTCTACTGCTTGAGTGCATATAGTACATGTGACTATTTTTTTCCCGTATATTACATATTTTCGAAATGCATTATGTGTATTTTGGGGTGGTAAGGTATACACGATACTCTACAGTATGTTTTACTATGCCTAGATTCGTAAATATGGCCATAGTTAGCGTGGAGTGGGTGTGATGTATTCCTATAGGTTCTGTATAGATCCCCCTATTCCTGACCCTATTCTGGTTAACAAATTAACTAGCAGCCATCCCATGATGCAGAAACCGTTATCTGATTAAGCCAGACCACGGCACAGGAGCGCGTTATCTGATTAGGTCATAACGCTTGCCATCTAATTAGGCAATCAATATTCCTCCAGCCCCTGATAAGGCATACGGAGTTCTCAAAACAAATCAAAACTATGACAACCTGGGAAAATCCCTGCGGCCATTGTTTTGATTTCTCAAAGAACTTCAGTAAAAGAATGTGCTAACGACCAGCTCCTATGACATTCTTATTGACGTATCTATGTCCATCCTTACGTCAATCTCGGCACCTTACAGGTAAAAATATTACCGACATTGCCTTAAGCAAACACACGCGGTGGTGACGAGATCGGAGCAGCGAGACTTGCCAAAGCCCAGCAGAGAGCGAAGCCCACTGGCGCTGCCCCGCCTTCCTGACGCGCTGAGAACGACACGCTGCCTTTCTCCTGCCGAGAAATCCAGCTCCGGCGCTTCCGAGCAGCCCTTGCAGGCAGCTTGGAATATCGAGACCACAGACGAGAGATACCATCCCTCAACCATCCTAGATCTCAGGTACAGAACTGAATAACCCCTTGCAGAGAATTCTTGAGTCAGTCACTTGGCAAAACAAACTTAACTCAAACTGCTACTTTCTACTCCAGCCCACGTATTAGGCTTAGGTCAGGTACACCGGGGTAGGCGTGGTTAGAAGCACCAGTTGAGTACGATTAGTTAAATGTATATGTGTATGTATATATTCTATCCATTTTAAATAGCATATGGCTTAGAAACCATATCAATGCTTTTACAGTATTATTTCATAATTCTGCTTTTATTGTATGCACTTTACTTAACCATAAGTATTGCAATAATATCGATTCATTTCTCTTGTACGAGAAAAGAGACTGATCAATAAATAACATCTTTTATTGAACACGCCCGTCTCTTCCTTTTCTCTACAATCTGGTGAAACTAAGAATGCACGTACTGACTGAGTAAAATAAGTTGTCTTTTGTTTTCACACGACTCTAGAGATACACTCTTGATTAGGGGAGAGCAAAGTTGTCATGTTCTATGGTTGTCAGAAACTAAATCCCTTCTTGTCTATCCAGGGAGGTTCAACTCCTCCTTGCCTATTCGAAAAAGTTTCTAGTGAACTCTGAGCTAGCTGGCAAACCCAAAACTTTAAGTCTAATATCGACAGTAGAAGACCTAGTTAACGTATGGTCTAGGTCTATACTATTGGAGGTATTATTCCAATGCGCAGAGCCTATTGGGATAATAGGAACTACACTACATGGCGCCCAACGTTTGGAAAGGCGATAAAACTAACGCAAGACTTTAGAGTAACTCAGTCGTGCTCTTTCTCTCAGACCCTTTTTTCCCATAATACTCCAAAGACGTCTGGAGTGGGTGAGAGGTAAAATCCGCCAAACCTCGCAGGAGGGAACTCCTATGTATGGTTCTTGGTTCAATCAACGTTGAAGGATACACTGTTCCAAAATATTGTGCATCTAATCTTTGTTTCCATAAGGAACCTGATCTGCAAACAAACAGAATAACCTTCCTGACAGTAAAATGTCAGAAAGTGATGATAAAAGAGAGAGAGTTAGATTAGCAGCTGAACTAATAGAAGCTGATAATACTATGCAAGAAGCAGACCCGGATATAAAACTCATCCCGGTCAACATAAGAAGATCTATAACGTTAAAACTTATAGAAAATGGACTGACACCAAGAGGTGGTACAGTCATATTCGTAATTGAGGCACACGAATATCGGCAGACAGAGGTATTCTATTCATGGATAAACTTTCCAGCAGCAAATGCTGTAACAAAGGACTTCCACTATTATAAAATAGAGGAACCTCCTAATGAGTACACTCCTTTCGAGGAAGTGGAAGTACCACTCAAATTCCAAGAGCACCTGCTCTTGTTTAATGGCGCCCTAAAACATAATAATCACATCACCAGGCTCGGTCCACTAGGTAGACCAGGAGCAACGTGGCCGGTCCTAGCCGGATACACACCACATCCAGACATCGAAAGAATGTCTGCAGCAGATCTTTTAGTACAACTAAAACAATTAATTAAAATATATAGACAATTAGTCCAATATGTAATGCGGACTTCAACTGTCCAACCAGTAATTAATATTCCACAGCTGACCCCTCATAAGGGGAACACAAATAAAATTACACCACAGAACATACAGTCCTGCCTAGGTAAAGTACCAGCTAAACGGGAACAAATACCATCCTGGTTTGCACAAAAAATCACCCAAATAGAGGCGGTATTTCCAGATACCACCCCGGTAGAAAAACACAGGATTCTGACTATCTGTCTTCCAATGGGAATCGCACCACACGTGGAGGACTGTGACACTTGAGGTACAGTCTTTGCTTCCATTTACACAAAAACACATGGAGTTCCATCCATGTCAGTAATACCAGATGTGCTAAAACAAATTCAAGACGAATACGGTCCAGAACCCGCTTTAACTCTCGGTATGAAATTACTAAAAGACTTCAAGCAGGTCTCGGCAATATTACTAGCCAACATAAAAGGAGAAGCAGCGAATGTGGCGATCCGCCAGAGGTTAAAAGAGACAGATATAGCAGACCAACCAGCTGAAATTGCCAGAATTATAGAAAAATCCTATGAAGAACTAGGTAGAGATAGTTTGGGTGGAATACCAGTGAAGCCCCAACTAATAGAAAGTCCTGAAAAAATATTTATTAAAAATAATCTAAACAGTCAAAAGAAGAACTGGGATGGAAACAAACAATCCAATCCAAAAGAAAAGAGATTCCAGTCCAGAGGAAGGTCTCCTCGGCGGAGAGAAAGATCTCCGGACCAAGGACCCAAGTCTCCCCAAAGGGAGCCCTCTGTGAAAAGATACAACCTTAGAAATAGGGATAACATAAAGAAACCTGATAGATATCAAGATTTTGATACACGTCCCTCTCAATCTTTTCAGACTTCCTCGCAGAAATCGGAAAGAAGAGGACGATCGGAACCCAGGGAAGGGCACGTCAAGTCCAAAGACAAGGAACCTGCTCATCCAAATAAAACCCAAAACTTTAAGTCTAATATCGACAGTAGAAGACCTAGTTAACGTCTGGTCTAGGTCTATACTATTGGAGGTATTATTCCAATGCGCAGAGCCTATTGGGATAATAGGAACTACACTACAAGATGAGGAAATACCCTGAAGAACTCCAGTGGAATGCCATCCGGCCCCATAGCTTTTCCAACCGCAAGAGAAAGAATAGCAGCTTCTATTTCTCCACATATATTGTCTAAATCTAACACTTCTGCCTGTTCTGAGGTTAATTTAGAAATATTTCCACATCCACAAAAATTCAAAATACATTCAGATGAATAGGTTGTTACTTCCTCATTGTACAATTTACTATAGAATTGTCGAAAAGCCTCTAACACTTCGTCCGGTTTTTCATGAATATGTCCCATCTCGTCCTGTATGCTATTAATGCTATTAAAAGCTTCTTTTTGCCTGATCTTTTTAGCTAAGATACGGCCTGCATTCTCGCCTACCTCATACACATGTGACCGAAAAACTGCAACCTGTTCTGCTAATTTCTTAGCAAAAATCTCGTAAAGCCTAGATTTATGTATAGCAAGATTTTATTTTATTTGTTCAGTATCTTGCGAAAACCTAATAGCTGTTACTAGTTTGGCTTCCCATTCCTGCACTTTCGTATAATAAAAAGCTAATGTATCCCGAGATTCTCTCTGCTTATTCATTGAGTAGGATAAAGTCTCCCCACGTATCCGTGCTTTAAAAGTATCCCACACTACTTGGGTTGAAGCAGATCCTTGATTAAACTAAAAAAATTCCGTTATCCATTTTCCCAAGATGAATATTAAAATCTCCACATAGTATTAAGGGAGCAGGCCAGCCAGCTAGCTCTATGCTAAGAAAATGCAACATTTCTGGATCATCCAGATTTGGGCCATAAATCGAGCAAACAGTCCAGGAATTAGCAGCAATATACATTTCAGTTATTACCCATCTACCATATTGATCAGTTTTACTACGTTTGCAGCACCCCACTCCTGTTTTCATCAGGATTGCCATTCCCCTTGTAGTGGTACCTTGACGAGTACACCCCACTAGTTTCATACCTAAGTCATTAAACCATCGTCTATTATTCCATTTTAAATGAGTTTCTTGTAAACATAGTATGTCTATCCTCATACTCTGAATTATCTGTGAGGATATCCCTCTTTTCTTTCTGTCATTGAGCCCACAGATATTCCATGAACATATCCTTAACTTACCCATGTGGATATCTTAACTGGTTAATTAATAGTAGGCCAAGAAAAACAACTTTCACTCTATTGACATCTACCGTCCTCATAGCAGAAAAATATTTACTAAACACATTACAGCATATGCTTATCTTAAGACAAACAGTTCTGTCCTTACTTTCCCCACCAGCATTCCACCCCAACCCCCCACTAGTTCCCCCCACTCCCCACCCAGAACCCCACCCAAAAAGGCAAAGGGCCTGAAAAGCCCCTATAGATGATGGAAAGAGAAGCATGATGCATCTCGGCGTTCATAAAGAAAAAGAGAAAATGAAAACTAACAACAATACGTTAGACAGTTATATCTACGTCAAAAACATCTAGTCAAGCATTGCAATATAATGTCTTATTAAATAGCTGGTAGCAGCTCTTTCGCTGCACTCTCCAAAGTCTGATAGTATGTTTTCTCTTTATGGATTATCTTAAGTTTTGAAGGGTTGAGAAGGAAGGCCTGAGCTCCTTTGGCTTGTTCCGCCTGGATCTATTCTCTAAATCAACCAGCTTCCAGTTGACATCTTCCCGTAATGTTTCCAAGGAAGAGATCTGGGTTTTGTGTTGGATCATTTCATCTTCAATTGCATAGATCCTTCCTTCTGCCTCTACTACTCTGGTTATCATTTCGTTGCAGGTTTTGACCACTCGCCGCACATTATTTTAAAGCCTTCGTACTGCTCCTTGCGTGCGCAGATTCTCAGCCTTTGTTTCTTCGCGATGTTGAAGCATAACTTGATATATGGTGCTTACAGTAATTTCAGAAGCCTGAAGTTTGTCCCCCAGACCTACATCAGCAGGACGAGTTAAAACTGGGGATACTTGACAGTTACCTCCGCCTAGGTGTAAGGGAGTGGGTCTGTCATTACCCGCTATAATCTTGCGAACTGTGTTCTCTTCGGCACCCCACTCCATTCTAGTGGAAAACGATGTCTCATTCTCTCCATTTTCTCCATTCCCTCCATTCTCTCCGTCCTCTAGCTGTGCCGAGCTGGTTAGGCTAGTTACGCTTATGTCATCTCTCCATTCCCCTTCCAGACTCTCCGACTCCAAAGCATTGGATAAATCCGACACTGAATAGAAATTTCCTGCTAAATCAATCGACTCTGTATCCCTAATTAGTTAAAGTATCTCCTGATTTGCAGTAGAAACAGAGCTAGATAAATTGGTTACAGCTTCCAGTGCATTCATCGCATTAACATTACTGGGTGCGTGTTTTATCAGATCCTGCCCCAGACAGATTGTGCTCTTGAGGCGGAAAGCCGAGAGCTTTTTACTTGTTTAACAAATCTCTTTTAAAAAACGTTATTGTGACCTTTACCTGTGTGCACTTGCTTCTTGGCTTCCCTGTTTTCCTGCGCAACCGAGTTATCGCTGCCGCAGCCCTCACAAGCTTTTCCCGCCGCCAGCTCGGCGAGGACCGAGGCCACGCCCCCTTGCGAGGCCACGCCCCCGCGCCACCCTTCAAAAGCGCTGAGTGCTAGCGCTCGCAGCCCAGACAGATTGTGCTCTTGAGGCGGAAAGCCGAGAGCTTTTTACTTGTTTAACAAATCTCTTTTAAAAAACGTTATTGTCACCTTTACCTGTGTGCACTTGCTTCTTGGCTTCCCTGTTTTCCTGCGCAGCCGAGTTATCGCTGCCGCAGCCCTCACAAGCTTTTCCCACCGCCAGCTCAGCGAGGACCGAGGCCACGCCCCCTTGCGAGGCCACGCCCCCCACGCCACCCTTCCACGCCCTATAAATAATGTGCATCTCTCGGACGCGCAGCGGACGAGCGCAGCGGGTGCGCCGTCTGCGCGCCGAAGGCGCGCCAGGGGCGAGCCCGTCTGCGCCCGTCCGCGCCAGTACGGGCCCTAGGGCATGCCACGCCGACCATCATATTTCGTATTCCCCTCAATCCCTTAGAGACTTGCAACACCCCACCACCTCCCCACCCCCAACGGCTAACTGCCGTATACGCACTGCCGGTATCATGCACCCCGACCGACACCACCCTAGTAGTAGCACCCTCCCAGTCGCACCAAATGCGAACAACACAACCATCAGAGTGTAATACCTAAACACACGCTCTCTGGTCACACACTCTCAGGATATCTTCATTCTGCTATCAAACACCAACCCGGATATGCTCCTGCTCACGGAAACGTGGCTAACTTCTGAGTCTCTCCCTGATATTTTGGCTGCCCTCCCCCTGACTACTACATCCTTCATGCCGACCGCCCCGGTGATCGCCCCGGGGGCGGGGTGGCAGCCATCATATCCAAACGTCTGAACTCTGTCTCTTCCTATTCCCTCTCCATTCCGAAGGTGGACAATCTACTTATCAGTGTGCAAACTGATACCGGCACCCTTACCCTTCTACTCTTGTACCGGCCTCCCCATCCTATGCCATCTTTTTCCACTACTCTGAGTGAACAACTGTCCAGCCTTCTAACATCGCACTCCAGTTTCGCCCTTCTTGGCGACCTAAACTACTGGTTTAGCGATGTCAACGCTGGCTCCCATGCCACAGAGCTCTTCGAGACTCTCAACAGCCTGAATCTTACCCAACAGGTTACCCAACCCACCCACAACAAAGGCCATATCATGGACCAGATCTGGACCTGCAATTTGGCCCTATCTACACCAGACGTCTCTCCCTGCGTCTGGTCCGACCACAGCCTAGTTGACACCTCCATCACTGTCGCCGGTCCGATCCCCGCTCCCTTGATGGCTTGTGGCTCCTCACGGAAATGGAATACATACGACTCCCAGGGCTTTCTTACTGCCCTGGCTGACACTCGTCCTTCCTTCCTCCCCTCTAATGATATCGACGGATTGGAACACGATCTCGGTTCCTGGCTTGAATCGGCCAGTGATATCTTCCCCCCCTGGTCAAATTCCCCGGCACTAGGCACCGCAACTCCCACAGGTGGTTTTCTGGTGATCTTAAGCTTCTAAAATTAAAAACTCGGCAGTCAGAACGCCCCTGGAGACGTGACTACTCCGACCTAGCCCGACAGTCCTACTTGGCTGCGCGTAAAGAATATAGAGCCGCCATCAGACTAGCCAAAATGGAACACTTCTCTAACAGGATTTCGTCGGCAGCTGATAAATCCAAAGAGGTGTTCAGAGTCATGGACGAACTCACTACTGACGACAGGACTCTCCCAGCCCAGACCCCCACTCAGGAGGCTTGTGACACCCTCAACTTGTTTTTCTTAGACAAAATCACAAAAATCAAAAACTCTATTCCCCCCTCTCCCCAGTCACTCCCACCGGTCCCTTGCCCCAAAAATCCCTCAACTTTCTCCTCCTTTCCGCTACTTGACCCTACCTCTTTGGCAGAGTTAGCAACCCGGGTAAAATCTGGCTTCCCGAACGACTGCTGCCCGCCATCAGTCCTGCGGAGTATATGCCTGCATTTACCAGACTGTATCCTACCTTTACTCAACGGGGCACTCAGCAGCGGCACCGTTCCAACCTCCTTCAAGGAGGCTATTTTAGTGCCCCTCCTCAAAAAACCTGGAGCCGACCCCGCGGAGCCCTCGAACTACCGCCCCATCTCCCTCCTCCCGTACTTCTCAAAATTGATGGAGGCCCACGTCACTCGGTGCCTGTCAAACTTCATCGAATCTTCCCATCATCTTGATCCCAATCAAGCCGGCTTCAGACCTGCCCACTCCACTGAGCACGTCATCTTGGCAGTCCTGGACACACTCAGGAGCAACGCGGACGCAGGCTCTCCCCAAGCCCTCGTCCTCCTGGATCTTACAGCCGCGTTCGACACGGTGGACCATGACATCCTTCTCCACCGTGTCGAGCAGGCCGGCATCCGGGGCGTCGCGCTAGACTGGGTCAAGTCATTCCTCACCAGGAGATTACAGGCGGTCCGCCTGGGGCCCTACACAGCCACCAAGGCACCCACGCACTGTGGAGTCCCCCAGGGCTCCTCCCTTTTGCCGCTCCTGTTCAATTTATACCTCCGGCCCCTGATCAAATCCCTTCAAAAATGGGATATTGTCACCTTCAGTTACGCTGATGACCTGCAGATCATCCTCCCGCTCGACTCACCTCATGCCATTAACACCTTTCACACAGTTATGATTCACATCCAAGGTTGGATGAACCAGAACCAGCTGAAACTGAACCCCGGGAAGACTGAGCTCCTCCTCCCGGGACTCAGTCACGCTCACTGGGACCCGCAGTTCTGGCCGGCGGAGCTAGGCCCCCCCCCAATCCCGGCGAAAACTGTAAAGAGCCTGGGTGTGATCATCGATGCTGAGCTCTCTCTCAGATCACAGGTGGGAGCAGTAATATCCTCCTGCATATACCAGCTCCGGAAGATCCGCAAAGTCCGCCACCTACTTCCCCCCGCTGCACTTACCCAAGTTGTGATCTCACTTGTGCTCTCCCGCCTAGATTTTTCTAACTCAATCTACCATGGCCTCCCATCATCCCTGACCCACCACCTCCAGGTTGTCCAAAACCAAGCGGCCCGCTTAATCCTCAACATCCCCAGATGGCAATCTGCCAAACCCCTGCTCCATAGCCTTCATTGGCTCCCTATTGCCCAAAGGGCAGCCTTTAAGGTGGCATGCCTTACCTTCAAGACCCTTCATGGCTCTGGCCCTGCGTTTGCAACATCTCTCATCCGCCCCTACTGTCCTCAGCGTGACCTCCGCTCGGCCCACCGTCACCTACTTGCCACTCCCAAAATCAAAACTAAGAAATTCGGCGGTTGCCGTTTCTCTCACCTAGCCCCTGCACTTTGGAACTCCCTCCCTCTCTCCATCAAATCCTCTTCCTCTCTTTTGAACTTCAGGAAAGTACTTAAAACCCACCTCTTTCCTTCCCTTTGTTAAAAAACCCTGCTACTTGTCTCCCCCTCACTCATTCTGTCTATCAGTGCCAGGAAGCCTCGGCGTCAGTGCGCTCTATAAATGGCACCTAAGATAAGATAAGATAAGATACAGACCCGAGGGATGTACGACATTACAACGCATGCTTTTACCACGCATGCCTTTACAACGCGGTATTTACAACGAATACCTTTACAACGCATAGTGCTTTGGGGAGCTGGATAGTGAATAGTTTAATTTACTATTCCAACTCCAGTCCCTGTGGATAGTAGGGAAGGTGTTGGATAGTAAATTAAATCTATTCCCTATCCTAGAGCGCCCCCCAGCGCAATGCGTTGTAATGGTTTGTGTTGTAAATACCGCGTTGTAAAGGCATTGCGTGGTAAAAGTTGCGCTGTAAAGGATGTTTCCCAGACCCGAGTAGTGTCACTTCACCACCCGATTGAGCTGCTCCATGCGCTTTATCCATTAAATTTCCAGTTCTACTACTAATACCAATGTTATCAATATTAGAGCCCTGTGGGGAATTCATACCTTCGAGAGATCGTTGTCCGTCATTAATTGCATTTAGATTCTTTTTTTAAACAGGCCTTGTATTTTCGGAATAGCTCCGGTTCTACAAGTCCCAGCATTCACTATTGGTGTTATAGCCGGTACTGAAAAACTACTGCCAGCATTAATCACCTCAGGATCAGCCTCAGTATTCGGCATTACAATCACTTTGTGTTCCTGCAGTCTCTGCATTTCCTTCCATAGCCGCCGTTGCTGCTCGTGTCTTTGGCTTCGCCCCCTTCACAACCATAGTCGCATTCGGGTTTTTTGGCGCCATCACCAAACTGCGTCTCCTGCCCGTCCGAGTCTTCCTCAAGGTCAGCCTGCAATCCACCGGCGTTGCATCTGCCCGGAGGTTTCGAACAGCTCTGCGCAGCCTACTGACCCAGCCCACAAGCCGGTCCGGAGCAACGGCTGGAGAACGCCAAACAGCATACAGCCACCGGCGATAATAGCAGTGTAGGTCCAAGAGCATTCCCGAATATGAAAAACGCCACTATCCGTCCCGATTCAGAAATCAGACATCCTTTCCTGCAGGCGAGCAAGGTAAGAGCTACCCGCCAGGTGATAGGAAGCGAAACGCTAGCGAGGTGCGGTTCAGCTGCTCATTCGGATGCAGGCGCATCCGCCATCTTGCCTCTGTACATAGCATTTCCTAATTGCGAAATGGGCATTTAGGAAATACTATTTCCATTGACTTGGTCACTTGGATCTGATGGTAACCAGGTCAAACTTAAAAAAGGCACCCAAAATGCATCAGGATCATTCCCAATGGGGGCTTTAGACTTCCTGGCAAGGAGGATAAAGATAAATTCTACTCAGGTAGGTGTAAACTATATATAAGTAATTTAAAAAAAAATCATCACAACTTTATGATTGTGACTTCCTCCTCTCAATGGGAGGTAGTTTTGTGATACAATAGCAGGTTGGTTCTGCCGCATTAGGACGCACCACCAGATTAAGTGTGCCAACTTGGCATAATGGACCAACTTGTTGTTCTGCATGAGGAACGCTTACAGGCAAGGGCTGCCACCACGGAATTATGGGGCCATAGGTTCACTCAGCCTTAAAAAAGGACTGAATTGAAACAAAGGTACACCAGTTTTCCAATTTATGTTGCATGAGTTCAACAAAAACCAAAAGCGTAGACATTGCCCACTGGAGGGCCTCAATTTGTATGACTGCAACTCATCATTGGGGTCTATTAGCAGGCCTAACCTGAATTAAATGCAAACAACTGTAGGGTTGTCATAATCCTAAACTAATATTCGGTGTTTCTTGCAACAAATCTTAAATATAAACACAAGACTTTTAGATGCCACAGTTTTTGATAAAGAGCTGATTCCTCACCCACTGTGGGGGGACCACTAGAGGGCCTAAACTGTATAAAAACAGAAAGCCAGTTTTTGTCTTTAGCTGAAGTAATTTCCTGATGGTGGGATCTGTGATCAAGGTTTCAAAGACCGAAAAGTGTCGAACAGCCAAAACCGTGCCAAAATGAATACAAGGATTGTTAAATGGACCGCAAAAATGCTGCCAAAATAATATAAGGATTATAAAATCTTATCCAAATAATAAAGAAAATCATTGCGACTTTGTGAGTGTGTCTTCTTCCTCTCAGTGGAAGGTAGTTTGTGATAATCTGAAATTTACTGCTACCATAGATAATTCAAGTGTAGAGTTTCTTGATGTTTTAGTATACATCAGTGATGAGAAAATACATACTAGGCTTCACCGTAAGTCCACCGCAGGAAAATCTATTTTACACGCCGACAGTTCGCATCAACGCCATCCTATTAAAAGCATACCTTACGGCGAGTTTGTGCGCATTCGCCGAATTTGCAGTTTGGATGCAGTTTCCAAAGAATGTCAGCAGGAAGCACTTTGTCGGTTTTTGGATCGAGGATATACATTTTCTCACTTGAACCAAGCTCTGACAAAAGCAAACAATCTATTTAGAGAAGTACTATTGCAGCCTAAGCAGAGTAAGTCTACCAACACAGGTGATGTTTCCAATGATGAGAAACATATAATTCGACTGATTACCACCTTCAATCAGCAAGAACAGAAAATTCGGAGATTGTCTATTCAGAATGGCCGATTATACTCACTGACATCACTCTGGGTTCCATCTTACCATTAATCACATTTAGGAGGGCGCCCTCAATGAGGGATGCCTTAGTTAAACCTATGCCTGAAGTTAAACTGAAAAGCACTTGGCTCAAGAAAATGGGTTTCTATAAATGTAATTCATGTCCTGCTTGTACCTTTGCGACAAATGCAACCTACCATGTGACAGCCTTCAGTGAGAAAGCTATTGAAATCAAGGAACATCTCACGTGTTGAACGGAATTTGCTATTTACAAACTTAGGTGCATGTGTGGACTGGATTACATAGGCAGCACAAACCTTCCTGTGCACAAACGTATCCTATGACCATTGTAAATTCCGACCCAAACTATCCAATCGCAAGGCATTTTAAAGTAGTCCATCAAAATAAATTGAAAGACCTGGAATACACTGTATTAGGGGCTGTTTCCATCCCCGGACGGGGAAGGAACTGTGAAAAATTGCTTCGGCAAAGTGAATCGCATTTTATTTTAGCGCTCGATACCCGAATGCCGCATGGCCTGAACGTGAGGATTTGCACAACTTCCTCCAGTCGGTTGGCAACTATGGGGCCGATTAGGATTGTGGTTTTTCCGCATCCTCCGGGCCGGCGGAAGTATCTGCCGGCCCGGAGGACATGGAAAAACCGCTGCGGAGCCTTCAAAGACACCCTGCCAGATTAGGATGGCCGGGGGGTCTGGAAGACCGTCTGCCGCTTTTCCGCCGCAGTCCCCTTCCGACCGCGGCGGAAAAGCTCTAACATGTCTGGCGGTGTCTATCAGACACCGCCAGGCATATTAGGATGTCTGCAGTTCTATGCCTTTCCACGGCGGCATTTCCGCCGTGGTAAGGCATACGGACTTTTGTTTGGGGGCCCGTTGCGGGCCCCAGGGGTGAAGGGGGGGTGGTGGTTGCACATGGGGGTACCTATGGTACCCCCCTGCCTTTGCGTGCACGAAGCGGCAGGCACCACGCGGTGCCTGCCGCTTCGTGCATGCAAAGGTAAACATGCATTTTTTTAACCTTGCGGCGGGTGCTGCTTCAAGCAGCACCCGCCGCAATGTTAAAAATACAGGATGCGACCGCCAGGGTGGCGGTCACATCCTAATTTGCACGGAGGGACCGCCACTGCCCCTGCGGACGGTCCCTCCACCTCTGGGGTGGCAGATGGATGCAGGTCCGTCCGCCATCCTAATAGGGCCCTATGTTAGGTCACTTAGGGCCAGATGTAGGTAGGCGTTTACCGGCCGGTAACGGCCGAAAACCGGTAAAATCGGCCGTTACCGACCGGAATCCAGGAAATGAGATGTAGGAGGCCATTAATTACCGATTATTGAAAATCCGAGTCGGAAACATACCGACTCGGTAATAAAGACCCGGTAAAAATACCGTGTCGGAATTTACCGTATACATAAATACCGAGTTCGTATTTTCCGACTCGGAAAATAAGAAACGGTAATAATTGCCCTTGGAGATGTAGGTAAGCCCAAAAATACCGAATCTGCAGAAAAACGGTATTTTTTAGTCGGTATTTACCATGGATTGAAAGCAGGTGGTAACCAAGGGAGGGCTATAAAAAAAGTCCCAAAATGCACCTCAGGACCCATGATGGCGGCTTTTTACATCATAGCAAGACGGCAGAGACTACAGGCAGCAGGACAGAGAGAATGGCTAAGGGAGGAACAAGTGTACAGGCAGAGGATAACACTGTTCCAACTGACAGAGCCTGAAATACTGCAGAGGTACAGGCTACACCCAGACACCATCAAGCAATTGATCAGGGACCTACACCCTCTCCTGGACCACCCAACACCCAGGGCCCATGCCATCCCACCTCATGTCCAGGTGCTATGTAGCTTACACCTGCTGGCCTCAGGGAGCTACCAGAGTGTGATAGCTGTAGTGGGTGGCGTGTCCCAGGGCTGCCTGTCCCGCTTCTTCAGGAGGTTTCTTGACGCCATGATGCAGAGGATGGGGCATTATATTTCATTCCCTGTTACACCGGCTGAATTAGCCAAAACCAAGACAGACTTTTATCAACTGGCACACTTCCCTCACGTGATAGGCTGCATCGATGGCACCCACGTCCCACTCTGTCCACCTGCAGCCACAGAGCACATATACAGGAATCGCAAATCGACGCACTCCATCAACGTCCAGGTCATATGTAATGCAGGGAACCTCATCACTGACATCGTAGCCAAGTTCCCCGGAAGTACCCATGATTCTTACATATTCCAGAATAGTGGAATATACACACGCCTACTTGCCGGAGAATTTGGAAATGGATACCTGCTAGGTAAATCACAATGACACACCCTGACACCCACATCACATCTACGTCTCATGTACTTGCAATTAATGTCTATCTTTCTCCCCCTAGGCGACAGTGCATATGCCCTGCGGTCCTTTGTGCTCACTCCCTACCTCAACCCATCCACCAGGAGTGAAAGGCGATACAACGTGGCTCACAGATCCACACGAAACGTTGTTGAGCGCACATTTGGACTCCTGAAGAGCAGGTTTCGCTGCCTCCACAAGAGTGGAGGTGCACGGCAGTACACCCCAATCATCTGCTGCAAAATAATAGCGACCTGTGCAATGTTGCATAATCTCGCCACCAAGCAAGGCACTGAGGTGGAGCTCACATATCATGAGGACATTGATGACGACCCAGAGGAGGCAGAGCCCCAAGCTACAGTGGCAGCAGCAGCTACAGATGGGAGACTGAGACGGGAAGAGGTTACACAACAATATTTCTGAGTGAGTAAAGAGACACAGGCATGAATGTAACTTTGTGTAAGTAGTTTAATATTCACTACGCCACAGCATTGCTAGCTCACATTGGGCTCACTATAGCAAACACTCCATGAGTGTGTTGTCACGGTTAACACCACCGTGACTACAGCCTTGGGTGGAGGGCAAAGTCATTGTTTGTGGCCACGGGCCACAGGGCGGGGCTGCTGTGGCTGTGAATCAATGTTCTCACTCTGGCCTGTCACACTTCCCCGACGCCTGCCACTCCTCCGTAAGTCATGCACAGGAGTGCTTGCACCACTCCTGCTGGTGGACCCCTCGCTTTCGGCAGCACAAGTGTCGCCTCCAGTGCCAGTCTGATGCGCGAGCACGAGCTCCATAGCAGAGGTCATCCTGGCCATACCTTCAGTTAAATTGTTGCAGCACTGCACTATGGCATCCTGCATCGTCACTGACCGTCTGCACAGCACAGTGGTAGCAGTGGCAAACCTGTTCAGGGCCTTGGTTTGCTGTCGCACATCCACACGGGCCTTGCGTCTCTCTAAATGGTCCCTGTCCAACTTCTCACACAGGACAGTCATGCAATGTGTAATATCAGATATTCCTGACGCCATGGATTGCATGCTTTCTGCCATTTCCCCTATGCCCTTGCCTACTGCTTCCAGTTTATTATTTGTTGTGCGTGCCTGCCTCTGAACCCCCATCATCGCTTTTGCCTGCAGGCGCTGCACCTTCACCATGGTGGCCTCCAGTCCGCAGAAGACACCCTGGACTTGACGCACATCCTCTACCTCCCGTGGCCGTCGCCCTCGGACACTGGCCCGCGTGACTCTGGGACTGGGCTGCTGCTCGGTGTTGCCTCTGTCCTGTGTGTCACCCTCCACCTCCTCCTCCGATGATGTTTGCAGTATTCTGCGAGGGGGCACATCATGGCACCTTACTCTTCCCAGCGCTGGGGATGGTGATGTGGGGGTGGGTGATTGTTCTGCCGCTCCTGTGTCCTGACTACCGAATAGGAGAGGGGATTGTGGATGTTCTGCAGTTGCCTCCTCAGGTATCGGGGATGCCTGCTCTTGGTCCTTCCCTCCGTGAGATGTGCTAGGTCCGGCTCCTTCCCTCCTCTTCTCTCTGACCTCTGCTGTGCTGCGCTTTGACTCTCCTGTGGACAGACATGGACATTGTGTCAGTGATGTTGTTCACCTGTGTCATGAGATAAAATACACTTCTATTGCACTTTTGCCTGTCTCTCATTTGCCTATGCTAGTTGTCTGTTGCTCCCCTTGCTGCAATGCACGCTGACTGCTCTGAGGTATCTACACATGACTACATTTCCCAGGATGCATTGCAGGACATTAGTTAAACCTGTTGTGGAGTCTGATTTGTCCTGTGAGGGGAATAGGTAAATGGGTAAATGATAATGTTCTTGCATCTTACCTGGTTTCTTTGCTCCTCTTGCTGAGCTGTCAGCGTCTCCAATTCCGTGAATACATTCCTTCTCAAGGGTGGATGCCACCATCTCCTCGATGTCCGTGAGTCTGGGGGCTCTGTTTCTTCCTCCCCCTGTAGCAGCACTTTCCTTGCGGTGGCAGCAAGTTTTTTCTTGGTGATTATGCGGATGTCATACCACCGTTTTTTTAGGTCTTCAAGGTCACGGTGGGTGACACCAATGGCATTTACCTTGCCTTGTATGTCCAACCAGGTGCTGCGTTTGATTGATTCTGCAACATGCAGAGTTTGCTTTCCAAAAATTTTGCCATAATGTCTGACAATCTCCGAAATTAGCACCTGCAGTTCCTCCTGGCTGAACTTCTGCTTCCTTTTGCGCTCTGCAGCATCTCTCTGTGCCTCCTGGCTCTCCATCTTGCAGTGTTGTTTGTCTCAGGAAAGGCTGCTCCACACTCTGTCCTCCTGCTCTCCTGACTGTTGGTTTCTGCACCTGCATGGGCGTGGCCTGTCCCAGGTACTGGGGTGTGGTGCTTGGATCTGATTGGTTAGTTCCCCTGTGGCTTTGGATTTGGGTGTGGTTGGAGTACCTGATTGGTTCACAGGCACACATGTTTGTCAGTTTCAAAATCTTCGACGGATATTTCCGACACGGTAAATACCGGGTCGGTTTTTACCGACTCGGTATTTTCCGGGTCGGGAGTTGCCATTCATTCCTATGGGCCATTGCACCGGTGGATCAGTTTGGGTTTTTCCGTGTCGGATTTTACCGTGTAGGTATATTCCGAGTCGGTAAATACCGTTTCCGATTACCGACAGGTTCCGAGTCGGTATTTGTTACCGGCATTGTTACCTACATCTCATTTTCCTACTCGGTAATACCGAGTCGGTGTGAAACGGTATTTAAGAGGTGGTAAATATTTTATTACCTACATCTGGCCCTTGGTCTGTCCACCATTTCCTCCAACCGTTATAATCTGAATCCTCCTTATAGACTGCAGTTGTGAGAGTTATATGTATTTCTACAGTCATTCAGTTAGCACTCTCTTTCATTGTTATTTAGATCTGATTTTATTCGTCAAATTTCTGTGAACTGTATAAAATCGTTGGCACTTGCACTTTAAAATCATTTAGGCTTAAATGATGTTTTCAAGCTGCTATTGAATTTGTAAGTTGCACAGCGCTATTTTGAACTTTTTTTGTCACACTATGCACTTTTTGTACTGTTATTTATTAGTACAGACTATTTATACACTGTTACAATATAGGCATATGGCCTTGCTTAAATGGCTCGGGAATAGAAGTTGTTTTGGCAGCTACTATTAATGATCATCATTTGGAGAGTATTAGACCATGTTTGCACTTGCAATGTACATTCTGATGAATTATTTGTGTCTATCTCTCATTGCTCCTCACCAGTAAATTTAAAGTACTTATTATTTAAAGCCTAGATTCTAAACAATGTGGATCATTGATATTTTGTACTGTCCTTGAATCAAGATGAACCCACTGGTTCCTTATTTTGTTCATTATGTTTCGCGTTAGTCGATCTGCCATATATATACTATTTTTATTATCTTGCCTATTTGCACATCAAGTAAGCTGTATACTTGTACAGTATGAGATGTCGATATGATTATATGTGACTGCCATACCATCAGTTTTCTTTGTATTTCTAGGATGCAATTGCAAATTTTCAATCAGACCTATGCATTATGTATTTTAAGTATATATTAATTATTGCAGCACTGTCTGGTATTTATATTTGTACATTGAGAATACTTAGCTTATAGGTCTTTTCCTTTCTATTTGAAGAACCTGTATTTATGTTATTTATGTTTTTATGCTTTTAATCATATTGCCCTTACTGAGTGTTTTTTAAGTCTATTTTCTGTATTCACCAACCTGGTGTAGCTATTCCTATAGTCAATTGTGCACATTTTGGGCTTTTTTTTAATTTTATTTCTTTTTATTTACAAAAAAATAACAGAGAAACACATCAGGTGACATAGTCATGAATATATCAAGGTTTGCAATGACATTCCATACATTCAAAATATTATGTAGTTATGACAGTTGATAGATCAAGGGGACTCGTGCGCCTCCAATTCGTCTTGACATGCCGGTGTGGCACAGACGTCACCCCCGTAGTGGTTCCAAGCCTCCCAGACCCTACCCCACTTCCCTGGGCATCCTCTGGCAGAGTAGACTGACCTCTGGGCAATAAGAGAGTCCAAGAGCTAACAGCTGTGTCTCAGCTTAACCCCTTCGACGCTCATGACGAGCTGGGCTCGTCATGAGGTAGCCTCCTGGCACGCTCATGACGAGCCCAGCTCGTCATGCAAAGTGTGCTTTGGCAAAATCCAGCGTACGGGGGGGAATCATGCCGCACGCATGCGGTTAAGACCACTGATGACAAGTTTACCACAGCAATATAATTTTTTATTATCGTCTGCGGCATTGTGGTTTCTTTGGTCTCACTCCACCTGTGTTTACCGCCTTGCTCTGCGCCTCTGATTTCTTCGCTGTTCGGAGTTTTTCCCTGATTCCTTGGACGTAGTGTCTGCCGGCGATCCCATAAAAGTTTAATTCTTCTGCTGGGCTTAGTTTGTTGATTTCATTCGGTGTATTTTGCGCATTAAATCTCCCATTATACATATATGTGTGTGTTAGGGCAACGCCGTGCTTTTGCAGGATTTTTGTTCGCAAGGGCAATTTAAGTATTTTAAGTGGGTATAGGTTTTTTGGGTAAAAATAAAAAATATTTATATATATATATATATATTGCCGCTCTCAACTCCAAAAAGTGGTAAATCCTCCACAGGAATAAAGCACTCGTGGGGGCCGTTTGAATCATTTATTGTGAAACAAACACAGCAACCAGCAAAACAGACGCGTTTCGGTCATAACCTTCTTCTATGTTTACCAAAGCGTCATTCAAAACATCATTATAACCAGTGTGCATGAAAATAGATAAAGGACAAAAACTCACTGAAATTAGAGTCTACAACATGGGCGCCATTTCCACATGTCGATATACATATAGTTTAGTTTAGTAGTATAGTTTACTTTAAACCACAGTCCAAAGCCTGTTCTTTCCACTTCAGTGCATTGTCAATATAGTGTCACGTGCAAAATCAAGCCTTTAAATTGCATTTTCAACCTAGCTCTTAATCGTAAGTATTTTCTACAAACTTGAGGTGTCCCGGATTTGCCAGAGAAAGGTGATTGCCTCTCTCATCTCCCTTTCTCGCCCCCGAACACACCAGGCTGAAACCTTTTCCCTGTGTGTAGAGGCAAGCGAGTCGTGCCCCCATCACAGAATATCCTAAAAAGTCTCTGTCGGCAGGGGCCTCCAACCCTGCAGGGCGGTCTCAACTGCGGGGACAGATCAAGTCAGTTGGTGTCTTCATTCTTCGTTGCTGCATGGCTCTTCTTTGTCCACTTCTCCATCGGTCATAAGTAATCTGAGGGTTAAGGTTCAGGTTTGCCCTTAAATACTCAAATTTAGGGACGTTACAGGGGTTAGAAGGTAGTATCTAATTGGCTAATTACCTTTAAGGTGACTACACCCTTTATATGCCGACTCCCTCTGGGGAGGGACTACACCCCTAACCCATATTGGCTAAAATCCTTTTAAGCAATACGGAGGGTTTTCAAAGGAGGGGGTCACTTCAGCTCAGGGCACCTTAGGGCTGTTCCTGGCTGAGAGGGAACACACCTCTATTGTTTTCTCATAGTCTAGCTGACCTTGCCACAAAAAGTTGGGCCTGGACAGAGGGCGAGCATCTCCACCAGCTGCAGAGGCCCTGGTCAGCAAAACAAATGACAGGAGGCCTTTGAGGGTCACTGTCTTTCTATGCTGTTTCTGCTTGGGGAAGGTGAAGCACCTCCATCTAGAGCAGGCTTTGTTTCTGACCCACAAAAGCAAAAGACTCTCACCTCAGGGGGTCAGAAACATATCTAGAGGTGGCAGGCTTGTGCAGACCAGTCAAGCACACACTAGTGGTTTGGCAGGTTTTTTAGGGGTGCACCTCTGAAGTGCCCTCTGAGTGCATTTATAAATGAATCCAACACTGGCATCAGTGTAGGCACATTAATCTGAGTTGTTTGGTACAAAACATCGTAGATGTCGGTGAAGCCATCATGGAGCTGTGCAACTGGTAGTGACAATCTCCCAGCCCATGTACCTCGTACTCAGTATGTCTTTACTGTGCACGTATAATGGCTGAGAATGGACTTTTTAGATACTATATGGGTATATCTGCTAATGCAGTTATGCTTTCACATGAGGTATAGGGCGCGCTGCCTTACAGCTGTGTGGCCTGCTGTCGGGGTGACTTACCTATACCTCATACAGTGCTGGTAGGCCTAGCACAGAGGGCTGTGTGCCAGATTGACTCTTCATATTTATTTGCACCAAAACATGCAGGCTCCTGTGGCTGTGTACATGTGTTTGGCGTGGGCTGTCTTAGGGTAGCACCATATATGCTGCAGCTCTCACAGACCCTCTCTGGTCACAAGACCCTTTGTACCTCTGGTACCTTTTACAAGGGACTTATATGTGTGCTAGAGCTTTTTAATTGTGGAAACAAAGGTACAGTTTTGGGAAAGAGCACAGGCACTGGGAATCTGGTTAGCAGGAGCCCAGTGCACAGAGTCGGGCAGGCAAAAAGTGGGGTGGTACTGAAACAGAAACCCACTTCCCTACAACTTTGACTCCATTGTTTTTTTTTTAACGGGTGGCAATTTTGAAATATTTAGAATTTCTGACATTGACATTGCTCGGCTTACTCTAGTCTGACAATCACAAGATAAAACAGTGCCTCTTTCTTCAATACACAATTTTCAATAAACTTACTCATACAGTATATTCATTATTTATGTTCATTCTTCGTTGATGGCATTGCGATTTATTTCTAATTATGTTGCACCCAAACCTTCACCTTTTCACCTTTGTGCTTATTGTATATCCACTCTCTAAAAAAGGAGTTTGATCCTTTGCACAGTGCTGTTTACTAAGCCTTGTTTCAGTGACTATCTTTTGAGGGGCCTTTGCTTTCCAGTATTATGTGCTGAAATCAGGCGCCATATTTGTGAGTGTAAACAATTCTCCATGCCGCCAGGCAAGAAAGGAGCGGCAAGCAGAACTTTTTAGCTGAAACAAAGGAGGCAGTATGATGCAAAGGAGATTATAACTTTTGTACGTACTTTCGGTATATACTCAGCGTTGTACATTATTATGAGGTGATGATGAAGATATGCATGAAATGGAATGTTGCGTCCACTGTTTATGTCATATTGGTCCAATGTAATGCCTTGCTATTTTTGCACAATGATGTTTTCCCTAGCCTCATACGTCTCTTAAATGAACTGACCAAAAAGTTGAGTGACTTGCGTTTCTTGTCGTGCTGCTCGTACGTTCCACACAGTTTAACTAGTCTTTTTAACAGAAAACTAGTTAATTAGCAGTGTATGTCACCAAGGCCAACAGAAGTTGAACCACAGTTGCTAGTGTTTGCAAATAGCAATTTCACGCTTTCCACTTAACTCTAACCTACAGACACCACGTGATCTGCTGCTGAGTGCACAACATCTGCGCCAGCTGCAAACGAGGAGGCAGGAAAGGCGCTGCTGTCTGGGATAATGCCCGGTATCCATCACCAAGGCGAACCTGTCACAGGAACTAATACCAGAAGCAATTTGCTCTGAAAAGGGATGTGCTGCCTCTTAACCTCTCACTTCATCAGATTTGTCATTGGAATCAGCACGGCTGTTTGTACGTGACTTACACAGATGGCGTCATCAGCGCTGAGATGTTACCAATTCATCCCGCTGAAGGCTGCACATTATGCTGCATTGGGTTTCATATTGGACCCATCCCCACAAAGTACATTGACTTCAAAAGCATGGATGTCTATTAAGATGACTAGAAACGTAATGCTTGTTGTCAATCAATGTTCGGATTGATATGTATTAATTCATTTATATATATTTTGCATTGTAAGTTAGGTAGGGTGACCAGATTCTCAAAACAAAAAATCGGGACAGGTGTCATAGGCATAGCAGTAAGATTGACAGAAGTGCCCATGGCTTTAAGTGGAATGAAAATTCAGGGGGAGGGGGGTCTCTTAAGGGGTGTAGCTGATGTAATTATGGATGTGGCTTAAAACACATGAGCTAAAAAAATCTGTACTTAGCATAGTGTCCTGCCCGAAAAATGGTCTGCTTCTGTCATTGTATCCAGATAAATAATATAATGAGTAACATCACACCTAGAACAAGCTTGGACTATTGGTTTTGTCAACGATTGTTAGCTGCATAAGAGAAATAAGCAACAACTCTGGCTTCGCTGTACATAACATTGAAAATGCCTCAGTTCTGGAATAAAGAGACAGACTGAAAGAACTATAATGGGTCTCTTTAAAAGCAGTGAAGGGTGGTACTGCTGCAGCAGCAGTAAGCTTTTTTTTCTCCGTGAAACATGGAGAGCCCAATAGAGACCCGTCTCAGCACCTGTGAGAAGTAAAGCAGGTGCACCGAGCGAGACACTATTTGAAAACCGGGACATTTATCTGTTTAACCATGGCCCTACGCAAAAACCGGGACATTTCTTTAATTTGTGGCAAAGTGTCGGGACACAGGGACACTGCTCCAAAAACCGGGACTGTCCGGGGAAAACCGGAATGTCTGATCACCCCTAAAGTTTGGGCAGTGTCATCTTTCAGAAGTTCAGAGCACCTGGGGACCCTGGAAATGGAGGAAGATTAAAGCAGGAGAGAGGGGGCGGGGCTAGATTCAAAGATGGGAGCAGAGAAGATACAGAGAAGTTTTCAAAGAACAGCTATGGATTTGCAAGAAGCCGAAATAGGCTGGAATGTGTGACGATAGGAAACAGTGGCTCCAAACCACCACTGAGCGAGAAGGACTTGTGAGGCTAGTGGTAGTCAAAGCAGACAGGGACCAAAGAAAGGCACAAGAACGGTGAACAGTCAAAACATCGGATTTTAAATATCGATATGGCAAAATATCGAGTTTAAAATATTGAATGGACATAATATCGACTGTCAAAAATATAGTGGTGCAGAATATCGAAATGCAGATAAGAACTATTGATTGTTATAATATCGAAGTTAGTAATATAGACAGTCATAATATAGTTGTTGAAAATATCGATTTTTTTTGTGTTTTAATTGTTTTTATATGTGTTAAAAGTATGTATTATTTTTTAAATGTATGTTTGAATTTTTTAAAGTAATGAATTTTATGTTAATTAGTTTTTGTGTAATTTAATTCTGTAGTGGGTTGTGGGTTTATAGGGGAATAGGGCGGAAAGTAATTTAATTATAATATATTTTTAAAGAAATATTTAGATTTAATTAATTATATTTTAATTACTTTTTGCATGATTTAATTATATAGCGGGTTGTGAGTTTATAGAGGAATAGGGTGCGAAGTAATTTAATTGTTAATATTTAATAATTTAGTATTTCATAATGTATTTTGTTAATTAAGTTAATTAATGTATTATTTATGAATTATTAATTGATTAATAACAAGTCATAATTAATTGGTAATTATGTTAATTGTGTTAATTCTGTTTATTAATCAGTAATTAACTAGATAATAATTATTAATAATTCATTTGTAAATATGTTAATTGTGTACTTTTTTTAGGACTGGGTTGAGGGTTGATAGGGGAGTAGGGTAGGAAGTTATTTAGTTTTAATGTAATTTTTATTATTTGTATATTAGATTTATTAATAGTAATTGTATTGTGTTAATTGTGTGAATTAACTTAGATTTGATGGTTATTCTTTTATTGTTAATTGTTTTAGTTAATTAATTAATTGTTAATTAACGATGTTAATTTAATAATATTTTACAATATTGTAGGTGAAGTTTATAGGGAAAAATGGTGGGAGGTAAATACATTTTTTTTTTACCTGTTAATTAGTGTTAATTATATTGCAGGAGTAGGTATAATAAATAATTCCTCTATACTATCCAACACTTTCGCTACTGTTACACTTGGTGGAGTGGGAATGTTAAATTATTCCCACCAGCTATCCAACACTTTCCCTACGGTTGCATTTGCTGAAGTAGGAATAGTAATTTTTACACCTCCCACTATCCAACACTTTTCCTACTGTTGCACTCACTGGAGTGGGAATAGTACATTTTACCCACCTGCTATCCAACACTTTCCCTACTGTTGCACTCACTGGAGTGGGAATAGTAATTTTTACCCACCCGCTATCCAACACTTTTCCAACTGGTGTACTCACTGACTGGAGTGGGAATAGTAATTTTTACCCTCCTGCTATCCAACACTTACCCTACTGTTGCACTCACTGGAGTGGGAATAGTAATTTTTACCACCCCCTATCCAACACTTACCCTACTGTTGCACTCACTGGAGTGGGAATAGTAATTTTGGCCCACCTGCTGTCCAACACTTTCCCTACTGTTACACTCACTGGAGTGGGAATAGTAATTTTTACCACCCGCTATCCAACACTTTCCCTACTGTTGCACTCACTGGAGTGGGAATAGTAATTTTGACCCACCAGCTGTCCACACTTTCCCCACTGTTGCACTCACTGGAGTGGGAAAAGTAAGTTTTACCCTCCCACTATTCAACACTTTCCCTACTGTTGCACTCACTCGAGTGGGAATAGTAATTTTTACCCACCTGCTATCCAACACTTTTCCTATTGTTACACTAAGTGGAATGGAATAGTACATTATTCCCACCGCTATCCAACACTTTCCCTACTGTTTCACTCACTGGAGTGGGAATAGTAATTTTTACCCACCCGCTATCCAAAACTTTCCCTACTGTTTCACTCGCTGGAGTGGGAATAGTAATTTTGATCTACCCGCTATCCAATACTTTTCGTACTGTACCATTTGGAGATGAAATAGTAATTTTATCCTTTACACGATGCAACGTATTTAGTATTGTTATAGTTAATGTAGTGTAAAAAGTTATTTTTAAAAGCAATATTTATTTTAATGTTTTAACCTTATCATATTTAATTTTATATTAATATTATTTTATATATATATATACATATATATATATATATATATATATATATATATATGTAATTATATTTTAAATGATGTTTTTTACATTTCATAATTAAAAATATAATTTCTTTATATTATTAAGTTAATATACGTAATAAAAATAAAAATGGATGTTTGTTATTATTTTTAAGTATGTTTTACTTAATTATATTTATTATTTAATTAATTTTATATTACTTTTAAGACATTTGAAAAAGTCGATATTTTAGCAAACTATATTATTTACAATGATATTTAGGATTCAATATTTTGTTACTCACCTGTTTGTAGATAGGAGTTCGATATTCTGTAACTCGATATTTTCTCATTGATATTCTGGCAGCTCGATATTCTGCTCCTGGATATTCTGTCAGTGATCCGCAGGAAGAGACCCTTCATGCTCTGCTACCCATATCATAACATTTACCTGCAGATGGAGATGAGAAAACTGTGGGGTTGTTGGTGTACATGCCCTCCTTGTCCTTAGTGGTCAGGTCTCATAATGAAACAGAAGCCTTTTCAGGGCACTAGGAGAAAGGCCCTAATAAACTACATGAAACTTTAGTGTGCCACCTGTCGCACAAGTCTACGCTTGGGCATACACTGACCACACAGGTCGCAGAGGATGCACATATGGAAGGGAAGATCATAGTTCAGAGAACCAGCCAAGAGAGAGCAGTGTGTTGCATGGTAGAGGATCCAGCAAGCTTTTTCCTTTACCAGCACTGAATTGCATGTCTGGCTTGTGAAAGACAGGAGCTGAGAGATATGGGTGGCTCCAGGAGACAGGGTGAGTCCGCACAGTATTGAATAGAGAGATCTGCATGCAGATGGGAGGGAGGAGTTGCACCTGGGACCTGAATAGGGCTGTGCCATCCCTCCACAATTCTGGCTCTGCCCCCCGTGGTGTGTCTGATCAATAAGACCCCACCTGATGAAGGGGAGAGGAGCTAGGCAAAACAAAGTGCTCTGAATCCCCCCTGAACCAGTTGTGTCTGGTTCCCCCATGCCCTTCCCTTTTACAGAAAGGAAATGCTAGAATGAATATAGGGACTGTGACCCCATGAAAATATTCAGGCTTGTTTTGAGTGCTGTTCCTGACCTTGCAGGGGCCCAGGGGGAATAACCATGAGGGCTGCCTCCCTGGGCCTAGCCTTTGCCCATGAAACTTTGCTTGTTTCCTGGAGGAAGCACTTTATTCTCCCCTGGACTTTGGTTATAGCGCTTGGGGAGCGCTTTACTTTTCTCTTCCAGACCACTTCTATATTTAGACTGGCCGCGTGGAGCTGCGATTGTTTTTCTTGAGCTTGCAGCATGGGGCTGCGATGATCGTGGAGGGAAACCCCGGTGTAGGGATTCCACCGCACAGCGGCATTTGATTGTTCCCTAGAGGGTGCCCACCCCGCGATATTATCGCTATTGTAATTGACTTTATTTTGATTGAGGGTGCCCGCCCTGCAATACTGCCTTGATGTTGCCGGGCCGCTCCCAACGCAACCCGGAAGCCAGGTGGCCTCGTCTGGTTGTGGGCGGGGTCTGAGCCAGCCGGAAGCAGTCTGGGGCCTCGCGGGCTCCATAATGAAGTCCCGGTCCCAAGAAGGTGTACCGGGCGAAGCTACGCCTCATCCTGAAGGGAGGCTTTATGTGGCGGGGCTCCCATGAGTAAGGGGAGCCCTGGAGACAGAGTCCTGCCCGCAGTCCACAGAGAGGAGACTTTGTCCGCTGTGCTGAGTCCCGGTGAGTGGGGGGGCTCCCTGTATGCCTGTGTGGTGCTGATCGAGGCACAGTATCTAAGCAGCCCCGCCTGATATGGGGCCACTCCAAGGGTGGGGCATCTTTGTTGTTAGAGCTCACGGGGGTCCAGAGGGCACCGTGATGCCTGGCCCCTTTAGGGACATTGTCACAACTGCGCCACCGTAGCGGGCAGCTTCAACGTGGGTCCATTCGTTTCTAGTGCTCCAGTTGGGGCCCAAGGGCGCCGAAGCACCAGTGCCTGATGATTGATTTCCAGCTGCCCCACCTGAGAGAGGGCAGCTACAGCGATGGCCACCATTATTTTAGAGAGCCCCAAAGCAGGGCGTAATGGTCATTCCTCAGTTGCGCCGCCGTAGCTGGCAACTGCTACATTTGTTCAGAGGGTACAGTGAGTGCCAGGCCTTCCTCAGATTTACAGCGGCGCAGAAATTAGTGCCAGCTGCAATTTTTAGGCTATTCTTTCTTTGGGGGCATGTTTTGAGTTAGGAGTGAGATGCACTCCTTTACCCCATACCTTCCCATCTGCCCAGCAATTAGTGGGCAGTGCGTCCTGACTTTTGGACATAGGGCATTTGAGCCCCTTTTGAGATGGCCAGTTGGCCAGGGGACTTTTGGGTTAATAGGGCGTCAGGCCCTAATGTGATTTATGTGGTGCTAGGAAATATGATTCATTTAGTATATTTTACGCACCCTGTTTGATACCTCTAAATGTGTTTTTATGATTATGAGGTTGGTTTGCATATTATGGTTTATGCTAGTGAGATTACTGGTTGTACGTTTATGAGATGTTTTACTTTCACTAAGTTCACTCTGTGATGGTTCTGACAGTGGTCCAGTGAGCCCTGTCAGGTGTATATAATCCCTTGTAAACATGACCTAGTGCCAGGTGGCACGATGTATATTATGTGTTTACTATTTTAATGTGTTATGAGAATACAAAGGCTATTTTTGATATAACCTTGTGTGGAGTTCCTTTTTTACTGTGTGCCTGGGATGTTGTTGCTGTGTGCATGCGCAAATGCATTACACATGGCCTGACTGCTAGTGCCATGCTACCCAGGGGGTGAGCAGGGGTTATCTTTGGCATGTAATTAACTCCCTTGCCCTGACTAGAGTTGTGGTCTCTGCCTCTGTTTGGCGCAAGCCTTTTACTAAACAGAGATCCCATTTCTAACACCCGTCATATGAAAAACATGAACAACAACAACATCACAATATCACCTTTAAAAAATAAATACATAACAATTCCCAAATGAAGTTAGTTATGAAGAATAAAGTGTAATGATGATTATGACGCCAAAACAACTAAAGCTGGAGTTGTAAAAAAACAAATTAAATGAAAAAATATTCTCTAGAAAAGAATAATAATGTAACTAACCTATATGGTCTAATGATAAATCAGTCATAAGCCCTGTACAGTCCCTGAAGTGAACCAGCAATAAAATCAATTTGGGTAGGGGATGTTGGTTCAGCGTGGGAAGGATTTCCGAAAAACAAGTAGACTGCGGCCGAACATTGATGGAGTGAGTTTGGAATAAGGTTGGTGGTTTATCCCAAGATTTACTTTTAGACTTATGGCCCACTTGTGAGTTGGACTGTACTGGTGAGCTGGAAACCCTGCATCTGTAATCACCAGTTCCATAATGAAGCACCTCACAAACATAGGACAATTATGAATTAACCCTTACGAAATGGGAAACAACTAGCCAAACCAGTTTTTTTCTGGGTCGCATTGCGCATATAATTCCAAATTCTGTGGGGATTAATAGTCCTATTTACAACCTACCCTGAGTTAGCCGTAAATGAAAATGCATAGAAGAGCTGAAGGATGAAAATAGTGGTTCTCCTAATTAAATGCCAAGAGACTCTGAATATCATGAAAGACACAGAACTTACATTATGCATTATTCCTTCAATGCCACTTCACGCAGCACTTGAAATAACTTTACATCATAAAAAACAGTCTAGAATAGAACATTCAGAACATATAATAAGTCCATGCACATATCAATCTGCTTCTTTGAAATGCAAAACTTGAGGGCTGCTGTGTTTCATCTGTCAAGGATCATGCGGATGTCATCTGTAGCAGAGATAAGTTCTGTTTCTGTACCATGGTTGGACCTGAATTCATGGCGCAAGGCGGCTGTCCTTGTCATATTTTGAGTATAATTTCATAATTGTGACCATCCATCACACAATCATGGCTTTTCTTGGAATAACATTATATCCATGACTCACATGTTGTGGTGGTCCATAGCATTATAGCGGGTAGCCATGGCAAAAGTGTGGCTGTGACATTCTTGTGGGCATCTTTGGTATAATGCAGGCGGTTTTGACATTATGCTATGCATCTCTGGCATTTGATGGTAATACTAGGGTTGGTGAAACGGAATCTATTATTTTATGTATTTGTACTATGGAATTCACACGCTGACATTTGGGGGGTCATGTCTAAAAACTGCTTTTAAGGCAAAAAATGAGATTTTTAGAAAAAAGCATGATTGTCTTTGAGTGTGTTAACCCAATATGGAAAGTGAATATTTGATAGAAAAGACTTTGAAATTATATGCTGATGTCTGAAAAAAAGATGATCAAGAATCCAAAACATATTTAAAGCTTCTCTTTGAATGAACGTTCAACCCGACTTCAGGAGACTTATAGTAGTTAGTATTTTCTTTATGCCTGTGGGCACTTTCCACTGTGGGTTTCATTACACACATTTTATATTAAGAAAGTGTTTTTAACCTTTGCATATGTTCTTTCGTTTTTAATAATCTGTGCATATTTTTTCAATACAATATTTTGTCACTCAGTATCGCAAATTATTAGCGCTGGACTATTATCTTTCATCAGAACTAGGTTTCATTGTAGAAGAGGCTTGAGACTCCTAATCTATGTAATACCTTCTACAGCTCCCAATACTGGCAATAGGGGCCTGTAACTAGCACTAATCAAGATATCTTACCCCCATCAGCCCCCCACCCGCTCTCGATCACCCACCATGACCGTATGTTACAGCTTTAAATGTTCTCTGCCTTTAGGGTGTAAGTTTAGAAATTGATAAAAACATGATGAAGCCAGTAGTAAGATAGTCGGCATATATGTATTCTCATGCAATGCAGATACACAGAAATATGAGTTGCATAAAGCAGATATGCTAAAAGGTAAACTATTTAGTAAGTACACCTAGCCACACAAAAGCAGTCGGTCGTATTGCCTAGTCAGTTGTGACTTGCATTCCTGTAAACGCCATGACTTCTATAAATCACACATTTCAGGAGTTAATTTGCTATCAAAACATGATTATTTGAATCTACTATCAGGGGCGGCTCTAGGCTCATGGCGGCCCTGGGCAGGGAGCATAGGTAGGGGGCCCCTGAAGAGGGGGTCCGGGCCTGGGCGGAGCGCGGAGGCCAGTGAAGAGGGGGTGGGTTAGGGTGTTTGGAAGTGGAACAGAGCCGGAGGCCACCAAATCCCTGCCAGGGGCCGCCACACAAATATGTATCCATCCTCAGAGGATTATTATATTAAGGATACATATTGGCGTGGTGGCCCCTGGGGTTTGGTGGCCCTGTGCAGGTGCACAGCTTGCACATGCCTAAGGCCGCCCCTGCTACTATATTGTAGTTTTCTTTCGCATGGTACTCTCATAAGGGCTGCGGTACTTACACCTCCTTGCAGATTCTTGACTTAGATGCAACCGGTAGATTGAAAGCCGATCCACCCCTCCACAGAGGTTGCCCTTCTCTCCTTTGCACTCCATGTTACATTCGGATTCACTGGCATTGAGGGCTTGGATCTTGTGGCCGCAGTAACACTCTGCTCCGAATTCTAGCCCAGCGTACACGTACCCCCTGTTGAGAGACACAAGACGGCTTTGATTAGGAGAACATTGGTTTCTTCTGCGCACAGTCGCCGACAAAGAAGTAAGAATTACTTATGATTGTGAAATCTCTTCTGGAGCGTATTGCAAGCACCATGATTGCATAATTAAGAGACTTGTTTAGTGCGAAAAGAATTTGGTTATGTGTCTGTCATATTTAAAATGTATTTTGGACAGTGTACCCAGAGACATCATTAGGTAGCTCTGATATGTCTGAGATATCCATTTCATCGATGTGATCGTAAATATACAAGAGGAAAGAAATACAGCCCCATCCTATGAAACATCCATCAAATTCCTCTTTCCCCTGATTCACAAAGAGGGCTGATTTGGCTCTTTAAATGTGCATAGCTTCTCTAAAGAGTGTGAGTGCAAAAGGGGCGAAGTCTCAGTGTAGACAGTTCCTAGATAAATAGTCTGTAACTGTCACATCAGCTTTTCATTCCCTTTTGCTGAAAGAGGACAGAGGCCACCACTGTGCCTGACAAACACCCAGAAGTCAGGGCGAGTTGATACAATCGATTGAAGAGCCTGTAAGTGGTGCAGGGGGGTTGATATTGCTGTGCATCTAATTGAGGAAATCAGATGAAAAAAAACTGAGCAAAAAAATGTCCACAACCAGCACCATTTTGGTAGATACAATGATGCTCATATGCATTATCTCCCTACCTGCAAAGTGTGTGCAATCCATATCATGTGTACAGAGTGGGGAGACAGGGGAGGTAAAACAATTAGAGCACACCCATCCATGCTATTTTGCAGTTGCTTTTTAAGTGTGTCCAGATATTGGTGCTTCTGATGAAAAGCTATATTTCCAGCCACCAAGTGGCAAGCTCAAGCCCTCCTAACATGCACACGCATCATAAAGTATGCATTAGTATAAGTGAACATTGCCACTGCTTCTTTGCTTCATTAAATGCATCACTATAATAGAAAGAGCATCAGCCATCGGTAGAACCTTAATAATGTTTGCTTTCTGAATCTCGACTTGGCCTCAGACAAAAGGTTTTTAGCTCTTTGCCATTTTGCAACGAACCCAGGTGTTTAAATGTAAATGACAATTGCTAACACTAATGTAGACTGGATTTCTTACAGAAAAAAGGAAAGAGCCTGTAATCACATTGTTAGAAATCATGACCTGTTTGCAGTGTCCCTCACTTTTTGCCCCCATTTTGACTACTAGGTGTTGGTTTTCTGACCCTTACTGTGCCTTAGGCTCTAATAATCAGATCCAGGGTTGTGCTCTGTGTAAAAAGTACATGGTAATTTTGTATAGTTACAATTGACAATGCTGGACCCCTGTAAGTCCCTAGTATATAATAAGGCAAGGGGTATTCAAACTACCTAGTACATAGTATATAATTGAGCAGGGAGGTTTAGAGGGCCAGTAGATTTCATGCACTGGAGTGTGCTTTAATGTGCTTCTGGCTGTCATTTTTAAAAGCCAGCCCTGCCTTGCAGGCTGCTTTTAAATTGAAATTATATGCAAATTCGACTTTGGATTAAAAGGTACTTTCAAAGTATTTATTTACCTTATTTTTACATATAAATAATCCCTAAGGTCTCCCCTATGTGCCCCTGGGGTAGGGTCCCTCGTAACTATACACAGGGACATTACAAAATATTTTTTATAAACCCTGGTGAGGAAAAAAACAGCCAGTTCCATTTTCCCTAGTGTAGTGGATTGCTACATAGGCTAACATTGAGACATCTTATTAAAGTATAAATATTGATAGACGCCATGAAAAATATACTTCAATGTATCAAACTAATAGTTAAGATAAATCCAACAACATGCCTTTGTTAGATTTATAATAACTATGAAAGAAAATAAGTTATCAAAATCCAGTCTTTCAGCTGCTCTCTCCTTATGGCCAGCCTCTTTCCACGCTGACCAGGCTGCTCTCATGAGATGCGAAAAGCCCAGCTAGATAGGCAATCGGTTTCCTGTGGGCTGAGAGGTACAGGCAGCAGAGCAGATGGCAGGTAAGGAGTGAGGGGTGGCCAAACTGGTCTTCAAAGGGAGAATGACA